>NC_134124.1:37092637-38300137 GCF_040939455.1 Microcebus murinus
TTCTGGCACATTTAACAACATGGATGAACTTTAAGGACATTTGTTAAGTGAAATAAACCGGATACACAAGAACAAATATTGTGTGATTCTATCTACATGAGGTGCTAACTAGCACATGAAAACTCACAGAAATGAAGTCGAGTGGTGGTGGCTGCGCCCAGGAGTGGGGGAAATGGGCAATTAGTGTTTAATGGGGACAGAATTTCAGTTGTGGGAAGATGAAAGAGTTCTGGAGATGGATGGCGGTGATCGTTGCACAACATGAATGCACTTAATGCCACAAAATGTAGACTTAAAAATGGTTAAAATGGTAAATTCTGTGGCATGTATATTACACAATGAGACAGAGAGAGTGTGTAGGGTGGCTGAGGAGTGCAGGGGACAGGATCACTTGCACGAGAGTGGGGTTCATGTGCAACCACTCGTTGCAGCCACCTGGGAGGTCGGAATTCCCATGCCCAGGCTGTACCCCAGGCCAATCCCAATAGCATTCATGGTTTTTAAGCTTCTGGATGATTCTGGTGGGCAGCTAAGGTTGAGAACCACTGCTCTAGAACCTCGCTACCCAGCAGGTAGCCCTCAGGGGAGTGCTGAGAAGGAAACAGCCACTTCCTGCAGGCCCTGCTCTGTGCTCAGCTTCTTATTTTGTTCTAAGAACCCACTGCAGGCCACAGTAGGGGAAGTGTCTGTTCTGGCCTCCCCAGCCCAGGTGACTTACACCTGTCCCAGCAGCATTATTCATTGAGCTCCCTTTCACTTTCAAAATGTCCCCATTTTGGTGATAAATTATATGAACACCTGCCTTGTCAGGAAGGTATCATTCTCCCCTCTAACTGTGAGGGACATTCGGAAAGTCACCCTAGGCCACACAGCTATGAAAAGGTAAAACTGGGACTCAACTTGGGTCTCTCGAGTATCAAAGCCCCTGCTTTCTGCCTGGTGACCATGTAGCAGCCAAATTCAAAAATCCATTTTCCAGGGCAATCGGAATGATTGCATTTTTCTTAGAGAATTTACACTGGAGTTTATCTCTCATTTCTTTTAAGGATAGGGAAATGGGGCAGATTGTAAATGGAATGACCATTTATTCATGCTGTTAGTGTTTATTGGGCACCTGCTATGTGTCGGGTGCTTCTATAAGTACTGGCATTGCGGCAGTGATAAAATCACTCTTAAGCCTGTGGAGTTTGAAACCAACCCAGAACGGAGCCCCGCCCGGCACAGGCAGGGCGCGGAGGAAACGGTGCTGAGAGAAGGGCGGGCAGGGTCAGGCAGATGCTCCGCCACCGCCGGGCGCGGGCGCTCGCGCAGCTGCCTCCTCCGAGACCGGACTCGCTCGCCTGTAAAACGGGACGAGAACCTTTGCATCACCGTGTGACGGGGTGTCTGGACGAATTACTATTATCCGACAGTGCTAGCCTTGCAGCTTTTTACCTCTCCTTGAAAAGACTTCTATCTATACACAAAGATGACATTTTTGGCCGCTGTCATTCGGTGTCTCCGTGCTGTTCTGTTTGTGAAACAGGACCGTCAGAAGCACGCGCACCTCACACGCGTGGGGCATCTGCCTCCCTGCACCCCAGACTCTACGGAAAAGTGCTGCTCACATGGAGCCGAACCCCAACAGTCTGGACAGAGCCTCTGCAGGCCGCCCTGCTCTTGCTGGTGTGTGGGACACACCTGGGACGGCCCGGGCGGTTCCTGCGTCCCTGGCGCTCGGCGCAGACGCGGCCTGCCTGGTCTGGAAGGTCGCCCCCAGGCGTGGGTTCAGTGCCTGCTGGGTGACGGCCTCTGCCGCCTGTCGAAAGGGAATATCTGTGTCAGGCGGAAGGTGTGATTACTTTTTAATATTTATATTGAAGTATAATTTAATAGGAAAAATTTATGTCAACGAATTTACACACAACAAACACCTCCATGGACCACCACACAGGTCAAAAAGTAGAGCCGTGGATACTTCCTGATGCACACGTCAGACACCTCCCCCTGCCCACCATGGACACCTCCCACACTCACCCTGGACACCTCCCACACTCACCTTGGACACCTCCCACACTCACTCTGGACACCTCCCCCTGCCCACCCTGGAAACCTGCCACACTCACCCTGGACACCTCCCACACTCACCCTGGACACCTCCCATACTCACCTTGGACACCTCCCCATGCCCACCCTGGACACCTCCCACACTCACCCTGGACACCTCCCACATTCATCCTGGACACCTCCCATACTCACCCTGGACACCTCCCACACTCACCCTGGACACCTCCCCATGCCCACCCTAGACACCTCCCCATGCCCACCCTGGACACCTCCCACACTCACCCTGGACACCTCCCCATGCCCACCCTGGACACCTCCCACACTCACCCTGGACACCTCCCACACTCACCCTGGACACCTCCCACACTCACTCTGGACACCTCCCCATGCCCACCCTGGACACCTCCCACACTCACCCTGGACACTTCCCACACTCACCCTGGACACCTCCCACACTCACCCTGGACACCTCCCATACTCACCCTGGACACCTCCCACACTCACCCTGGACACCTCCCACACTCACCCTGGACACCTCCCATACTCACCCTGGACACCTCCCACACTCACCCTGGACACCTCCCACGCTCACTCTGGACACTTCCCACACTCACCCTGGACACCTCCCACACTCACCCTGGACACTTCCCACACTCACCCTGGACACCTCCCACACTCACCCTGGACACCTCCCACACTCACCCTGGACACCTCCCACACTCACCCTGGACACCTCCCATACTCACCCTGGACACCTCCCACACTCACCCTGGACACCTCCCACGCTCACTCTGGACACTTCCCACACTCACCCTGGACACCTCCCACACTCACCCTGGACACTTCCCACACTCACCCTGGACACCTCCCACACTCACCCTGGACACCTCCCATACTCACCCTGGACACCTCCCACACTCACCCTGGACACCTCCCACACTCACCCTGGACACCTCCCATACTCACCCTGGACACCTCCCACACTCACCCTGGACACCTCCCACACTCACCCTGGACACCTCCCATACTCACCCTGGACACCTCCCACACTCACCCTGGACACCTCCCACGCTCACTCTGGACACCTCCCCATGCCCACCCTGGACACCTCCCACACTCACCCTGGACACTTCCCACACTCACCCTGGACACCTTCCCACACTCACCCTGGACACCTCCCACACTCACCCTGGACACCTCCCATACTCACCCTGGACACCTCCCACACTCACCCTGGACACCTCCCACGCTCACTCTGGACACCTCCCCATGCCCACCCTGGACACCTCCCACACTCACCCTGGACACTTCCCACACTCACCCTGGACACCTCCCACACTCACCCTGGACACCTCCCATACTCACCCTGGACACCTCCCACACTCACCCTGGACACCTCCCACACTCACCCTGGACACCTTCCCTGCCCACCCTGGACACCTCCCACACTCACCCTGGACACCTCCCACGCTCACTCTGGACACCTCCCCATGCCCACCCTGGACACCTCCCACACTCACCCTGGACACTTCCCACACTCACCCTGGACACCTCCCACACTCACCCTGGACACCTCCCATACTCACCCTGGACACCTCCCACACTCACCCTGGACACCTCCCATACTCACCCTGGACACCTCCCCATGCCCACCCTGGACACCTCCCACACTCACCCTGGACACCTCCCACACTCACCCTGGACACCTCCCCATGCCCACCCTGGACACCTCCCACACTCACCCTGGACACTTCCCACACTCACCCTGGACACCTCCCACACTCACCCTGGACACCTCCCATACTCACCCTGGACACCTCCCACACTCACCCTGGACACCTCCCACACTCACCCTGGACACCTCCCACACTCACCCTGGACACCTTCCCTGCCCACCCTGGACACCTCCCACACTCACCCTGGACACTTCCCACACTCACCCTGGACACCTCCCACACTCACCCTGGACACCTCCCATACTCACCCTGGACACCTCCCACACTCACCCTGGACACCTCCCATACTCACCCTGGACACCTCCCACACTCACCCTGGACACCTCCCACGCTCACTCTGGACACCTCCCCATGCCCACCCTGGACACCTCCCACACTCACCCTGGACACCTCCCACACTCACCCTGGACACCTCCCACACTCACCCTGGACACCTCCCATACTCACCCTGGACACCTCCCACACTCACCCTGGACACCTCCCATACTCACCCTGGACACCTCCCCATGCCCACCCTGGACACCTCCCACACTCACCCTGGACACCTCCCACACTCACCCTGGACACTTCCCACACTCACCCTGGACACCTCCCACACTCACCCTGGACACCTCCCATACTCACCCTGGACACCTCCCACACTCACCCTGGACACCTCCCATACTCACCCTGGACACCTCCCCATGCCCACCCTGGACACCTCCCACACTCACCCTGGACACCTCCCACACTCACCCTGGACACCTCCCCATGCCCACCCTGGACACCTCCCACACTCACCCTGGACACTTCCCACACTCACCCTGGACACCTCCCACACTCACCCTGGACACCTCCCATACTCACCCTGGACACCTCCCACACTCACCCTGGACACCTCCCACACTCACCCTGGACACCTTCCCTGCCCACCCTGGACACCTCCCACACTCACCCTGGACACCTTCCCTGCCCACCCTGGACACCTCCCACACTCACCCTGGACACTTCCCACACTCACCCTGGACACCTCCCACACTCACCCTGGACACCTCCCATACTCACCCTGGACACCTCCCACACTCACCCTGGACACCTCCCACGCTCACCCTGGACACCTCCCCATGCCCACCCTGGACACCTCCCACACTCACCCTGGACACTTCCCACACTCACCCTGGACACCTCCCACACTCATCCTGGACACCTCCCACACTCACCCTGGACACCTCCCCATGCCCACCCTGGACACCTCCCACACTCACCCTGGACACCTCCCACACTCACCCTGGACACCTCCCACACTCACCCTGGACACCTCCCACACTCACCCTGGACACCTCCCACACTCACCCTGGACACCTCCCCATGCCCACCCTGGACACCTCCCACACTCACCCTGGACACTTCCCACACTCACCCTGGACACCTCCCACACTCACCCTGGACACCTCCCACACTCACCCTGGACACGTCCCACACTCACCCTGGACACCTCCCACACTCACCCTGGACACCTCCCACACTCACCCTGGACACCTCCCCATGCCCACCCTGGACACCTCCCACACTCACCCTGGACACCTCCCACGCTCACCCTGGACACCTCCCACGCTCACCCTGGACACCTCCCACACTCACCCTGGACACCTCCCACGCTCACCCTGGACACCTCCCACACTCACCCTGGACACCTCCCACACTCACCCTGGACACCTCCCACACTCACCCTGGACACCTCCCACACTCACCCTGGACACCTCCCACACTCACCCTGGACACCTCCCACACTCACCCTGGACACCTCCCCATGCCCACCCTGGACACCTCCCACACTCACCCTGGACACCTCCCACACTCACCCTGGACATCTCCCACACTCACCCTGGACACCTCCCCATGCCCACCCTGGACACCTCCCACACTCACCCAGGACACCTCCCACACTCACCCTGGACACCTCCCCATGCCCACCCTGGACACCTCCCACACTCACCCTGGACACCTCCCACACTCACCCTGGACACCTCCCACACTCACCCTGGACACCTCCCACACTCACCCTGGACACCTCCCCATGCCCACCCTGGACACCTCCCACACTCACCCTGGAAACTTCCCACACTCACCCTGGACACCTCCCACACTCACCCTGGACACCTCCCACACTCACCCTGGACACCTCCCATACTCACCCTGGACACCTCCCCATGCCCACCCTGGACACCTCCCCATGCCCACCCTAGACACCTCCCCATGCCCACCCTAGACACCTCCCACACTCACCCTGGACACCTCCCACACTCACCCTGGACACCTCCCACACTCACCCTGGACACCTCCCACACTCACCCTGGACACCTCCCATACTCACCCTGGACACCTCCCCATGCCCACCCTGGACACCTCCCCATGCCCACCCTAGACACCTCCCCATGCCCACCCTAGACACCTCCCACACTCACCCTGGACACCTCCCACACTCACCCTGGACACCTCCCACACTCACCCTGGACACCTCCCACACTCACCCTGGACACCTCCCACACTCACCCTGGACACCTCCCACACTCACCCTGGACACCTCCCATACTCACCCTGGACACCTCCCCATGCCCACCCTGGACACCTCCCCATGCCCACCCCAGACACACCCCCATGCCCACCCTAGACACCTCCCCATGCCCACCCTAGACACACCCCCATGCCCACCCCAGACACCTCCCCATGCCCACCCCAGACACCTCCCCATGCCCACCCTGGATACCTCCCATATTTACCCTAGACACCTCCTCCTGCCCACCCTGCACACCTCCCCTTGTCCTCCCTGGTCACCTCCACATGCTCCCTGGAGATAATTCTCCAATTGCTCTCCTGCCACGGATGCCCTCCTCTTCCCCAAAGTAACTACTGACTTCTGATCCCATAAATTTGTCTTTCTATTGGGATATTTTTAAAGCTCTGTGTCTTGGGCCCAAAAGCCGTGTAGTAGTGTTGGAGACTAAGACCCTTCATATTCCAACGACTTGCCCTATGCACGGGCCTCCTCGTCCTGGAAAATAGCACCCAGCTCCCCAGCTGTAGTTCCAAGAAGAATGCATTCCATGCCATGCTTGCTCCAGGGCATGCCACCTGCAATTGTTCCCAACCCCCTGCCAGGTTGGGGTTGCGAGATCCATCACAAAGAGCTTCCGGTGCCATTGGGATGCTGATTGGGGCTGATTAGCCCACAGGAAAGCCTCATTATTCCCTCACTCTATTTTTCTGTTTCTACTTCCTTGTTTTCTGTATATAAAACCTACTAAAAATCCAAGTAAAGTAGACCTTGACAATCATTCGCTTGGTCTCGTTTCTTTCTCTCGCTCATCTCTTTCAGGCACGGTCCCCCTCACCCCCGCGAGTAACAAGGTCCCGCGGGTCGGGACAAGTGGCGCCCAACGTGGGGCTCGAGGTACGGACTTTTGTCGGGTGACGCCACGGAGTGCTCTTCGGCCGAAGGAAACCCTACAGAGACCCTCGTTCTGCCGCTCACAGAGTCGACGGTCTGGTGAGTAAAATTTTACATTGTCACCCCATCGAGATGGGCCATTCATTGTCTAAAGAGGCCGTTTTTATTAAGGATCTTAAGGCCTCACTCAGAGAGAGAGGAATTAGAGTTAAGAAAAAAGATCTAGTAAAGTTTTTTGTGTTCATTGATCGTGCTTGTCCTTGGTTTATTATTGGTGGACCTGAGATTCACCCACTGAAATGGCAAAAAGTAGGTAGAGATTTAAACGATTTACTTCTAAGTCAGGGCCCAGATGCCGTCCCTGTATCTGTTTTTTCGTACTGGGGACTAATCAGAGATATTGTTGAAGGGGCAGATTCAGACCCCAATAAAAAGCAGCTGCTCTCAGTAGCAGAATTCTGCCTCCGACCCGTGTCGCGGTCCGCTTCGAGAACGTCTTTAAAGACAGCCGAAGGGCCGGTTTCTCCTAATAATTTCAAGAGACCAACATGTCCTTCCCCTTGCCCCTCAGTTTGTATTAATATGCCCCCTCAGGACCCCTCAGCTGAGCTCCAAACATCTAGAGAGGAGCCCCCGATTAGTAGGCCAGACACCAAGACCCTCTATCCTCCCTTACCCGAGGATACAGCCCCTCATGCATTTAATTACCCGGTATTCAAAAAACAACCCCTCCGAGAGTCCCTCGACCCCGCCGAAGAGGCAACCCTCGGAGAGGAAGCGGCCCAATATCACAATCCCGAATGGCCTCCTCCTTACGCGCCCCAAATTTGCGCACCTTCGTTAATGCCTCCCCTTACAATGCCCTTACTTTTGCGTACCAAAAAAGACTTAAGTCAAAGGGTTACGCAATTAAAGGATGTTTTACAACTTCAAAAAGAGTTTGCCCAGCTTTCCAAAGACTTGTCCTCCCTCCAAGATACGCTTAAAGAGTCGGTCTTCATTAGCCACCCACGTCAGGAGACCGCCCAGTCACACGCCACCTTAAATAAAAAATCCTTAAAATCCTCCCATAAAGCCCTAGCATTCCCGGTAGTTACCAGGTCTAATAGGCGAGGAGAACTTACCGCCCCTTCTTCGAGCCAGTCCCCGCCCCAAGATTCAGATAATGAGGATACGGAAGGGAGAGAAAGGGAAAGTGATAGTGATGACCCCCCAGAGGAGGCAGTCCCGGGGCCCACTGCAGAGCCTACTGAGTTCCGCAGACTCAAACTTAAGACTTTAAAAGAATTAAATTCTGCTGTTAGGACATATGGGCCCAATGCACCCTTTACCTACTCCCTCCTAGAGGCAGCCTCGGGAGGCGGCTACCTGCTCCCGGGAGAATGGACCAGGCTGGTTCAGGCAGTCCTCTCTCGCGGACAGTTCCTCTCGTGGAAAGCCGATTTTCTTGACCGTTGTCAAACTACGGCTACTAATAATTTAAAAAACCCCAATTCTGCCTCTTGGACCCTTGAAAAACTTAGCGGACAAGGGAAGTTTGCCACTGAACAGCGCCAAAGGGGACTCCCAATCGAGCTTTTGTCTCAGACCGCCGCCGCCGCTTTCGGCGCCTGGCGAACACTTCCCTCTACGGGATCTGTTCTCACTCCCCTGACAAAAATCACCCAGGGAGCTCAGGAGGGCTTTAGTGAATTTGTAGGTAGGCTTTTAGAATCTGCTGAGAGGACCCTGGGACAGGAGGATGGCGATAATAAACTTATTAAACAATTGGCCTATGAAAATGCTAACAGCGCTTGCAGGGCCATCCTCAGGGGCAAACTTAAAAACAAAGACCTTAATGACATGATTAGAATGTGTAATGATGCTGACCCCTTCGCCCATAAGGTGTCGCAGGCTGTGCAGCTTGCGGTTGGGGCCGCCATTCAAGGCACTGTGGCACAGAAAGGCTGTTTTAAGTGCGGTCAGCCAGGGCACTTTGCGAAGCAATGTCCCTTAGCCACCTCCTCTGCTGCCCCTAACCTCAGTGGACCACCAGGCAGGCCAACTCGGCCCCCCTCCCTCTGTCCTCGCTGCAAGAGGGGATACCATTGGGCTAGTGAGTGCCGTTCTAAGACCGATGCCCTTAGAAATCCCTTGCCACCCCTTTCGGGAAACGGCCTGAGGGGCCAGCCCCGGGCCCCTCGTCCTATTCAATTTCAGTCGGCCTCGGGGAACAGCCGACAAGAGGATCCCCAGCCCCTAGACTGCTCCGAGCCACCACAGGGAGCGCCGGAGTGGACTTGTGTGCCTCCTCCGACACAATATTAAAACCTGAAGATGGTGTTCAAATTTTGCCTACTGGCTCATTTGGACCCCCACCGGCTAACATGTTCTTTTTTATTCTAGGCCGAGCCTCCTCCACTCTTGCAGGGCTCATAGTTCACCCTTCCATAGTAGATAGTGACTTTACCGGGGAGATTAACATCTTAGCCAGCGCGCTTACTGGCCCTGTGTGTGTCTCTAAGGGACAGCGCTTAGCTCAGGCATTGCCCTTGCCCCTTAATACATCCTTCCCAGCCATCGCCTCTAACCGAGGTGCTTCCTGCCCTGGCTCTTCTGATCTTTATTGGGTCCAAGCTATCACCAAAAAACGACCCATCCTGCAGTTAAAGTTAGATGGTAAACTTTTTGAAGGCCTTCTTGATTCTGGCGCCGATTCCACAGTTATTGCCCAGGACGCCTGGCCCGAATCATGGCCACTACAGCCTTCCCTTACGCACTTACAAGGTATAGGACAGTCTAATAATACTCTCCAGAGCTCAAAAATTTTAACATGGGAAGACCCTGAGGGAAATAAAGGCACCACCCAACCCTTTGTAGTCCCAAACCTGCCTGTTAACTTATGGGGGCGTGATATCCTTGCACAGATGAATGTCATTATGTGTAGCCCCAATGAAGTTGTAGCCAGCCAAATGCTTAAACAGGGATTCCTCCCAGGACAGGGCTTAGGCAAGGAGGGTCAGGGACTAAGAGCACCCCTGACCACCCCCCCTAAATCAGACAGATCAGGACTAGGGTTCAAAAAACATTTTTTATAAGGGCCATTGATCCCCCTGCACTTCAGGCAGATAAAATCACTTGGAAAAGTGACTCACCTGTCTGGATCGATCAGTGGCCCCTCCCATCTAACAAGCTAGCCGCAGCTACAGCGTTGGTGCAGGAACAATTAGCTGCTGGACACATAGAGCCCTCTACTTCACCATGGAACACCCCTATTTTTGTCATTCAAAAAAGGACTGGCAAGTGGCGGCTGCTACAAGACTTGCGGGCTGTTAATCAAACTATGGTTCCCATGGGGGCACTCCAGCCTGGTTTGCCTTCGCCCGTAGCTATCCCCAGAGGCTACTATAAGATAGTCATTGACCTAAAAGACTGCTTTTTCTCCATACCATTGCACCCAGATGACTGTAAGCGCTTTGCCTTCAGTCTTCCGGTAGTAAATTGTATAGGACCCTCCCCGCGTTTCCAGTGGCGAGTATTGCCTCAAGGCATGGCCAACAGCCCTACCCTTTGCCAAAAATATGTAGCTCAGACAATTGATTCTTTTAGAATTCAATATCCTCAAATATATATAATTCATTATATGGATGACATTCTTTTTGCCGGAGCCGACGAGGCAACTTTACATCAAGTTACTATGCAGGTTGTCTCGGCCTTACAAGCTCGAGGCCTCCGCTTGTCCCCCGAAAAGATTCAGGTCTGTCCCCCTCACCTGTTCCTAGGTTTTGAATTATTCCCCAATAAGGTCCTCTCCCAAAAAGTACAGATCAGGAAAGACTCTCTTCAATGCCTTAATGATTTTCAGCGTCTTCTAGGCGACATTAATTGGCTTCGCCCATATTTAAAACTCACCACAGGACAGTTAAAACCCCTATTTGACATCCTGCAGGGAGATACTGACCCAACCTCTCCCCGCTCCCTAACTAAAGAAGGGCAGCAAGCGCTTAATTTGGTCGAGCAGGCCATAAATGCCCAGGCCATTGGCTACTTCTCCCCAGATTCCCACCTGTACTTTATTGTCCTCCCCACCCCCTTTTCACCCACGGGACTCTTTTGGCAGGGCAAGCCTCTTTTTTGGGTTCACCTATCGGCTTCCTCCCCTAAAGTCCTTCCCACCTACCCTTACTTAGTAGCTAAGATTATTCGCCTGGGGCGAGAAAACTCCCTTAAGCTCTTTGGAAAGGATCCAGATATCATAATACTCCCTTATAATGCTTCTCAAATTCGGTGGCTAATACAAAATGATGATGATTGGGCGGTTAACTGTACGTCTTTCCAGGGCAAACTAGATAATCATTACCCCCCTGATAAACTAATTCAGTTCCTCTATCGGACACCTGTAATATTTCCCAAGAAAACAAGAGTCTCCCCCATTCCAGGAGCTGTCTTAGTCTTTACCGACGGATCCTCCTCAGGCACCGCGGCCTATAGCATTAATGGCCAGGTCCGCAGTTTTCCCACCAGATTCTCCTCTGCTCAACTCGTTGAGTTAGCAGCCTTAGTCGCAGTCTTCAAATACGTAGATCAGTCACCATTTAACTTGTATACTGATAGTTCTTATGTTGTTCATGCTGTCGCCGCTTTGGAAACTGTGCCTCATATTCGGCCCTCCAACAATACCACTCAAATGTTCCAGCAACTACAAGGGCTCATTCACTCCCGTTCTGCGCCCTTTTTTATAGGCCATATTCGCGCCCACACTGGCCTTCCTGGGCCGCTAGTAGCTGGAAATAATCTTGTTGATCAGGCGACTCGCGTTGCAGGCGCTGTTCACACTATCACTATTGATCCTGTCTGCGCTGCACGCCAGGCTCATGATTTACACCATCTCAATGCCCATACCCTCAGGCTTAAATTCTCCATTACTAGAGAACAGGCCAGAGAAATCGTCCGCCAATGCAGGGCTTGTTTTACCCTTCTCCCTGAGCCACACCTAGGAGTCAACCCTCGCGGCCTGATCCCTGGGGAGCTCTGGCAGATGGATGTCACTCATTACCCCCCTTTCGGAAAGCTTAAATATATACATGTCTCTATAGATACTTGCAGTGGATTTATCTTTGCTTCCCTACAAACAGGCGAGGCCACCCGCCACGTTATCAACCATATTATAGCCTGTCTCACCTCCCTCCCTCAGCCTAAAGTTATTAAGACTGACAATGGCCCGGGATATGTCAGCTCCAATTTCAAAAGTTTTTGTGCTCAGTTAGGTATTAAACATGTTACAGGCATTCCATATAACCCTCAGGGCCAAGGTATTGTAGAGAGAGCTCATCAGACGTTAAAAAATACGCTCTCCAAACTACAATCGGGAGGAGGAATTTTGTACCCTTTAACAGGTAATTCCAAAACCCTGCTTAATCATGCCCTCTTCATTTTAAATTTTCTCACCTTTGACACTGCCGGCAAAACAGCTGCCGACCGCCTTTGGCACCCATCCACCTCGGATACTTATGCACAGGCCTTATGGAAGGAGCCGCTTACAGGCAAATGGCTAGGGCCTGACCCTGTCCTCATATGGGGAAAAGGACATGCCTGCATCTACGATACCCAGGCAGGAAATGCCAGATGGCTACCAGAGAGAGCGATTAAGTTATATAACCCACCCAGGGAATCCCCTGAGAAGAATTCTTAATTCTGTTCTCTTCCAGAAATACAATGACTCCCCGAGAGAAGATGCTGACCCTCCTGTGCCTAGTTCTGGTCACGGTCAAGAACACCGCCGCAGCCAACATCCACCAGGTCTACAACTATACATGGCAAATAATTAATGAGGCAGGAGACGTTGCCAATTCCTCCTCGCACCTCTCTGCCACTACGCCATGGGATCCACTAGAAATTGACCTATGCGTGTTGGCCCTTGGAGCCCATGACTATTGGGGCACGTCCTCACATTTTGCACCACAGGTAAAACCCATTAACACGGGAGAACCAGACACCAGTTCTCGGCCAGGCTGTAGCTCTGGGGTTCGAAGAACCTATCTAACCATGGCCCCTATATATGTTTGCCCTGGGGCTCATCGAGACCGTTCTCTTGCTGAAGCATGTGGCTATGCCCCCGACTTCTTTTGTGCCTCCTGGGGCTGTGAGACTACGGGCGATACCTACTGGAGCCCCTCCTCCTCCTGGGACTATATAACAGTTAAAAGAAAATCCCCTTCCCCATACCACCTCAACAGCGGTCCGGTCCCCTTTAAAAAAGAGTGTAGCAACCAGTGGTGCAACCCCCTGTTAATTTCATTCACTGAAGCTGGAAAAAAGGCTTCTTGGGACCAGTCCAGGGGATTTGAATGGGGGCTCAGACTTTACATATCTGGGAGAGATATTGGTCTCACATTTAAAATCAAGTTAATTAAAAGCCTCCCCAGAGGTCCTACAGTCGCATTAGGCCCTAATAACAACCTTCACCCACCTCGACCTCACGGTCCCTCCAGGGACCTACCCTCCTCCCCAACTGTGTCCCCTCCTCCGCTCAGCACCTCCCTATACCAACCTACCCTGTCCGAGGGGCCCCCTTCCTCGGCAGAACTAATTCTCTCCTTAGTCAACGCCTCTGTCAGGACCATCCGAGAGGCCAATAATTCAGAATATCAGGAATGTTGGGTATGCTACTCCCCCCGGCCTCCCTTCTATGAAGGCGTCGCTACTTTTGGTGAGCCATTATTTACTAATGACACCAGCAGACTCAGATGGGGTCTAGAGACCCATGATGGCCTGACGCTCAGCCAAGTCACAGGCCTAGGTCTTTGCCTTCTTAGCCCAAGGATGCTCCCTCCTGCACCCTTAGAGAAAATATGCAATCAGTCAATTACTGTCAACTCCACTTTTCAGTATATTCAGGCACCTAACACCTCCTATTTTGCTTGTTCTTCTGGCCTTACCCCGTATGTAGTCACTGCAACGTTTCTTGAGCATAGAGAGTATTGTGTATTAGTCATGCTCTTTCCCAGACTCACTGTACATCCTGCTAATGAGTTACTTCAGTTTTGGGAGCGAGGCACCACAATGCCCCGGGAAAAAAGAGAGCCCATCACGGCCATAACACTCGCAGTTGTTCTAGGCCTTGGTGCCACAGGGGCTGGAATAGGCATAGCCTCTCTAGTCACCTCCAATCAACAATACCTACAGCTCTCTGTAGCCATCGATAATGACCTCCGAGAGCTACAGCAAGGTCTAAAATATCTTAAGGAGTCCCTCGCTTCACTCTCTGAGGTAGTGTTACAAAATAGAAGAGGCTTAGATTTAGTGTTCCTCCAAGAGGGAGGTTTGTGCGCAGCACTCAAAGAAGAATGCTGCTTCTACGCAGACAAAACAGGCCTGGTAGAAGATAGCATTGAGAGAGTTAGACAAAGCCTTGAAAATAGAAAGAAACAGAGAGAACAAAGTGAGGCATGGTATCAAAATTGGTTTTCCACATCCCCCTGGCTATCCACATTGCTTCCCAGTGTCTTAGGGCCATTTGTAGGTTTCTTGTTGCTTCTCACTTTTGGGCCTTGGGCATTCAAAAAACTAACCAACTTTGTCAAGTCGCAGGTAGATGCAGCCACACAAAAATCGGTCTCCGTGTTTTACCAACGGCTAGAACTAAGAGGCTCCAGAGAAGACCTCCATGAAGAGTCTCCCAACACACCCACTGAAGGTCTAAATTTCTCAGACCTTGCCTCAGACATGGAACGCAGTTGGTTCCAAAGGCTGTGGAGACGCCCATGACGGGATTATCGCGATGCCGCGTACCAGGTGCACACCCCGCCAGCTGTGAGGTAACTCCATGACGGGAATATTGTAGGTCCATGCCCGGGGGCACACTTCATAATCAGAAGTGCCGGAGCAGGATGCCACCTACCTAGCCTAAGACAGAGGCCTCACCGACATTTCGATCGCCAGATCGATCTTATATTTGGGGTGCTGGTTGCGGAAGCCCATCGCGTAGCCTAAGACAGGCTCTCCACCAACCTGTGTAAATCTCCCTCATATTAATAAAGATAGGGGGAGATGTTGGAGACTAAGACCCTTCATATTCCAACGACTTGCCCTATGCACGGGCCTCCTCGTCCTGGAAAATAGCACCCAGCTCCCCAGCTGTAGTTCCAAGAAGAATGCATTCCATGCCATGCTTGCTCCAGGGCATGCCACCTGCAATTGTTCCCAACCCCCTGCCAGGTTGGGGTTGCGAGATCCATCACAAAGAGCTTCCGGTGCCATTGGGATGCTGATTGGGGCTGATTAGCCCACAGGAAAGCCTCATTATTCCCTCACTCTATTTTTCTGTTTCTACTTCCTTGTTTTCTGTATATAAAACCTACTAAAAATCCAAGTAAAGTAGACCTTGACAATCATTCGCTTGGTCTCGTTTCTTTCTCTCGCTCATCTCTTTCAGGCACGGTCCCCCTCGCCCCCGCGAGTAACAAGGTCCCGCGGGTCGGGACATAGTAGGGCTTTACTTATTTATCTTCTCATCGACAAAGCACGGAGTAACCTTTTCCTCAATGCCACAAAACAGATCATCGTTATCCTTGTTTAATTCCAATTGACCCAACTGATGGAAATAATCTCTCATGATTCTTTTGGTTTGCATTTGTCTGATGAGTAAGGAGATGAACCAGTGCATAGTATGTTTAGTGGACAATTGACTTTCTCCTGAGAGTTGCCTCTGCATGTCCATTGCCCAGTTTTCCTTGGGAGTGTCATTCACATAAAAACAGCCCGGCTGCCACAAGTGTATTAATCCGTTACTTACAGGTGTCAGATATTTTCCCAGCATGTCGTCGGCTTTGTAGTGAGCTTCCTGGGTGCTTTTTCTGCTGCCTTGCTCTTCCCATCTACCAGCTCTTGCCCCCGTCCCCAGTCCTCTTCTCCCACCTCATGAGTTTAAATGCCATTTGCACAGTGCTGTGGATGGAAACACGGCCCCCAGATCCATAGTTCAAGCCCTCTCCTTAATATGGCTGCATTTGGAGACAGGGTCTTTCGGAGCTCATTTCGGTGAAATGATGTCATGAGGATGGGGCCGTGATCCCATAAGACTGGTGTCTTTATAAAAAGAGGACAAGAGCGAGAGATCTCTTTATGTTTCTCCACCATGAGAGCATCCAGCAAGGAGGTGGCCTTCTGCAAGCCAGCAAGAAAGTTCTTACCAGGACCCATGCTGGCACCTGGATCTCGGATTTCCAGCCTCTAGAACTTTCAGAAAATAAATTTCTGTTGTTCAGCCCACCCAGTCTGTGGCATTTTGTTCTGGCAGCTTGAGCTAAGGCATGCACTGAACCTGCCCACGTCTGTCTCCAGCCCAGGCCTTTCTCCTGAACTTCCGTTGTACATCTAGCCACCTCTTGACTTCTTGACTTAATGTCTAAGGCACACTTCAAGTTCAACATGTCCAAAACTGAATCCTGGTCTGCTGCCTCCTCACTCGCTTTGCCCACAGCCTTGCCCATCTGCCCAGGGGCTGCAGTTGCTCCAGCACATGCATCCTTTGTTTTCACCCCTAGCCAGCCTCACAGGAAATCCTGCCAGCTCTGCCTTCGGACTACGTCTAGACTCCGGCCACTTGCACTGTGCCATCACCATTCATCAAATGGTCCTGGCATGTTTCCATGGGCTGCTCTTCCTGTCCAGAACACTCATCTCCGAGACAGCCATCTGTTGCTCTCCACCTCTTCAAGGTTGTCACCACTGTCACCTTCTCTGTGCAACCTACACTGACCAGCTTACTCAGATTATTTAAAATTGCAACCCACCCCCTGCATCCTCAACCCCCTTGCCATGCTGTGCGCTTATGTATTCTTAGCATCTCCTAGGAAGTGTGCAGCTCATCATCTAACGATCAGTAGCGTTGACTTATGTACTTATCACATTGCATTGTATAAATATTACATAATTATTATTGCTTATTTTCTGTCTCCCTCACCAGAGGGCAGCAATCTTGTGGGTTTTTTCATTGCTGTTCCCCAACTGTGTCTCTAACCGTGTTTGGACACAGGAGACATTATTTATTTATTGAATAAATAAATGAGTATATTTAAATATATAGCCAAATCCTTCAGTTCTTTGCCTTCAGTTTTGTTTTTGTGGTCATGCCCAGAAAGCCCTACTCAACTCACCCACATATCCTTCCAGATTATGGCTGTGTTTTGTATATTAGAATTTTAATCTACTTGGAATTTAGTCATTGCATTTCTGCAAATCCATGGTTTGTCTGTTTTCCAATATCTTATTTCTCTGGTGACTTAAGCTTAATTTTTTATCCTCAATTTTTAATATACTTAGTTCTGTTTCTAGACCTTTTATTACATTCCTTTTACCTGATTATTTGCTACTATACCAGTTAACAATCTATTTTAATTATATTCAAGGCATGTATTATTTTTTAAAACTAATTAGAATTTCCAGAACTTTGTATTTGGTCTTTTGAAGAGTCAGTTCTCCGGTTTATCAATTCTATTGGGTATTTATTTCTTTTGTACCTAATTTATTAATTTGTACTTAATTTTTCAGTAATGACTTCTTTTTTAAGGCATACTGCATTATTTTCTTTTCAAAGTTTTGTTGCTGTTGTTGTGATGTTCCGCTTATTTATCTTCATTCATTCAAGAATTCAAGGCTGTGTCTTTTCTCTACGTACAATTTGGACCACATCTCTTAATATGTGTTTTCATTGTTGCTGTCTAAATGGTCCATAATTACACTTTTAATTCCTCTATTTTTCAAGAGTTGTTTAGGTTAGTGTTTTTAATTTCCCATAAATTTACTTTTATTGTTATTTGAGTGGTATTATTTTGTTTTAAATCTCTATTATTGTGGTAAAAGGATTCGTTTTATAAATTTTCTAATTTTGAAAGAGGTTTATTTGAGATTTTTCTTTCTGGTTTACAGAATGGTCATTTTCTGAAACTGTCTCAAAGAAACTTGGAAAGAATGTGTATTCTTTTGTTTGTATGTACTGGGTTTGAAATATACATCCATTAAGCTGAGCTAAAGAATTATTTTATCCATTTTTTCTATTTATTATTTGATGCTTGCTTGACTCTCAAAGAGAAGAAAGATTGGTCAATGACTTCCTTTACTCTGGTGTTCTGGCAATTTCTCCATGCCTTGTGCATTCTTGGATTCAGCCCAGACCCAGTGACACTGGATTGGGTCTCTCAGGCTGAGAGACAGATCCAAAGAGCCCAAATACTGTGCCCAAGGCCATACCAGCTAACACATCTATTCTTGGTATTGTTTTTTCTTCACCCTTTACTATAGGTGAAAGTTTTTTTGGATTTTTTTAACATAATTATAAGCACACTTATAATACTACTTTTATAATTTTGTGGGATAAAAAATTCATTAAAAGTTGATATTAGAATTCCTCTTCAAAAGTAACCTGCTTTTTGCAAGAAAAATACATTTAACTATAAGCAAAACACAAGGTGCGCACAGACACAAATTACTGACTGATAGACATAAGCAGAAATTTGGGAGTGAAGGGGGGATGAGGAGGGGAATAGTGAGAAATGGAAGCGGGATTTTAAGAACAGATGTGTAGAGAATTTATTTTTAAGATATGGTGGGTGTTTGGATGAAACCACTGTTGTTTATCCTCCAAACCTTTATGAAAACCTTCTATACTGCCCCGGAGTTTGAGGTCATAGCTTAACTATGATCAGGCCACTGCACCCCAACCAGCCTGGGTGAGGGAGCGAGACCCTGTCTCTAACAAAAACAAACAAAAACTTCTATACACACAAAGGTCTCGTCTAATTGTTTTAATAAAAAAGGATGGATTTCAAGACCTGGGGCAAAGAGTTCCCAAACAGAAATAGCAGGAAGAACATGCATCATGTTAGCTGCACCCGATCGATAGTGCTAAATGTTGCCCTTAATTAATTATGTTTCTAGATCTTTGGCTTTATGTGGCAAAAGAGGTTCCTTTTTTCTGGAGAAAGAGTTGCCCCTGGAATGTCCTGAAGGATCAGAAGAAGAGGTAAGGGACTTGAGATCATAGCTTGCAAACAGGGACTAGGGTAAAAGGCATTTGATCAAACAGCCAGAGCAATTCAAGGTTGAACAAGGAGAGGGGACCGGGACATTTGGCCCTCACCTAAATTTTCTTACCACCCTATTTTGAAAACAAAAACATAATATTTGACTACAGAAAGATTAAAAGTGTTTGGATATTAAATATATTATTAACAGCATTACAAAAATAAGAAGTTGGGAACATATTTGTAACATACATGGCAGGGAGTTAATATGTTTAATATATAAAAAGCTCCTTTAGGTCAATAAGAAAGTGGATGCCCCAACAAAGAAACTCACAAAAGACATGAATAGGAGCTCACCAACAAGGTAGATAGTGGAGCTTAAAATAATTTGTGTAGCTAAAACATGGCAAGTGCTGAATGAGTGGCTGTTACCGATTATTTGTTATAATAGCTGTACCCTGTGTGGGAAGCTCTTACGCTGGAACCAGGAGGATTTGGAGTGACGCTGCGAATTGGCTAAGCATTCTATAACACCAGTCCTCCAGCTAGCTGCATCTTCCTTCAGCTTGAAACTTACTGTGCCAATAGGAAAAACAGAAAAAAGAAGAAAAAGGGTTTTCATTCTTAGGAGAGAAAACATCCTCCACCAAACAGTACCAAGTAACTATTCCTTATGTCTGTCTTGTTATTAAAAGTCATAGGATTAAAGAGCTAATTAGAGTGTCCTAGGTTAGGCATTACCCATTGTTACCAGAACTGAGTCACGCCTGCTCCCTGGCTTTTTAAGAACCAGCTTGATTTAACATTTGGTTCACCTGGGTGTGTTTTAATGTCTCTGGCACAATGAAGTATGGGAATTAACATTTGCAAACTCAAAGCAGACAAGCGATTTGGGTTGGAGATAGCACCAGGCCAGTCTGCAGCTCTCCTGGGTCTTCTCTCACCGCCTGCCCCACTGGGTTCCTGCTACCAGCCACCCTAATCGGGGAGAACTGCCCTCTCTCCCGCACATAGCAAATGACTCTGGGGCAGTTAATGAGGTAATTGCAGGCTAAATATATTCCTCGAGAATCAGAGATATAAAGTTTCCCACCATTCTTTTCCCCTTGTAGCCTTTTTCTTTTTTGTAAGATTTTATTAATTTGCAAACCAACTAATTATGACTCCTCCAGGCTAAATAACTGTGCAGTTGGCACTGTAATAGACGAGTGGTTTGGGCTGAGAGAGCAGGTCCTGTTTTTTTTTTTCGCCTATTACATACATTGTTTTAGGTAATTAACATCCACTTTGTAGTGGCAGCTCTGACGCCTCACTGTCTGAACAGTGTCTTGGCTGACAGCCTCTGAATAGCCCTGGTGAACTTCTTGCAAAATCTTATGATATTATTATATAATTCTCCCCGATGAAAGCTCAAAGAGAATTTGCACACATAGCTACGTGTGAGCTTTTGGATTAGACACAGTCACATAAAGTCCCTTTTATGAGGAAGTGTTTTCTTCCAGCCAGGCAGGCATTGGGGTTGGAGCAAAGGAAAGGACTGGGTTTGAATTCTGGCCCTGCTGTCAGCAGATCAGATAAGAAACAATGACCTCCTGGGGCTTTTGTGAGCATTCAATTAGTTTTTAACCTTACCTGGCTGGTGAACATAGGTTCACCTTCTACCAGGTTAACATCCCTTCTCCATGTTAAGAAAAATTAACAGGGACACTCCAAAACAAATCCATAATGTTTTTCTCTTTTATTCTTGCCTTTAAGCACCATTTTGAATCAAAATCTGGAACTTTGGACAATGAAGACCTCCTGGATTGTCCAATGTCCTTGAATTATGTAAATTAACTGGTCTTAAACACACTTTCTCCGTTCTGCATCCCTACTCAATTTTTCTCCCTAGAGCCTACATATTCTGGCTGGCTTCTTCAGCTCTCCTGGCATGTGGGCTTTCAGAGATTTCCTAAAATCAGTGGGGTTTGATTGAAGGTGTTTCTAAAACATTTTGCAGTTCTTTGCTTTCAGAAATGGCTGAGCCCCAAAAGAAATGGTGAGGGGCATTCCTCAACGCTTTATCACCTACCTGACAGTTTTTTGTTTGTTTAAAACAACTCCAACAGCAGCAACAACAGCAAATATATGGCCAGCATCGTGTCATTGGAAGCAGCCAGACACCGTATTTTCTTGCGCTTGTGACACCCAGAGCCTTCGTTAATTAACAATTCAGTGTGTCCTCTTTTCTCCAAAGTCAGGGGAAGCTGGCTAGCTGATGAGTCTTAAGTGACACCAAATTACTCTATTGTTTTCTCTTCTTTATTTGCTTAAGTTTTATGAGGAGTTAATTCTTAAACACCGACCCCCCTGCAAGGCACAGTCTTCCCAGAAATAAATCAGGCAGCCCTGGTGGAGTTACTCGGACCTGCTGGCCCGTGGGCTGGAGCTTCCTGACTCCTATGGTGGAGTGAGGGGAGTAGACAGAGCTGCCTCCCCGTCTCCTTAGGGAAAGACCAAAGGATCTGGGGTTGGAAACACAATGGATCAAAGGACCTGCAAGTCTGAACAAAGACAAGGGAAGGAGAGGCCAAAGAGAAGAGGATTCCGTGGGAGGCGGGACCTGGCTCTGAAATGATACGTATGAGTATCTACTGCATACCCAGCCCAGGCTCATTATTATCTTGTTTAATCCCAACAATTTCAATCCTATGAGGGGAATTTTAATAACATTCCAAGAAACTTACACCCAAAGCAGGTTAAGTGGCTTATGCGAAGTCACATAGCTAGCAAGTGGCAGAGCCAAGATTCAACCCCAGTTCTGCTCTGACTCCAGGCCTGGTGCTTTTCCCATAGATCTCACACAACCACCTTTCCCATTTGGGTAGCCAGGAATAGGAAACCAATTTGGGGAGTAAAAAGAGAAGGATGGATTCAGCTGTCTGTACTCTGGTAGCTGACCAGAGGGAGTCCAGTACGCTCTAGTGCACTCAGTTCTTCAAGGCTGGGCTCCACATGCTACAGACCTAAGTCAGAGTGGACCTGAGGTCAACCTCTTAAAGCACAATTCTCACTCACTTGCATTCCAATGCACCAGAGGTCACAAACTGGCAGCCTGTGGTCCAAAACTGGCTTAAAGATATGTTTTATTTGGCTTTTAAGTGTTGAATCACACAATATATTTTAAAAATTAGATTCATTGTCAACACTGAAAAATCAGGGTTTGCATCTTCCATGTCTAACTACGATGAACTAGTTTGTCTTAGACCAACTCTTCCACTAAGAAGAATTTAAAAAGCTGGACTTAACAGATGTATATGTGTATATATATCTGTTTGATATTGTTGAAGAGCTACTAATGGCGCCAGGGCTCAAGAGGCCGAGATCTCCCCGAGAAGGAAAATACTTTAAAATGGACGGGTGTGCTCAAGTCGTCTGTCAGTTCCCGGGCTGTGCAGGTTGTGGAGGCTGAGGAACAGGGGAGGAGGTGGCAGCCAGGAGGCAGAGAAGCTGAGCAGAGAGCAGTCTCACAGGCTGGAGAGTCAAAAAGTAGCATTCAGGGTGACCAGGGCAGCCAGGACTTCAGGAGCCAAAGGAAATACTAAAGCGAGCCCGACATTTCATGGCGTCCTCTGTTCAAGGCAGTGCTGATATGTAGTCAACGAGGGCCAAGAGACTAGGAAACCAGCAGAGCTTCTGTGCATCCTGGGGATATGGGAGGATTAAAAAAACAGAATGAAGGACCCACTAAGGAGGAAGGGCCCCGGTGAATACCCAGGACTTTTTGTCGGGATCCCCAAAGGGTGATGCGCTAGGAGCAGGTACAAGCCAAAACAAATCCTGCCTTACAAAGCCTGACACCCAGCCCGACAAAAGCTCAATTTCAAAATGTGATTTGCTTCTACTCTGACTGCCTTCTAGAAGCAATAGCAGTCCTCTCTGGAGACAGATAACATCTTCCAGAGCTGCTACAGTGTGCTATCTGTGCCCCACAGACATTTGAGCTTGCGACACCCAGATTAACTTATTGCAAGTGCAAGATGACAAAGCAATAGACTGAGGACCAGAGAACCAGGACCTATAGGTATTTTTGTCTCTAGAATGTGGGTCCCAGAAGAAAAGGAGATAAAACCCAACAGTCTTGTCCAATTTTCCCCCAGGGCAGCTGTTTAATCTCCAAAATCTCTGTGCAATTTCTACACAGTACAGCCCTTGTTTTTTGAGTATCTCACGGAAACCAGCGCACCACCTTGAACATAGCAGGTGCCTGTTGAATTGAACTGCATTGCACAGCCAAGTGCTTAAGTCACTGCAGACTGGTAAGAAATTCACAGCCAGTGTGTGCTGGAACTGGCACATACCTGCTTGCAAGAGCTGATGTTCACATCTCTTCCCAACTATGGATTTTGGTAACCTCAAATAGGTAGCTTGAAATCATCTCCAGTGGGAGTATTGACACCATGGAAATAGGCAACACTATAAATCAGAACTTTTTCCCCTTCTAGATTGTCACTTGCTACACATTTGCCAGCACATCACTGCTCACAGCCATTGTGGGCTAGTGCTGTTTACACACGGAGGGAGCAGAGCTGCTAACTCGCACACACGTGTCCGCAGCTTTTCTGTATATGATGGGCTCAGCCTTCCGCATGAGCTGCCACTCTGCAGGATACCAGCGTGGACAAGAGGAGGAAGAGGTGAGCAGTAAGTTTCGTTGAATCCAGTAAACTCAGTCAGATTCAATGATTTAGATCTTTAGATATTTTAGTTTCTTCAGGGTAAAATACTCAGATGATCAGATTTTCCTCCTTCCCTTGTGTATCAGTTTAGGTTTTCAGAGAGAACTAGACTTGAGGATAGAGAATAAAGTGCAGGAAGTTTATTGGGAAGTGCTCTCAAATCAACTCTGCTGAGGAGGGAAGGAAGCAGGATTGGCAGAGGGGGAGACTGAACTGAGAAACAGGCACCACAGTGGCCACACCCGGTCCCTAGGGACCACACACCAGGGCACCCTGTATGCCTTCATCAAGTTCTAAATCATTTTTAATTGATTACCAACATTTTAGTATCTTTCCATACAAATCAGGATGCCCAGTTTCTACGGAAGAATTGGAAGATGGGGCAATGATTGGCTAGAGCTGGGGCAAGGCTGTGTGACACTAGGGAAATTACTTACACTCTCTGAGCTTTAGCTTCCATGTCTATAAAGTAAGGATAAAAATACCTGGCCCACAGGGTGGCTGTGAGGATTAAATAAGATCACAGTTTGAAAATTTTTGGCACAAAGGGAGTGCACAATGAAAGGTGCCTGTTCATGCTTCACTGGTTGGAATTGTCTCTGAGTTCTCTCTGGATTTTCATTTACTCCAGGAAAACACACAGAAGCGGCTGGCACGTGAGCTTGTGCAGCCTGGTGAAGGCTTCTGCTCTGTGCTTTACAGAAGCTCACCGATAAGCTTCTCACTTTATGTCAACCCTAACTATGGATGTGAATCATTTCCATAAATTAAGTCAATCTTCTGGGTTTGTCATCAACCATCTTTGTAAACAAGAGGAAAACTAAAAGAAGAAAGTATATATTTTGGCTTAAAAGAAAAAGAAAAATTCTACAAACTCCAAAGAGATACAACTCTCTCAAGACAAAATTCTATTTTCATTGGACTGATGTGCCCTTCACATTTTGGCTGATCGCATTTTCTTGGGAGTAGATATCCGTTAATGATCATGCTGCCCGGTAAAAAAAGGAGACAGGAGGTTTATTTAGCGGGAGCAATACACTGTCTGGTATCGGAAGCTTGTTGTTGAGTAAGTTTCTGATGAATATTAGGGATGTAAGTACCCCGTTCTAGTCTAATGTCTTTCTCCTATGAAGAAAAACCTGAAAACAGTGACGTTCAGCGATTTGTTCTGCCCCCACACCCTCCGCAGGCCAGCACAGGCCTGTGGGTAGCGCGCCGCGCCCGGACTCACAGCGATCCCGACGTCGGGAGGTGGGAGGCTCCCTCCTCGAAGGCTGCAGCCGATGGGAGTGGCAGCGTGAGCGCCCTGGGGCTGGCCTTCCTCCAGCTGGGCCTTCCAACGTGCAACCGATTTGGGGGCTGGCGGCCGCAGACAACGAGCCCTGTTGGTAAATGGCCACAAATCGTTATCTGAGTCATCTCCTTACTTTCAGGTCATGCATTCATTCATTCAAAAACTCGTTCACCGAGTGCTCGCGATGTGCTAGGCACAGATGGCGGTGAACAACAGAAGGGCCCGGACACTGACGAGCGCGACACAGTCTGGTAGGAGACAGATACAGATTAATTGATAATTCTGCTCCAGCGTCACACTCAGTGAGTGCCAGTGCTTGCAAGTCTGATGCCTTGAGTAGACAGGAAGATGGGGCCAGCTGTGCCGGGGGTTAGGAAGGTCTCGCAGAGGAACTGGCTTCTCGGGGTGGCCCTGGATGGACACAGAAGAGCTCGCCCAGTCGTGGAGGGAACATGCATACGGGCAGAGCTTTAGGGAGGCGGCGAGTAGCTGGACTGGGCTTGAAGGAGAAGCTGTGAGGGAGAGCGCAGGAATCAGGCCTAGGCGGGGTAAGGGCCCATTTGCGCCCCTGAATGCCACACTGAGGACCGCGAGCCTCTCCTCCAGGCAGGGCAGCCGCTGGCGCCCCCAGCAGGAGAGCGCCACGGTCGGACTCACGCTAGAAGTGTGACCAGTGATACGCTGTCATCTCTCACACACAAAGGCCATCCTCTGAGGACAGCACACCTGGTGGAAGAGGATAAACTGGGAGTGGCTTTGTTGGAGGGCCTGCGGCCGGTGGTTCCTTTCCCATCTTCTTCTGACCCGGGATTCCCATTTGTCCTGGCTCAGGCAGGTGGTCCTTCCAGCCACCTGTTAGGAGACCTCGTAGCAAACTCAGGAATGGGAGTCTGATCCATGTTGGGGACAACGGGATCCTGGCCTTAGAGTGAAAGCAGAACTGCGTGGCTGGGGTCAGCTGCAGAGGCAAACAGCTGGAGCCGCCCAGACTGGCGAGCCCTGGAGAGATCAAAGTGCAGGACGGGTCACAGAGGCAGGACTGGGGTCCTGGAAGTGTGTGCTGGCCTCCCTCTCCTCCCGTCCCCAAAGGGTCATCCTCTGGACCCAGCATCCCTTCTTTCCCATCCTTGGCAGACACAGAGCAGAGTAGAGACCTCAAGCTCAGACTGTTCCAGAAAGCGGAGCTGGGTTTCACTTTAGCAAAGAAACAGCTAAAAGAAACCTGAGGCTTTCCTGGGCCTGTCCGGAGAACAGTCTCCCACTAGCTAGAATTCACCGGTTGGGTCGCGCTTGCTAAGCGACCTGCTCCTGGAATATCGATCTTATCACCCACGCTGTTGCACGAGCCAGGCATGAGACCTCCCACGCTCCCTGCAGAGTTCTCTTTTGGGGCAGGAAAGTTGGGTAGGTGCTTTTAAACCTTCCCTTGCTAACTTCACGCAGTCTCACCCACGTCCTGGCAGAAGCCACCTGGACACCAGAGGGCACTGCGGCACCAGCTCATCCCCAGGCTCCTTCCACCCAGCGTCTGGCCGGCTGAGCAGCCCGGCGCTCTGAGTCCCGGGACAATCACATGGAACAGACTCCAGGATGGAAGCAATACAAGAAACGGGAACTTGTGTTTTTCCTCACTTCGATTTGCCACTGATGGTTTCTTTAGCCTTACTGAGGGAAGGGAAATCGAGAGGTTTACCACTATGGGAAGTGTACCCATAGATTTTAAGACCTGCCCTGATTTCACACAAGTTCAAAAACTGAAGAAACAATATGTACCTTGAAAACAAGGGAATGTGATAGTGATCGCTAGATAAAAATCCTGCAGGGGTCTGTGCGGAGGCCTGACTGTAGGCTGTCCCCACGGCAGGGACCCAGGTACCAATCAGGAAAATTCCCAGTAGCCAAGAAATAGCCAGATGCATGATTTTACTTGAGTCCTGGCCGGATATCATTAAAGGAGTCTGCCCTTCCTGCTGTAAGCAAAGCTCTACTTGTTACTATTTATTGAGCGTTTAAATGGGCCGGGAATTATGCTAAGTGAGCTCAGTGATTTACAGTCTGTGGGTTTTCTCATCTCATCTTCACCATAGTCCTCAAAGATAGAGATGATTTTAACAAATAAAGAAACTCAGGCACAGAAAGGCTGGTGGAACAGATCAGTTGGTAAGAGCAGTGCAGGATTCAAACCCAGGTCCACCAGACTGCAGCCCAGGCACGTGCTCTTAACCACCACACGCGGCATTTGGGGGGCTCAGCCCTCACTGCCTTTCCGTTTTGGCTTCCAGATGGGCACCAACAGCATGAGTTGGGGGCATGATTTAAAAGCAGATGAAATATTTCTGTACGGAAACAACCAAACCAAAAAAAAAAAAACAAAAAAAAAACAAAAAATAACCACACAAGTTTTCTGGGACAGTTTAATTTCAGATACCTGTAATATCTGTTGAAAGATAATGCTTAAACGATGAATCAAATGATATTTTTGTCCGTAAATTATGAAACTGAAGGGCATTTTTAGCAGAATTAATTGCCAGAGACAGGAGTCCAAGGTATAATCCAGGCTTGGCTGTGACCCCATCAGCTGCGTCTTAGGAGATAGTGAATGAAAAGGCTATTGAAAGTGGAAAACACCATACAAACAAAAGACAGAAATGATTTATATGATCGGATCAAAGCCCCACGCCCCTCTCTCACAGGCACGCCTTCTGCCTCCCCAGGGAGAGGCGTCGTGTCAGGGCACACTGCAAACGATCATGGACTGAGTCAGAAACGGGCTCAAATCTCCACTCTGCTGTTTGCTAGTTGTGCAGCTTTGAACAAGCAGTTTCACCTCTCCAAGCCTCAGTTTCTTCCTCTCTTAAGTGGGTATAATAATCGCCATATTTTATAGAGCAGATGTTAGTAATAACTGCATGCGTTTGTCACATGCTGTGAACCAAACACTGTGCCCACTGCTTTGCACATTCAGTACATTGCATTTTCCCGACAGTCCATGGGGCGGCGGCTTCTGTTGTGCTCCCAGTGATCGTGGTGGTGGGAGAGGCACAGAGGTGTCGAACAGCGTGCCCACATCCTGCTCCTAAGTTACAGAGGTGGAGCTCACACTCAGGTTTATCAGACGCAGGAGCTTAGAGCTTAAGCTTGAGACGGTGTAGAAGGAGCCGGCGATTACGGGCGACGCCCCCTGCATGGAAGGGCGCTGTGGGGAACGGGAGCGTGCGCAGGGAGAAAGTTCTCTGACAACGGAAACGACACCTGAGGTCCTCACAGTATTATTTTTTCAGAGACTTGATATTGTCAAAGGAAAGGAAGAGAGAGAAAAAAGAAGTTTGTGTGGTTTTTCTTTTCTTTCTTCCCCTTTGGGTAGAACTTTGTCTTTTCTAAGACACTGCATGTACACAGTCTCCTTCGATCCTGATGCTAAGCCCATGCAGCGCACAGGGCAGATTTCATTACCCCCATTTTACTGAAGGTAAAATGAGTCCCTCTAGCTTAAGGATCAGCCGAAGGCCCCACTGGTGACAAAGGTGCAGGTAAAATGTTAAAAGGCTGCCATGAGGATTAAAAGCGCCACTCGGCAGGTTCTCAGTGAACGCTGGCTGGATGCGAAGGATCTGGAAACGCTGCCCAGACCATGTTGCTCACTTTTCCTCCGAGCTCTGGCTCTGCCACTGCGTGGTACCAGCGCTAATCTCAGCTATGGCACAGAGGGATATTTTTGGACAAAATGCCCTCCAGTGAAACACTTGCGGTTATGGAGCATTGTCGGAGATGGGTGGACAGGTCTCTGAGAAAGCCCTGACTGACTCCACCACACCCTTCAGAGAATCTTAGCGCCGGGGTAGCCCAGAGACCGCCTGGTCCAGCACCCCAGCTCCCAGGCACTCCCAGCCCAGCTGGGGGGGTGTGCCCCATCTGCTGCCACTTCACTGCTACTTCCTGACAATTCACTTTCAATCGACTCACTTTTCAATGTAGACGAATGTATTTTGATATGTATTCATGAAATCATGAGTTTGACTTGCTGGGTGTAGTTTGTTAAAAATGCATGTGTTTCAATTCAGGCATTTCTAATATTATAAATACGTAGTACATGAGAAAATTAAAATATGTCCATATTCTACACTTCTGGAAACTTGATCGAGTCAAATGCCTTCATAACGTAAAGGAGAAAACAGAAAGCAATCAGAGCAGAACACATTGCGCGGGTATTTAGTAGCATAGAGACACTTGAACCCAAGTCACTTTCCTTAGACTCTGGGGCTCTTTGCCATTAAACGTTCCCTTTTGACCTTAAGATCAGCAACATTAGCTACCTGGAGCTGTGTGGAACAAAAGTATTTGGAAGGGGAGATGTACCCCCTAAAGTCTTCCCAGTAGGCACCCTGGGGAGCAGGGCTGTGAGTGATTGAGGTTTCTCCTTTGAGCTCATTGGCATTTTCTCACTGAGTGCGCACTGCTTATGTAATTTTGGTTGCTGTGTAAAAAGTCAAGGTATTTTTATATGTTTATAATATATATGCCTCATAAATCCAGAAAGATGTCCATAGCCTCTTAAATCAAGAGGGAAATTCGCTTTGTTTGCTATTCACCATGGACTGGCTTTCTGATAATAGTGGTCACTGTTTGCTGAGCACGTACTTTGTACTGGGCTCCAGGTTAAGGGCTTATCCAGATCATTTAATTCTCACAAGCTTGTAAGGTCGATATTACCTGCATCTCCCAGCAGCACTGGGAGGGGGTGGAAACGGGGATCAGAGCTTAAAGGTCCAACACCGATTTCTAGTCTCAGAGCAGCAGGCTGGTATTAGAGACTGCCGCCATGCTCAGCCCAACATGGCAGGGACACCTGCGTGGCACTGTCTCCTCTGAGCCACTCCTGGGACGGGCCGGGACGATGTGGAGATGGGTGTCCCCTTATTCCACTGCAGAAGCTGATTTGCAAAAGGTTTCCACAGTTTGCCTATAAAATCAAACAGCCGAGGCCAAGAACCCAGTCATTTCCATCTCTTCTTTTTTCTAATTGCTGAGAACATTGCCTACGGTTGGTGGGATACGTTGATATTTCAAGCTGGAAGCAAAAGTGGCTGAACAGGCCCAGCACAGACTGCATCTGCCTGGGCGACGGTGGCTTCCCTGGAGGAAGCGCCCGTCTGCCAGGCTTCCCTGCACGGGCGACTTCAGAGAGGCCCGTCGTCTGATAGTCAACTGCTCATCCTGCCCGTCACAGGGAAGTCAAAACATAGTTAAAGTTTAGTGGACTTAATCTATTTAATAATAAAAATAATAATGGCCCAATTAATAGCAATCCTGTGCACTTTTATGGATGCTTTCATCTGAGAATCAAAGTGGTTTGGAAGAGGAGCCATCATTAGGCTGATTTTACAGATGAGGAAAATTGACATAAAAAGGTTAAATGACTTGCCCAAGGTCAGGGCCTGAGTCAGCACCAGAGTCACTGCGAGAATGCCAGGCCCAGCAAAGGCTCATGCTCCCTCCCTCCCTCTGTCTCTGGGCCTGGCGCTTTTGTAGTATCTTTCATCTGAGAATCTTAAATTAATCTCCCAACAATTATCACCATTCATCGGTGGCCAACAAAAATCTAGACCTGGCTTGCCAAGCACTGAGGCCTCTGTCCCGGCTGCCCCTGCTGGGCTGTCATGGGCTCATCGGCGCAGGGTCCTGGGTCTCGCCACTCAGGGGCGGGGCCTGCAGAGCCGGAAGCTCAGGGTGAAACAGGCAGCAGGCCCAGTACTTCGAGCCATTTCCCAAATGGGAATCTGAAAGTACCCTGGTGATGCTGGCTTTGAGTTTGTTTCCCTGTTTATTCCAACTCAGATAAATTCAGACATTATAGCACAAGGGAAAGAGCATAGATTTTAGAGTCAGACACACCTGCATTTGAATGAATCTTGACTGTCACTTAATGATGGCTGTGTGCCTTTAGTTAGACAGGTTGCTTTGCCTGTCTGAGCCTCTTCATCTGTAACATCAGTGCAGCTATAACTCTAGATGCTTTTGGTGCCTGCAAGTCAGCTACGTGTGCTTCCCCTCCCCCTTTCTCTAATTGAAAACACTGCAAAGTTGTATTTTGCATGTATTGTATGTTCTTACTATATTGTGCATTGCCGCATACATCATGTATGTATATACCCAAGGTGCTGAGTACACATCCCAAACCAGATATATCAAAATTTATGGGTGCATTTTTAAAAAAAGATGATTTTTAACTGTACTTAATTTTTTTTCTTACACTCTGGTTTGGGGCTATAGTGTGCTTCTACCTTAATAATGCTTCGTAATTTGGGGGAGGTTAGAAAGAACGTCCCATGGAGCCACTGCCAGGGGAAGCAATTTATATTAGGCCCACTTCAACAAAGGTAAAAAGGTCTAAAGAAACTCGTGTCTAAGAAGGAAAGAAGAAGGGAGAGGCAGAGGGGTAAGTGAAGGGCCTTCCTGAGCGGTGTGTGAGGGCCACCGAGCCGGGCTGCTCAATGGGCGGCTCAGCCCCACGCCTCACTGGAAGGAACCGCGCAGATCTCGCTCTGCAGATTAAGAAGCAGGCTTGGAGTCATGACAGGACTTGCCCAAGTTCACAGAGCCAGTAAGAGGCTAACAGGGATTTGAGCTCCAGCCTGTCTGATCCCTGAGCTTGTGTTCTCTAATAAGGCACTTGGAAGCCTTCTTTATTAGGGGATGCATTCTTCACTGATTGGGTGGCATCCTGTTACAGCCACCAGGGCTGCAGCAGGAAACAGCTGGTGCGCTCCCCTGAGCCCCTGAGGAGGATCATCGAGAGCTGAAGGTGTGGGTGAGCTGAGGAAAAGCAAAAGTGTGGTCCAGGGCCTGGGGTGGCTGCTACCCCAGACCTGCAGAGACGAGGGGAGGCTGCAGTTCCTGGAACCTGAAAGTGGGGAGCGGTGTCAAGAGGGCCCCAGAGGGTGGGGCACAGGGCTGGAGAATGAGTATCCCAGCCTCGTCTCTGCCCTCCCTCCCTCGCTCTGCAGCGGGCTGCTCATTGACCAAATCCCTCTGCAGGCCAGAGGGCCGAGGAGCCTGTTTTCCAGGCCAGCCTCCTGGGGCAAAAAGCAGACTGGGGCAGGGCAGGGAGTGGATGCCAGCCGGGCCATGGCAGGACCATGAACAGCCTCAGTGCTAAGGCTGCCCCCTGCTAGAGCCAGAAGCAACAGCCCTGAGGGCCGGCCCTGATCTTTGCTAAGAGCCCTTGAAATATCATATTAGGAGGCCATAGAGCATCCCTCTGAGCTGCGTGGGGGGTGGACACCACATCCATTTTACAGATGGAAAAGTTGAGGTCCAAGGAGGCTAACCAAAAGGCAGAAACACAACAAGGGGCATCCTCAGAAAGAGAAGATGGAGCACTGATTGCTCATTCTGGGCTCTAGCTGGCTAGGCATTCACTCACTCCTTCATTCATTCGTCCGTTCAGGGTTGCCTCACTATCTACAGAGCAGCCGTCAGGTCCCAGACTGCATATTCGACAAAAAGCCGGGGGCGATGACTTTATTTAACCCTCCCATGATGCTTCATCCAGGGATTCAATTATAGTTGTAATTACTGACATTTATTCAGTGCTTACTGTTTGCCAGAGATTGTGCAAAGAACCTGCCTGCATTATCTCATTTAATCCCCACAATAACTCTTGGAGGGAGGTATAATTGTTATTGTCTTCACTTTACAAACAGGAAACCCAGGCTTAGCGAGATTAAATAACTTGTCCAAAGTCACCCAGCTGGTGAGGGCTGGGACTGAGCTTGGAGCCGAGGTCTCGCTGACTCCAGGAGCTGGAGTTTAACCTCCGTGCTGCTCCGCAGAGGTTCCGCCGGGCCGCCGATTAGCCAGGTGCGGCCCACGGACATGCTTCATTTCATTTTTAATTAAGCCAACATTCAAAATTTGAAATTTCAGTTTTCAAAGTGCAGATTTTGTTATTTTTCTTTTCAAGGTACCAATTTGGCCACACAGGGCCCGAGTTGCTTCCTGGCAGAGCCAGCTGTCACTACACTGCCGGCTTTGCTCACAGACATCCTCCGCCCGTCTCCATGGGCAGTTGGGTTGAGGCCCTTGCTAGGCTGCCTCTTTATTCTATAGCAAAACACAACACCGCGATGTGGGACAAGCACCCTGTGGTTGGGGACTGGAACTTTTATCCTAGAGGGTCACTTTTCCTCCTACTTGGGCATATCCATAGGAACCCACTAGCACAAAGGGACCAGGGCTGCGAAGAGCTGATAATGCACCTTTCCTCTGCTCCTCCTGGCCAGGGCATGCAAGGCGCCCTGCAATGTCAGGAAAGTGCCGGGCCAAAAGAGTTGGTCTCCATGCAGCCCATGGCAACCCCATTGAAGGCAGATAAAACACTTTCAACAATATCACCTTTTATCTTTGCTTTGTGGGCCAAGGGAATAAAACACAGTTGCCAAACACAAATTAATGTGTAATTATTTTCCTTGCCTGAATCATTTTCTTTCATGTGTCAGAGCATGCTGAGCAAATAGCACCACACCTTGGACTTTAATTGTGGTAATCAGGGCTCTGAGCCACAAGAAAGTTTTTCTAATGCCTCCCTGAGCACTGACTTTCAAGGGGAAGCAACTGAAGTTTCCCTTCCTCTGTTCTTTGTAAGAGAAAGAATACATGTTAGGGGAGGTGCCATGGCTGCTGCCACCAATATCACACCTGCGAGGCCATGGGAAAGGACCCACCCCCAAGGTATAAGCACCTTTGACAGGTGACTTTACATGCTAATAATGGCTGTTCTTTTCTCTGATTCCTTTGGTGACTAATTATTTGCTTAGTAAATTTAAGCCCACCTATCTTTGCATTAATCATATAATGGGCTACATGTGATATTGTGTATCTGCTAAGATGGCCTTGAAGTTTGAGCCGTATGCACCTGGGAAGGGGAACAGAGAAGTGAGAGCTTGCTGTGGGCCTCTGTCTGAAGGAATGTCCGCGGCCCCACTGGGTCCTCTGAGCCTGTATTCTAAGTTATTTTGCGCAATTCTTCTTTCTGCCTCAGTAGATACAAGGTGGCCCTCCCAGGTACACAGGGATGGTTTAGACGCCGGAAACCAGCTCTTCACCTGCAGGGGCACTGCCTGCCCAGTCTTCAGGATGAGTGTGTTAAAGACATCTGTGGAACATCAAAACAGCGCCACGTTTCTCCACTAACTCGGGCGCGACAGCACCGGGCGGGAGCTCCGCATGCTTCCCGGGGGCGTTCGGCGCCCTCGCAAGTGGGGAGGACTGGAGGTGACGACGTTGTATTTCTTTCAGCAAGATACGAATGTGGGTGCTGTTTTGAACATAAGGCTTAAGAACGAGTCCTTGAGCCTGGAACGTTCTATATCCTGTTCCTTCTAATGTTGTTCATCATGATGGGCCCAGACTGTGACCGTGATCGTTACCACAACTGGCATGGATCAGGCGTTGAGCTGCGTGTGCTAAGTAGACAAATGAAATACAGATACACGTTTTTCCTGAGGAGGGTGGCTGGGGAGAGAGTTAGTGCCTTATTCATCCACTCACACACGCAAGCTGCATTCATTTATTCGACAAGTACTGAGTGCCTACTGCAAGCACTGGGGATACAAAGAAGAAAGAGACTTAACCCCTGCTCTCAAGAGCAGACCAGAAGAGGTAGACATAGGTGGAAAGTTTTGAGCCCCAAAGCTGGAGAAAAACTAGCTGGCTCTGGTAGCAACAGCAGGGAGCCCCTGACCAGTGGTCTGCTGCCAAGGGCTTAGCAACTAACTGGCCCTCCGAGTGCAGTTCTGACATGGTATTTTCATTTAACAACCAGCTTACATTAACATCTAAGATGAAAGTAAAATGACAAAGATTGTGTTGGAACCCCACTTGTTCATCAGCGACATGAGGAATTTCTTTGCTAAATTGGATAATAATTTTTAAATACAGTCTTGTGCCACATAACAATATTTCCATCAAACTACATATATGACAGTGGGCCCATAAGATTGCACCATATTTTTATTGTACCTTTGCTATTTTTAGATTCTTTAGATATGCAATACTCACCACTGCGTTACGACTGCCCACGGCATTCAGTGCGGCGATATGCTGTACTGGTGTGTGGCCTGGGAGCGCGAGATCACACCGCATAGCCTGAGTGTATGGCGGCTGTGCCCTCTAGGTCTGTGTGAGGACACTCTGCAATGTTCCTGTAACAGCAGCATTCCCTGACGATGCATTTTTCAGAGTGTGTTTCCTCGTGATTAAGCAGCATGTGGCTGTACTGGAAGACTATTTCTTCAATCTGGGGGGGTTGTTCACAACGTAACAGCTACAGGCAAGACACACTTGAAGTCTAATCTGCATTATTAATATTTTCTCATCACTTTTTAAGATCTAGACAGTCAACACAACAATTAACTAAGCTCCGATTTGTAGCACTTGCCAATATCCATGGTGTAAATACTCCAACCACGGCGGATTTCAGAGTTACCAGTGAGATGTCACTGAGCGCGGCACTGTAGCACACCATTACACAGAACTTCCACCACACAGACCAGGCGGAGGTAAATAATCTTAAGAGCATTAGATAATAGTAAAATGTAATAAAATAATTAGGAAGTGATGAGTTTTGAGTGTTTATGAGCTTTGTTTTTAATATAATTTATTTAATTATAAGTTTTTATAATTTAATCTTTAATAATTGCTGTATTTAACAACCAGCTTGCAAAATTCCTGACAATTTAATAATTGGCTCTCGCAGGCCAGTAAGGGCAGGCTCCGGCACATTCCTGTACCTCACCCATCATGTGAGGTCGAGGAGGGCTTCTCAGAGAAGGGAATCCTGAGCTGAGGAGAAGCTCCATGGTGCAGAGAAGACAGTGAAATACAAAGTCCAACTCCTGTGGGTTCAAAGCCCAGCTCTGCCTCTTCTGGCTCTGTGACCCTGTTGTGAGTTGCTTTACCATTCTATGTAGATCTCAGTTTCCTATTCCTTAAAATGGGAAAAACAATGCCTAAATCTCAGGGCTGTTTTGTGGATGAAGCGCCCGGCCTCCAGGAGGTGCCTTCACACACTAACTCTTAGTGCGAGACAAGTAGGGATCCAGGGGGAGGTGGGGACGTAGGATCGTTCCAGATAGGAGGAGCTGATGCTCTATGACAGGCAGGCAGCCAGGGCCCGTGGGAACTGCCAGCTGTTCATGGACATAGTATCCACGAGCATGAGATGAGGCTGGAAAAGTAGGCTGAGGCCTTGAATGTCATGCTCAGAAACTTCGCCTTGCTCACGGAGGTTGGTGCCTAAGCTCTAGGGGTGGGGGTGGGGGCCTGTCTGGGCTTGTTTCTTCATCCCCACAGTAGAGCTCAGACCATCACTCCACACGGGCGGTGATGAAAGAGGCTAGCGTTTGAAAGTGTTTAGCACAGACCTGGCAAACAGCACAGGCCAAAGTTAGTTACCATCGTTTTTATTACTCCTAGCGCCCTGCTCAGTGCCGGGGATGGCGGGAGACGGTACCCATTTGTTGGGCTGGCTGCCTCACCCTGAAGTGAAGGGCTCCCCTCGCCGCCCTGTGCCCCTGGCCCCTGGCACGCAGCTCCAGGCAGAGCGGGGGGGGGGGGGGCTGCAAGGAGGGCGCCATGCGGGCATGCATCCACCTGCACGGCTCGGGCTCAGCCAGAGTAGGGGCGTCCAGATCTGCCCGTGTGTTGGGGGGACTCTCTTTGAGCCCCATGATTAAGCTGCTGTGAAGTTTCCAGACAGCCCCAGCTGGCCGAATCACTCCCGCACAGCCGCCAAAGACCTGCCCCGGGGTGGCTGTTTCTTCCTGTGCTGGGCAGACTTGGGTTTAGCCTAAGTTGGCATAACCCAAGGGCAGTGGAGATTCAGCGTGATTCTTTGGATAATTCGGGGCCCTGCGTGCTGCTGCTGAACAGTCGGGCATCTGCTTGTTTGCTCTGCACGAAATCACAGTTTGCCCGTTTGCAGAAAGCTGTTCAGAGCTCTGCTGTTTATCTGGCCTGAGCAGACTCAGCCAAGAACTTGCTTTTTTAATTAAATACCTACTGTGTGCCAGAGACTTTCACAAGATTAGTCCCAGACTACCACCCACAGCTGTGAGAGATCCTGGAGATAAGCCTGTTAACAGAAGAGAAACTAGTGTTTATGAAGCATCTGTGTGGCCACCGTCTCACCGGACCCTAAGGACAACTTCATGAGGCCGGTGTTATTAGAGCCATCTTAGAGATAAGGAAAATGAGGCACAGAGAAGTTAAGTGAATAATAACAATGATTATTTTTTGAGTGCTCAGGACTGGGAAGTGGTTTTCATGCATTAACCCATTCCTACTTTGCTGCAACTGGGTGAGGTAGTTGCTGTTAATATCACCCTCATTTTACAGAGGAGAACTCTGGGGCTTAGACAGACATTTGGGGGTAAGTAGTGGAACAAGGTTTCCAACTCTGGGTCACTCCAAAATCCAGGCTCTAACAGTGACTGGCACAGGTCCCAGGGTCTGGGAAGCAGTGCTGGGCTTTGAAACTAGCCGTGCTTGTCTCTAGGGAGCTGTGTTCTTCTTCCCACTACCAGACTGCCCACTGAACACACACACCCCTCCACCATCTTCTTGTACTTAGCATGGAGACTCTCAGCCTCCAAATGGTGAACGGCATGACTCGGGGCTAAGATCTCAATTCCAGCGTGGAGCACTGTGTGGATTCGGGTTCACGCACTGTTTCTTGGTCCGCTTGAGCCAGTTCCCATTCATTCCTAGATTTCAATCTAGATTATTAGAGTGGAAACAAAATCCTTCCTTTGTCCTCCATCAAGCTGCTCTTGTCCTCTAGGGATGAGTGAGGAGTTGCCGGGTTCGCAGGGAGGGCTGGGAGGACGGGGCTTTGCGAGCAGCGGGCCGCACGGAGCCCCATGGGGCTGGCTCCCCGCAGAACTGGACCAGACACTTCCCAAACGGCATCTCGTGTGTGTTTCTTTGCTTTTCTTTCTTTCTTTTTTTTCTTTGCCACATTCGCAGCAATTTAAGAGAACTCACGCAGCCTCCCCAAAGCAGCAAAGCAGAGGGAGGTTGAGAGGGATAGTAAGGTTGGAGGAGCATGCACGCATCGGAGACCAGGCATGTGCTTCTTGCTAGGCGCTGCCGGGAGAGAGGCTTCCTCTCCTATTTTCTACTTGCCTCTGTGACATCTTGTTTTACAATAGAAATATGGCCAAGAATGACTGCTAGACTCCAGATCAAAAGGTTCATCTCTGAGAAGGGAAGGGACTGAACTTGGAATCCTTTGGAGTCTTAACTCTACTCTCTGACCTTGGGTAAGTGGCCTACCCTCCCTGAAATCTCACAGCCTCCTCTGTGAAATGGGGAATACAGACAGGACTGGTTAAGCTTCTCAGATCTCTAAGTGGAAACTATTATCATGCCCATTTTACAGATGAGAAAACTGAGGCACAGAGAGGCTAAATAACTTGCTCTAATTTATAACACTATCAAGTGGCAGAGCCAGGATTCTCTTCCCCTTTTCTTCCTATGGCTGAATCTGGATTTGGGAACTGAACCCAGATTAGAACTTCCCAATATTGTCCCTTTGCCTTTGAGAATCTTAGAGGTAGGAGGTCTGAGACAGGACTCACCAATCCACATGAGACTCATGGAGGAGAATCACTCCACTGCCAGGTTCCCCCTGCTATATAAGCAAACCCTTTCCACTGTAGAACATTTTCACAATAGAGTTAAGCCAAAATAATAAATCATAAACCATCCATAATCCTACTCACTCAAAAGTAACAACTCTTAACTCCTAATGAGTATTATTTTAGATATCTTTCTATGCATATAAATATGTACTTTTATGTATCTAACAAAAAATAGTATTATGTACTACATAAGCTTTTGTTTTGATTTTTGGTCCTGAAGTGGAAATAGCTTTATGAATTTAAACGATTTAGAAACATGTAGATGATGCAGGAAATAATGACGAATAAAATAAAAAACCAGTTTGGTCCCACCAGCCTGAACTGATCACTGTTTACCTTGTGGTGTATATCTTTCTCAGCCTTTCTCTAGGAGATAATGTATATATACTACATTTCTTCTATGAATGGGTCTATACTTGTAGTTTTTTGAGTGGTTATTTTTTCTGTAATATTATATTGTGGGCATTTTCCCATGTCAATAAATACAGCCCTACATTATGGTTTTCAATGACCACACAATATTTCATTGCATGCATGTGTCATAATTTGTTTAACCATTTTCCCATTGTTAGTCATTTAGATTATTTCTCACTTTTTCTTTTTACAAACAGTGTAGAGATGATCAGCCATATGGCTGAGATTTTGAGCATTCTCAGTTGTTTCCTTAAAATAAATCCCGCGGAGTAGCATGGCTGCATCTAAAGCCATGCTGCTTTAAAAAGCCATGAGCTTAAATAAGGACTCTGCTCCTGGACACCCCAAGATTTTCAGGAAGAGCTCAGGTAACGTGGGATCCATGAGCGAACCACATCCGCCCAAAGTGAGGACTCGAGAGGACGAATTTGAATAGTTAGTGTCTATTCCCCGACCTTCACCTGTGAAGAGGGAATGGTATTTCTCAGCTGGACTCACACTCTTCCTTTCTCTAACGTTCCCATCGAGCCGGGCTTGCCTCAGCTCTTGAGATTCCAGTGGCATTTCACGGAGCTCCCCCATCACGTCCCTCTGAGCTTTCTGGGTTGCGAGGGCTGACTCCACATTGCAGTCCCTGGTCCTGCTGCACGCCACTGCCCGCCCCTCGGGCCACCTGGTCCCGCCGCAGGCCACTGCCCGCCCCTCGGGCCACCTGGTCCCGCCGCACGCCACTGCCCGCCCCTCAGGCCACCCAGGCCCATTGCAGCCAGTTTCCACAGCCAAGCACTGAACATCAAGTCCTCCAGCCCCGCAGAGCGTTCTGGGGGATTCTGAGGAGGAATCACATTCACCCGCTAGTCATCTCCCAATTGGCAGATTCCCTTTTCTTCAAAGTTCTGCTCCCAGTGGGCGTCCCTCTTGCCCTGTACCATGCACAGCACCTCGCTCACTGTCTTCTCTGTCCTCTTCAGGTTCCCCCAGGCAGGGCTGCGGGACCTGCAGCCTGGGGACCATGTATGGCCTTCTGGATCCTTAAGTGTGGCCTTTTGTCTGAATCCAAATTTTACAGAACAAATCCTTTTAAAGAAAGGCTTTGTTCTGTGAAGTTTGGATTTGGTTGAGATGTTGCACTTGGGGACCTGGAGGGCCACACGTGGCCTTGAGGCCCCTTCCCCACCTGCCTCAAATAATACATCAAAGCATTTCTTCCAAATTATTGCAGGCTCCCAAAAGAATTTTGTTGAATATATTTTTCTGTATCTGCTTTATGTATCTCTGTTTTATTTATAATGAATCTATGGGATGGTCCCAATTTAAAATGATTTGTTCAATTGTGCTCATAAACCTAAGCTATGTCCTTAGAAATTCCAGTAATATTTTGTTATTCAAACTGCCTCTTTCTCAACCAAAGTGGACATACAAATATCATGTTTTGTGCCCTAATTTGAGTTCTGTAATTATACTTAGCACACCTACATACAAACAAAATGAAATAAAATAAGATTGGTAGAGTTTCAGCTCTTAGCTCAACATTCTGCCTTGCATTATGATTACTTGTTTACATTTATATATCCACCTTCATCCCCCGCTGGGCTGTAAATTTCTTTAAGACAAAATTCTTCAATTTTTTGCCCTTTATTCCATCTCCCTCGCCTCCAGCACGGCACCTAAGACAAAGCTGGGCAGCAACACTATATGCCTACACATGTAACGTGTGCTGTCTGCGGATCCTCAGGGGTTCACAAAGCTTCTCAGGCAGGTCCACATAAACAATAACACTGTCACGCACGTATACGAAGTTACATAGATAGTGCCAACAATGAGCTGTGCAAATGTTTGGGTTTCTTTCTTTTCCATTTTAGGAGTTAGCTCCTCTCTGATGCTGCCAGGGAACAAACAGAGAGTTGAATCAGAAGACCGATGGGTTTGGGTATTCCAGGCAAGTCACCCTTCCCAGATGATTCACACTGAGATTTACCCCTGAAGTGCTGGGGGGTCTTCAGTGTCATCTCTCAACCCATTCAGTTTCTTGAATTTAACCAGAATTTGATTTGGACTCATAGCTGGAGAAATGTTTCTTAGCTACAGAATTCTAGGCTGACTAGAAGGCAAGAAGTAGGAGCTTAATTTGAGCTCCTTTCTTTGGGTCAAAGAGGGTCAGGTCACATACTTCCATCCACCCCTTCTCCAAAATTCTTCAACTTTACATAGGATTTCCTTTCATTTTCCCCAAAAATCTTAAATTGGGCATAAAACTCTATGTGAGATGAGATCTATCTTATGATTGGAAAATAATTTTTGACCCTTAAAATATTATAAACTTTACTTCCAATACAAAAGTTCCATTTGTTCTGAATCTACAATTTGGCAGGTCTTATCGGGTGCTTTTATGTAGCTTATGTCTTTGGTTGCTTATAATGACTTTATGAGGTAGAGAAGATAATGCCCATCTCAAAGATCAAAGAAACTGAGGCTCTGGAAGGAAAAGTGACTTGGGTCTTAGGTCCTACTGCTAGTACCATATAGGACCAGGACACGCTTGTCAATATAAACTTGTAATCATTCTCCAGTTGGTGTTGTATAGATGCTTTGTCTCTCCCAATCAGGATTATTAACTCACACAGGGATATGACCACATGGTTAAATTTTGTGTGCCTTCAGCACCTAAACGGTGTTAACTTCAGTATTGAGTGGATAAAGCACAGCTTGGAGTCTGTCACCCCCTTTCTTAGAAACTGTGTTCCCTATTTCTTACCAAAGAAAAACCAACCCAAATTCTTTGGTTGATAGCATAAGACCCTTACAACTGGCCCTAACCTCTCTCTTCAAGCATTTTCTCTCAGGAGTCCCTTAAACAAGATCTTCATTCCAGCTAAATTGATGTGATCGTGATTCCCCAACTCTGCCTTGTGCCTTCCTACCCCAGTGCCTTTGCACATGCTGTTGCCTCAGCTTGGTTCATCCTCCCTTCCTTTACTCCTTGCCTCTGCTCCCGTTCACTTACTGACCTCTTCTTTTGGGAGACAAAGGCATAACCAGATTCTGATACCAGAGGATGCATTTCTACGAACTAGACTGCACAGTGTATGGCTGTGCCATTGAGTGGTGAAAAACAGACATAAAAATAATGTTCTACTCTTTTCCCACCTTTTCTGTATATAATATGGTCTGACCATTGACACTTCTTTTGCTAATACATTTTTATCATAGTCAAAAATAATAGCTTTAAAAGCTATAAAAGGAACCAATCTGGAGAAGAATATGCTTGGGAAGAATATGCACTTCACTTTCTCCCCTCCCTGTCCTCTCAGCTGCCGCTGCTTGGATAACATCCCATCCTCTGCACAGTTTTCTTTATCTTCCCAACGCCAAGTCAGGACCACACTGTGTTTTCGTAGCCCTAGAGCTCCCCTGTCACAGTACTGACTACACTGAATTGTAATTATACTTTGAAATTCCATCTTTTCAGCTAGATTGTGAACTCATAAAGGGAAGGGGTTATGAATGTTGTTTCTACAGTCCCAGGAAGTAGCATTATGCCTGGCACAAGTGGATACCAGGAAATATTTAATGAAGTTCCAGACTGACCCTTAGCACCTGACTCTCTCCATTGCTTAAGCTCTTTCTTCTCCTTTCTGGGAAGGGCAGTGGCCCCTTGTAAGAGCTGCTTTGCAGCCTCATACAGGTCAAAGGCCACTGCTCAGGTCTCTGTGAGGCATGTGTCAACCTCTCCAGAACAGATGACATACATGCAAATAGCATGTGTAATGTACACACCCGCTCTCCAAGTGAAATCTGATCGCTGCATGCAGCTGCCGCCACTGATGCATGTTTCATATCACGTCTTGAGAAGAGGTGTCTTGATTTGCCAGCAGCCTTGTTTGCTTGAGTCGTGCCCCTCTCTGGGGTGGGCCTGAAGTGAGACAGCCAGAAAGGAGCTCTTCACCCAAATAGGCTGTCGAATTGCTGATGACTTCAGATGCCAAGAGGCTTTGATCAAGATTTCTGCACCGGGCCTTGTATAACCACCAACACTTCAAGCAGACTGCGTTTCATTAGTATGTAAGCTCAACACGGGCTGCTCTGGATTTTATTTTTTAAAAAGTCATTTAGCTGGTAATGGCTTGCACAAAAAGAGATGGTTCATTGAGCTCTGCTTCTTGTCCAGTTTTCTAAGTGGGGAAGCAAGTCTGTACCATGGGAGTGGATTTTGATATATTTCATGTTCTCTGGATGCTACTGCAGTGGACCGTGCTGTTCCCACCTGTTTTGCATCCATTAGCAAACCCATAAAGGGTTTTGATTGTCAAAGTTTGATTAGGTGCTAGGATTGGAGTTGATGAGGTAGAAGGAAAATAAGACCAACTTATACTCCTAACAGCCATTCTCTAACAAGCTGGTTTTTCATATGACAAATGCTGGAAATTGTAATGGCCTTTAATAAAGTGTAGTAGGCAATCCGTCAAGCATAGGGCTAATCCTGTCATAATGTAGGCCACTATGATTCTCTGCAAAGGAGCACTTCTCCCTCTACCAAAGAACAAGTAATAACAACGAAATCCTAGGGTCTTCTAGGATGAACTGGTTCCATGTCACCCCCTTGAAGAAAGGGAGTTCAGGAACTTCTGGAAGTTAGCTTGAATTTTTCACATGGCATGTTGAGATTGCAGATGAGACTGGCAAAGGATGGGCCATGAAATTTAGTGCAAATCACTTACTGTGTATTATAGTTTTACCAGCTATAAATTAAAGACTATAAAAACAAAAGTGACTAAGTCCCTTTTCCTGTTGGAATCTGTGGTCATTGTTGGAAAGGGCCTTGGTCACAGGACTAGGCAGCCTGATTTTGGTGCCTGCTCTGCTAACACCTAGTGATGTGAGTGCAGGGACTGAACGATGAACCCCTCCAAAAGATGCGTCTACGTCCCAATCCTAGAACCCATGAACGTTACCTTATTTGTAAAAAGAATGTTTGCAAATATAATGAAGTTAAGAATTTTGAGATGAGGAGATCATCCTGAATTATCTCGGTGAAGCCTAAATCTAAAGACACACGCGAGAGACAGTGGCAGATTTGATGTGGAGGAGAGAAGAGAAGGAGGCAAGGTGGCCATGAAGGCAGAGTGGAGTGATGCAGCCTCAAGCCAAGGAATGCAGACGGCCACCAGAAGCTGGAAAAGGCGAGGCACACAGTTTCCCTTGAAGCCTCGGGAGGGAGCACTGCCTTGCCAACACCTTGATTTCAGGCTTCTGGCCTCCAGAACTGTGAGAGAACAAATTTCTGCTGTTTTATAGCCACTGAGTCATAGTAACTTGTTACAGCAGCCACGGGAAGCTAATATAGTGAGTGTGAAAAGTACTGAACCACTCTGAACCTGCTTCCTTCTGCAAATGACAAATGAATATCTCTGACCTCACCTGACAAATGAATATCTCTGAGCAGCTGCTCAGAGGAAATTCCACATAAAAATGCCCAACATCATGCCTGGTGCGTCAGAGGTGCTCAGCTTGTGTAGTTGGAAGGAGAAAGAAGTAGCATTAGCATTTACTGAAGTCACGGGATACTTGGGTTGCAAGGGACAGAACCACAAAGTGAACCAGCTTAGGTTTTGGTTGAGAATTTATTGGAAGCCCGTATAACTGCAGAAGAGCAGATGTACAATTCAGGCCTCAAGGAAATAGAACCAGAGACACCAATACCTCCAGAGCTCCTTCTCTCGGCCTCTCTCTGAGGGCAGGTGACATTATCTCTCACTGCAGACGGGCCTTCCCTGCTCAGCGAGCCCTCAGAGTTGTCTACAGGTCGAGGCTCATGCTTTCACCAGAGTGGCACAGCCCTCCTCCCCTCGCGGCAGTTGAAAAACCCCCTAGAAGAGGTTCTGATTGGTTGGGCTTGGACCAGGGCCTCCTCCAGCATGGGAGGAATGGGGTGGGAGCTGCACCGTAGGCTTCACTAGATGTGGGGGGAGCGGGGCCCGCATCACCAGGCCGTGCTTATCCCGGTGAGGGTGGGGGGCTGAGCAGATCAAGTCACAGATGCCCACCTTCTGGCATCTGGCAGGCTTGAGGGGTGCAGAATACAAATGTTGCATTTATCAACTGCCATCCTTCCCAGTTTGATTAGCTTATTTAGTGGAAATGTTCGAGCTGCAGTGCTCAATCTTTTATATTATAGTACTGGTGTCTTTAAAATATAGCAGCCTCAAGGACAACCCAGCAGATTCTGGCTCCCTTTCAACAGATCCTCCTCCAGGAAGCTTGTGTTTCCAGTACACACATTAGAGAGACTTGAGTTGTAGAATGAAAATTGCTGGGCCGGCCTTACAGGATTTGTGCCCGAATTTTGGATTTGCTGTTAACTCTCCAGGCCCCAGTTTCCTCCTCTGTAAAATGGGGGTTGGAATTACCTTGTTTCTTCTAACTGGGAATCCCCCAGGTCCCTCAGGGTCTCCAAGAGTGTTGACAGAAGGCCCACTTCCACACTTCAAAGGAAGCCGTGCTCGTCCCTGTGGTCATGAAATCATCAAGTCCTTATTATGGACTGGACATAACTCAAGGTGGCCACTCTGGCTATTTTATTCTTACCACCAGTTATTCAAATCTGTACTTAATAAAATTTGGGGGAAATTAATTATTCCATAATAAACTCAAAGATTTTTTAAAAAACTAAAACCTCTTTTAAGACATAGGAAAAGAGACAAGTATAGGAAGAGTCGGGTGAGAGGGGTACAAATCTGAGACTCAGAGAGGTGAACAAGTTTGCTAAGGATCACTCAGCTAGCAAGGGCACTGTTGCTGGTCAGTCTGCCTTAAGGCCCGTGTGCGCAATGCCCCAACAGCCCAACACAGGCAACCAAAAACCTCTGAGAACTGACAAATAAATTCAGTAAAGTTGCAGTATACAAAATCAGCACACATGAATTAGTAGCATTTCTACACATCAATAACAAACTAGCTGTAAAAGAAATCAAGAAAGCAATTTTATTTATAATAGCTAACAAAAAAAAACCCTAAGAATAAATTTAACCAAGAAGATAAAAAAATCTCTACAATGAAAGCTAAAAAGCACTGATGAAAGAAATTGAAGAGGACACAAATGAATGGAAAGACAGCTCATATTCGTACCTTAGAATAATTATTATTGTCAAAATGACCACACTATCCAAAGCAATCAACAGATTCAATGCAATTTCTATGAAGATACCAGTGACATTCTTCACATAGGTAGGGAAAAAAAATCCTAAAATTTGCATGAAACCACAAAAGAACCTGAATAGCCAAAGTAATCCTGAGCAATAAGAACAAAGCTAAAGACATCACAGTACCTGACTTCAAAATAAACTATGAAGCTATATAACCACAATAGCATGGTACTGGTATAAAAACAGACATACGTACCAATGGAACAGACTAGAGAATCCAGAAATAAAGTCACATATTTATAGATGACTGATTTTTGACAAAGGACATCAGCTGACTGATGTCTGCCAAGAACATACAATGGGGAAAAGATGGGACAATTGGATATCCATGTGCAAAAAAATGAAACTAGGAACTTCTTACCATGTATAAAAATTAACTCAAAATGGAGTAAAGACCCCCAAACCATAAAACTACTAGAAGAAAACATAGAGAAATGCTTCAAGGCATTGGACTGGGCAAAGACTGTGTGGATAAGACTTCAAAAGCATAGGCAACAAACGTAAAAATAGAACAATGGGATTATATCAAACCGAAAAGCTTCTGCAGAGCAAAGGAAACACTCAACAGAGTGAAGAGACAACCTGCAGAATGGGAAAAAATATTTGCAAACTATTCATCCAATGAGGCATTAACATCTAGAATACACAAGAAACTGAAACAACTCAACAACAACTACAACAAAAATAATCCCATTAAACTAGGTAAATAATCTCAATAGACATTTCTTAAAAGAAGAGTTTAAAATGGCCAACAAGTACATGTTTTAAAAAAGCTCAATATCATTAATATCAGGGAAAAGCAAATGAAAACCATAATGAGATATCAATTCTCCCCAGTTAGAGTGGCTAATCATTAAAAAAATAAAGAATAGCAAATGCTGGCAAGGATGGAAAAAAAGAGAACTCCTATACATTGTTAGTGGGGATGTAAATTAGTACAGCCATTATGAAAAACAATATGAAGTATCCAAAAAGAAAAAAAATTTCTAAAAATGTAACTACCATATGATCTACCATTTACTCTACTGAGTACTTGTCTAAAGGAAAGAAAATCGGTACATTGAAGAGAGATCTGCACCCCCATGTTTACTGCATCACTATTTACAATAGCCAAGATATAGAATCAACCCCTGTGTCCATCAGCTGATGAATGTATACAGAAAATTTGTTACATATACACCGTGGCATACTAATCTGCCATAAAAAAAAGAAAGAAATCCTGTCATTCTCAGCAACATGGATGAGACTGAAGGACATTATGTTAAGTGAAATAAGTCAGGCACAAAAAGACAAATACTGCCTGTTCTTACTCACATGTGGGAGGTAAAAAATTTGATCTCATAGAAGCAGGGAGTAGAATAGTGGTTACTAGAGGCTGGAAAAGTAGCAGAGAGAGAGGATAGGGACAGGTCGGGTAACAGACACAAAATTACAATTAGATAGGAGGAATAAGTTCTAGTGTTCTATAGCACTGTAGGGTGACCACAGAACAATAATTTATTGTATATTTTCAAATAGCTAAGCGAGAGGATTTTGAATATTTTCATCACAAAGAAATAATAAATGTTTGAGGTGTAAGTATGCTAATTACCCTGAGTTGATCACTACACATTATATACATGTATTGAAATATCACTCTGTACCCCACAAATGTGTACAATTATATGTCAATTAAAAATAAAATTAAAAACAAAACCTCACAGATCTTGCAGGGGAAGTGTGAAATGGCGTTTCCTCTGGACTGACGGCTTCATGGAGGTGGAGGCCATGTCTGCTTTTATTTGTTGCTGTAATTCCAGGGCGTACCACAGGGCCTGGCACACAGAATGTCTTTTAATTTTTTTTTTTTTTGGTAAGCTCAGGCCCCACAGAGCTGGCTTGGGGTCATGGTGGAAGCAGAGAGACAAGGGCTGAATATGGGGTCATAGGGCCCTATAAAAACATAAGGTGTTAGTCCCTGCCTGACCCCTGCTTTAGCTGCTAGAGAATTTCTGTTTTTATGAGGCATCTGAACAGAGTGTTTTTAATAAAAGAGTTCCACTGTCACATAAGTCTGACAGTCAGTCATTGGACTAGATAATGCCTCAGCTCCTTTCCAGCTCTGACAGTCATTAAGTTAATACCTGGCAGTGGGCCCCAGCCTGTTTGACTCCAGGGACTGGTTTCATGGAAGACATTTTTGCTTGGAAGTGGGCGGAGTTCAGGCAGTGATGTGAGCCATGGGGAGCAGCTGCAAATACAGGCGAAGCTTCTCTTGCTCACCCCCCACTCACCTCCTGCTCTGCCCCCCTTCCTAAATTTCATGGAAGGCAATTTTCCCACAGACTGGGGACCGATACCAGCCAGGGGTTGGGGACCGCAGAAATAGAGGATTCCCCAACGATAGGCTCATGGTAATTTGTTATTTATATTCTCTTGTGATGTTCATTTCTAACACTCAAGTAATCCCAAATAAATGACAAAAACTAAATGTACTTTATTTTTAACCTTCTCTTGAGTTTTTAAACTTGGAATCTGTATGACTGGAGAAATCTCCAGAGAGGTTCCTGTCCGGCCCATCCTGATCCTCCTCCTTCTGCCAGTCTGCTGATGGGTCCTCCCTGTGAGCCCTGCTGCTTCCAAGCACCATGTGCTCTTGCTCTTGCTGTTTCCCCTGCCCAGGAAGCCCTTGTGGCCATTCTCTGCCTCCTGAATGTCCGACCATACCTCAAACCCCGCTCTGATATCACCTCCTCCAGGAAGCCCTCAGTCATCTCAGGCAGAATAAACAGTTGTTTTCTCAGCTGTTTCCTGTTCCAGGAAGTCAGGTACTGGGCCTCATTTGTCTTTACTTCTCAATCTCTAGCTCAGGGAAGATGATCAGTACATGGCTGTGGAATAACTTACATTTTCTTGATAATTCAGAATCATTTTAAATAGAAGGAGCTGTGCAGCTGAACGGAGCTTTTTTCTAAGCACTAAAAGTTTTCTTGAGGCTCTGCTTTTTGGGACAATGCAACGTTAGCCTGTCATTTGTCATTGCTGGCTACCTGGGCCCAACGCTCATCGTCGCCTTTCCGGTTTGCTGCCCGAGGAAATGCAGCACAAATATGTTCTGAGGAAGGAGGAACTGACGGTCACCCCTGAGCGTGGTGCGTGGACATTAGTGTGTGAGCTTTGGGACAACCTCGCTGCAGTCCAGCTCACTGCAAGACCCTCGTCCTTACGCCTGCTGTGCACAAGTGCCAGATGCGTAGGGTGACCTCATGCCCTTGTTTGTTCGGCACTGCCCAAGTCCAGAATGGTTGTCCCACCATAATTATTAAAATTACCCACCTTCACTCTCAAACGTGTCACAGTTTACCACAAGTTATATGGTCAACTATAGTGAGTAATCTCCGAAAATCATGTGATGTCACATTGCCTTCCCTAGGGCATGTCACCACCATAAAAACAAAAACCAAAAAATGAGGAAATGGTAACCGTGCTCTGACCTGCAGAATTCTGAATGGTGACTGGTTCTTTCCCACTCTCTTAGATCAATCCATCCTGAAAACCTTCAGCAAATGGAGCTTCCCAAATAATCCCTTGCCTCCCAACTCCTCTTCCCTCTCCCCATCCATAAATGTTTGTGAAACTCGGGAAATTATATTATTAGAAGTTACTAGAATGTTACTTAGAAATTACTACTTGAAGGGCAAGTAGCATCCTGTCCGCCTTTGCCAAGGTGAACAACATGGGGCAAAGACGTGCCAGTCTGGAGCACAGTCTGAGTTCGGGAACCGGGCTGACACAGTGCCACTTACAAAGTTCCCTGCATACGCAGTGGATTCTGAACTCCGCGTCGCCCAGAACTCGTGTGGGGACCACACCCAGCCTGCGGCCTCTGAGCCCGCCAGGGTGACCCTCCCACAAACCCTCTCTGGAGAGAGGGACGGCCACCGTCTTCCTTCCTTGCCCAGGTCCACAGAGCCTTCCTCTGTGGTCTGAGGGGACGGATACCTTTTCTTTCCTCTGTCGCTTTAAGGGACGAGGAGGGAACTCTGAGGAAAATACCAATTCATACTGTACTTGTACAAGAGGAAAAAAAGAGAAGGAGAAGAAAGCAGGCGCGGTAATTGCTCTCCGCCCCGGGGTCCCGACAGGGTGGTGAGTCTCTCAGACACTGTAAGTAGGCGCCACCAGTTGTGTAAGCGCTGACCAGCTGGCGGTCTGCCTGGTTCACGTGACGCGATATCTGATGGCTCTGGCAAGACGCGGGAGTGGAGAGGGGCCTGGGGTCCAGGAGGCGAGGGACGGCAGGAGAGGGGTGCAGAGGCCCCACGTTGCAGGGAGAATCGGTGCAGGAATGCTCGCTCCAGCGCACACACTGCTGTGTTCCCTGGGCGGGGCCCTCACCCAGGCCCTCCCTCACCCAGGCCCTCCCTCACCCAGGCCCTCACCCAGGCCTGCCCTCACCCAGGCCCTCCCTCACCCAGGCCCTCCCTCACCCAGGCCCTCCCTCACCCAGGCCCTCCCTCACCCAGGCCCTCCCTCACCCAGGCCCTCACCCAGGCCCTCCCTCACCCAGGCCCTCCCTCACCCAGGCCCTCACCCAGGCCCTCCCTCACCCAGGCCCTCCCTCACCCAGGCCCTCACCCAGGCCCTCCCTCACCCAGGCCCTCCCTCACCCAGGCCCTCCCTCACCCAGGCCCTGCCCTCACCCAGGCCCTCCCTCACCCAGGCCCTCACCCAGGCCCTCCCTCACCCAGGCCCTCACCCAGGCCTTCCCTCACCCAGGCCCTCCCTCACCCAGGCCCTCCCTCACCCAGGCCCTCCCTCACCCAGGCCCACCCTCACCCAGGCCCTCCCTCACCCAGGCCCTCCCTCACCCAGGCCCTCACCCAGGCCCTCCCTCACCCAGGCCCTCCCTCACCCAGGCCCTCACCCAGGCCCTCCCTCACCCAGGCCCTCCCTCACCCAGGCCCTCACCCAGGCCCTCCCTCACCCAGGCCCTCACCCAGGCCCTCCCTCACCCAGGCCCTCACCCAGGCCCTCCCTCACCCAGGCCCTCACCCAGGCCCTCCCTCACCCAGGCCCTCACCCAGGCCTTCCCTCACCCAGGCCCTCACCCAGGCCCACCCTCACCCAGGCCCTCCCTCACCCAGACTGGCCCTCACCCAGGCCCTCACCCAGGCCCTCCCTCACCCAGGCCGGCCCTCACCCAGGCCCTCACCCAGGCCCTCCCTCACCCAGGCCCTCACCCAGGCCCTCCCTCACCCAGGCCCTCACCCAGGCCCTCCCTCACCCAGGCCCTCACCCAGGCCCTCCCTCACCCAGGCCCTCACCCAGGCCTTCCCTCACCCAGGCCCTCACCCAGGCCCACCCTCACCCAGGCCCTCCCTCACCCAGACTGGCCCTCACCCAGGCCCTCACCCAGGCCCTCCCTCACCCAGGCCGGCCCTCACCCAGGCCCTCACCCAGGCCCTCCCTCACCCAGGCCCTCACCCAGGCCCTCCCTCACCCAGGCCCTCCCTCACCCAGGCCCTCCCTCACCCAGGCCCTCACCCAGGCCCTCCCTCACCCAGGCCCTCCCTCACCCAGGCCCTCACCCAGGCCCTCCCTCACCCAGGCCCTCCCTCACCCAGGCCCTCCCTCACCCAGGCCCTGCCCTCACCCAGGCCCTCCCTCACCCAGGCCCTCCCTCACCCAGGTCCTGCCCTCACCCAGGCCCTCCCTCACCCAGGCCCTCACCCAGGCCCTCCCTCACCCAGGCCCTGCCCTCACCCAGGCCCTCCCTCACCCAGGCCCTCCCTCACCCAGGCCCTCCCTCACCCAGGCCCTCCCTCACCCAGGCCCTCCCTCACCCAGGCCCTCCCTCACCCAGGCCCCGCCCTCACCCAGGCCCCGCCCTCACCCAGGCCCTCCCTCACCCAGGCCCTCCCTCACCCAGGCCCTGCCCTCACCCAGGCCCTGCCCTCACCCAGGCCCTCCCTCACCCAGGCCCTCCCTCACCCAGGCCCTGCCCTCACCCAGGCCCTCACCCAGGCCCTCCCTCACCCAGGCCCTCCCTCACCCAGGCCCTGCCCTCACCCAGGCCCTCACCCAGGCCCTCACCCAGGCCCTCACCCAGGCCCTGCCCTCACCCAGGCCCTCCCTCACCCAGGCCCTCCCTCACCCAGGCCCGCCCTCACCCAGGCCCTCACCCAGGCCCTCACCCAGGCCCAGTCTCCAGCCTGGCCCGTGGGGGAAGCTGTAAACTGCCTGCCGCTGCTCAGCCTCCGGCCCTGCGGTTTCCACAGGCCTGCTTGTGGGGGAGGGGCGGCGTTGGAGGCGAAAGCGTCTAACTCGAAGCTCTGTCCTGCCTGCTCTGTGCCAGGCCTTGCCCCGCACGGTCTCACGTTCTTTTCTTGTGTAAACCTTACCACAGCCGGAAGTAATGATTTCTATGCCCATTTTGCACGGAAAGAAGCTCAGAGAACACGGAACATTTACTCCAGCTTTGCCAGTGAGTGGCAGAGCTGGGATTTGAACCCAGACTTCTCTGACTCTTTCCAGAGGGTCTAGCGCCTGTTGGACCCCAGGAGCACGGACACCCTCCAGCAGCACTTACCCCCCTCTCTAGATGCCCACAGGCTCTAAAGGCCATGCCGGGTTCTGTCCCCTCTCCTACCACTGCCCCTTCCCCGCAGGCAGATTTCTGAAGCCGCCCTTGGGAGTGCAGTGCCGCGTCTCTGACTGCTCCCAGCCTAGAAGTTGAGGGCGTTTTCTATGCCCTCAGCTTTGCATGTTGGCGTTAAAACATGCTACGTTGTTTTCAGTGCTAAGAGAATTTTTTTCACGTTTTATCCTTTCTGATACCAGGATGTGAACGTGTAATATAGCAATTATTTTCTCCAAAATGCTTTAAAATCAATAGCACATCTCACAACTGATAGGTCATAGAGTTGAAGACGCACAGCCCTTCAGCCTGGCTGGTGTGGGAACCGGCCCTTCGCGCGCCCAGCTTCCTCGCACCGGCGAGCTGGCCCATGTGTGGTCATGGTTGCGTCCCAGCCCCAGCCCGGGCCCAGGCGCCCGAGACCTCAGTAAACGCACTTGGAAAGTAACGATGCTTTTATGGGTTTCTAAGAGAAGGGTCTTCTTTAATCCTTGGGTAGATCCTGCAAAGCATCTGTTATTACGCCCACTGAATGTGGAACCAAAGGTGCCCACCAGTGTCTTGATTACACTCATTCCTCTTTTTGCTATCTCACAGAACCTACCAGATTATAGGAGATGCACATTTATTTAAAATCCTTACCACTGTAAATGATCTGCTTTCTAGAGTGCAACACGTATTGATGTTCCCCCGTGGTGTTCCTGAAGGCTGTGGCGTCCATCTCACGGAAGGCAAGCAGCATTCATCCAACAAGCACACTCCGACCTCCTACCAGGAGCAAAGCTTTATTGAATCTTACATAAAGATGGGCCAGACATAGTCCATGCCTCAAGGAAATTAAAGTCTAGAAATGAACTTCGTTTAATTTCAGGTATCTATCGAGCACCTAATCTATGTGGAGGCCTGCACTGGAATGTGGGAAAGGTGAAAGCCATGGTCTCTACCTTCTGGAGCACATTAAAGTTGCAAGGAAAGCACTGGGACAGCCGGACGCAGCAAACTCTTTCTGCCCAACCCGTTATCACCAGTATACAGCCAGGACAACAAGCTACACCCCGCTCCTACACAGCTACTCCAAGCCTGGACTTCTTTCCCTGGGAGAGAAAAACACAGATACTTCATCTGTGTCTTCCCAATATAATAGTAATGGTAATCATCTAGGCATTTTATTAAATTATGTAATGTTTACCATGACCCTAAGAGGGTCATTACTCTCCTCATTACAGAGGAGAAAATGGAAGCCCAGAGAGGTTAAGTAAGTTTCCCCAGGTCCCACAGCCAGGAAGTGATGGAGCTCATTTGAACGAGACAGTGCCTTTATTTGTGCTGCTGTAAAGGAATATCTGAAGCTGGGTAATTTATAAAGAAAAGAGATTTATTTGGCTCACGGTTCTGCAGGCTGTGCAAGAAACCTGGTGCTGGCCTTTGCTCCCGGTGAGGGCTTCAGAGAACTCCACTCGTGGGGGGGGGGCAGTGCAGATCCCAAGGCGAGAGAGGAAGCCAGCGAGGGAAGGCCGATGCCAGCTCTTTTTATTGTCAGTTCTCTCGTGAGCTAACAGTGAGAACTCACTCATCGCCACAAGGGTGTCACCAGGCCATTTCTGAGGGATCGGTCCCCATGACCCAAACCCCTCCGATTAGGCCCCATCTGCAACACTGAGGCTGACATTTCAGCGTAAGGTTTAAAGCAGACAGACACCCAAGCTGGGAGTCTGGGTGTGCGGTGCTGGGAAACCAACTCTGCGATATGGAGACGGGAAGAGATGCCAGCGCTGCACAACGTGGGAGACAGCGAGCACCCCGCAACCGCAAACAGCTATCCCAGGCATGCTGGAGCTCGTGTGGACTCGAAGGTGCGTTTCTCGGTTTTCATATGGTTGTGTTCATATATGTGTGTTCAGTTATCTGCACCAACAACTACAACTACGATGATTTTACAGCTACACCTGCGAGTACAGTGCCAGGCCCCCGCTGCATCCCGCTAGCCAAAGTGAAGGACTATTGGAGCCTTGATCTGGCTAATTCAGACCCAAATCCTGCCTGCTGGGGACACAGGCGAAGAATTCCTCTACCTTGCCCTCTCACTTCTGCCCAGAACTCTCTGCGGCTCAGCCTGGGACTAGGCCTTCAGGACAAATGTGCAGCTTCACGCAGAACTGACGGTTCGTTGGCTTGAAACCGTGCCAGGCACTCCTTCATACATCGTCTGTCTTTTAATGTCCTGGTATCCTTTGGCGCTGTGCCATTTCACTACAGGGACTTTGCCACACTTTCAAACGGTCCAATAGGGGCAGGTCATTGTGCTGACTGGCTGGAATTCCAGTGTTCACATCTGATCCAGGTGGTCAGAGCCACAGGGAGCAGAACAGGTATTTCAAGGTTCCTGCCTCTGAGGACAGTGAAAAAGAACATGGCACTCACTGAACAGGGCCTGCTACAGACGGGGAGCCAGCACCTGGTGACCAAAGCAGTAAATGAGTGAGTGGAGGAAGTATGTCGTTCTGCCAATATGGTGTGGACCAGCCGCAGGCTGTCCCAAAGTGAGATTACGGCCTGGACTTCAGAGTAGGAGTCTAGCACAGTGGTTAAATAGCCCGGTGCTGAATCAGGACAACCTGACTGGAAGATTGGATCTCGCTCCTCTTGTAAGAACCTGGGCAAGTTCCTTCCTTAATCCTTGAAAGCCCTGATCGCTCCGTTGGTGTCAGAAGATGACGAGCATGGCACCTGCCTCCAAGGTTTATCATGGAGACCAAAGTGAATCCGAAGCCCTAAACCCACTACCCAGCTGATCAGAGGGCCTCAGGAAATAGAAACAACTATTCCTTTCTCATTTTTCTATTTTTTAATAGATTTTGTTTTTCAGAGCAGATTTAGATTCACAACAAAATTGAGCTGAAAGTACAGAGATTCCCATACTTACCCCTGTCTCTACACGGCCTCTCTCACTATGAACGTCCCTCACTAGAGGGGACATTTGCTGTGACTGATGACCCTTCCTTGACACATCATTATCACCCAGAGTCCATAGCTTACATTAGGGGTCACTCTTGGTGTTGTACATTGTATAGGTTTTGACAGATGTATTAATATTATGGTATGTATCCACCGTTGTAGTATCATAGAAAATAGTTTCACTGCCTTAAAAACCCTCTGCTCCCCCTGTTTATCTCTCCCACCCCATTCCTTATAACCCTGATTTTTTTATCACCCCCATAGTTTTTCCTTTCTCGGAATGTCATTAGAGTTGGAATCATGCAACATGTAGCCTTTTCCGATTGGCTTCTTTCTCTTAGTGGTATGCCTCTAAGGTTCGTCCATTTCTTTTCATGGCTTGACAGTTCATTTCTTTTTAGCACTGGATAATACTCCTAACCCTTCATAGGGAAAGGCAAAGATATACAATGTAACCCAAAGGTCAAAAAAAGGAAAAAAAAAAAAAAAAACTTTTAGCGGGTGGTGGGCAGACGGGAGGGGGGAGGAGGCGAAGGATATATACGTACAAAATAGGTGCGATGCGCACCACCTGGGGGTAGGACATGTTCTAGGTTTTGCTAAGGCGGGGGAGGAATGGCAGGGGCAATATATGTAACCCTAACAATATTTGTACCCCCATAATATGATAAAATAAAATGAAAAAAAAAGATTTAGAAAAGAAAAAAAATACTCCATTGTCTGCATATACTATGGTTTACGTATCTATCTACTGAAGGAAATACTGGTTGCTTCCAAGTTTGGGCAATTGTGGATAAAGCTGCTATACACGTCCATATGCAGGTTCCTCTGTGTACATAAGTTTTTAACTCACTTGGGTAAATATTGAGGAGTGCAGTTGCTGAATCATATGGTAAGAGTGTGTTTAGTTTTGTTAGAAACCGCCACATTCTCTTCCAAAGTGGCTATTCCATTTTGCATTCCCACCAGCAATGAATGTTTGCTCCACATCCTTGCCAACATTTGGCATTGTCAGTGTTTTGTATTTTGGCCAGTCTAATTAGTATGTAGTGGTATCTCATTATTGTTTTAACTTGTAATTCCCTAATGAAATATAATGTTAAGTCATTTTCCTATTGTTTTTTAATACCCAATGGAGTTTCTATAAGAACTAGATGAGCTAGTAGAAAAGTGATTAGCACAGTGCCTGGTCCATAATAACTGTTAAGTCAGCTGGAGGTTTAGAAAGGAAAGTATTATTATTGACCTGGCGTATTGAGTCATACTTTCTGGCTCTAATGGATGCAGGTCCATTGGTGCCCGTGACTGCTTCCTACTCAGTTACAGCTCTTGCCAAATACCCTTTACACACCCCAATTATGGCATTCACCAGCTTACATCATGATTATCTATTTTTATATCTGTCTCCTCTACTTCAGGGGAGTGCTTTGAGGGCAGAACTTATATCCTCCTCATGTGTCTATCCCTAACACCCAGCGCAGGGTTGGGTCTCCAGGAGGTGCCAGGCATATTTTTCAAACCAAACTGAAAATTCTGAATGACTGCCCAGGACTATATTTGGGCTCAGTGTATACACTTGGGCTTAGAAAAAATTAGTCAGAAAAAAATGCCGTGTGGCCTGCAGAACTGGTCACTCTCCCTTGCATACTCTCTGTACCTTCCATGGCCTCTGTCACTACCTGTTGTTCTGTGACAGACAAGAGTGAGCTCCTGTCTCCTCCACTAAAATGTGAGCACCCTGAGGAGTAGAGAGTCATCCCTGTGTCCCAGCACTGACAGCAGGCCTGGTGCAGAGTAGGGATGATGGACACCTGCAGTGTCACCGAATGAGCAGGACGCTGACTGGCCTAAGTGCTGCTCCTGAGCCTGAGTCCGCATCTCTGTCCAGCCACAGACCCAGGAAACCTAGAGCTGGCTGGAGCATGGCCAGGCCCTGGAGCGAGCTCAGGCTCCCTTGCCATGAGACGATAAGCAAAGTGGGATCCTGACTCCAACTCCACTCCGGAGAGTCTGGATAGGATTACTCCAGTTCTGTGATGGTGACATGCCAGGGTTTATGGCTGATGGCAGATGTCAGGGAAGCTTCTCTTGGCCTCCTCTTGGTAGCCAGGGTGTCTGGGCATGGAAATCAACATACTAGAGGGCATAAAAATGAGAGTGTTTCCTGTATACCCTGAGAATCCAGGCCCAGGGCCCTCTTTTTCCTTCCAGAACCACCCAGTCCTTCTCCCTCAGCAACATGAAACCCAGAAAAGTAGAATGAGCATGTGAGGAGCATTGGTATCAGCAGGATGTTAGACTAGGGGTCCCAGGCCTCATATCCCAAAAAACAACGATGTGACAACTACCCACAAGTGAAAGTAATTCTGGGAGAGCTTTGAAGCCCAGTTAAGCAGGAACCCAGCTGAGGAAAACAAAACAAAAGCAATCTTGGTGATTACTGTATATAAAAAACAGTTCCATCTTACCTGTGTCACCCCTTCTCCAGGCTAAAGCAGCTCAGTGCCAATAGGGATTCCTTCAGCCACCAGGTCCTCCTTGGTGGGAAAGGAGAGTAGGAGGACCCCAGCAGCTCTGGCTACCAAGGACCTCATCTGTCCATACTGCTGCCATAGGCCACTGCAGTCTTTGCCACCAAGAATTCCTATAGTCCCACCAACATGGGCCCCAGTTGCTAGAGTTGCCTGGAGCTCATATTCACTGAATGTCCCTGAGCCAGATAAGCCATGCTTCCTCACCCAGCTACAACTGCCTAATACCCACCAGAGTTGATGCAGTCACAACCTCCTCCCAGATAGCACCACTGTGCACACACCAGACCCAGCATCCCTGCACCTCTACCAAACCCAGTGCTCCTGCACACTCATGGGACCCAGTAATGCCATGCATCCCCTAGACCTGTCTCAGCTGTATAGTCATTGAACTCAGTACACCCATGCACCCCCATAGCTGACACCCTGACATCACCCTGGAGCTACTTGCTCATGCATGCCCCATTCAGTTGATGCCCTTGCACCTACCTGCAGGCTAAGATCTTTCCCTACCAAAGCCAGTCTATAAAGTCTGAAAGGGTGACTGCTCTTTAAATGAGCGAACACCAATGCAAGGTTACAAGGAACACAAAAAGTCAGGGAAAAAAATGAAACCACTAAAAGAACACAATAACTTTCCAGGATTCAACCCCAAAGAAATGGTCTATGAATTGCCTGATGAAAAAAATTCAAAATAATTATTTTAAAGAATTTTAGAGAGCTATCTTGGTGATTACTGTATATAAAAAACAGTTTCATCTTACCCATGTCACCCCTTCTCCAGGCCAAAGCAGCTAGACAACTCAATAAAATCAGGAAAACATACATGAACAAAATTAGAAGTTCAACAAAAAGAAATCATAAAAAAGAACCATACAGAAATTCTGGACCCAAAGAATGACTAACATAAAAAATGTAATGTAGAACTTCAACTGCAGACTTGATCAAGTACAAAAAAAGAATCGGTGAACTTAAAGTCATGTCATTTGAAATTATCTAGTCAGAAGAGAAAAAAGAAAAAACAATGAAAAATGGTGAAGAAACCTTATGAGATTTATGGGACATCATTAAGCAAACAAATATGTGCATTATGGGAGCTACAGGAGAAGAGAAAAAGGAAAGAAAAAAAGCTTATTTAAAGAAATAATGATGGAAAACTCACCAATCTGGGGAAAGAAATAAACATCTAGATTCGAGAAGTCCAAAGAACCCTAAATAGGTTGAATATAAAAAATTCTATACCAAGACACATTATAATTAAATAGTCAAAAGTCAAATAGTCAAAAGTCAATAGTCAAAAGTCTGAGAAAAGGAGTATTTTAAAAGCAGCAAAAGAAGTGACATACAAGGGAACCCCTATATGACTATCAGCGTATTTCTCAGTAGAAACCTTGTAGGCCAAAAAGAGTGGGATGATATACTCAGAAGTATTGAAAGAAAAAAGAGAAAAAAAACAAACAACCTGTCAACCAAGAATATTATACCCAGAAAAACTAGTCTTTAAAAATAAAGGAGAGATAAAGTCTTTCCCTAAGATACAGAAACTGAGGGAGTTAGTCACCGATAGACCTGCCTTACAAGAAATGGTTTTAAGGGAGTTCTTCAAATTGAAATGAAAACACACTAAACTGCAACACAAAAGCATATAAAATCATAAATCTCACTGATAAATGTAAATATACAGACAAATACACAATAATATAACACTGTAATCGTGGTACATAAATGGTGTTTAAATCTAATGTAAAAACTATAACCACAAAACTTTGTCATTAAATTCATAACATAAAAAGAAGTAAATGCTGACTTTAAGAACACAAAATGTGCATGTTGAGGGAGTGAAAGTGTAGAGATTTTGTATACAATCGAAATTAAAATATTATCAACTTAAAATAGCCATAACTACAAGATATTTAAAGCAATCCTTGTGTTATCACAAACAAAAAGCCTGTAGATTTTTAAATAGATACACAAAAGGTAAAGAGAAAAGAACTGAAGCAAATCATTATAAAAAATTATCAAACAGCAAAGAAAGACAACAAGAGAGGAAGAGAGGGGGAAAAACTGAAAAAAGACAGAAAGCCATTAAGAAAATGACAATAGTAAATCTTCACCTGTTAATCACTTTAGATATAAGTGGATTAAACTCCCCAATCAAAAGACATAGAGTGGCTGAATGAATTTTTAGAAAAACCAAGATCCAGTGATTTGCTGTCTACCAGAGACTCACTTTAGATTTAAGGACACATATAACCTGAAAGTGACAAGATAGAAAAAGATACCCATGCAGATGACAACCTATAAGAAAGCAAAGGTAGCTATACTTACATCAGAAAAAATAGACTTTAAGTCAAACTGTCACAAGAGACAAAGAAGGACAGTATATAAAGATAAAAGAGTTAATTCATGAGGAAGATACAGCAATTACAAATAAATATATTACAAATGTTTGTAAAAAATAATTATACAAATATTTGTATTTATTTATATATATATATTTGTGTAAATATAAATATGTACACCCAACATCAGATCACTAAAATATGTAAAGCAAATATTGACAGATCTGAAGGAAGAAATTGACAGTAATACAATAATACTAAGAGATTTCAATACCTCACTTTCAATAATGGCTGGAACATCCAGACATAAACAACTGACTTGAACAACAATGTAGATGAAATGGATCTAACAGACATACACAGAACTTTCCACCCACCAGCAGAGAACACAACAGCAGAGAACATAATCTTCTCAAGTGCACATAAAACATTCTCCAGGATAGATCACATGTTAGGTCACAAGATAATTCTTATCAAATTTAAGAAGATTGAAATTATACTAAGTATCTTTTCTAACCACAAGAAAATGAAACTAGAACTCAATAACAATAAGAAACTAGGAAAATTAACAAACAATCAGCATACTCTTGAACAAACATTGGGTCAAAGGAAACAAAGAAAAACAAAAGAAACACTGCCTTCTTTCTTTCCCTGATGGGGAACTTGCCTTTTGATAGTAGCAAGAAGTCCCTTAGAGAAGGAAGCCAAATGCCATTAAGAAAAAAGTTGAGGAGGAATTACTCATTATCCATAAATTTGCTAGTATTTGACAGTCATTCGTGAAGTATCCCCTCTCAGGGCCCCTTGGAGGGAAATGATAACAACGGGGGTTCAGTCCGCTTTAGAGGTGTGTTGATGTGGGTCCCTCAGGGTCTGGGTTGTGTCTGAAAGTGAGCAGAATTGACAGAGAAGAGAAGCTGTCTCAAGGCACACCTGAGGGAGAGAGAGGAAGCCCAGCTCCTGTCACTGTCCCTAGTGCCGTGTGCCTCCCACAGTTGACTCCCTAGCACATTTTGATCCCACATCCTGTTGCACATTTGATTTATTGTTCAGTTGACATAAAACCCAACAATGGTATAATTAGAAAGTTCGAGTAGGGGTGCCTGAGGGAAAGTAATTATTTGCTGAGAGATGAATCGTGATAAGGAAGCAGTGCAAGTGTAGTTTTTCTGTTGTGCTGAGAGCCTGCTGCTCATAACTTGTGGATACCAAAATAGAAAGATGACTACAGTCTTTTTCCATAGCAGATGCAATTTACGTTTTTTCTGCTCGAGACTGGATTTACCAGGGCCCAGCTGGAGAGAGAGCCGTGAATGGGCCTCTGGGGACTAGGACTTGTTGAGGAAGCCCTGCCGTCTCCACGACTCCTTCCTCCTGGGCAGCACCTTCCCGCCCGGGACCTTACTCCTTCCCACCTTCCCAGTGGACACTGGACTCGAGCTGGATCTAGCTGGTGTGGCTCTGGGAAGGCAGGATGCTCTGCGGGCAGGCTCAGTGTGGCCTTGGGGAAGCGGGTAGGACGAAGGGAACTGATACTTGCTGAACACCTATTGGGTTCCCTGCACCGTTCGATTCACATGGCATGCTGTGACGTAGGGACTCAGAGCCCCATTCACAGAGAGGGCAGCCCAAGGAGGTGAAGTGGCTTATCCCAGACAACACAGCCTGGGCAGCAAGGCCAGGCTTTGAGCTCGGGCAGCTTGGTGCTAAAGTCCTGCTGTCTCTTCTGACTGAATCGGTCTCCCCCAAAGGGGAAAGAGCCCCCAGAGGCTCCAGGGACAACAGGTCAGAATGCCATTCACTTCCGGAACACCCAGGCCTCCCTGTGACTGATCTTTGGTTAGATGCTGGTTAAAAGACTGTTGGCTTTGTAATTGTAATTCCTGGTCCGGGCTCATGTTGGCCTTACAGAGCATTCCGTCCCAGGTCACGGTGACCCTGCTGCTCCCGCTCCAGGTGTGTTCCCTCCGAGAAAAAGGCCACGCTGTGGGGTCGAGGGAGGTCAGGGAGAGGGCTGGGTTTAGGGCTGCCAGGTCAGGGCTTTAGGCTGGCCCGACTGCGCCTGGCTTCTCGTGGGCTCTCCCCCGTGCCACCGCAACGAAGGGACCTTGGCGCTGACATTTGCCCACGGCTTTGTGCAAACCGCAGTCTCCGGTGGGGCTGCCTGGGTAGTGATCACTGAAACCGCACGTGTGTTTGCTGAGTGGAGAGCAGCAGCTCCTGTACAGAGAAGAACCCGAGGTGGGGAAATCAAAGTGGCTGGTCCCGCATCACAGGGGAATGGGACTGGGGGTCAGGAAGACCTGACTTCCAATGCCAGATCTGTTACTTTATAGCTATGTGCCTTGGGAAATGTCACTTCAACTACATGAGCTATTAATGCAATTTCCTTTCCTGCAAACTGAGGTAAAGAAGAAAAGCGTCTCTTTGATTTGTTGAAAAAATTAAATAGATTTTTATTTAAAATACTCATATAGTGGGTACCCAGTGGATGGTAGTTAGTGTCATTATAGGAATGGTCACTGAGTGTAATTTCACATATATTGCTGGCGGTTGCCAAGACACCTGTGTTCGTATCTGGGAAAGAATGCCGGTATCGACTAGTCATGTCTGCCTCGGCGTGGAGGGGAGGTGGCTGTGTGTGTGTCATGTGCCCCCATGTCATGTTAGTATCATTGTTGAAGGTCACACCAGGTGGCCTTTGATTCTAGTTCTACCTTCATCCAAAGCACCCCCTCTTTCTACTATATCCGTTTTAGCTCTCCCCTGCGGCAATTTACTGGGTGTTTCAGTTCCTTGTGGCTTCTGTAAGTTATTACTATAAACGGAGTGGCTTAAAACAATAGAAACTTATTCTCTCACCATTATGGAGGCCAGAAGTCTGAAATCGGTACCACTAAGCCAAAATCAAGAGCCTCTGAAGGCTCTAGGGGAGAATCCACTCCCTGCTCCTTCCAGCCTGGTGGCCGCCAGCGCTCCTTGGCTTGTGGCTGCACCACTCCCGTCTCCGCTCCCTGCGCGCGGCCTCTGCCCTGCGTGTGTCCTCCCCTCTTCCTCGATCTTAGGAAGACACTGGGGATGGCATTTAGGGGCCGCCCAGAAAACCCAGATAATCGCTCCATCTCAAATTTCTTAACTTAATCATATCCACAAAGATCCTCTTTTTTTATATAACATGTATAGGTTTTAGGGATTAGGACCTGATCTCTTTGGGGGACAACTTTACAGCCCACCACACTGGACTTATCCCTGTTCTCAACACGCTTTTTAGTTGAGCAACGTAATCTCCACCGAAAGGTTATGTTTCATCTTTAAAAGGTAAATTATAAGAAATCCTACCGTCATTCAGATTTTAGGACCCAGACTCAGTACCTGGCCTTTCCTTTTTCTCTGGAGATGAAGCCCCCACCAGGTGTTTCTGCCCATATTTCCAGCCTGCAGTTCTGACCCCCGCCGTGACTCGCTGCCCTGGGTCCCACAAGCGCAGGCTCCTAATCCCCAGCTCCGCCCCCAGTGCTCTGGCTCCTCGCGTGCTTAGGGCAGGTGGCGCTGCTGTAAGCAGCAGACCCTAACGTGCGGTGGCTCTTCACTGTAGAAGCTGCCCTGAGCACATCGCCGTCCCAGCGCTCCGGTGGGCGGGGTGACAGGCTGTCCTCTACGTGGTCTTTGAGGAACCAGAGTCCTTCCACTTTGAGGGTCATAACCTCCTACCAGGGGCATGAATAGTGTGTGTTTGCTCTGCCTGCATTGGATTTTAAGATCCCTGAAGTCTGTTCTTAGAGGCCAGGTTTGGTCAAGATCCTAGGCAGATGTCCCTGCCTAGGATCTTGAATTTTGACCCAAAGATGCTGGGTCAGTTAAGACCAATTCTAGCAGCAGCAGCAGCACCTCTCAGGCCCAGTGGCAGCCACACCCTAAGCAGCCTGTTGCTATGGAAACTCAGATGGTGGCTCCTGCCGAGGCAGCAGCAGGGCCAGGGAGCCTGCGGAGCGCAGCCCGCGCCGGGCTGGGCAGCGAGGCCCCGGCCTCCAGCTCTGCACTTCCGCTGTCCGCCCCCAGCTCTCACGCTGCGGCTCTTCCCCGGTGTGGCTTCAAATGTCACATCTATTCAACCCGTGACAGTTTAGGACCTCAACATTTCATTCACTTTTCTTAAATAGAAAAATAAATAGATAAGGCCACGCTGACCTTTAATCAGAGGACACGCTTCTGAGACTTTCCCCGGAAGAAGCCGTGTGATGGGAGAGTGCTGCGGTTCTACGGTGTGAGAACGACCCTTCCATGTCCTTGTCACAAAAGTCGTCCAGGCAACAGGTGGGGATGAGGGAGTAGATGTGACCACAGCAACAGGAAGGGAGTGGGCCCGTGTTGCTTATCAACTGTAGGCCCATCAGCAGGGAAGGTTTAGGGGGAGTGACAGGGCACAGGAACACGGGCTGGCGCGGGAACGGGGCAGTGTGGGCCTCCCCCGCAGCACCTGTCCTGAGGGCACTGACTGGCTGCCCTCCCCTTGTTTCTCTCTGTATGTTCTAGAAGGATTTAATAAAGCGTGCGGTTCCAGCATCTAGTTTGCTCCATGTGTCTTTTTGTTTAGTGGCCTCTGGGACAGCTTGCCTGGCAGGGTACCAGAGGACCACCATTGCACCAAAGGCACCCATAACAAGGACTCAGCTCAAATGTCACCTTCTCAGTGAGGCCTCCCAGCCTCCCTAGCTCAAGTCCTCCTCCCCCTCCAGCCCATTCACTCTTCCGTTGCCATGCTTTATTTTCTTCATACCATTTGCCGCTCTGTGACATCTCACACATACAGGACATGCACATATTTGCTTGCCGGTTAGCTGCTTAACCACCCCAGAACGTAAGCTGCATAAGACCAAGAGGCTCACCTCACTGCTGGGTTCACAGAGCCCAGGACTCAGCCTGGCACACCGCAGATGCTCCGCTTAGAAGCGTTGACTCGATGAACCCATGGAGGATTGTCCTGGCACTTCCCACACACCACGGCTGGGCCAGGTTGGGGCACAGTCATGAATAAGCTGCCCTCGGCCCCAGGGGCCTTGGAGTTGAGGGGTGGTGAGGACAGACGCATGTGCCTTAAGCTGGCAATTCCATCACAGGTGGGGAGCCCGGGGGAAGGCTCCTCAAATGCCGCCACCAGCTATTTTCTTTCCCAGTGTGGCCCGGGGAGGGTGGGAAGTCATTTCCTCCCAGCCATAGTCATGGAGCCACGGAGTCGGGATTCATGGCAAATTAGGCTGCTGATTTGTACGTTAAACAAGGTTAATTCCATCCATTAGCCAAAGATGTTTTCAAAGCGCCTGGCACTAGAGCGAGGAGCAATTAGTGTCTTTGTATTAGTGGATGTGGGCGTGGGGCCAGGACGTTAAGGGGAGGGGGATGGAATTTATACACGCTTTATGATATCATCAAAAGTAAATGAATTATGAAAACAAAAGAGGCAATATGAGGCTGCCAGTACTAATTACCGGGTAGGACAGAAAGTTCGCAGCGAAGTGGGAAGAAGGACTGGAGAGGCCCAGGGTGCGGAGCAGTCTGGCCCACAGGTGTCTTCAGACCCGGTGGCGCTTCCACGGCTCCACCTCCGGTGCCGGGAAACGGCGCGGACAGAGAGGTTGCACGGGGAGGGACTTGAGTTGTTATTGTTTGATTTGGGGCTTTGGCTTTTAAGTTTCTTTCTGGTCTGAGCCTTGACGACGCGGGACAAGTTAGTGGACTTGATTTAGAGGAGACTCTAGACCTGACAGAGAAGTTAACTATCAGAGGCCTGAAGACAGCTGCTTTGTGCAGCAACAATGGTAATAATGAAAATGTGTCCCCCAACACTGGGGTGTGGCTGACGCAGTCCCCAGGGCCAGCCTTGGCGGCAGGAAGGCAGTGCCATGGTGCGCGAGACTTTAAGGAACATTGAATCACCCACGAGAAAACTATTTCTCTTTCATTTTTCTTCCAATTTTTCTGATTAGATCAAGAAAAGGGTTCAGTTAGGTGCTAGCCTGTGTTTAACACCTCCCTTAGCTCCTGCTCAGCCTTCTTTTAATGGAAGTTTGGCAGACAACAGCAGCAAGCTAGAATTTAATATCAATTTTTATTTGTTTTTGTTGTATTCGTTTGTACAATGTACCTTCTGTTAATGTGAAATGATCATGGTTTTCCATCTTTGGTAACAATATAAAGTTTTATGTAAAAATAGTGAATTTATTTTAGAAAATATGAAGTATTAATATATAATTTTATGAATAATACAGCAGAAATTATGAAAATAGTGCTTAAATACCTGATGTCTGAAAACCACCAGCATAAGGGAGGGAGCAGAGCACTGGCCGGAAGTGAAGAGAACAGAGTCTTAGGTCCGGACCCCCTGCTGTGGAAACTAAAGGGCAAATTCAGCAAAACAACCAGGTATTTTGAAAAATATCCATTCTCTGTTAGTGCTGATTGTTGGGAAAGCAAGAGCTGTGTGTCACACACAGAAAACTTCTGGTAAGTGTTACACCAGTCTCCAAAAACACTTGGTCACAGTAATTGGTTATTTTCAAAATAGTTGGCTGTACCACAGGCAGAGAGAAAAAGAAGTCAGGAGAAATAGAAAACTGATGACAATGTCCACGAAGTCCCGAGGTAGGAATTGGGGTGACATGCTACATTTTCATCATTAACATATATTACCTTTGTAATTGGAGGAAAAAACCCCAATAACATAGACATATATTTTTATATACATTTAATGTTTGGAGAGCAGTTTAGAGGTGCAGTATGTTTGATAGAGATTATAAACTCAACTGTTTATGAGGTTCAGATATAAAATGTAATGAATGAAGCAAAAATAAGAAAAGCAGGCTGATGGGAGTGAGGGAATTGTGGGACACCAGAGAAATTCAGACAGTTGCAATACCTGGAATCTTGGAATGTGGGCACAGAGATGTCAGAGCATCTAATCGTCTCCCTCACCACCAAAAAACAAAAAAAAAAAAAAAAAGGAAAAAAGAAAGAAAGAAATCCAAATTTTAATGTGAAAACTTCCATTCTTTTATTGGGAGCTTATTTCTTAAAGATTGTATCTAAGTTAAACAAACTGAAGATCACCAGTTTGAAGTCTCTTCTCTAAATACCTAGGAAATCCATTCAGAGACTCACTTTGGGTCCCTGGAGAAATGAAGAAACACAGTTCGATCTCTTCATGGAATAGACCATGCCGGGGCAGGGGACTCTCTGGCAGCAACTATTCAGATGTCGCTTCCTCCGTGCCCCGGCTCCAGGTGCCCCAGCTCCTACAGTAAAACAGCCCCTCTGGCCCGGCATGCAGTTGCTGGCTTCCTGTTTCCCCTCCGGGCTGTCCGTGCCCCGAGGGGCTCAGTTCTCTCTCCGGGTGCCCGCACAGCGCAGGTGCGCAGTAAAGCTTTGCTGAATGAGTAAGTAAATGGATAAAGAAAATCAGTGGCCGGGCTCGGTGGCTCACGCCTGCAATCCTAGCACTCTGGGAGGCCGAGGCGGGCGGATCACTCAAGGTCAGGAGTTCAAAACCAGCCTGAGCAAGAGCGAGACCCCGTCTCTACTAAAAATAGAAAGAAATTAATTGGCCAACTAAAATATATAGAAAAAATTAGCCGGGCATGGTGGCGCATGCCTGTAGTCCCAGCTACTCGGGAGGCTGAGGCAGGAGGATTGCCTGAGCCCAGGAGTTTGAGGTTGCTGTGAGCTAGGCTGATGCCACGGCACTCTAGCCTGGCAACAGAGTGAGAATCTGTCTCAAAAAAGAAAAAAGAAAATCAGTGAGTTACTTAGGGGAAACTTAACTGAACTTACATGAATACGCTGTATGAGAGGCAAGAAATCACCACATCTGTTTCCACGGCTTGGCCATGTGCCTCCCCTACCAGGCAGGCCTACCTGGTGTCTCACGTTTGAATGCCTCTAGATAAGCAGTTCCCTGAATGCAGTCTGTAGACACTACATGAAAAAAGAGACTCATGCTCAAAAAAGTTTTGAAAATCTTAGGTTCAGCTACATTAAACGTGATTTTTAAATTGCAAGACTTCTCAGAGCCTTTAAAGTCTAATGATTTCCTAGCTTTATCTCATCTTTTGATTGAGGCATAGCTCACTATAAGAAGTGTTTCAGGGTAAACAATTTTAGAGATGTTGTTCTAGGAAATAAAAGTCTAAGCTCTAAAAGGTTATGCTCACGTCTCTTAGTCAACTGCCAGCTCTCTCTTGGAAACGCCAAGGCCTGAGGCCTGGCTGAAACGGCGTGGCGGGGCCAGGAGCAGGACACCAGCGCTTGCCTTGTTAATGTCCACTGATGTGTCTGGGGACCTTCCTTCTGCTCTGTCTCACTGGGCTCACGACGGTCTAGGCACATAGTCTTGCTACCGTTTTGCAGGTGAGACATCAGAGACTTGTGGAAATTAAGAGGTAATCATGTTAGTAAAATTGTGGTAATACATATAACATGAAACTTACCATGTTAGCCATTTTAAGTGTATAACTCAGTGGCATTATGTACATTCATGATATGGTACCACCTTTCCTACTATCCATTTCCATGGTTTTCCATCATCCCAGCAGAAATTCTGTAGCCATTAAACAATAACTCCCCATTCACACTTCCCGAAGCCCCGGGTAACCTCTAATCTACTCCGTCTCTATAAATTTGGCTATTCTAGGAACTTCATGTAAGTGAAATCATACAGTATTTGTCCTTTTGTGTCTGGCTTATTTCACTTAACAGAATGTATTGAAGGTTCCCCATGTTGTAGCATGTGTCAGAATTTCCTTCCTTTTCAGCTGAATAATACTCCGTGCATGTGCACACCACATGTTGTTTATCCATCCAGCCCTTGGTGGACACTTGTGTTGTTTCCACCTTTTGGCTATTATGAACAATGCTGCTATGAACATGGGTGTATAAATATTTGCCCAAGTTCATGCTTTTAATTCTTTTGGATATATAAGTAGTAGATTGCTGGATCATGGGCTTAACTGTTTGAGGAACTGCCAAACTGTTTTCCACAGTGGCTGCACAATTTTACATTCCCACAAGCAATGCACATGTTCTAATTTCTCCACATCTTCCCCAACACTTGTTTTCTGTTTGGGGTATTTTAAAAAATTTTACTATAGTCATCTTAATGGGTATGAAGGGGCATCTCACTGCTGCTTTGATCTGCAGTTTCCTAATGATTAGTGCTGTTGAGCATTTCTCGTGTGCTCAGTGCTCATCTGAACATCTTCTATGTCTATTCAAGTCCTTTGCCCGCTTTTGAATTGGGTTGTTGTTTTGTAGTTGGTGAGTTCTTCATGTATTCTGGATATTAATTCTTTATAAGATATGATTTGCAAATATTTTTTCCCATTCTGTGAGTTGTCTCTTTCCTCTCTTAATAGTATCTTTTGGTGCATAAAATTTTTTAATTCTAATGAAACACAGGCAGCAAAATAAAAAGTAGATAAATGGACTCATGTATCTACTTTTTATTTTGCTGCCTGTGTTTTTAGTGTCATATTCAAGAAATCATTGTCAAATCCAATGTCATGAAGATTTTCTCCTATAGCTCTCTTAAGTTTAGGTCTTTGATCCATTTTGAACTAAATTTTGTATATGGTGTGAGGTATGTAACTTTATCCTTTTGCATGTGGATATCCAATTTCCCAAACACTATTTGTTAAAGAGACCGTCCTTTTACCCAATATGTGGTCTTGGCACCATTGATGAAAACCAATTGACCATATGTGAGGATACTATTAATTTTTAGGCATTGTGCCAGGATAACACTTATATCTCACTTATACAATACTATTAATTAATAGGCATGGTGCCATGTTTTTGCATGTGGTGATTATGTGTCTGAGGTCACACATCTGGCAGAGTAGAACTCAGATGACAATGACACAGATGATGAGGACGATGGCAATGATGAAACAATAACTAACACCTACTTAGCACTTGCTCTGTGTCAGGCACCTTGCCAAGAGCTCTTACTTGCATGTTCTTGTTGGCTCTTTCTGACAACTCTATTATTATTTTACAGATAAAAAAACAAATTAGCAGAGAAGCAAAGTAACGTCTCCAAGGTCACACAGCAGGCAGAAGCAGAGGCTGATTCCGAAGCTGCTCTGTCCTGGGCCTGGCCTCCCTCCACCAGCCAGTGCCGGGGCTGCAGAACGGTGATGACTCAGAACCACAGCTCCGCTTGTGCCCAGTCCTGCTGAAGTCCCGTCAGGGCTAGTTGCAGTGCCCACTGCAAAATACAAATGCAGGGCCCTTGTGCAAAAAGCAGGAGGAAAGCTTCTTCCTTTCTTCCAGGATCCCTCTCTCTACCTGTCGTAGTATTTTTAATTTCTTATTTAATGCTTCATTTTCTTGGGTATGAGGATACTCATGGGGTGAGTACAGACCTGCGCAGCCCCAACCCTCCCTGCTTCTGCACCCAGGCTCCCGCCCAGGCAGAGGGCGGCAGCAGTCACTGGGTGGAGGCAGAGAAGTGGACTGAGGACCTGCCCCAGGCAGGCAGGGAGGCACTGGGAGGTGGGACCAGGTGTGAGCTGAGGCTCTGAACCTCCAGGGCCTGCTGCACAGCAGGTGGGGCAGAGGCTGATCCCAAAGCCCATGCTGGCAGCCACCGGGCTGTTGTCCTATCAGATGCCACTTACAAAATACAAATTCAAAGACAAAACTATCAAGAATCTCAAGACAATGACAATGGAGCATTAAATCCCAAGTGCATGGCCCTTCTGAGCACCAGCTATACTGATTATAGACTCATGAACACAGGAGCTGTTTCTTTAGTAGAAAAGTAGGAAATAAGACTTCTCCATGTCTCTTCCTTCCATGTGCCATGGAAGCCTGATTTTCTCATGCTCTGGTCCTACCGCTTCCAGAAGCCCTTTATCATGGGAATACTTCCAACCTGGGATTCAAAGGGACTCACCTGATCCTATGGCTTGGAGCCACACATGCCAGGAACTGAATGGGAAGTCAAAGCCATTTGCTTCCAATTAACTGACAACTAAGACCTTGATTAATCTGCCCATGGGGATAAGAGTCCCTGAAAAATAGCTGGGGAACACTCATCTCCCTAAATGAGCAGGGGGCTGGGATGCTGCAGACGTCTGGAGTTGTCCCGTGGCCAGGAGGTCCAGGGTTGGCTTCCCTCTGTCTTCCAGAAGGTGTGGAGTGATGGGAAAGGCTCTGGACCCGAGTAGCTGTGTCAGACTGGGCTCCTGACTTTTCTCTCTCAGAGTCTCAGCTTTTCCTTAGAAAATGAGGTGACGGTCCCCACCACAGAGGCTCCTGTGACCATGTGAAGGGAAACTGGATGCTGTTAGTCATGGCATCAAAGTTGGTTATGACTTTTAAGAATGATTATTCTTTTACACTTAGCAAAGACTGACCTGACACTCATTGCTGGACCCCCAGCACACTGCCAGGTGTGGGGGTGAACCCTGGAGGCTCCTGGAGAGACTGAAAAAGAGCGTGGGCTTTGGGGGTCGGGGACTGTTCAGTCCCACCCACTCCACCCTCCCCAGCCACACTCCTCCCTGACCAGCCCACCTCCTACCACCTGTGACTTGAGGGAAAGAACAACCAGCCTTGCAGAGCCGCGACTCCTCCACTGAAGCAGAGGCCAAGGGCTTTCTCACAAAGGGACGAGTTTGATTCTTCCAAGTTGGTTCTCTGAGACAGAAGCAAGGCAGGGACTGAGCTTGGTGCTCCCCATTACAACCTGCCATGTTCTTCTCTCCACAGCCCATGACAGTTACTTTGACATGTGTCTATCTCTTGGTCAGCCTGTCAGCTCTGGGGCACAAGCCCCTGCTGTGAAGTGTGTTGTACCATGTCCATGTCGCCAGTCATGGGCTCCTTTCTCTCATTAGCACAGTGCACTAACAGTGCGTGAGTGAGCCCTGCTCTGGGTACTAGGGAGCTCCCTGGAGGGTGATGGTGATGATTATGATAAGATGAGGAAGAAGAGGGAAGAGGAGGAAGAAGAGCAAGAGGAGGAGGAGAACAGGAAGGAGGAGAAGGAGCATAGCTAACATATACTGAGTATCTACTTTGTACGTGCCATATTAGACACGTATTTTCTCAGCTAAACCTCTTGGGACTCTGTGACGTGCATATTATTATTTTCATTTTACAGATGAGGAAACTAAGGTTCAGAGAGGAGATCTGCAGCTAGGTAGATCTAATTTTAAAGACGTATCCTCTTCATCACCAGACTCTGGAGACAGCAACAAATAAAGGTGGTAGTGGTGGTTTGTGAAAAGTACAGAGCCTGGTACCCTGTAGGCGCTCAATAAATGCTTCTTGCTTTGAATTGGATTGTGTGGTTTAAACACAGGGATCCAAGATTGCTAGGCCCATGGGGACCAGGCCAGATCCTTTCGAACTTCCTTCTGGATCCCAGGGCTTGAGGGAGAAAGAAAGGTGGGCCCTGCAGCCCCCAGAGCCTGCGACGACCGGGCAGCGCTCTGCTCCCGCCAGGACAGAGCGCCCTTTGTTTATTGTGCCTCCGCTTCCTGCCCGGTAATTAGCATTGGCAGCTTCATATTGAGCTTTTGTTTTCATAATTCATTTGCCTACGATGACATAATAAAGGGAATATTGATTCAATCCCAACTCCTCTTGGCCAGAAGCCCACATCAACCAATAAAAAAGAATTGCTAATTGCGGAGCGCGCTTGCCCAGCCGAGGCACTTGAGCAGGTCGTCCTGATAGCGGGTGCAGGGCAGGCAGCCCGGCCGCCCAAGCCCCCAGCCTGGGCACGGGCGCGGTCCTGGGCGCCGGGCGCCGTCCTCCGGGGAGCACGGTCCAGCTTCTCCACGGCACCGGGAAGGAAAGGAGGCAGGGCCGCCAGGGCGGAGCCCCGGGAAGGAAAATCCTCCACAGGCCTGTTGACAGATGTGGTATCAAATGAATTGTTCTCTGCTTAGACACGACTTTGATATTTATTGGTTCAAATTGCTCGGCTGACTCAGTCTTGCGCAAGTCTCCCGGTCCGTTTTAATCTTGACGTGCTGGGAAGCCACGCTGATGCGGGTAATGACTGGGTTTACCTGGGATCAAAATGAAGAGGGAGAAGGGGGGTCTGCGATAATTACAGTGGGGCAATGTATATTTTTGTGTAATCTGGAAAGGCGATTTATGAGGCCGATAAAAATGATAATGCGTGATGAGTGGAGCCAACGTGGATTAGCTGCAACCGAACCCTGTTTGCAGGAAATGAAGGGGCTGGGGCTGGGGCCTGTTTATTAGACAAATAGCTGTTCTGAATCCATCTCTTTTTCACTTCTCTTCTGAAATTTCTGAGATAAGGCACACTGTGGTCCTCCTTTGGTTACTACGAAGTAGGATTTCTGTTTCCGGAGTGCAGGGAGGTAGGGGCAGGATTTGTGTAATGAAAACCAGACATGGTGATGAGCGGGCAAGGGGGCCCCCAAGCCCCCACTCCCGCTCTGTCTCTAGAATCGAATGCAGCCCAGCTGGCTTCCTTAAGCGTGGCCAGAACAAGGACGCCGGTTCCAGGAGGGAGCCACGTAACTTCCTGGGAGGTCTCCTCCCAACCACTGCCACTCCATGTTGCTGGCCCGACTGTAAAAGAATCAGAAACACCTTGATGATTCCCTCCCTCGAACTTCATGGTTTATAACCAAAGGGGAGCATAGCGGAAGAGAAAGCACCAAGTCTCCGTTCAACTCAAGACAGAAAGAAAATTGTGACAGAGGTTTAGTTTTACTCAACTTCTTCACACTCCTTCCCCAAAGTGTTCCTCGTCCCCTTGTCCCAGGAGTGCCCACCAAGCAGCCGCCCTCCCAGAGCCCCCTCTGTGCAGGTGGGACACAGAACACCAGTGACAAGGAGTCAGTGTCCACGAGACTCATGCGCAGCCACCTCCCACCCACAGGGGCCTCAGCCAGCGAACGCAGTAATCCAGCTCTCCATGGGCTGTGCTCACTCTGGCGGTGGTGCCTCAGTTTCCTTGGTGTCCGGTCTCTCTGGCTCACAACTTTCTCTGTTTTGCTCCTCTGATTTTAACTAAGGAACATTCATTCTCTCAAGAGGTGGCCCTCATTCCTCCTAGACTTTCTCTAAAGGCATCGCTAAAGGCCTTCATAGGGCGACGTTTCACAAAGTCAGGGATGGCATGGACTTGGCAATGGCTGCCCATCCTCCCCGTCTGCCTTGACAGAGAGATCCCAGCCCTCCTTCCTTGTGAGTCCGAATGTGGTCCCCAGAAACTCGACAGATCACAGATGCTTCCAGCAGACACATGACCCCGTCTGAGTCGGCCCTTGGGCGGAACTCCCTCCCCATCCTTGCCAGAAGTCACAAGACGCACCTAAGCCCTAAGCACCTACCCCCGGTGCCTGGTGCCTGGTGCCTGGTACCTCCCCCGGCATGATTTTAGACACCTAATACCTGTGACCCATTAACTTTATAGCATGCCCAAAGGCTAGGATTTATCCTACCCTGCAGACGGGGAAAGTGAGGCACAGAAAGACAAACTCACTTCTCAGGATCGCGTTGGCAGTAAATGGTGGCACTGGCGTCCATGTGCAAGGGTCCTGCCGGTTTAAGTTCACAGACATCAACCTTCCCTCCCTCAGAGTGTCTCAGACAGTCCGTGCCAGAGTGGGGTGCTGTGGATGAGCAGCCCACAACATGAAAGCAATAGGGAGAAAATGCTGAGAATCACTGACCTACTGAAACACTCAAATAATAAAGTTAACTGATGTATGTTTTCATCATTGAGGTCTAAATAGTCTTATAAGTTACCTGCCTAGGAAGAGAAGCAGGAAAATTGGGAGCCATCTTGATTCAGGAAAACCAGCTGGGTCCTGGTGGATGGCTGGGAGGAGGACAGCGCTGGACCGGCAGAGATACGTTAGACGTAGGCACAGCCCATCTCTTTTCTTAAAGGGGAAAATAAAAGACAGTGGTTATATTTCTGCCCGTGGTCATAAAAAAGCAACAGAACTATAAAAAAAAATCACGGCATTTTCTCCAACGACAAGGAAAGCATTATAGCTTTGTAGACCTTCTATCGCACGAAGTGCAAAAGGCTATCTGCGTGTTTATTCGTTATGATGCTGGAATGAAAAGAGCTGCGGGGCAGATACCCGTGCGCTGCGCTGCGCATGCGCGCCAGCCCTGTGCCTGCCGCGGCCGGGCGCTGCTTGAGCGCCAGGCACCGAGCCGGGGTTTCTTGAGCGTCTGTACGCGCCAGGTCCCGCGCCAGGCTCGGGGGACAGGCATCACAGACACGGTCCTTGTCCTCGGGGAGGGAGGAGAGCACTGGCACGGGAGGCCGTGAGCCAGGCCTCCCGCAGCACGCAGGAGCCAGAGGGGAGCTGGGCAGGCGGGAAGGCGGGTCCAGACAGGACAGAAGTCTCTGAAGAAGGGCTTGAAGCGGGAGGGGACGCCGTCAGATACTGTTGGCTGGCATGGGAAGACTGACTTGGAAAGGGACGGGAGCGGAGGTAGAAAACTGGCAGGAAGGGTCTGTTGCAAGAATCCGGATGAGGGAAACGGTGGTCTGAGCTGCGGCAGAGCATGCCCGCCCCTTTGCGTCCACACCCGCTGTCGGACCGCGGTCTGCTCTTACGTCCGTGTCAGCTCTGCGAGGAAGGGACACGCCTCACGTGCTAACAAGGAAGTTAAAGCTCGGGCGGGCTGAGGGACGGCTGAGTCAGGTTTCAAGTCTACATTATCTTATTGCAGTTTTAGGTCTGTACAACTGAGTAGCAAGGTCGCCACTGTGACAAACTGGTATTACTACCTCTTGAATGTCATGCTTTGGGAGGGGAAAGAGATCTTGCGCAAGTGACTTTCCCAGGTTTTCTACTTTTCACCTTCATGCTTCACCCTGGTCATTCTTCAAATTTCCTCCAACTAGCAGATGAGGAAACTGAGAGCTCGGAGAGGTTATGTGGGTTGAGCAAGGCCACAGAGAGCAGGGAGGAGTCAGGCCTTAGAGTCAGATCTTTTAACTAGAGTTCAATTATCTTTATATGATTCTAGGAATCAAACATTTAACAACAAAGAAAGCAAAAAAAAAAAAATTTTTTTTCACTATAATAAATCTGCCACAGTTAAGTTAGCAGAAGTTGCAGGTGTCTATCTACTCAACACTCGTTTATCAAGGCCTATTATGTGCCAGGCACTGAGCTCCATCCAAGCATCCATTATCCCATTAACTGAGAAATGTCTATCAGGTGTTGTCTGCAGGCCAGGTTTACCATTTGCTCATCATGCCAGGATGTCATTCTAATGAATTCTTGAAAGGGGTAGGAGTTGGCCAGGTAAGGGGACATCCCAGGTAAAGGATAGAGCGTGGACAAAGGAGTGCCATAAAAGCGGTGTGACAGTGTCCTCAGGTGTCAGAGCGCAGTGCTGAACACACTCAGAGGGCCAGAGACTGGCTCCCATGGGAGGAGTTGGCCCATGGGGCAAGAAAGCTCGGCCTGGGTTCGTTTGCCTCTGTCCGGTAGTGAGGCTATTTCCTCTCGCTGCCCTTTCCTTCTTTGCCATATGCCATGTCCCCCAAACCCAAATGCCTACAGGCTGGTAATATTCAAAAGTACAGCAGGGGGAAGAGGTGGGACAGGAATGACCCGAGGGCAATGCCTGGGGAGATAAATGTTCTATATCTCTTCAGGGTCTGGGCTCATGGGTGTGCATCCATGAACACTCATAGAGTGATAGCACGAGATCTGCGCGTTTCACTGTACAGAATCTCATCTCAAAGAAAGGAACAATAAACACCATAAATAAATACTCAACACTAGTTGAATTCAACAATATGCACACTGAAGTGTTTGGGGTGATGCTTACTGATATTGATAACTTACTTTGAAACGCATCACAAAGAAGATGGGTGAATGGCCAAGTGGAGAGAGGGAAGGTGAGCAGATAAGTGATACAGCCAGCAAAGTAACGCATTGGCAGATTCTAGGTCTTAGGTGTACAATTCCTTCGACTTTTCTGTATGTTTGAACTGTTTCAACTTTTCGGTAGGATGCTGGGCGGGAATGTAAACTAGGCAGCCAGGGCCAAGACCATAGGGAGAGGCGTGGGGTGCTGTGTCTGTGCGGCGTGGGCCCCTCCTACTTGGCTCTGGTTGTGATTACCAATGTGATTGTAGGTTCAGTGCTGCCACATCTTGTCATTTTTATGTGGAGTCTTCTGATATTTAAATGTCAGGAAACAATTTATACTAAATGGTCAAGCAAACATATTTGCAAATGATTCAGCAGGCAAACCCCGGTGTGCGGCTTCTGCACAGAGTAAAGCTGCTTCATGGCATGACTTCCAGCCCCGCCACCCAGGCCCTGCTGGCAGCAAGGCCTTGGGCAAGCACCTCACCTCTTGGAGCTTTCTTTTCTGCATCCATAAAATGGGGCTAAAAATAGAGCCTATATCAATAGGCTGAAGTGCAGCTTATACGTGATAATGCTAGCTTAGCACAGTATCTGGTATGCAGTAAGCTCTTAATAAATGTGGCTACTGCTATGGTTTTCTAGAAACATACTGGAGAAAGAGCTAAAGCAACCTTGACCTCCCTTGGTCACAGTGGGCCAGGATGTGTGCCTGCACAGCATGAGCAAGGCGTCCACCCTTCTCTAAGTGCCCGGCACTGGGCTTTCTGCAGAGAGAGTGCAGGGCACGGAGAGTGTGAAGCAATTGGCCGGCAGGTGGCAGGGCCCTGGGCAAGCCCAGCCCTGCCCCCACCCAGACACCCGCGGGACATCCAGCTGAACGATGGGTGAGCCATGGGAGGCCCCTGTGAGGGCTTCTCCTCCTTTCAGAACATCAGAGTTTCCACAATTCCCCTTGAAAGATGTTTCTAATGCTGGCTTTCTTCAGCAGGCTCTTTCAGCCCTACAGATTTGATTCCAATATTTTGGGTGCTACCTCTTCTTTGTGTGGTGCACATGCCCTAACCTGGTCCACTGGAGAAAGCCCTCTGAGGCACAGGACGCTGTGTGTGTGGAAGGAAGGTCTGGATGCTGGCTTGACACAGACACGCCCATGTTCAGCCCTCGGAGGCCTGGCTGAGTCCCATGGAGTTAGGCTGTATCCCCACTGGGGAGATGAGATGAGCTGGGGTCTCACCTGTTACCGAGGAGCTCGAGGAAAGGCCAAAAGACTAGGGAGCATCTGGACCACATTCCAGACCACTCAGATGATAGCTGAAGAAGACTCAAGTTCGTGGATGTCTTCCTGTGAAAGATCCTAGCCAGAGACAGGTTCACAGGTGTTGGAGATGAAAACACAGGTAACTTTATGCGGCGCTTCAGGGGGCCTACGTTATCCCCCCTGCTCCCCATCTCCAACATCTTCCCCAACCCATCCCTGAAAACAAGAAAACTAGGTAAAATCAGTGTGCACAAGCAAGCACAAGACAATTCCTCCGGCCTCACGTCCGCTCAGCGGGTCGTCTCTAAGCCTCTACCAGGAAGAACTTCTAGAGTCACCTTCGTGAAAAGACCCTTGCTGGGTTTTGAGAGCAGGCTATGAAAACTCCCCAAAACCAAATATTTCCAAGATCAGGCAGACAATATTAATGAGGGAAGCTGATGGGTTCTTATGATGGTTAATTCTACATTCTCTTGAATTGTAGTCTATATAGATGCTTGTTCCATTCATTCATTCCTACATGTTAAACACAGTGGGAGCTTCTTTGCTTAGAAAGATGCCCCTGAGATTTGTCTTTGAACATGCAGCACTCTTCCAGGTCCAGCTTTCACCATCCTATTTTGAAGGAAGTAGATAGAAGAAATATTTCACCTCCTTCTTTGTAACACAAGCGTGATGTGACGTGACAGAGGACCTGTGGTGGCAGCCACGTCAGTGGTGGGCACCAAGGAGCAGTGAGGACCGTGGAGAGCTGGAGGTGGTGTGCCCGTCCACAGGGAGAGGGAGCAGCTGCTGCCCTCGACCAGACGGCCGCTGCTGCCAGAACATTCAGTCCAGTGATGCTGCTGCTTCCGGGTTTTATTTTCCCCTAAGAGAAACCAGATTTTTTCTCCCTAAGAGAAACCAGAAATTAAAATTTTATGTCAAAGCTCCTTGTTTTTAAATGTGGCAACTATTTAGAATTAAAATTTAGAAAAGAAAACACTATGTAGGCCAAAATAAACAATGTCTATGGGCCACGTCTAGCCTGTGGGCCACCAGCATGCCGCCTCTGTTTTATTTTGTAACACTCAACACAATTTGTAATTATGGATCCATCGAGTGGTTGATGTGCTTATTGTTAGCACCCCATTTGATTTTAAGGGGTCACCACTCCCAGTTTTAATCCTTTCTCTGCCATTGCTTATGGTGGGGTCGTGATTAACTCTTTTTTTTTAATTTTTATTTTATTTTAGTGTATTGTGGAGGTACAAGTGTTAAGGTTACATATATTGCCCATGCCCCCCTCCCCCCTCGAGTCAGAGCTTCAAGCGTGACCATCCCCCAAACACTGCACATCTTATTCATTGTGGTTGTATACACCCATCCCCTCCTTCCCTCTCCCACCCTCCCAACACCCAATAAATGTTACTCCTATGTGTCCACTTAGGTGTTGATCCGTTAATACCAATTTGCTGGTAAGTACATGTAGTGCTTGTTTTTCCATTCTTGAGATACTTCACTTAGTAGAATGGGTTCCAGCTCTATCCAGAAACATACAAGAGGTGCTATATCACCATTGTTTCTTAAAACTGAGTAGTACTCCATGGTATACATATACCACATTTTATTAATCCACTCATGAATTGATGGGCACTTGGGCTGTTTCCACAGCTTTGCAATTGTGAATTGTGCTGCTATAAACATTTGAGTGCAGGTGCCTTTTTCATAAAGTGACTTTGGATCTTTTGGGTAGATGCCCAGTAGTGGGATTGCGGGATCAAATGGTAGATCTACTTGTATCGCTTTGAGGTATCTCCATATAACTCTTGACTCCTCTCAGGGGCCCAGGGTTCCTATCTGTGGGAAAAATAAATAGTAGGCTAGGCTGGTGTTCCCAAACTTTCCTCATCAAAAGGATCACTGGGTCACAGAAAAGAACCAGTGGCTCTTAAATATGTTAAAAATGCTCAGCCTCATTTGTCATGAGAAAATGCACGTTGACCTAGAGAAGATATTTAAAAGTTGATAATTTGGAGGGTGTGTTCCTGGTAGAGAGCACATAGTTACTGCTTCTCAGAGGTATTGTGGCAACACCAAGCAAAATAATAAATGCATAGGCTTCTGACCAAGTCAGGACACTTCTAGGAAAGTTTCTTAATCATGTGTACATATGAAATGATGTATGTACAAAATTGCTTCTTTCAGCATTGTTTGCGTTGGCAGAAGATTAGAAACAACCTAAATGTCCATCAACAGGGGATTGGTTGAATAAACTATTGTTCATCTATACAATAGATTACTACACAGACATTTTTTTAAAAGATGAAGAGGGTAGATCTTTTGTTAAGTATTTTGACCACAATGAAATGAAACAATATAAAATAAAATAAAAGAGAGCACTTTATCCAGGGGTGTGCTAGTAAATATTTAACAACCAGTTCTCTGTGGGGATGGGGGGGAGGAGGAGAGGGGGATGGTGCGGGAAGAAAGTAGACCTGATTTTAGTATTTGTCTATGGTTTAAATACTTCCACCATGGCCAACTCTAAGCAACCAGCATGAGGTCATTGAACTTGAACTTGAGAAGAGCTATGTCTCTGTTGACTCTAGCATGTCACTGCCTTTATTAACTGATATATGAAAAGATCTCCAAGGTGTGTTGACTGAAAAAAAAACCTGATGCATAACAGTATGTACAATATGATATCATTTATGTAAAAAAGGAGAGGATAAAAATATATATGTATATACACACTGGCTTATACATCATATATTTCCCTGGAAGAATGTACACACACACACATGCATGTACACACACATAGCCATGAACTTTGCCACTGGGAGCAGGAACTGGTGGCCAGGAAACAGAGTGCATAAACTCCTCACTATTTACCCATTTATGCCATGTCAATGATCAATGGTGTAAATATCTTCCATATCTAAAGATTAACTCAAAAATGCCATGGATCACCTGGAAGATTTATTGCATGCTAATTCACTGGCCTCTCCCACGGAGATTCCCAACTGACATCCTTGGTATAGGCCGGGGGAAACCAGGTTTTAACAAGTTTCTCAGATGAATCTTAAAATTAGGCAGATTTGAGTGTCACTGCCTGATTCAACCTTCCCATTCTATGGGGACTAGAAATGCAGTAAACGTGGGCATCTTACTGGCCCACAGAGAAGGGCCTGACCCCAGGGCACCCCATGAGTGAGAAGGAAAGTCAGAACTGACACTCAGGCCTGACGCCCTCGCTGGCCCTGCCCTGTGTGGCCCGGGAGCAGGGCCTGGGCCTAGGCATGGCCTCAGAAGTAGACGTGAGACCCAGGGAGAGATGTGGCCTGTCTGGGCCCACACGGCCACTGCCCAGGAGAATTCTACCCAGCATACACCCACACGAGCACTTCTCCTCCTGGTCCTGTTTCTTGGTCTCCAACCCACAACTGGGCACAAACCTACTGCTCAGTGTCAATCCAGACCCTATCCCCAGAGAACATGGCCACAGGCACCCTGCCACTGTCTCCAGATGACCTGAGACAAGGCAGGAGACCCTTTGGGGTCAGCTCCAGCATGTGAAGTATTGTCTCTTCCTTCCCAACATTCCCCGCCAGCTGCCACTTCGGGAAGCTGAGAGGTTGTGACGGGAGGGGGGGGCAGCTAAGGGAAAGAAAGAGAAAAGCCGATTCTCCCGAGCGCTCCCCCATTGACATCTGATCTGCTTGGCTGCCACTCTGTCCCTCGGTGTCTCCTGTGTCGCTGTATCTGCCTTTTACACACATAATTAACTGTGTTTTCAAAAATAGCAAATCATGCCTCCATATAAAACAACAAACTCAGTCCCTGAGACAAATTGAGTCAAGTTCTTAGGGCGTTTTTTTTTCACTTCAATTAACGCCAAGACTGGCGTATATCAGAGGTGCAAATCTCTGTGTGTTATGTGACCACAAACAGGGATGCAGCAGAATGTACACCCCGAATTATGTCTTTAAGTGCTCATTGGAGACACTTGTAATCATGTTTTATTACTAGTCTCCTCCCCAACATAATGAACTTTGATGAAATAATGAAACAGCCCTGGCGCCTGAGCAGTCGGGCTGGCGGCCTCACCAGCTAAGACCTCCCATGAGTACAATAGCCCGAGCGGGCGCCCGGCTCCAGGGGCAGCGGGGCGGAAAGCCCGGCTCCCCCCTCCGCTCCCCGCCTCCTGGCTGCTCTGCCGGCCCCCTGAGTCACGCAGATGCCACGGCCACTTGGAAATGGGGAGCGGGCCAGGACAGCAGGGGCTCTCGGAGTCACAGCGCAGGCGTGAGGGACAGGAAGTGGGCGGAGATTGTCCAGATGGGGAAACTGAGGCCCAGGCAGGGGAAATGATCTCAACGAGGCCGCACAGTGGCAGAGAAGGGACTAGAAGCCAGGTTTTCCTATCTCCAAGTCCACAGTGTTTCATTAACTTCTGCAGGCTTCTATCAACCCCAAAGAGGCGTTGTGACCTCGCGTTCCACATCCCAGCCTGGAGATACCGAGTCAGGAGGCCTGTCGGCAGAGCCAAGTATCGCACTGCTCAAGTCATCTTCAAGATTGGCTAGATATGGCTGAGAAGTCGGAGGATAGGATCTTTAATGTCCTCGCCGGGTAAAGGTTGCTCTTTCTCCATGCAACTCACCACGGGGCACTGCCCGGCGGTGCTGGTGTCCCCCGGGACCTCCTGAGCCGGAATCTGTGTTTTAGCACACTCTCCAGTTTGAGTAGCACTGCGGCGACCCCTCGGCCCAGCCGGGAGGACCCGACTCCATCCTCACAGACAACCTTTCTGCAGGCGGCCCGGGTGGTGACAGCTTCTTCCATAGCCGCTCCAGCCCAGGGCTGTGCCCTGCCGGAGCCCATGACATCTCCACTTCACGGTCGAAGGAACTGGGGCTAAAGAACTGACCTGAAACTTCGAATCCAAGGTCTTTCATGTTTTTGGATTTGGGGGTGGTTTGTTTTGTTTTTGCCTCTCAAACCCCTTTCCCTGCTGTACGTGTGTATAAAGGAAGAGATAACTCTTGTAAAATCTCAGCTATAGATTGTGCCTCCCAGCTGATTCATTTAGAGGCCTTTTGAGGAACATCTCAAGCCTGTCTGGTATTAGCATTGAACACATTTGTTCTTTCAAAAGCACAAATAGGCAGATGAAGGTGTTTAAAGTTCTTAGGGAAAGAAACTTTATTTCTTTGTGTTATATTGTCTATAACTCATTTTTAAATGCATTAGACATAGCATAATGAGTACATGTGTGTTCTTTTTTATTTTTTAAATAACTGTATTGAGACACATTTTATGTATCACATCGTTCACTCATTTCAAAGGCACAATTCAACGATGTTTTAGTAAATCTACAAAGCTGTGCACCATCAAAATAAATCAAATGGGAACATTTTCATCACCCCGATAATATCTCTCATTTACTGTTGATCCCTCACCCCCACTCCAGGCAATCCCTAATTTGTTTCCTGTTTCCGTAGATTTGATTTTCCTGGACATCCATCTGGATAGGGTGATCTCTTGCATCCAGCTTCTTTCACTGAAGGTGCCGTTTTTGAAGGTCATCATGTCGTGCACGTGTCTGTGGTCCATTCCTTTCATTGCTGAGCAGCATCCCCTGCGTGGATGTTCTGCGTTTTGTCCTCCCATTACGTATGAATTAATTTTGTCTATGCCCAGGGGAAGATAGTTAATATTCAAAGAAACTTTATCAGGAATCCATGCTCTACAGGGTTTTCACATATCCTGTCCTAAATTTGCACCAGATGGTTGGTGACTTAGAATAAGAGATGTTGGGGGTCATTTTCCTTTAATGAAGTGAGTGCTGCTCAAAAGACGTGGTGGAGCAGACTGCGCAGGCGCTGCTGGACTCTGCCACGTGGAGCAGACTGCGCAGGCGCTGCTGGACTCTGCGACATGGAGCCGACTGCGCAGGCGCTGCTGGACTCCGCCACGTGGAGCAGACTGCGCAGGCGCTGCTGGACTCCGCCACGTGGAGCAGACTCCGCAGGCGCTGCTGGACTCCGCCACGTGGAGCAGACTGCGCAGGCGCTGCTGGACTCTGCGACGTGGAGCCGACTGCGCAGGCGCTACCGTCCTCGTCCACGCTGTGCCTTTTGAGCCCAGGCTCTGCTACATGGCAGTGCTGGGAGGTCGGCTACGTTCGCAGCAGCCGTGGTGGAGTGAGCCTTTCCAGGAAAACATCCTAGGCCACAGACAGGGGAACTCACCTATTTATAGGCACTCATTCGCTTGTGTGTCTATTTGTTGTTACGTGACTTTTCCCCCATCTGCTAACAAATGTACAGGTAAACAGAATTCGGCCTGCCCCTCACCTCATTGTACCCGATCACCCAGCAGTGAAGCTGTGGAGGGAGAGACACAAAGCTCCCACCTCCCCGACCTCCCCCAGACACTTAGCGAAAGAAACTGGCAATCAGTTAAGGGTCAAATGGCTTAGATCCGTTTGCAACCCTTCCTAAATTCTGTGTTGTGTGCTTCAGGATGGGGCACAGGATACCTGGGTGTGGGAGACGTTACTGCCACCAGCCCTTGACGTTTGGCATGGACACGTGACTGGCTCTGGCCAATGAGATGTGAGCAGGAGTGTTACTTCTGATCCAAGTGGTTCATTGTGAGTCTCAATGACACATCCCTCCTGGGGTGAGCCCTGAAGTACTGGGTTGAGAACCCGCCTAAGAGAGACACACGTCTGTCAGCCTGGGTGCCTGCCTGGCTACCCTGAGCAGATCCCCTCCACAACCTGTGATGGACACACTTAGCTTGAGCAACGAATAAATCTTTGCTGCTTTAAGTCGCTGGGATTGGGGCTTCCTTGTTATTGCAGCATAACACAGCCTTTCCTGCTTGACTAGACCGGTAAGCAGACTCATGCATGGTCCTGAGACTCATGGAATTACCAGTCAAGTGGGGGAGTCCAGTACTAATCATACCATTAAATGAAAAGAAAAAAATAAAGAATTGCAAACTATGCTAGATGCATGGTCTGGTGGAGTCGGAGAAAAGTCAAATTTGAGCAAAACCCCCCAAGGAGATGGTGGAGACAACACCAGTGTGATGGCCCTGGAGCTCAAAGGCCTTGCTGGGCATTCATCAAAGCAAAGCGTGTGAGCAGTCACCGCATGCTTCTGCCCCTCCTGCTGCCCCAGGGTGGGGAAACAAGACCAGGGGAGAAGCAGCGTCCACCTGAGGTCCCTGCTCTCAGGCTGGGCTGCGTGCTTGGGCTCTGGACACTCGCGCCCTTGGAGAGCCGTGGCCCGAGAGGCAGCCCTGGGGCCCGTGCACAGCTAGTACCGGAGGATCCATTCCTACAAGTTTTCACTGAGGGAACCCAAAGGTCAAGATGCTTATTTCATCGTTTTAACTGCAATGGAAAGTTGTCATACACACATATAATAATAGCACTCTACCTTTGTGCTTTTGAGTTTACAAAACACTTCCACATATTCTAAAAATACTTTCACATATATTAAATAGCCTCTAGTAGCTTCCTAGCTCATGTGGAATAAAATGCACATTCTTTGGTGTGACCCCAGAGGCCCCGTGTGATGCAGGCTATGTCCCGTGGCCAGCCCCATCCACCCCGGGCTCCCGTGGCCCCAGCCACACCGCTGTCTCTCACCCCTGCACCAGCCCCACACGCCCACTCTGAGCCTCAGCCTACAGCACTCACTCCACGGGCACTGCAGGATGTCCCTTTCCTTTCTCCTTTGGGTCAAACATCATCTCTTTAAAGAGAAGTTTCCTTGCCACCAGATTAATTTGCTTCCCCACTGCAGGCCTCCTCTCTCCAAATACCCTTTTCCACTGTCCTCATGGCGTGTGTCACCATTTAGTATGAATAATTTACTTCTCAACGCCCTGCTTCCTCACCGAAATGTGAGAACAGAGACGTGCTCTTATAAACCAGTGCCCAGCGTAGTTCATTGGCTGTCACCTCGGAAAGAGACATTTATTCCCATCTGTGCCCATGGAGAGAGAGGAGTGGAGGTGTTCACCTGCAGTCCGGGGCTGACAGTCAGGAGAGCGGACGTGAGGTTCCAGATCTTCTGGCCCCTGGGTCCGTGGCTTTTTCCACTGAACCAAACCAGGCCTCACTGGCCGGTGTCTTATGTCTGTGCTCCCATTTCACAGGGACCCTCTCTCAGCTGACAGAGCATTGTAACACGACTGATGAGCTAATTTGCCCTCAAAGGTGACTGGCTGCTTTTTTTGCAGCCCTTCCCAGGGGGACTGGGATTTTAACAAAAAGTGAGAGGACCAGTGTGGGCTCAGCATAAGCAGCCGAGGCCCTGGCCTGACAGCACCCACTGTAAGCCTGGTTCTGAACGAAGTGACCATCAAAGCGAAGGTCACTATTACCTGGAAGCCATTTCACAGGGAGTTTCTGTAGTCCGTGCCCAGGTCAGGTCAGTGAAGTGGCCTTGAAGCCCAGGCCGCTCAGTCACGGAGGCCTCAAGCCCCGACTTCGCAGCAGTCAAGGCAGCACGCGTGTCACATGGACGTCGCCAAGAGCATGCCACTTCACCGCTTCCAGGGCACGCCCCCATCTGGAGCACACTTAATATTTTTTAAAATAAATCCCTTCCTCTTATGAATGGCACGACTTGATTACATTGTGACATTCTTGGCTACTAGCATGTACTGTTTGATGTAAACTAATGTCACAGTATTTGTAACTCTGATTTGGCATTTCTCCCTTTCTTAATGTGCGAGGACTCTCAAAAGCCACTCCGTTTCTGAAAGGCCCAAAAGGAAAATGCAAAGAGAATATGAAAGTATTCGGGACACGCCTTCCATTCTTGGTGAAGAATCCTGAGCACTTGGAGTGGGAGATGAGCCTGCATTTTACGGGGGGAGCACTCAGCCCAACACGGGAAGGACTAGTCACAGGGCCAACCAAGGGCCAGGCTTTAACCATCTCAAGGGTCCTTGAGATCCTTCCTACAGTTTCTAGAACCCAAGCAGAGGTGAGAACAAAGCTTCGGTTGACCCCTCCCCCCAGCTATCACAGGGCAGGATCTGAGCCGTCCCCATCAACTCCTGGCACTTGCCAACAATCTCATGTTGTTGTCTGCTGCTGGCAGTGAACACCGATAAGGAAGGAGATTAGGTGACTCAATCTGCTGGCTGCCCTTTCACAACGCCAGCAGGTAACTGGCTGGGAGCTTAACGGCTGGCTTTAGTCATAAAGGGACCTGCAGGGGTGATGTCAGCAGTGCGGGAGATTGGAGGCCGTGTCAGGACTTTCAATCTTAGCTGGAAAAGCTTTTTCAGTAAGATGTATAAATGTGTCCCTGTGTAAGAATACGGCATGTGCTTCCATGTATGTGTGTAGGAGAAAGAGAACCAAGGAACCCCCAAACTGAAAAAGCCTTGGAGATACCTAGTTCCAGCTACCTTATTTTATAGATGGGGAAACTGAGACTCGCACAAAGGAAAAGACTTGCCCAAGATCTGGCTTCTGGGAGTCCCGTCCCCTAGTCATAGCAGAAAGCGGAATTATTCTGGCATTATTCACTTGCCACATTCCATCTCCTGGAGTCATGGTCATTTTTCTTTCTCCCAGTAGACCTCTGTGTGTCCCTCCGGGGCACAGGGGCCTGAGGCCTGGTTGCTGGGAAATGAAACATTCCTAACACGGGGTGGGAGGCACAGTCACCGTGGGGCCAGGCAGGGGGACGTACCAGGAGGCACCCAGGAACAGTGAATCCCGCAGCGTGTGCGACAGTTGGGAGTGGTGGGGAGTTTGGTTCACAGGCGAGAACACACTGTGTCTAAGTGGGCCTGCAGGGAGCCCACTCCTCAGGGAGTGCAGGCCCAGGGCTGCCAGACCTTTGGGGTTTCGAGAGAATCCAGAAACCTAGATTTTTGGGTAAAAAGTCTCTCTCTCTCTCTCTCTCTCTCTCTCTCTATATATATATATATATATATATATATATATATATATATATCTCCATATATTTAAAATTTTTTCAATACTTCAAATCAAATAACACATCTTAAGTTAGGATGGGCCTTGTGGCCCTTAGTTTGTGACCACTGATAGTTTTATTGATGGGAATGCTGAGGTCCAGAGGAAGAGTTAGAGCTCATATCTAATGTGTCCATGTACTATGTAACTTTTTCCCACTCTACTGTGTGTGTGTGTGTGTGTGTGTGTACAGGTAGACACAATCTATAAAGAACCAGAGCTCTACATACCAATATTTACAGCCATTCATGGTAGAGAGTGATCTTTACCCACATAATGTGTACCTTGGCCACTGGCTGTAAACGTTCCTATGTATTTGCTCACTCTCCATTCCAGACTGCATGTGCTTCTGTTATCTGTCACTTCATCAGGCTCCTTTACATATATTTTCTAATTTGTATCCCTAACCCTGGGACAGAGGGAGCTTAGAGAGTATTATTCTCTCCAATGGATAGAGGAGGAGACTGAGGTCCAGAGTGGCACACAGACCAACTCCAAGCTGGGGAGTGAGAGGCAGGGATGCAGTTCAAACCCCAGTCTCCCAATCTAGTGCTCTTCGTTCTGTGCCATTCTGCAATTATGTTGTTCCACTTCCGCACACGCAGGGCCCGTTTATTCTCCTTGTTTTGGTACCTTCAGACATCCCGAGCTTATGAGGGTGGGTCCCAACTCCCAGGGAGACAGAGACGCCCCTGGAGAACCTGGGAAGCAGCAGGACTCAGATGGGAATCAGAGGAAATCCAGGTCTTTTCCCTCCCGGGGCCTTAAAGCACAGCTTCCTCATCCTCCATTGTCCTGGGGTAGGACCTGGCTAAAGAAAAAGAGACCCTAATTTTAACCTTTTACTTTCCTCCCACTTCTGTATGGAACTAACATTGAAGATGGACTTCATCAGCGTGTTACCCACAAAATTCTAAATATTTGCAGAATTCGTGCAAAATCTCAACATGAGATCCCCAAGGACAGGTGCCTGGCCTTCTCATTTCTAGTGTATTCCCAGAGCCTGGCACATAGCAAACAAATAAATAGCTCAATAAATATTATGTAAAAGAGGAAGATGGAGGAGTAAAAGAGCAAGGAATGGAGGAAGGAGAAAAGGAAATATATGTGTGTCTGTCTAATCCCTAGAATTGGACAAGTTTGACTTATTCATTTCTAGTGTATTCTCAGCATCTGGGACAGAGACTGGCACATAGCAAACAAATAAATAGCTCAATAAGTATTATATAAAAGAGAAAGATGAAAAAGGAGGGAAATGAAGGAGAGGGGAGGGGGTAGGGAATGGAGGAAGGAGAAAAGGAAATATATGTGTGTCTGCCCAATCCCTAGAATTTTTCCCAGAATTAAGGCAGCAATTGGGTATCTGCAAGTATTTTTCTTAGTTTGGGGGGTTTTTTGTAAAATTTTATTTTTGCTGTTTTCAATAATGTTACTAAGAATATATTTATTGAGCTCATAGTAAATGTGATATATATATATGTATAAAGTGTTTATTGAGTACATTAAGAAATGAATGAATGGGCAGAATAATACATGAATGAAAGAGTCAATACATAAAAGAATGAAGCTAATAGACAAATTGCTGAGTCATTCATTTATTTCTTCTACAAATAGTTGAGTAACTAATATGAGCTCTTAAATAACAGCCCTGCCCTCATGGAGCTTATATTCTAATAGAGAGGGAGAGAGAAGAACAAGTAAGTAAATGAGCAAGGTAATTTCAGATAGTGATGGACTGTGTAAAAAAATAAACAGGGGAAGAGGAGGGGAGGAGGGAGGAGCTACGGGCCCAATCGCTGCAGACAGTGGATCACCGCAGACATGGCTGCTGTGAGGAGGGCCGTTCTGAGCTGAGATCTCGAGCATGAAAGGGAACCAGCCAGGCCAAGCCCCAGGAGCCGATTCCAGACGGAGACCAAAAGCGACGCGGTGGCGACTAAAGCAGGAGGGAGCTCGGGTGTTCGGAAGGCGGCCGCGGCACAGTGGGTGAGGGTCAGGGTTTCATCCAGCAAGGGCTCCGAGGGGGCAGAGCCCAGGGGGTCATGAGGGCTTGAAGAGCCAAGAGGAGCCACTGGAGGGTCCCAAGCAGAAGAGGCGTAGAAATTGGAACGAGCGAGCGAGCCATTAAGTGAGGCAGAGTGCCTGTGTTAAAGGACGCGGGGCGAGTCCTGGCGCGCCGTCCTCACGTCTCCTCAGCAGTAAAGGACCTGTTGCCCAGACACCGGGTACACTGTCCCCGCTCTCCGTTGCCCTGTGTCATGCCCCTTCCCGGGAGGGCCACACCACATGATTGCTCTGCGTGGGGAACAGAGGCCTGGCCCTCTGGACCCAGCCCGGCAGGGCTCTGGAGCCGCCTCCCCTGTTCAGGACTCCCCGGCCTGGCGGAGGCCTCCACTGAGGCTCGTCGCGCTCTGTGTCTCCCCGCCCCGGGCGCAATCCTGCTTCCTTCCTCCCCTCCGCTGGTGCTGATTGCAGGTCACTTCCCGGTAAGCTCCGGCCTGCTTCCCAGGGACCGGCTGCCGCTGCAGGGAGGAGTGAGGGAAGCGGGCCGAATGAACGGACCACTCCGGCTCTGGGGATGCCGTCCCCGTCCCGGTTCGCACTCTGTCTGCCCAAGTCCCCACCAGAAGCTGAGAGTCCACCGCGCCTGAGAGCCAGCCCCTCTTCCAACAACACGTGGGAGGAGCACGACAGAGGGAGACGTTTTTAAAACAAATTTTTGTTTAACCTACTCTGTGACCCACAGCATACACAAAATACACAGCATACCGCAAAATACTCAATTTCTGTTTGCTTACGGAATGTTTGCTTATTTGGTGCTTGTTGGAGTGGAACCACTGTCACTCCTTCACTGCCAGCGTTCACCTGGCAGGATTTGCCTGGCATCTTTAATTACTGAAAGATTACTTTTTCTCATTTCTTTTCTTTTTCACTTTTCTGTTTTGAGGGGAGGTTGGGGCAGACAGCAAACACCGACCTGAGGGTCTGCTGCCACTCCGTGTGGGTCAGTAAAGACCCCTCAGAACTGCGCCTGAAACGTGGCCAGTGTGAACTGAGATGCGTTGTAAGTGTGCCAGTTTGCAAAGGGTTACGACAGAAAAAGTAAGTGTAAAATGTCTCATTCATACATGTTTATACTGACAACATGACAAAATGGTAATATTTAGGCTATTTTTCTGTTATATAAAATATATTATTAAAATTAATTTACCTGTTTCTTTTGACTTTTTAAACTTTTTTTTTTTTTTTTTTTGAGACAGGGTCTTGCTCTGTCTCCCAGGCTAGAGTGCAGTGGCATCATCATAGCTCACAGCAACCTCAAACTCCTGGGCTCAAGCGATCCTCCCACCTCAGCCTCGCAAAGTGCCAGGACTACAGGTGTGAGCCACCAAGCCTGGCTGGGAGTACTTTCTGAACTATGACTTCATTAAGCATGAGGAACTATTCCTTATAATTTTTGGTTGAAGACCTAAGATCTCCCAATATTAGCTTCTTTCTTGAAAGACAGCAAAAGTTTCCTTGGGTTGAAAGTCCAGGTTTCTCTCTAGGGGCAGGTGTGAGCCACCAGGCCTGGCTTTTTTGACTTTTTTAATGTGGCCTGTAGGAAGTTTGAAATTACACATGTGTCATGTATTATATTTCTACTAAACAGGACTGGACTGGCCCCAGGTGTCTGTCATCCCCGTCCCCACTGGCAAGACACGCCCTTGGGCTGCCTGCGGAGCAGCATCGGGCACCTGGCGGCTGCAGGCGCCTTCCTGTGGTCAGAGCTGGCGGAGAGGAAGACGAGGGCCATGTGCTCATGAGACCCTTTTCTTGCCCACTCGGCCTTCCTCTGTGTTTGCTGCCACGCCTGCTGCTGCGAGCTGGACGCACAGCGCAGAACCCCTGTCCCTGTGCATTTGCCTCGGCTCCAGATCAGGTTCTCACTGTCTTTGTTCAAAGGTGTCAGGGAAGGCGAGGGGTTGTCTCGGCTGCGCTGGTGTCTGCGGATGCCAGACATCTGGACTGCAGGAAAACTTTGCACCCACTGCGGCTGCTTCTCTCGTCAGTCTCCGTGCAGCTGTTTGGCATCGGATACTGCTGCCCCTGCCTGACTTGGGTGGGTGAGGAAAACCGTGTTTAGACAAGTGAGAGGCACGAGCGTGAAAGTCACAGGGGTGTGCTCGTGGAGACTCCAGCTTCCCACCAGCTTGGACAAACCCCTGGCTCCAGATGATCGGGTAGAAATTAATCACTGCAGAGAAAACAGAACAACTCCAGCCAAAGGTCTTCGCTGAAGGTCTTTTGGACAACTGTGAGTCTCTCTGGCTCTTCACATGATGGAGTTCCTGTTTGCAGCCGTTATATTTGTCTGTGACTTGACTCAGAGCCTGGTTCACAAACCAGCAGAATTGGCATCTCCTGGAGCTTGCAGGAAGTACAAAACCTTGACCCTTCTGTAAGTCAGGCTTCTCCAGAGAAACAGAACACGCAGGGTAGACGTGGGTACAGATGTAGGTACAGGTGATATAGATACAGACTGATTTCTTTCTTAGGGGATTGGCTTATGCAGGTACAGGGGCTGCCAACTCCCAAATCTGCGGGGCAGATCAGCGGGCTGCAGACTCAGGGAAGAGCTGATGTTGCAGCTTGAGTGCAAAGGCATCTGAAGCCAGAATTACTTCTTCTTCCTGGGAGGACTTCAGGCTCCTCTCTTAAGGCCATCGATTGATTGGATGAGGCCTACCCCCATTATAGAAGATAATAATCTGCTTTACTCAAAGTCTATTGATTTAAATACTAATCTTATCTAAAAAATATCTTCATAGTAACATCTAGCCTGGGTTGACCAAACATCTGGGTACCATGGCCTTGCCAAGTTGACACATGAAATTAACCATCACATCCTGCCCACCCCCAGCCTCACTGAACGAGAGGGCATCTGCACTTTAACAGACCCCCAGGGGAGCTGGAACATGTGGAAGGCTGAGCAGCACTGCCTTTGAGGTTTGCCCGGGGGGCTCAGATGCGCCTCCTCGGGATATGTTGGATTTGCTTCCCAGCCCCCAGCCTCCTCCCCCAGCCCCAGTGGAACCCACATTGTGGACAAGGAGGTGGCAAAGTGCTTGACACTGTGAGATACGGTGTCCAGTCTATGTGTTGTGATTTGACCCAAGAGGTAACCAAAGACCCAGGAATGCAGCACTTTCTCTTGAGCTCTTGAAAACTTCCTATGACAAGATCAGATCCTTGCTGGTAAAGAAGCAACCAGGCATGAGAAACACGTGAAAGCTCGGGACTCCGAGCTGGACACAGGGTAGGCACTTAGGAAGTTGTTACCGAGTGCTCAGTGCATGCCTGGTGAATGAGCAAGTGAGGTCACGCTTCAGCCTGCAACCCCCCCCCTTCCCCGAGTCTATAGAATGGTCATAGGTGGATTGAGTTTATGGGATGGATATAGGTGAATTAGTTACAACCAACAATAACAAGCAGGTGCAGGACTCTTAGCATTTCACAAAATGCTCTAAGGTATAATCTCATTGGAGACCATAGCAATACTGGGATTATTAATATTATTATTAATGTTATTGTTGCCATTTTATAGAAGAGAAGCATTTAACGCAGAAATATTCAGTGCCTTGTCTGAAGGCATTCAGCTAATAAATAACAGGATGGAGCCCAATTTGGAAGCAACTTTTTTCCTAACTTTAATATCTCCTACCACCCTTTTCTCTTTGAAAGAGGAGAGAATGTCTCCTTCCACACTTTTATCTTTGAAGAGGAGAGAGACAGAGAACACACACCTCTGCCCGGAGTCTTTGCTGGTGTGTGCACGTGTCTACATGCCGACATGTCTGGCTGTGTGTGTGATGCACAGGAGCACACACAGGAGCCAGAGGGTGGGGAGCGATTTAACCTAATCCTGAAAGTGCCAACAGAACTCTTGGGTGTCCCTCGAAGTCAAGCTCCTTTCCAGGTCATCAAAGTTTACACTTGGGTAATAACACACGCATAATTAACTGAACAAATATAATGAATCTATCTGCAGTGACATGATAGTTGGTGCTGAATCCTAGTAGAGCACATTTAATTAAAAATGCATTAAACCTTCAAGCTTCTGAACACACCCTGCACTTCTTCAAAGCCGCCCTCCATTAAAGTCTTCCCCACTATTAACTGTGAGTCAGCCTGGGACCCTCTGGGCATGACCCAGTGAGGTGAAGTGGCTCTTAAACGCCTGCCCCTGTATATCACAGGCACTAATGGATTTAAATCTGGGAGATTAATTCCATTTCAGAAACAACTGTCACCCTGAGCCTGATTGCTGGAGACGGTTGAAGGCACCAGGAGGTTGGAGCCTCCCGAAGGTGGGGTGGCCAAGCGACCACTGTCTGGGCTGCTGTGCGGTGGGATGTGAGGATGATTAAGACCCAGGGACAGCCCAGTGGCCCGGCTGACCATTGGCTTCTGTCTTCCTGCCGGCCACTCCTGCAGACCCGGCAGCGCTGCGAAGAGTTTCGGTCCGGCTCCTCCCCGCTGCGGACCCCGCTCCCTCCATCCCGGGTCCTGCGCTGCCCTTTCTCCTTCACTTTGCCTAGAGTGCTCCTGCCACCTCTGCACACTGACTGACTGAACGGAAGTAAGTAAACGAGAGAAGCACACAGAGAGGACGTGCAGGATCCCTGCCTGTGAAATCTGCGGAGGCTGGCTCACAGGTCGCTGCCCTCGCTGGCTCCTCAGCCGGCCAGTCTCCGGCACAAGCGTTGTTTTCGACCCCTGCACAGGGGTTCTGAGGCACCAAAAGGGGACATGAAATTGCTGACATGTCGCTGCGAGTTAAGGAGCAAAAGCCAGAATTTGAACCCCTAATCTCTTGCGGCGATTTCATGCTGCCTCCGGGTAATCTCCCAGCACATTGCTCAATCAGCCGCTGATTCATCAGGAGCTGGCGGAACGAGCTTTCTGCCGAGGCAGCGTGGGAGGAGGCCGGCTCCAGCGGCACCGCGGGGAAGGCAGGGGGAGGCGGTGGTCGGCTCGCTCGCGTTGGTGCCCGGGAGCGCCGCAGCTCCTGCTCCGCGTGGGCGCGACCTGCAGGGTGTTAGAGGAGCCCCAGGCTTGCTTTCATGCTCTGCTGTCATCATTTTGAAAGACTTAGTAATTTTAAGACAAGGGGCCCCATATTTTCATCTTGTGCCGGCCGGCAGGTTGCGGAGCATCCTGGTACCGAGGGCAGGCCCCTGGCCCAGCCTCCGTCCAGACGCTCCAAGAATCTCCCATTCTGTCCTGGCTCACCAAACGCCTTCCCAGGAAGCCTGTTCCTTGAGGATGTCTTCCTTTTGTCTTCCCGGCTAAGCCGTTTTCCTGCGGCAAGCACCGCACGCAGCGGGTACCCAGTCGACGGCCGCCAGGTCGCGGGCGGCTGCGTGGCAGCTGGTGCCGCCTCTGGGCCTGCGGTGGGGCCTCTGGGCCTGCGGTGGGGCCTCTGGGCCTGCGGTGGGGCCCTCTGGGTCTGCGGTGGGGCCCTCTGGGCCTGCGGTGGGGCCCTCTGGGCCTGCGGTGGGGGCCCTCTGGGTCTGCGGTGGGGCCCTCTGGGTCTGCGGTGGGGCCTCTGGGCCTGCGGTGGGGGCCTCTGGGCCTGCGGTGGGGGCCCTCTGGGTCTGCGGTGGGGCCTCTGGGCCTGCGGTGGGGGCCCGCTGGGCCTGCGGTGGGGGCCTCTGGGCCTGCGGTGGGGGCCCTCTGGGCCTGCGGTGGGGCCCCCTCTGGGCCTGCGGTGGGGGCCCCTCTGGGCCTGCGGTGGGGCCCCCTCTGGGCCTGCGGTGGGGGCCCCTCTGGGCCTGCGGTGGGGGCCCCTCTGGGCCTGCGGTGGGGGCCCCTCTGGGCCTGCGGTGGGGCCTCTGGGCCTGCGGTGGGGCCCTCTGGGTCTGCGGTGGGGCCCTCTGGGTCTGCGGTGGGGCCTCTGGGCCTGCGGTGGGGGCCCCTCTGGGCCTGCGGTGGGGCCCCCTCTGGGCCTGCGGTGGGGCCTCTGGGCCTGCGGTGGGGCCCCCTCTGGGCCTGCGGTGGGGCCTCTGGGCCTGCGGTGGGGGCCCCTCTGGGCCTGCGGTGGGGCCGCTGGGCCTGCGGTGGGGCCCGCTGAGCAGGATCCGGGAAAGCACGTCCCAGGCCTTGCTCCGGAGAACATTTCTCCAGCTGTGGGAAGTGCTCCGAGGTCACCGCCGTTTAGGGGACACAGCTCACCTTCGCCTGCTCCCAGTCTCCGTGTGCTGCTGGATTCGAGGCGCTGAGAAGGCGGCAACCACGCCTTTGTGCTTCGTGATCCCAGCCTTCCTCAAGTTCATGTGCGTTTGGAGTCTGTTTCCCGCTGATACACTTACTCACATTCCATGGAGCATTTAGAAGGCGGTTATATGGCCCTAAACCGCAGATGCAGATGCGGGGAGGGGCGGAAGAGAGCAGCAGGGAGCAGATGTGGGCTGTAACGCGGCGCCACACGCCTAACCTCTCCGTAACTACTAACAAAGCAGGGCAGGCACACTGAGGCGTGTTTTTCTTTCTTTCTTTTACCCAGGATATATTAAGAAACCCAACAAGCCTGTGACTTATTGATGAGACTTAGTCACCTTAGGTTATTCCAGAAAGGGGGGCTTAACTCTGTCCATCAGGTAAGGAGCCCAGAGGACGGGAGAGCAGGGGTTTCTGGGGATTTAACAAATGCTCAGTAAAAAAATGATACCACTTTGAACAAAGTAATCAAAGTGTCAAATGATATAAACACCACGTCAGGGCAACGTGTGAATCATACATGTGGTTAGACACACAGATCAGCCGCAAAGAGCAGCCCGATTCTGCAGGGCCTCCGCTGGAACAACTGAGGTGCAACATGGACAGAGTGGAAGGAACTGAGCTTTGACCAGGACAGTCCTCGGGCGATCTCAAGTCACACGTCTCCATAGAGGAATAAATCCTACTGCTTTTGGAGCAGAGAAGGACTTTATAGATGGATACACTGAGGACCAGGGAGTTTGAAAGGATTCACTTTGCTAGTAAGGGACAAAATCAGGGCTCAGGGCCAAGTTTGTAAAGCTAATTGCATACCTTTGCAGCAGGTGCCGTCAGCGTCCTTCCCATATCCCCACAGCACTCAGCATCCACAGACACCTTCTTCCTGCGTGCCCGAGACCCTCTTCCTAAGGGCTGTCTCTGGCTGCAGGGCAGGCCAGGGTGCTGTTTAGGGGAACAATTCCAGTGCACTCGCCTCACTGTAATCCCTGGAGACTGTGCTGCAGGTGTCCTCTGCAGTCACCTGCTCATTAACGTGACCTGCCCTGGCTTCCTTCTCTCTCCTGGCTGACTTCTCTCCTTCCTGATGGTGCCTCCTGGGATCTCCTCCCAAATAAGCTACTTGCACTCAAATCCCTGTCTCGAGGTCAGCTTCTGGGAGAATCCAACTGCAAGTGACGTTTTTTTACACTAAAATGATTTAAGGAGTCTCTTGCTTTGGGACTCATGCTCCTGTATTAAGAACACTATAGGAATGACATCTCAAGTATATGGTTTCTCTGAACGGATTAAAATTGTCTTTCCATTTTTGTCCACTGGTTACAGTAGCTGATGAGATCAAGGCAAGGAGATGCTAGACTGCCATTCTCTTCTTTACGCATGACATTTGTTGAGCTTCTACACTGGTCAGACCTTGACTAGTGACCAGGCTGGACACTGAGCACGCAGACTAACTCAAAGCCTTCCAGACTAGTGGGAGAGAGAAATACACACACTGACAATGACAATATCTATTCAGTCACTCATTCATTCCTTTATTTTTTTCCATGCAACAACTCTTTATTGAGAGCCTACTCTATATCCAGCAATGCTGGGAATACAAAAGAAAAAAAAAAGAAATCACTTTTGGCCTCAGCTCACCATCTAGCAAAAGGAAACAACCTGAAATGGACGAATACAGTAGTGTCTGACAGGTGTCATGTGAGAAGAAGCCAATGGTGTTGAGGATTACATGGAAGGGGCTGTACCCAGGTTTAGGGGAGGTCGAAGAAGACAGCTGCTATGAGAATTACAATCACAAAACCATGTCCCGGATGTTTATCCTGTTCATTGCTTGAGACTGAGAACACAAATACAGAGTATGGCTGAAATTCCTACAAAATTGCATTGATTTGAAAAATTGGATCTGCTATCAACATGTGAACCTTGTGCAAAGACACAAAGAAGTTTTCATTGATCAGCAATGCAGGCCATCAGAATGAGGTCTGACAGTTCATCCGCTGGACTGCATTGTGAAACCAGTCACATGGGAGGGAGGCTATTGGTTCACTGAGCCCCTCTGAGACACCAGCACCCTTTAGGGTACCATACATAACATCCTGTATAATCAGATGATTGGGAATAGCTCCACTTTACAGAGAAAGACTGTGGTAGGCAACCTTCTAAGATAGCCCTAATTATTCCCTCCTCCTGGTAATCTTCTCCCCTTAAATGTGGGCTGGGCCTAATGACTTGCTTCTAACAAATAGAATGCAGCAAAAGTGACAGAATGTCAAGAGATTGAATCAGTATTCAAAAACCTCCTGAAAAAAAAAAGAGCCTCAGACCAGGTGGCTTCATTAATTAAATGTATCAAACATTTAAAGAATAATTAACACCAGTACTCCACAAATTCTTTCAAAAATTTAAGAGGAAGAGACACTTCCAAACTCATTCTATAAGGCTAGCATTACCCTTATATCAATGCCAGACAAAGGCACTGCAAGAAAAGAAAATTACAGACCAATATCCTTGATAAATACTGATGGATAGACAAATCCTCAAAAAAAAAAAAAAAATGCTAGCAAACAGAATTTGACAGCACATTAAAGGGATTAGGCACCATGACCAAGTAGGATTCACTTTTAGAATGCAGGATAGTTCAACGTACAGAAATTAATCAATATAATATATCACATTAACAGAATGATGAGGGGGAAAAAACACAAGATCACCTTAATTGATACAGGACAAAAGCATTTTAAAAAATTCAACATCCTTTCATGAAAAAAAAAAAAAACATTCAACAAACCAGTAATATGTAAAACTACCTCAACATAATAAAGTCCATAGATGAAAAGCCCACAGCCAACATATTAATAATATTCAATGATGAAAAACTGAAAGCTTTTCCTTTAAGTTCAAGAACAAGACAAAGGTACCCATATTTGTAATTTTTATTCAACATAATACAGGAAGTCTTAGCCAGGATAATCAGGCAAGAAAAGGAAATAAAAGCCAACAAAATTGTAAAGAAAGAAGAAAAATTATCTCTGTTCACAGATATCATGCCTTTATAAAACTATTAGAACTAGTAAATGAATGCAGCAAATTTGCAGGATACAAAATCAACACACAAAAATCAGTTGTTTGTATATATTAACAATGAACAATCCAAAAATGAAATTAAAATAATTTACAATAGCATCAAAAAATAAACAAAATACTTATGAATAAACTTAGGCAAGAAGGTAAAATGCCTAAGTATTTAGATACTGAAAATTATAACATTGCTGAAAGAAACTAAAGACAGCACCAATAAATAGAAAGATATCCCAGGCCGGGCGCGGTGGCTCACGCCTGTAATCCTAGCTCTAGGGAGGCCGAGGCGGGCGGATTGCTCAAGGTCAGGAGTTCAAAACCAGCCTGAGCAAGAGCGAGACCCCGTCTCTACTATAAATAGAAAGAAATTAATTGGCCAACTGATATATATATAAAAAAAAAAAAATTAGCCGGGCATGGTGGCTCATGCCTGTAGTCCCAGCTACTCGGGAGGCTGAGGCAGAAGGATCGCTCAAGCCCAGGAGTTTGAGGTTGCTGTGAGCTAGGCTGACGCCACGGCACTCACTCTAGCCTGGACAACAAAGCGAGACTCTGTCTCAAAAAAAAAAAAAGATATCCCAAGTACATGCATTGAAAACCTTAATATTGTTAAAATGTTAATACTACCCAAAGCAATATACAGATTCATTGCAATTTCTATCAAAATCTCAGTGGTAGTTTTTGCAAAAATAGAAAAACCCATCCTAATATTCATTTGAAATCCCAGGGGACCCCAAATGGCCAAAACAATCTTGAAAAGGGACAAAGTTGAAGGTCTCACATTTCCTGATTTTAAAACTTATTACAAAGCTACAGTAATCAAAAGAGTGTGGTACTGACATAAAGATAGACATATAGATTGATGGAATGGGATAGAGTCCAGAAAGAAATAAACCATCACATATGTGGTCACCCTTCAACAATGGTGCCAAGACTATTCAACGGGGAAAGGACAGTCTTTTCAACAAATGGTACTGGGAAAATTGGATATGCAAATGTAAAATAATAAAGTTAGACCTTTACCTTACACCATATATAAAAATTAACTCAAAATGGATCAAAGATGTAAATGTAAGATCTAAAACTATAAAACTACTAGAAGAAAATATAGGGGGAAAACTTCATGACATTGTATTTGACAGTGATTTGTTGAGTATAGCACCAAAAGTACAGGTAATAACAGTAAAAATAGATAAAGTGGATTATATCAAAATGTAAAACTTCTGTTCATCAAAAGACACAATTAACAAAATGAAAAGGCAACCTATAGAATAGGGAAAATATTTGCAAATTGTGTATCTGATAAGGGGTTCATATCTAAAATATACGAAGAATTCCTAAACTCAACAACAAAAAAACAACCCAATTAAAACAAAATGTATAAAGGACTTGAACAGACAACTCTCTAAAGAAGATATTCAAATGGCTAATAAACACATGAAGATACTCAACATCACTAAAGAAATACAAATCAAAACCACAATGAGATACCACATCACACCCACGGCTACTATGAAAATAAATAAATAACAAGTGTTGATGAGGATGTAGAGAAATTGGAATCTTTACACACTGGTGGTGGGAACATAAAATGGTGAAGCCACTATGGAAAACAGTATGATAGTTCCTCAAAAAGCTAAAAATATAATTATCATGTGATCCAGTAATTCCACTTCTTGATATATACTTCCAAAAAAACTGAAAGGAGTGTCTTGAAGAGATATTTGTGCACCCATGTTCAGAGAAGCATTATTCACAGTATCCAAAAGGTAGAAGCAAACCAAGTGTTCATCAGCAGGTGAATGGATAAACAAAATGTGGTGTATACATACAACGGAATATTATTCAGCCATAAAAAGGAAGGAAAGTCTCATACACACCACAAAATGGATGAATCTAAAAGACATTATGCTAAGTAAAACAAGCCATTCAAAAAATACAAATGCTGTGTGATTCCACTTACATGATGTACCTAGAGTAGTCCAATTCATAGAGACAGGAAATAGAAGGGCAGTTGCCAGGGATTGGGAGGGTGGAAATGGGGAGTTATTGTTTAGTGGGTATAGAGTTTTAGTTTTGTAAGATGAAAAGAATTCTGGAAATTGGTTGCAAAATAATGGGCATGTACTTGATACTACTAAACTGTTCCTTTGAAAATAGCTAAGATGGGACATTTTATTATGTGTATGTTACCACAATTAAAGATTTTTTAAAAAACATTAATATAAAAAAGACAACAGAATAAGAAGAAATTCATAGAAAACAACAACAAAATAACCCCCCCAAAAGAGATGGGATGCTACTTCTAGATACAGGTTATAAAAGACGGTGACTTCGATCTTAATTTTGCTGCTCTCTCTGCGGAAGCTAACTGCCAAGTTGGAGGGGCCCATGTGGCAGGGGACTGAGGCTGCCCTCCAGGCAATGGCAGCGAGGAATTGCATCCTGCCCACAGCCACGAGTGAGTTTGGAAGCAGGGCACAGCTAAACTGTGCAGGGCTTCTCGACCCACAGACACTGTGAAATGATCAACATTGTCATTTTAAGCTACTAGGTTCTGGGGTAATTTGTTGCACAGCAGCAACAGATTGCTAAGATGAAGACATCAAGGTTGAAAGAGAATAAGCACATGGCAAGAGAGAGAAGTCTGAAGCCTGCCTGGCTCCAAAGTCCCCTTCCTACCACTCGTGTCCTTTCCACAAAGCATCTTCCTGACAGAGCGAGGTAGCTGGTGGGGCCCATACCGCGTTTCCACCTGCTCCACACATGCAGCTCGGCCCAACAAGGGCTCACGGTAGAGTGAAAAAATCTGAGTTATTTTCCTGGTAAATATACACAAAAGGATACAGAAATATGATTATATTCATATCCCTTTTGTGCTAAACTATTTTATTTAATTCAAATTTGGAAACTGCCATAGGAGGGAGATGTCGGTCACTTAACCAACTCACTCCATCCTCCCAGAAACAGGAAACATCTAAGAGTTTACAATTGGTAGGAAAGCCAGTGTCTTCCTGATTTCTAGGATAAGTTATACATTGAATAAAGCTAGTCAAAGGCTGTAATCTACACACCTAAGGAAATCCAGCTACTCTGAGGCTCAGCCTTAAAAATCTTGGTCTCAGGCCCCTTGTTACGACTGGAGTCCATTCGTCATGCGTGGCAAATGTATCTTGCTCTTGCTCTGTAAACCTAGCTTGTCCTTCCTCAATAAACTTCGTTTCATGCTGAAAAAAAAAAATCTTGGTCTCAAAATAAAAGTGAGGACTGCCTGCTAAGGCCTGACAAATAGAGACAAGGGTGCTGCCAGTCCCAAGCACACTGGCCAAACGTTCTTCACAGACCCCTCTCGGGGACTTTGGCCAGACGCCTGATCACGCCGTCTGTGGTCTGTGAAACACTGAGCGTGATGATGGACAAGCACAGCTTCCCTGCTCCGGGCACCTCAGACGCTCCCGGCGTTGTGTCTAGAAGCCATGTGACTGTCCACCGTGCTGCTGGAAGCAGTTCAGTGTCCTGGCTACAAGCGTCAGCTCTAGAGTACATGGTCCCAGCCCCACCAGCTGTGGCCACTCTCCCAGCTGTGAGACTGTGGTGGCTGTTTTGGTCCCTCTTTGTTTCCTCACCTGCAAATGCAGTTATAATAGTGACCATCTCATAAGGTCACCATGAGGATTCAGTAGCATAAAACACGTGCGACGCACAGAACACTGGCACAGTGCCATCAGTAACGGGGCGTTACTGCTATCGCTATTGTCATTGCCAGCGTGTTCGGTATCTCTTATAATTTACACAACAATGGTAGCTAAGATTCAGGGACTGGGTTTTCTGTTTTCCAGATGAGGAAATGGAAGGGGTGGCATGCCTTTTCCAAGGTGGTGTGGCCTTTGGGGATGACCTCAGATTCAGCCCCAGGCACGTCCGACCCCAAGGTCAGTCTCCCTGACATTTCCAATACACCAGCCTGGGGTTGACGCATGCCATTGCTCTTCTGAATCACTAGGGCCCTACTCCTCCTTGCTTTGAGATCTCACCTGGCTTATTTTGACTGTGGAGGTCAAAATAAGGAAGGCTTGGGCAGAAGCCAAATGGGGGCAGATGAAGAGGTAGAAGACTCTAGGGGACTCGTGGGGTGGGAGGGGAGGACACTTCATTTAATGCAGGAGCAGCTCTTTTATGAATGTGTTGCCTTTATTTTGTTTCCTTTTTTTATTTCAAAATATTAAAGGGGTACAAATGTTTTATAATGCTTTAGTCAGGGATATAAGCATGCCCATCACCTGAATATTGTTCATTGTAACTATTAGGTAGGTTTTTATCTCTCCTCTCCTCCCTCCACCCCCCTTCTAGATTTTCAATGATTTTTCCTTCTTTCTTGCCCACGTGTTCCCACCAATTAGTTCCAAATTATTAAGGAGTATATGTGGTGTTTATTTTTTCCATTCTTGAGATACTTCACTTAGATAATAGTCTCCAGCTCCAACCAAATTGCTGCAAAAGACATTAATTCATTCCTTTTTATGGATGAGTTGTACTCCATGGTATATGAATATATCACATTTTGTTAATCCGCTCATGAATTGATGGGCACTTGGGTTGATTCCTTGTCATTGCAATTGTGAACTGTGCTTCAATAAACATTCCAGCGCAGGTGTCTTTTTGATAAAATGACTTCTTTTTCTTTAATCCCCAGTAGTGGGGTTAGTGTATTGCCTTTATATGAGGTTTCCACATGTGGGTTTGTGTGACCTTTACAACAATCCAGTGAAATGTAAGTCATCATGCCTACTTTAAGGTCACATTTTCTTGTCTGAGTGAATGAATGAACTTTCTGGGGCTCTGAGAAGTCAAGTCATTTCCCAAAGCCTCACTGTTTGGAGCTAGCAGAACTGGTGTTCAAACCTTGCTCCTCTGGCTGGGGCTCATAATCACAACGGATAAAATGTGTTGAACTTCTGTCACGTGCTGGTTTCATGTGCATTATCACATCCAATCCTCATAACCACCCAATGAAGTAGTTATTATAATTACTCCCCCATTTTATAGAAGGGAAAATTGAGACTCCAAGAGGTGAAATGAGTGCAGCTGAAAGTGACAGAGATAAGATTTAAACTTGGAGTTATCTGGCTTCAAAGGTATTGCTCTCATACAACACCCAGTGGGAAGCATTTGGCAAAGCGGAAGCTCTTCCCTGTGGTCTTCTGTCCTGTCAGACTCTACATCCGAACTTCTCCATTTAGGAACTTTCAGGAATCCAGCAAAGCTACTCACCAGAGCAAAAGTCCCTCAGCTTTGCGTACAGTGAGTTGGCAATTCCATGTTTCCCCAAAAATAAGACCTACCCATAAAATAAGCCCTAGCAGGATTTCTAAGCATTTGTGCAACATAAGCCCTACCCCCAAAATAAGACCTACTGCTGGGCGTGGCTACCCAGCGCATCTGCACGACCCTTGCATTTCGTTGCGGAGCGGTAAAGAAGACGAGCAGCCCTTCTCCTCTGCCCCATGAGAGCTCTATTGCTCGACATGACAGATTGGGGCCAATGATTATAAATGAAATAGAGTTGCAAGAAATTCAAGATGGAATTCAGGGTTTGGAGAGTTATGATGATGTTCCAGAAGAATATGACTTAACTATATTTGAATAAATGTAGATTGTTGTACTGTACTTAAAAAAAATAACACATCCTCTAAAAATAAGCCCTAGGGTATCTTCTTGAGGAAAAATAAATATAAGACCCTGTCTTATTTTCAGGGAAACACGGTAGTAAACCATGTGAACTCTGACTTTGGACTGTTTTTCTTTCTTCTTTGCCTTTGATCATCATCTCACATTATTTGCTCATTTCTGTTGTCTACACTCCCTCACCTCTGCAAAGGGAAGTTCTGTGTGGACAGGATCACTGTATCTCTAATATTCCAAGATACTGGGGGTTAGGATCCCCACATTTATGTGCTCAATAAATTTTTGAATGAATGAATGTTGAATTTGTATGTAATTTCATGCAAGACTGTAAAGTTTCAGTAGAGAAAGAATGTTTTCTGGCTTCATCCGTGGCATCGATTGACTTGTGCTGCCAATTCCTCTGGCTGGATGAGCTAGCTCCACTCGCATCAGCTGTCCTCTCGGCCCAGCGCAGCAGTCTGTGGACACAGAGATTTGGAGAGTGGTCAGGGCCACCCAAAGCTAAGCACAAAGACATCCCCAGGAAGTGCATCTTTGCCCTAGTAGGCAGTTTCCAACCCCATTTGCTGTCGCAAATTGGAGTCTTTGCATTGCTTTCTAGCCTTTAAGGCAAGGCTGCGTCCAGCCCCCACGTGGCTACAGACTGGAATTTGTTGGGGCAGCATAGGACTTTAGGGCTGAAAAGCCCTTGGAGGTTATCTAATTGCAACATACCATTTCGCAGATAGGTAAACTGAGATCAGAGAAAGGAAGATACTTGCCCAACGTCACTGTTCTAGGCTGAATTGTGTCCCCCTCAAAATTCATGTGTTGGAATCCTCAGCTCCAGTACCTCAGAATGTGACTTTATTTGGAGACAAAGTCTTTCTATATATGTATATATCAGCACCAGTGGAGATAAAGTCTTTATAGAGGTAATCAAGTTAAACTGAGGTCATTAGGGTGGGCTCTAATCCAATATGATGTCCTTCATAAAAAGGGAAAATTTGGGTGCAGACCTGACTCAGGGAGAACGCCATGTGAACCTGAAGATGGAGTTTGGGTGATGCTTCCACAGTTCAAGCACCCCAAAGATTGCAGCCAACCTCCAGGAGTGGGCTGAGAACCAGGAGCTCTCTCACCGCCCGCAGCAGAAACCAGCCCTGCCGCCGCCCTGCTCCCGGACCGCCCCCTGGACCACTGGGAGACAGTGCGTTTCTGTTGTACGAGCCCCTCGCTTGTGTTACTTTGTCTAAGGACACCAGGCATACTGGATCAGGGCCCAGAGTGTCCTCAGTTTAACTTGCTCGCCTCTGCAAGGAGCCTGCCTATCTCCAGATGAAGGCCACGTCTGAGGGCCTGGAGGTTAGGACGCCAACATAGGAATTTAGCAGGGGAACCCAATTCAACCAGGGCAAGCACGCAGCGCATTGGTGGCGTGGAGAAGGCAAGACCCAGCCGCAAAGCTGGCCCCGAGGGGATGCTTCCCGCCACCTGCGCTCCCAGCCCTTCCTGACAGAAGAAGGGCTCTGCGGGCCTGGAGTTCATCTCTTGCAACTTGTTTCAAGATGTGACGTGGTGGCTCCTTGGTCTTTCCTCATTTCCTCTCTGTCTAGGCCAGAGAGGCCTGGCACACAGACCTCAGAGCCGGCACCCGACCCGCCCCTGCCCCGCCCCCACTGCAGGTTCCTGGCAGGACGCAGGAAGTCCCAAATACTCCCCAGCTCTCTTCAAAGCATTTTTCTCCTACCTTTGATTTTTATTAGTTTGTGTCTTAAATGCTTTGTCTGTAATTACACAGTTTGCTGCATGTCTTGTTTCATAATGACTAATATGAACTACATGTATAAGCAAAGGGAAGCGCATAGCTAAATGAACGTTTAATAATTAGTATTCATTAAGGCAATTATTTTAATAAATTAGACTCTGTTAAATGTAATCATTTTGCCTTGATTTGAAAAACAAAAACAAAAAACACCTGCCTAGTCTAGCATTGCAACAGGGGAAGAGAGGTAGGTGGAATGAGGAACTGAAACCCGCGGCAGGGGCAGGAGGGCTCGGAGAGCAGAGCAAATGCAGATCGATGCTGAAAGGAGTTTGCAGAATCTGACCGCCCGTGTGTTTTCCATCAGCAATGAGAGTGAGCCTTTATAAAGTTTCACTAAATGCCAAGTCCTTTGCCTGTGTTATTACCTTCTTAGTCCTCATACCAAACCAGTGGGGTGGGACTTTGATTATTATTGCCATTTTATAGATGAGAAGACTGAGGCTGGCCCAAGCTCACACAGCTGGTAAGCAGGTAATGGAACCGGGGGTTGAACCCAGACAGCCTCACTCCACAGCCCGCCCTCACGCCCTCTGGACTGGAAAGCCATGCATTTCAGGCATTGGGAGCTGGGAATGAGCCGAATCCCTCGAAGAGTAGAAGACAGGCACTAGATGATGTGCTCTGCTGTCATTATCTTGAAATTCTTAATAATTTTCTAACTAGAGCCCCATATTTGCATTTTGCACTGGGCCCTGGAAATGACATAGCCAGTTCTGGGTACAGGTCTTGCTATTATAACAGAGATCCGGAAATACGGTGATTTAAACAAGACTGAAGTTTCTTCCTCTATTACTTAACAGCCCACAGGAAGGCAGTTCAGATAGGAAGATGTCTTTTCCATCTTCAACATGTGGCCTCCATCTCTGGGTCCAAGATGACTATCCCTTCTCAGCACTCCCTGGTTGGTGGCAAGAGGAAAGAAGCCTGGGAAGCATATCCCGGGTCTTCAAGGTCAGGGCCTGGCAGTCTGCTACTCTCATCCCATTGGTCAGAAGCGATCACATGGGCACACTCAGCCCCCGGGAGCTAAGAAGCGCGCTCTTCAGCTGGGCAGTTTCGTGCTCAGACGAAGCTCTATAATCGCCAGCTCTTTGACACACAACCAGATCTCCAGCCCCGGCCTTCTCCGGCTGATGTTCTCATGCCAGCCAGCCGTCCCCATCTCTCCAGCCTCTAGAAAGCCAAGATGCATTCATGGAACTCTTAAAAATAAAGAGGTCTATGTCCACAGAGCCCCAGAACTGTGTGCAAAATGGTGTGCACGTTTGTATGCTCGTAGGCGAAGGGTTATGGGGTTCTCAGTGGGCCCCGCGCCGCCCTCCGCCCCAGCCCGCCCTGCCAGAGCGGAAGCGCCACCAGCGTGAAGGCCTCCGTGTTGAGCTGTGTTTGGGCAAATAGGAACACGGTGGAGCTGAATCGGGAAGGGCTGTTGGCTGGAACGGGTGAGCCGCGGCAGAGGCGAGCCAACGGCGGCTCGCGCCCGTCGGTCTCCGTCAGGAGAGCTTTGCAGCGTGCAGCCAGAGCCGCCATTCGGACACGTCGTCTGCGGCTGCTTCGAGCCGCAACGGAGCCGTCGAGAAGTGACAGCGACAGAGGCCTGCAAAGCCTGAAACGGTTACTATCCGTGCCTTCACAGAAAAAGTCTGCCAACTCCTAATAATTTATAACTAGATAGGTGAGTGCTCACAGCTTCCGTGTGAAAACCCAGGGCGGTCTCCCATCTGGAATCCGGCAGCTGAGGTCTCTGCGTGTGTTCAGAGTTGAAGTCCGGTGGGAACTCAAACCCCCAATGACGGTGGTGTTGGTGATGGCAGCCAAGGTTTGTATAATGCGCTCCCGTCACCTAGAAGGTGGCGAGGCACGGGCGCAGCGCCACCTGTCCTGGGAGTCAGTCTGAGCTGCACCCGAGTCCTGCCGCACTTTCTCCCTGGCTTAGGAGTGTCCTTTGTCTGGAATCTCGGTTGCATGCTCTTTAAAGTGGCTGCTAAGTGAGGCCGGGCAGGGTACGAGATGCGAGGCGTAGCTCGGAGGGCCAGGCTCAACACATCTTAGCCCCTGAGGGGCACCTTCGAAGGTCGTCCCGCAGGTGGGCTGGAGGTGGGCACATGAGGTCTGAGTCGCCAGTTGAGGCTTCTGCAGTTTCTTTGGGGGCCTGATCTTCACCCAGCAGCTTACGCCAAGGGAGCTGGATCTCAGCCCGCTCTACCATCAGCTCACTCTGTGGCCCTACACAAGGTCTTAACCCCCTGGGCCTATTTTCTCCTTGGTGTCATGCGGGGGTTGGTTAGCTGGTTTCTAACACTAATATTCTTTGATTCCCACCCTGTGATCACAGTGGCTGCTTTCTTCTGAACTCTCTCCAAGTTTTCCTCATTCTTCAGAAAGAATACCTCCTGGTGCCTGGAAAAGGGCCTAGCCAGGACCATACTTAGAGGGCCTATTACCCCACGGGTCCCCAGGGCTCTGTTCCTGTCCACACTCACAGCAGTGGAGCCAACGATCTGACTCATGGGGCTGCACTGCCCAGACATCAAGGGATTTCGAATTAGGGGATAAGACACTGGTGCGGTTTAATAGGATGAAAGCATAATGTGGCCTTGTTAGGAATACAGCAAAAGTAAGCTTTCTAATGCTAAGGGTGCACTGACTAATTGGACATCCTAAGTCTCTTAGAGTTAAAAGCAGTGGCTAAGAACACAGACATTCTGTCAGACTGATCTAAAGTCATTTCTTCCTCTAGCACTAACTGGCTTTAGGACATTGGCCCTCAGTGATCGTGTTTTCTCAAAAGTAAAATAGAATGAGTAATAGTACCAAGCCAACGGTGTCGTTGCAAAAATTAAATTAAGAAGAATGGAATGTTGCCAGAACAGAGTAATCAGAAGCTCCCAAGCTTCCCTGTCCAGCAGCCTGAGGATCTCAGTAATATTCCTCATGGTGTCCAGGGCAAAAAGAAATACCTAAAAGTTCCACATGTCAAGCAGTTAGTGCCAAAGAATTTAATGAGTATGTCCGTACTAACAACGTAGCAGCAGTTTGAAGGGGAAAAAAGTACACATAAATAGAAAGAATAATATTTTTGTTTCATTCTTAAATGGCCCTAGTTACTGATGAATGGCCTGTGTTTGTTGGGTGCTCCGCAGCAAGCCCTGGGAGTAGAGTGGACACCGCCAAACCCTGTTTCCAATGCCACATTGATTTCCTCGCTCTGCTTGTGTTTCATTACAGCAACTGCTGAAAACCAAAGCTGTGAAAGCATCAAAAACAAGACAGCACAGTCTAATGCAAAAGTGGGAACTAGTTGAGCTAGTAGCTCGCACAGTGTGCTGGAGATATAACTGTGTTCTACTCAAGACATAAAATAGCCCCCAACACCCTTTGCGTTTGCTGCCGGGCCCTGGGGAGCCTTGGCTCTCAGTTTGGGGGTAGGCACTGGGCAGTGATTGCTATCCTGCAGAGACTTCTCCCTCAGCCTCCTGCTCCTCACCACATTTCCCCCCCTTCCTCTCTTCTGCTTCTGGTAGCTACTGACCTTTAGCGGCTGCATCAGATTCCTCCTGTCTCCAGCATCCAGCACAGGCGGGAGCAAAGGGTAGGAGGTTTCCTAATTGTCCGAAATGAAATGAATGAAAAGCCTGTTAGTCTCCATCAGCACTGACCACCCTTCGCACGTATCACTCCCTTCCCTGCACCAAGGAAACACCTGCCAGGGAACGCTGACCTGGCCCTTGCGTAAGTCCTAGCCATTACCTGACAGTTCAACTTGCAAAATTTGACAAATTATTCTCAACTGTGAGCTCATTTTCTTGTGAATTTCCCTTTGCTTGGGTGTGGGAATAGTTCCACCTGATATTATATTGGCATTAGTTGTGCCCCAATTAATAGGCCTTTCTAACAGAAGAGTGTTTCTCATATGGGGTCCTCAGACCACCTGCATTCAATTCCCCTGGGGGAACTGTCCACAGGCAACTGCTTAGACTAACTGACTTTTTTTTTTTTTTTACATTTCTTTAAGCAATCTCTCCAGGCCATCTGTATGCTCACTACCTTTGACATCCACTGACATTTAATTTGGAGAATTAATATCAAGCATCTGTTGTATAACAAGTCAAATACCATTCAACATAACCCAAAGGACCTAAGATTTTCTGAGGATGATGCTTTTAGGATGGTGTTTCCTGTAACCAGAACTTGTTGCCTAAAACCTCTGGAACTTGGGGGCTTTCCCTGAAAGGTCTTAGTCCAAGGAACTTTCTAGACAGAGGCCCCACTGCCATCACACACGTACACAGAATCTCCCAAGTCTCTATGTAGGGTGTAACTGAGCTGGGCTCTACTTCTGAGTCTGAACCTCTCTGAATCTCAGTAACGTCCTCTGTGAAACAGGCGGGAGAGCCCATGCATGCCTACAGACTGCCCTTCACGGCCTCTAGAACACAGGGGAGCACCTCGTGACTTATTCATAGGACAATAACAACTCTTGCAGCTTTTATAGAAAAGTAACTTGATTATTTCCCTTGCCTTTGAATGAGGGAAGGGAATGTTTACGAACCCTCAAAAGAGTTGTGGTGACCTATGCCTCAGCCCAATGCTGGCAGCCTCCTCTTCCTTACTCATTCCCAGAGAACTGGATATTCTCCCTAAATGGCCACACCCAGGTCTCCTGAGAGCACCACACTGACCCGAACCCGTCTTGGTTCACTCCCACAGTCCTCTGGGCCTATTACACAAATAGACCAATAAAAATATTAATATGTTACCAGAGTTACATAAAACATGAAGATGATACTTTTTAAATATTTCAAGTTTTTGAGAAAATCAAATGACATAAGGAATCTCAAAGTAGTAGGCAAATTAAGGTATCGGTTGTCCAACCTACCTCCTAAACAGCTCACAACAGTGTTCCCTCTTCTGCAATCTCAAGACTTCTACCTTCCTTCAGGTCTAATCATTTTTCTTAAATCCCCTCACCCAATCTCTTCCCTTCGAGCCTTTCTCTGTTCTGCTAGAGTAATCCTTCTTAAAAGAAATTTGATCAGCCAGAGCAAGAGTGACACCCCGTCTCTACCAAAAATAGAAAAATTAGCCGGGCATGGTGGCACATGCCTGTAGTCCCAGCTACTCAGGGAGGATCGCTTGAGCCTTGGACTTTGAGGTTGCAGTGAACTCTGGTGATGCCACTGCACTCTAGCCCTGGTGACAGAGCAAGACTCTGTTTCAAAAAAAAGAAAAGAAAAGAAAAGAAATTTGATCACATACTTTGCCTAAAACCTCCCTCTAGCTTCCAAGTGCCCCCGAAGACCTGTCCCAGCAGTGCGGCAAGATGATCAGGGCCCTCCTGGCCAGCCCCGCTCCTCCTCCCTTTTGCTTGCGCCAGCCTGCTCGTGCAGAACCGCCCTATGTTCCTCCCTAGTGGGTCCCTCCACACGCCCCTCCGCATGCCCAGACATGGGCTGTGTCCCCTGCTTGGCCTCTTCTTCCTTCCCATCCCTCAAGGGTCAGGGGCCCCCTGAGCTACCTAAAAACCTGGCAGGAACTGCTCCCCCCCTGCTCAACCCGCGTTCATTGCTGGTGAGAGCCACGCTCACATGCTCACTCATGGAAAGACAACTTGGAAATTCCTATCAAAATGGTTCAAAATGGTTCGAGAGTGCCTACTTCTGCCTGGCCAATTCTACTTCTGGGATTTGCTATATGTTTGCTATGCACTCCGCATACAGGTGCTCAAAGAAATTTTACAAAGATATTCATTGATGTGTTATTTGTTACAGCTGGAAAAAAATAGGAAATGGCTGTTCTGTCGATGGGATCTGATTATGTACAGGTAATTATAATAATAACAAAAGAGGAGATAAATGCAGACTGATATAAAATGACCCTCCAACTATCTAATTGAGTGAAAATATGCAGAGTGTGCCCTGAGGGTAAGTCTCTATACAAGAGATGTCGGGACTGATATCTGCAGGCGGCACCCAGAGGCGGTGCAGGCCTCTGGGAGGAGAACCGCGGGATTAGGAGGAAGACTTACTTTTCACTATAACCTGTTTTGGAACTGTTTCAATGCTTGCTGTTTGCATGTTTACTCATTAAAAAAAAATAATGCCTAAGCATGTTTTGACAAACCCTGGGGAGGCATCACTCCCCCGTAAAGGTTTCTTGAATGTCCCAGTCTAGAGATAATCACTCCTGGCCCGTACCCTTGACATGCGTCTGTGGAGGGCGCTCTCCCGCACCGATGGTTCGGGCTCCTCACCTCCCGCCAGCAGGAGGTTCTGTGCCTGCTCCGCGCCAGCCCAGGCCCAGAGGGGGCTCGGGACGTGTCACGGGGACCGACTGCACCCTGAGCTCCTACCGGGTGCAGAATGGAAGGCACTCCCGGCCCTCCCGGCACTTGCAGAGTCGCAGAGGAAGGGGCGCACGTGTGGCCCAGCAGGACGCGCGGGAGCAAGCGGGAGCGCCAAGGCGTCAGGGCCGGGTGTGGGAGCAGCCGCAACACTGCGCAGCAAGCTGCGGCCACATCAGCAGTGACTCGGATGACAAGGACCCTCAGCAAATTAGGCAGCAGTCGCCTTTAGAGGGCCGGGATGACAGGGGACTTCCAGAGACCTTCTCGGCTGTGGAGTTCAATGTGACACCAACCGCAGTCGTCAATGCTCCCGCCAGGCAGCACCGGGCGTTTTCTCGGGGCCTGTTTAGTCGCACTGCGGCTCCGGTCACGTGGACGCCATTACGGTCCTCTCGGTGGAGGTGGCCGGTCTGCGGAGACTTCGTGAAACAGGCAGGGCCCAGACGGGAAGTGCCCCACCGGGGGCAAGGAATGCAAGTCTGCTGGGCCCCAGAGGGTCTCCCCTCAGCCCCTGTGACACAGAGCAGTTCGTGAAGGCAACACTTGGACATGGGCAAGGGGTCGGCCTTCCCGGTGTTCCCACCCGACACATGAGGCAGTGACAGCACGGTGGTGGCCGATCCCGTGCTCTTTCCACAACTCCACAGCAAGGGCAGCGGCTCGTGGGATGGAAAACCCGCTCGTGACTTGCCGTCGCGCTCTGGGTAAAGCCCAACTGGGAGCAACGCGGTTCCTGTCCCCGGTTCAACAGCGCCGGGCCGGGCACTCTCCTCGCCCACGTTTACACGGCACTGGCGGCACAGAGAACCGCACCGTGTGCTCCGAGGAAGACTCGCTCCTCGCAGACAAGTCTTGGAACCAGCCGAAAGAGCGTAGGTGCGAAGACAAGTGACAAGCCTCGCTTAAACTCTCTCCTCGCTGTGTTCGCAGACGGAAGGCTGTGCCGTGACTGTGCCCAATGCCCACCAGGCCCGTGCCGTATAAGACCAGCCTTACGCAGTCCTCTGCCAGGCCCCAAACCCTATAAATCCGCCCCTGCCCTCCCACTCGGAGCCATCACCAGAACTCTGTTAAGGTGTGTTCTCCCTCGTTGCAGTACAGGTAGACTTAGCTTTGCTTGATAAATATGGCTTGTTTTGTTTTGGATTATTTTCTTTTGTTTTTGGTAGTCTTCTGGGGGAATTAATAGTTGGCATTTTCTTGCCATGGCCTATAAGAAGCCATGTGTCTTTCGGCCTCTACTTATCTTGCTGGCATCTCTTCTTGCTCTCTGAGTTCTAACCCCAGAGGCCCTTGGTCAGCTCTTCAATCATGCCCTGCTTCTCCCACCACAGGGTCTTTGCACGTACCATCCTCCTTCCTGATCTTCTTTACCTGGTTAGCTCTTACTCTTCTTTCAAATTTCTTTACCGTCACTCCTCTTAGGAAGACTTCCTTCCCTGTGTCCGTGGCTAAGCCAAATCTCCCAGTAACTTGCTCTTTCCAGCCATTTATTTCTGCTGTAGCAGTTGTAATTTTACCTTTAGTTTTTGGTTATCTGATTGCCATGCCTTCCTCTCTAGAGTGAAAGCCCCTGCGGGCCGGCACTGTGTCCTAATCACTCAGTCCCTTCTCTCCACCTGGAACATCACAGGCGCACAGCAAAGAGTTCTTGGGTAGGTAAATGAGTGGCTTGCTAGATGAGTGACAGCAAGACTCCACTTTTAGCGATATCTCACAGCGTGTGTTTGTATCAGCGTGTGTGTTTCATTCGTTCGTAGCTTAAAAAGGGGAACGTGGCAGATGGGAGAGTGAGGCTGACATTGGGAGCAGCAGGAAGGCAGGAGTCTAGAGGCCCCCTCGGCTGGGTTTTGCTCTGGAGCTTATGCACCTGGAGACACTAATGTCCAGCCCAATTCCAATGTCCGGCCATCCAGTGAGAGCTGAAGGGGTTTCGAAAAGTCCCACGTGTTTCTGTTCCACTGGAGGCTAAGTTAGAAACTCACCAGCTCCAACAAGGAAGAGAAAGAACCTCTAATATTCTATTCAAATCAGCAAATATGAGCTTCTCCATATCACAGCTTTGAAACTGGACAATTGGCCTGTCTTGGCACGGAGTTTTCCAGATTTTTAAGACAATCTATCTCTTAAACTCTCTGACAGCGGCTGGAGAGCTTCCTCCCAGAGCATAACCCACACACCTGGCTTTGAACAGAGAGTTCCAAGTCCCCTGTCTTGGATCTGTTGAGGCACATAAATTTAACCAAGACAACTAGCTGTCTTTTCTTCTTGCCTGAAGACCTATCTCATGTTCTTACATTTCAAGCTGGGAACATTCCCACCATCAATTTTTAAAAGTATATTCTTTAAAAAAAGAAAAACAGAGGAAGTCACTCATTTTGTTGTTTATGACTTTATTAAGATGTAACTGACAGCTAATCAGTTATACCTATGGAAGAGTGCAATTTGGTGAGTTTTGACATATGTATACACCTATGAAACCCTCAAAATCAAGATAATGAACATATCCGCCCTCCAAAAACTTCCTCAGGTCCCTTTTCAATCCATCTCTCCCCTTCACCCACCCACACACAATCATTCATCTGCTTTCTGCCACCATAGATTCGTTTTCGTATTGAAAAATGTCAATTTCTATTCTAATTTAGAACTCCTCTCCCCGCCCCCCACGACTGCAAAGAATGCTGTAGAAAGCAGCAAAGGACGACACACCTGGGAGCCTGAGGTCTGCCTGTTCTGGGAGCAGAGGAAGCAGGTAGGGCAGGGAAAGGAGACAGGTCAGAGAGCGGTTTCCAGAGAAGTCTAGCTGAGTCCTGATCCCGGGAGAGCAGGAATTGAACCCCAGGGCCTACCCCCTGCAAAGGCAAGGAGACCGGCGCCAGGCGCCTCCTAGCCCTGGCCGTGGGCCGGGCGGGGCGTGGCGGCGGTCAGCGCGGAGCAGTCCCAGGAGAAGGGCGCATCGGCAAGGGTGCTGGTGGGTCAGCGGTGACCCACTGGGCTCTCCTGGTGGGACTGGAGCCCAGCATGCTTCACTAAGGGGAGGGGAGGCAGGACAAAGCACACTCCTTCGTTTCTGCCATCACATAATCCCTAAAAATGGAGAGCCAAGAAGTTAAGCCACACAGTGGATTTAATAAACCCTCCCTTGCCCAGCCAGGCTCCGCAAGGTTACTTGGGAAATTCTGAGTTTGACCCATTTTCAGATCCTGGATTGATTTGGAGGAAGAGAAGCAGATTCTCTACTGGGAAGAATGATCAATAAAGATGGGGTGGAATAGGTCCTTCTAGGCTGGGCCTTTCTCTTTTAATTCAAAAGTAACAGTCTTTACATTTCACTTCAAAAACTTGCTAAGAATTTAGGGAGGGAGGGAGGCTTCTCCTGAAAGTTTTCTGGCAGCTAGCAACAGAGCAATTTGCAGGCAATTTACAGCTATGTATTTGCATGGTGTTCACATGGAAAACAAGGTGCTGACTGTTGACATACTTCTTGGCCAAGGCTGTTCGAACAACTCATTCCTTTCCAAGCAGTTCTCAGGAGCCTCTGGACCCCAAGGATGAGTCATGACCTGCCAAATGCCGATCAGATTTGTAACTAGGCTCCTACCAAGCTTAGCTTCTAAAAATATGCACACTGCACATGCACGCATCTATTTCTTCAGTATTACCCTGGAAGGAAGCACCCCTTTGTGCTTGAGGAATAAGCAATTCTTCACCAAAACATCAGAGCCCCAGTTGGCCGAACCTCTTCTAACTTTGGGCAGGTTATGGCAGCAGTAGCTGAGGCGGCAACTGTAATAGTAGCCAGAGAGAGGGTTTACCCAGGGCTAAGCATTATGCTAAAAGGATTCACTTGTATTATCTTGTTAAATTCTTACAACAATCCTAAAAGATAAGAGCTCACTTCATCCCCATTTTACAGAAGAGGAAATTGAGGCTCCATGAGGTTAAGGGACTTGCCTGAGGTCACTGTGCTCTGAGTGGAGCAGATAGGATTTGAAGCCTGGTCTGTTTGCTGAGATTGTAACCTCTAAACATCTGCCTGTGACTGGTTGTGCGCAAGTGTGCGGCAGACACCGCTGACCCACCGGCACCCTTGCCGATGGAAGCCTGCGCCCTTCTCCTGGGACTGCTCCGCGCTGACCGCCGCCACGCCCCGCCCGGCCCACGGCCAGGGCTAGGAGGCGCCTGGCGCCGGTCTCCTTGCCTTTGCAGGGGGTAGGCCCTGAGGTTCAATTCCCGCTCTCCCGGGATCAGGACTCAGCTAGACTTCTCTGGAAACCGCTCTCTGACCTGTCTCCTTTCCCTGCCCTATCCTGCTTCCTCTGCTCCTTCCAGTTTTCCCGAAAAAACGCTCCCTTGATCACATACTTGCATGAGAATGCTGATCGCAGGCAACTGCCCCTGAGGAACTGCCCCAAGATGAAGTCACTCAGGAAGGGCAGTTTGCCAGGAGGGGAGGGGAGGAGGTCAGTTCTCCTGAAGGACCCTTCTCTCCTGGCCAGCTCGGGGCCTCAGAAGCGCGGCGGGGGCTGTCGTCTGTCCACAGAGTGCAGGACAGTGGAAGCGTGACAAGTGTTGGAAGTAGGAAAAAGGATTCAAATCTTAGAGGTTGGCACTCCTAGCATCTGCCTCGGGGGGTGATAACTGTGACAGGCACTGAGAAAAGCATTTTGGCACAGCCCTGTCTCCTGCAACTCACCGACTAAATGATGGAAATATTCGGATTCGGAAACGTCCAGGAGGAGGTGTGCTCCTGAGGTCGGACTGGAAGGTCACAAGAGTTGGGTTTGCGAGTCTTTGGGATCCTCCTTACAGAGGCTGTGTGGTCCTTGAATAGGAGCCTGTCTACACCTGCTCACCAACCAGCCGTCCTCACCATCTTCGCCGATTCCAAAGCACTCTCGGGCCACCCTCCGGGCCAGGCTGGCCGCAGCTCTCCAGGGCCTTCGAGGTCCATTCCACTCCACCTCCGCGTCGCAGCTGAAGCCCCGCTCCTGTGCCCTGCCACATATTCATCCAACAAACGCTTACTGAACCCTGCTCTATGCAGATCCCTGTTCTAGACTTTGGGGACACAGGGTGAGCAGGAGGCAGCCCCGGGCGGGGGAGGGAGCCATGCCCACCCTGGAGCTCCGTGAATTTCCTGTTCCCCTCTTCGCACATTCTGTTCCCTCTGCTGCTCAGTGCCCGTCCCCTTGAAGGCTGACTCTGTACCCACCTTCACGTCCCTGCTCACGTGTCACTACTTCCTCCTCAAAGCCTTGCTGAGTCTTTGCTCAGCTGGGTCACATGCTCCCTCAGCTGGGTCACATGCTCCTTGTCTTAAATCCGACAGCCCCTTGTTCCTTTCTTTTCGGAGCCCTCGTTGCAGAGTGCTGCACATGAACATGTCCCTGAGGACAGAGGTTATGCCATTCATTCCCTCAGTCCTTCCTTCCTTCATTCTCTGATGAACCAGGCCCTGTGCTCGGTGCAAGGGTTCAGCAGTGGTTAATTACTGGCAGGCTATCTGCCCTGCCTCCATGACAGTCACGGCCCAGAGGGGAGAGACAGGTGCACAGTAACTCATTTGAAGATTCCCATACTTTAGCAGATGGAGAATCATTCCTCTTTGAGATCATAAAATAAATGTTCTTTCTTTCAAGCTAGGGATTGGATACTATGATTATGTTACTACAGAATAAAATGAACTCAAGTAGAAATCTGAAAATTGTCTCACCAAATCCAAAGAACCCTAAAGAATGACAGCTCTTTGGTTTGGGCTGTACATATCAGGGGTCTAACCACAGGCATGAACAGAGGCCCAGATGCCCCTGTGACTTGCCTAAGACCATGGCCTTACACCGCCTGTGTCTGAGGCTGTGGTCAACAAGAGAGTGGACCTCAGGCAACAGGAAGGGGCCCCTTTTCAGCTATACCACTTGTTTCCCAATAGGAAAGTGGACCAGAATTGCTCTTTTCCAATTTCTCAGCAGGAGATAAAACTTTGGAATCTTAAATTTGATCTCCATATTTTCAAGAGTCAGTTGTTTTAAACAGCTGAACAAATAAAAATAGTATGTAAATAATTATCTGCAATTTCTAGTACTGATCCAGCCCAAAGTCCAAATCCCAACTGAAGACACTTCTCTGTAGTTAGTACTTCCTGCTTGAATAAACCCAAAAATGGAAACAAACAAACAAATAACAACAGCAAAAAAATTCCCCCAAAACAAACAACTAATAAGAGGAACTGGACAAGGCTGAGAAGCTGAGCTACCTTAACCAGCATGTCCTCAGCTAGACACCCCTCTCCCGCCCCGTCCAAGCTCAGGCTGGGGGAAGGGCTGGAGTAGGCGTCTACGTGACCAGGTGAACCTCCTGGCTCGAGGGAAGAGCCGGGCCTGACATCAGTGACCTCCACAGATGGCCGTGGCCACTCGAGGCGGGTACCGCGAGGGGAACTCCCTATGCCTCCACTGGAGGTCATTTCCCTGAAGAGCAGCCCGCCAGGCGCAACCGGATCGCTTCCGGGCAGAGGAGGCCCGTGGCCCGGCCTCTGCCTGCGCCCCCCGGCCTCTGCCTGCGCCCCCCCCCCCCGCCTCTGCGCCCCCCGGCCTCTGCGCCCTCCCCCCCCCCCAGTGTCCATTTACTCCGGTAAGAACAAGCCGGGCGCTCTCTGACCTATTGGGTTACATGCAAAGAACAAATAAACTTCCTGGAATAATTAATAGAGGAAATTGGAAAGGAAGGAACAATCTATCAGTTATCAATAGGCAACTCACAGGAACTCCGCAAATTAAATAGTTAAAATGGGTAATGGAGATGAAAGGAAAACTGTGGGATTTTAAAAAGTATTCCTCCGGGATGTAGCCGATTAGAGGAGCAGGCTGCTTTTTTCAGATAAGAAAATGTGGAGCCCCGACCGTCCGCCAGGCCTGGTGGCACACAGCATAGCAGGCAGGGTGTCCTGGCCGCCTCTTGCTCATCTCAAGGGTCCTTCTGAGGATTAAGTGAGACAACACAGGGACGGCTCTCGGCTCGGTGGTCTGGCACCTTGTGTGCCCCAGTAAATTCTCCGCTCCCTTCCCAGTGAGACGCGCGGGCTCGGGGAGGCTTGCAAGGCTGTGTCTCAACTCCTCTGTGGCAGAGGGGAACCTGGAGATGGTATCTTCCAAGGTCACCTAGCAAGTTGCAGCAGAATTGGCACTTCAGTTGACATCTCTAGGATGTCTGGACCAACTGAAAGTCCCTTACGTCCCTCCCTGGGTGGAGCACGAGCTGGCCTTCTCAGTGTCTGGCCGCGCTTTCAAGCCTAGCGAGCACTCTCAGCGCTCCAGCCCAGGGGACACGAGTCAGAGCCCAGTGCCCTCTGACCTGCTGCGTCACTGAACAGCCAGTCATGGAGCATCTCCCATCTGGGCGCCGGGGACCCACGGCAGTCTCCACATCAGACCCATGCCCTGCTCCCATGGAGCTTCCAGTCCAGCGAGGGCGACGGGCACTATTCAAATAATTGCCCAGAGAAATATAAATGTACAGCCATTCCATGTGCTATGAAGCAACAGCTCACAGGCCGGGGAGCATCTGCCTGTTTTCTAGTCTACTGAGAGCCTGCTCACTGGCGCCCCACCTCCTGTCTCTCTCTCCAACCTGTCTCTGATCAGCTTCTGCATGAATCCGCCTGAATCCCTAAATCCAAATTCTGATATTGTTGCGACAGTGCGTACAGCTAAGTGTTACAGCTCTTATTCATTTGACCAGGGAAAGAACCTAGTGGCCCAGGAAGAGTCGGAGAACAGCCTTTATTTTTCCACAACAGACTCAGCACACCTAATATCACAGCTCTCCTCCTATCTTCCGATCTTCTCCTCCTTTCTGCCTTTCTGCCCCTGCTTTTATACCCTTGGTAGGGCTCAAGAAGCATCCAATCAACTACAAGCTTTAACATCCAATCAGCAACAGGCTTTAACATCCAATCAGCAACAGGCTTTAACATCCAATCAGCAACAAGCTTTAACATCCAATCAAAAATAGTGGGATTCAAAAATTACCCAATCAGGATCATGCAAACAGCGTGGCTGGAAACAGGCAGCAGCACGTGGGCCTGGGGGCATTCCAGCTTGCAGGGTTCCCGTGGTGGCTGTGTGCCTTGGGGCCCGGCCCCAGCAGCATGCCTCTAACTGGCCACGTGCAGCACTGGCCCCCAGAGATGCGGAACTACAGGAAGGCGGCAATTGGCCGCGACCCAGCCCCCAACATTTTCTGCATCAATGTCACTCCCAGCTTTCAGACCTTCAGTGGCTCCCCACTGCCCAGAGAGTGAGATATAAACGTTAGTGCCACAGTCAGAGGTCCCACTCGGCTTTCCAACCTTCCATTTGGCCCCATCCTAGAGCTAGAACCGCAGTTCCTACCGCACTGCCAAGACCACGCGCACCTAGGGCATGGGGCCCACGAGGACTTCCTGATGTAAACCCCAACCCTCCATCCTCCAAAGCCCATGACAAACACCTCTGTCCAAGAAGCCTTCTCTTTATCTCCCACCACCTAATCATCTACCTCTGGTTCTTCCTTGTCTGAGAACCCTCATGCTGCTCCTTCTTGTATCCCAAATATGTAGGGACTTTTCTTACATTCCCAACTTAGGAATGGATTCCTCAGGGGAGGGTGGAGACATAATTGTTGTGCTCATTTTTGTGTTGTTCATTGTTGTGTTGTTCTGTGTTGCTCAATAAGCATGAATTGGACTAACTGTGCCAAAGGGCAGGGTAGAGATAAGAGTTCTACTCCAAAGAAGGATGATTAATTTATTTTTTTCTTAAAACTTAACCAGTGCTACTACATGCCAGGCCACACGGCAGAAACTGAAGGTGGCGGGTGAATGGGGCGTGACCCTGGTGTTCAAAGAGAGCAGGCTGGGGGAAGGCAGACACCGCAGCGCGGGCCCCTGGGGGCAACAGCAACAGGGGCTTGCTAGGCCGCTAGGCACCCCTGAATGCCCAGACGGTGCTAGGCTCTTGGCAGTCACTATCTCATCGAACCCTCAGAACAATCCCACGAGTCAGGTTCCTGTCACTTCCACATTGCAGATGGGGGACCAGAGCGGATGAGGCTTCAGTTGACTTGCGCAGGGTCCTGGCTAGGGACTGTCTTCAGTGGTCTGTTCCTAAAGCCCCCAGCAGGCGACCTAGGATAAGAAGTCCAGGGCTGGTCCCTTGACTCTACGATGCCACCGGGACCAGGCACCTCCTGTCCTTCAGCCCAGCCATTCCTAGTGTGTGATCTTCATCCTCCCTCTTGTCACCTTGTGGTGGGAAGATGTGTGATCCACACCCAGCACAGCACTCCTGAGCACACAAGGAGTAGGGAAAGAGAAGGCAGTGACAGTCACAGGCCAGTTAGTCTGCATTTTAAAGAGTTTTTGGGAATTCCTGTCCACTAAACTCCATCTACGGCCAGAGCCTTGTCATTTGAGCGCTTTCAACTGCAGGAGATGCAGGAAATGCAATTATGCGGCTGGACTCGCCAGGCCAAACAAAACCGGCATTGCTTGAGTAAGAAACAAGGGAGAATGCATACTGGGTGAGAAGAGAGCAGTGTCTGCCACCCACCCTACTTCCAAGCCTGGATTTGACCCAGTGATGTGCTAATAAACACTCATTTGGCCCAGCAGGAGTGAAGAGGAGAAGAGAGTTCTGATCTGTGGCATTTGCCAGTCTCTGCAGCGTAAATACTCTCATCATGGGTGAATCCAAGCTGCCAACATGACAGCAAATGGCTCACAAAATTCCTGAAGATCTAACCATCGGCTCTCACAAGCTGGTACAAGCCAACTCCACAACGTCATTGCCATGAACCTGCCCAACTCCAAGTAAACACTCTTTACAAGGACACTTTACCAAATGTCCCAGAGCACAGAGAAGGAAGAATTAACTGCCCAGGGCACTTAATTGTCTGTCCAGGGACCAGGCACGTCTTGAACTTTGGAAATCTATCAAGGCAGAAGGGCCACTGAGCTCAGGTGTGCCAAGTACTCCTGACTCGAGGCAGTCGAGAGCTGCCCCTCCAGACGGCGGGCGGCAGGCGGCAGCCCCTGGGAGCAAAGCCGGGCACAGCGGGTGACGCCTGTGCCCACGGTCTCTTCCACAGGGGCTGCTAAGGAGCGTTCGAATGCGTCAGAGGCCCAAGGCAGACAGTCCTGAGCAAGGCAACTAGTGCCTGAAACTGAGAGAAAAAGGAAAAAGTTATCTAAGCTAACGTCTTTCCTGCCTTCATGACAGTGGTTTTCAGCCACGGCGGCCCTGGCTCGAGGGGACCTTTGGCGATGTCTGGAGACGACTGTGGCCGTGCCAGCGGCATCTGCGTGGCGGCGGAGGCCAGGGACGCGCCGCGGCGCGAGGGGTCCTCCCGCCGAATGGCGGCGCCGGAGAAACCCGCGCTGCGAAATTAGCCCACAAACGCCGCCGCCGTGGGCTCTGCGAGGCACAGAAAGGACTTGTTTTCTTACTTTTTTTCGGTGCCTAGGAGGGGCGGGCGGGGAGTGAGAAGGGAAGACGCTGTTTATTATTCGGCTCCCACTTGCACAGCAGGGAAAACACTGTTCACACAAAACATCAAAGGTCGCCGCCGCAGATATCGATTCCATATTGCAGGAGCCTTTGCCAAATCTAATTAGCTTATTTTCCTTGATATTAAGTTTGACAAGCAAAGAGACTGTGAAAACCAGAATTCCAACTGGGTGTGCCCCTGTAATTCAGTAAATTTTTTTTTAGCAATGAGATTCCAACAGTAGCCTTATTCTTCACGTAAGGATTATATTACTGTCTGTATTTCTCTTGTCTGGAAATTTCCCTCGTTGTATCCTCCACTCCTAATATCCAGATTCTTCAGGAATGTGACTGAGGCAGCTGCTGCCGCTAGGCCTCGCGGCGGCTGCCAAGGGCCGGCGGCCGGGGCGGCGGGGAAGACAGCGGCCCTGCTCCACGCGAAGCCCGCCATTGAGAAGACTCAGTGTGGGGCAGTGTGTGTCAGCATTTGTGTCAGTCAAAAGAAAAAGAAAGAAAGAGAGAAAATAGCCCCAAGCCAGTTATTCTTAATGGTTTTGGGTTCCAGATAGCTTTGAAAATCTGTTGAAAGCTGTGCTCGCGCTTCGGTGGACGCATGCGCACATCCGCGCATTTTGCTCGGAATCCTGGAGAGCTCAAGCGCACAGCCTTCGGCTGGGGTTAAGGACTGTGGCTGTAGGTCAGACTCGTAGCAAGAAGATGCTGCTGAACATGGACTCTTCCATGCTGTGACTTTACACCCGTGAACTTGGGTGTCGCCTGCTGGCATCTGAGCTTCCTCTGCTGTAAAATGGATGTCAACATCTTCATCAGGTGGTCCTATCAGATAGGACGAGACCCTCCAAGTCAGTGGGGAGAACAGACCAGACAGGGGAGCAGATGGAGGCAAGGAAACCATTTATTCATTTCACTAGCATTCCCCCCAAAATGCACCTACTACATGCAGACACCACACAGAATGCTGGGAATTTATGGATAAATAGGACCAAATCCCTGCCCTTAAGGTGTTCACGGAATATTTTAAATCCACAGAAGGGAGTTGGGGAGGTTTCAGCTGATGCTGTGGCCCTCGGGCGGACTCACAGGAATGGATCCAGGAGCCGGTAAAGAGAGAGGACTTTGGAAATAAGATTGGCCGTGGCTGCTGAGGGTGCGGGGCTGAACCGGAGTCCTCCTGCTGCACAAAAGACCTGACATCAAGGTCATATATTTTTAATATAAGCCCAGAACACAGCAGCTTCTAGGGTTGGAAATAAGGCTCAGAATCACTTTCAGAAGATTGAATCTCAAGTGCAATCTTTCGAAAATCACTTAATGTTTTTGCATGTGATTTCGGCAATGCACGTTGGACTAGTAATCCCTGCTTTCCTATTGGAGCCACGCGGTGTGAGATGCAGCCTGTAGGCTCCACAAGGACAAGGGATGCCTTTCTTGTCCATTGCTCTATTCCCAGAACCTAGAGTTGGGCCTGACCCACAGGAGGTGCTCACTCAGCATTTACTGGAAGGATGAAAGGAAGCATCTAGTGGGAGGAATAACCTGAGTGGTGCAGAACAAGAGAACAGGGGTCAGATAGCGGAGCTTGTGCATCCCTGGGAGGACCCCAGGGAAGGCTTCCCTAAGGCAGAGGCAGAGGCCCTGGAGGTAAGATCTGAGTGGGAGCCAATGAAGTGAAGAGGGAAGATGAGGACACAGCCAACGCAAAGTCCTGATGGCAGGCAGGAGACAGGCCAGTTCCAGGCACTCAGAAGGTCTGTGTGGCTGGAAGGTGAGGAGGTGGGGGAGGGGCATCATGGGGAGGGGGTGTGATGGAGGGGAGGATAGGCCAGATCAGGACCTTGTAGGTTGTGGACGAGACTTCTGTTTTTCTCTGGAGAGCAGAGGAAGTCATTGAATGGCTTCAAACACCTTGGGCAATTTTCTTTTCTTTGCTTTTCCATCTGAACAATAGCATAAAAGAGCATACTCTGTCCATTGGCCATCTCCCTCCCTACATTCATCTGTCTCTTTTCTTCCTAGAAATAATGCCCCGGTTTCTCTTGCTAATCCATCCCTCCCCTTCTCAGCCAGGAGGATGGCCAACTGGTACTACCCCAGCTCCAGTGGGGACTTTCATTGTGCCCATGTCTACATCTCCTCTCTTTCACCGCAGGAACTGGCCTGATCATGGTCACCAAACGCAACAGTACAAAGGAGATGAGAGGAGAGGTTGGCTGGGGCTCCCAGAATGCGAAACTCTGTGTTCTGTGGGAACTGCTAGGAGAACCTCTCCCATTTCCCCGGGTAGTTTGGCATGAAACTCCCCTCTTGCAGCAAGGGAAGCCTGCAGCCACGAGGCCCCCATGTGGGGACTTAAAAATAAAGCTGACATCTTGGAAGATAGAGACAAGAAATGTAACTTAACCAAGCCTTCTGAGCACCTGGATCAATCCTCATCTAATACCAAACTACCTCTCGATCTTTCTACTTCCTGAGCAAATGATTCCATCTTGTTTTTTTAAGCCATTTTCTTTTCTTTCTTTCTTTTTTGAGACAGAGTCTCACTCTGTTGCCTGGGCTAGAGTTGCGTCAGCCTCGCTCACAGCAACCTCAGACTCCTGGGTTCACACCATCCTCCTGCCTCAGCCTCCTGAGTAGCTGGGGCTACAGGCATGTGTCACCATGCCTGGCTAATATATATATATATATATATATAAAATTTTATTTTATTTATTTACTTTTAGTTGTCCAGCTAATTTCTTTCTATCTTTTTAGTAGAGACGGGGGTCTCGCTCTTGCTCAGGCTAGTCTTGAACTCCTGAACTCAAACGAGCCACCTGTCTTGGCCTAGGATTGTAAGGATTGTGCTGGGATTACAGGCGTGAGCCACCACACCCATTTTAAGCCATTTTTGGTTGGCTTTTGGACATGGAGCTACTTAATCAATTCAGGCGGCAGAACCAGTGATCTAATGTTGCTGATTCTGCAGAACAGTTTTACAAAGACTTGCAGAAAGACAGGGGCATGTGGGAGGTAGAAGCTATGTGGAAACTGTAATCCAAAAGCATGAAATCTCATATTTTACCCAAGTATTATGATGGGCCATGAGTCCAAAACTTCACACCACAGCACAACCAAATTCACAGCGAGTGGTCTGAAACATGTGGACACAGTTCCAAAGATTTGGGATTCAGTTTCCATTTGGAGGAGAGCCTAGAAATTTTGGATGTTTCCCCAAGGATTCAAGCTGATGGATCTGAAAAGCCAGCAGGGGGATCTCCTGAGAAGTGTTTGCATGGCTCTCCGGGACACTTCCTCTCCGAGGATAAGAAGGCTCTTCTCCGCTGGGCTTAGGCTCTTCCATGGTGGAAAGTTGGCTGAGAATCAGAAGGGATGAGTAATGAGGAAAAGTCTGAAGCTTCAAAGAGCAGCGTTTAGTTTGGGCCGGGCTTAAATCATCGGTCCCCAGCCTGGTGGGTGGGTTCGCGTTTGCCGAAGCCCATCCGCTCCTCCCTGGCGCTGTGCGTGCCTGCCATCTCTCTTTTGAACGCGAGGCCGATGACAAAGGGCAAGTCACAAACCTGCTGTGTTGAAGCCTGAGTTTCAGCTAGCAGAGTTGACCTTGCAGAATTAAGCTGGCCTCTGTTCTGTCAGGGTATCTCAAGTGTCAGGGCCCTTGATCCTGAGCAACCTGCTCAGAGATTTTTCTAGAAAAAAGAGACATAGATGGATCATGGCATAGAGGAGAGGAGTAGAAATATCATTCGATCTGCCTGTACCTGATTTGCTGGAATTTAACTTTTATAGCTGATAATTTTTGAGCTCATCAATAAGCTGGACAGTTAGCTAATCTCTCTGAATGTCCAGTTCATCTTTGGTGCAGTGAGGATCACACCACCTATTTGAACAAGCTGCCCAGCAATTAAAAAAACTAGCACTTGGAAATTGCCTTAGTGCAGTCCAACACATTAATGAGCTCACTACATATTGACTGTAATAGGCACATTCCAACAGGACAATGCTACAAAGAGAGCAAATGGTAGTCCGGTGTTGTGAAATGTCATGTTGCCACGAAAAGGAAAAATAAAAATCGAACTAAAGAAAAGCTAACCGCTTCCCAGTGCCTGTTTGCATGAAAACACAGGGATATAGTTTCACTTTTTCAATGGAGGGGTCATAGAGTTCAGCCCACTCCTTGGCATGTAAACTTGTGGTTTCTGCCCAATGAATCAGTCGTGATGGGAAAATTAACTTATTCAAGCAGAGGGATGTCAATGTCACTCTGAGGAAGGTGCTGGTACAATGTACAGTCACTACAAACGTCCGGCATTAGGAGACTAAATAATGTTGTCTGGGGGCTTGATGACATTTCAAACCCTGACGTTAATCTAAAACATTTTGGGTGGACGTTGGGGGTGGGGGAGGACAGAAAGGGAGAGACTACGGTCCTGTGGATAACAAGTAGCAGGGACTGATGGGGTCCACCGCGACCCTTGGGGCTCTGCTTTCGGGGTGCATCTCTCTGCCAACTGCTTGGTGGCTGTGTGAGTAAGACGATGCAAACTTGGGGGGCCCTCACTGTTGGTCCAGTTTGCTCAAGAACACCTGGGCCATTCACCCGCCTCTGAGCCAGTGGACCAGAACAGCTGTTTGGACGCGCATTGTTCTTTCTTTTGCTTCTCATGGGGAACTTCCCTTCAGGGGTGGGAGGTGGGAGCTCTCTGGTGACCACTGCTTATTTCCCATTGGAGTCAGAAAAGCAAGTGCCACTTGAAGACAGGAAAAGTCAGCCGGGCTTCTCAGTATCCCTCTAACAGCTTGGATTGACTTTCGTGGTTTGGAGGAAGTTGCCATTTTTCCAAACCAGCTTCTCCATCACTATCACAGCCAGGCTGTCTGGGAAAACTGCGTGCTTTCTTTCAGGGGTTGTTATGTTAAGAGGAAGATTAAAAATAATAGAGTTCAAAAATTTTCTTGCTCTGAGCAAAGAAAAGAAAGAGTGAGAGGCGAGTGATCGTTATCTTGGCTGGACCCACGCAGCCAGGCCAGCGGAGCTGCTCCTGTGCCGGGGGACTGGCACGCATCAAAGGGCCACAGAGGCCACTTACGTGCTGCTCAGCAGAGGCAGCTTGCCGTGCTAGAAAGACTCTTGTTTTCCATTCTGAGGATAATCCCGCTGGCAAGAGATACTTAAATGAGATCTGCACGGGAAGAGAGGATTAGCGCAGAGAAGGGAAATATCACCACAAGGACTATTTACAAGCTATAAATCCAGTTGTTAATTTCAAGCCATCAAAATCATTCTTCTATCTTTAGCCTGAAACAACAATGGACGGCCATCAAAGCGCAGATACTCCACCAGGGGAACGCCGCCGCAGCGCCCCGCCATATCAACCACTGCCTTTCCTGGTCTATAAAATATGACCTTAATTACATGTCAACTCATTCTCATTAGGAGAGGGGGGTGGGAGAGGCTGGAGAAGGCTGGTTGAGAAATGAAGACTGGTCACAGGGAGCAGCAATGTGCATGCAATTTGCAACAGGAAGAAAGCAAGGCTGACTTTTATAAAAGATGTGCCACAGACATGTCAGGCTCCAGAAAAGACACGAGCCTGAAACAGGCAAAGCTTTACTGATTACACAGAGGTGAGACCCAGTACCACCATTCATATCAGGGACTTCCTTTCTTATTTTCTTATAACTGTCCTATTGAATTACATTTGGGATGAGACATGGCTTTACTGCCCACCCCAAGACGGAATGATGTATAATAATAACTTCAAAAAAGCCATGATCACATCTAGTGCTTATTTTTCTTGTATGGCTTATGTTATTGTATATTTACTATATACTGGATATAAGGTTAATTATAATAAGGTAAATATTATATTATCCTCACTTTATAGAAGAGGAAACTAAAGTATAATCAACTGCATAAAGATACACAGCTAGTACAAATTCAAATCAGGATTTGAACCCAGGTTTATGTGGCTCTAGTGGCTTTGTTTATATTCACTCTGCTACAGTGTTTTCTGCTTTTCATACCTATATATTTTCCCTAAACCTCATGAGGTATCATCTTCCCCATGTAACACATGAAAGTGAGGCTAAGAAAAGTGTGTGCTGAGGATGGAATTCTGTACTGTGTTCCCCAAAAAGGCTGGGCATAGTGTCCCCGTATCAAAGATGGCTCCATCCTGGTAATGACCCAAACACCTGGGAGAGGAAGAAGCAAAGGATGAGGCCTCTAACGATACTGTCCCCTAATTCTTGCTCCCTCGATCCCCAGGGGTGCTTTTGTTCTCACCCTTTTCAGAACCTGTTTTTTCAGCATTTTGTTCAATTCTGTGAGCTTCCTCATTCTTTCCAACAGATCTTGGTTTTTTGCTGCTGTTGTTAAGTTAGCCAGAATTGGGTTTCTGTTGCTTGTAACCACAGAGTCCTAGCTGCTACAGTAAATATGCTGAGTATGAAAGACCAAAGCTAGGAAACCAAATTCTGAGATCATGTCCAAGGGAGACACGGGGCAAAGGGAAAGGGACAAGCCAGAAGCGTTAGAATTTATAAAGGTACAAAAAGCAAATGCTAGTGGAGAAAGAGACTTCAGGTCAATGGAGGAAGTGGGCTGGACTGCTGGAGGTTTGGATTTTATTGATATCTGATCTTGGGTTGGCCTGGCTGAAAAATAAGTCCTTTCTTATTGGATCACAACAGATTTTCACAGATTATGATAAGATAACAAGACAAACCTCTATTCAGCAAACACTTATGTTCTTATTTTTATATTTAACTTATGTTTATTTTATGATTCTGCCCTCTAATTATTAATACAATAGTAATATAAAGCTCATTTTTTCAAATCCGGTGAAGAAAAAAAAATGAGTCAATTTAAAGAAAAATTCTAAATAAATATGACAAAAATCATAACTGTGCATGAAAAACAAGCAATGTTTAAGAAGCTACATAGTACTGTTTATTACTTCATAATACAGCTAATAAGACCTGTCATTAAGCTTGAGTTAAATCTGGATAAAGTACTGGATAAAATAAAGTACTGCCACCTCAACTTCAGTTACCTAGGTATGCAGGTTTCCAGGAATTTTAACCTGGATTGTCCAGAAATTAGCTTTGTTTTCTTAACTTTGTTTTTGTAAGGAAGCAGAATTGGCATCCAGATTCATCTCTTGGATTCAGAAACTATACATATTGTTAGGTCAAAAATAAAACAAAAAGCACCAGAGATGAAAAGGAAAATTACAAAACAAAGTCTACCGCCTTACCAGTCGGGAGAGCACACAGCTGTGGAGAAACTCACTGGGCACTCTGTGGGAGAAATCGGGGCCCTGTAAGTTGGGGGGCAGCTCCTGGGGCTAATCTAGTTTATCTCGGAAGATTGGCACTCTGCTTGAGACAGAGGCAGGCCACGGGTCTGAAACAGCTGGCTAAAGCAAGTCCTGTCACCATGTGTCAGGGACATCTTCAGTTATGTCCAATAAGGGCTTGAGACACAAGGGTCACTCAACAGTCGCCAGCTTTAACTGTCTGGAGCCAAATGTGATGACACAGGACATTCACCTTTGTCGCCGCCTAGGCAGGTGTTGCTGGCAGCAGAGATTCGCCTCCTCTTGCTTCTCCTCCTCCTGGAGGAACAGATGAGAACACAAAGGATATGCAAATTATCAGGTTTTCAGTCCGCACTGACATCTTGGTTTCAGGGCCAGTCTCCCAGACCTTGTTGTGTTTATTTAACCCACTTAAATCTCCTTTAGAAAAAGCATCAGCTAATATCCAAAGCAACAACGCCGGGGCTGCGCCACGACACTGAAGACCTGTTAACCCTGCACTTGACAACAGCAGCATCAGACAGACACAGGCGACTAAGGGCAGAGCCCGCGCCAGCCCCTCCACAGACGAGCCCGGGTCGGGAGGAGAGACCCCGCCTCAGACAAGGAATCCCTCATTCTTGAATTTTATATAGGAACCTCTTGGCTTATCCCAAAACATTAACCCCAGTGCCACAGGAGGTGAGAGGCAGTGCACAAAGCTGCCTTGTTTCATCAGCAAAGAACGCCGAGTGACTGTGTTGTCCGACGCCACTGCAGCGAGTGAGAGGCGTTTACAGCTGCGCTGGGCCAGCACAGCGTTCCGGACAACTCCACTGGCTGTGACTGCCATTGCCAGGGACAGCGTCTAATGTGGTGTTCTAATCTGGGACCACAAACCAGGGGAGAAACCCATGCACAAAGTGATAAAACCTGTCTTCCTAAGACCTCTGGGACATTTGCTCTTGGACAGGCAGGTGCTTTGGGTTACAGCCAGTGAGTAAACATTGAAACCCCAAGCTGGCGTGCACACCCATCCAAGTCTACCAAGATGGCAGCCACTTCCTCCTCTCCAAAGTCCACGTTGGGTGAGGATAATACCTTCACAGAAATACACCAAGCCACAAGGGGCACCACCTGACACTTTGGTAAATATCGGTAAGTGTACTTCTCAGGTGTGTAAGCACCATTAAAACTAAACATACCTAAAGTGTAACAGAAAACAGTGTAGTGAATTCAGTCAGCACGTGAACATTTTCCTTGCTCTTTCAAAAGAATAAGCAAAAGGCTTTATTATTTCCTGTGAAAGAATAATTTACCATTAGCAAAATTTTACATTATATGGTTTAGAAAAAATTTTGACCATTATAGGTATTCCTGCTATTCCCCAAAACTGGCTGCTGGATATTAACCTGGAAGGTGTCAGTTTTACAGATAAGGGTATTAATTGCAGCTAGTCAGACACAAACTAATTTCCATGAATGTGTCATATCATAACTGCAGCTAGTATCATTTTCAGTCCAGCATCTTAACCAGTGAGAACCCCATGGGATTCCGTAAGAAGGATAACAAACTCAAACTGAGTCTGGTAAAGAAAATAAACTCTCACTATAATTTTATGTTATTTAAAACCTGGAGAAGGCCAGACAAACCTAATTATTTTTATTGTCTTTTTACTTTATACTGTGAAAGAAGAAATATTTGTATTTACTCAATGGCTGTCTGAGAAAACTCAAAGATATTTTGAGTTTAAATGATATCCTTAGTGTTTTATGATTCTGAATTTGGGTCCTCATTTTGGGAAAAGCAGTATCAAAAAGAGCCTGTTCAGAACACATTGTCATGGCCAGGTGTGGTGGCTCACACCTGTAATCCTAGCACTCTGGGAGGCTGAGGTAGGAGGATTGCTTGAGGTCTGAGGTCAGGAGTTCGAGTCAGAATAGATTGTCACAAGAACAATAGAGAGCCATTGCCTTGAATGCCTCATTAAAGAGATGGACAAACTAACGGAAGTTACATAAAAATAATTAAGAATGTCAATCCTTCCTCAAGTGAAGAATCCTTATTGCTTCATTTAAAACAACCTAAAAGCATAGTAAGAAAGAATATAAAAGCAAAAAGAAAAAGAAAAGAAAAGAAAAAGAAAGATAAACTCTTAAGAATTGTGTCTACATCAAACAAATAATTCCTTCTTTCCTCATGTGGAAAGAAAATACACAGTCCAAGATCATACTGTTCTGTTAACTATTAGACCTCTCCTTTCTGTCACATTTAAAGTTTTTGCTTATTGATTTTTCATACCACTGTGTTTATACATTGAAACATACATAAATAGATGTACTTTACAAACTTTTATGTTATTAATCTTATTAACCTAATATATACGTCATATTGATTTTATCATTGTTATTAGCATGTTATAAAAGAGCAAATGTGTTCGTGTATAGGCAAGTATACAAGTTAAAATAATTACATAGTATGGTAGGCTAAATAACAGTCCCTCAAAGATGTCCACATCCTAATCCAGGAACCTGTGACTACGTTTGTTATCTCACCTGGCAAAAGAAATTTTGCAGGTATGATTAAGTTGAGGATCTTGAGATTATCCTCTATCATTTGAGTGGGTGTGAAATAATCACACGGGTCCTTGAAAAAGAGAGGCAGGAGGCCAGAGGGGAGCAGACACTTAGCTGCTGGCTGTGAAGATTGGAGGGAGCAGCCTCTGGGAGCCAGGAAAGGCAAGCGAACATTCTCCCCGAAGTCTCCAGAAAGAACACAGCCCCGCTGACACCTTGGTTTTAGACTTATAGTTCTGATCTCCAGAACTGTAAAGGGAATAAACTTTTTTCTTTTTAAGCCACTAAGTTTCTGGTGATTTGTTACAGCATAGTAGGAAACTAATACACGTGATGACTCTGCAGATCTTTTCCTGTTTCAGAAAGTTAAAATAAAAATCATACATTGCTGACTTTCAAGGTTTCAAGGTCAACTAGAAATCTTAGAAATTAAATTCAAGTCATGTCTCAAAAATTAATACAATCACTAATGATATTAAAAGTATCAGAAAAATACCATTTTAGAATTTACATCAGTTGAGAGTACATAGTACATCAGTTGAATTTACATAGTTGAGAGTAATTCTGTAGAATCACATAATTTGTTGCATGCCTAAAGTTACAAAACCAATCCTTTTTAAGATAATGGTTATTGTAATTAAATCTAATTGTACACATATATTTACATTTTTATAATTTTCAAAATTTATGAAAGCACTATTAGCTTAAAACAAGTCAAGACAATTCAGCAAATTCATAGTATTTAAGCTCTCTAGCCTAAACTAGAACATTATGCTAACAGCATTTTTATACTGTGTTAAAATCAGAGACATCATGATCAAAAGTCTAATTTTCAAGTATTTCTTGATTATAAATATTATATCCTTGATTATAAATTTTTCCTATTTGACATTACATAACAGTTACCCTCTGAATAGTTTACAAACACTGAATGAACTGCATTTCATCTGAGTGTGTAACCTAATAACCAAAATCATTAACTTAATTCACAGCTAAATCTTTCTTTTTCAGAGATGCTGTCTCAACAGGAAAATATTCCTTAAAAGAGCCAAATTTAATAACAACAGGAGTTAAGGTTGTTTTACGTTTAGAAAATTCTTGGGTTCTCTTATGTTAAAGTTATATAAGTAATTTTAAGTCTCTACAAACCAATTAACTTAAGGCTCTCATGGAATATCAATTTAAAATCTGATTCATTAGTTTTCTTCTATCTGAATCAGATATTCCTAGAGTGTGAAATAATTAACAGAGTTTACAGCCAACTGAAAAGACTGCCCATTGTGGAATTAAAATAGTTTAAGTTGCGGGGCTGTATTAACTATTTTGAACCTGGCAGTTCCCGTGCTTAACAAAAAACAGATATAGAAGGAATTCCTTTCTCAGCCAAAAGACAGACTTAAATAAGCCAGAGGAAAGAGGATTTGCTTCTCTTCTCCAGACGAAGCATAGACAAACACACACATAACAATCAAGACTGAAAGTGTTGTTGGAAAAACTCTAGAGTTGAAACCAAGTCTCACAGCAGCCCGCTGGCCAGAGTGACAAACAAGGCAAAAGCTCGGTGACTCGGGCTACGTAGCCTGGGGACAGTGAAGGCAGCACGGATGTATGGAACACAATCACACAACACACGGTCTGAGCCTGACCGCTACTGGGAGACGGCTCCTGCTGCAAGACGACCAGGAGACCAAACCTGACGCTAGAACGGCTGGAGTTTGCTCGTGGAGAAGTCCAGCGGCATCAGTGGCGAGGCCAGTCAAGGCGATCTTAGTGGAATCTCCATTCTTTATGCCGTAGAGTTAAACAAAGACCACCAGAGCTGAAATAAAACAAAACAAAAGCAGTAATACAGAGCAAACAGAAAGGAGTCTATTAACCTGCCAGGCAAGGGACGACAGGCCGGTGAAGGGATTCACTTAGAAGTTCTCCCGGGGGGGGGGGGGGAAGCTGGGGCTTCTGCCTGCTGAGAAGGGGGAATTCATGGTGGTGCTTAGTAAGCATTAAGAACCAGCCCTCTGCAGAATGAGCCCCAATCTGTATGCAGTTTGTTGATGTGTCTTTTAAGGGTCTCAGGCGCTGTGGTTACTTAAAGTAACTTAAAGTCCATGGTCCTTTAATAGTGTCACCTGTTTAGAGTCAGTTGTGATGGCACACAACATTCAGTTTGATAGCCCCTGGGGAAGTGCTTCTGCAAGTAAAAATAAATTGTCCCTTTAAAAAGAAGAGATGTGACTCTAGCCTGAGCAAGAGCACAACCCTGTCTTTGCAAGAAAAAAGAAAGAAAGAAAGAAAAGTTAGCGGGCATGGCAGCACACGCGTGTATTCCCAGCTGCTTGGGAGGCAGAGGCAAGAGGACGGCGTGAGCCCAGGAGTTGGAGGCTGCAGTGGGCTAGGATCACCCCACTACACTCTAGCCTGCGTGACAGAGCGAGACTCTTGTCTCAAAAAAAAAAAAGGAAGGGACTCCAAACCACACTGCAGCTCTACTCTCACCCAGACTGTGAGGCGGCTTTCCGGAACTGTCCTGGTCCGAGTCCAACAGAAAGCTGTGCCATCCTCCAAAACCAGACACAAAGAGATGACAACGCCACTGGGAAACAGTAGAGGGCGCTCTTGCTGGTCAGTATTCTCGGACTGCAGACTGGAATCCAGGAAGAAGGAAGCAGTGATTTCCTGGCACCTGTGCTTGTTTCTTGTTTGCTTCCTTGTTTCTGTGTTGTTGAGCATATAGCAGTTACCAGAAAAACATCTCTTCTTCATTAACAAAGTCACTTTTATTTGGATTAATCACAGTCCCAAAAGAGTCATGCTTAGGGTTAGTTATTAATGAACCCAATAATAATCAAGCTTCTTAGAAGCCTTCTATTATGGCCATTAGGAATAAAAGCACCAACATAAAGTCAGTTGCCCTAAACAATATCGGATGCTAATAAATCTATTCCTGGTGGCTTATGTTCTCGTCACTCAAACATGTTGTGTTCCCAAGTCACAACAAACGGATTAGGAAGAACACCGAGAGAGGCTATTTCCTCTTCTTCTACCTTAAGATCACTAAGGATGGCAAAACACTTTGTGTATTCATTCATCTGTCTAGTACCTGAATATATATTTTTAAAGTTTGAAAAATGAACACTGAAGAATTTTCAAAATAATCTGGAGTTGTTAAAACTCAGAATTATACTCTAAAAAGGGTTAATTTTACTATATGTAAATTTTACCTTTATTAATAAACCTCACCCACAAAAAAGGCATTTGCATTATTTCTCCTGACAAATAGAGAACTGAAAAGTTGACATAAAAATAACTTCCAATATCTATGGATAAAATGCTTGAAATTTGCTTTAAAATGTAACAAGTTTGAGGAGTAGAAAAGGGATAAAAGTGAAGCAAGATTGGCCAATGAGTTGACAAATGTTGAAGCCGGGTGGTGTGGGAGTCATTGAACTATTCTCTCTCTCTCCCCCCTCCTTTTTAATATGTTCGAAAATTTCCGTAATAAAAAGTTAAACTAATGGTCTGAGTTTAGGAAGGGCTTTTATCCAAAAAAATGCTGAACTAATGTTCCAGTGCCCAGCACAATGCTCGGAATGGTAAACATCAGATGATGTTTACCACTTGCCACGTTCTAAGCTCTGTGCCTTACCTGCGCTAGCTCATTTAGTCCTAGTAGCCCTAAAAAGTAAATATTTATTATTCTCATTTCTAAAGAAGGCTAGGTACATCAGTGGACTTGCCTCAAGTCCTACAACTTCGAAGTGGAGGAGCCAGGATCCAAATCCAGTTTAATCTCATCCCGAAGGCTCGTGTTTGCTTTGATCTGGTGTAGTTCTGGTTTTTGGAGTGTGTGTGTGTTCACAACACGTCAACATTAAGAACTATTGTCTCATACTGTTGCTATTCAGCTTTGAAAAAAATGACCAAGAGAGGACAATAACGTTTCCCCGTGTAGGATGTCACATGTGTTCGTTTCTCGGAGATACTTAAAGCGAGCTCGTCTTAGAGCAGCGCGGTGGGGAAATGCTGCTGCTGTCCTGAGTCCTCTCTCACAGCCCTGGAAGCCGGTCCCCATCACACGGCTGTGCCTCCTATTCCTGCAGCCTACAAGGCCTGGTCCAGCCATGAGCCCCGAGTTGGGGCTCTGGGAGGTGCCCGCTTTCTGTGCCGGCCCATCCCATCCAGCCAGATGTCAACTCCCAGCCCATCAAAGATCACAGCTCAGGGCCTCCCTTCCATTTTGTGTGCCCTAAAGACCCAAGAAAGCCAATGCAAGATGAAGATGCTACTAGTGAGGCAACCGAGGCACGGACGAGACATCACAGCAAGCAGGAAACTGCCCTATCTTCAGCCGCCTGCTACGTGCCTCACTACCCAGTAGGCAATCAACATACACGAGCTCATTCTTGCTCATGGGAACAACCCTAACAAAGAGATTATCATTTCCATTTTAGAAAAGCTGGAGCCGACAATGTCTGAAGGTGTCTGGGATGCGTGACTCCACTATGTGTGCTTTCTCGGTATGTGGTTTTATTATTTTCTAACAGGGTTACTTTCTAGCTTCCCCTCTCTGAACTTCAGTTTCTTCTTGTGTGAAACAATGATAGCCAGGACAGTGGGAATGGAGTGCAGTGAGGATGAAGGAAAAATGCATAGTGCCTCCATATACACAAATACACACCTTCATCTGGGTGAGAATTTACTGCCCCAGGTAAAACCAATATCATCTTCTAGGAGCCTTTGGGCAGTCACACTTTTGGCTTCTTTGTGATAATATCAGGTGGCATGGGGGTTCTCAGCCCCACTGTATCTCCCCCATCTCCTCTTCCCTCCTCCACAACGCCCTTCCTAGCAACTCTAGATTCACTTGCACCCCCATCACAGTCCTTGGAAGACTCGCATGCAGAAGGAAGGTGCCTTGTTCTGTCTTTACCATGACCAAGGGCACACTGCATTTGAAGACCCCAGCCCTGACTCAGGCACACAGTTCTGCTTTCATCTTCACAGGTTCCTAGAATTGTCACCTGGCTATGCCAAGTGTCTCCCACCCACAGGCCCTGGTGGTCCCCATATTCTTTCTATGTAATCTGGGTCATCACTGCCATCAGATAATTAATTACATCGCTGATTGTTAAGATCTACTCTGCCGGGAGATGAGGGCAAGGACCGAGTCTCGCTAACCACCGGGTGCTAGGGTCTTATAGGCACAATGTAGGAAATTCAAAAAATGTGCTGACTGTTACAATAATAAAACATTTTAAATGGGGGGCAGTGTTCCTCTCTACAAAGCCAAACTTTTTATCCCCATCATTTTGATCTACTATGTTGATCACAGGTGAATTTAACTGTGCTGTTTTGACTGTGATGTTTGCTCTTTGCACTGTCAGTGATGTGGCTAGTAAGTAGGCAAAGTGATGACAAGTTTATGAAAGAATCAGATTAGTAATGAGGTGAGCAATAAAATTCTAGAATCATTGGTGAGAATTACATATAGTTTTATCATGCATTTGCCAAGAAATAGTTATAGATCATTTTTTAAATCCAATTCATGATGATTGTTACCAATAGAAAAATACCCATACAAATTAAATTCAACACCTAAAGCTACACACAAAAAGTTGAGATTTATAAAAGATGAGGCAAATAACTAAAATCAATGAAGAAAACTCAAAGCTATAATAGTAGCACTTGATATGAACAAAATGCACGTATAGATTAACTGAGTCTTTGTTATAAAATGTACTCAGCAAATAATTAGGGTGACCAACTTGTTCCAGTTTGCCCCCAGACTTCCCCAGTGTCAGCACTGAAAGTCCCAGTCTCTGGAAACTCCCAAGTTCCAGGGAAACCAGGCTGGTTGGGCATCCTAAAAATAACTGGTTCTGCTTAAAGTCAAGTTGGCTGTACTACTTACTAGCTATTTCACCTCACGTTCTTGTCTCAGTTTTCTCATTTATAAATTGGGGCTAATAACAGTATCTACCTTATAGGTTCTTGTGAGAATAAACAGAAATAAGAATGTATAGAAAGCATCTCATGCATAGGAAATGCTTGAAATATTTAGTAGTTATTATTATTATCAATGACAGAAGTGGAATTTCAGAATAAGAACACTGTCCTCCCAAGACGTCTGTCTGTTCATTTCTCTTCTGCAGGATGCAAAAGTGTTGTCAGCTGGCTGCACCAAGTGTTTCCCACCCACAGGCCCTGGTCGTTCCCATACTTTTTCTATGTAGTCTGGATCATCACTGACATCAGATAATTAATTGCGTCTTGGTTGTTAAGATCTACTTCACTGGACAACGAGTACACACTGAATTTTAGCAACCAAGAACTCCTAAGGCTGGTGATTTGTTCTGAGGTGCCCTGTGGTTAGAAGCAACCCACACATGGCTACTGGATCCTCTTGGCATGTGGACAGAGAGACCTGGCCTCTAGGTGAAAGAAGTGAAGTTATAAGGAAAGCCCTGATAGCCTTCAGGCCTCAAAAAGGCAAAAGATGGTGGGCGTAGTACAAACACTGAAAAAAAAAAAAATTAAGCTAGATTAAACTCGCACTGAGCTCACAGCCAGCACTCAGCCTGGCTCGCCCAGGCTCCCAATGACTGGCTGCCATTCCAGCCGGGAGTAGCTGCTGCGTGCCTCAGGCCAATTCCAGCTAGGATGAACAGGAGACACTGGTTCTAGAAGGGAACTCTTGTTAAACACATAAGCAGTCAAGCAAGGTGTCAAGGACTCTCAGATCCTGTTGTGTCATCGTTTGGGCTTGAATCATAAAGCTGTCTTTCCATCTGGTGCCATGGCTTAATTAATCCCTTACATTTTGGTCACAGCTCTGCCATCCCTACCCATCATTCCTTTGACATGGGGTAGGTTCTAGTCCCAAACTCATTCTAGAACTAGGGAAAGAAGTTGTAGGGTTGGGAGGGGATGGAGCAGATGGAAATGGGTACCAAGAGGATCTTTACCACTCTGTTGTCCTTGACAATATTTTATTTCCTCTTGCTAATTATTTTCTGAGTACATTTTATAACAAAGACTTGGTTAATCTATACATATTTTGTTCATATCAAATGTTATTGTCATAGCTTTGAGTTTTCTTCATTGATTTTAGTTATCTGCCTCATCTTTTATAAATCTCAACTTTTCCATGTATAGATTTAGGTGTTAAATTTAATTTGTATAGGTATTTTTCTACTGGTAATAATCATCATGAATTGGATTTAAAAATGATCTGTAGTTATTTATTGGCAAATGCATGATAAAACTATGTGTAATTCTCACCAGAGATTCCATTTCAGTGTCTCCCAGACTGTCCGCTCTAACTGGGTTGCCTTTTTTCTGTCCGTGGAGACATTGGGCCAATATCCCTGCAAAATCTCTTGCAGCTTCAGATCGCCAGGCACTCCAAGCACGTTCGTCACTGATCCGCAGGCGGGACGCTGAGGCAGGCGCCTCTGAAGCTTCCTCTGCAGCAGGGTGGGTACCTAGTACAGTGCAGAGTCGAACTGGAGAAGTTCAGAGAGGCAATCAGGGGGCCTGTGACAGCGATTACAGGCTGAGCCTTTACAAGAAAGGCCAGTTGACCTGACTTAACCAAGAAAGTCGGTGTCCATCTGCCTGGAAACCTGGCAGGCATCCAAAAGGTAAGCACTTTAAAGAACAAGCATCCCAGTGGCCCCTCTTCTGCTAGCAATCTCTCCTCTGTGTCTGACGGGGTAGCTGAATTTCAGCTCTGAACGAGGAGCAGCCTAGAACGGACAATGTTTGGAGAACAAATGACTTTGTGAGCACTAATTCTGGGATGTCATTAAGGAAATTAGGTGTGTGCACTGAAAAGGGAGGATAGGTGTCTGAAAACTGGCCAAGGAGAAATTGGGGCATTGCATCTTCCATGGTTTGTTCAAAAGAATAGGAACTCATCTCCCTCACGGGTGGGCAGGCGGGTCTGGTAGATGGTGCTGGTGCATAGGGGGTGAAAATACTCAGATAAGAAATGGCAGTGTAAACTGGCATAACCCTTTTGAAATTGCTTTGCCAATTTAAAGGAAAAATCTAAAGTCAACAGTAGGACAAGTGCCACTTGAGTACTGCAAAAATTGTGAAGGTGTCTGTGAATGGCAGAAATGTGGGAACACTTGGCTTTAGAAAGTACCCATTTCCCCTGTCCTACCTAATGGGATATGAGGTCTCCTAGATAATGACCAGGTGTCATTAGGGCTTCCTTGTTAGGACTGCCTTGAACTTCAGTTCACTTGATTTTCAAATCACCTGAGTCCATTCTCCACTCTCCCTCCCTCCGTAGCATTGTGAATCTCGGGTTCTGGCAGGGTTCTGGGAAGCCCTGCTGCAGTAAACAGTGCTCACTGTCTCCTGATGGCATGTTTTCATATGAGCTACTGTTATCAGGCATGTTCTCCCTGTAGCTTTTCAAAATAAAGTAAAATAACACAGGCTTAATTTTGAAATGAACCCAACCCTCCTTCTTCCTTCCCAATCTGACTTGTGTGTCTACATTTAATTAATTGGGCTTGTAGCTGATAGATCCTCTGATTTGCACAAATAATTAAGTGTAATTACTTGGGAACACCCATAAGGGCTCATAATCTATTATGCTTGGCAAACTTGGCCAAACAAAATTAGAGATGCCGTTTCCAAATCTGGTTCTGCTATGTCTACTGCACTCAGTCTTGGCAATAAACGTGCAATGCAGAGTAGATTAACATGTTCAGCCTTTTATGACACTCTGATGTTTCATCATTTCTTCCAGGCCTTAGATGCCCTTGTTTTGAGAAAGACTAAAACCTTCTCTGCTCAATTCAATTCAATTCATTTCAGCATAAATGTGGGACATCTTCAAGGGCTATACCTCGTTTGCTTCAAACCCTCTTCCCCAGCGTTCGCTGTGTGCCAAGCGCTCTGCAAGGTGCTTTCCACACATTGTTTTGGTCTAGCTTGGTCATTGCTGGGTGTTTATTGCCCAGGTAACAATTTTCAGTTCAGTAGCCTTTTGAAATGAGTACATTGACACTTTTGAAATAAAATCTTTTGTTTTCGTTGTTAATGTTGTTTAATTTCATGTGCTCTGCTTGCTTGCCCAATAAATTTAGTCTTTGCAATTTCCTTGGAGTGTGTGAGAATCATAAAAAGTAAAAGACCCTGGATCCCCAGGGACAATGCCTTATCAGATCTGTGCTGAGGACACTGGTCTTGCCTACATGTGTGGGGACAGGATTGGGGTTTATAGTGAAGCTGAGAACTTGGGCAAAGGAGCCGGTAGTCTAGATCTCCAGGCTACCGCTCATAACAATGGGCGTGGGGGCAGCTTGTAGAGTTCCTTTTATGAAGTTGCAGCAGAAGTGGGGATCAAAGTTTGTAGGAAGCAGATAAAAGGGAGCAGCGGCTGGTAAGCAGATGCCCTCCGGGAAAGAGGGAACTGCTCTGTCTCCATCACCTCAGGGGAGAGAGTCTTGGAACAGGGCATGAAAGCCTTCCTTAAATAAAGGATCAATGCAGGTCAGATTCAGGCACATTGGGACAAACAGGGATGTCTACATCTAACCTGGAAGGGTGTCAGGGGACACTTTTCTGTCTCATCTTCCACTCAAGGACCATTCCACGTTTAGTCTGAAGACCTGTGCTACAATCAACCTGCCTTATCCAGTCACCATGGAACTCTGAGCAAGTCACTTAACTTCTGCCATTCATGGAATGGGAATGATCATAACTTCGCTGCATGAAATGGTTTCCAAAGGCCCTGATATCTACCCAGTTTGGGCAATGTCAACTGCTCTTGCCTCATTTTAGTTTTTAAATTTGAATTAATTTAATATCATTATGTTTTAAAATTATTATGAATTCTATAACTGCACAAATAATACACACATATATGCTCCATTTTTTAAAAAAAACAAACAAACACTACAGGTAAAGCTTAACTCTCCTTTGACGTTTGTCATTAATTTTATGTGTGTCCTTTTGATCCTTTTTGTACATAGTAAATATAAATACGTGTATATTTAAGGTGTAATCGGTAGGAATGGCACATATTTTGCAAGATGTTTTTTGTTCATGCATCATGCCCTAGAGATCTTTTTCCGGCAGTAATTCGTATTTATCTCATTCTCCTTAAAAACTGCCACATAGAATTTTACAGCATTATTGTGCCATGCATTTTTATTCCTGTGGGTGGGCGATTACGATGTTTTGCACTGCTTTGAAGACCCTTGCTAGTGAGTCCACGTGGGGAGGTTTGTCCCCTATGCCAGGCTGTGAGCCTATTTATAGGAATTTGGTCTCAATCACATTTCTTTCCTTGGCAGGCACTTTATGTGGAGACTGACAAGAAGAGACAGTTGAGTGCCTGACCCTGTACAAGCCAGGGAAGACCCAGCACAGCCCTGCCTTGAGGAAGCATGCAGCTCAGGACCTAAGAACGCAGGGAAGCAATGCTGTGTAAACACTTTAGATCCTCATAACAAACAAAGGAGATGAAGGAATGAAATGATTCATTTCTTCCTAGGACAGATCCTAATTAAGTTAAGGCAGGTGAAGGCAGTAGGATCTGGAGGTAAATAAGCCTGCCTTTACAAAGCTTACCATTTAATGTGCAGAGGAGCCAGGGAGATAAGATATGTGCACACAGAGGAATGTGGGACATTCCCTCAAGGGCAGCAGAAGCAAACGCTAAGGGATTTTGCAAAGGGAGCGATCATTAGCAGTGACAAAACTTGCAAAGAAAAGAGCCTTTAAATGGACTTAAAATATAGGGGAGACCAGATGGATGAAGGTTTGGGGAGATGGAAAAGAGAAAGATTCCAGAAAAGGAGAAAGTGATCTAAATCAGCACTTCCCCAGCTTGAACGTGGGGTGGGGGGGAGTGGTGGTGGAATTTGTTATAAAGCAGGTTCTGACCCAGTTAATCTGTGCTGAGGCCCAAGGCTGCATTTCTACAATGCTGCTGGTCCCTGGAGCTCCCGGGAAAAGCAGGATCTAAGGGATGAGGGAGGAAGTCCTGGACATACTCAGAGGCCTCAGGCTAGAACTAAAAATGGTAGGAATTTGACATGAAAACTGTGATCAAATTCCAGAGGGACTTGAACATCAGAATGATCAGAATGACTTGTTTGGAGCATTTCCTACGAATTTAGCCCCTGGCATGGTTTGTTTACAGTGAAACAACAGGAATACTTATTGAGCTACTACTGTGTGCTATGTACTCAGTGCTGGAAATGCAGCCATTCAGACAGACCCAAATCCCCACGCTGGTGGAGCAGATATTTCACTGTGGTGAGAAAGACAATAGACAATGCAAATAATAAATAAGTTAATGATGTCGTGTTAGACGGTGATAAATCCCATGCGAAAAATAAAGCAATGACAAAAGGATGGAGTGCCCAGGGTGAATTTCAGTTTTAAGTAATGTGAGCAAAGTAGGTCTCCATGATTTGCATAAAGATATGAGGGAGATAAGAGGGTTAACCATGTGGGTGTGGGGGGAACAGCATTGCAAATGGGGGCAACAGCCAGTGCAAAAGTTGATCTCCTACTCAGAATACAAACCCAGATCAGACTCAAGACCATGTTGTTAACCTCTATTCTGCTGCCATTCTCAGTCTAGCAATAGCTGGTCTGTGGTGTCCCTGAGGAGTCCCTAGCAGTGAAAACAGCCGTCACTCATTTGCCAGGCACTGGTCACATCCCTGTTTTACAATGGGCAGTGACCCTCCTGGCATAAACAGGTGCAAGCGGCACACAGCAAGCCCGGTGAGAGGGCTCTGCCTCCTCTGGGCTCCTGCCGGACCCCTGCCTTCCCTGTCCACTGTCACCGTGAGAGCCTCTCCGATGGTCCCCCTGGGCTTCCTTGCCATATGGCTGTGCCACCGAGACCAGGTAGTTAGTTAACCGCCTGAACTCCAGTTTCCTCATCTGTAAATGGAGCTGCCTCACAGAGCTGCTGCAAGGCTAGATGAGAAAAGGTCTGTGATAACAATAGCTGCTGCATGTTGAGTCTGTCCCGTTCCAGGCACTGTGCTAAGCACTTGATGTGCATTCTCTTCATCCTTAGAATAACCATGTGACTGGGCACGTTCGTAGTGTCTCTTTTCAATGATGGACTGAGGCCCAGAGAGAAGTGATGAGTCCAGTTCATAATTAATAAGTAATAAAGCTCAGAGAGAAACTGGGAAGGCCTAACTCCCTGGCCCAAGTTCTTAACCACGCAAGCTGCCTCCCAGGTCTGCAGCCTGCTGTCACCACCAAACAGCTGATGAATGTGCGGGATTTGAAACTTCTTGGCTGTTCATTCAGAATAATCTTAATTATAGAAGTAGATTTCTAGAGCTTCTCTTGGCCAATTTGTACATAAGGATCTAATGCTAAGAATGGTGGCAGAGAGAGAGAAGAGCTCATCTTCTAACAGGGGAGAGACAGCTAGTAGGCATTTAACAGCTAGTAAGCATTTTAAGCAAGGAATAAATAAGGTAAGCCCAGCGTATCTTGCTGCGCCGGAAAGTACGGAAGAGCCAAAGACTGATGGAAACGGGTTGAAAGGACATAGATACCGTCTTAAACAAGCCCCCGCTGGCCTGATCTGGATGAATTTCAGCATCAAAATGAACAATGACAGTAATGGATTATAATACATTGAATGAAATTCCATGAGTCCATACTGATTCAAACAAACAAATATATACATTTAAAAGGGGAAGAGAAAAGTTGTCTTTACAGTAGAATGAAAACTAATAAATATAGAGAGAAATAAAGAGAAAAAATCATTTTGCAACTCCATAGCAATAACTAACTCAGGTAGAATTATCAATGAACGTTAAAATCATTGAATGAAAATTTGATAAGAAACAGGATATTCACATAGTTCCAAAGGATCTTCCTAGATATTAGTTAAGAATTGCCAAGGGCCAGCACACTTCACTATTGCACGGTCATGGAAACTACCCAAGTGCCCATCAATTCATGAGTGGATAACTAAAATGTGTTATATGCTCACAATGGAATAGTACTCAATCCTAGGAAACGATAGTGAGCTAACACCGTTTATGCTATCCTGGATTAAGCTTGAGCCCATAATACAAAGCGAGACGAGACAAGATCTGGAAAAGAGGCTACACATCTACTCGCCATCAAATTGGTACTGACTGACTAAAACTACGGTGCTCAAAAAACAGTAGGGTTCAACAGGGATTTGGGGGGAGAGACCCACATCTTAAGGAAGTGGCGAGCATTGCGGGGGGGGGGGAGGGAGGGATTACCTCTATCCCTTTTTAGGGAGAGATAAAGATAAACATTGTAACCAAAATGTCTGAAAAAAACTGAAATCAGGAAGTGGGCAGGTGGAAGGGGGGAAGCGGGAAAGGGCGTGTACTTACACGGTGGCTGCGGTGTGCACCACCTAGAGGCTGGACACGCTAGAAGCTCTGGCATGGGGGGGGCAGGGGCAAGATATGTAACCCTAACAATATCTGTACCCCCATAATATGAAGTAATAAAAAAAAATTAAAAAAAAAAAGGAATTGCCAAGGGGAAAAATAGGATCTTCGCAATGGAGAGCTCTGGAGAATATCACCTTTAACAAGTGACCAAAGTGAGTATCCCAAGAAATAGGACAAACAGACACCATGTGCCTCCTGATACGATGCCCCGAAAAGAACACTAGGTCACTCAGTACTCCTGCCCAGAAATGCATAGCCTAAATTCAATTGCCAGGAAACAGGGGAAAAACCCAAATTGAGGTATGTTCCTAAAACAACCAGCCTGTGCTTTTCAAAACTGGCAAGTCATGAAAGAAATAAAGGCTGAGACCTGCTCCAGAGTCAAGGAATAAGCAGCTAAGACAAATGCAACATGTGATTCTGGATTGCATCCTAGATCAGAGGAAAAAATTGCCATGAAAGAAATTTCTGAGATAATTTGTGAAAGTTGAACGTAGACTATATATTAGACAAGTGTGTGATACCAACATTAGGTGATAGCACTGTGTCAGTGTTAATCTCTTGAGTGTGACAATGGCGCTGTGAGTATGTAGGAGAATGTCCTTTCTCTTGGGAGGTGCACGATGATATGTTTAGGGATAAAGTGCTGTGATGTGCACAGCTAACTGTCAAATAGTTCAACCACCCCCACCAAAAAAAATTATATATGCCCATATAAAAAAGATAAAGCATATTTTGAAAAAATTTTAATTGACAAAAATTGTATATGTTTATGGTGTGCAACATGATTTGAGTATATATATATATTTCAGAATGACTAAGTCAAGTTAATTAACATACGCATTACCTTACATAGTTATCTTTTTTGTATGTGTGGTGAGAAATTTAAAATCTACTCTCTTAGCAATTTTCAAGTATACAACACATTCTAACTAAGGTTGCCATGTGATACAAAACATCAGAACTTATTCTTCCTTCTAACTGAAAAAAAAGCATATTTGACAAAATGTTAACAATTAATCTAAGTGAAGGGTAGACAGCAGTTTATGCTAGTATTTTTGCAATTTTCTATAAAGTTGAATTTGTCATAATAAAAAGTTGGGCACATAAAAATAGATACCTATAGATGACAATACCATATTGTACACCTAAAAATCCATAAAGAAGGTAGATCTCATGTTAAGTGTTCTCAGCACTCGCTGAGACGTTTAGAAAATGCAAATGCTACTGCTTCAGTGTTAAAACTCCTCAGACCCCACTTTGAAGCATGAACACACCTTCCTTTATCAACCTTGAAAATTAAACTTCACGCACATGACCAGATCTGGGGGATTCTTCTTTAGTCAGGCTCACACTTGCAGGAGCCCCTGAGGAGCTTGTGAAATTACAACCCTAGCACCTCTCCCAGTTCTTTCATAGCCAAGCCCTGGAGTTTGCATTTTAAAATGTTTTTCGACTTTACTGAAATATTATTGAGGTTCGCTAAATGGAAATATTTAATGTGTATAATTTGATCAGCTTTGACATCCACCCTACAACCAAGATTAATTACTTTGTGGCGGGAAGGATGGATTCATCCTTCCCTCCACCCCCTTGCCAGGCAATCACTGATTTGTTTTGTCACTCTATCAGTGCACGCTTTTTAAGAAAACTTTATGTAGTGAATCATATTGCATGTACTTTTTTCTCATCTGGCGTCTTACACGCAGCATAATGATTTTGAGATTCACCCACATATTCATGTGTCAATAGTTCACTCCTTTTTGTTGCTGAGTAGTATTCCAGTGTATTCATTTATTAGTTACAGTAGGTGTTTTGTAGACTTCCTTGGATTTTCTACACAAATTATCAGGACACCTACGAGCAGAGGTAGAATTATTTCTTCCTTTCCAAATGTTATGCCTTTTTTATTTCTTGCCTTATTGCATTGGCTAGTCCTCCACAATAATGTTGAACAGAAATGGTGAGAGTCAGCATCCTTGCCTTGTTCTGGATCTCAAGAGAAACAATCAATCTTTCATCATTAGGAGTGATGTTAGCTATAGTTTTTTGTAGGTGGCCTTTAGCAGTTTGAGGATGTTTCCTGCTATTACTAGTTTGCTGTAAGTTTTTATTTTGAAGGAGTGGAATATTTTTTTCAAATGCTTTTCCAGATTCTATCGAAATAATCATATAGTTCTTCACCTTTATTGTTACTTTACTGTTACTTTTGTGTATTACATTGATAGATTCATTTTCAAATATTAAACTGGACTTTCATTTGGAGTGTAAATTCTATTTAATCATGATATGTTATAATTTTTATACATTGTTGGATTTAATTTTCTATTGTTTCATTAAGAATTTTTGCTTTGTATTTAGGAGGAATATTGGTCCATAATTTTCTTTTCTTTTTTTAATAATGGATTTTTAGATTCTGGTGTTACGGATATATTGGACTTACAAAATAGTTGGGCAGTGATTCTACCTTCTCTATTTTTAAAAAATATTTATGTAATATTGATGTTATTTCTTCCTAGAATGTTTGATTGAATTCACCAATAAAACCATGTGGGCCTGGAGCAGTGTTTGGAGAAAAGTTTCTATAACAAATTCAATTTCCTAATAAGTATAGAGCTATTTAGATTTTATTATGTTTCTTGTATTAATTTTGGCAAGTTCTATTTTTCAAGACATATTTCCATTTCATCAAATTTGTCAAATTTGCTGGCATAAAGGTGTTCATAGCACTTTCTTATTATTCTTTCAATGACTGTATCATCTGTGGTAATAGTACCTTTTTATTTCTGATATTGGTGATTGATGTTCTTTCTTTCATGGGTTAATTTAAAGACTTGTCAATTTTGTTGATTATTTGTAGAGAAACAGATTAGGCTTTCTAATTTTCTTTATAGGCTCTCTGTTTTGTACTTCATTTGTGTCTGCTCTTATTACTATTTCTTTCCTTATATTTACTTTTGGTTTAGTTTGCTCCTTTTTCCTATTTTCTTAAGGTAGAAACTCAGGTAATGACTTTAGATGTTTCTTCTTTTCTAATACAAGCTTTTAAAGAAACTATAATTCTCCTTTTAAACACTGCTTTAGCTGCACCCCTCATGTAACACATTGTACCTTTGTCCTTCAGTTCAAAATATTTTCCCATCTTCCTTATAATTGTTTGGTCCATAAATTACTTAGATGTCGTTGTTTAATTTCCAGATATTTGGAATTTTCATAGATATATTATTACTGTTAATTTCTAATTTAATTTCACTGTGGTCGGAAAACACACTTTGTATGATTGTGGCCCTTTTAAATTCATCAGGGTTTTATGGCCCAGGATATGCTCTACCTTGACACAAGTACCAGGGTGCTTAACTAGCTGGGCAAATTTAGACAAGTCACTTGACCTCTCTGGATCAATTTACTCATCTGGAAAAGGAGATGACAGCAACAGCACTTACCTCAAAAGCTTGTCATGAGGATTAAAATAGGTGACATATGAAAAGCACAATGACTGGCATGTAGTGCCCATCAATAAATGTTAATTTTTATTTGTTTCCTCTCTCCTTTTTTTTAATGTACTTAGATAATTTCCATCTCTGTAAAACTTTTATTATCATCATAATTATTCTTATTCAAAAGGCGAAAACTCTGCTAGAGGCTGGGTTTGGTTTTATTCTGGGCTTGACCAGGGTATCCTAAAAGATCCCCATGAAACAGCCCGATTGCTTCCCGCTGCGCTCTAGACAGATTTGGACCCCCTTTCCGGAGCTCCCTGTGTGCCGCTGCTCCTGCCTGTCCCACCGGCCTTCTCTCTGCGCTCTTCCTCTGGATCGCAGCTCGCCAGCCACACTGATGTTCTGTCTGGTCCCTAAACACCACCAGCACAAACTTTCCCACGTTGGGCCTTTGCACATGCTGCTGCCTCTGCCTGAAACCTTCTCCCACCTCACATCCTCTGCTAAGTCTTGCTCTTCCTTCACACCTGAGCATAAATGTGGCCTCCTCCAGGAAGCCTTTCCTGACTGCACAATCTAAATTCAGTCCACTTGATATTCTCTTTTCTAACGCTCTGGTTTTTTCTTTAAAGCAGTGAGCACGATTTGTGCACATGCGAGCTCCCCCACCAGCCCGAAAGCCCCAAGAGGGCAGCAGCACTTTGGCTGCTTCGTTACCCAGTGTCTCACGCAAGCCTGGAAGGACAGTCACACCCGATAAACATCTGCTGAATGAACGGCACTCCTCAACTCCAGATGTGCGACTCGGGAATCAGGGAATCAGTCTACTTGTCTGGGCTCTATTGTCCTTATCTGTGAAATGGGTGCCACCGTCCCTCCCTCAAAGTGTTAAGAAAAGTTTGTGTGGGGCTCTGTACAAGTTTCAAAGGAAAACTAGAGGCATAGTCAAACAATAAATACATACACAAATACAGCATACACAAGCGTCCATTGTCACTTGATTATAAAAGTGAAAAACTAGAGCCAACCGAGGAAACAGAGAACGGACTAACACATCGCAGCACACCTGTACAATAGAGTACTATGGAGGTGCTCTAAATAAAAAGTGTCTCTCATTATTACTGTATAGAGGACAGGAAGTTGAAGAAGCGTTTCCCAGTAAGCACTCATTTTTGAAGAGCATTTGAAAAACTACGTGTTTTCTAGAACAGGAAATTTTGCCATTGTTTATTTCTTGGGGGTGAGACTGGCAAGGGGAGACCTGTTCCACTTTAGCTTATTTGAAATTTTTACTAGGGACACTTACCGCATTTCTAAACAATTCACCTGCGCCTACCACCTGCGGCGGCGGCCGTGGGCTGCGGCGGGGCCGGGCTTAGTCAGCACTGCGTCAGGTCACTCAGCACTGCGTCAGGTCACTCAGCACTGCGTCAGGTCACTCAGCACTGCGCTGCCAGGTCACTCAGCACTGCGTCAGGTCACTCAGCACTGCGCCGCCAGGTCACTCAGCACTGCGTCAGGTCACTCAGCACTGCGTCAGGTCACTCAGCACTGCACCGCCAGGTCACTCAGCACTGTGTCAGGTCACTCAGCACTGCGTCAGGTCACTCAGCACTGCGCTGCCAGGTCACTCAGCACTGTGTCAGGTCACTCAGCACTGCGCCGCCAGGTCACTCAGCACTGTGTCAGGTCACTCAGCACTGCGCCGCCAGGTCACTCAGCACTGCGTCAGGTCACTCAGCACTGCGTCAGGTCACTCAGCACTGCGCTGCCAGGTCACTCAGCACTGCGTCAGGTCACTCAGCACTGTGTCAGGTCACTCAGCACTGCGCCGTCAGGTCACTCAGCACTGCGTCAGGTCACTCAGCACTGCGTCAGGTCACTCAGCACTGCGTCAGGTCACTCAGCACTGCGCCGCCAGGTCACTCAGCACTGCGTCAGGTCACTCAGCACTGCGTCAGGTCACTCAGCACTGCACCGCCAGGTCACTCAGCACTGTGTCAGGTCACTCAGCACTGCGTCAGGTCACTCAGCACTGCGCTGCCAGGTCACTCAGCACTGTGTCAGGTCACTCAGCACTGCGCCGCCAGGTCACTCAGCACTGTGTCAGGTCACTCAGCACTGCGCCGCCAGGTCACTCAGCACTGTGTCAGGTCACTCAGCACTGCGCCGCCAGGTCACTCAGCACTGTGTCAGGTCACTCAGCACTGCGCCGCCAGGTCACTCAGCACTGCGTCAGGTCACTCAGCACTGCGTCAGGTCACTCAGCACTGCGCTGCCAGGTCACTCAGCACTGCGTCAGGTCACTCAGCACTGCGCCGCCAGGTCACTCAGCACTGTGTCAGGTCACTCAGCACTGCGCCAGGTCACTCAGCACTGCACCGTCAGGTCACTCAGCACTGCGTCAGGTCACTCAGCACTGCACCGCCAGGTCACTCAGCACTGCGTCAGGTCACTCAGCACTGCACCGCCAGGTCACTCAGCACTGCGTCAGGTCACTCAGCACTGCGCCGCCAGGTCACTCAGCACTGTGTCAGGTCACTCAGCACTGCGCCGCCAGGTCACTCAGCACTGCGTCAGGTCACTCAGCACTGCACCGCCAGGTCACTCAGCACTGCGTCAGGTCACTCAGCACTGCACCGCCAGGTCACTCAGCACTGCACCGCCAGGTCACTCAGCACTGCACCGCCAGGTCACTCAGCACTGCGCCAGGTCACTCAGCACTGCACCGCCAGGTCACTCAGCACTGCGCCAGGTCACTCAGCACTGCACCGCCAGGTCACTCAGCACTGCGCCAGGTCACTCAGCACTGCGCCAGGTCACTCAGCACTGCGTCAGGTCACTCAGCACTGCGCCGCCAGGTCACTCAGCACTGCGCCGTCAGGTCACTCAGCACTGCGTCAGGTCACTCAGCACTGCATCAGGTCACTCAGCACTGCGCCGTCAGGTCACTCAGCACTGCGTCATGTCACTCAGCACTGCGTCAGGTCACTCAGCACTGCGTCATGTCACTCAGCACTGCGTCAGGTCACTCAGCACTGCGCCGTCAGGTCACCTTCCACCGAGCAGGCCCCAGCGCGGCGCACCCGCGCGCCACTGCGCAGACCTCGCGGCTCCCCGCTCCCGCCCTGCTCCCGCCCCGCTCCCGCTCGGCTCCGTGGCCTGTGTCTGCCGGGCAAAGCGAAAACAAACAAAAGCAGCAGCCCTGCCTGGGTGCGAGGGCCGTGGGGTGGCATCGGCTGGCGCGGGCGGCGGGGAGCAGAAGGTTCTGCGGACAGCCCGGCTGCAGTGGGCGCGGTACCAGGCCTGCGGACCAGGCCACAAATCATTCGCAGGTCGGCCCACACAGCACGTCCCTTTAGGGGTGCTGCCTGGCTCTGCCCAACGGGCAGACATTGATGCGCTTGGCCGGCTCCCTGCCCTCACACAGTCCTCGGCTGCCAGCAGGTCCAGCAAGGGCTCCTCCTCAGACACGGGGCTGTGCCTGGCAGGCCCAAAGAACCAAAGAAAAGGCCACAGGCTCAGGAGACAGGGTGGAAACCTGAGTCAGCACAATCCCTGCTAGCCAGACGGTCCTGGGAATCCCGGGAGGGAGCAGGTGAGAGGCGCGAGGTTTCCATTCTGACCCCTGGCCCAAAGGCCCAGGCTGGCTCGGGCCACTCAGCAGACAGGAGACCTGGGCCCTAGTCTCCCCTTAACCAAAGGTGGCCCCCTTTGATCTCCCGCTCCCCTCTCTGCTGTTCACACTGGAAGGTGCTTCACGAAGTTATCCCAGGGCAATTTTCTGCCTTTGAAGTCCCTGGAAAGCCCTGCCAAGAGCTGCTCTGGTGTGAGGAGGCTGCAGGGGAGCAGCCGTGCCGGGGCCTGGCGGGTGCCAGAACTGGAACATCAAGACATCAAAGGAGAAGGTGGCAGCGGGGCTGAGTAAGCCACGCTGCAGGCCTGGCCTGCCCGGGCGCCCGCCCGCCTCCTGGTGACAGCAGGACTGGGGAGATAGCCCAGGCAGCCCCGACACCCACGGGGGGGGGGGTCCTCAGGATGCCTCTGCAGGCAGAGGTCCCCTCCTCTCCGCACCTCCTAAAGGGTACGGTCACTGCAGAGCACAAGCAGAGTTCAATCCTGGCTCCAAGATCCTCCTGGCAACTCCCGGCCCCTCCCCCTCCCCAGTGTCTTCATCTGTCAAATGAGAAGGTGGTTCAGCCCCAAAGTGGTCAGTCAGCAGTCCATGGCCACTTCAGGCCTGCAGACATGTTTGATTGGCCCATATGAATTAAAAAGAAAAAATTAACTGTGAATTATTTCCAACTTTAAAATATTAGGAGATTCAATGCTAATTTCTGCATTTTTTAAAATTCTTTGCCCAAATGGAAAATGTGGCCATGCTGGGCCTACTGTCTAAGGCAGCGAATGTGGGCAGAGCTGGGTAACGGTGTCGAAGTCCCAGCTGTTGACAGCCCCTCCCCACCTGCTGCTCCTGAGCCATGTGACCATTTCAGCTTGGGGGCTCCGAACTAGATACTTCACTTTATTTTAGGAGACGTGCCCCATGAGCCCTTGCCACGTGTCACAAACTCCCCGAGGAAGACAAAGGTGAGGCAGGCAGGTGTGACAGGACCCCTTCCCTCCTCTGGTCACAGGTTGACTCTGCAGAGGTGTCTGGACTGGGTCTCGTGGGCCCCTCAGAATCACATAGGTGTGCCGGTGAATATGCAGAAGTGCTTCAGTCCCACCCCCACACCAGATTCTCTGGGGCTGGAACCTGGAAATCTGCATTTTTAGCAAGCTCCCCGGGGCGTCTCAGCCACACGAAAGCTTCCGAAGCACTGGTGGGAGGGACCGTCCACAGCGACTCGGTGACTGGAAGCTGGGAGCCAGCGGGTGCCCTGCGTCCTCTGGGGAGCCTTGCAGGGGCAGGCGTCAGGGCTCAGCCCGCCACCCCACCTCCCAGGCCCTGCGCGGGCCGTGCATCGCTGCATCTCATCCTCACAGTAAGCCTGGCACTGTTATCGCCACCGCGGGACAGGTGGGGAAACGGAGGCAGGAGGTCGAGGTTCGCGTGTTAGGTCAGGCCGCCGGCAGTAGCAGAGCTGGGCTTCCACCCCGGGACTGGCTCCAACGTTACCGCGTGAGAGCACCGCTGCTCCCGTGGCGTCTTACCAACAGGGAATTCTGCCGGGAAGCAAACCAGGGCACGGGAGCCGCGGCGCACCGACACGCGACAGGCCAGGCCGGGCGAGGTGGCGGGCGAGGTGGCGGGCGAGGTGGCGGGCGCGGCGTGGACGGTCCCCCGAGCCTGTCTCACCGCGGCGCCCCGGCGCGCGTGGCCCCGGAGCGCCGCTCAGTGCCCGCGACAGTCGGTCTCGCAGAGCGGTTTGTAACGTGATTCTCGTGGCCGCCTCCAGGTCACAGAGGTCGGCCACTCCTCCAGAGGACCCGGAGTCAGAACCTGGCCCATGGCTCTGCCCGCTTGCGGCCGCCGCTGCGTGCGCTCCGTCCGTGGCGTGCCGGCTCGAAGCTCCCGACCCTGGCCGGCCCTTTGCTGCTTTATGCCTGGTTTGCGGGCGGAGCGCAGGGAAGCATCCCCGGCCCAGCGAGAGACAGCAAGTAAACAAAGCCAGAGTCGTAAGGCGCTGGCCAGAGCCAGTCTGTTGACCAGATAACAATGGGGTCGGGGTAGGGGCGGCGGGGAGCGGAGGACAGCGTCCGTGGCTTTCCCTCACAGCCAACCCGATATGGGTGCTCTCTTCCCAAAATACCCAGGCCCACGTAACACGGCCGCCGCCGGCTTGGAGTCAACTTCGGTATTTACAAAGCTGCATGTCTTTGGACAGGTTGCTTCACTTCTCTGAGCCTCAGTTTCCCTATTTGGAAATACAGCACTCACATTGTGTGGACCCAATGCCTGGCATATACTAAGGGAAAGGGAGAGAAGGAAGGGGGAGAGGGGGGCGCAGAGGGAGGGAGGGAGAAACCAATGGGTGTCAAGGTTGCCAGGCGTGAGTGCATTTTCACCTCCAAGGGCGCTGTCTCTATCAGAACGTGCTCCGATTGGATCGTGGGTCCTGTGATAAGCCCCGCCTCACTCTCGCATTGAAATACCACTTTTTAGCCTGTGTTGACACAAAAGAAAATGAGTCAGAGGACTTAAACAAGAGTGCTTTTCAAAAGGAGCATGTAGACAATTAATTGTAGTCAATCACACCTGTTGGCTGGGTGTCCCGATAGGAAGGAGGAGAATGGGAAACACCCATAGGTTGCTCACCTCTGGCAATGACGCCTAGAGCCGCGCCATTTGACAGTGGCACCCAGGAAGTGGCAGAGCATCCAGCTTTGTCTCCAGGGAAACTGGCCTCTTCAGCTCCGGACAAATCTGCAAGACGTTTTTCCCACTAAAAGGAGCGAAGTTCAAGTGCGTTCTCCTTGCTGCCACATAGGTGAGACACAAATCATAACTGAGTAATGGCATTGTAGGGCCATGGAATAGCAGGAGACACCGTTCTCTGGGAAGCGGACATTGAGCAGTTCGCGGAATGGTTTGAGGAAGCATCTGCTCCTACTACAACTGTTGTGTTTGAGCAATTTCAGGCAAACCCTGGGAACTTTCTTCATGTGGTGATCTCAGTTGGGGGCCTACCGACCTCTTCAAATGAAGCTAAAATTACCTTTTATACCCCAACGCCATAGCTGGTAAAAATCTAGTTCTATACCAGATTTCTTCTAGCCCCATGGAATGGGTTAACTTGTGCCGCCAGCCAAATTTATATATTGAAGTCCTAGCCCTCAGTACCTCAAAATGGGACCTTATTTGGGAACAGGTTGTTGCAGATGCCATTTGATTAGATAGGGCCATATTGGAGTAGGGTGGACCCCTACTCCAATATGACTACTGTCCTTCTTAGAAAGAGAAATTTGAAGATACCCCCAACACACACACACACACACACACACACACACACACGGAGAATGCCATGGGCAGTGAAAGCAGAGATCGGTGTGATGTTTTATAAGCCAAGAAAGTCAAATATTGCCAGCAAACCACCAGAAGCTCTTGGCGAAAGACACAGAACAGATCCTTTCTTGGAGATTTGAGAAAAGGCCAACCCTGCCAACACCTTGATCTCGACTTCCAGCCTCCAGAACTGTGAAACAATAAATTTGTTGTTTAAGTCCCCAGTTTGTAGTACTTGTTCTGGCTGCCCTAGCAAGTTAATACACCCGCCCCTAGGAGGAGACAGAGATAGGGGGCTTCTGTTCCCCAGGCCCTGCCTCCGGGGTTCTGCCTCCTCCTGCACCTGCTCAACCCAGAAATCAAACTGGGCTCTGTCTTTGGTGACTCCCCAGTGGCGCTCACATGAAGCTCTGTGAACTATCGAAGGTTTGGAGGGGCTGGAGGGGACACAAGCCAAGGCCACCCCTGCAGTGCACGCTCTCCCACCGTCCCCAGGGACCTCCTTCACCCTCGCCACCCCAAAGCTCCTGGAGGCTCAGATTCTTTCTGCCCTTGCACTTGCTCCATTTGCTGCGGAGAAGCTTCCCACGTCCTCTGAGGATCTGGCACCTGCTGCTGCCCAGGCCCTGGGGAAAGTTCCCTTTTTCCCAGGCTCGCGTCAACATATTTCTCCAGGCAAAGCTCGTCTCTCCCTAATTGGCACAAACTGGTAAGAAAATTAAATTATTTTCAACCTCATTAAAGCAAGAGACACCAACTATATTAGTTTCCTACTGCTGTGTAACAAATTATCACAAATTTAGCAGTTTAAAAAAAACACACATGTGTGCTTCTCGCAGCTTCTGCAGGTCAGGAACTCAGGCACCACTCAGTGGGTCTCACAGGGCTGCAGTCGAGGTGTCCACAGGGCTGTGTTCTCATCTGGGGGCTTGACAGGGAAGAGTCCACTTCAGATTCATTCCAGATGAATCGTTGGCAGAATTCGTCTCCTTGCGGCTGCAGCATGGAAGGCCCGGCTTCCGTGGGCCGGAGGGTGCCTCTCCTCAGCACGCGGTGTCCCAGCGTGACCGCTTACCTCGTGGAGCCAGCAGAGTCCTAGAGTGAGTCAGCTGGCAAGATGCAAACGTGCACAGTGTGACAGAATCCACAAGAGTCTATTGTCACATCCTCTTGGTCAGGAGTACCTCAAAGGCCCCACCTGCACTGGAGGGGAGGGAATTACATAAGGTGTAGGGAGGCAGGGACGTGGGAAGCCACCTTAAAGTCTGCATGTCGCAATGTAGCAGACGCCACTGGGAGCTCCCCAGCAGCTAGCCCACCCCCCAGTCCAGAGGTGAGCCTGATTGGTTCAAAGGTCACGCTCATTGCCTGAGCCTGTGACCCAACTCCAGCTCCTAAGATATGACAAGTCTGAGCAACCGCTGCGGAGTTTCCTTGCTTCTAAGAAGAACCAGGAAAGGGATGGTCTCTTTTCTTCCTCGGGGTGGCTCAGCATTAGATAGAACCCTGGATCTGCAGCAGCCATCTTGCTACCAGCTGTAGGGTGAAGCCAGTGCTCAGGAAGGCAGACTGGAAAGACAGAAAACCGGAGTCTCTACTGTCATCATTGGCTGCTGAATCAACTGTACCTGACGTCCACTCATCTGTTGTACATTGAGTTAGGTTTGCTGTTACTTGTAGCTAAATACATCTTAATACAACATGACCCTCCCAAGGCAAAACAACCTGGAACCCAGAGCACCTGAATAGAAAACCTTAATTCCATCAGTGAGGTATAGCTAACCTAGCTGAGTTTTCACAGCATATTCTATGTGCAGGAACTGGAAAGTAATGTCATTGCTCTGCAATGTGTAACCGTAGCTGCAGAAAGTCATCAGGCCTGGCCAGCTGTTTCCAGGGAGACGGCATCCTCATGTCTGAATGGGGCTTGCCACTTTCCATAATCCAGAGGCAAGGTAGCCTTTGTACCTGAACTGAAATTTATTGTATCAAGTGAGACATGAAAGTAAATGCTGTTGGCCCAGAATAACTAGTCATTTCCAATTCTTAAAGGAAGGGAGAAAAATTAATGCATTTAAAGCACCTACTATGTGCTGGGAACCACACACTTCTGATCAATGCTCATGACACTATGCAACAATTGCCTGTGTTGCTGATAAGGGAACTGAGTCTCACATGGTGACACCACACCCATCTGTGAATGCTGCCATTCAGAATAAATTCATTGTTCCTTTTATTAGTAGAATGTGCCGCTCTGTTCCAGGACTTGGTTAGCCCAAGGTAGTTCACTCTGGTCAGCACTACCAAGACCTGAGGTATGTGAATGTTCTACCCTATCAGTGGCAGGAAGAGCTTGATTCTTCTTGTTGAGTATGAGTAAAGGCCAGTAAAGTTCACAGACTACTTCCATTCTCTTTATCCCATTTATTGTCACTAGCACCATTTCACAGGTTAGGTGACTGAGGCTCAGCAACGTTATGTCACTTGCTTAAAACCACTCAGCTACTAGAGGTGATTCATCCAGTATGGTTCCCACCTTGGCCTCTTCCTCCAGTGCCCTTTCCAAGTAGTTCCTTTCTCTCTTCTGAACGGTTTGGTGATAGGACATGTCTCTCAAGTTCACCCAGAGGTGACAAGGGGCAGGTGCACACAGACCTGTTTCCACCTGGAGGAGAGGAAGCTGATGTCCTGAAACAAGGCACTTCAGGGTTTGGGGGAGGGTCGGGAGAGTAAGGGGAAGCTGCTAATTGTTTGTTGATACAGGAGAAATGTTATCTCTGAAGACTAGTGTAAGGACTTTCTGATGTCAGAAAATGCAAACTATGTAGCACAACCTGTTTGCCATTTTGCTTTTATGTCAGCAAACTGACAGCAAACTATATTACACAAATGTTATGAAACTGCCCAGCTCCAGTACCAGAAAGCATTGACTCTGCTTTCTTGTGAGATAATTCAAAATGTTGTTTTTAATATTTATAGAGGGTCTGGGTGGGCAAATTACTGCGCTATTCTATGTTGAATTTCAAATGGGTTGTCCGTGGTTTTATCTTATTTTATTTTTTTTCTGGTTGTGGTTGTTGATGTTTTCTTTTGTTTTGTTTTGAGGGGAGCATCTTTAGATATTTATTTATTTATTTTATAGTTCATGTCTGCGCATGGTAAAAAATTGGAACCATTTTAAAGTGCAGTGATGGTTGGTGAGTCTCTCCTTCGCCTCTGCGCCCTCCAGGCACTCAGCTCCCGGCCCCAGAGGCCACTTCGAAGCTCTCTTGTGCACGTAGAAACCTCTACGCATGTCCTTTCCACACATCCAGTGGGCATACTGTTTCATCCTACACTTTGTTATTTTTCTTCAAATATCAACAATATGATTTATGTATCCGGTTCCCTATTAATAGGCATGTAGGTAGTTTCCATACTTTTCTCAGCATATAATTGTGCAATTAATATTCTTGCACTAATGCTTTTGCCCATGCTGGCAAGCATAACTGGGAGATAGATTGCTGGAATTACTGGGTCAAAAGACAAGCACATTTAATCTTAACAGCTATAACCCTTCCAAACAGGCCGTACACATGTCTGTCTCCCACAAGTGAGCGCCCGTTTCCCCACAAACTCACTGCTCAGGTATTATTGAGCTTCGAATCTCTGCCAATCTGATGGGTGCAAAGGACGTCTCTTGCAGTTTCGATTGCATTTTTCTCATTGTGAGACTGAGCAGCGGACAATCTCTTTAAAAGTCTTATTTTGCTCTGGGTTTTAATCTTTAAACACCCTAAATCCTCTTAGAAGTAGGTAGGGTGAGATCTCCAATCTGGATGGATTTACATAATGGGTCTATGAAAGGGAGAGAAAGTCAGTCAAAGGGGGGATCACGCTAAGTCAAAGGCCTCTCCCTCGGGGTCCCCAGCCCATCCCTGATCCCTCACCCTTTGCAGGGCATGTCTGGAGCTGCTCCGCGCATCCGCCCCACGGCCCTGGGTCACGCCCCAACCTGGGAAGTCAGGCCTCTGGACCTCCTCAGGGGAGCTCAGTGATCAGATTGGTTGTTGCCTGACGGCTGTGGCCAGGAGCACTGGGTCTTGAGTAAACGGTGGACCTTCCCAGCATCCCCTGACCACGTGTGGCCGCGTGACCCCTCCAATTCCAGAGAGCACAGGCCCAACTCAGCAAGAAGAGTAGCACTGGGCATTTTGCATACTTTCCTAATCACCGCACACTTTCCTTTCTGCTATTTCATTGGACTTTTTGCAACCAGCCAATGACATGGGGTTATTAGTGTACCCTTTCCCAATGAGGAAACGGAAGCCCAGAGAGGTTTGGTAAGCTGCCCAAAGTCACACAGCCAGGGAAGGAAAGAGCTGCATCAAACCCAGGCCTGTCTGACTTCCAGGCCGGGCCTCATGGCTGCCTCCTGAGGGTAGGTCCACGACCCGGCTGGTCTCCATCCTGGGGCTCAGATGCCAGGAAGGCCTTTCTGGGCCAGCCAGGGAAGTCTGACCAACCAGCCAGATCCTCCCAGATCAAAGGTAAGACCCGAACCTTCCCCCAGTCCAGGTCCTTCCACACCCGATGTTTCCCTGAATGCTCTCTACTCTGGGAAATGGGGGTTCACGCTGTCATTTTAATGAAGTGCAGAGTTAGACTCGGAACCCAAGCTGAGTGGACTTCAAATCTAGTGTCCCTTCTCCACTACCCACCACCCCTCCCCCAGGAAATCGTGGGGTTCCCGTAATAAATAAGAGTCATTTACTACAATGCACGTGCTGTGCAACCACTGGCCACTTTGCCTGTCACCCCTCAGCCCCCAAGAGAGGGAGACTCCTGAGGGGCCCCAGCAGTGTTATCTGGGCAGGGAAAGTGAGTTTGAAGCCCTCACACTCCATCTGGACTTTATCAGCTTCTTTCCTGGGTAGGATTACAGTAAACGATTATCTACAGATCTGGAGCCAGCAGGGACTTTGAAGCCCCAATTGCCAAGGGGGCGGTGAGCTGGGGGAAGGGCTGGAGACAGAGGATGAAAAAGCCGCCCAGGCATCTTATCTCCCTCCCGAAATCAAACAGGCTGGGCCTGGCCGGGAGGGAGAGTGACCCTGTCTGTGAGGCAGACAGTCCTAGCCCTGGCTGGCCACAAAAGGTGGAGAGAGGACCCGGTGAAGGCCCGCCACTGTCTTTCTCTGTCCTCTCTCTTCTCTTCTCTTCATTTCCTTCCTTCCTTCCTTCCTTCCTTCCTTCCTTCCTTCCTTCCTTCCTTCCTTCCTTCCTTCCTTCCTTCCTTCCTTCCTTCCTTCCTTCCTTCCTTCCTTCCTTCCTTCCTTCCTTCCTTCCTTCCCTGATAGCTGACATGTCCGGCGCTTTCACCCTGAGCCCGTGTAGCGTCTGTCCCCTCATTTCGTACTTACAATATCCTTTCAGAGAGGTGCCAAAGTGAGTCCCACATTACAGATGAGGAAAAGGAGGCCCCAAGAGGCTAAGTGGTAGGATGGGCCTAGGATCCCACAACTGGGAGGTGGCAGGTCTGGATTCTCTTTAAACCGTATGCATTTATTCTTCCATTTTCCCTGCTTTCCTCTCATAATTCATTCATTTATTCAGTTTTCTTTACTCCCACTACTTGTTTATTTTAAATTTCCTTCCCCTGTTTCTTATGTATTCCTTCTTGCCCCTCTTCCCTTCCTCCTGTCTCCTCCTCCCTTCCTTCCTTCCACAACCATCCACTGAGCCTACTGTGCGCCCTGTCCACGTGCCCTCAGGCCACGGGGCTCCCGAGGATGACTTCCGGGAGGGAGGACATGAGACCACCTGGTCCACGATCGACCTCCAATCGCACTGCTGGGCTGTGCTCTGATGCTGATCTCTCCCTGTGTTTGCCGAACATTCCAGGCTTTGATAATCTAGTTCTGACGGTGTCTCAGCCCAGCGACTCTTGAAAAATGGCAACTCCCTGGGGTTTCTGCTGCGGAGCAAGGCTCTCTTCGTCCTTGCTGTTCCGACCTCAACTCCTTCCGTGAACATCCATGAGGGCTTACTCTGGGCAGCCCCTGAGGCCCAGCACGACCTCCAGCTGTCTGATTTTGTGCCTCCCTCAGCTCTAGACACTTCTCTCCTAGAGGGCAGGGGTTTGGCCTCAAAGACCTCTGTGCAGAGCCGGCTCCCAGGCAGACTTGCCCCCTCTCCTGCACCTACCACAGGGCTGGCATAGGCTAACCGCTAACAAAGCGGATGGAGTCCTCCCGGTGGCTCGCTCACCCTAATGTCACTCTCATTTCTAGCTGGAATTACCTCCCAGGTGCGGTCCTGGCATGGCTGTCGCACAAAGTGCCCCATCCTCACCTTGTCGTGTCAGGTTGGTCTGTGACCTTGGCTAGAACGATTGAGTTCTCTCTCCTTGGACCTGGAATCCTCAGCCAAGTGACACAGAGAAGGAGGAGACATGCGCACCCTGAGCACGTCCCCTCCCATCACCAGTGAGGCTGCCCAGCAGGTCTGGCTCTCAGGGCCCTCAAAGCAACCCCGGCATCTGCCCTTCTCCAAGTCTGGCTTTTTCCCCACTTTGTGACTATTCAACATCCTTCTAATATATTCCTTCTCTGCCTTAGTTAGCCAGTGAATGTCTGTGTCTGTGCTTCTGTGCTTGCAGTTAATATTAATAAATCCTAAATGATGCCCCCGCCATGGTTTCCAAGGGCAGCATTGGACCATCCATTCTGCCTCACCAGTTGTCTTGACTGCTGCCTTTTCTGGAACTTCTCTGGCCTGTCCTCTTTCTGTCCTGCAGCATGACTGCTCCCAGCCCTGTCCCAGCACCAGGGCACCTCAGTGCATTTCCTCCCCTGCCTGCCTTTGCCACGAAGACTGGCGACGCAAGGTGATCTTCCTTCCTTTTGGGGCCTGCCGCCCTCAGTGGAGGTGCAGCGGGACATGCGCGCTGGAACGGAACACTGCTTCCACTTCAGTGTGCCCGACCCTCCCGTTTAGGGGCATCTATTTGTCTTGATAACATTTAGGCAAAGTAAAAAACTGGACTTTGAAGAGATCTTCAGATGAACTCTAAAATGTAGCCATATTTTCCATGTCTTTGTCCCATGTTCAGCAATTCAGGCTACATCACAAGCTGTCGGGAGTCCTCAACTTTGTACATGCGTCTTCTTTCCTATCTCTGCATCGTCATACCTGGTACTTGCCGTGGAGCCGAAAGTCTCTGTGGCTGTGAAAGCAAGAAAGGTGGGGGCGACAAGGAAGGAGGGAGGGTGCACGGACATGCAGACGCAGCCGAGGAATGCAGCTGTTTAGAGGTACATCCACAGAGATCATTTTCTCCACGCCAGGACTGTTTGTAAGAGTCCCCCATTATCTCATTAACCCACATTACGGGCCTTGGGGGTAAACAGCTTATCACCCCTCTTTCACAGATTAGGAAACTGAGGTTTCAGGAGTAAATTGCTCAAGGCTGTACTGCTAGAGAGACAGAGAGAGAGAGAGAGAGATAAGCCCAAGCAGCCGGAGCATTCTGTGCACACGGGCATGCCTAATGCAGGCAGAGGCAAGAGGACAAGAGGAGATGGGCAGAAAGCCAGCTGTGACATCTGAAGGACCTACTGCGTGCAGGGCAAGGGTCAGACATTGTCTCTTCTTTGTTTGTTTGTTTGTTTTTTGACACAGAGTCTCACTCTGTTGCCCGGGCTAGAGTGCCGTGGCATCAGCCTAGCTCACAGCAACCTCAAATTCCTGGGCTCAAGCGATCCTCCTGCCTCAGCCTCCCGAGTAGCTGGGACTACAGGCATGCGCCACCACGCCCAGCTAATTTTTTCTATATATTTTCAGTTGTCCAGCTAATCTCTTTCTATTATTAGTAGAGATGGGGTCTCGCACTTGCTCAGGCTGGTCTCGAACTCCTGAGCTCACGCAATCCTCCCCGAGTGCTAGAATTACAGGCATGAGCCATGGTGCCCAGCCTGTCTCTTTGTTGCACCTCAGCCTCCAGCAGCCTTGTTTCACAGATGAAGCAGCTGAGGCCCAGAGAGAAGGCGAGGCTGGCCCAGGGGCCTGCAGCAAGGAAATGAACTGACCCAAACTAGGCTCTGGCCCGTCCACTGCTCTGGGACAGGCCCAAACGAAACTCCACTTCGCAAGGACCCGAAAGGTATGGCCTTATCCCCTGAACTAATTAGTACCTTCACCTCTTTCTTCTAGATTCCCAGCAAAGGTCTGCAGCCCCACCCAGCCAGCAACCCCACCAGGAAAATGTCAGTTTAAACTGGCCCAAGGTTCCCACAAAGGTTTGCAGAATCAACAAAACATGCCAGATCCTCCATGGCTGGAAAGTGGCTCACAAATGTGTCCTTGAGAACTTTGCCATAGCCCCTGGTTCTTGTGGCAGAAGACACAGACCCAGGTAACTCTAAGTCTACACAAAAAGTGCTGAGAGTGACCAAGAGTGGGGAGGTGCCTGAGTTCTCTGCTAGACTCTGGCCCAGCCCTTTCAGCCGCGGCGTCCTGGCCAGAGCACACTGCGCTCTGTGCGGTGGCCAGTGAGGACGCCCCTCTAGAGCTGCCGCAGCCTTCAGTGCAGACTCGCCTGTAGTGCCGGCCGCCGAGCAGTGCTCCACAGTAGTGCCGGCCGCCGAGCAGTGCTCCACAGTAGCTGTTACTGTCATAAAAGCTGCCGACCAAGAGTTGAAGGAGGTCAGCAGTGGACCCTCCGTCCAAGTTGCATCTCCTAGGCTGTGTTACGTGCAAGAACGGCACTCCTGGAGCAGGGAACAGAGCAAACAAAGCCCAGAGGCAGGGCATGGGTAAAACAGGGAGTGGTTAAATTGAAGGCAAAGTTTTTTAAATGACAGGGAATAAAAGGAAACAGAGTTGGCAAGTTGCACTGGGGCCACATCTTGGAGACATTTGAGGACATTTCTAAGGGGGCTGCATTTAACTGCCCAGGCCAGGACCTACCAAGCTCCACCACCAACGTCAGGATTGTCATGTCCACATGCCACCTGCACAATTATTTACTTAATATTTTTCTTTAGGATAAACCTGCACCCCTCTTTTTTAAACATAAGGGCATCTGTTCTAAAAGGAAACTTTCTATCACCAATGGAAATGGAAATGGCACCTGCCATAGGTAGAGACTAACTGTCAAAGTAAACAATGTTTAAGTCTCACTGGACGCTCCTGCCCCGGCAGACCCTGGTAAAAAGCTGGATTAGCAAGTTTCAAAGGAAGTATCAAGGACAAACTAGCAACAACTCAGACTTTCTCCTTGGCAACACAGAGAGACCAACAGAACATCAAGCAAGTGTGTTAACCACGACCCCAAGCTGCAGGAGGCCAAAAGACAGCGAGGGAGTCTTTCAAATAATCAGAAAAACTGGGACCCCAAGGTTGAGAGGGAAAAGGAAGAGAAGGGGTTAAAACAATTCCCTCCTCCTCAAATAGCATGGCCCTGGACCTCCCTGACAGGTCCCCTCCCTCCCTGGTTCTCCTGGACCAGCCCGCCTGGCCCTGTGAGCCGTTCAGCCTGCTCCAGGTGTAATTCTGCATTTCCGATTCTATCTGTGCTCCAGGAGGCATCATCTCTATCTCCATAATAGCTTCTCAGGTAAAACCATTGCACTAGGTGAAAGAGCAAGGAATGGGCATGACCTAGTGCTGCTTCTCAGCGAATTCCAGGCAAGCACCAAAGCCCTCTCTAAGTAGTCCAAACGGCAGCCTCCCTCCTTTCTGTTCTCTGGGGGAACAGTCCCTAATCACCACTGTAGCCTGTTGTAGCTCATAGTTTACATAGCATTCTGTGCTCATTCATGTATTCGATGGACATCATCCCACTGAGGGCCTACTACACGCAAAGTCTTCTCCTAGGTACTAGCAACGCAACGATGAACAAAGACCAATGAGATCCTTGCTCTACTTGGAAAGAAAGGCAATAAACTCTGAAACAAGTAAATAATTGAGACCATGATGAGGCTGTTGAGAAAGTAACATGTCAGCACTGTGATGATTTGGGAGACGGGTGGCCACATTAGACAGGGGGGACTGTTACCTCAGAGGAGGTGACATATGAGTTGAGACCTATATGGCAAGAAGGAGCCAGCTGACAGAAAGTTCTGGAAGCAAAGTCTTTTTAGTTATAACAGGGCTTGAAGAAGATTTCTGCATTTCTGTCAGAGGCACTGGTTAGAGGATAATGGTGTCCTGGTGTGGCAGACAATGGAGACAGCACAGGTGGCAGGAGCTGGGAAACAGGGGTTTGGTGTTGGACATGTTATACTTGCCATGCTGATCAGACACTCACATGTATTCATGCTCTTCTCAACAAACCCAAAAAGTAAGGATTATGAGTCTTTCCCATTTTACAGATGAGAAACCTGAAGCTCAGGAAGGCTACCCAGGAAGTCGAGGGCAGTGCTCGGATGCGAATCCGTGTTTTAGGATGCCAACACCTGTGCTATCCCAGCCGCTTCACTGGATAGGAGTGTCCTTATGTAGAGGTGGCGGTACAGTCACAACTCTAGCACCCAGATGTGTTTTGTTTGTTCCATGTGGGGTTTTTTTGTTTGTTTTTTTGGTTTTTTTTGAGACAGGGTCTCACTTTGTTGCCCAGGCTAGAGTGAGTGCCGTGGCGTCAGCCTAGCTCACAGCAACCTCAAACTCCTGGGCTCAAGCGATCCTCCTGCCTCAGCCTCCCAAGTAGCTGGGACTACAGGCATGCACCACCATGCCCGGCTAATTTTTTGTATATATATTTTTAGTTGGTCAATTAATTTCTTTCTATTTTTAGTAGAGACGGGGTCTCGCTCAGGCTGGTTTCGAACTCCCAACCTCGAGCAATCCGCCCGCCTCGGCCTCCCAGAGTGCTAGGATTACAGGCATGAGCCACCTCGCCTGGCCTCCATGTGGGTTTTGAAAAATTCATTTGAGCTAGTGATCGACTCTTAAAGCACTTCATCCAGAAACCGGGCTTTCTGGCCTCTGGAAAATATTTGAAGATCTGGTGGCAGTAGGACCATGAGTTTAATGGTAGCAGGGGTTGGAGCAGTGTCTAGGCTCACCTTTAGGTCTGCACAGGCTCTCTGTTTCTCCACAGCCCCCACCTCTCCCTGTTGCTGACCAGGCCCCTTCACTCCGCTGTTGCATTCTTGGCCTCCCTAGGCATTTGGCTCTGAGACCCCAGCTCTCCAATAGGGAAATGTGTGGGAAGACTCACAGCAAGCAAGGAGTGACCAGAGGAATTAAGTTACAGTTCCTTGCTAGAACACTTTCCTGCCATTCTGATATAATCATTTTGTGCAAACAGTAGGAAATGTTTATAAGAGCTGGTACAAGGCCATGGTTAAGAGGTCAAGCCTGGATCTTAATCTTAGCTTCAGCAAGTCCTAGCTGGGGGACTTTGGGAAGCTTCTGAAACCTCAGTTTCTTTACCTATAAAGTATAAATAATGATAATACCTACTTTATAAATAGAGGAAGGGGGAAACAATTTAGGCAACGTGCTTGGAACAAGGTTTGTTTCATGGTGAGTAACCAACAGATGGAGCTGCGGCGACCGCCACCACCTGAGAAAGTGACCTACTCTCCCAGTCCTCACGGTGTCTGTGCAGTTGGTCTGAAGTCCTCTCTCTTCTTCCTTGGGAGGGCATTTTCTCAATGTCTTTCTTGAAATACAAACGCAAATGCAACAGGGAAAAAATTCTCAAAGTGGGTCCCTCTCTTGTCGATTCTCATTAGGATTTATAAAAGTACTGGCTCTGTCTCCTGCATTTGCCTAAATATAAGACAATGCCCACCACCCCTAATTCAGAGAACCAAAAAAATGTGGTTGGATATGGTCAAATATAAACTTCTAGGGATGGCTCTAAGCTAGGCAAAAGGCCACTTATTTGATGTATTAACTAAGTTATGCAGTATTGAAGTGAAGATCAAATTATTTATGCTTTTATAGTAATATTCATTTAGGAACATGCTTTTCTCTATACATGTTGCATGGAATGGCTTCACTCCACTTCTTGCCACACTCTTTCCCCAAAAGTGTCTGCTTCACAGAGCCACATTTTGTGTCATAGAATCCAGTTTTCCAGATCTTTCTCCTCCTGACTGCTGTAAGATCCAGGGCTTCCCTGTTGCATGTCTGAGGCGGCCGCTGGGAACACAGTCTCCATCCCATCTTCATGACAGGAGCACAGCCCAGATTTTTATTCACTCTCTGGGTGTGTGTATATTCGTGCTCTCCACAAAAGAACCACTCAGCATTGCTTTTCAAGCCCAGCTTTAAAGGGCTTATTTGCCATGACATCCAGCACTTGTAATTTGAGGTCATACCCCGAGGAAGAATTACTAAATCTGTGTAAAATGTTCCTGACTCCTCTTCTTACAGATTCTGTCAGATTATCTCTTTAAGAATTCTAAACCCATGTTGTTTGAGGTGGTTTTAGACTAATGTACATTCGCCAAACATTTCTTTGTTTGTTCAAAATAAAGCAATTGAGAGAGTTCTCTATAAAACGAGACATTTTGTAAGACCTCAATAGAAAGACACTTTCTTCTTTTCTAAGGGGTCATTTTGAGAGGACAAGGGGAAAAAGGGTGTAGTAGTTCAGCATGCACAATCTCGAGAGCCATTTGCTGGGGGGCTGTGTGTGCAGGTGGGGCTCGTGTGTCCTCCCACCTCCCCTCCCCATCCCCCCAGGGGAGGAAACAAGGCCCAGGGAGCAGGAAAGATGGACCACGCGGGCCGCGACAGAACAGGGGTGCCCCAGGCCTGCTGGGCGGGCCGCTGCCGGGCCTGCCGCAGTGGCCGCTCCGCGCACATGAAGCCGGCACCGGCCCCGGATGCGCAAGTCCGACCCGCCGGGTCTCCAGGGCCCCCTGGCCGGTGGTGGGTGAGCGCGGAGGCACCAGAGGAGCGCACAGTCCGAGGACGTGCGCAGACGGAAGTGTGTCCCCGGCCCTTGGGGACGCAGGAGAGGAGGCTGACTGTCCCGTGCTTCGCCGGGGAAGTTTCCTGGAGGGGGAATTTAGGCAAAGTCCTGAAGGAAGGAGCGATGGCCGAGTCGGGAAGGGCAGAGTGTTTGGGGAGCCGCGGAGAGCACAGAGCAGTAGGAGGTCGCGGCCCGGGAGGCCGTGGTCGGTGGCCAGCCTGGATTCCTCCCTGCGCGCGTCTCTGGCTGGACACGTTCAGACGTTGCAGTCCGCCCAGTCTTTCTGGCTGCGGCGGGGGTCGCCCTCTTCTTTCCTTCTGGCTGGATGTGGACGGTGTCTTCTCCGGCTCCCCGGCTCCTTCCAGACCGGCGCGAGCTTCCCGAAGGGTCCCGAAGCCGAGGCGCAGGCTGGACTCCGTGTCCGCAGCAGTGACGATCCCCCGCACGCGCAGGCGGAACGTCCCGCACAAATGCACACGGTGCGGGACACAGCCAACCAGAAAGACACGCGAGAAAGCAGCGGGGACGAGGCCCACAGACACAGCGCACGCGCACGCGCACGGGCACGAGCATGAGGAGACAGCCCGGAGACACGACCGCGCCCAGGCTGACACCTAAACCCGCAGGCGGCTCTCCCGCGCTCTCCCACTCTCACACAGGCTCGCTCTCGCTTCCAACACACACGCGGAAGCTGGGCCAGGGGACCAGGGGACCCTCCCTCCCGGGGACCCCCCCTCCCCGCCCCCCATTCCCTGTTGTTCTCCCACGATGCCCGGCCCTTTCTTCTCCCACCAGAAAATTTCCCGTGCCCCCTCCCGTGGGAGAGGAGGGGTCATTCTGGGCTGGGACACCCCGGGTGGAGCTGAGGTGGGGGAAAGGGTGGCTTTTCTGTAGAAATACAGCCCAAGCCCCACGTCTTCGGGAGAATCTGGCTTTTGTTCCCTGCGGCGATGGGGAGGCGCGTGCTCTCCCTTGAGCCGCGCACCTGCCGCAGGTGCCTGGCCGGCGGGCAGTCTGGCCACGGCAAGTTGGTCGATCTGACAGTGGGCGAAATGACGCCTGACTGGGAATGAACCTACTCGTCTGCTCCATGTCAGCTGTTACTAACTACTTGGGGCGTTGTTGGGTGGTTTGGCAGCCGGTTGGGATTCTGTAAAAATCTCAACCACGTTACAGGGGCCGTTTCCTCTTTTGAGAGGTAAGGTTGTTTATCTCTAATCTATTTTCCGGAGACCACTCTTACTTATACTATTTGTGGCCAATACTAAGGTCATACTTCATTTGCTTACTCATTTTATTCATTTGTTCATTCAACAAGTGCTTACCCAGAATCCAGTGATGCGTGTTCTTCCAAGGCCTGATGGTCACCCGGGCGTGGACAGAGCTGACAGCCTGCCCCTTGGGGAGCTCATATTTTGGTGAGAGATCATCAGAGATATAAATTCTGACTGTCATGTGGTGAATGCCAGGAAAGAGGCAAAGGGGTGGGGGGAGAAGGGTGTGACCTCAGATTGGGCGATCAAGAAGGCCTCGCTTAGGGGAGAGAGCTGAGCAGAGACCTCATGCAGGAGGGGCCGAGTCGCGCAAGGCCCTGAGGCAGGACGGCCTCTGTGCCTTTGGGAGCAGCAAGGAGACCAGAGCAAGTGGCCCACAGGGCACAAGTGAGAACAGGGAGGATGTGAGCCTAAGGAAGCAGCCAGGGCCTGGCGGCACAGGGCCCTAGGCCGCAGTCTCAACAGCATGGCAAGCCACGGAGGACTGAAACCGACAGGACCCAATTTAAATTCCAAAAGGAGCAGTTCTGGTTGTTGTGTGAAGAACAGCTGGGAACGGGCCGGGTGTGGTGGCTCTCACCTGTAATGCTAACACTAGAGTGGGGGGCAAGTCCCTGCTCCCCACTTTTCTGCCACTCCCTCAACTGTCTGAGATGGGAGAGCTGGGCTTTGGTGCCAGATGCACTCTGGGAGGCCTAGGCGGGAGGACTGCTTGAGCTCAGGAGTTCGAGATCAGCCTCAGCAAGAGCAAGACCCTGTCTCTACCAAAAATAGAAAGAAATTAGATGGACAACTTAAAAAATAGAAAAAAAATTAGCCGGGTGTGGTGGTGCACACCTGTATTCCCAGCTACTCGGGAGGCTGAGGCAGGAGGATCGCTTGAGCCCGGGAGTTGGAGGTTGCTGTAAGCCAGGCTGACGCTGCAGCACTGTAGCCCGGCGACAGAGTGAGACTCTGCCTCAAAAAAAAGAATAGCCTGGAATGGGAGGAGGCTGAGGTGGAAAGACAGAGAACATTTAGGAATGTGTCACAGTCATCCGGGTAAAAGTGATGTCCACCAAGAGAATCTCTCCAAAACAACCTACAGACCAAAGAAAAGACAAGCCAATGTCTACCAACAAAGGCTCATTAGGTCATAGCCCGTGTCCACACGGGAAGGATTGGTGATTACTGCTTAGGAAGGACCTACTATGCACCAGGACTGTGTAAGGCATTTCTTAGCTATTTAGGTTGTTAATAATCAGTATATGCTGTCTTCCAGTTTTTTCCTATTATAACAAAGAACAAGAATAAATTTTTGAAAGTAAATTAGAAATAAAAAGTACAGAAATGCTTTTCATAGAGGAAGACAAATTTGCAATCAATGTTTCAAAGGCTAACTGCTGGGGATGTTGCTTTTCAATGAAATTTTTGTTGTTTTGGCCAAGCTGTTAGTCACCCAGCTTTCTTCCAAATTGTTCTGACCAAATTACATATTTGTCCAAACTCACTTTGGTCAGATCGGTTTTTAGCTAAATTGTCTGAGCATTAATAATATTATTACTATGTGATTAGTATTTATTTGGCTTTGCATATGAACACAGTAGCCCCACTTCAGACCCCATTTTAGCTAATTCTCCTAACAGTAGCTGAAGGAGGTTGGGATGGTCTTCCCTATCTGATGAAAATGGACTCAGAGTGTCAGGGAGTAAAGTCACAGCCCAAGGTCACTTGGCTAGGAAGTGGCAGAGGCAGAGCCCAGAGCATTCTGGATGCCTGCACCTTGGCCCTTGCCATTGTCACACAATGAGACAGATGCAGCAAGCACAGCACATAGTAGGTGGCTAGAAAACATTGAGTTGTCACCCCAGGCCCTCCCTCCCCTGGGAACATTAATTACTAGTAAGGGAGAGCTAATACCAGGCTTATAATAAGATCTTTATTGATTCTAAAACCTTTTTCTTCTTCATCTGCAACAAAGATATCTAGAAGTGTAACTTCGGTTTCTGATTCTAGCAACTCATTTGTCTAGAAGTCTTCTAGTAATTTTATGATGCTATCTAGAGTATGTTTTCATTTATATGCATGTAATCTCCATTTATAATGTGAGCTGTCATGAGAGCAAGAGTGAGGGAGAAGGAAGAAAGAATGCTTTTGCACGGACCAGCACCATTCATGGCTACACGGAGAATCAGCTCACGTGTAGATTGGAAATCTGGAGAGACCAACGGCCTGACAGAATGCGCCTCTAGAAAGGAGGGGACCGCGGGAGGCCAGGCCAGGCTGTGGAGCACAACACGTGCAGGCCAGGTGCCAGGACACCAGCGTCAAGTCACTTCATGTGGGATAGATATATCTGGTCTCTTGGTTCATGCCACAAGCATGTGGTGGGCACAGCCTGTAGGGGATGACGCAAGATGCTGGGCGCACCCCACATGGCCCCACCCCCAAAGAGTGGGTGGTCTAGGAGGGGGCGAGCCACAAACAATGACCAGAGTATGATGTGCGTGCTGGACCCTGAGACTCATCCTGGGTATGCTGGGGCTGGATGAGAATTTTATCATTTTATCATGTCTTTCAGTGATTATATAAACAATATTTTAACTGTCATAAAGAAAACAGGCTTCTTGTTGGGGACTGTGAGGTCATCAGTGGGAGGATGACAGTCTCTGCGAGGCTGGGGGCACAGGAGCTGGGCCCAGGGGAGGATCTCCGTGAAGCGGTGGCCGGTGCGTTCAAGCCGAAGGGGCATGTGAGCCGGACTCAGAGGCTGGAGCGACGGGGCACACACAGGTGCACAGGTAGGGCAGGGGCTGTCTGCAACACACCAGGTGGTGGGCGCAGTTCAGGGAACCCCTTGGACAACAGTGGGGGAGGGTTGCACGGCCACCATGCAGAAGGCGGGACACCAGAGGCCTTGGGTGGCAGGCCAAGGGCTCACTCCAGTCCCTGTCTGCACCTCCAGTTCATCCTCCAAAGGACAGAGGAGGCGGCCAAGGTTGGGGAGTTTTAGGGAGATTTAGTGTATTTGGCTCCCACCTTGCTTCTGGGAGGGCCAATCTACTCAGACTCTGACTCCCCCTAGTGCAGGTGGCCCAGAGCTGAGGACCACTTAACGCCCAGTTAGAACAACCAAAGGATTGCTGGCTAAACCACCTGGCACATAGCTGGCACTTATTTAATGTCAGCCTCCTTTCCCTTCCTCTGAGGGCTTTTTGTTTGGGTTAGCACATCTGAGCTAGATAGAATAGGATCACCTGCTCCAAATCTTCTCCTCCGTATGGCCCAACTTTGGCCCATGGAGGTGCTGCCACATCCAGGGCCCAGGCGAGGGGGGCCAAGAAACCTGGGCTTATACAGGAAGAGGAGGATCAGCTGGGTGGCCTGGCTGGGCCTTTCCAGTTTTGTTTGTCCACCGCAGAAAGTGGAGGAATGCTGACTGACTGGCTAGTCCCAGCTTGCGGCTGGAACAGACCGCTCTGAGCTCTCACGGCAGCCTCGGCCAGTCACTCTGGCCCTAACGCCTGCGCCTTGCAAAGGCGTCTGGCCACAGGCGCCTGCTCTGAGTCCTAAACGCGCCCAGAGAACATCTGCTAGGGCGTTCTGGACTCAGGCATCCTGTAGGCTTGGACCAGGTCCCTGGGAACAGACGAAGGTACTGGCTAGCATCCTGCTTGCCAAGAAAGTTGGATTTGGACTCCACTTATGTCCCTGCCTAAGTTTCTACAACCCAGTGCTCAGAGGCCCCATCACTCAATGTTGGTGTCACACATTTAAAACAGCACCTTCAGTGACATATACATTTCTCCCACATTGATTTTCTTCTTGAAATGGCCCAAGGCTCAGAAAATCCTTGCTTTGCTCATGGAAGCTATTTCCCTACCTCTCTGCAGATGCATTCTCTCATTCAGCCAATGCGTATTCACTGAGCACTTTCTCTGTGCCCAGTGTGGAGTGAGTGAGTCTTCAACAGGAAGAAGAAACGGTGCCCAGGCTGGAATAACACCCCTAAGACCTGTCGCCAGTACAATCCTGGTGCTGTGGGGTAATTTTAAGAGATAGGGTCTGAGGATCTGACTTTCAACCCAAGCTTGGTGGGGTTTGTACCCAAAGAGATCTGCGTTTGAATTCTGCTTTCACCATTGCCTGCTCTGTGAATTTGGAAATCCCCAGTCCCTTCCTGAGCTTCAGTTCTTCTCTCAACAGAGAAAACGACTCTTCCCAAAGGGCTGTGTGGGTGCATGGAGACCAGGTCTGTGGAGACTGCAGCGCAGGGAACTCCCTCGGGAAGGACCCGCACCGCGGCTGCTGCCTCCCTGTCCTTGGTGTTTCCTTCGGCAACTGCCCGACCTCCACTGCGCTGCTCCGCTTCATGAACTCTGCAGTGGCGATAATAAGATCCATGCGACAAGCTTCACATGGAAGATTAAAGACAACATTTGTAAAAGGGCTTTTAAATAACAGTAATATTTAAAATAGGGATAAACAATAAACATATGGCATGATCCACATCTCATTATAAGGAAATGAAATGCTAGGAGCCCATGCTGCTTTTGACTTTAAAAAGGTAGAACTCTTTTGCTACTCTTCTTCCTACAAATACCCCAAGGAAAACACCTGTGGCTACCATACGCCAAGCACCATGCTCCGTCCTGCCATGTGTTTTCTTACTTGATCCTTACAACAACTGTGGGAAGTGGCCGTGATCCCCGCTTTGCACACGGTGAAGCCATGGGGCAGGGAGGTCGCAGAGCTTGCCCAAGGTTACACAGCTAACAAGTCGGGATTAGACCCAAATCCATTTGACTCAAAAGACCTTGCACTTGGCACCGTACGTCCCTGACAGCCCACAGGTGTTGTGCACTCAGGGACAGCAGCAGCCACCACGCAGAGAGCAGCCCCACCAGCTCTGGTTTCCGTCACCATGCATGGCTCAGCAGTGAGGGCCGCGCCCCCTCGCCCCATCCCCATCAAGGGGTCCCTCCCAAAGTCTTGAAAATTAGGCAGTGGCCCTCCACCTTCCTTCTGAGCTAAAGTGTTCAGATTTAGCAAATAAAAATGCAGGATGTCCAATTAAGTTTGAATTTCAGATTTAAAAAAAATAGAACAATGTTTTAGCATAAGTTTGTCCCATGCATTGTGTGGGGGAAACCAGTATTTAATTTTATCTGACAACCCTCCTTCTTTGAGCTGACCACCAGGTCGGTCAAGGTTGGGTAGGAAGCGGGAATCAGACTCTATGAATCTTCCTCCAAGCCTGTCAGGAGTTCGACCTTCACTGCTAGTCCCCTCCTCATCCCAGCACTGAGGGCCGGTTCAGGGTTCACACCTACTTCCCGGAAGAAGGTGTAAGTGATCGCTCAGTTTGAGAGAAGTCAACCTTTTCTCCACTCCCCTTCCTGCTAAGAGGAGTAGTAAATTGAGGAATTGCCAGGCACTTGCAAACACTTTTCTCAAGAGCATGGGTACAAAATGAACTGAACTGGGATGTAGGCTCAGCCAGGTATTAAACGCGGAGCTTCACCAAGTAGAAGATCAGGCAGGCCGGCCCAAACGGACCAATATGTGCAAAATCTCAGAACTCTGCAAGGGGGTGTTTTGTGCTAAAAAAAAAAAAAAAAAAAGAGAGAGAGAGAGAGATTCATGTATAAACCGAAGCCTCAGGTGTTCAGGGGTGTTGCAAGCTGGCCCTAAAATATCAGAGGTCTTAGATGACTGATTCTGGATTTCATCCCCCAGGATAATGGGGGCCATTGAAGGATTTGACCAGGGGAATAACCTGACTGATAATGATTTGCTTTTGCTTTTATTTTATTACTAGGAAGATTGAACTGTTTTGATTTTTTTATGTTTGCTATTTATATTTCTTCTGGTTTTCTTCCCTATTGACTTATAATAACTTTGGACAGAGAAGGATTTTAATCTCTTGCTATTTTTAATAATGTTCCTCATATCTCTTTTTTAAATTTTTTATGATTTTTAAAGCAAAAAATAGTTTTGAATTTTATATGATTCTATATATTCTATGTATATTCATAATATAACTTATCATATTAAGTTATATTTTTATGTGTGGATTCTTCCATTGTTTTTGTTGTAAGAAAGTAATTTCCTATCTGAGGAGAGAATTATGCACATGGATTATAGAGTTAAATATACAAAACCTATAAACATGAGTATGTATTTTCATTCTAGCTTTTTTTAAATGTATATGTATATTGTTTGTTACATTTAACTTTATAATCCATCTGGAGTTTATTTTGAAGTATGGTGTGAAATGAGGATCTCTCTTTTTTTCAAATATCCTTTCTTCAGTGCCTTTTATTGATTAAATCCAGGTCTTACCCACTGCCGTGTGGCATTTCCTTATCACAGAGTGGGTTTCATATGCTCAGGAATTGCTTTCAGAAGATCTATTCTATTCCAATGACCTATTTGTTTATTCCTGTTCAAATTCTACATCATTTTCATTACTGTCATAACTCACAAATACATTTTACCATCTAATACAAATGCTCACTCACTTAATCTTCTTTTACAGAATCTTCTTTAAACTTCAAATCCAATTGTTGGGTTCTAAGAAAAATCCCACTGAGATTTTGCTTAATTAATTTTAGAGAATTGCCATGATACATTACTCACCTATGTTATTTCTATTATAATACAAAACTCCATGAATTTGATATAATTATCCTCATCTTACAAATGAGTAAACCAAGGCTCAGATAAGTCACCAGCCTGCGCAAAGTCACATATTTAAATAAGTCTGAGATGCAAACCCACTGCTTTATTCTTGCAGTTCAAATGTTTCAATCAGCTGAAATCTCAGTAAATTAAAAAATAAAGACATTTGGAATACTGACATTTAGCAAGCACGTGTTAAGCATCTCCTCTGTGTCAGATATTGGGGATAGGAAGGAATAAAAGACAATCACTGCCCTGAAGGTGCTTGTAGTCTTGGGGCAAGAGTAGAAGAATAGAACACAAATGATTGTATAATAAGTCATGTTAAAATAATATTTTCGGCCGGGCGCAGTGGCTCACGCCTGTAATCCTAGCACTCTGGGAGGCCGAGGCGGGCGGATTGCTCGAGGTCAGGAGTTCAAAACCAGCCTGAGCAAGACCCCGTCTCTACCAAAATATAGAAAGAAATTAATTGACCAACTAAAAATATATATACAAAAAAAGTTAGCTGGGCATGGTGGCGCATGCCTGTAGTCCCAGCTACTCGGGAGGCTGAGGCAGGAGGATCGCTTGAGCCCAGGAGTTTGAGGTTGCTGTGAGCCAGGCTGACGCCACGGCACTCACTCTAGCCTGGGCAAGAAAGTGAGACTCTGTCTCAAAAAAAAAAAAATAATAATAATAATATTTTCTTGTATTGTGTGCTCATCGTGTGCCAGGCACTGTTCTAAACCCTTTGCTTGCATCTTTTCATTTTATTCTATCAGGTTTAGTCATTGTGGCATCCATTTTGTGTATGAGAACACCAAGGCCAGGGAGGTTAAATAACTTGCCCGAGACAGCGAAAGCGAAGTTGCCAAGGGGCAGGGCTAGTAGGAGTGAAGGCTGACGCTGGTGCTTGCAAACGTCCACTGCACTGGGCTGCCATAGGGGAACGGTACGGGGCTCAGAGGAGCCTCCTCGTTCAGCTTCAGCCTGGGTAGGCTTCCTGGAGGAGGTGCAGATGGCAGGAGTCTTGAAGGAATGCAGGAGGCCACAAAGAGGGAGAGAATGCACTCTCAGGCACAGAAACTGGTACCTGCCACACTATGAGCAGGAGGCTCTCCTGAGCCCTTTACATGTAGCAACTGATTTTATCTTCACACCACCCCTATGTGGCAGGTGTAATTATCCCTGTGGAAAAAATGAGGCCAGGGAAGATTGAGTAGCTTGACCCTGAGCACACAGCTGATAAGCAGCAGAGCTGGACATGCAAGAGGAAAGGGAATATGGTTCACAGGGTGAAAAGTCTTGAAAACCAATTTGGATTGTAACCTATAAAACTGCAGAGTCATTAAAGAGTTTTGAGTAAGTGTCACAGTTAGATTTACAACAAACTGGGCAGAAAGGTGATAGTCACCCTCATCTCCGCCCTTAGCCAGGCAGCACATCGTATTTCTATGATCTCATTCAAACATCATGACCAACCCACTGAGGTAGGTATCATTATTCCCATTTTATAGGTGAGAAAACTAAGGCTCTTGGTAAACAAGTGACTTTACTATCACTAGAGGGTGGTAGAGACAGAATCCAAACTCCTGTGCATCTAGCACCAAAGCCCAGCTCTCCCCATCTCAAACAGTGGAGGGAGTAGCAGAAAAGTGGGGAGCAGGGACTTGCCCCCCAACTCTAGTGGGCCGTAACACTCACCCACACGGGGGATGAGAGTTCCCTGTCGGGCGCAGGTCACCTCCTGACAGTAATTAAAATGGAGAGCTGCAAAGAGATAAAACTTTACAAAGCATTCTTGGCATTCTTGCCCATGGCTGAAACAATATTAACTTTCCTTTGCGGGCATTGATGGGCCATTCCATCAGGGTTTGAGTAACCCCTTCAATTTCTCCCTCTGTACTGGAAAATCTCCACCTTCCGAGTCTGGACACCCGTCGTTTGGATTACAGTAGGAGCCTGCGTGCTGAAAGGCTGGCCCCAGAACCGACGCTACCACGCGAGCATTGGCCATCTGGAACATATTTAGGTACCAAGGGCCATAATCATTTGTGATCCTGAGAACATGCACCAGAGACAGTTCACTGGGAACTTTAAAGAAAAACCAAAAAAGACAGAGTCAACTATGTAAACATGTAAAAACAAAAAGAACCAGCCAACTTCTCCGTGGGGGCTGGAGGACAGAAGTCACTGACCTAAAAAGCGAAGGAGCAAAGGAGCTCCGAGAAAAGAAAACCTGCCCTGTGGAGGGAGGCACTTTTATCTCCATTATGCAGACAAGAAAACTGAGGCTCTGACATGTTAAGCAGCTTGCCTGAGATCAACCGGTAGCTGAGTTGGGATTGAATCACATATACGTTCTTCAAGGTGACAGCTATTGAGCCCCAAACTATTCTGTAATTAGAATAACAAGGACAAAAGGAGACTTGAAAAATAAAAAAAATGTGTTAGACAAAATCACTACCTATTTGGGTATAAAAAGCACATTCTATTTGATCAGAAAACTATCCAGACCCTAACATATAAGCAAACAAAGAACAGCATGATGTGTACAATTAAGAGACAAGCACAAAAAAACTATTCAATCTTTGGGAACATTTAAAGAAATGTAAATGAAATAAGAATTTGCTATTTAATATCAAATAAATTCAGTGGGAAATAGCGATAACACCTAATGCTAGTAAAGATGAGGGGACTGGAGAGCTGTGGAGCAGGTTTAATCAGTTCTGCCTGGTTGAAAAATAATTTGGCAATATATTTCAAATATTATACACATTTTCATATGATTTGACTGTAATGGCAGGCTTGGAAATTTATCTAAGTAAATAATCCAAAATGAAGATCAGGTTGTACTATAACCTTTTTTATGATAAACAACAACAACAAAATCAGAAACCACCAAAATGCCCAATAATAAACTGTTGCATTAGCCATGCGCATCTATTCAAAACACTTTCAAACAGTCTTTAAATTTTTAATAATGAACATTATGTAGCATCATGGAAAATGTTTTTGCTAAACTATCAAAAGAACAGTGTATTTCACAAAGTGGCATCTAAGCTCTGATTGAGATGATAAAAATATATGCCTGCAAATGGACAGAGACAGCAAAGGAACATGGGCAAAAATGAACCAGTTAGGTTGTCTGGGTAGTGGAATCGCAACTAACATTTTTTATGTTACAGTTGATGTAATATTTGTGCAAGAAAGAAAAAGTCACACTCATAAAAATGATAGCTCTGTGATTATATCAGGCTAAATTCCTCCAGTGCTAAAAATATGTTAAGAACTTCTGGAAAGCTCCATTAACTCTTTAAATCACCACTGTGGGACCATTGAATGTTAAAATAACAATAATGGTAGTATAAACCAGGCCAGCAAGTTAGTGCTGCTTCCAAATTTACCGAGTTAACTCCCAAGACATAACTTAAGCATTAAGACAATCTAGCCCAACGAGCCCACATATAGAAGGGGCAGAGTCGCGCAACGTTGCTGAGCATGGACAACCATGAAACCTCACTTACAGGTTGGCCTTAAGGCATTAATAATTCTCACCATGTTCCCCACAGCTAAAACTCGCCCCTGCATGAGGTGCCTCCTTTCCCCACCTTTTAGGGCACTTCATTTTTACAACTCAAGTTTTTAAGCTAAGCCTAAAAATCCTAGACTAGAGACCATTTTCCTACACTACTCAGATTGTCTCGTGCTGGTGGAACTTTCTCACAAGTGTGACGCTAAACCCCAGGAGGAAAAAGCCAAGTTCCTGATTGGTGAAGAGTCCCCAAAACTTCTGGTATCATCTCAGGCATCAGAAACATGGATTGATTTCCCGTGGCCACGGTAAGAGATTATCACAAAGTTGGGGCTTAGAACAGAAATGTCTTCTCTCACAGTGCTGGAGGCCAAAGTCTGCACTAGGCTGCACTAGTTGTACTCGGCTGAAAGCAAGAAGTCAGCTGGGCCATCCTGCTCGTCTGGGCTCTTGGCTGGGCTCTAGCCTCCAGTGGCCGCTGGCATTCCTTGGCTTGTGGCTGCATCACTCCAATCTCTGCCTGTGTGGTCACACCACCTTCTCCTCCTCTGTGTCAAATCTCTCTGTACTCCTGTCTTCTAAGGACAGTGGCAACTACCAGATAGTCCAGAATAACCTCCTCATCTCAAGATCCACAACTTTATTAAGTCCACAAGGTCCCCTTTGCCATGTCAGGGAATAGTTACAAGTGCCGGGTATTAGGGCCTAAGTATCCCTGAGAGGGGGTGTAATTCAGTTTACCACACGATATATCATGGAAATGGGGTACAAAATTGGCCACTTCTCTCTTAGAAGCTGGGTTAGGACATAAATCTCTTATGTCCCAAGAAATGTCCAGGAATGTAAACCCACCCACTCAACCATCCTTTCGCTCCACAACTGTCTGCTCTATGTCTACTGGACAAGACTCGGTTTTTGGCACAGGACTACGGACCTGAATATGACAGGCCTGCCTTGAGTTGCTCAGGGCCTAGTGGAAGGTGGTGATAGTCAAATAGAAAACTAGAATGCAATGTGCCCTGTGGCAAAATAAAGGCTCGTGAACAAAGCACTGTGAACATTCAGATGCAAGATAATTCAGAGACAATGAAATGTAACTGCGGCCTTAAGCAGAGGCCAGACGGGCACAGGAGGAGCAGGAGGACATTTCAGTGTGGCCTAGGAGAGCACAAAGGCGTGAGATGACAGGGGCAAGTCTGTCTCGTTGAGGCACGGCAGACACCCAGGAGGACGAGGCCAGGTCAGACCTGGATCAAGAGTTTTGACTGACAGCTGTGCGCAGCCACAGAATGTTCAGAGCAAACAGTGTCCTCACTCTTCTGCCTCAAAGAGCTAATTCACCTGCTGACCAGCAATCCTATTCATGGGGCTTGCCCCTGCAAAAACACCCGGCCGCAGGATGAGTGTTTGAGGATGTTCACCAGGACACCGTTCGATCAGCTAAGTCGGTATGCAACTAGCACGGCCCTCAGCAGACGTCAAGCACAGTTACCCCAAACTTTGGGACAGTAGCTCATGAAAAAACAGAAAGAAGAACCCTGTATACTGACCTGGAAAGTTACTCAAGGAATGTCATTCAGCTATTAAATAAAAATGTAAAATACGATCCCATTTCTATTTCTGGAACCCTCAGACTACATAGGTTTATAGACAAACATAGGCAGAGAGGAAAAAGTCAGTAAGAATACCCAGAAATGAATGAAAGGAAATCTAGGAGAAAGGATTCAGAGAAAGGAATTGAACGGAATGATCACTTTTGACCCTATTTACAAGTGTTTTTTTTTTTTTTAGTTTTTACAAGAAGCATATATCCACCATATCCTGCTTATAGAATTTATAGAAACCAAAAGAGAGAAGCAGGTGTCTTTTAAAATTAAATTTAATAAAAACAAAGCACAGTTTTCAGAAGTTCTTTGGGAAGAAGTTGCCCACGCAGCATGTCTGAAAGATCAACTGAGGGAGGTGAGCGGCTGAGGCCAGGGGCAGGGAGGCCAGGCAGGAGGCCCTGGACAGCCCAGGGCAGGGGCACGTCCAGGGGAGAGCCCCAAACCATAGACGGGATGGCCGAAGACGAGAGGTTTCCAGACAGAACAAGCCAGCACGCGGCCGCCGGGGAGGGCCAGAGAGCAGCCGCAGGCTGAATGGCGGGTGGAGGCCGGCTCCGCGGGGCTCCAGCCTTGGAGGGGGCCGGCATGGCGAGACAAGGTGGGGGAGGGGAAGAAGAAACCCAAGTGCAGGCTCTGCTTTCTGGAGGTCGTTGAGAAAGTTGCCTTGGGCCCGAGTGAGTCGCGTATCTTTCTGACAGAAGAAAGGGGCAGCCTGTGGGAGGACAGCCTCCCCTCGTGTCCGAAGGCCAGGGAGTCTCGGGGCTCCCAGGGCAGAGCCTCTGGCCAGGAGTCTCAGCACCCCTCTTACAGAAGGAGTCTTCGGCTCTCATGGCTGCCCAGCTCACGCAGCGGAGCCCACCGGAGCGCCCGCCCCAAGGCCCCCTGGCCCAGGCCGCTCGGCCCGCACCTTAGCTCCGAAGAGGACTCGCAGTCCCTGCCTGGCAGTCCCTGCCTGGCGCCGCCCAGCTCCGCGCGCAGCCCTGGCCGCGAGAGCTGCAGCAGTAACCTCAGAGGTAGGTGGGAACGAAAACATAAGGAGCCTAATGGTTTCCCTTCTCTTAATAACGTTGTATAGAGTTGCTCCCTTTGGTAACAGATGGCACACGCCTGTCCTTGCAGGAATGATGCTAGCTCTGTGATCAGCTCTCAAATTCCAAATGCAGCCTGCGTTGCTCGGTGCCTCTGCGGCGCAAGTCCCAGCCCGCGACAGCAAATACCAGCGGAAGCGAATAACCAACCCTCTGGCCAAAGTTGTCGAGTGTGTGTTCCGCTATGAAGCTGACTGGCCCTGAGTCTTTCGGGTTCCCTTCACATCATTGATCAATTCCAATACCTAGGCCGCAAGCAAAGCTTTATCTTCCCTAAAAACCCGCAGGCTATCGTGTTTTTGCTAAGCTAATGTGAAGAGAAGGAAGGAAACCAGCAGTTCTGCCGCCGCCAGCCCCGAGTCCTGCGAGCTGCTTTTCATACGTCTTCTCATTTCGTCAGCGCCACGGGCTGGCAGTGGGCTGCGCCTCGCTTCATTTTGTAAATGAGGAAAGTGAGTCTCTGAGGTGGTGAAGTGGCTTGAGCAAGGGCACACGGCAAGCTGCAAGTGGCCCATCTGACCCCCACTTCCACCACCGTGGGGCTGGCAGGGGAAGGGCGTGCATGCGTGCCTGTGTGTGCGTGTGCGCCCCTGTGTGCTTGCGTGTGTCCGTGCAATCTTCATGGGGTGCTGCTCCCCGGGGGCCCGCGGCCAGACTGGCTGCTGGAGCCGGAGCTGCCTGGAGTTCGTGCACACGCCCCTCGCCCTTCTGAGGACGTTGTGTGGAGACGCTGTGTGCTGTGTCTGCTGGAATGCACACCTCTACTTTGTCCTGTCACTGATTTGGAATAAAGAGCCTGGGGCTACCAGGGCCACTCGGTCTCCCCAAATGCCGGCATCACGCAGAGCCCCCATCTGTGGCCAAGGCCGCGAGTTGCCCTGAAGGATTTGTTCTCCCCGTCGTCTTTGGTACCCGAACCTCTGATTGCAGCTGGGCACATGTCAAGATATTTCTCCACTTCCCCAGCAGTTAGGAGTGACCATGTGGCGAAGCGAGGGCTAATGGCACAAAAATAGAAGTGCTCTTCCCTTTCTCTCTCTCTCTCTCTCTCTTTTATTTGTTTCTTTCTTACTGGCTGGAATGCAGACGTGATGGCAATAGCTCCAGAAGCCATCCTGGACTGCGCGATGGAAGCCACATCATGAGGCTGGCAAAGCAGTGAGAGAGCAGGAGCCTGTGTCCCTGATAACCACAGAGCTGCCCGGCCACTCGGGGCTGCTGCCTGCCCACCACCAGACTCCCCTAGTGCAAGAGAAATAAGCCTCCATTTGGTGTCAGCTGCTGTCATTTTGGGCTTTCTGCTACCTTCAGCTGAACCTGCACAAACCTGATAATCACTCTTGTGCCCAGAGCTCCGGAGGGCAGGCTCCTGGTCTTTCCTGCAGTGGCCCCGGGTTCTAGCCAGGTGCCTGCCCGCATAGAGGCTCACGCAGTAACGGAAAGGCAGACTTGGAAGAGGCCTTGGAAGCACGTAGACAATCTCCTGCTACTGCCTGAAGCTCATCTTGTCCCCTCCCCCTAAGAACCTGCTGCCTGCCTTGTGTGAGGCCTCCCCAGCCTCTTGCAGGTGCCGCATCCTGGTGACTCCACCACCCGCTATCTCCGGTGTCCATCTCCTCCTATCATTCCTCGCTGGTCTCCGGGCCTCCACCCCTCCCTGGAGAGATCTCCTCGGATCCGATCTGCTGTCAGGTCTGGCCCAGCCCCTCCTCTGCTCCCAAATCCATGACCCCACCCCCACGACCGAGTATGCACACTCATTGCCTGAGAGACAGATTGGAAAAAGAAAAAAAATTGACTTTCATATCTCTTTAAAATTCAAAATGGTTTTTAACATTCCCCAATCTGAAAATTTCCCATAGAATTGCATATTTCTTGATTCTTGTGAAAAATCCGAATGGGCTGTATTCCCACTTGGCCACGAGGAGCTGGAGCCGAGTCACGCGTCTGCTCGGGGAAGCTGGGAACAGCGCTCTCCAACTGCAGCCGCCTTCGCCCTCCCACTCCACTCTCTTGCTACCTGCTCAGCCCCGGGAGGCATTTCGGTGTGCCATCCCTGTTGACAATAGTGGTCACCATGACAGCAAAATATCTTGGTGCTTGGTGGAAGTAGGTAGAGGGTTGGGGGTTGTTTATATCCAAGGATGACATTGAGGTTGCACCTAAAGGAGGCATGGAATTTTCCAGGTGGAGTCAAAGGGAAAGGCAGCAACATGAGCAAAGGCATGGAGGTGTAAAGGGGATGACATTTTTGAGGATGAGAAAGTGTCACTGTCTTGGAATCCGTGGGGTGCCACTGAAGGGGTGGGGTACTGCTCTCTTGCTCATAACATCCCATCCTGCCTGTTCATTCATTTATGATACCTGCACAATCTTATAGAGAATTTGACATTTTGATCCCTTGGACTACAAAGTAAATTCTAAGTTCCTTCAGTCGGCAGATGGATTGGTCAGGAGGGGCCCTATTATGTTGTGATAACAAACAACCCCCAAATCTCAGCACGCTTATTCCTGCATGTGCTACATGTCCAATGCAGGTGGGTGGGCAGGCTCTTCTCATCAGAGTCACTCAGGGTGACAAAAATCTCCAGCTCCACATGTGCAAAACAACACAAAGCAGAAAAGGGAAACACACTGAATCAAACACTGACTCAAAACTTTCACTCAGGAGCAATACGAGCCCCGCACACCTCTCATCAGCCAAGAGAGTCACGTGACTCAACACCCCCATGTGGAAAAGGAAAGAGAATAATCCTCCCAGGAGCCTGGAAGGAGGAGGAGAATCAAGTATTCATAAACATACTGATGACAATCTGCTATGGTCTAAATGTCCCCTAAAATTTATGTGTTGAAACTTAATCTCCATTGTGGTGGTATTAAGGGGTGGGGGCCTTTAGGAAGTGATTAAAGTCATGAGGGTTTCACCTTCCCAGGTGGATCAGTGCCTTATTAAATGGCTGGAAGGAACTGGCTTAGGCCCTTTTTGTCCTCCACCTTCCATCAGTGTTTGCTCCTTCTGCCACGTTCGGATGCAGCAAGAAGGTCCTTGCCAGACACCAAATGCTGGCGCCTTGATCTTGGACTTCCTAGTCTCAGAACCATGAGAAATCAATTTCTATTGTTTATGAATTAAGTACCTGTTGTATTTTGTTATAGCAACACAAATGGACAAGACACAAACCTAGCACAGAAGGTCCTTCATCATCTGGCCCTGCCCTCCTGTACCCTCAGTGTCCACACCTCCCCTTGCCCTGGCCTCAGCCACACCAGACTACTCCAAGCTCTAAGACCTTCCCTGTATATTGTCTCCATGTGTTTGCTATTCTGTCTACTCGGGGAGTTGTCCCCTAATTTTCCAGGAAAACTCTTTTACATTTCTCAAAACTCCACTGAAGAAGTCTTATTCTGGGAAGCCTGACACCACTCCCCAAACCCACCATGGCCCCTGGTTGAGTTGGGGACGTCCATGGTACCAGCCAGACGATTTACATTATTGAATTTATCTCACTGCCCTGTAATTGGCTTCCCACCACACTGTGAACTCCTTGAACATGACTCGGATCTTAGTCCAGGGAGAATAAATATTAAGTAAATGGTGGAAGCAACCCAGAGTGTGCCAAGATTGCAAACTCCAACACCTACAGCAGACAGGCTGAGCAGGGGCTGGCAAGCTGGAAAGAGCAGGTCCCATCCAATGGGGAAGCAGCCACATGGTGACAGTTGTCATGAAGGGATGAGGCCCAGTGTTGCAGCATCTTTCAATTTTTCAAGAGAAACCAGACTCTATTTTCATGTGGAAGTTCCCAATTTCTTAATGTCTAGATTTGCCCCCAGCGGGTACACTGTGGATGTCTCTGCAACAGAAGCTCCCTGTGCAGGTTTTTGGGGACAGGCAGCCTGGATACTTGTTCTAACTCTACTACTAACTGGTTGTGCAACTTTACACTAACTGAGCTTTAGTTTCCTCTTCTGTAAAATGACAATAATAATAGTATTTCATCATATTGTCATGAGGATTAAATGATGATGAACCCAGGATTAAACCATTTAGCAGAGAGCTGGGCTCCCAGTAAGTACTCATTAAGTGCTCGTTATTAATATCATTAGGTAATTGCACATATAACTATATAATTATAACTTTGATAAGGGCCAAAGGAGGGAGAGGGAAATACTGAGTTCTGACAATAGCTAACAGGACGTGACCTAATGGAGAGAGTCAGGAGGGTCCCTGAAAAATAACATTGGCGGGCGGCGGGGGGCGGGGGGGGGGGTGAGTCACAGCAGAAGATGATTTGGGGAGACTGAGGTTCTGGGTGAAATCTACAGCCGGGATGAAAGCCCTAAAGTAAAAAGATGTCAAAGTGAAGAAGGGAAAAAGAATGGATTCTCTAGTTCTTAATCTCTGAATATCCTCTCTTTAAGGGAAACTTTTAGTTCTTAAATTCTTCAAGACATGTATGTCTATTCAGTGCTAACTCTGTGGCAGCCACTGGGACTGGGCCCTGTTAAACCTTCTACATAGACATGATCAACTCAAGGCCCAATGTGTTTATTCATTTGTTTAGAAAGCACTTATGTTTACACTGCCCTGAGTATTAAACAAATACAGCAAAGAACCCAACAGTCGGCAGCAATTTGACATCCGATTGTGTAATGCACAGACCTGGGATGAAGAAGGAATGGGGAAAATGACTTCAGTGGGCCGGGCCTGGTGGCTCGTGCCTGTGATCACAGCACTTTGGGAGGCCGAAGCAGGAGGGTGGCCTAAGACCAGGAGTTCAAGGCAGCCCCGTCTCTACAAAAATTAAAATAAGTAAATAAATTCAGTGGACACAGTTCTTCAGGAGGCTAAGCTGAGCTGTGGCAAGCTCTCAGCTCTCCGAGCAGAGACCCAGAATGTCCAGAGGGACAACCTAGACTGTGGCCGACACTTGCCTTAGTCAGACCTTCCATCGAATCTGAACAAGATCTCAAACGAGTAGTTTGAGATCACCTTGGAAGGAGTGGTGAAGTCAGGAGATCGCAATGATTTACGAACTGGGAGAATGGGCAGACAGTTGTCATGGTTCTGTGATCACTAGGAGGCCACTCAGTCCTCACGAGATGGAGGGCCTGGACCGGAGCCACAGCGCTGGCTACCTCTTAGAAATCTACAGTGTCAGGACTCCTCCCTTCACATTTTTTAATTTCCCCATTTAAAATATGCAATTTTACATGGTCCTTATTGCAAAACTACAAAACGTAGGATGAACTAAAAGAGAGAGAGAGGGAGAAAAGAAAGGAAGAAAGGAAGGAAGAAGAAAAGGTCCCTTCAAATTCTGCAGCGGGGCAGCACCACCGGCAGGGCAGCTCTAGGCCTTTCGTGAACATGTCTGCATAACACCCCGCTGGGTCACCTGGTGTTTTCTTACTGATTGTCCTCTTGACAGCTCTCTATGTAGACCAGTACGTGTGTGAACACCACGTGTATTGGCACTGAGTGTTCCATTTTATGAATATACCATAATTTATTTAACCAATCTCTTATTTTGAATGTTTAGACTCTTTCCAAGTTTCTCCTATAATAAATAATACCTACTGTGAGAGATGAGCACGAGACAAAGTGGAAGCAGAGTCAGGACCTGGGCTGTCGTTAGCAAATGAGGCGTTTGTCATCCCGTTTCATGCTAACGCACATCTGCTCCACGGGTTGGTATCTCCCCTAAGGGAGTGGATTCGGACGGCAAAATAAATCTCACTCTTTCTATGTATAAAGCACAGATACACATACAGGATATAAAAGAAATAGACAGTATACCTGTGGAAGTAAAATTTCATGGGGGTGGGGAAGACTAAAGATTAGGGAAAAAAATCTCTAAGTCTCCTTAGGTGTACAGCAAGGAATAAAAGGTTGAGAAACACTTGTTATAAAGGTGTTAAAAGTTCACTCGGACCAGACCTATTTTATTCCTGAGTGCCATTATCATTTCATACTTTCTAGTCCCCAAATGCCAGTGCAGAAGGGGCAAATTGCTGACTAAGGTAAGCCGTGTGTGACTTTTCTCATCATGTAGCGATGGCAGATTGAGCAGTTTTGTGCAACAGCACTCAGAAGACATGAAATTCCCTCAACAAATTGACGCCCGGTGGGGACCTCTGTTTTATTTCCCTGCTTCCCGGGCACACGGGCTTTTAAAGGGAACCGGAAACAGCCATGCTCCCGGAGAGCATAATGGCGTTTGAACAAAGTCCACGGCAGCCACACACTGAGGCCCAGAGCAGGTGTGCTCCCTGCCGTCTGAAACGACTTCATAAACAAGCAATTGAGGTGGCAAATTTACACTTATAATATCCTCATTAGCTCCTTTGAGCGATGATTACGTCTTCCTTTGGATTTTTTTCCCACAGATGATAGAAGTCTTAATATGCTCATAAAATACATCTGAAGAAGCGTACAGAGGGAGCGCTCAAAGCCCTTTGTGAACATTAACTCGTTAATCCTCTCCTTAGCCTGAGCGACGGGCAGCCGTCGTGTCCTGTCATCCCATTACACAGGAGAGAAACTGAGACCGGGAGATTAAACGCTTCTCTCCAGGCCCACACCGAGGAGTGGCAAGAACAAAGGCTCTGCCCGGGCTTTTGCGCGGCCCTTTAAACGTCCTGGGGGAGGGAAGAAAATAAATGCGGGAAGCACCTATGCCAGGGCAGGCATTGCTTTGCTTTATTCGATTTTAATATTCTTGAACCTCATTTAGATTCACAAAAGCCCCGCAAACTGGGCAGTTTCGGCGATTTGCCCAAAGTTGCCCCACCGAGTCAGAGGCGGGGCAGGATTCAAGGCCCGGCTGTGCACGGTGCTGCAGAACTTGGTCTCACGCTGCTGTGTTTCCAACACAGGGGAGGCAATTCTCACGAAAAGAAGTGACATTTACTGCAACGTGTTTCACATTGAGAATGGCCACGTAGGGCGGTGCACGAGATGTCAGAGTTGAAGGGAAGTTTCTAGACTTTGGCTTCTAGTAACAAATTCAAGGTTTCCCATGGTGACTCCTTCGAGGAGGAGCCCAGCTCCGGAACGCCACCCTTTCTTCTCACACTGGGGAGGGGTCGGCCCCTTTAATGGCATTGTTTTTTACTACTATTACTGTTATTATTATTATTATTCTACATGAGTATTGTTGTTGTACCATCCCTCCCTATAAATAAGCTTTTCCATCCTCTCATGAGGAAATGGGGGGGGCGGTTTGGGGGCAAAAAACAATTTAAAAACCCACTTGACAAGTCGCCATGGTGTGTGGGAGTCCAAGCAGCTTCCACTAGGAAGACAAGCTTCAAGCACCCATGTAAACTGATCGTCTCAAGTTCCTTTGGTATTCATCTATAGAATTTTTCAATTATGTATGACTAATTTTGCACAAAGTCATTATTTAAAGCAATTTGTCTCCGTGTGAGAGGCAACACCTTTGCCTTCCTGAAAGGTGGGCGGGGAGAATGTGCTAATCCACCGCGCATCGGCCTGAGTTATTAAGCGGTCACAGGAGTTCAAAAGAGAAAAATAATGAACAGGTAAGTCATCGCATGTAAAAATTCCTCCTCTATATTATCAAAATACAAATTAATTATAGATAAGATCAAACGAGTTCTCTTTAATGTATGGTTTTCCCAGAGCAGGTAATGAAAATGGTGCACGCCTGTGGGAGGCGAGCTGAGGGTATGGAGAGGGATCTTTCATTAACGCTGGCGGCGTTCGGCGGAGCCACGGTGCCTGCGAAGGCTGCAGAGGGCCTCTGGAGAGTTCTGGGACATGCAAATAAAATCTGCTTTATTGCACTAGGGGCTGACTGCTGTGTGATCTCATTCCCATGGGTCACTCTCAGGTAATGATAGAAGTGCCCATACTATTACTCCTCCGGCCTGTGCAGTCAACGGGTAGAGAAACCGGCGGCCAGCAGTCCTGCCGGCAGAGCTTGGCAAGGAACTGCAGTCATGGCAGTAACAGGGCTTTCATTCTTGATCTTTCAAGCAAGGACCAAGCTGAAGTAAGCCCATGATTCATTCTCCTTGGGGAAAAAAGAAAAAAAAAAAAGGAGACAAGAAAGCCCCCTCCTCCCGAGGCTCTCCGCCCCAACCCCTTCCCAGTTGTATGTAATGCTAATATTCACATGACTGCAAACATCTTCAAAATAATAGTCCTATATACTTAAGGTTAATCAGAACGGGCGCCATCCAACTTGCAAAGGTAGCAATTTTCCTTCATTAAAGCCAAATCAAGAAAGAGAACTTTGGGATTCCTTAGGGCTAATTACAAGGTGTTAATAATAACAATATAATGGCAGCAATTTTCCAGCTTTGCTCAAACCTATAATCTGCTTGAGTGCCTTATAGGATTGTCTGTGAGTTTATATAAAGCCAAGTGTTAGTCCAAAAATGTTTTCAGTAATTTCATTTTTACATCATGTCTCTCCTGCGTGTTTATGATGATGTGGTAATTGTTGGTGAAGAAGGTTCTCGTTGAAGAAAGAACAAGTAGCAGCTTGACACCTGCAGGACTCTTCTTTCGTTTCCCTTGAAGTGCACCCTGGGAAGAAGTGTTGGGCTGGCAGGAATGAACTCAGTGGCCTCTGAATGCTCAGGAACTCTAGGCAGGGTTTGGACGCCGCCATGTCCCTTATGGTCTCTGGGACACTTCTCCCAGGGACTGCTCCCCACAACACGACCCAGTGAGAGAAGAAAGAGCCGACGGTATCACTGGGCATGAGAGATCCGGGCAGCCGCCTGCGGGCAAGCAGAGGAATGCCACCCTGACTCAGCGCGGTGCTGTGACCCCAGAGCCCACCCCCGGTCTGCAGGAACCCGCGGCTCCAGAGAGGAAGAGACACGCCCGGCTTTGCTCAGCGGGACCTTTCGTTTCACTAACCAACTCTCCCTACGGACTAGCTGCACGAGAACTTTCTTCTCAGAATTTTGACTCCACACATGTGGCTCTTTCATTGAAAATCCCAAAAGACAGAAAGATTAATTGGCGAGGGCTGCTGTGTTTTTTCTTCTATTCTTTCCCTCCTCTCAGTACCAATGGCATGGCCGTACACTCACTTAGAAGGGAAAGGCCTTTTGTAAAGCTAAGAAACGTAGCACCTCACTCACTCTTTTTCTCTCACTCTACTGCCTGGGAGGGAATTCTTCTAAATTTTGGACAGGAAAGAACTATATTGTCTAGTATTGCCAAGCTGGGGTCTGAAGTCAATTGTTTACAACCAATGTCTAAATCTGATCTTAAAAGTCGGTGATGGAAAAACAATACGAACTCCGAGTGGTTGCTGCTGACTATTTAAGGATGCCCAGGAGATATAGCAAACCAAGGAAATGATAGTTTGTCCCAATTGCGTTAGAACCACAGCTGAACAGGCACCATCTGGAGTTCTGTTCATTTGAGTGTTTATGAGCAGGGGCAGTAGGACCTACATTATTTTGGAAAGTGTGACTTTCTTCTTGGCCCTCAGGGTGGACATCAGCCTTGGAGAGGAGCAGCAGGGAAGTGGGAGATGCTCGGGTTCGACGTCCTCGTCTGGAATGCAGAAGATGATGCCCCGTCACAGAGTCCTCCTGCGGTTCAGGGGATCACCTAGTGAGTGCCTGCGAGTTGAACCAGGGACACCTGGCGCCCTTAGGGACCAAAGAGGGCTCGTCCCAGTCCCGCTGAGCTGGGGCAGCGCAGACAGCTGCGGCCGAGAAAGGGACGGACTTGCTCAAGATCACAGCTTACGTGCAAGAAGAAAAGGGGCAGGATTTTTATTTCTCCAGGTCTTGAACACCCCTAGTTCACTTGAAGAACTTTTAAGGGAAACACAATTTGAGAGGCTGCAGAGGGGCCCGAAGAGTGGAGGTTGAGCAATCCGTGGCCAGAGGCAGGCTCGCAGAATTAAATACTCGAGGTCTCGAGAAAAGGAGACCTCCAATCCTTGGCAGACACCCTCAGCTGCATCCCAACCACCATTCCCTGTCTTCCTTGTTACCAGAACGCTAATTTTGTTTGAGTAACAATATGCCCATCCTCAGGGGATGAATCATGGGTGATTTAAGACAGGGGTCGGCCAAGAATTGATCACGGGCCAAATTCGGCCCACTGCCTCCTTTCTGTACAAACTTGGAGAAAAAAGTGGAATTTTTTTTATAAAGACACTAGTCTCTCTCAATCTGCATTTCACTCTTTGTAGTTTCAGTTACCTGAGGTCAATCAAGGTTCAAAAATATCTAATGGAAAATTCCAGAGATAAGCAACTCATAATTTTAAATCACATGCTATTCAGAATAGTGTGACGAAATCTTGCACCTTCCCTCTCCCTGTGTCCCACTGGGGACGTGTAGCATCCCTTTGTCCAGCATATCCACTCTGTCTTTGTTACCTACCCCTGGTCACTTAGTAACCATCTGGGTTATCAGATCCAGAAACAGTGTAGACAGGGTTTCGTTCTATCCCCAGTCACAGGCATCCCTGGGGGTCTTGGAATGCAAATCCCCATGAATAAGGAGGACTACTGTATATTGAAATAGTTTTTTAAAAATCAAAAGAAAAGTAATTGTGAAATAAACATGAAAATTACATGAAATTCAAATTTCTTTGTTTCTTGTTCACAGGTTTTATTGGTAGGGTGACCAACTGCTCTAGTTTGCCAGGGAATCAGGAGGATCCCCTTAACTCAAGACTATTGATGCCAATACTGGGAATGCCGCCAGCAAACCAGCAAGGCTTGGTCACTGTGAGGGCTACCCTTAGGTTGCCAGGTAAAATACGAGAGGCCTAGTTAAATTTGAATTTCAAATAAACAATGAATTTTTTAAAATAAATATATCTCAAATATTGCATGGGGGCATACTTACACTAAAAACCCATTTGTTGTTTATCTGAAGCATAAATTTGATTATGCATCTTGTACTTTGACTTAATAAATCTGACAGCCCTATCAACAGCTGTTTATGTATTTTCAATGGCTGCTTTTCTACAGCTACAGCAGAGTTGAGTAGTTGCAACACAGACAATATGGTCCACAAAGCCTAAAATATTTACTATCTGGAATTTTACAGAAAAGTTTCTTGACTCCTGGTCCAAGCTGATTGTGGTAACTTATAATAATGCCCCTTTGCCAGTGGTCATGTGCCAGGGTGACCATGGGACCAATGGGACAGAAGAGGAGGCTTGCTAGGGACTTCCAGAAAAGATTTCATCCCTGACAAAAGGTAAGAGTAGTTCACAGAAAAAGTTCTTCCATTCTTTCCACCTTCTTTCCTTCTTTCCTTTCCAGCTTGGGAAGTTGATGTATAAAAATGTGATATTTGGAGTTCTGGCAACCATTTTGTGGCATGAGGGAAAACTTTGCCCATGCCCCAAGGATGGGGGTGAAGAGGTATATCTTAGGAACTGACTCTCTAGTCAGGAATTCTTAATACAGGGGTTTGTAGAGTTGGTTGGTGAAAAATATTACATCATTATTTTCATCAACTTCTAACTGAAATTTAGTATTTTCTTCAATTATGAATATGTGTAACAATTGACAGTGGCTTTATCAGTGCCTGCATCTTTGTCACTGTATTGTCCATCCTGTGGCCCCGGAAGATTCACCTCCATCCCCCATACATTCAACCCCTCCCAACATCCCCAAATCTCTCAACCCATTACAGCATCAACTCAAAGTTCAAAAATCTCATCTAAATCTCATCAGTTCAAAAGTCTCCAATCTCATCATCTAAATCAGGTATGGGTGAGACTCCGGGTATGAGCCATCCTGGGGCAAAATTCCTCTCCATTCCAGGGCCTGTGGAACTGGAAAACAAGTTATCCGCTCCCAAAATGCAATGATGAGACAAGCAGAGGATACCAGTTACACACATTCCTGTTTGAAAGGGAGAAAATAAAAGAGAAAAAGGAAGCACCAGTCTCAAGCAATTTTAAAATCCAGCTAGGAAAACATTAGGTTTCAAGCCTGGAAATCAACCCCTGGGGTTCATGGCTGTGCCCTCCAATTTTATGGTTCAGCCCTGGAAATCATTCTTATTTTTTTCTTGAAGAGTAGTAAGTGTTTGTAACTAAGTAGTTGTATCAGCCTGTTTCTTACCTGTAGAAATTTGGGAGTCTAACAGTCTAACAGCCTTCTTTCATTTCATCTTTGGATTGCCACTCCAGCCTGGCAGTGTTTCCACTGATAGAAAATTCTCAAGAACCTTGTGGGTCTCTTGTGTATGTCATGGGAGTTCACTTCATTAGCCAGATCTTTCTTGAATAATTCCATCTTCATTCCTGGCTTCTGCTGTGATGGCTGAGGGGATCCATGAGTCACATGCTTAATTATATTAATTAATTATTTTTGTGCGTGTGTGCAGAGACAGAGTCTTACTCTGTCGCCCTGGCTAGAATGCCATGGCGTCATCATAGTTCCAGCTTGTGGGTTCAAGCGAATCCTCCTACTTCAGCCTCCTGAGTAGCTGGGACTACAGGTGCCCACCACCATGCCCAGCTAATTTTTTGGCATTTTTAATAGAGATGGGGTCTTGCGCTTGCTCAGACCAATCTTGAACTCCTGAGCTCAAGCGATTCACCGGTCTCGGCCTCCTGGAGTGCTAGGATCACAGGTGTGAGCCACCTCGCCCAAGCTTTAATCTTTCAAATAACTCTCTGTTTATATAACTCATCTAGCAGAACTCAAATAACTCTTCTAGCAGAAGGTTGCGCACATCCTTGCCTTTTTTTTCAGAGCATGTTTTTCTGACAGCAAATCTCCTGGTGTTAGCATCTTTTGTTGGCATCTTTTAGCATCTGGATAAGCTGAGAATTTCCCAAATCATCAAGTCCTCATTACTTTTTTCTGTTACCACTGTTATTTATCAGTTCTTCCCTCAATTGGCCTATTTCCTCTCACATTATACTAGAAGCAGCAAGAAAAAATCAGGATGCATCTTCAACACTGTGCTAGGAAATCTTTTCAGCTAAATTTCCGAGTTCATCCCTTACAGCTCTGTGTTCCGCAGAAACGGAGCCGCGCGGAGCCCGCGGTTGTGGCGGCGGCGGCGAGAATCCCCGTCCTCCCGTTTCCGGCCACGCGCCCCTCGCGTCCTCCCGTTTCCGGCCACGCGCCCCTCGCGTCCTCCCGTTTCCGGCCACGCGCCCCTCGCGTCCTCCCGTTTCCGGCCACGCGCCCCTCGCGTCCTCCCGTTTCCGGCCACGCGCCCCTCGCGTCCTCCCGTTTCCGGCCACGCGCCCCTCGCGTCCTCCCCGCCCCACCAGCCCTGCCTCTCAGGGGCGCGCTTTGCCCGCAGGCCGCCTGCCGGGAGCTCAGCCTTCTCTAAGACAGTGTGACCTCGGCCTGCCGTGCTTCTGGCTCCCTTCTGGGTCCTCACAACATCCACAGTTCTGCTCGCAGGTTTTCAAGGCAAGGTAGGATTTTCTGTCCTGCTCCTCAGAATTCCAGCAGCCTCTATCCACGCCCGGTCCAAAGCCGCTGCTGCATCTCCCGGTGTCGTCGCAGCCCCGCGCCCCTCCACTGCCAAACTCTGTGTTGGTTTTCAGCTGATGCCACAACAAATCACCACACACTTTGCGGCTGGAAACGGCACAAGCATCCGAGGCGTGAAGGTCCGGGACGCGAGAGCCCGCTCCCTGCCTGGCCTGGCTCCCGGAGGCGCCCACGTTCTGCGGCCTGGGACCCCGTCGCTCGGCGGCCCCTGTTCCGTCGTCGCAGCTCTTCGTCTGGCTCTGACTCTCACTCTTGTCTCCATCTTTTCTTTATAAAGTCCCTGTGGGGACACTGGACCCACCCTATACTCCAGAATAATCTCCCACCTCAGAAATCCTGTCAACCACACCTGCAAAGTCCCTTTCGCCGGGCAAGGCAACATAGCCACAAGTTTTGGGGGCCAGGATGTGGCCACCGCTGGGGCCACTGTTCTGCCCACCACAATCGCCAGCAGAAGCCACGGGTGTTTTCATGCCATGTTATAGCTGGCGCTCGCGTGGTGACATGCCTCTACATCCATAATTCCCTCAACGTTTTGGTATCTGTTAGACCTACCGCTAGATTTTATTACTTAACGAGTCTATAAAAATCACATATCTACAACATTGTAATGTTGCCAGATTTTAGGATTTTTTAAGAGAAGCTGGAAATCTGAACTTCTGGGCGACATCTCCCAATATGCAAATGGTGATGACTGGCTCACACCGTGAACACTTCGCGGGCCAGAGCCGCGGCCAGACAGCAGCCAGAGACGCCTCAGGCCCTTCGGGCTCCCTGTGAAGGACCGACGGTCCCGACGGTCCCGGCTTGACTCCATGGGCTAACGGGACGCCGCCGCTGTCTTAAACTGGGGCACAGCGTGATCAGGCGGGAACGCTGGGAAGGCCACTCTAGGCAGTGCAGAGGGCAGATTGAAAGGAAGAGTAAAGTGGAGGCCGGAGATACGCCAGGGAGCCGTTGCAGCAGCCCAGATAATGAAAGTAGGACTCCGACAGTGGCTTTAGAAACGGAAAGACGAGAACTGCCGTGACGCGTATTTAGGAGGCAGAATACATGGGAGAAGTTAAGGGTAATCCTCGTGCTCCTCCTGGAATGTGAGTCCAGGACAAGTTCCTGCTCTGCCTTGCTGCTCCCCCAACTCCTAGCAGTAGACACTCCATGAGCATCTGCCAGTGTCGTGGAAGATGCCGTTCCAGGGACCAAATGCATGGTGGTGCCAATTGCTCAGACGGTGACGCTGGAGAGAGGAGATGAGAGTCCACCCATCGGAGACGCCCAGGAGACAGCGGGATAAATCAGAAGGGACATCCGGTCTGGCATGGATACTTGCCTTCGATGGTTGTGAGTAACGTTGCCTTTTTTCCTAGTCTCTCTCTGGAGTTTGGCGGCTGCCGGGCAGCAATGTGACTAATGCTTATTCAGTTCCCATTGCTAGTAGGGACATAGTGACAGGCCGGCACTGTCTGTGGCCTTGGAGGGAACTCCCAGGTGAAGGGCATCTGCACAGCAGCGTCTCCATCGTGCTCCACCGGCTAATACTCTCTGCTCCTGTGCTCTTGACACAATGCAGGTCTCACAACCTGTACGTAGAACCCGTTTCAGCGGGACCATGTCTTGCCCAGACTGACAGTCCCTAAACACCAGAGCTGTGTGCTCGCAGGATGCATTGAGACTTGCCCTCTATTCAATCTACGAACTTTAAGGAACACCTACAATGTGCAAAACACCAGAGAGGCGCTAGCCCCAAGGTGGTGAAGGCAGGAAGGAGACACATCCATTAAAGGGCCTGCTGTCTGCGCGCTGAGCCCGGGGCTTGGCACTCCACAGACCTTCTTGAAAGCACAGCAACCCAGCGTGATTCCTCTGATTCATGTTTTCCAGAGAAGAGAAGGAAGCTGTAGGGAGATTCAGAGACTCACCAAAGGTCACATAGATAGGAAATGAACCTACATCTGCCTAACCCCAAAGCCTCTGCTCCTCACGACGCCGTCTTCCCATCGGCCTGGTTTGTTTGGCTTCGGTGTCTGTGGTCAAAGCGTGCAAGTTTTCAGGAATGATGTCTCCTCTCTGGCCTCCTTTTCCCCTTTTACAGTCAGTTACAGTCTCTTTCTTTCTGACCAACACATGACCCTGACATTGAATTTATGTTCCCTTTGTGGAGGCAGCTGGCATTTGAAGCTGTCACTGCTGAGAGCCTTACTTAAAATGTCTCTTCTTGTCACCGGCCTCTGGGAGAAAAATAAGCACCCCCTTCCCAGTCCCCGACTCAGCCCGGCCCGGCTCACTGACGTCAGCACCAGGAGCTCTGAGACGTTCACCCACGTTAGCACCAGGATTGGAAATCAAAGGTAGCTATTTTTGGACTCAACTTCAATCGTTTTCCCTTGGAACCCCCTCAAGGCCAAGAGAGCAAATAATTTAATATGATTAGATTGAAACAATCCCAGAAATTGGTCTCTTTATACACCTTGGCACCATTTTTGACAAGGGTATGAGAATAATCAAAATAAATGAACTTGGCCGAGTGGGTGTGAAGTGTTCCTTCTACTGGGCCTGGAATGCTGTCCCAGGGCCAGGGACAAAGACTCCTTGCTGAGAAGGAACTGCACAGGAAAATCCTGCGTGCGCAGGAATGAGAGCCCACATCCCAACCCAGTGCCCGCTCCCTGCCCTGTTCTGTTTGAGTGCAGGGCCCGGGATCTGGTGGAACTGCCTCTGAAGCCTCTGTCACGGGTGCACTCGCCACTTGGCAGGTGCGTCCTGGCTTTTCTGCTCTCTATGGTTGCATTCCTCTGACTTCTCAGAGTGCAGCTAACCTTCCTTCCCTCCCTCTCCCCAGGGTCGCTGGGTGCATGGGGGCCTGGACAGATCCAGAAGGAACCCCTGCTTGTCATTCCCCTGCAGCAGCTATAGGTCTTGGCCCTGCATTTTGGGTCTAGAGACTGCTGTGAATTTCTCATCTCTGCCTTCAATCTCTCTCCCTTTCAAACCACACCTCCCAGGGAACCACCTTCCCCTGACGAAGGCCAAGCTCCCTCCCTAGTGGATCTGCCTGCTCAAGCCCAGGCTCGGGGTGAGGCCTGCAGGCTGCGAGTCCTTGGGTAGTGATGCTGTATGGGGACCCTACCTATAGTTCCCCAACCCATGTCTCCCCGCACCAGGACCTGAACGTCACACTTAATGACTCTCTTGGAGTTCCCCAAACACGGTAGGACTTTGCTCAGGCAGCTCCTGCTTTGCTCTGGAAAGTGCTTAAAGATACAATAAAGCCATAAAGAATAACATTGAAACATCCCATACCCCGTAACATTTTGTGTTTGCTTCCACTCATTTTCTAAAAAGAAATAATTCATTACAGAAGAAAACTAAATTATCCTTAACCATTTACCATCCATATCAATCTCTTCCTTCTTTCCAAGAAGCAAAAACCATCCTTGCAATTCATTTTCTTAAACTTTTGCATAACGTGTGCTCAGAGAGTCCATTCTTGCCAACATGTACATACACATAACACTATTGTACAGTTGTAATGTGCACTAACGAGGCCACATGCGTGCATAACATCTGAACCGTAAGACACAGAAGGGCATACAGAAAGGCCAGAGGTATTTCTCCCACCTCCACACCCAGGGTCCCAGTTAGCCTTTGCAGGGACAGCAGGGACAGCCACTGTTCTGAAATTGTCTATCTGGCACTGGCAGCTGCCTGGATTCCTAATCCCCTTGGCACTGCCAGGCTTGTCCTGCCCCTATAAAGTTTCCCCGGTGGCTCAGCTAAGTCCCTCAGCCCCTCCTGTGAGTCTGCCCTATGCCTGTGCATGTTTCCACCCAACTCTTTTCATGCTGGCTCATAGCCCCCGCCCCCCACCCCCTGGCCTGGCTGAGAGAGGGGCTGGTATCTGAATGCGTCTAGAAAGCTCAGCCCCTTCACAGTCAGCCTGCAGTGCCTCCAGGCCCCTCCCCTGCCTCTAACAGAGCCCCTTCTGACACTGGCTTTGAACCCCTTTGCCAAAAGCCGTTCATTAGTCTTAGCAAATTGCTTTGCTGACACTTTCCCGGAGTACGTCTCCAATCCAAATGGCATGTGCCTGTATTTGTTTCTTTATTAAATCTGGATCAAAGATTAGTTTAATCCGGGAAAAGTTTTTGAGCTCACCTTAAAGCAAGGAAAGAAATATTTTTTGGGAAATTTGTGTGGCTGCTGCCACTATCCCCCAGGAATGAGCAGGTCACTTTCGGTTGGGAGTGTGTGGAAGTCCTTGCTGGAGGTAAGATTTTTGGCATGGAAGTTCCCAGGAGAACTTGTAACGGTTGATCCCCAACCCCCCACCCCAGTCTCCTATGTTGCTCTGAATATTGAGAGAGATAGAAAGAAAAGATGGTTTTCTACTTTAGTGCCACAAAAGAAGCGAATATCCTACTGTATTAGATTTGCCAGAGCAAATTTGGTAGTATTGCCACATGATTCCTTTGGTTAATAAAAATTGTTACTCAGTGCAGCACAGCAAACATTTAATAAGCATCTGCTATGTGCCAAGCACTGTGACACAATGTCTTATCCAATCCTCCCAACAACTTGAGAAGGAAGGTATTATTATTGTTACTACCGTTGCTAGAGACCAACTGGTATAGTCAAAAGAGTCTGGACCAATCGCTTCTTGTCTGTGACACTCCACTCCCTCACCCAGGCATAAAGAGTCACGGACATCACTCGGTTGGGCCTACCAGCCTTGTTCTTCCTTCTGCTAACGGCACCTTGGTTTTTCCCTTTGGACACTCTCCTGCCCATCCACAGTTCACGCGGTTTGGGTTTCAAGGGTGACCAGGCGCATCCAATCAGCGCATCTCCTTCCCTGGGCCGAGGAGGCTGGCTCAGACATGGACACGGAAGTGGCCGGCAGCTAAGGGAACGCTGCAGACGGCGCGACTGGCGCTTCACCTGCAGTTCCGAATTTGGACACCAGTCAATGCTCCCGTTTTCCCTAGACCAGTTTGAATTGGGTTTCTGGGAGACAGAACACCCAGATAGTCACTTTGACAATGTCCCTTGCTTTTCTGTCCCTGTGTGGGTCAAGCGCGGGCTCAGGAGCCAGCCTTCTGTGGCTCCACTCCTCTGCTTAGCAGCAGCGTGACCTTGGTGAGCTCATCTTTCAGGACCGCTGCAGTCTCATCAGTGAAACAAGAATAAAATAGCATCTCTTTAAGGTTATGCTGAAGCTTAAATGCATAAACACATTTAGAATGCACTTATAACAATTTATTGCATGTGGTAAATAGTCTGTGCTGGCACTTGTTGCAGTTGCTGGGCGGGGGAGGGGCAATTCCAGCCCTTCCGGGAAAGCTCAGCGGTCACAAAGTCTGGTCCGGCCAACCCAGGTGGGGCAAGCCCCTCTCTCTCATCCCCCTCTCTCCGTTCCTGGCCAGGTTGGTCAACAGACACTCCTCCCACTGAGCTGTTGACAGTGACAACCCACTGGTGAGTGAGGAAAGTATCTGTTACCCTTTGCTGCCTTTGCAAGTCCTGCTCCACACATCCCAAGCCCCTAAGATCACTTTCCTTTTCCAAAGGTTTCTCCTCTGCAGACATGCATTTCAAACTCCCCTTCTCACCGAGGGCATCGCATTTAAAATTCATGTGGTGAGTTGTTGAGGAAAAGAGTTTATAATCCCTTTCTAATAAAAAATAAATAAGATAAAATGAGAGAAGTAACCCTCCTGAGCAGCTGCCTTCCGGCATCGCATCCTCGCCGTCAGCGTCCAGAGGCACCAACTCCGGAGGTGGGACTCAGAGCCTCCTGCCCCCTTCACCTGCCGGGCCTGGAAAGCCCCGTGGTGCGAGCGACAGAAGGTGGACACTCCGGGCTGGGGACTGTCGGTGAGACAGGGGCCAAAGTTCAGCTGTTGTACACGTCAAGGTGCTAGACACACAGCCCCCAAGACCTGCGAGCCATCCCAAACAGGCAGCCCGGGAGGTAATCTGACTCCCTCGGCCTGCGCTGCGCGCACGGTCGGCTGTGCATGTGGGGCGCCAGCGTCGCCGTGGAAGAGTTTTATGAAATGTGAGCCAGCAAAGTCATATATTGCTCCCGCGAAGGTCTGGCTCCAGCTCACCCTAGAAATTAACTCACGCAAAAATGACTGAGTCAGCTTTTGGGTTCATCCCTGGAGGAGGAAGCCCGGGGTTTGAGGGTAGTCCACGCGTAGGAAGTGATGGGGTTGGGGGGTGGGGAGCAGAGCAATTATCTGGTGAATCTGATTAATGTAGACAGCTGGGGGCAGAATCCTCCTCTCGCCGAATGAGAAGCGAGGGCACAGTGAGCATGAAGCAGGCGTCACACCTGGACACCTCGCAGGCTCTGAGGGTTTCTTTCCCTTCTATAATTTCATGGTGTGCACACAATGGCTTTGCTATTTTTATCAGTAAGCCTGAGAAACAGCTATGCTGCAGGCCCTTGCCTAAGTAATTTCTACACATTTTTTCCAATTCTTTTCCAAGCTCAGTGGACAGGGAGGGGCTGTTTTCTGCAGTCTGTGAATGAGGAAACTGAGGCCAACACACACTGTGAGTTAGCACAAAGCTGGCAATAAAATGCACATCTATTTGTTTTACAGTATGTTTTATTTTATTTTTTTTAATAATACATGTGTAAGTTTTTTTAAGTACTAAAGAGTATATCTCCCTCTCGTTCCTGACTTTCCTTCCAAAAATATTCTCCATCGATACCAGCTCGTAGCGTGCATGTGTGCAGGCAGCATACAGCCCCTCCTCTCACACAGATGGCAGCATTTTTGACAAACTGATCTACTTCTTGCATTCTCAAAACCAGGTTATCATGGCAACTTGCCAGGCATATACAAAAGTAGACAGAACAGGGAAATGAATTCCCATCAATGGGCTTCGACAGATGCCCACCCCCAGCCTCCCACCCACCCACCCTGCCCTGGACTACTTTGAAGCAAATATCAGACATCAAATTGTCTTAACTGTAAATAGTTCGGGTCATATCTCTGAAAGACAAAGATTCCTGTTAAAGTATACACATAATACTATAGTCAAGGCTCTGAAAGCAGGAAGTCCGTAACAGGTGGCAGAGACCAGGCGGCAGCGCATGCACGCACAGAGCTAGCTCGTCCGCGCGCGCCGCGTCTGGCCAAGTCCCTGCCGAGCAGCATTTAGATTGGGGCAAGGCTTTTGCTACTGTTACGTTGAGCCATAGGAAATTATTAATTTTTGATCATTTTTGACCCACAAAAATAACAATTTTTTATGGTTCCATGTAGTACAGGCAATGTTGCAGCGAGTACCCACACGCGTACTCTATACAAGAGTTTGGTCATGAGAGGAGTGCCTAAAAGTGGCGCATCTTTAGTAAGACACTAGCTCTCCTACTGAGGACTTGTACCACCAAGGAACAAAATAAAACAAAATTTCTACTGCTCTTGGCCTTGGACTAATCTATTGCTTTGTTTCCAAATACTCTCTGTGTCCAACTAATCTGTCTGTCAGTGTGATCATCCCCACAGTGACAATCTGATTGTGTTACTTCCCTGAGTGAATCCTTCCATGAGTCCCCATTGCCCTCAGAGTAAAAAAGTCATCTTCCTAATCTGGCATCAAGGACTTTCACAACCTCATCCAACCTGTCTTTCTAGCCTATTCCTGCCACTTCCCTATATTTCAGCCATACTAGCTGACTCACCATTACCCAAATAAACAAACCCTACTTTAAAATGGTTGTGCCTTTGCCCAGGCTGTTCCCTTATTCTCTTGCCAGAGAACTCCTATTCATCCTTCAAAACCCAAGTCCACTGAGTTCTTGTCTGTGAAATCTGTTCTGAGCCTTCCAGGTAGAGTCAGGCATGCTCCTTTCTGGATGTAACTGACTCTGCGTTCAAGAGATGACTCTACAGTAGCTTTTATTTTTTTATTTATTTTATTTTTTTAAAGTTTAATTCACACAGATTAGCTTTCTTTCAAAGGAAAACATTATGTGACAGTTCACACTTGAAAACCTGGTATAACACAAACTTCCACTCTATCTGGCACAGACATATTCAACATGCTATATTAAGTATAATTTCCATTTTATTTTTTTCCAACGGATAGTTTTTCTTCAGTCCTCACGGACTCAACTCCTTACAGAGGCTCTGGTGGAGGTCTTGGGGCAGCTCCCGCAGGTCTAAATCCGGGTCGGGGTGTTCGGTCCTTGCGGGCTTCCCGAGAACGGTTCCTGACTACCTTGCTGTGATCGGCACAGCGCACACAGTAATCAGCTTCACGCACAGCTTGGGAAGCACGTAGGCATCGAAGACACTCGCTTCAGAATGTCCCCGACAGCTGCGGCCTCCACTACGTGCCGAACAGACGAACCTCTTCACGGCCTTGTCTTCAGGCACGCGCCGGGCCCAGCTCGTGCAGCGATAGGCTGCACACGGCCACCGCCCTTTTGGGCACGACCGTTGTTCCTTCTTTTCTTTGTCATCTTGGAATCGAGGACGCGAACAAGTCCACTAGGTTTTAGATTTGCATGTCTGAGGTACGCAGTAAAGCACTGATCTCGCTCCTGAACACGGACCCATACATACAACTCTTCTGCTGGAAGGTGGGGTGTAACTGCATGCCAAGAGAGGAAGAATTTTGTGTCTTGGATTTAAAGCGGAGACTGTTAAAATGTCATCGGATTGCTTCTTCGGGGGCTCGTCGGCGAGTGGTTATTAAAAGCACCCTCATTCCCTGAGGATTAGCTCCTGTGCTGGGCCCATCTCTGGGCTTTAGATGGGCCCGCAGAGAGACAGGGGACAGACAGGCCAGGACGGGGCTCCCCAGTGAGTTCTGGGAGTCTGGGTTTGTTCTGTTTTGCCCACTCAGTGGGCTGTTGCCGCCTTTTGTAATTCTTTGTTCTGCATCTTTCCCTTCTAATCAAATCCCTAACTACCTGCCCTCCTGCCTCCCTTTTCTTTATTTTTAAAATTATATTAATAATTTGATACCTATTAATAGACAAAAATGCTATAAATGGCCTAAATGACCACAAATAGGAAAATATTTAAATAAATTATGACCTATCCATGCAATAGAATACAACGCAGCCATTAAAAAGGATAAGGCAGCATGAAGCTGCAAATAAGCATACATAGCGCGATTCTATTGCTTAGAAACACATACATCCGTGATATATACATTTTTGTTATGCCCTGAATTTTTTGAAGATTACCCACGATATATACTTGATTATATATCAAGCTCTAGAGAATAGGAATGGAGGTTGTGAAGAGTAGAAAATTTTATTTTTCATTTATACTCTTTAGGTATATACTTTGAATATATCAGAAAACCACAATATATTTACCATATAAACTTTTGAAAACATGGAAAAATAAAAAGAAGATGATAAAAAAATCTCCTGCAATCCCACCATTGATGGCCACTGTTAACATTTTGATGAGCATCTTTCCAGACTTTTCTCTGGGTTTATGTGTTTAACTGAAATAAGGAGCTCAGTCTTCTGTAACTTATGTTTCCCAATTATGCATGGCAGCTTCCTACATCACTGTGTATTCTTCCAGACATCATTTTTATTGGCTACTAAGGATCCCATAGTTGCTTTACTGCCTTCCTCCCTGCCGTGCTTCTGGTCTTTATTCCTTCAAGTATCTGCGACAATCTCTGTGTTTAGCTGCAGAGGGCACAGCTGGCCGCCACACAGGATGCTGTTTCTAATCAGAACAGCGGACCTTATGTGCTCACCTACACCTGCTCACACGCTCCCAAACACTCCTGTGAACAGAGGATGCGGGACACGGCCTCCCAGTTTCCCAGGCCCGTGTCGCCAGTGGATGCGTATGGAGAACCGCATGTCAGCAGGCCCAGGCAGCTGGTGGAATTCTGCTGTCCGGCTGGGCCATGGACTTGTGGACAGTGTTCGCCAAGCAAGCACAAGGGGAATTCTGAAAGTGAGGCATTTAATCCACAAAACACAGAGAATCACTCCTGCTTTGCTGTTCAAAACCCAGTGCCCATTAGAGGGATTCCCATCTTCCAAAGGAAGCCCTCCACCTCCGCAGCCTTCTGCATGCCTTTGGAGGGCTCTGTTGGGGAAGACGGTTGACACTTCTCTCTGCAGGTCTCAGGGAGGACCTTAGCTTCAGAAGCTATGGGAGGAAGAGTTAGAAGAAAGAAAAGTGGGACACAGATGGAGAGGCGACTTGGCTAGGATTACCCGGGTGACAGCCCTTCCCAAGCCTGCTGCCAGGGCTAAATGAGCTTATAAAAGGGCTCAAGTGTTAACCAAACCCAGGCAAATGGCAAGTCACATGATGCATGACAGAGGCCTGAGGGTCTGGGGAGACAGCCCTTCTCACAGGATCTGCAAGTTCTGCTGGTTGAGTCTGGAATGTATGTTGAACCTGTAACCTTCTTCCCTTAGCCTCCCAAAACAAGCATGCAAGACAGCTCCTAGTGACTTCTCCCTGAGAAGTTGTTAGGGCTGCACTGAGACCTGTCCTGCTACTGCTGGGCATGTGGCTTGTCATATTTGCTGAACACCTATAGTATGCCTGGCACTTGCATGGACCTGGGGCAGCAAGCCTTTGCCAAATGTCTGCCACATGCCTAGCTCCTAATGGCAAAGCAGAAATACTAGTTAATGCGCTCCTATTGGATGCCTAGAATTAAGAGGCATCGACGAATGAATAAGCCTATGTTAAGTGCCTACTCTACACCAGGCAAGTGCTGAAAACTGACTCTTCTCATTCCTCACTGCCCAAACTGGGCATGCCCATGTGACAATGATAATGAAATCCAGCCCACTCTTTGGGGCAGTTTTTTACTTCAGAGCTGGTTTGGGGGACCACCAGCATCAGAATCACTCAGGATACTTATTAAAAATGCAGATTCTTAAAGCCCGCCACAATTCTGCTAACTCAGAACATCGGAGGGTGGGTCCAGGCATCTTACAGTTAAATAACCTCCCCAGATAAATCTTATGCACAATGAAGTTTGAGATCATTGCTTTGAGGTCTGGGCGTATCTCCTGATTCATTTTAGTAAGTACAGAGAGGTAGAGGTCAGGGATTCAAGCAGTCATTCACGCATCTTTGGGCTTAGTGACCTTCCTGCAGAAAGGGGACCTGAGATCCCCACTAGTCAGTGGGAAGGTCAATGATTGGTGACCACCAAAAGAGGAAGCACAACTGAGTGACTAACATACAGGAAGATAACCAATGTCTTAAGGCATCAAAGAATACAACCAGAAAGGAAAGGTCATTTTCGCCTATCCAAATACCAACTCGTTTTTTTCATAAAACCTAGTGCTTGCTTGGCAGTGTGATAAAACTGGAGTTCACATGCTGTGGGTGGTGGCCTGCAGTGGTGCAAATTTCTTGGAGAACAAATTGGGATTATGTACCAAGGGCCTTACAAATATTCCTATAGCATAGTAATTCCATTTTTAGGACTCTGTCCTGAGGAAATCATATTAATCATAGCTAAAGAGAAAAAAAAATACCTTCTGAAGGACAGAATCTTGCAAAGTTAGTTACAATGATGAAAAAACAGGCAACAGGAAGAAATGGTTAATAAAACCAAGGGGCCTGTTCTGTACTTTAAAATAACATGGCGGAGAGCTTATAAAGGTGTGGAAATTGCTTATGTTATAGTATGATCCCATAGGAAGAAAGAATACATTCCAGGAAAATTAGAAAGAAATCCATCTAACTCTAACTATAGTTATTTTTGAAGAGTAGAGATTGTAGTGATTTTCTTCCTTCCACTTTTCTGCTTGTTAAAGAGCATATCCCATTTTTATAATTAGAAAAAAAAGCTAGCAGGCAAACAAAAACATGCAAGCAAATCTATTTTTCAAAGGATGGAAAGCCAGGCTGACAACAATGAAGGCTATTGGAAGTCCAGCTTCCACCTGCAGTCCTGCCAGCTTCCTCGCCCTGCTTTGGCCAGGCCGAGGGACCCACCCGCTGGCTGTGGCGCCTAGCTGAGGCCTCTCCCGGCTCACAACGACTTTTGCCAGTTTATCAGAACCAGCATCAAATTCATCTCTCCCTTACTAATTTGGGGGGAGGGATATTTATCAGTTCATCAGCTAACATCCTTTCAGTCACCTTCTATGTGTTTCTCCCTGTTAATGGAAATATTTATTAAAAGGCTATTATGTGCTAGTTAGCTCCCAATTGACCTGCAAAATGGTTATTTTTAAAATCAATTTTATAACAATATAAGTTACATCCAATAAAATGCACTCATTTTAAGTGTAAAGTTTGATGAGTTTGGACAAACATGTACACCAGTGGAACCAGCAAGGTGATCAAGCTATATATAGAACATTTTATATATATATATATATATATATATATGTATATATATATACACACACACATATATATATATATATCAAGCTATATATAGAACATTTGCATGACCCCAGAATGATCCTCTGTGCCCCTTCCGGGCTGCTTCCACGCAAAAAGCAACCACGTTCTGATTTATTCCGCCATACGTTAGTTTTGCCTGGTTTTGAACTTTATTGAAATGAGATCATGCACTGTGTACTCTGCTGAGTCTTTTTTTCTCTTTTGTTCAATACCATGGTTGCATGTTGGATTTTCCTCGCTCCTGTTACTATACAGCATTTCAAAGCATGCATATACCACAATTCATTCGGCATTCCACTGCAGCTTGCATCTGGATGGTTTCAAGTTTGGAACTATCATAAAGGGTGCTGCTGTCAATATTCTTGTCTATTGAGTGGAATATTATTTTCCTTCTTTAAAAAGAAGGAAATCCTTTCCTGCCATATGCTACAACTAGGACACACGTGGAGGGAGTTATGCTAAGTGAGATAAGCCACAGAAGGACAAATACTCCTTCTGATTCCACTTATATGAGGTATCAAAATAGTCAAGCTCATAGAAACAGAGAGTGCAATGGTGGTTGCCAGGGGCTGGAGAGAGGGGAAATGGGAGGTTGCTGTTCAATGGGTATAAAGTTTTGGTTATGCAGGGTGCATAAGTTCTAGAGATCTGCTGTATAACATTGTGCCTATACTTAACAATAGTAATAAAAAAGGTTTAAAGAAAAGGTGGAAGCCACCCAGATGGTCATCCACTGATGAATGGATTAATAACACGTGGTATATCCATACAAACGGAATATTATTCAGCAATAAGAAGGAATGAAATAGTAATGGCTATTATGAATAAAGCTGCTGTCCATATTCTTGTACAAGTTTTTATTTTTTTTCCTTGAGTAAGAATAGAACAGCTCAGTCATATGGTAGGTATATGTTTAATTTTATTTTTAAAAACTGCCAAACTGTTTTTCTAAGTGGTTGTACATTTTACATTTCCTATTGGCAGGTGTGAGTTCCGATTGCTTCACATCTGGGCCAGCATTGGTGTTGGCAGTCTTTTTGATTTCAGCCATTCCAATGACTGTGTAGTAGGATCTCATTGTGGTTTTAATTTGCAAATGATGGTGACTGATCATGTTGAGCATCTTCTCCTGCACTTGCTGACCATTTGCATAACTTCTTTGGTGAAGTGTCCAAGTCTTATGCTCATTTTTTAATTGTGTTGTCTGTCTTCTTATATTGAGTTGAAAGAGTTTTTATATATTCTTATTACAAATCCTGCATCAAATGTATACATTGTGAATATTTTCTTCCTGTCTCTGGCTGCCTTTTTATTTTCTTAATAGTGCTTTTTTCCCCCAGCTTTTCCATCTTTGGCTAAAATAGTGTCTTATGACAAAGATTTTTATTTGTTTTTGTTTTGTTTTTTAAGGAAAGCATATGTGCTTTTTTTTCACCTACTCTTGCAGTGTTTGTTTTTTTTTACTAAATAGATTTATTTAACTCCCATTTTACAGATAAGAAAAGTGAGGCCCAGAGAGTGCAAATGCTTTGCCCAAAACCACTTACTCGGTATATGGCAGAATCAGGCTTCAATTCGATAACTTCAAAGCCGAGCGCTCTGTCCAGCTACAAGTTCAATTTCCAATCAAACCCAGAAAACCAAAGGCAATTGCACCAGATTGTAGTAAACCTACTATCTAAGATGAACAAAGACTGACTGAGCCCCAGGGTCCAGAAGTAACTAACTGGGGCCTCTTGTACTTTCAGATATAAAATACATGGATAAATAGAGATATTAAAGGAAGGGAATGTGCTTCCCTCCCTAAAGAAATAAAAACGTGATCGCTCTTTGCACTGTAATCTCTGATGAGAGCATTTAATCAATTAGCATTGCTGTTGTCAAAACCTGCTTCCCACCGAGCCAAAACTGCCGGGGGGGCGGCACATGCCCGGGGCGGCGCCTCCCCCTCCGGGCTGGGACTCGCCCTGCAAGACAAGTCATGTTTTCTCTCCCAGAGACCTTCATTCTTTCAGCCCCAGATGTGAAACCAGAGGCCTCTTATCTGGCATTATTTATCTCTACGCTAATAAAATGTCAGTCCCAAAGGGAAACTTGAAAAGAATCCCGGTTGTCTCTGCTCCTGAGGGGAGAGGCGCCGAGGCCGGCTCACCTCGCCGCTCTGCCACGGCCGCAGTGCCAGGCTCCCTGAGGAGTGGGCCCCGGAACGGGCGGGCGAGGAGGACGCGCTGTATGTCTTCCCCTTCGCAGGGGCTCTCTGGGATTCAGGGCAACGAGTGGGAAGGAATCCACAGTTAATGCGGCGCACTTCTCAGAGGCACATCGTGTATCCTGCAGCCCTCCAAGGATCCAGGCAGGGAGGGTCGGCATGTCCATTTTATTGATGAAGAAATTGAGGCCCCAAGAGGTGCCACTTCCCCGATATTTGTGCAACATTTTGTGCTAACGGCTTGGCAGCGCCCCATTTATTCCTCTGAATAGGCCACTTTTTGCACAGAAAAGAGCTGAGGCTCAAAGAGGGGCCTCATAGCTGACAAATCAAAGGACTGACCCCAGAACCAGAAATCACGCTCAGCCTCCCTGATAACGAGTCTGTGCTGTCCGCTGCCCCCAGGCGAGGGCACCAGGGTTTCTGCAGACACAGAGCTGTCACTGGACGGGGAATGCCCACCCAGGCCCCTCCGAGTCCCAGACCCAGGCTGCACCTCTGCTCTCAGCAATTGTGTCCTCGTAAAGTCCAAGCACAGCCAAATGAGACATGTCACATGTTGATGCCTCTTATTTTGTGATTAAAAAAAAAAGAATGAATGATTGTGTAAATTATCCACCATAGATGAATAGGAAAAGGAAAGATACTGAAGCATCCTAAGGTATCACTGTGCCCATTTGAGACTGGTGCCCACATTGTCGGGAACAGACTCCCATTGAACAGAAAATAATCCAGGCTGGTTAAAAATGAAATTATGCAGAGTCGTCATATGGTAAAAGCTAATTATCAATAATAAAAATAATACACAGAATCAAAACCAATAGCAAAATCATATGTATCATTATAAGAAATAAAATAAACAATAGTAAACTAGGCTGGGTGTGGCAGCTCACAGCTGTAAATCCTAGCACTTGGAAGGTCACTTGAACCCAGAAATTTGAGCCCAGCCTGAGCACGAACAAGACCCCATCTCTACAAAAAAACAGAAAAATCAGTGGAGCGCACCTATAGTCCCGGCTGCTTGGGAGGCTGAGGCAGGAGGATCACTGGAGCCCAGGAGTTTGAGTTTGAACTATGACACCACTGCACTCTAGTCCAGGCAACAAAACCAGGCCCTATTTTCAAAAAAAATCCCCCAAAAAACAAAAAGAAAAGAAAGAAAAAGAAAGAATGAAATAAAAATAATAAACAATAATGAAGTATAATAAAATAATAATTAATAATAAACTAAAATCAGCAATAATAATAACTATAGCAACTAATTTTGTGCCAGGATTAAATGAATGGATACTCTTCAGGAGTCCATTCATTTAATCCTCAGAATGACTCTGTGAGATGGGAAGTAATACAAAGCCCCATTTTACAGATGGGGAAGCTGAGGCAGCAAGAAACCAGGGGCGTGTTTCTCAGTGGGACAAACCCAATAGGGCCCATTTCTCAAGGTCAGTGAAGTCCAGGAAGGGTGGGACAAAGACTGAGTTCCCACAGCTTGGGTAGGGACCCTGGTCTGGGAATCCTCTGGGCACGACTGGAAAACACAAAGGGGCCCAGATCTGGTGGGTTCCTAAGTGCTGTGAGCAGACAGCCCAAGCAAGACTTGGTGGGAAGTAGTAGCCAAGCACTGAGTCACTTGTGACCCTTAGCTGCTCCCTACGCCCCAAGGAACAGGAGGGGAGCAGGGCACTCCCGCAGTAGACAGGCAGAGGCTGTGAGGCTGTGGCAGCAGCAGGGTGGAAGGAGGGGAGATCCAGGAGACCCCAGAGGGCCAGGAAACCCAGCCAAGGGTGGTAACCCAGTCCGATCCATGGGAACGCCCATTCACTTGCAAAATCAGCTCAGCTTCATTAACCCTTTCTTCTTTAACATAAAAGTCTGCCCCTTTACAATTTTGTGCCTTCATCTTTTTTTCCTGTTAACTCCCTCTCTCCCACCTCTGCTTCCCCAGCCCCTACTTGTCCACCCTCACCCCCAACACTCCTCTTCCATAAACTTCTCTGAGGGTCCTTTCACATTCCATTCACATTCATTTCTCTCAGGAAATGTGCATGGACACCTGCTCGGGGCCAGGTCCTGGCCCGGTGGCGACCGGCCCTGGCACACCGTTGAGGAATTCCTCTGCTGGACGGTGGAGGTGCTGCCTTGGGCCGTGCCAGGAGCAACCCCAGCCTCCCAGTCCAGGGCACTGCTATATGGCTCAAGCAGTTCCATGTCCTTGTCATTGCTTTATAAAACCACGTGGCTTATCTGTGGCATGTGCTGGCCCACATGCTGGCTGGTCCCCCCAAGGAGACAAGTGGGATATGGGAATATTAATTTATCTGGAGTGAAAATAACCCAATACTTAAAGATGACACAAGGAAAAAAAAAGGTGGAGGTCACAAGGACAAGGGCATTTAACTTAATCAAATTTGATTTTAACAGGAGAGATTTAAATAGGGTGGGGTGCCTCTGAGCATCTTGCCCTGAGGAGCACAATTCCAGCGCTTCAAGACACAAAATATTCACACAGCCTGTCCTCTAAATGCCCACCAAGCGCTTCCTCTGACCTCCAGAGCACTGGGAATTCGTGCTACGAAGTGTTACCCACACACAGCCACACATGCAGCGCTTGGTGAAGGAGTCAAGGAATTTTCCAGAGCAATTTTGACTACAGGTGAATTCTGCCTGCACACATCCACATCGCGTCAAGGTTTGTCTTTGCAATGGGCTTTTTCTGATGGGGTATGATGAGGCCCTTAATTACTTCACAAAACGCACAACAATAAAAAGCAATGTAACGACTACCTATAAACCCAGGAATGCCGTCGAATCGAGCCATGGCTAATGGGGTAAAGACTAACGCGGCCACAACCACATGTTGGCCTCGGCTGTGAACTGCTGGCACTAAGTAAATAATGAAGGAAATAAGATCATCGCAGTCATTCTCCCCATTAGATGAAGGGCTGGTTGTCTGTTTAAAGTGCCCCTCAGACTCTAATGAGGTCACCCATGCCCTCTGGGCTCGGGCGCTCACAGACGAGGAAACGGAGTCACAGGAGAGAAGATTGGCAGCCGCGCTGCCCTCCTCGTGCCTCCTCAGAGCCCCGGGCTTTGGCCAAACGGGAGAGGTGAGAAGGGAGGAACCGGCCTCAGAAGAATTCAGAGCTGTTGAGAAGGATCTGGGACAAGGACAAACAAGTGTTCATGGGAACCCAAATCCAGGCACTTCTCAGAGCCCCAGCTTCTTGGAGAAATTGCATCAAAAGGAAAAGAATCTGGTCCCAACCTTTATTTCTCCCAAGGCATGAAACTCCTGATTTCAAACCAGCTCTTTTGGCCTCTGAAAGAAAATAAGAAAAAGATGTGGCTGTGTAGTTCCTCCAGCAGTGAAAGAAAGAAAGAAAGAAAGAAAGAAAGAAAGAAAGAAAGAAAGAAAGAAAGAAAGAAAGAAAGAAAGAGAGAGGAAGAAAATCGCTTCAGGATTCGCAACAGAAAGGGCCTCCTTCCCCTTTATCGATAATTTTGAAAGGGTCGCTGTAAGACACTGACTAATGACACGTGACCTTTGGATTCTCCACGAGGCAGCAGGCGCAGGCCCTGGGCCCAGCGGGGACCCCTCTGCCAGTTAGGGGTCACTCTCTCCATTCAACGCTTTATTAGCCCCTCAAGTCTCAGGGCGAAGTCCTGCTGCTTTGAGACGTTTACAGCTTTGATTGAGGAAAGCTATTCAGGGCAGGGGAGAGGGTCTGTTTGTTTTCAGGAGGAAGCCTCTGTGAGCCTGCCCCCTCCCCCTGGTGTTTCCAGAGCCGCTGGAGAGATAAAAGCCATACCTCCTTTTGACCTTCATTGGACAGTAGGAGCCCAGACTCAGCGTGGAATAATAAAGGCATATCATGCTGCATAAATTACCCGTGATTGACACGCTTTCTTCCAACTCCAACTTAAAGGGGATGCTGGGGGCTGGGTCAGGGAATGGCGAAGGGCTTGGTTTATTTGCTCAAGCACCTACTGTGTGCTCAGGCAGGGATGAGGCACTTCCTAGGCATTGCATTTGCACCAACAGTCCCACGAGGTCAATATTGTTTATCCCCGTGACGTACCTGCACGAGGAAACAGGCTCAGCAAAGTTCGGCGATTTTCTCAATGACCCCAGGGAGGCAGAGGAAGGCACAATGTTTTGCTGTAAGAATATTTTGACAAAGCCTTAAAAACATCAGCTTTTCCAAATTGCCAAGTCATTTACCAGAACTGTCATCCACACCCGGTCCCTGAGCCTGACCCTGACCCCTGGGTGAGGGATGGGGGGACGAGAGAGGCCCGGTGCCGGACAAGGATGGCAGGAGGCCGCATGTTGGTTCCCCGCTCGCCCGGCAGTATTTGTGGACCAGCAGGGTCCGGGCACAAAGGGCCTTGTCCTCGCGGACTCTGCGTAGAGCAGGGAGACCGACGGCAGCAGGAAGTGTGGACATGGATGTTGGATGATGGTAAGAGCCTTGAGGAGAAGAAAGCAGAGCTGCAAGACAGAAAGCCTCTGGGGGGCAGAAAGAGGCACAACCTTGGGGAGAGTAGTCAGGGAATCGCCCCGCCCCAGGAGGCGACATTTGTCCTGAACATACAGAGAGAAATGACTACACAGGTGATGCAAGCAGAGGGAACAGTGAGATGAGAACAGACTCGATTCACGAAGCAGAAAGAGGACCTAGGGCTGGAGCCCAGGCACTCAATGGGCTTTCCGGGACCAGACTCTAGTGTCAGCACGGTGAGGAGCCAGCAGAGGTCTTCGGCAGGCAGCAGGCGACTGCGGTGAAGCAAGATGCAGAAACAGGATCAGGGAGAGCCCGAGCGGTCCGTGGCTCCTGATCTCCCTGTGCTCTGACGCTCAGCTGGGCCTGGCCAAAGCTGACCTTCTGCCTGCAGGTGTTCTCTCCTTAGCTGTACAGCCGGGCCAGCTCAGGAAATCGCCGCTTGCTATTAACTTTGTCCCTGGATTTGCAGGGTGACTCTGGGGTAAATCACACCTGTCCCTTCCCTCCCGAGGATCAAAAATGCCGTGGGAGTCAGCAGGGAATGTACGCCTGAGTCGAGGGGCCCAGGAGCTCTGCGGGCTGTGGAGACGCTTGCTGGCCACAGTGTGGACCCGGCTTCCAGTCACTGCAGCAGGGAGGTGGAGAGGCAGGCCCTGGGCTGCCAGACTTTCTGATTCTAGCAGAGAAGCCAGAAATCCAGGTCCATGTGAAAACTCTTGGTTTTTAAATGTCCACATCAAATTCAAGTTAAAATAACATTTCTTGAGTTGTATCCTTGAGTCCTGAGCCCAGAGAGTTGCAGCAGACAAGACCCCAGCTTGCAGGGACACCAGCAGGCCAAGTCACTGCTGCTTCTTATCTAACCAAAGCAGAGAATTAAAGGTAAAAGACGCAAAAGAAACAGACGAGTCCCATTCCTGCATTCTAAGCCCTTTTAGTAAAGTGGGCCTATTTGGCAGCCTCCTGAAGCTATGGACCTTTTCTCAGAATATTTTTAAATGCATAAAATCAAATAACAAAAGCACCCAATTGTACTTAAATACCACTATCAAAACATTGCAATGTGCTAATATAGGTGCTTCTTTGTTAATGTATCAATCAACAAGATCTGGGGCTGAGAAAAAAATTTTGACATTAATGATGAGTAGAAATGACATTTCAAGATATCTGTAACAATAATAATGTGGTATGATGTCTACCCGTGATAAATTCCCAGCTACCGGTCCTCCTGCTCTGGGTTATTGGCAACATTCACAATGAAAGAAACTGATACATTTCAGCTAGACAGTAGCAAAAATAAGGATATAATGGTTTCCCATGTAGGCTCACAGACATCCTCCTTCCCTGCCCCCGAAGTGGTCCACGGACCCCAGGTTAAGAACTTCGACATTAGACGAGATTTCCTTGCTAAGTAGATTTTCAAAGAGGAAGCCCTGACCTCATCTTCCCACTTCAGCAAATGGGTCCCCCATCCCCTCATGGCCTGAGCCCTCCTACTTCCAGCCCCGTCCTCCCCACGCAGAGGATCATGGCCCTCAAGGCCCTCCGGGGTCTGGTCCCAGCTGGGCTAGCTTCCATCTCTCTGCCACGGCACCCTCGAGTCTGGCTGCAAGCACAGTTGCCATGTACTTCCTTCTGAGCCTTCTGCCGAGGGCCTGTACAGTCAGGAGCCGGAGCTTGGGGTCAGGCGGGGGCAGGTTTGACTCTTAAATCTGCAACGTGTTAGCTATGAGATGGTGAACTGGCCACTTAACCTTTCAGGCTCAATTTCCCCCAACACCCATTTCCCATGGTTGTAAGGATTCAAGAAAACAATGTTGCAAAGTTCTGGGCACATTTTAAACCCTCAATTCACAGTGGCCCTGCTTGCTGGGGTTTCTATTACACTCGTGTTTCTATGTTCCTTCCTGCTAAAGCATGTCAACTCAGTCTTCCAGACCCAACCGAAACCCTCTGTGTTCACTTGCTCAGGTGGGACATACATTTTCCCATTCTTTTGTGTGTAGATTCGTTAGGTGATTAAATGCCTACCAGAGAAATTGCTAGATCAAAGAACATGTGGATTTTACATTTTGATAGGTATCGACTAACTGCTCTCTACTTACACCCATCTGTACTCCTACCAGGAGAGTAAGAAAGTAATTACTCCTAAATACCCTCCACAGTACTTAATCATTATTGACAATGAGTTAAGGGGAAAAAACAGTGTCATAGTTTTGTTTCCCTTTACATTTCTTTATGCATAAAAGAGATTAAAAACAGGTATACAAAAAAATGCTCAGCATCACTAATCATTAGAGAAATGCTGATCAAAACCACAATAAGATAACATCTCACCCCAGTTAGAATGGCTTTTATCAAAAAGACAAGGAATGACAGACGCTGGTGAGGACGGGAGAGAGGGGGACCCTCGACACTGTTGGTGGGAATGTAGGTTAGCATGGCCGCTAGCAGAACAGCATGGAGGCTCCTCAAAAAACTGACAACAGAACTATCATATGATCCAACAATTCCACTACTGGGTATGCATCTAAAAGAAAAGAAATCAACATATTGAAAAGACGTCTGCACTCCCATGCTTATTGCAGCACTAATCACAATAGCCAAGATATGGAATCAACCTAAGTGTCCATCAATGGATAAATGGATAAAGAAAATGTAGTATATATATGCAAAGTGGAATATTATTCAACCACGAAAAAGGATGAAAGCCTGTCATTTGCAGTGACATGGATGGAACTGGAAGTCATTATGTCAAGGCAAATAGGCCTGGCCCAGAAAGACAAATATCAAATGTTCTCATTCATATGTAGGAGCGAAAAATGTGGATCTCATGAAGATAGAAAGTAGATTGGTAGTTGCCAGAGGCTGAGAAGGGAAGTGGGGAAGGAGAGATGAAGAGAGGTTTATTAATGGCTACCAATATACAGTTAGATAGAAAAAATAAGACCTGATATTTGATAGATCAGAAGAGTGACTATGCTTAACATTAACTGATTGTACATTTTAATATAGCCAAAGAGAATAATTCAAATGTTGCTAGCTTAAAGAAAATATAAATGTTTAAGGTACTGGATATTCCAATTATCCTGATTTGATTATATGAACATATCAAATTATCACATTTACCCCAAAATATGTATCTCTATTATGTATCAATAAAATAAATATATAAAAATAATTTTTAAAAAAGAGATTAAGTATTCTTTTGTATGATCTGTTTACTTGGGCACACTGAGGCCTGACTCAACTTTTCATTTTAACAACTGCAGTGAGTACATTTAGATCCCCAGCTAGTGAGAAGGGGACTAAGATTGACAACAGAAGGAGGTAGTCAAGGAGGTGGGTTAGGGTTTGGGGAGAGATGACAACCAGTTTTTGGGAGGGGAAACAGCATGTGCAAAGGCCCTGTGGAGGGAGGAAGCAAGATGCATTCTGGGAGCTGAGAGGAGGCCCAGATGCTTGGGAAGGGATGCCTGGGAAGCAAAGGGCAGAGGGTGGCCAGGTACTACAGGGGGAAGGGGGTCAACCAGGTAGCCAAGGCAAGAAATTTGGGCCTTACCCTAAGAGCACTGCAGAGCCATTGAAGCAGTTTGAGCAGAAGAGTGACACCATCAAATTTGCATTTGTAATGAATCACTAGGTGGTCTTGTGGAGGAAGAGTTGGTTTCCCCTTCAGAGTTTTCCTTCGGCAGATCTACTTCTCTCCACCTACGCATGCACCTTACTCTTCCAAGCCCCTGTTGTTTCTTGCCAGAACTGTAGCCTCATTCTCTTTTGTCACAGTTTCTCCGAAGCCACCGCTGCTGCCCTCCTTGTCTCCCAACACATTCCCAATCCAGTCTCACCTGGCAGCCAAAGCGAGCACTTAAACATAGGTCAGCCTCTCTCTCTCCACCTGAAACATGCCATTCACCTCCCTCCCACTTAGAATAAAACTTTAACTCTAGCCCTCCTCCCACAGCTCCAAACACACCCTCTTACTCTTCATTTCTCAAACACACAACACCCTAGCCCAACTTAGGGCCTCTACTGCTCTCTAGATGTGGAATGACTGCCGCCCAACACACACTCTGCTTGCTAAGGCCTACTGATGGGTGATGGTGAGGTCCCTGGAGCGCCCTGGCCCCCCCACTGCAATCGAATTTCTCTTCCCCCTGTATCTCTCTCCTAGATCCCTGCCCCTTTCCCCAGTAGCACTTGTCATGGCGCAGTACTGTGGATCTATTTATCTAACGGCCTCACCCTCCCGCAGAAAGCAAGACCCGGGAGGCCATAAGTACTTGCACACTGAGTGATTCCATCCACGCATGTCCAACACGGAATCCTACTCATAGACAGCATGGGCAGGCGCAGTTCTGATTAGTTAGCTTACATTGATGAACTGATCTGACCCTCACAACAACCTGGGAGGCAGGTTCTGTTATTATTCCCACTTTTTAGATGAGGAAACTGAGGCACAGTGAGACAAAGTAACTTGCCTAGGGTTGCCCCACTACAGAATGGTAGCGCTGGGACTGGACCCAGGTGGGGTGACTGCAGAGCCTGAACCACCGGACTGCACCAGCCGAACTGCTCTTCTTCAGGTGGCGCAGCTGAGGCAAGCCCAGGCCAGACACCAGGGCGCCACTTGCAACTTCCCTCCCACCCCTGACCTGCCTTGTCCCTTCCCTACCTCAGATCCCAGCACCACGACTGCTGAGGGGTACATTGGGCCATCCCCTCTCCACTCCTGACCCAGCACCAGCCAGCCACGCCCAGTTCCCCCTAAACCACCCTTGAATCCACACCCTCCCCTTCGACTCCCCTGCTGCTGTCCCTGCCCCGCCCATCTTGCTGAGAGCTGGCAGCCCAGCACCCCCAGCCACGCGCTGAGGGGGCTCCCTGCCCCCCAGACTGCGCCCCTCCAACCCCTCCGCACAAGGCCTGAGTGCAGTCACATCCTTCCATGCACTGCCAGCACCCTGCCAGGGCTTCCCTTTGCACTTTAAGAAGAATTTGATGCCCAGAATTGGTAAATACTTCTTTCTGATGCCCATGAACTTGGAGATCCATGCTGAAATCTCTCTGTGGGATGCGCCTAGGCTGTCCCAGCCCAGGTGTCTGATATTATCTCCTGCCCACCCTCAATGCACTGCAGTCTGGAAAGCAGGCCTTCTTTGTGTTCTCAAATGCACCAGGCTTTTGCCAGCCTCCACACATGCTTCCCCTCTCGCTGACTCCTCTCCTCACCAGACCTGAGCATGTGGCTTCTGCTCAGCCTCAAGGTGTTGGAGTAAATGTGGCCTCCTTCTCACCCTTTGCTGTTTCTTCTCCACTCCAGCCGCTCACTGCCAGCTGAAGTTTTACTTGGTCTGTTAACACGTGCGTTTGCATGTGAACGGGTACACACGCCTAGGCTGTCCCAGCCCAGGTGTCTGATATTATCTCCTGCCCACCCTCAATGCACTGCAGTCTGGAAAGCAGGCCTTCTTTGTGTTCTCAAATGCACCAGGCTTTTGCCAGCCTCCACACATGCTTCCCCTCTCGCTGACTCCTCTCCTCACCAGACCTGAGCATGTGGCTTCTGCTCAGCCTCAAGGTGTTGGAGTAAATGTGGCCTCCTTCTCACCCTTTGCTGTTTCTTCTCCACTCCAGCCGCTCACTGCCAGCTGAAGTTTTACTTGGTCTGTTAACACGTGCGTTTGCATGTGAACGGGTACACACGTCAGCCCCGTGAGAACCTGGCTGCGCCGCCGGCTCTGCTTGCCCTCGGCCTACAGAGCCTAGAACTGCGTCTGGTGTGCAGGTTTGCTGAAGGAAGAAGAGATGAATGTCTGGGATTATAGCCTCTATAACTTGGCTTCCAAATATCTGGTTAGAGGAAACCGAAAATATACAGAAGAAACCAAACCAAAGAGGAAAACCCATGGGGACAAAACCCACAGTTTCCAGCAGTAAATTCTTGACCTTTTTGTTTCTCTTTCCAAGATTGTCTGTAAAAAGAAAAAAAAAAGGTTTTTTAAAAATCCCCACCAATTACCTCTGAGATGAGACTTCATATGCCAAGTTCTTGCCTAGAGCACATTTTTACAGCTGAGTAATAAACCCCAGAAAAACACGCCTCATGATGGAAAACTGAACGTCGTCTGTTCCAACAGGGCACTGTGGCTGCCGAGACGGAGGGGCATTCCTGTCAAAGAGGGAGGGAGAAAAGGAAGAAGAACTGGATTAGGTAAATATTTGTCCAAAGAGGCAGTGTTGTTGATATGGAATTTTGGCTTTCCTGCCCACATCTTTGTTTTCTATCCAGATCATTTTTATGACGCTCGGGTTTTAGCAACAATGAACATGCTTGGGTGATTAGGAGAGTTTGAGGCAGATTGAGAGAAGCAGAGACAGTTTTCTATGGGGGCCCCCTTTGCAAGCTGCCAGAAGGCCCCACAGTTTCACGCTGGGGACAAGGGTGTAAATATTGCTGTCTTGGTCCGCATATTGACCGGGAGACTCTAGAAGGAGGCATTTTCCAAGAAAGGGAATTATTTTGGGCTGTAGTTATGGTGTTGGGAAAATACCTCAACTTAAACTCAGAAGACTGAAGTTTGGAACTGACTCCACACTGATAACTCATCAAGCTTGGGCAAATAGCTTCCTCTGAGCCTCAGTTTCCCCACCTGTCAGTAGAAAAGGCAGAGCCAAGGCCGTGAGTGGGTGGCATGCTGCCTCTACACCTTTCCTCCCCCATGTGTCACCACGGCCTGCGAGCGCAGCCTTCTGAAACCAGTGCCCGGGTTCTGACTGAGCCTGACCGTACAGAGTGAACATGAAACGGATGGTCGAAAACCAGGCGCGTAAAACTGCAACTACCGCGGTCCTTTCCCCGAGGAAATGCAAGGCCACATCCCGCAGGAGATCGCAACATTGGAGTAAGTTCCAGCTGAATTTGACTTCGAGTCGATTTTTAAAACGTTTTCTTCAATTCTAAGAGTAGCGGAGCGCTCGAGAAGATTTGAAAGCAAACTCCGGATTTATCCCACGACCCTGACACCCCGATTACTTTCCCGTCTGCATATTTTTTCTGCCCGTGTTGGCCTGCGTTTCCCTCGTGATGGGAAACATGCTCGGCGGGAAACCTCTGGGCTGCTGCTCCGTCTTCCCTTTACTTATTTATTTTTTACCGTGTTTACAAACAGATCTGAGGAACCTCCCTCCTCTTGGCACCAACCAGTGTTTGTCTTTTAAGTTTTATTTTTTTGTTGTTATATTTAGATTAAATCATTATTTTTAAAAAGTTTTTATTTCTGGTTTATTTTCGATATTCTCCCCACTGGTTTTGAGCTCCCTTTCACCGTGGGAGTGTAGTGTCCTGCCCAGCAGCCTCTGCCAGTGGCAAGAGCTGACTTATTGCCGGTGTCAACACATGGCCAAGTTGGCCGCGGCGCCGCAGGCACAGGCGGCGTCTGGGCAGGCGCGGCTCCCGCCCCGCGCATTGTGCAGCGTCGCCTAGGCGACCAGCAGCCAGCCTCAGAAATGGAGTCGGTGGGAGCGGGAAACAATTCCCATCACCCCTCCTCCTCCTCCGCAGTCAGCTGGTCTCTGCGAGTCATTTCAGTCAATGGTTTTCAAAAACTCTCACTTGCATTTAGTAAGTGCCTACTATGCGCCAAGAACAGCCAGGTGCTGGCTTTAGTTCATCACCAATACTCCCGACACTTCTTTGAGGTTGTGTTACTCCCTGTCATTCCAAAGATGAGGAAATTGGGGGTCAGAGAGGTTAAGTGGCTTACCCAAGGTCACACAGCTCCACATTTCAACCTGACTTGGAAGCTTATACTCTCCCTCTCTGTAGCAATGTCCACATCAGAGCTGATGAACTAGCAGATGAGGTCTGCTTCTTCCAAGAAAAGACCTGGGTGTGTTTGATTTGAGGATCTATTGTTGTAGCCAGAATCGGTAATTAACTTTCATGCCACCTCTCACATTTTAATGCCCAGGATTGCTAAATTCTTCTACTTGATGCTCATCAGCTTGGAGATCCATGTGACTGCTCAAGAATCAATTACGAGGTCATGCCAAGGATAGCAATATTAGTAATTAGGCCTGAGCTGCCCTCATTCTGCTCTGCAGAGAATGGGACTAATTACGAAGTCAGATGGACCCATTGTCAAGGGAAACCTACCATGCCCTCTTGGACCATTTAAGGGCTGAGCAAACACACCGCTGGACAGATTGTCCTGTACCGATGACAATCTCTGGTTCTCTGCAGGCCCTGAAGGGCTGTCTCATCTTCCTGCAGAGTCTGGAGAAACCCTTTTGGTAGGATGGCCTCACGCCTGGGTTCAGGGCTCCCAGGAGTCTCAATGTCATTTCAGGAGCCTATGAGGAAATAAGTCTGTTGTTCAATTCCAGAGGTTGGGAGAAAAATAGAGCCAGAGGAAAAGAGACCCTTAGAGCAAAAACAGAGGGGCAAAGAAATCTGGAAAGAAACTCTCAAGGGCTCTGCATGAGCAGAACAGGAATTCCAGCCCCAACCTCAGCAGCCTGGCCTAACCTGCCCTTTTCTAGGAATCCATGCCTTGGAACTTATTTGTTGCTAACACACCTGTTACCAGATGCTATATAGGGTAGAAAGCAAATTAGTGAGGATTAGATGAAACAATGCTGCTAATTACCAAGCTGCATGTGAAGGCACCAGTGGTTTCCAAGGCTTGCCCTGCACAGAAGTACATCTGTCCCCTCTCCCTGCCCTGCCCTGCCCATTCACCCAGGACCTGAGTGGATGGAGCAGAACAGCACTTCTATTCCCAGTGGCCTTGGCCCAGGGCTCCAGATGAGTGAGGCTGTTGAAATTGAGCTCAAGGAGAGGAGGCTTGGGGTGGCTGGCCACCGTGGGCCTGATAAACAGTGCGAGAACAGCTCGAGGGAGGCCGTTCCCTGTCCCCTTACTGTGCAATCAGACCCGGACGCCAGCGGGGCATTCGTCCAGCACTGGGGTGCATAGCTAGCATCTCTGTGTCTTCCTGCGTTATCTGTCAATTCCCGCCCTGCCTCCCCGTCGTCCCAACGCTACCCCTCTCTTTCAGCTGCTTCAGCAACTCCGGAAGTCTTGCAACAGCCTCCTCCGCAGTCCTATTGCTCTAGTACTTTCCATAATGCTCCCCCAGGTAGTTTCTCAAAGGGATATGGTAAGGGAGCCTCTTAACCCCTGCCCAAAACCATCCCATGGTAGAAGTTAAAACGGAGCAGTGATCTCCCTCGCGGGCAGGGTGGGAGGACTGGATGCTGCTGGTGGGAAAGTGCATTGGATCAGAGTTTCTAGAAAATAATCTGGCGACGTTCGTTCAGGTTGAAAGTACACACCCTTGGCTCCAGCTATCTCAGTTTTAGAAACTAAACCTTTAAAATTGGAGGGCAAGTATGAAGGTTTGTAAAGTGTACGTTTTTGGGGTTTTTTTGTTTGTTTGTTTGAACATTTAGTATTAGTAACAATTTGGACAAAAAATAGTGTTCATCAATAAGGAAATTGTTAAATGAATTATAATGTATCCCTGCTATGGAATATGAAATAAATGGGTTAGGTGTGTATCTATTGACATGATGAGACGTCTAGCATATGAATTAAGCGAGGAAAGCAAATCACACAAGTGGACAAATAGAGTCACATGTCACACATGCAGGCACACAAACACACAAAGAAACCATCAATTTCCACCTTTCTGTATGTATGTCTGCAATTTTGTGTTTGTATGTAGATACAGTGTCTAAGGATGCCCTGAGGGTGTTAGTAACAGGTATGTTGGGGGGCAGAATGGAGCCAGGATGAGGGAGATTATTAATTGCTTGCGTATCTTTGATTTCTTTCATTAGCCATAACAAGTACTTATTGCTTTTGAAATTCTTAAAGAGGCACTTAAGAGAAGATGACATAAAGAAAAAAAGAAAAGAATGAAGAAAAGAAAAGAAAGGAGCAGGGTAGGGAAAAGAAGGGAACAGAAAAGGAAAACCCTTTTACGATCTCGCTGTGGCTCTCCAAGGCCTCACTCCCGCTCCAGCCGTCCCCCTCGCCAGCCTGTGTGTGCCCCACTCCCCCACGCTCGTGGCACTCAAATCCACAGAGTCATTTCAATTCTTACACTTCTTACAATTCAATTCAATTCCAAGTCATTTCAATTCTTACACTTTTTCACCTGCTTCGCCCTTTGCCTGGAACCATCTTCTCCTCAACCTGGCAAAATCCTTCAAAGCTCAACCCAAATGCCAGCTCCTCCGAACAGCCTTCCCCAGGGGCCATCGGGAGTTCCCTCTGGGCTCCACATGCCCTGTGCCATCGGCGCCACATTCCACAGCCTCCCACACGGGCAGGGGCTTCCCCTCCAGTGCCTGGTAGTGGGAACTGGGGTACTCAGATGCCACCTAAAGGGGACCTGCCCTACAGAACATACCTAGGGCCACTCACCTTCAGACTGATGCAGAGAAGCCAGAATTCCAGATTTCTATGGGAAGTCCCTTAATTTTTAACTATTGGTGATTTATGAAAATGTTTAATGAATTGTCTTCACTCTACTGTGAGAGTGAAAGGAGATCTATGAGATCAAAAACTGGCTTCGGGGCAGTCCTTGTGACATTGGTGTTGGGTAACTGGGTACTTGCTGGGTCTGTCTTCCCACTGGAGCGGGAGATTCTTGAGGGCAAGAACGCGTCTGGATAGTCCCCACATTCCAAAGTTAGCGCCAGCCTCGCACACAGAAGAAAGAAGGTGGGAGGAAAGGAGGGAATAGGCACGGAGGAGGGAAGGAAGGGAAAAAAGGGCACACCAGGCAATCTGTTTAACCATTCATGAAAAGTACAATGAAAACATTTTTCTGCCTTGTTTGCAGTTTACATGTATCTTAATTTTGCCTACAGAGAACAGATGTTCTAGGATATTATAAAACTGTCTTCTTGGGAAATGGCAGTCTACATACCCAGGCACTGAAGATGAGCCAGCGAGACAAAAGGCAAGGCATTTCAAAACAGAACCCAGCTTTCAAAGACTTACTCTTGCCGGGCACAGTGGCTCACATCTATAATCCTCACACTTTGGGAGGCCAAGGTGGGAGGGTCGCTTGATGCCAAGAGTTTGTGACCAGCCTGAGCAACATAGCAAGATCCCATCTCTATAAAACTTTTTTAAAAAAATTAGCTGGGCGTGGTTGTGCCTGTAGTCTTGGCTACTCAGGAGGGAGGCTGAGGCAGGAGTATCGCTTGAGCCCCAGAGTTGGAGGTTGCAATGAACTGTGATTATGCCATTGCACTCCAGCCTGAGTGACAGAAACAGAGTGAGACCCTCTCTTAAAAAAAAAAAAGAATTACCCTCTTTTGCAAGTACTACTCAACTAGTTGATAACCAGGTCTAGGGTAAATAAGCTGGTGTTTTGACCAAATTCTTCTATTCATTGTTTACTAATAATACTAACAATTCCATACATCCCAGCAAATGTTGTGACCTCTATTATCTCTGTCATAATAATAATGATGTGGTCCTCTATTATCTCTGTAGTAAATTCTTCCTGCAAACCTGGGAGGTCACAATGATCACCACCCCCCTAGTTTTACAGATAAGGGATCCAAGGTTCAGAGAGGGGAAGTAACTTGCCCAAGGCCACCCAGCTAGGAGGTGGGGCTGGACTCCAGCCAGATTTTGTGCTGTTGGAAATGCAGTGTTCTCTCCTGTAAATCAGTGTTAACCCAAATTTCAGGCATCCACCTACATGATTGTTCCCTTGTCTAAGAACAATCATTATGATTGTTGCCCTTATCCTAGTATCAATAATGCTATTATTTAATTAATGTTTAACTTCAAATAAGTTCTTGTTTTATAACCAAAAAGATTTGCAAAGTGAAATTTATGTCACAGTATTACTTACCAACCTAAGATGGGTTAACTCTGAAAATGAGTAGAGTAAAAGCACCACTGTGTTGTTATTTGCCAGTTAGATCCTGTAGCCTCTGGAAGGTTGAAGCCAGGTGCTTTGTCTGCAGGAAAGTTGGTGACTGACCATTGTCAAGGTGTTAAAGTTATACTAAGAGTTTCTTGAGTATAATGGAAGGATTAACAGATCATTGAAAATAGAATCTCACTTTGTTGTCCCGTGCTTAGATGTTACTTCACGCCTGGTCCAGGAACTCTCCAAAATAATTTCTCTGGGAAGAGCTGTGCCACCACTTGGGCAAAGGTTTCTTGTGCTACCCAAAGGCCCCGAGGATTTTAGCAACCAAATTCCCATGAGCCCGTCTGCAATTACCCACACCGGCAGCGTTAGCTCCAGTCATGTCACTAACAATGATCCACCAGGTTTCCTCCCAGAGCGCCCAGCTGCTGAGTCTAAAACTTTCCTCCTTTCTTGCACGGAGAAACCGGAGAGGACTAGCTGTGCTCCTTGCATTTTATATCCATGATTCCTAAGCCCTTGAAACAGGGATTAGTAGCCTCCATTTTCTGATGGGGAGAATGAAGCTTGGCTCAGAGAAGGGAGGACTGGCCCCAGGACATGCAGCTGGCAGGAGATGAAATTGGGATTCCAACTACCCAGCCTGACTCCTGTGCTCTTTCCACCCAGCTCACCTTCCTAGAAGCCTCCGTCAGCCCAGTGGTAGACAGAACAAGGAGCTGAATTTTTCATTCACTCACTCCTTCATCACAGAACTGCAGAATCAGAACAGATGCAAAATGCAACTAAACCTTCTCATTTACCAGTAAGGAGGATGAGGGACCTAGGAAGGAGAAAGACTGTTCAGAGTCACCCGGCAAGTGACATACCTTGCTTCTTGGCTGGGGTCTAGGTCCTTTTCCTTTTCTCTCCCACTCTCTCCACAAAGACTTGCAAATTCATTTACAAAAAGCCAAGAGCTGTGGAAAGGTGGCAAAGGAAAACAGTCCCAGTTTTATCAAGCTACAATATATACAAGATGTTCAACTTATTAACAAGTATTATCATTATGAGGAAGGCCTAACTATACTTAAAGTTTGTGGATCTCATAAAATTATGAAGATATTACAATGCCCTTTGTGTAAGATTCTAACCACAGCTCTAATTTCTTTTGCCTATTTAAATGGTGGTGACTAGCCTTTTCTAGGCTTGGAGGGTGAGTAGAAGATGAGGAGAAAATGATATCTTTGCAAATACGTAATTAAAAAGAGACGTTACATGTATCTTGATTTTTAATGGATGCAAATCATACCACTTAATAAAATGAAAATAATAATAGCATCTACCAAATAGGGTTGTTGTGAGTATTAAATGAGTTAGTACATACTGTGTGCTTAGAACAGTGCGGTGAACATACTCAGCACTCAGTAAGCAACAGCTGCTATTGTTAGGGGGAAGCTCAAGCTATCACTTTGTATTTTCATAATTACATTTGAGTCCTTTTTTTCATGGCATAAACACACCCTCTTATAGAAAATCTGGAAATGCAGCAAGATTAAGATATTTCTAGAGTGACTGGGCAAACACAGCAGTGTGATGCTGAGTTCCTCTGGCTGATTTAAACCAGGGACAAGAGAAATTCCATCTGCAAGATGATGATGAAAAGACACCAGTCTTGGGTTTGGAGTCAGACGTGGTTGGGCTGAAATGCTGCCTGGATCACTTTGTTGCTGCCTAACCTAGGGCAGCCACAACCTCCCAACTTTTTCTCCATCTGTGAAATGGGTAACTCTTTATGGAGGAATGTGATGATTAATTGAAAGTCTAGTGACTTTGTGTGTCTAGGGTGGATTAGGCTCTCTCAGGTTTTCCCAGCGGACAATTTAAAATTCTGCCCCTTCTTCCCAAGGAGCTAGCATCAGTTCCAGTTGTGAGACCAGCCCTTATGATTCAAGGTTCACTCCCAAGTCTCTGGGAAGGCAACCTTCCAGTGAGTTGTCACTGCAGTCTTGGCCACCACATGGATCTATTCATTTACTCAACTAATATTTATTGAGCTCCTCACCATGCCAGGGGCTCTTCTGGGCACTGGGCACAGTGCTGTGGGGATGCATGACAAATTCCAGGGCCCCCCAAATCAGTTCTTTGTGGATCCAGGCGGAGAAAGGCATGGTCTCTGCACCAGAGGGTCTGGAAGACGGAAGGTCCAGGGCATCTCCCCGGCCAGCTGAGCTGCTACACTCTCCTGCCCAACTCTCTCTGTGACCTCTGGAAAGTGGTGGCCTCTCTGAGCCGCCTTTATCTCTGAGATAGAATAGGGTGATGGACAGGAAGGGGTGGAGGCACAGAGGGAGTAAGAAGGAGAGGGGGGATTCATGGGTCCCAGTAGCAAGTGAGGTTTTGGATGTGAAAGCTGTTTGCAATTAGTAAATCTAAGATGCATAGTTTTCCGATTAACAAGGGAGCGGTCTTCCTGCCCAAGTAGCCAGCTGCCCTCTCCCCAGGCTGGCACAAGTCTGGGGCCCAACTCCAACACCCCAACTCCTCCCCACAAAACACTAGCAACATTCAGAATAATTGCTTCTAATTATCCTCATCCTTCAGGTAAAGCAAACCCCACTCCTTTCCTACCAGGCGACTGGGGGATGGGGTGGAACTACTGGAAGAGATTCTGTTTTTCTTAATTAAAAAATATAATTATGTCTATTAAGTAACCCCTTAAGCTTCCTTTTTCTCTTCTTCCCTTTCTGCTATATTTTGAAGCTGAAATAACTTGGAGGCCACCAAATAAGAGAGATTTGAGATTCCTGCTGCACTGTTCAGGAATCCGTGGTCCAGGGAGCCCTTCTCCTGCACGCCCTAGCTAGTGCTTAGCCGTCTCCAGGCTCAACAGTCCATCTGTCAAGTCGGGACAAAATGGAAATAGTAGCTACTTCACTGCTGTGAACAATTCCAGATGCATCCCCTCCCACATTTACAGCAACTTCTGCCCAAGGCAAAATACATAAATCTTAGAATCAGCCAAACCTTGATTCGAATCTCTGTTAGGTATTTACCAGTTGTGAGAAACTCTTACTTTTCTCCCCCTTTGGGAGGAATAGGGCCCCTGCATCACAGGGTTGCTTGAGGAGTAGAGGGATGGAGCGACAGTGTTTGAACCCTGATTAAAACCTCCTTGCAGTGTAGCCCCCTATGGGTGGTTATTCTGGTTTTACAGGTGGGCAAACTGAGGGGCTGGGTGGGGAGGGTGAGTTTTGTGAATGGCAGGGCAAGACCCCCTAGGTGCTGTCCTGGGTGACCCAACTGGCTCCCCAGGCTGCAGGCCCCTGGCTTCCTGGAACTGCTTCTTCCAGGGCGCCCTTTGGGTCTTTCTCTGCAGAGAAATGAGGGCCTGGACCTGCTCATGGGAACTTTCCTCCAGTCAGGCAGGGTTGGGAAGATGCCAGCAAGCTGTGCCCAGGGCAAGGAGAGAGGAGGTACTCCCTGCAGTTTGTCTAAATTGATTCTTCTTCCCTTAACCCTGACCCTCACTAGCCAGTTGCCAATCTGCTTCCTTCTCAAGAGGTGGGTAATTATTCCCATTTTACAGAGAAAAAAAATAAAGTAAAATAACCAAAGCTCAAGAAAGCTGCAGTTCATGCCTCAAATCATCCAACACTGGATCACTGGATCTCAGATATGTGCATGCTACCAGAAAGATCTACTGGAAAGGGAAGCAGCAAATAATATCAATAACGATTTAAGAAATGATAATAACATTCAACGTTTACTGAATCCTAGGCACTCCCATATTACAGATAGTGACAGAAAGGTGAAGTGATTTACCCAGAGTTCCATGGGAAATAAGTGGTTCGAAATAAGTAACTTGGAGGCCACCAAATAAGAGAGATTTGAGATTCCTGCTGCACTGTTCAGGAATCCATGACCTAGGGAGCCCTTCTCCTGTGTGTGGAGCTACAGGCAGCACAGCCCTATGCGGTTCAGGCGGCTCTCTTCCATGTCAGCGCCTGCTACAGCCACACTCCTGCTACTTGTTTCTTGTAAGGTTTCTCACCTGGTCATCACCAGCAATCCTGTGGGCTGTGCATTAGCATGCCCATTTTCTGAAAGGGGAAACCTGGCCCGAGCCAGGTGATGGTGGCAATGCTAAGCAATGGGGCCTGACTTGCAGGCAGTACTACAGACGGTGGGCACCCACACCTGCTGTGGCAAGGAACAACCGGAAGTCTCCGAACACCTGCCATTCCCTCTGCAGGCCATGGGACCTGCAGAGACATGCAGCTGCTGTCACCACTCCCCCCAGCCCCCGTGTCCATGTGGTGGGCTTCTTCCAGGGGGACGGTGTGGAATTAGGCTCAGCTGCAGCTGGTCGTAGGCCAGTCCCTCCTCCTCTCTGCCGACCTCCGCACCTGTGGAATGGGGCGCCACCCAAAGCTCGGGCTTCAGGAGACCCTCAGTGACCTGCACAGCGCTTGGCAAAGCCTCCTCCTCTCCACCCTCCCTCAGACCCGGGCTCAGATCCGACTCCGGACCTGCGTAGTTGGGGCGCTGGAGACAAGCAACTTGAGCGTCCAGAACTTCACAAGCAAGGCATTGACTCCAAAGAACCACGGCTGCGACCCCAACACCTGTCTACGCTACTTCCCGGGCTGTGTAACTCGGAGAGTGATCTCTCTGGACACCAGGGGATATGAGGTCTGGCTCTCCTCACTCTGCTCGACACCGCACAGGTAAGAAAAATGAGCTCAGAGAGGAGCAGCCTTCTGCCCGAGGTCACACAGCGAACGTCTTGGGGCGGGGGTGTGAGCTGTGTTCTGGAATGCCTGGCGGATGTTGGCGCCCGCGTGTCTGCCGCTGCTGATACCGGGGTTCGGTAGAATAGGCCGCTAACGAGCGCCCATTAGGAGGAATTGTCACTCCTTTGGGAGCGAGGTTGTCCCATTAGGGAGAATTGTCATTCCTCCTGGAGCGAGGTTGTCCCGGCTCCGCGCAGGCTGAGTGCCGGGCCGAGAGCAATTAACGCGGCTCCGGCGCGGGCAGCCACCTCAGCCCGGGGCAGCGGGGGCGGGGCGCCCGGCGCGGCTGGAGCCTGTCACCCGGCGCAGCCCCTTCCCCGGAGCCCGCCTTTCATCTCCCGGCGCCTGGCGCCTGCCCGCAGCCCAGGCCCGTCTACAGCCCCTTCCCTGCCCCTCCCCCGCCTCCTCCCAGCCGCCGCGATCCGGCGGTCGGTCCGGGTAACGACGCTGCGGTGTGCGCGAGGCGCTCCACAGTTTGCGGGAATGCTTTCTCGCCGGACCCGCGGCGCACGAACGTGGCTGCCCACGGAGGGGACTGGGCGCGGAGCACGCCCCGGGCGGCGCGGGAGGCGCGAGACCGGGTGTGCGCGCAGAGGCCTCGGCCCGCGGGGGTGCCCAGGCCTTCCACTCGCCCTGCGGGACCCGGCAGCGAATTTAGTTAGCCGCTCCTAGCCTTGGGCTTTTCATCTGTAAAATGGGGGAAATTGCCTCCGCCCGCAGCGGCGAGTTGGAAGAACTAAAAGATCCTGGACAGGTCCAGGCACTAAGGCACCTGGTGGCGGAGTTCTCATTGGAACCCCACGTTTCTAGCAGCAAATACTGCAGCCACGTAAACACCCCGGGAACTAGCACTTACTGAGCGCCTCTGACTCCACTAAGGGATTATGTACCCAACCCGACTCTTTTCAGGCCGGGCTAAATTCTCAACCCCGGAAATTTTACAGTCTTCCGCGAGCTCCGTGAAGGCGGCCATGCACCTCATTTTTGGATACCTGGCAGAGAGAAAGCATTCGATAAATAGTTATTGCTTTTGATATACAATAATAGTTTTGGGTTTTAGAAACTGAGCCCCTACGCCTTCTAGTTACTTTATATAGCCTATTGAATTTAATTACCACAATAGCCATCCCAGGTAGGGATTATTATCTCTTATTTAAGAGATTAACAACAACAAAAAAAGCTGCCTAGAGGAGGCAACGTGGAGTGCCTACGGCCGTGCCGCCAGGAAAATGTGAATAGACGTTCTGAAAACGCAGCCAGGTTGGGGCAAATGCTTGTATGGGGCTTTCTATAAAAGGGCGAGAGTTGTGCAGAGGTTCCAGCCTTTTCCCAGTGGAAGTAAGACCCTTTCCCAAATTGTCTCCACCCCGTTAGAGCGCGGGAGGGAGCTGGCAGAGGGCAAGGGGAGCGGGTCGCCTGCCTCCCTGGGCATCTTTCCTATTTATGGCCAGAGCTTGGCAATCTGGTTTTGAACACCGGTTATTTTTTCCCTTTTATCTGTATTATTTTCCTATTTTAGCTTCATAATTTTCTTTCCCTGGACTTCAGGATCCCAGAGTTTTGAGGGGAACCTAGTTTTTCCTCTCCCAGAGAAATTCATAAAAATAAAGGAGCTCCAGTGGTATTGATTTTTGTGGTGAATTTCCCAGGAATGAGCCTGTGTGCGCCATAGCTGACAAATATTAACAATGAGTTTTCAGGAACAATTATAAAACATTGTCTGGGGCCAGCCCAACTGAAAGTTGAACCCTTTTTGTACACTTTGGCAGCTGAAGGCTAAACGAATTTCAGAGTTGCTTCCAAAATATATAGCCTGCACCTTGCCTTGTACTTCGAGAAGGCACAGAGCTTCATCTGGATTTACCTGTACTGTATTTGAGATGCATATCAAGCCAACTAGCACCAGGTATGACTCAAGGGGAAAATGCATATATCTTCAGATAACTTTCATAGTTGTTTTTTTTTTAACTTTCTCTGAGCTTCCAGTTGGTTAAAAAAAAAAAAAAGTATGTGTTTCTTGTGGAAGAGATTCAGAGGTTTTAGAAGACTGTGTTTAGGAGTATTTACTCTTTTATTTTTTCAGGACCTCTTCTAATCAAACTGAATTAGCTGGCCAGTGCAGACTGTTTTTATCCTCTAAGATTCGGATAATACTTTTTCCGGTACTCCCTTGCCAGCGCAGTTTCACTCCAGGCATATGATTGGGGTGAAGGAAACATAGTATGTCAGAGAGGTACTCTGGGAAGAGTTTTAGGATCTGTGGGTCTAGGGGTCAAGTTTCTATTACTCTTGAACTGGGGAGGGGGTAGACTCCAAGGCTGGTCATTTAAATAATTAAAAACAATGTCCCTTCCTTCCAACGCTCTAGGGAATGTTTAGCAAGCATCTGCTTTAGGCGAGGTCCTGAGCCAGGCGACTTCCTATTTACCTCTTCACTCTCCGGATAATCGTCCAGATATAGGAAAAAGCAGTTGCCGCCCGGAAAGAATCCTTTGAAGCTATCCTAGGCCCAGCGCCTTGAGGACCTGCGGAGATCCGAGGTCTCTGCGCCTCAAAGCTCACCTCCCCTTTCCTAGGCTGAGGCTGCCATCGCAGAGGCTTTGGGGTGTAATTACCGAGGGTATAATTTGGAGTGAGGTGGGGATATTTATGCTTTTTCAAAAAACTAGGTTCAATAAATAAAAATGTGCTTCCCCCAAAGGTACATAGGGCCTGGGGTATGCAATCTTGGAACCTGGTATGTCTGAGATTTCAAAGTGAAGAGAGTCAGTAGATATTATCGCGACTTTTCATCCACCTCATCCCCCTCCTAGGCAAACACTGGCATCCAAACACACATGACAAACACAGGCTCAAACAAATTCACGAACACACATTTGCACTGTTGAGAAAAAGATCGAACCCGAATTTCACCCAGAAAGGAGATTCAAGGGACAAGAACACACAGATTTCAAGTTTCTAAAAGCGCACTGGCATTGTTTTCAATGTGGAAGAGATGGCCACCACTGGTTTAAATTCTCCACTGGGAAGTATTTGGGAGAGAGCAGCTGCTGACCCCTCTGGGGCCCCCTCCGCCCCTTTGACGAGGGGAAGGAACGAGTTATAACAGCGAGGAGTTAAGCGCTTGCCAGTGGCGACAGTCTTCTAAGCGCCAAGTATATATTATTTCCTTTAGCAGGGATGCTACCCCGTGTTTTTCCGTGCTGACTCCTAGAATTGCAAAGTGAGCCCAGTAACAGCGCATAGTAGGCGCTTCAGAAATGTTTCTGCAATGCCCGTCGAAGATTTGAAGGCGTTTTCTGGCGATATGGGGTAGTGGGACTGGCGCGGGGTAGCTTTTAAAGAGGGGTCAAAGAGAGAAGAAATGGGACTCGGCGAACTTCCTCTTTAAATAATCGACCTTAATTACGTCTTGGGCTTTTCAGTTTCGCTGTGATTATAACCCTGGAGGGATAGCCTAATAACAACTCTGCTGACTGCTCCTGTAATTAACTCCTAATTTATTTCAAACAGGGGAAGGAGAAAGGCCAGCCTCCCCCGCGGGAGCCAATGGGAGGCGAGCGGCTGTGGCGTCAGCGCCAGGCCGGGCGCGCATTGGCCGGGCCGCGTCTCCACTTCCCTTGAGGAAAGGCCGGCTCGCCGCGCGCCCCTCCCGCCTCCCCCCAAAAGTTGGAGTCGCCGCTGCCGGGTCGCCAGCGGAGTCGGGCGCCGGGAGCTACGGAGGGCAGAGGAGGCATGGCTTCTCCGTCCAAAGGCAACGACCTGTTTTCGTCGGATGAGGAGGGCCCGGCGGCGGGGGCCGGGCCGGGCCCGGGCCCGGGGGGCGCCGAGGGGGGCGCGGAGGAGCGCCGCGTCAAGGTCTCCAGCCTGCCCTTCAGCGTGGAGGCGCTCATGTCGGACAAGAAGCCGCCCAAGGAGGCGTCCCCGCTGCCGGCCGACGGCGCCTCGGCCGGGGCCACCCTGCGGCCACTGCTGCTGCCCGGACACGGCGCCCGGGAAGCGCACAGCCCCGGGCCGCTGGCCAAGCCCTTCGAGACGGCCTCAGTCAAGTCGGAAAATTCCGAAGATGGGGCGGCGTGGATGCAGGAACCCGGCAGATACTCGCCGCCGCCAAGTGAGTGCGCGCCCGGGCCGGGGCCAGGGGAGCTGGAGGACGCTGGGGGCGGGTGGCCCCGGCTGCGGGCGCCGAGAGTCTGTCTGCGCGCGCCGCTCGCCCGGCAAGCAAGCCTGGCAGCCCCCGAGCCCGGGACCCGGGAGCTAAGCGCGTCGTCCGCATCCAGGGCTCCCTTGGGTAACGTCCGCGCTGTGTGCGTCTGAGATCCCCGCCTATAGGAGTGTTCAACACGGGAGCGAACCCCAACTGTGCTTGCGGGGTCACACTCGATGTCGGCTTCTACGGCCCTGGGTCCTGCGCTCCGGCCGCTTGGCTTCCGGTTTCTCGGTCCACGGGGTCCCTGTATGGGGAGCGAGGGGATCCACTTTAATGAGCACTCGCATGTGTGTCAGACACGGGGTACCTTACCTCCTTTCCGAGCTTATAACCCTGCGAGGTGCGCCCGCATTTTAAAGATGAGTTGACTGGACTTAGCAGACACCGAGTAGAAATCATTTTCTTTCGTGGGTTCCGCGAGTGTCAAATCCGAACCCCACGAAGTGATGGTGGCAGAGACTGACGCGAGGAGGAAATGTCTCCCCGTCGTCCCCGCAGCCAGCACCTCCCCGGCGAGGGTCTGAGCTTCGCCGGGAGCGGGCTGGGGCCAGACGCGCGCGGGCTCTGCTTGGCTTATAGTAATAATTAACAGCATTCCAGCAGGGAATTTACAGAGTGATGCTCATCAGTTCACCAGATCGGATCCTCGCAGAATCCCCAAGGGTGGGCAAAGGCGCGGGCCCTGTGACTGCCCTCCTTTTCAGTCGCGGACGCTGAGAACAGCACTTGGTCGTCCCAGGTCGCCAGCAGCCGCGGGATTAGGCGCAGGGCACCTGGTGTCCAGATCTTGCTCCTCTCCTCCTCCCTGGCCACCTTTGCTCCCTCTCCCGGGATACACCAAGGCCCACACCTGCACCCCACGAGTGAGGCTAAGATTTCTCCTCCCCCTTAGGCATCCATTTTGGGGCCTCAGGTTGTTTTACAGTCTGGAAAAGTCATTCCCTATAGATACCTCTATTTCTGTCTTTCGGCCTTTACGATTTTTCTCCCCCATCACTTCTCCCTGCTCCCCCCTGACCCTTTCTCTACTATCATTCAGCCCACAAGGCTGGAGATGCACAGTATTTTGTGAACAAAACAAGGCCATATATACCCAGGCACCACTGGCTGGCCCCTTTGGCAGTCTCTCTCCACCCTGTTAGAAACTCTCAAAGACTCTAAGGGCCAGGAGATTAAGGACTCAGAGAATTTAAAATCAAGTTTGTACAGTGCTTTACAGCACTTTTCACCATCTTATCTTATCTGATCACCTCTGTAGGGCAGCAGCCAGCCCCTTGTTAACAGATGAGAACATTTCAGTAGAGCTCAGAGGAACTGGCAGTTTGGGCTTGACAAAAAAAAATCAACTTGGGAACATTTAATGATCACCTACCAAGTGGCAGACCTGGCTGGGGCAATTCTAAAATTTAGTACTCAGAACCATATGCTGGGATTGGCGTTACCCATTTCATTGACTGTGAAAAAGAGGCTCAGAAACATTAAGAGATTTAATTTGTTTAACAAATATTGAGTGCCTGTAGATTCCAAGGCCTGGGACAGTGCCCAGCGGTGTACCAAGAATACAGGCCTTTATAGAGTAGTGTCCAGAGGTCAGAAATCCCTGCATCCTTAGGCCTGGAGGTCTGGGAGGACAGTGCCCCACTAGCCTTGTTCACGTCCCTGCCCTGCACTCAAGCTTCCCTGCTCTTGGTAAGGCAGCCTTGGGCCCTGGATGTGACCTTTCCTGGAAAAGAGCTAGAAATTCCAAGAAAAGATTTTATTTTAAAACGTACAAGGTTGTTGGTGCTTTGGGCCTGGAGGTGTTGGCAGGAGCCCTATGGTTGAGCAGTGGGTCCAAGGAGCATCAAGCTTGGAGCCCAGGGCTGGAGGCAACCACCCTTCTGGGCCTGGTTTTGTAATTGGGAGGAAGTAGGATAAATGCTATTTTGCGTTGTATAATGAATGCATCTTTCTTCTGGCTGGTTTAAAACAGGGCAGGGGTTGGGGGGAATTGGGGAGAGGTGCCCTGGGAGGAAGCCTCCTAGCTTCATGGCTTTGACACACGTGTGTGATCCCTGGTGCCTGGATTTCATAATTCAGATGGAACCCGAAGGAGCAGCTGCAGTTACCCTGCCTAGGGACGGAGATGCTTCTAACCCTCAAGTAGAGCCAGGAGCAAGTGTATACATTAGGGGTTTAGTATCTGAGCTGGGACACCTGGGTCCTCCTGAGAGCCAGGCCAGGTTTGGAAAGCGTGAGAATTTTGCAGGTCTCTCAAGGGTCTCTGTTGGCCACTGTTAGTTAATTTGTAAATTAAGAAGTAGGCTCTCCAGCTCTCTGGCTTAAGGATTAGCACATGCAAAAGCATAGACTTCGATGGTCATTTCTTACCCATCTCTTTCCCAGATTTCTCTTCTTTGATTGATGACAGAACCTGCTACCTCTTTATTTTTCAGTAGGTGAAGTGATGGTTAATAATGTGACACCAGGACAAATCTATCTCTCTCTGGAAACGGAGGCCGGGTTGGGACTTGTGCTGTGTCACCCTCAAGTATGAAGTGTAAACTCTTTTTTTGGGCCACCAAAGTAACTAAACAAGAAATTCAACATTCTCCCCATGAGTTTATTGAAGTTAATACTGTGGCTACATTCGGAAAATTAGCATAGCTCATAAAAGCCAGGCGCAGAAAATTAATTGTTTAGTGTTCTATGCCTCAGCTCTACCTCCTCCCCCAAGTCTGGAGGAAAACAAGTTAGTTGATGCTGTGGAAACACAAGGACGCCCAGTCCTATGATCTGCTATAACTGAATCCATTTTAAATGTGTAGTCTGGATGCTGTTGGTATGCCTTTATTTTCCTTTTTATCCCCAACTTCTAAATTTTGTCGACAAACTAATCATTTACACATTTGCCTTAAACCATAGGATGGTAGCGGAGATGACTAAGATGTCATCACGTGCTCTCAATTCGGAGGCAGCATGGTCTCCCCTGACATTTACATTTATGGGCTAGCTAATTTTTCCCTTCGTCTTAGTAAAGTTTATATTACAGAAGCACCCGGCCAAGAAACTTATCCCACATCAGATCTTTAAAACAATGTTCGGGTTTTATAATCTGTAGACTGGATGGAATGACAGCTGTGGGGTTGTTTACTGCCTGGGACTGCCCCCAAGTCCAAAGATGCTATTAATTTACCACAGACCTTATCTGCATGATTATCCTTCATAAGTATTCTGACACAACCCAGTTTTTCCTCGTTCAGAGAGGGAACCAAGGGGAATGGCTATTCCAATTGCTAAGACCCTCTTCATTCTCCTTCTCCCTTGTGATTATCTCAGCATCCAAGGAAGGTGAGGATAAACAGGAACTCAGTCTCCTATTTTTAGAGACAACAGAAATTGAGCCCAGGAAAGATGGAGTTTTCTTTTTCTCAGAGAACACTTGACTCCCTCGACTTATGATTTATATTCTATTTCTATTATTGGTAATGCTGTTTTCCATATAGAAAGTTCTGTTACACCATCAGATTCCCCAACTTTTCATGAAAAGACTCCTTTTTTAAAATAAAGCAACTTACCTGTTTCTTCAATATGGTCCTTCTCCATTCCCACCTGCCCCCAAAATAGACATGGTTTTCACAGAGGTATCTTTTTGCACGTGAGCGTAAGCACACGTATAACACACCCCCCCCTTTTTTAACGCTGCCTGATTTCAGTTGAGAGGAAAGGCCTGTGGGGACAAACCTGGAGAGAATGCGGCTTTCTTGCTAATCTGCTCCCCTGTCTGTTCTCTAGGACACATGAGCCCTACCACCTGCACCCTGAGGAAACACAAGACCAATCGGAAGCCGCGTACACCCTTTACCACGTCCCAGCTCCTTGCTCTGGAGCGCAAGTTCCGCCAGAAACAGTACCTCTCCATTGCAGAGCGTGCAGAGTTCTCGAGCTCTCTGAACCTCACAGAGACCCAGGTCAAAATCTGGTTCCAGAACCGAAGGGCCAAGGCGAAAAGACTGCAGGAGGCAGAACTGGAAAAGCTGAAAATGGCTGCAAAACCTATGCTACCCTCCGGCTTCAGTCTCCCTTTCCCCATCAGCTCACCCCTGCAAGCAGCGTCCATATACGGAGCATCCTACCCCTTCCATAGACCTGTGCTTCCCATCCCGCCCGTCGGACTCTATGCCACGCCGGTTGGATATGGCATGTACCACCTATCCTAAGGAAGACCAGATCCACAGACTCCCGTGGTGGATGTTTGTTTCAAAGGGTTCCCTCCCCTCTCCAAGAAGGCAGTACCAGCCCAGTACTTCTGCTCTGCAAACCTTGCATGCACCACCCTAAGCGCTAGGCCGGCAGGGCCACGTGAGATAGTTGAAATTTGTGCTTTAGGTGGAGGCACCAAGCCCTGTTTTCTTGGCATAATCATCCAGATGCCCCTTTCTCCTTTCACGAAGATTGGCTTTGATGGTTTTTACATATAAATATATATAATAAAATATAATACATTTTTATACTGCAGACATAAAAATTCAAATTATTTTGAGAGGCAAAATTTATATTCCTATATATACTTTTTCCTATATATCACCTTCTTAAAAGACTGCTTAAGTCCATTTATTGTATTTTCTTAAAGGGGGAGATAAATTATTTGCAAAATTTGCTAAACTTTGGCGATTTTGATAGGATGATTGACTTCTGCTTATGGAAAAAACTATTAGAATTAGTCATAATGCACAGAAAGTATTAGAAATGGTGAGATTCTTCGAAGTGAAGGGGACACATCAAATTTTCGCATTTTACTTGCATTAAAGAAACCTCATTAGATACTACCATATTTGGCCTTATTCATCCCTCCCCCCACATTGTTAAAGTTTTACCTTTTTGGGGGGGGGGGGTAAAATCAGTAATGCTGGTGAGAAGAATCCTGAGAATGCCTGGGGCGAGGTTGAAAACGGAACACTTCCTAATTCTTCTCAAGACTGTTAACTTCATTTCAGATAATAGGAGGGTAAAAAGTTAAAGCCTGTTGGGAGGAATTGATGGTTTCTGTGAAATACTAGGTATGTCCACCCTCACATGGCAAAGGTAATTTGGGGGTGTGTGGTAATTTCCTGCTTAAAAAAAGAATATCTTGTAACCATTATCTATATGCTAAATATTCTTGAACAATTAATAGATCAGAAAAAAAATGCTTTCTCTGTGTGTGTACCTGTTGTATGTGCTAAACTTATTAGAAAAGTTTATATACTTTTTAACACGTTGGGGGCAGAGGGTAAAACCATGTTTGGCTTGCTAAAAATGGTGTTGTCAAACAGCCCATTTAGCTCCCTGGTATTTCACTTCCTGTCCATCCCTTCCCTCCCTTCAGTGTACTTTTATCCCTTTGAAAGGGTGCCTTGTACAATTTTATATATTTTATTGAAGAGTTATTTCTTATCTCTTATTCTGAATTAAATTAAATGTTTGTTTTATTGCAGAAAACTTTGTTCAAACTCACAATTATTTTAAGAGGTGCTGTCTTAGCTGGGCCTAGCTCAAAAATGCCATCAGATGGGGGTAGGGTCTGGTATTTTTTATTATTTTATTATTATTTAAATGTAAATCAAGAGTTGTGGCCAGATTCAAGCCATGTTAGGGAGGAGGAGTGTTGGTGGTGGCAGGGAGTCAATTAGAAAAAAATACTGAAATACTTTGCGATCAGTGTTCCCTGTGGCAGCTTGTGTCACTCCTGGAAGAGGCGGCATTGCCGGTAGTTTCTCAGAAACACTACAGTGAACGATGAGCTTAAAAGAAGCAGTGAGGCAGAGGGACTGGCCAGAATCTAAGTAGTTTGTAGATAATCAAGGGAAGATCTTGAACTTGAAACATCCCAGCTACCGAAACAACAAACTTAGAGCTGAGGGAAAGGGACCCACAGCCCTCTGCAAGTGTAGACGGTAACTAGACGGCTTCGCTGGGTCGGGGTGCGGGCGAGTGTGGACGCCTGCTGCCCTTTCTGGAGCGAGTCAAATCGCATTCCGTTTACCATTCCTCTGTCCTTCCGGGGAAATGGATCCTCCACCCCAACCAAACCCTTTTACGTTTGAAGGGGGGAGTCCGGCCTCCCTAACTCGGTGGAAACTCGATCTGGGGCCGGTGATGGGTGGGGAGACCGAGAAGGATCTTAAACTCAGATTTCTGTTGCACAAATAAATCCGAAGTGGCTCCCGATGGTATCAATGTCTGGTCTATTTTCGGATGGGAGGCGCTGGTGACCCTGGGCGCAGAGGCAGGAGGGAAGCGAGGGCTTGCAGCGGAAAGCGTACAGCGGGCACGTTAGCGCCTGGCACCTACTGGAGTGGCGCTGCGCCCGCGTCGCCACTGTGCCCGCGCGCACTTTGGAGGTGGGCGCCGGAAACTCCATTTGCCTGTGGGGCCCGGGCTGCCGCGGGTCGCGCACCTTGTCCAAGAGGTTTCACAGCTTCAGCGCGGAGTGGGACCCAAACCGAAGGGGCTACTAGAGGGTGAAGGCTGATAAAGAGACCCAAATCTCCCCAAATGTGCGCCTCCGCCATCCCGCTGAGCCTCTCCGGCTCGAACTCGTAACCCCAGCCCGGAATCCAGCCATATTCATTTAAGGGATGTGTTTTCCAAAAGCCAAAGCCCTTCCCGGTTTCGTCCGCAGCCGCCAAGGTGGGTCCCTAATTAGCCTGTCCACCGAGCTTCCTTCCGGCGCCGCTGGGACCCGCAGCCCCGGGCGATCTCGGCCGGGTGGGGGATCCGGAGACGCGGGCTCCGGGGGAAGGTGCGATTCGGAGTCGATTCGGAGAATCGGGGTGCGTCGCGCGTGGCCGGCGGGGCAGACTGGAATCCCGCTGGTAGACTGCGCACCATCCCCATCGCCCCACTTGCCAACACTTGATGCTGGGAGAGGGGAAAGCTTTGCTCGCGTCCAAACTGATGCACCCGAAGCTAGAGGTGGATGGGGTGACCGAGTTGAGGACCAGGCCAGAGGTCCGCAGGGCCGGGCTGTCGCCCGAGGTTGGGTTCAGCAGTCACTACGGGCCCGGGGGCGGTCAGGCTTGGGGCACGCGGGCGTTGCGTTTGAGAGGCTAGATTGACAGCCTGTGGCGGCAGAAAGACCCTCACTCACCAAGGACCCGCTCAGCTGCGCATTGGAAATGAAAGCCGAAGGTGCCAGCGTGCGGGCTTTGGACATCCCCGCATCCGCTGTCAGAAGCCTGGCACAGAAATCCACCCTCCCTTCCAGACTTTCAACGCTTTCGTCCAGAACTTTTCTAGAGAGACAGCTCTGCTTTTGGAAAGTAGAGAAGAAAGCAGGGGGATCGCATTTATGGAGCCCCTGCAGAGTACAGAACCAGACATTTTGTCGCATATGTTCTTTTAGTTGTCACACACCTTTTGGAGAGGTATTATTGATGTCATATATAGTTGGGGACACTGAGGCACAGAAAGGTTGCTCGCCAAGTTCAGAGAGCTGGTACGTGGGGACAGGGGGCTCGAGGCCTAAGTGTGAGCTGAGGAGGTGGGCGTCGGGTTTATCAAAGGCAGGCCCTGCAGGAGCTGTCTCAGAAACGATGCGGGGCGGGGGAACCCTCCCGGTCCCCAGACCCTGAGAACACAGGTCCGGAGTCTCTCTCTGGCCCCCCTTCCCCATCCCGCATTGCCCTGAGGGGTTTCTGGCTGAGGGTTCCAACTCCCGCGTCGCTTTGGACCTGGGGCTCGGTCCAAGCCCCCTCCCCTCCCCCTCCCAGCCCAGCCCGCGATGGGGGCGGGGGCAGGGCCGCAGGAGGTAGGCGGCGGAGGCCTGGCTGAGAGCGGGCGCTGGCGAAACGTCTGCCTGACCCGACTGAAAAGAGGATCCCTGCCTTTGAGCAGAACCTTGTCTGACCGAATGAAAACTCCCACGGCCATTCTTTGCTATAAAAGCCGCTCATTTGCCACGGGTTGGAGAGGCCATTCCCCACCCCCTCTCCCTCTCCACTGCTGGGTTTGAAATAAGCAGAAACCTCATTTATAAAAGAGCCCACGTCACACACACTCCCTCTCCAAATCGCAGGGCCTGGTTGGCGAGGTTGACTGTGCCTGTTTTCCCCTTCGTGTAAGCAAAGCTGTCCCCCTGCCCCCCAGACGGTGATGCTGCAGGGCTCTTGAACAAATAAAGTGACCTCAGCAAGGAGTGGAAGCCCCCGGTCAACTCCTGGACGCCTATAGCCCCTCTACCACCCCCTGCCACCTCCCACCTCCTCCCTCCTATGAACTAAACAAAAAGCAGTAAAATTACTTTCCAAAATAGCCTGCTCCAAAGCAGCACGGAGTACCAGGCTGCGGGAATCTTGAATCCTGCCCTGATAAGGTTTATAATAATCAAATCCAAACTCCACCACCTCCTTTGACTCCTTCCAGCCTCCTCGGACCCCTCTGCATTTGTTGATGAAAACACTTTGATGTCCTGAGTCCTCCAAACAATTATTATTATAATTTTAAACAACCTGGTATTTTCCATTACTAACGGCTCAGGCTTTGAAGTTACACCTCATAATTTCCTAAATTAAATAAATCATTTTAAGTTTGCACTGGGAGGCTTTTAATAGCAGAGAAAGGAATATCATTATCTTATTGAGACCCAATTGTGGTGGCTCCAGTTTGGCTGTAGCTAGGGGCAAAGTAGGCTCACTCTAACAGACATAGTTTATTAACCTCCCATAACTCTTGAAAGAACATTTTTATATTTTCTTTGATTTCCCCCCTCCCTATCTTGTTTTAAAGCTGTCCCAACCTTTAATTAGTGCCTAATATGAAAAGCATTATTTTTTTAATGCTATGTAATTTACCAGCGGCAACAGGCCAACTTAACAATTGTTTATTAGACTTGGTTTTTCACACAGGGCAAAGAATGCCGCTCCAAACCCAACTTTTCATGGGTGGTTGCACTAATTAATACAGTGTCTGAGGCTCCTAGGGGGTTTTTTAATATTGAAGCCTATGGGGGCGGAAGGGGGTTTTAGAAGTCCAGCTCCTGCCGACGACGTTCTCTCTGATTTCTTTCATGCTGTTTTGATCCTGTCTGTGGAGTCAGCACAGACAGAAACCGCTCCCTGGCTCCGGGGACTGGGGGACCCCGAGGCAACACACCAGGGAACCCCAGCACCTCCACTTGTGATTTAGGTCTGGGCGGGCTTGGGGTGCAGGGAGCCCCCAGCTCACCCTGGCGTAGGTGTGGGCTCCGCTCCTCCAGCCAGGAAGGAGAGGAGTGGTCTGCTGCTCGGCTTGGGAAGGAGCCGGGCTCTGGGGGCAAATGCCAGGTCTCCCAGGCGCCCGGCACTTGGCTCTGGGCACAGACTTTGCGGGGACCGAGGCAGGGGCGGGAGGGTGCAGGGGAGAGGCTGGGGGACCAGGCCAGCGTCTTCCTGTCTTTGCTTTCCTCTGACTTTCCTGTTCCGTCTTCCTCATCCTTTGTCCCTCGCTTCCCTTTCTCATCTTTTGCCCCCTTCCCTCCTTTCCTTCCCTTTTTTCTGTCTCTCCTTTATTACGTCTCCCCTCCTTTTATTCTTCTTCTGTCTGTCCCGCTTTATATCTTTCTAATTTTTTCCTGTCTTCTTACTGTAGACAATTTCTTTTCATGCTCTTTTTAACTCTGTTCCTCCCTTTGCGCCTCCGTCCTGTCTCAATCTTTTTCCGTTTCCTGATTGAGTCTCATTCCCACCTTCTCCTACCCCTCCCTTCTCGTTCTCTTCCATTCGTCCCCGCCGGCGACTGCGCGCGATCGGGGAGCCCAGCCCGCGGGGCGGCCGCGCTCGCCCGGAGCGCTGCGCCGGCCTCCGCGTCTCTCGGGCCCTCCCTCCCGGGCGCACCTGGCACGGGAGCAAGGGAAAGACCCCCGCGCAGGAAGGGGGCACGTCGCCCAGGCTCCCCGTGGAACCGTGGGCGTCGCGGGCGAGAAGGGCAGTGTCCAGGAGCGCGGCCCCTTCCGCCCGGCCCGCCGCCGGCCGCCCGTTTGATGTCGCGGGCCCGGCAGGAATGCGGCCGGGTTATCAATCACCCAGCTGGATCCTGAAGGTCTCGGCCTAATCACATTTAATTGCTCACGGAGGCCCACTCTCGCCCCAGGCCGGCCGCCGCGCTCAATTACTCCCCAAATACCTGCCACCAATAAATGCGGCACACGAGATCGCAGCCGACCGGGCGCCCTCACCCCCACCCCGAGCCCCCATCATTAAACCTACACCTTGACGGCCCGAGGAGCAAGCCAAGCAGATAATAGCAGCCCCTGTTACTGAGCGCTGCCCAACTGCCAAACAGCGCCGCTCTGCGACTCACACCGTCAGCTCGGAGGAGTCTCACCGCCGTCCTGGAGACGGTACTACCATCTCCTTTGGAGCTAAAGGAACCAGGCTTAGATCATTCATTAACGCGCCCGAGGTGGCGGAGAAAGGCAATGGCCCAAATGGGATGAGACCTTGCACCCCCAGGATGCCACAGCCCACGGACGAAAGCACGAAACAATAGTGCCTCCCAGAGGCCAGAGATTTACCTGGGGCCTCGGGCACTAAGGTGTGCTGACCAGCACCTTAAACCAGGTACTTCTTATTTATTCAGTATTCAGGCAGAAACTTATTTGTTCCTTCCACCAACTCTGTGCAGGAGGCACTCTTAGCCCCATTCTTCAGATAAGGACACGGGCCTGCAATGTGATGTGCGCTGGGGGCAGCTCCCCTCAAACTGAGGCCCTGGCCGGTCTCCAGCCTGAATACTCACCACTCAGGGCCGCCCTCCTCCGCCCTCGCAGCATCCTTCACTCTTTTTTCACTCTATACCTTCAAAGCAACCCTGAAATTCAAGAACTACACTTCTCTCATTTTCACAGAGCAGAAAGTAGATTTCAGAGAACAAAGTGCCCAGAGAGGTAGCCACAATGTGGAGATCATGCAGCAGGTGAGCTCAGAGCCCAGAAATCATGTCGGTCCCGCCCAGCTGTTTGCATTATGCTATTCTGCTTCAGCTGAGAGTTTTTGCTTTAAAGGAGAGTGCCTCAGGCCCGGTATGGTGGCTGGTGGTGCATGCCTGTAATTTTAGCACTGTGGGAGGCCAAGGCAGGAGGATTGCTTGAGGTCAGGAATTGCAGACTAGCTTGGGCAATAACAAGACCCTGTCAATACAAAAAATACAAAAATTATTCAGGCCTAGTGGTGTGCTTGGGAGGCTGAGGCAGGAGGATTGCTGGAGCCCAGGAGTCTGAGGTTGCAGTGAGCTAGGCTGACACCACTGCACTCTAGTCTGGTCAACAGAGCAAGACCCTGTCTCAAAAAAAGAGAGAGAGAGAGAGAGTGTATCATGTCTATATTTTATGTGGTTGGCCATTCATGAGGAGATAATAATTATACATCTAAACAAAGATGAAGGGGTGAGTGCTATGGAAAGTCAGCCTTTGACGTCCTTTATTCATACCCTTTCTTAATCCTTTGTATTTATGTTTAAAATATATTCCAGTGTCCAAAATACTCTCATATTCAGGATCTCGTGTGGCCCTTAAGGCAATAGGTGGGGTATTATTATTATTATCCTCAAAGAAAATAAAAAGGGTGCCCAGAGAGGTGAGGTGACTTGCCTAACTAAGGTGACACAGCAAGAAAGCAGCCACGCTTGGCAGCAAGCTATGTGGAATCCTTCTACCTAGACGATGTGAAGTCCTCAGTAGACTACAGGTCTGTCTGGGTTTTTTTTTTTTTTTGGACCCAAACAATTGTACATATTTCTGAAAGGGGTTTCTGGGTTGCAGGGCCTGATATAAAAAGAGCTATTTAGTAGCAAAACTTTGCCTATTTTTATTTCAATGCTGAGAATGCTTGATGATGGAAAAACTGACTTTGTAAAGAAATTGCATCTAAGACGTTAAAGTGCCTCTCAAAATCCCATCACAGAAAATTACCTGAAAGGCAGTGTTGATGGATGAGGCCGTTATTGATGTGAAATTGGCCAATTTAAGGAAAGTCTGAAGGCTGCAAGTGTTCATCTCCTCTTCCCTCCCACTGCATCGGTGGCTGGCCCCGGCTAGTCTTTCCGGTTGGATTTCTCTTTGTTTGGCAGTGGGAACAGAGAGAAGCCAAAAAGACAACGTAGAAAATCCCAGGGGTGGGTGTGGGGAATATGATCTCGCACTTGAGAATTCCAGGAAAGCAACTGGGCAGTGAAGTCATCCTGAATGGATGTGGGGTGGGGGCGGGGCAACGTCCTCCCTGGGAGCCCGCAGCGTGATGTGGCCACTGCCTTTGGGACTGGACGTGCAGATCTAAATTGTTTCTAGGTTAGGGGCATCTGTGCCTGGAAAGATACCACTAAGCCACATCTCACTTTGATGAGAAGATAAAACTTTTTTTGTTTTTTCCCCCTTGCAAATAGCAGGCAAGTGCCAAGAAAATTAGGCCTTAAGGGGAAAGACTTCTAGTGCCTGGGACAGATGAAATCTTTTGTCAGGGGCAATATTATCCAAATTTTCTTCCACATGCAATTCCTAAGTCTGGGACTCAGAAAGCCCCCATCCCCCACCGTGCTTTTTAAAACAAGATAAATAAAATGAATATGTAATGATTCTTTGGGATTCAAAATGACAGTATTGACAACATACAAACTCAACCTTCCTTTTTCCTTCAATTGGCAGCAAGTTAAGACTTCTTTTTGCTGAGTCTCAGCACATGCCAATGATCCTAAACATTGAGCCTATGATGCCCCAAGACTTTTCCGAAATTCTCCAAAAATAATTATTAAAATTCACTACAACTAAGGAGAAAAAGATATGTTCTTCATCTTTTTTGATAATAATGAATTAAATGAGCTTCTGCCGAGAGTCTTTGCTTTAAAAGACAGTGCATGAAGTCTTTTAAAGACATTCCTGTGTGCCAGGTAGTGGATGGAAACTTTACATAATTTCACTGTGACCCACTCTGCAGCACAGCCATGCATCATCTCCATTTGACAGTCAAGAAGACTGAGACCTGGGAGATTATGTGACTTGTCCGTGGTCTCACAGCTGGTAAGGGTCAGAGCTGCTAGGACTCGAGCTGTTAGACTCCAAAGGAACATGCTCCCCAAACTGCTGTTCTAGAGCATTCACTGTTTTGAGTTTGTGACCTACATGGGCAGAAGCCAGCATCAAAGAGATAACCTTTGGGTTCATTGGGCTTCTGAATTAATTTAAAATAGAAGTTGTCGCCTGAGGAAAAATGACATTTCAGACTAATATCTTTTTTTTTTTTTTTTTTTTGAGACAGAGTCTCACTTTGTTGCCCAGGCTAGAGTGAGTGCCGTGGCGTCCTAGCTCACAGCAACCTCAAACTCCTGGGCTCGAGTGATCCTTCTGCCTCAGCCTCCCGGGTAGCTGGGACTACAGGCATGCGCCACCATGCCCGGCTAATTTTTTCTATATATATCAGTTGGCCAATTAATTTCTTTCTATTTATAGTAGAGACGGGGTCTCGCTCTTGCTCAGGCTGGTTTTGAACTCCTGACCTTGAGCAATCCGCCCGCCTCGGCCTCCCAAGAGCTAGGATTACAGGCGTGAGCCACAGCGCCCGGCCTGGACTAATATCTTGAATCAGGAGCAGAATAACACTGAAGGGCAACTAACTATAGTATAGAATCTTGAGCAGAAGGGAATTTTATGATCATATTATGTAAAAGAGTGAAAGTGACTTGCCCAAAGTCACAGAGCAATTGTGTGGAAAAGCAATATTACACAAGTGGTGGGAGGGAAGCCACATTTCTAGTTCAGTTCAGCTGAGCTGAGCTCCAACAGGCTCTGGAAATTTGACTTCTGAGCAACCCGAAATCCAGGCCTTCAACACTCTAAATGTTAGCAGCTCACTAAGAGAGGCAGCTGGGTCCGGGCTGGGCTTTCGTTCTCAATAATATCCATCCCTTCCTTATAGCTATTCCATGTTAAAAGCATATGTGTAGTACATTATTGGATTTGATCAAATATTTAGTATTTTCCCAAGCTCAGAAAGTGAGTAAGAGCATTTTTTAGAAAACATTGCTATTTTTATTAATCTTTTAACATGCCAGCTTGATAAAAATAGTATGCCTGCTAGGCAACAAGGCAAATCTCCAACTCTATCCCACTCTCTTCCAAAGAGATTGCTCTGGCTATGCCTCTTCTTTTATTTTTGGTGCTTTCACGAAAGAGCACCAAATGAAATACCTAAGTAACTGAATTCAAGGTCAAAGTAGCCAGTGATGTCTCTCTAAGCCTCACGTTAGCAACCATAAACCAAGGCAGGGATTGGGGAGGTGCTGGGCAGGGGTGGGGGGAGACAGGAAGGCTGAGAGGACAAAGTTTTGTTCTGTCTGGTTCTCAACTGTATCCCTAGTGCTTGGAGCCATGTGTGGCTCACGGTAGGTGCTTGGTGAGCACAGAGCCTGTTGAATAATGAAGGTGAATGTTTCAACAATTGACATAATAGTTCTGGGAAAATTTGGGGGCTCCAGCCTTGGCTGATTTTTGAAAGTTGTAGAAAAGGTGTGAGTTTGCCACAAGTTCAAACTTTTAAAAAGTTGATTTGGTTCACAAGACAATAAAAATGATTTGCCTTTGGCAAGATGGGCCAGGTAGTGCTATCAAGCCAGTTATAAAAAAATTCTTGATTCAGTTCACATATCTGATGACTAGTCACAGATGAATATTAAAGAAACTTTCATAACCTCAACTGGTGGGTTAGCCAGACTATATAGAGCCAGCTCTACTTGTCCTTATATTTCATGAGCAAAAACTGTTTAAAATATGGCATTACAGGAAACCCTACTGAGTTACAAAATTGTGTAAGTGGATGCAGAATACTTCTTTAGAGTTCTTTTTTGCCTTTTTTTTTTTTACAGTGTGGTCCAGTGATTAATTGATGCACTGACAGGGTGCAAGGGGAGAGAGTTCTGACTCTAACTTGCAGCTACTTTGGAAGGAAAGGGGGATCGCCAGAAATTTTTTTTTTTTATTTACTGTCTTAAAGCCCTCAGTTTTCTTTTCTGTGATATGGGACTCATGGTCTCTCCTGCACCCCTCAGATGTACACTCAGAGACGTAATTAACACAAAGTTAACATTTCCTGCCGCCTTGACACCAGAGATAGGGCTTTAAAGCAAAAGAACACTTCTAGGAATTAGGTGGGAAATTAAAAAGTTGGAATTTCAGAATAAAAGGTGTCATCCCTGCTAGCTTGACCTGTGCTCAGCTCTAAGTATCTTTAGGGATTTAGGGAACCGTATCTTTTTTGAGGACATAGCAGCCCAGGTCACAGGGCTCAGATCGGGGGTAAAGCAAACCTTTATGAAATTTACCTTGGTTTTCAAGGTAATTGTGAAGAAACCTGATCATTTCACGCGTTATTAATTCAAAGATTGTAAAAATCTCCCCCAAAGTCTGACAGTCTCCCAACACTTATCAGAACCCAGATTTCTAAGCCCAGGGCCAGAATGAGGGCTCACATTTCTAGGCCTTCATCACTTTTCAGAAATATACAGCAGGCCATTTGCTGGTGGGTTATGAAATATGATCGTAAATTAAAACTAAATGACTCACGTAAAATAAGTGGACAAAGAGTACTTTGTGATGCCGAGGGCTCCAGTTTGATTGTGTTAGTTCATTTATTTGGGTATTTAGAGCATTTCAGAAAGCCAGGTAACTCCATCTGCTCTGAGTTGGCATGTGGGACTATCACTGCATAGCTTTGCCCCAGAGCCCCTTGCAGAAACAATCAGTAAGACGTGACATTTAGGCACCTCTTTATAGTTTACATACACTATAAAAAAATAAAATGTAGTTCTGTCATTCTGTCACTTACATTATTTTTGCAAGGCAAGTAGCATGAAGTGGAGGAGGAAACAGGCTCACATAGAGGGGGAGGGTGCAAGGTGCTCAGAAGAGGTGGAACTGCGTCAAATAGAAAATTCATGCTAAAGAGACACATGGCTTTTTTTTTTTTTGAGACACAGTCTCACTCTGTAGCCTGGGCTAGAGTGCTGTGGCATCAACCTAGGCCACAGCAACCTCAAACTTGTGGGCTCAAGCAATCCTCTTGCCTCAGCCTCCCCAGTAGCTGGGACTACAGGCATGTGCCACCATGCCCGGCTAATTTTTTCTATATATTTTTAGTTGTCCAGCTAATTTCTTTCTATTTTTAGTAGAGATGGCATCTCACTCTTGCTCAGGCAGGTCTTGAACTCCTGAGGTCAAATGATTTACCCCCCTTAGTGTCCTGGAGTGCTAGGGTTATAGGTGTGAGCCACTGAGCCCTGCTGGCTTTTTTTTTTAACCCAGTTGAAGGCTAAAAAAGTCACTACACCTGGGAGATTGGGGGGGGGGGATAACGTGGTAATATGCGTGCAGCTTTTCCAGGTTGGTCCTAGCAGGTGGGTCCTTAATGCACCCACCACAGTAACATCGGCTTGCCATATGCCCAGTTAATCCACACAATCCCCCAGGAATACACAGCCACCACACTCAGGGCGGCCAAGTGCTCTTTTATGATTTTTTTTTCATTTCTGCTATATTAAAATTGAGGGGAATGGTTAAAACCAGAGCTATTTACTATTAACCTTTCTTATAGATCTCAGTTATTTTCCTTATGAGCATTTCTGTCTCTCTGTCTGTTGTGGTAAAATATGCAATAACATAAAATTTATTATTCTAACCATTTTTAAGTATACAATTCAGTGGTATTAAATACATTCACGAGGCTGTGCTACCGACACCGTACTCCATCTCCAGCACATTTTCATCACCCCAGACTGAACTCTGTACCCATTAAACACGAACTCCTCATCTCCCCTCACTGCTGCCCCTGGAAACCACCATTCTACGTTCTGTCTCTAGCAATAGACTACTCCAAGTATTAATACATCATATAAGTGTAATTCTACAATGTCCTCTTGTGTCTGACTGATTTCACTTAGCATGTTTTCAAGGTTCATCAGTGTTGTAGGATGTATCAGAACTTTCTTTCTTTCTTTTTTTTTTTTGAGACAGAGTCTCGCTTTATTGCCCAGGCTAGAGTGAGTGCCATGGCGTCAGTCTAGCTCACAGCAACCTCAAACTCCTGGCTCAAGCAATCCTCCTGCCTCAGCCTCCCAAGTAGCTGGGACTACAGGCATTCGCCACCATGCCCGGCTAATTTTTTGTATATATATATTAGTTGGCCAATTAATTTCTTTCTATTTATAGTAGAGACGGGGTCTCACTCTTGCTCAGGTTGGTTTCGAACTCCTGACCTTGAGCAATCCGCCCGCCTCGGCCTCCCAGAGAGCTAGGATTACAGGCGTGAGCCACCGCGCCCGGCCTGAACTTTCTTTTTATGGCTGAATAATATTTCACTGTATATATATATATATCACATTTTATTTATCCATTCATCATTCATTGATGGGCATTTGGGTTGTTTCTGCCTTTTGGCTCTTGTGAATAGTGCTGCAGTGAACATTGGTGTGCAAATATCTGAGTTCCTAATTTTCAATTTTTTAGAAAACTATATGTTTATTTGAGGATTTATGTCTCATCTCTTCCTATAGACTATGCAAACCCCCGGAGTCTTGTTCTCAAAAAGCTTGGTAAGTTTCCTTACCAGTTTGGTAAGGAAAGAGCCAGGAAATTACATATTATCTTCCAAAGGCATATGGTGCAGTCGTCTAGGGAAGCTTCAGAGCTCTGGGAGTTGGGAGAAAGGAAAAACCACGTTGCCAGGGCTGATATGGGTGGTGAATTTCCAGTCATGTCTTGAAGGACTAGCATCTCTTTCCAACTAGGTAGAGGAGGCAGGGAGGAAGAACACTGTGACAAATGAAATAGCATAGCACAAAATGTGCAGATGTCTGGATGTCCAGAAGAGCAAATGGCCTCTAAAAGACACTGGGAAAGATAGACTGGGGTGGTGTTGCCCAGTGTTCAGGGTATCAACTCTAGGTCAGTACTCCTGGGTTGAAATTCTTGCTCTACCAATCTTGACCTTAGGCACTTAGCCTCTCTGGAACTTGATTTCTTCAAATGCATTATGTGGATGATAGCACTTATCTGAGATGGTTGCTGCATGTGAGAATAAATGAAATAATATATATTAAGAGCTACTCATGATGCTTCACCTGAAGAAGGGCCTCATTACTTGGTGAACTTTGTATATCATGCTAAAGACTCCAGTGGTTCATATTTGGGCACTGAGCAGCTTTTAAAAGCCTTCACACAAGCAGTGACAGGGCTGGGGGTCTTACTGCAAGAGAGGTTTGAGGCACAGACCAACTGGTAACCTAGTGGTTTTCCCTGGTGCCATTTGGGATAACATGGGAAACAAAGCTAAACTGCCGAATGTTGAGACAGGTAGGCATGACTGAGCATGACTTCCAAAGCTGACCCACTCTGCCCAAGAGCAGCTGGGCAGACTGATGGCTTTAATAATTCATCTAGCACTGGTCATCCGTCATTATCCTCTTTCCCTGAACTCCAGTGCCCATCATATAGTTTGTGCTGCTGTAACAAAATGTCATAGATTGGGTAATTTATAAACAATAAGAATTTATTTCTCACAGTTCTGGAGGCTGGGAAGCCCAAGATTAAGGCGCAGGCAGGTTCAGCTGTCTGGGGAGGGTGCTTGCAGCTTTGAAGATGGCGCCTTGCTGCCGAGTCCTCTGGTGGCTGAACACTGTGTTCTCCATGGCGGGAGGACAGAAAGGCAAAAAGGGGCCAAACTCAAACCCTCAGCCCTTTTATAAGAGCATGAATTTCATGCATTAGGGGGGCAAAGCCCTCATTGTCTAATCACCGCCTGAAGGCTCCACCTCTAAATATACTGCACTGGGAATTAAGTTTCCACATGAGTTTTGGAGGAGACACAAACATTCAAACCACAGCAGGACCCAAATAAACACTGCGTGGATTAGAAGAATTCTATAATCACACCTTTTCCCCATCACATCCTCCCTCCCTCCCTCATCTCCCTCTCTTCTCTTTGCTTCTGACAAGGCATCTGATGTCAGTCTGAAGGATTACAGGCTGGAAGTGAACATGTGCCAGTTGAAAACATAGAAACAGAATGCCTGCACCAGGAATCTCAGAGCTCTGAGCTTTTACAACCTCTGAAAGACCAGCGGCGCTCCCCTACCAAAGACTTCCACTCCATGCCTCGGCTTTAAGAATCAGGCTCATGAAAGCCGTTTCCAACAAGCATTTAAAGTCATCCATCCAAAAGATAACTAAATCATGGCCATTCATTCCTCTCAGCCCATCACACTGCAATGAAAACATGTATTTAACTGAGAAAACACTGAGCCTTCCCTCTCGCTGGCCTCTGTCCCCTTTCTTCTCCCTTCCTTTGAGGACTCAAAATGTTATGATTCATCTCAGCGCTGCCCAGTGCAGCAGTGAATTACTGGCCCCAAAGATTTCCAAACCCGGAGGGGTCCAGGGAGGGGACGGCCCCCAGTCATCCCCGGCACTCTCTCCCCAGCCAACTGTGTTTGTTCCTTGACTCCTTTTGATCCTTGCTTATAACAGTAGCCAAGCAGAGGAAATTAAGCTTTTGTATTTAAACTAATCCATGACCCTGGATAATTTGTAAGAGACATCTATGAGGGGTTAAAAATGAGCCTCCAACTGCTTGACGTGGAGACATCCCAGACACATCGACGGCTCCCTTGGTGGGATCATAGAACTTCAGTGGTGAATGAAAGAATGTCAGAGCATGCAGTATCCTTTGAGGACATCTGTCTAGTCCAACTCTCTTGGTTTTAATGGAGAAACTGAGGCCCAGATAGGGGAAGCGACCTGTCTAGAACAATATAGGGGGTTGTGGCTGGGTAGGGATTTACTGCAGGATTTCTGAATCCTGGTACTAAGAGAGAGATGGCTTAGTGTGGCTCTGCAGCCCTGTTATCTGAGGGCTGTGGTCAGGTGGACGTTGCATCTGCTGCCCTCAGAGTCCACAGCCGGCCAGCACGCCGTGCTGCCTTCAACAGACGCACCAGCCCCCAGCCGAACTCTCTAGTATGGTTTTATTTTTCAGTGGTCTTTAATGTAGGGGGGTAAGGATAGTGTAGGGATGAAGTGTTTGGGCGGTAGAGTCAGAATATGTGTATTCTCTGTGCCTCTGTCTCCCGGGGTAATAGTAGAACCCATCTCACAGGGTTGTTGTGAGCATTAAATGAGTTAATTGTGGTAAAGTGTCAACCTCAAGAAATGTGAAATGTTACTATTAATATCATCTCCACCTCTCCCACTCTTCATTTGTTCCACAGAGGACAGCTAAAGAAGGATGATGAGTATGTGCTCATAAATGCCAGGACCTGGGTGGCCCACACCTGTAATCCCAGCACTTTGGGTGGCTTGGCAGGAGGATCCCTTGAGGCCAGGAGTTTGAGACTAGCCTGGGCAACATAACAAGACCCTGCCTCTAACAACAACAACAAAAAAATTTGAAAATTAGCCAGGCATGGTCATCAGCTCTCTCTGCCTCAGTGTTCTCACCTGGAAAATGGAAATATTATATTAGCTTGGGCTTTCACTTGAGGAATATTCATTTAATGCTCAGTGGTGGGCACTCAGGATGAACAGTGAACAAAACAAAGATGCTGCTTCTGTGGAGCTCACACCCTAGCAGAGAAAACAGACTAAAAAGTGAACACATAAACATTAATTTTTTAATTATGCAAAATAAGCCATCAATTACACGGAATGTGTGGGCATCCTCTTTTATAAGTGTTCCCTGACTCCCAAATGTCCCTTCTAACTGACAGAAGTTGATACCTGCAAAATTTTTTCCCTTTTCTTTTTCATTATGGAAAATTTCAAACATATACATAGAAGAGAGAATTGTATAAAGAGCTCTACTTACCATCACATCACTTTGCCAATAATCAACTTATGTTTAACCTTGGTACATCTAAACCACTTCCACCTGTTTCTCCTGTTTTTTGGGGTTATTTTGAAGCAAATATCAGACACTATATTATTTAATCCAAAGCATTTTAGCATGTATATCTAAAAGATAAAAAATATTGTAAAAAAAAAGTGAGCACACTATCATTATCCCATCAAAAAATAACAATAATTCCTTAATATCATTAAATATACAGGCAGTGTTTAAATTTCCTGGATTGCCACATCATTTAAAAAAATTACATATTATTGAAGTTAGTATGGAAAGAACGTCCATTTCAATCTGTTGATATGACTCAAAATTTCTTTTAATGTATAGGTCTCCCTTCGCCTCTCTCCTTTTTTTCTTCCAATATATTTGTTGAAAAAACATCACGGCTTTTTCCTATATGTTTTCCTGGCATTTGTATCCCCATGAAATAATTTAACATGTTCCTCTGTCCCCTGTAATTCTTTTCTTTTTCCCTGTAATTGTTACAAGTTGTCAGAGCTAGACTAGAGGCTTGATCAGATTGTTCTATTTTTAGAAAGACTATTTTATAGATGGCATTATTTTCTTCCATGTCAGGGCACTTAATAGTTGGTTGTCTCTCTTTTGGTGATGTTTAAGGCTGTTGATAATTCCTAGATCTATTCCTTCATTAGAGGTTGTGAAATAGTGACATTTTAATTCTATCATCCCGGCTTTATTGGCCCTAACACTTCTATAACAAAAAACTTCTGTCATTAAACATTTGATTGCCCTGAGGCACAGTGTGGGACAGGCAGGAGGAATGTCTGATCTTTTCTCTTCAGTTATCATTTCCCAAAAGAATGAATTGGTTATATCACTTTCTCCAAAGGTCAGTGGCCTTGTGTGTTTCAATCTATTCCACTTATTTTCTTGTTGATGTGTAAATGGCCCTTTCTTTGGCCAAAGTGAGCTTTTTCAAGTGGCTCCTGTCTTTTTAATATAACTTCAATAATCTTTGAAAATCTCTTTGCTTTCTGGTAGAAAATGATCCAGGCCCTTCTTGTACATTTCCTGCCTCAGACAGAGGATCAACCGTTTCTCCAAAGGAGTTCTGGTCCCTTTAAGTGGGAAATGGAATTCAAGGCTACAGTTTGGGCACTAGAGGTGCCCTTGATAGGCACTGGGCTTATGTGGGCATGAACAAGGTAGTTATGGTCCCCATCTTCATGCCTCCCTAATCAGACTTGGAAGACAGGAGTGGAACCCAATTACAGAGGTGTTAAGTGCTAGGAAGGGCACGTTTAGGGTGCCGCATCAGTGTTAGATGAACTAGCCCAGGACAAGGGCTCAGAGAAGACTTCTGGAGAAAAAGGGAGGAGGGAGAATTGGAATGAGAGGAGAGCTACTCCCTACTAGGCCAGTAACTAGATATAGAACCTCAGAGAGAGGATTAGATGAGGTAGGGATGTGAAACTGATATGTAAAATGTAACATTCTAGATAATATACCTCTAGTGGTGGAATTTAAAACATCCAAACTATGGGAAAGGATTTGATAGCAGTGGACCAAGTATTGGCATCTTTCAAACCATGGGGTGACTTTGTCCTCTCATAACAATAGCTGATTAGATGTGCATTGTCTGATTTAATCTTCATAACAACCCGTGAGGCAAGGACTATTATTATGCGCATTTAACAGATGAGGCATCTGAGGCTCAAAGGTTAAAGAATTTGTTAAAAGTTACCCAGCTAGTAAGTAGTGGAGATGGGATTTGAACGCAGGACTTCCTGATGTAGGTGATAAGCCTCTTAACCATTCTACTGTGCTCTACCACTGTTCAGGCCCCTTATAAAACAGTTTTTAAAAATCCCTCGCCTCTCAACCTGCTGAGAGCCCTAATCTTCTCATCTCACCTTTGGCCACATTGCTCCCTTGTTCTGGGCTCCCAGGAAGAGTTGAAATTGTGTCCTGACCCTTAGAATCACTGTGTGCCACAGAGAAAGTTTTTCAACTCTTTGTTTTTCTCTGAGCCTCAGTTTACTTATCTGTGAAGTGGGGATAATTATATCCATTGGTATGGTTATTGAGAGGATGGAAAGAAGTGATCTATGTAAAGCATTTAATATCAAATGAGTGCCTAGTAAATGGTAGCTATTGTTGAAAATGATGAACCAATCAATAGCTAACATGTATTCCATCAGTTCACGGCCACTCCAATGGGAGGGGTAGGTTTATTTTTACCCTATTTTACAGAGGAGGAAACTGAGGCACAGTAAGGGGGATTCCTGTGTCTAAGGCCACACACAGCAGTTAGTAGCAGCATCAGCATTTGAACCTAGAGTGCCTGGGCTTAAGCACTGTGCTCTGCTGCCTTATTAAGAGGGGTCTTGTCCAGCAGAGGACTGCCATTTCAGCCTTGGGCTGCGTCACTCGTCCCACTGTGCTGGAAGGAAGTAGAGACCAGCTCAGACATGGAAGTACTTGCTCCCAGAGGCCTGCTGCCCTGCCACGCGGCGATCACCTCCCATGGAGCCTACTGGTCCCCGTCCTGGAGAACTCCGAAGCCCAGAGTGTCTGCCTTGCTCAGCCTGACACTGGCCGTGGGCATTGAATAAACTGCCTTCCTTCTTGCGGAGCTCAAAGCAAGAACGTTGACATCCCCTCAGTGCTGCCCCTGGGGGGAGGGTGGCTCTAAAAGTTAACTTTGCATTCAAAACGTGGCGTTAGGCCACACATTTTAACGTCCCCCAGAGAGAAAGAGAAGGGACAGGGGCGGCTATGAAGTTTCCTCAGCAAGCTGTCAGATTAGCACCCCCTACTACTTTCTTTCTTTCTTTTCAAAGCTCCATTTCTTCAATCAGCCTTTATTAAGAACACGGTTGAGCCTACAGGAACAAATCCTCTGGCTCTTTGAGGAACGTGTGTGCGCGGGGGTTGGCTATGAGGCCGCATGACTGCATAAATGATACAGCGTGCTTAGCGGCGTGACTCATCCGACCTCGAGTGACAGAAAAAGAAGTTCGAAAACTAAGCACAGCCAAAATATTGGCAGGCCTGGGCCACTGGGGCCAGATTTCATCTTTTCTAGACTAACAAAAAATAATAAAAAATAAAACAATTACATTTCAATCTCACGGTGACAATGCCCAGGGAGGAAGGCTGAAGCATCCATTCTCCCTCGCTCCGGCCCCTTCCGAATCCCCGCGCCCCCACCCGGCCGGTCCCCTTCCGAATCCCCGCGCCCCCACCCGGCCGGTCCCCTTCCGCATCCCCCCCCCCCGCCCGGCCGGCCGCGGCTGCGCGCCGTGATCCCAGCGCACGCGGGGCCGCCGCGCGCCCACAGCCGCGCCCGCGCCGAACGGAGGGCGCCCGGCGGGGCGGCCGCAGACGCGCCGCGCGGGCACAGCCGCGGCCGGCGGGCGCCGGTTCCCAGGCGCGGGCGGGCGGCGCGGGCGCGGCAATTGCCGCGGGTCGCGCCGTGAAGAGCGCGGCCGGGGCGGGGGCGGCGCACAAAGGCCCCGCGCGCCTGAATGCGGCGCGGCGCAGCCGGCCCCTTGAAAAGAGCCGCGAGGGAGGCTCAATTCTCTCCTTTCAGCTGGCTCAGACTGTGAAATCCGCACAATCGCCCTCTCTTTGCAGGCGGGCAGGCAGGGGCCGCGCGCGCCCCGCCACGCCGGCGGAGCGGAGAGTTCACTCCGGGGACAAGGCCGGCGGCGGCGGCGCCTTCCCATCGCCGGCCGCCCTCTCCTGCGCGGCGCGGCGCCCCGGTCGGGGGGCGTGCGTGGGGCGTGCGTGGGGCGTGCGTGCGTCGGCCCCCGCTCCGGGTGGTGGCGCGGCCCCGGCCGGCGCGGCCCCTTCCCCGCACCCGCGGCCCTGCCCGGGAGCGGCTGGCCACACCCAGTTTATGAGGCCCCCTCAACGATTAAAAAAAGACCAAGAATGCCAGAACCAAGTAAAAACATCACACTGTATTTCAAATTTTGGTGTTGACAATGTGATGTTTTGTAACATACACACAAACCCAATGCACAAACCCATGACTCTCAAGATAATTCCAAGAGTTAGGGAAAAAATATATACAGTCATGTGTCACTTAGGATGGGGATGCATTCTGAGAAATGTGTTCGTAGGTGATTTTGTTGTGCGAACATCAGAGCACAGTTTCACAAACCTACACGGCACAGCGACCACACACCTAGGCTACACGGTGCGGCCTATTGGTCCTACGCCACAAACCTGTACAGCATGTTAGTGCGCTGAATACTGCAGGCAGTCGTAACACAATGGTAAGGACTTGTGTATCTAAATAGATCTCAACAGCAAAGGCACAGTAAAAACACTGTATAATAGATAAACAGTGGCACACCTGAATAGGGCAGCCCCATTATCATCTTACAGAACCACGGTGGACTATGTGGCCCACATGCCTATGTGGAGCGTGACTGAATATTCATTTCATTGTGGGCCCCACCTGCCTGCTCAGTAAAGGGGATCCAGGGTTAGTCTGGTGATGAACCACGTCCTTTTCCAGTATCTCTGCACCTGATGGGTAACCTTATTTGGGAGAATATCTCAAGGGAAAGCAAACCATGAACTTGAACCTTGGGACAAACGTCTTCCCAGCTCTTCCTTTGTAGCCCTGAGGTTCAGACCACTCTGAGGCACGTGGTAATTCTCCAAAACTGTGTCCAGGCTTGAATTCCAGTATTGTAAAACTTGACAGGGTCATAGCAGTTATTTGGTTGCTCACCTAGTGCTGCAATTTTCCTGTCATTCCTTCCCTGCCTCCCAGGTAGCAAAGCTGAAGACAAAATAACAGGACCCTGGAGCTCTCCTGGGATATGGTGTGTCTAATTTATTTATACCTGAAGTATATGGAACATACCAATTGTAGCTTGGTTTTAGGAGGTTAGGGGCAAAGGTGCACCCTCCTCAATGACTCCTACTGGCTACCGTCCTTTTCTTTGGAAGAAGAAGGGAGCAAACATTTATCGATGACACTTACTATTTTAGTGCCTTAGAATGGATTATGTCATTTAAATCTCACAAAATCTATAGGAGGTAGGTACTATTGGGTAGGTACTATTGGGGCTGAAGAAGGTGAAGGATTTTGCTAAACACCACAGTCAATAAATAGCGGGATGAGCTTGAACCCCAATGGGTATGATCCTCAAGCTCTTTCTGATTGTTACCTTCTACCAGCAGGGCTGGGCCCATCGCACAATTTCCATTGCTTGATCCCGGCAAAGTTCTTCAGGGTAGATGTTTTACTTGTTCCTCCTTTTCCCATTTGACAGATAAGGAAATTGAGGTTCCCAGACTTTAATTACACAGCCTAAGGCGTCCAAGGCTGAGACAAAGCCAGTGCTCTTTGCTCTGTGTGCTTGTGCGTGTGTGTGCGCGTGCGTGTGTGTGCGCGCGTGCATGTGCGTGTGCGTGTGTGTGCGCGTGTGTGTGCGTGCATGTGTGTGCGTGTGCGTGCGTGTGCGTGTGCGTGTGTGTGTGTGTGTGTGTGTGTGTGTAGGGGGAGTGAGGCCAGATAGGAGGGGCTCGTTAGAATCACCTAAAGAAGTTCTTTATAGCATAATAACCCTAAAAATTCTAATTCTGTAAGTCAGGTGTGGAGCCAGGAATCTTATATTCTAGCTCAATAACAAACTTCTCAGACTAATTTTTTTTCAAATGCAAATTTGCTGCTAGTTTTATCTTTTTCTATAATTGACACAGCATGTATGTCTGTGTTTTATCCTGCTACCTCTTTGCAGTTAGGTATTGATATTATTTTACTAAAACTAGATTGTTATTACAAAAGTTATGTGTATACATGGTTACAAAAAAGATCAAAACAGTACAGTAGTTCCATGAGAGTATTTGACATAACCTTTTAAACAACCCAAGTGGGATTTGATGTACAAACTTTCTGATCTACTGTTGATGTTTTTCAGCCTTGGAGATGTTGGAGATGTTTCCATATCAGGCCTGGAGGGAACTCTAGTTTTTGATGAAGGTGTGCAGGGAGATAGATGCTAAATGCGTTGATGGATTTGCTTGTCCTCACTGATAGACATTTAAACATTTAAGCTCCCATATCTTCTCTCTTACAGGATAATGCTGCAATAAATACACTTGTATATGAAACCTTGTCAAAATTGTAAATACCAGTAATCTGTAGAATAAATCCTGAAGTTCCAAGGCACTTTTCCAGGAAAGATTCAGAGAACTAAACTCATGAGGCTTGAGGTTTCTTTCAAGGAGCCCCTTTTTGGAACCCCCAGTAGGATAACCCAGAAAAATGCCCTCTTTGATGAAAATGACTGCATTGTCTCAATGCCCAGATTTGTGCAGTTTTTGTGCAGCTTGTCCCTTTGAGTGGATGTCTGGGCTCTTCTGTAGCTGGACAGGCGTGGTACAGGTAGGGTAGACAAAGAGGCAAAGGAGCTGTAAGTGCCTTGCCAGGGAATTCAGGGGCAAACCTGCGGTTAATCTGCCTTCTTAATTTTCCTGGACTAGCTTTTGGTCATACAGTGACACAGAGGACACTCACAGGTCCCTGTCACTAAATTATATATATTTATTATTGTTTATTAAGAAAAACTGGAAAATACAAAACATTTTTAAAAAGAAAGTGTGAATCATCTTCAGTCTCATCATCCAGGGAACTTCGATTAACAGTTTGGTATGTTTCCTCCAGGTCTGGCGAGGTGTGGGCAGTAGAGTCCAGACTGGTATTAATCGTGCTGTTTATTAGTTGTGTGACCTTGGGCAGGTACTTTTTATTTTTTTTAATTGAGATGAAAGTCACAAAAATATGCTGCAATCAACTGTTTTTAAATGTGTAATTCAGGGGCATACAATGTTGTACAACCATGGTCTCTACTTAGTTCCAAAACATTTTTGTCACCTAAAAAGGAAACACTATACTAACAAAGCAGTCACTCCCCATTCCCTGATACTTTTAACCCTTGGACACCAACAGTCTGCTTTCTGTTGCTATGAGTTTACCTATTCTGGATATTTCCTATCAATAGAATCACATGTGACCTTTTGTGTCTGGCTTCTTTCACTTAGCATGATGCTTTCAGGTTCATCCGTGTGTTGCACGTGTCAGTATTTCATTCGTTCTTATGGCTGAATAACATCCCATAGTATGGATATACCCCATTTTGTTTATCTGTTCATCAGTTTACCAATGTTTGGGTTGTTTCCACCTTTTGGCTATCGTGAACTATGCTGCCGTGAATATTCTTGTGCAAGTTTTTGTTGGGACACTTTTTTTCCATTTTTGAGGGATGCATACCTAGAAGTGGAATTTCTGGGTCAATTCTGTGCCTGTAATTCTACGCTGCTCTATTCTATGGTGGTGATACTATGTTTAACTTTTCGAGGAACTGCCAAACTATTTTCCACAGCGTCTACACTTTATTATGTGACCACCAGCAATGTGCAGGGTTCCATTTTCCCCATATCCTTACCACCACTTGTTATTTTTCCTTAAAAAAATATTGTAGTCTTCTAATGAGTGTAAAGTGGTATCTCATTGTGGTTTTGATTTACATTTCCCTAATGACTAATGATGTTGAACATCTTTTTTATGTGCTTATTTGCCATTTATATATTTTCTTTCTTTCTTTTTTTGTTTTTTTTTTTTTTGAGGCAGGGTCTCACTTTGTTGCCCAGGCTAGAGTGAGTGCCGTGGTGTTGGCCTAGCTGACAGCAACCTCAAACTCCTGGGCTCAAGCGATCCTACTGCCTCAGCCTCCTGAGTAGCTAGAACTACAGGCATGTGCCATCATGCCCGGCTAATTTTTTCTCTATATATATTAGTTGGCCAATTAATTTCTTTCTATTTATAGTAGAGATGTGGTCTCGCTCTTGCTCAGGCTCGTTTCGAACTCCTGACCTCGAGCGATCTGCCCACCTCGGCCTCCCAGAGTGCTAGGATTACAGGTGTGAGCCACCATGCCCGGCCTATATATTTTCTTTGGACAAAGGTCTATTCAGGGTCTTTACTCATGTTTTAAATTGTTTGTTTGTTTTTTGTTGTTGAGTTGTAAGAGTTCTTTATATATTCCTGGCATGAGGCCCTTATCAAATACGTGATGTGAAACTATTTTCTCCCATTCTTGAACTGCTTCTTAGCCCTGTGGGCTTTAATTTCCCTATCTAAAAGATAGTAATATCTACATTATAGAAAAGTGGCGAGGATTCTATGAGAGGATTAATTTGCAGAATTTAGCATAGTGCCTGGTATATAGAAAGTGCTCAAGAAATATATTAGTCATTGTTGTGAATATCTAGGCATCATTCTTAAATAAATTTGGCTCACAGTCTTCAACTTGAGATAATATTATGAGCATCTTCCCGTGGCACTATACATCCTTTGACAATATGATGATTTTTAATGACACTCCTGTAGTCCATCATTAGAATGAGATATAATATTATACATTTAAATAATCCCCTGGTGTTGAGTGTTTAGGTCCCCACTCCCTTCCCCATTTAAATCCTTTGAAATCATCAGCATTTCAGTTTTTCCCCCTAGTTTGATGCTGGGCTGGGTAAGTGACACAACAAAATTAGCCAACTAATGATTTTAAACATAAAACAGTGAACACCTTTGGCGAGAAAATAGAACTTCTTTAAATATGTGCGCATTTTGCACGGGCAGATTCACAGATATCACACACACACACACACACACACACACACACACACACACGGCCACCAAGATGGCGCCAGGGATTCTATCCCTCTGAGGCCTTACTTTGAATGCAAACTTGATTCAGTAACTTGCTTCTGATGACTAGAATGAGGTGGGTAGACCAGGTGGCATCACTGCAGCTTAGGACCACATGCTCACGTGCACACAGTATCTGTATTTTGACACATGGCCAGATGTCCTGGGTGCTTGCTTGTTGATCTAATGCGTAGAAAAGAATGAAGTATGACATTTTATTTTAGTTGCTGCTTTTCTAACACTTGGAATATATAAAGGTAAGATGTGTTGCTTACATTAAGCAATTTGAGGACACGAGCACTGTCAACATGCCTTGGTTCTCTATCAGACATCACTTTATTGCATGGTTACATTCCCAGAACACTGCATGAGTGAATAACAGCATTTTTGTAAATGGAATCATGCTTTATATTTCTGAGGTTGCTAGCCAAAAGAAGCCTCTAGTGAGTTTTTTTTTTTTTGTCTTAGTTTGAATCTGGATTTCAAAGTCAGCTTTTTTGTATCTGGAATAAATTTGATAAATAAAGAGGCATTTCCTAATTTGTCAATATTAAAATTTTAATATACAGTTGATCATTGAACAATATGAGTTTGGATTGTGTGGGTCCACTTATACATGGATTTTTTCTCAAAGCCTGCCTGTACAGAGGACCAACTTTTCGTATCATAGGTTCTACCGTGGGACTTGAGTATGCTTGAGGGTCCTGGAACCAATCCCTGTGAATACTGAGGGACAACTGTATTGTTTTCTTTAGGTAGGTTACAACTGCTTTATTCCTATTGCCATTATTATTATCATTAATATAACTTTAATGAACAAAATCATAGGCCTCAATCAGATTTCCGTAAGTGGAAAGTTCCAATAATGGTCAAAAAGGCACAGGCAGAAACCTGATCCTGACGCCACACATCCTTCCCCGAGGAGGAAAACTCAGGATATGGGCAGGTACCTGACCCTAAACTTGTGAAGGAAGTGTTGTGGGGCCCGGCCACGTGCGAAGACTTGCAGCAGAGCCTTCTTGAACTGACTTCTCCCACCGCATGCGAGGCAAAGATTAAGGTGCCTGTGGGACACTGTACTTCCATTGGGGATAGGGTCCTGCTATTAATATAGTTTTTAAAAATGACCAAAATCAGGCAACAGATATCATGGCATTGTGGTTTTAACTCATCATGCATAATACGATGCGCCATACTTGTGCTATCTACAAGGCAACTTCAGGATTTATAGAAGTGTATTCATAATAGAGATGGTGGGAGCACTTGAGGACTTACAGGCTTAAAGTTGTTCGGTGCTTTGCTTGTGTGTACATAGACCAGTGGTTCTTAAATCTTGGTTTCATCAAATTCACCGGGAGGGCTTGCTGTAACACTGATTGCTGGGCCTCACACACAGAGTTTCTGATTCAGCAGGTCTGGGGTGGGACCTGAGAATTTGCATTTCTGGCAAGTTCCTAGGTGATGCTGATGTTGCTGATCAAGGATCACACTCAAAACTATTGGCATAGACCATCTCTAGAAGGATTCATGAGAAACTCTCAGCAGAGGTAGGCTGTGGGTGGAAGAATTAGGGGGCCAGGGTAGGAAGGGGAACTTTTTTTACACTATACACCCCTTTTTGTAGTTTCAGTGTTTTATCATGTGCATGTATCATCTGTACAAATGGTGTGCCTGAAGTTCTTGTTTCCCAGCACTATGGAGGAAGATTTTGTTGTTCTCTGAGAGGGAAAAATAGTTTCATGGTGAGGAACAGGGGCTTATCACCCAACTCAGCCACACTGTGGTCTTGTACAAGGTACTGTGGTAGTTTCAAAATACATCCACGAACTCTTTGATACATCTCCCTTCAAAAGATACAGCCTATTTCCTCTACCCTTAAGAGTGAGCTGTTCTTGGCGACTTCCCCCTAATGAATAGAATGTGGCAGAAGTGTTATGTGACATTAGAGATGTCATAAAAGGACATAAAAGACCCTGTGGCTTCCTCTTTGTTCTCTCTCCCGGATCATCCACTCTGGGGGCAGCCAGCTGCCGTGTTGTGGGAGAGGCCACGTGGGGACAGGCTGAGGCCTTCTGCTGGCAGCCATGTGAGCGGCTGTCCTGCAAGGCGCTCCTCCGGCTGCAGACCGGCTTGTGGTTAATGGCAGCCCTGGCCAGCAGTTGACTGCAGCCCTTTGAGGGACCCCATGGCTGACCACCTAGCTAAGATCTTCCGAATTCCTGACCCACAGAAACTGTGAGATAATAAGTAGAAGTGGTTTAAACCATAAAGGTTTGGAGTGATTTTTAACATAGCAAAAGATAAATAATACAGGAACTTAATCTTTATAAGCTTCAGTTTCCTCATGTGTAAAATGAGGCTAATAATGGTACGACTCCATAGGTTATGATGAGGTTGAACTGAGAGCACACAGAATGGTGCCTGGCACATAGTAACCATCAGCAGATGAAAGCTATTGTCATTTATGCTCATCTGAACTTCCGGTCAGCAGTTTCCCCCCTTGTCAGAAGGGTCTCATCCAAGGCAGTGCACAGAGCTAATTTCCCACATTTGTCACCAACCTGTGACCATTGGCTTCTGAGTTCTGTCCCTTTCTCTATATACCAGGAGAAAAAGATTAACTTTATTTTCAAGCTATTTTGAGCCAAGTGTGGTCATACCTGGAAATCCCTGCAGGCTACACAAATAGGCCTCCCTGAAGCTGGAAAGAGGAGAAAACTCACTCTCTCTACTCTCACTGCTCTTGTAATTGTCCTGCTACCCACTAAGCCCACCTGGCCCTCGTGAGTTTTCCCTACAGGACTTTAAAATCATTGCTTAGAGAATCAAGCTGGATTTTAATGACTATTTTAACTGTCAGGACATTAGAAAGTCTTAGCTTTCCTTCTTCTTATGACTGGGATTTGTAATGGCTTAGGTTTAAATGACCCCCATAAGGAATTTATTTTCAGTTTAATAGTCTACCCCAGGTCTGACTTTCCAAGCGATTTCCTTGCCAGATATAGAAAAAGTGTCAAAAATTTGATAGCAGGCAGGTTCTGCCTGAGCTGGAAGATGCTGGTGTGTCGGTGGAATACAGAGCAGGGAGGAAGCGATTGGCTGGGGAGGCAGCGTGTGGTGTGCCCGGACACTGCACTGACGGTGGAAGCCTTGGCACTGGGCATGGCAAACATGGCTGTAGAGCTCAAGGCCTGACACCCTGCTGCCAAGGGAGCATGGCAGAGAGCCAAATGTGAGCTCCAGAGCCAGCGATGCAGCCTCAGGGCTCCTCTGGGCCCCTGGGTCTGCAGATGGCTCCCCTGGGTGGTGGTGGCAGAGAGTGAGTGTTGAGGGGTTTAAGACATTCTCCTTCCATCAGAATGACAGGCTCAGGAAAGACAGCTGACTCGGGCCTACCAGTGTCGGGGGCACAGTAGACCCTGAGGAGCTGAGCTAAGGAGGTTGCAGGCAAGAAACTGAGGAAAAAATTTTATTCATCAAGACAATTTTGTTTGTAAGTGGCAAAGGCCCAGCCCAACTTATATCAATAATAGTTTAAAAAGAAAAGAAAATGTACTAGACAGAAACGAAAAGTTTAGGGCAGGCCACTACCTTCAGGCATGGTTTGGTCCAGGTCCTGGTCTCAGGACATGATTTCTTCAGTTCTCAGCCTTGATTCCCTGTGCTTTGTTCTCTGTCAGGCTCTCCTCCTGCAGTGAAAACATGGCTCCAATGGCTCCAGGTTTCCATCCTGCCATCTCAGCAACCCAGGGAAAGAAAGGACCCTTTTCCCAATGTTTCAACTCAAATTGCAAATTGACCCTGATATTGCTGGTGTGGATCTTATGCCAAGTCCCGGTGGGAGGTAGGGGAGTTGCCCCCAGCACCGTGTGTCCTCGAGGGTGGCTTCCTGGAGGGGAATGGCTGATGAGACACCACACGCGCCTACTTCAGTTTGCCAACTGCTGCCTTGGAGAACACAGCGGTGCCACGCTATCTGTGCTTTCACGCTCCATGGTTTCAGTTACCCGTGGTCAACTGCAGTTCAAAAACATTACATGGAAAATTCCAGAAATAATTCATAAGTTTTAAATTGTGTGCCAGTGTGAGTAGCATGATGAAATCTTGAGCCATCCTGCTCCATCCAACCCTAGATGTGACTCCTCGTTTGTCCAGCATGTCCACACTGTAGAGGACTCATCCGTGAGTCACCTATCGTGACCAGATCTCGGTGACCAGATCGACTGTCATGGCATCACACTGCTTGCATTCAAGTAACCCTTGTTTTACTTAATAATGGCCCCAAAGCACTAGAGTAGGTGATGCTGGCATATTGTTATAATTGTTGTATTTTATTATTAGTTCTTGTTAATTTCTTGCTGTACCTAATTTATAAATTAAATTTTATCATAGGTAAGTATGTACAGGGAAAACCAGTATACATGGGGTTTGGTGCTATTTGTGGCTACAGGCACCCACTGGGGCTCTTGGAATGTGTCCCCTGCAGACGAGTGAGGACTATACAGACAGCTGGCTTTGCTTCTAGTGACTGGCACAGGTATACAATCAAAAATAGCGAAATTTTGACTGCTGAGGGAAAAAAAGGCTGTTTTTGAATTTGGAAACCAAATCACCTACTATCCTGCTGGTCAGCAGAAGATTAAATGCTGTACATGCATAAAATAGGTGTGTGGGACTTTTTAACCTAGAATCTGCAGACCCCTCCCCACCAAGGATTTGTCACCTTAGATGGGGAAAGAGTAAAATATTAATTTTCATTAACCTATAACTGAAATTTAGCATTTCCTTCTATTATCAATGCAGGCCACAAACCAATAGCTTTGATAACTGTGATACCCGTAGAATCATAGGGATTTTCATCTCAAATTACAATTGCACATATTTTATATCATTTACACTCATTACTTCTTCAAGTTATGTTAGATATTGAATATTTTTATTTAGATATTTTTTCTTATTATTTGGTCATTTTAATTGACAAACATTATATATATTTACAGTGTATGACATGATGTTTTGAAATATGTATACATTGTGAAATGTCTAAATTAAGCAAATAGATTTTATTTAATGCAGAATAAAGAAAATGCATATATAAGCCAACAGCAAAACTTTTACAAAAATTAAACCATTTTTTATTTATATTATTTTATTTTATTATTTTTCTAGTACATCTACTTCATCTTCAGAGCTAGTATACATTTAAATCAGAAAGAATATGAATATTAAAAAATTAGAGTAACTTAAAACTCCCATCACCTCACTGTCCAATAACAATTATAGATTTTACAAGATTTCCTTTGATATACTTATCATACTACATATAGCTATTCTTATTAGATCAACCAATTCTGCATATTTCCAAATATACTTTTTTTTTTTTTTTTTTTTTTTTTTTTTTTTTTTTTTTTTTTTTTTTTTGAGACAGAGTCTCTCTTTGTTGCCCAGGCTAGAGTGAGTGCCGTGGCATCAGCCTAGCTCACAGCAACCTCAAACTCCTGGGCTCCAGTGATCCTTCTGCCTCAGCCTCCCGGGTAGCTGGGACTACAGGCATGCGCCACCATGCCCGGCTAATTTTTTATATATATATCAGTTGGCCAATTAATTTCTTTCTATTTATAGTAGAGACGGGGTCTCGCTCTTGCTCAGGCTGGCTTCGAACTCCTGACCTTGAGCAATCCGCCCGCCTCGGCCTCCCAAGAGCTAGGATTACAGGCGTGAGCCACAGCGCCCGGCCCAAATATACTTTTAACGTCTACATATATCTCCTTCTGTAGATGGTGCACATTTATTTCTAAACTCTTTGCTATTAGACACTACAATGATCATCTCTGTATATGTAATTTTGTTTCTATTGATTTCCTTAGGACAAATGTTTAGAATTAGATACCAACATCTTTCTGACTTCTTGGCTCATTACACTGCATTCCAAAAGCATTGCACCAATTCATAATTCCATCAGCAATGAAAAGTTGACTTCATAAAACTGGGAGATTTAAAAAAAAAAACAACTCTGGATACCTACATAAGACTTAAGAATTATAAAGAGAGAGAAAGCTAAAGTATATTCCACTAACAAGATCAGCTCCCCCTGTCAGGTCCCAGAGCAATTTTGCCAATTTATTTGCCTTCTGTGCCTGGGTTTGCCCATCAATATCAGTGTGACAGGACTAAACCAGACATCAGGAGGAACGGAATGTCACCGAAATGAATTGAACACTTACGACATTTCTAATATAATCAATGATACATAAATAATGTTCATTTATTCATGAACTGATGGATAGTTACAGACTATTCCTGACTTTTGCTTCTCTATTTTCTCTTACAGAACAATGCTTTTGAGGCTCCAGTAGAAGGTAAACCAGAAAAGTGCAATTCATACTTGTCAATTTTGCTGATGATGGAGGCCTTAGCCAGACTCTCCTCCCAGGAAGACTCTCCGTCCTGCCCAGTCTGCCCCTTCCCCTACACTGTGTTACCTCTGGTCCTCTCAACTCTGCCTGTCCCACCACGTCCTAACGCTCTCCAGGCCTCCAAACTCTCTTCTGTTTCATTCTACCCTTAATCCCACTGCCAGAATTACTCCTAAAGAGCCCTCATCATATTGGCAGCCAACTCAGAAGCCTTCCAGAGCCAAAACCGCTGGACACAGTATTTAAGACAGCTTTCCACAGTCTGGCTCCAACCTCTCTTTTCAAGCTTACCTTCCACTACTGTGTTTCCCTGAAAATAAGACCTACCTATAAAATAAGCCCTAGCAGGATTTCTAAGCATTTGAGCAATAGAAGCCCTACCCCCAAAATAAGCCCTAGAGACTGGCGTGGCTACGCAGCATATCTGCACAACCCATGCATTTAGTCATGGAGTGGTAAAGAAGACGAGCAGCCCTTCTCATCTGCCCCATCGTGACAGCTACTATCCCAGAGGTGACCGGAAAATTGTGGACAGCCCCACCAACAAGGTCCCCCTGTCAGGTCCCAGCCATCCTGTGCTGTGGGGCGCGGTGGCAACGCCATTCCAAGATGGCGCCCGCTTCCTGGTCACACCCTACTGTGCGTCTGACAAACAGATGCTCAGCGCATGTGCAAAGCCTTGCCTCCTCTCCTGTTCTGTGTTGACCAATCAGGTTATGCCCCGTGTACTTACTGTCTATATAAGCAGCCGCCGAGAACGCCTCGGCGTCTTCCGCATGTAACCAGTTAAGCAATCCCCATTAAAGCGCTGTCAGAAGAACTCCAGTTGCCGTGTCTTCCTTGCTGGCGAGGCGGGCACGACACTGTGCATGCTTCAAGCTGAGGCTTTGAGGGGAAAAATAACACATCCCCTGAAAATAAGCCTGAGGGTGTCTTCTTGAGGAAAAATCAATATAAGACCCTGTCTTATTTCCGGGGAATCACAGTATTACCCTCTGCATTCCAAAAGCATTGCACCAATTTATAATTCCATCAGCAATGAAAAGTTGACTTCACAAAACTGGGACTTTTAAAACTACCCGAGTGGTCCTCAACTGGTGACAGTTTTGTCCCCCAGGGAGCATTTGGCATGGCTAGAGACATTTTTGATTATTGCATCTGGGGGAAGAGGCAGAGGCTCCTGGCATCTAGCGGGCGGAATCTGGAGTACTGCTAACCGTCCTGCGATGCACAAGACAGCCTCCCCAACACAGAATTACCAGCCCAAATGTCAGTGCGGCCAGGGTTAAGAACTCGGACCTATCCTATATTCCAGTGTTTCCCAAGTGGGGGACATAGGAGATTATTTTAAGTAGGGGTGGAATGGATAGCTCACTAAATGTGGTATCAAATCTGTTGCTGGAGGGAATGTGAAACGGCACAGCCACTGTGGGAAACAGCTTGGCAGTTCCTTGGAAAACCAAACATGCAACTACCACGCAACCCAGCAATGGCACCCTGGGCATTTCTCCCAGAGAAACGAAAACTTATATTCACATAAAAACCTATACATTAATGTTTATAGTAGTTTTATTGACAATAGCAAAACTGGAAACAACCCAGATGTCCTTCAATGAATTAATTTGTCAAACTGTGGAATACTACTCAGCAATAAAAAGGAACCAATTATTGATACTTGTAAGAACCTGGATGACTCTCTAGATGATTCTGGTGAGTGAAAAAAGCCAATACTGCATGATTCCATTTATATAACGTTATACAAAGGGAGAACAGATTAGTGGTTCCCAGTGGTTAAGTAGGGTATGGGGTGGGGAGGAAGTGGGCATGAGTGCGAAGGAGCAGCAAGAGGCCCCTTGTGGTGATGGGATGTGCTGTGTCTGGACTGTCCTGGCATCGATATCCTTGTCGTGATGTTGCACTGTGGTTTCGTAGTATGTTAACATTGGGGGGAACTGGGTAAAGGGTACACAGGGTTGCTCTTTTTTATTTCATATAATTGCATATGCATCTACAATAACCTCAAAATAAAAAGTTTAATTTAGAAAAGTAGAATCACAAAGCAAGAGAGTTATTCTTTTTGCAAATTTTACACAATCCTTGTGATTATTTCAAGAGAAGTCTAGTCATTAGCACTGCTGGAAGAGGCAATACATCTTGGGCCTTGCACATTCTTGTTGATTATGCCAAGAATGTAAGGTTCTGACCACTCTCCACCCAGCCATGTCTCAGGGTTGTGTTTGTAGCAAGCAACCTTGAAGAATGAGATAATGTCTCTTTCCTGGACAAAGAGCAGGCTTATTTACTGCCTGCTGTGAAAGAGGTGGATTCTCCAGCTCAGGTGTTCTTTAGCCACAATGCCAACTCCTGAATGTTCAGCATTCTCCTAGGCACCTTGGTGTGATCCCTCTAGGGGCAAGAACCAACAGCAACCAACACAATCACGGCTCATGCTGCTTGTTATGCTACTATAGTCTTATCTCTGACCCAGGAGTCTCATGTCTTCTTCCAGCTTCTGTGAAGCCCTAACAGGCTATTGCGCGTTAGCTTGTAAGGAATGTAAAATCAAATCCTGCCAGACATCTCTCAATCTCCCCTTTTCAAATAACAAGCCCTGGGCTCCAAGCCTTCAGCAGGCGATAGTGTCTAATAACATTTTGTTTTCATACTTGTTCTTTTTTTCAGTTACTTTACCAGTGGCAACTGTCACAGGATTATAAAGAAATTTAACTACAAAAGTGTAAGGTGACAAAGAAAAACGTTAAATAAATAACAACACAGTTGTAAATGAAGATGGTAATGGTACAGTAATTCAAGTCAAGAAGCATGGCCATCTTTCAATCAAACTGAATTACCAATTGAGGCCTATGTATACCTCATTTCACAGACAGGACCCATTAACAGAAACTCATTTTCACAGGGAATCCTGGTATCTCCCTCACTCCCAACAAAAGAAATCTTCACAGCAGTCTGATCTCCACGCTTCCACCACTCACTGGGAAACACGAGAAAACACTGTGAATGAAATACGGCTTTGCAGAAAGCCTCATTGGAAAGAATTAATGTTTTAAAGTTTATGAATAGGGGCCCAGTACAGTGCCTCATGCTTGTAATCCCAGCACTCGGTAAGGCCAAAGTGGGAGGATTGGTTGAGGCCAGGAGTTCAAGACCAGCCTGAGCAACATAGAAAGACCCATCTCTAAAAAACAACAAAAAATTAGTTAAGCATAGCAGCATGCACCTGTAGTCCCAGGTACTCGGGAGGCTGAGGCAGGAGGATTGCTTGAGCCCAGGAGTTTGAAGTTGCAGTGAGCTATGACGATGCCACTGCACTCTACCCAGGGCAACAGAGTGAGAAAGCCTGTCTCAAAAATATTTTTTTATATATAAAATTTATGAGGTTTATGAATAGGATCTGCTGACAGCTTCATAAACAGCTAACTTTGCCTGGGAAATCTCTTGGTAACATAACTTAAAATTTCCAGTAGGATAAATCCCTGTACCTATCTCATGTCAACATTTTCTACAATGCTCTTCCAAAATCCACACTTTATCTCATTTCCCCGTACTGGAGCCTGCTCAAAGCCCGCTCCTCCTAGCTGGGCTCTTCGAGCGCGTCGGGGCTGGTTCGTGGGGGCCTGCAGGGGCCTCCACCGTCCCCAGGTGACTGGCAGGTCTCTGTTTACCCTGTAAGACCCGTCCCTACAGCATACCCAACACCACTTTCGAGTCTTACTGTTTTTTTTTTTGTTGTTGTTGTTGTTTTTTTTTTGTTTTTTTTTTGAGACAGAGTCTCGCTTTGTTGCCCAGGCTAGAGTGAGTGCCGTGGCGTCAGCCTAGCTCACAGCAACCTCAAACTCCTGGCTCAAGCAATCCTTCTGCCTCAGCCTCCCAAGTAGCTGGGACTACAGGCATTCGCCACCATGCCCGGCTAATTTTTTCTATATATTAGTTGGCCAATTAATTTCTTTCTATTTATAGTAGAGACGGGGTCTCACTCTTGCTCAGGCTGGTTTCGAACTCCTGACCTCGAGCAATCTGCCCGCCTCAGCCTCCCAGAGAGCTAGGATTACAGGCGTGAGCCACCGCGCCCGGCTTGAGTCTTACTGTTTTTAATTTTAAACTAATTACACAGACACACCTCAAAAGACAAATGTATTTTTCTGAGTAGCTTAAAACGTTGCCTGTTTTCATTTTTCCTGAAACTAAAAATGAACCATTGGTCACCTGTTCTAATACCATAAGTTTCACAAGAGGATGGGCGTCAGCTGAGTTTATTACAAATTTTAAAACATTTTTACAACTGTATTTTAGTTGGTTTCCTTTGTAATCTGATGTATTTTATTTTATATATTTAAAAACATGTTTATGCTCTGTGGTGTCAGGCACAAAAGGGAAGGACCCTAGGGGAAGGGGCAGAAAGGGGCAAGGCTGGGCAGGGCAGGCTTATTCCCAAATTGTTCCTGCTATGGGTGGCGCTGGAGAGGACAGGAGCCCACACAGAACCTGGCGGGCAGCGCCTCCGCCCGGCAGACTGCCTCGCCACAGCCCGGCTGTGAGCTGCCGCTTGCCAGGAAGCTGCTGGCCATGACAGGAGGCCAAGGAACTGAGATGCCTCTGATGTGATGGTTTTAGCGACACGGGTTTTCCCGTGGCCTCGAGCCTGCCCTGGGCCAAGGCCCTGACTTCGGATCACCTGTGACATCCACCCCTGGGGAGCTTCCCTCCCCAGTGCTGCGCAGTGGGTGACACTGTGGGTTGGGGACTCAGACAGGCATGCGGTCCAGTGTGGGCTCTCCCAGGTGCACTCCAGGGCCACCCTTTCTGTTTCAAAACCTCGGATTCCTCATCTGAAAAGTGGACATTGATTCCTGCCTCCCAGGGCTAGTGGAGGGTTAGATCAAATAAGGAATGTGAAAGTTGTGACCCATAAACTGCTGCCCAAATGGTAGTGATCGTTCTTGTTCCTGTCTTCAGAGCGGGGAGAAGGACGCATATTCATTAAGGTCCTCATCATCTCCTCACCTTGAGAAGTGGGAGAATGAAGGAGGGGCTAGTCAGGTAAATAGTTGTCCCCAAGCCCTTCAGTGTGCCCCTGGCTAAACCACTCACAATGATGGAAAGTTTGGATTCTTGTGGCTTCTTTACTAGGAAGACCACAGATGCCTGCTTATTCCTAAAAGCAATCTTTTTTAAAAAATTAGGTGCAAACAGATGCTGGCGTGGATGCAGAGAGAAGGGAATGCTCATGCACTGTTGGTGGGGCTGCAAATTAGTACAACCCCTATGGAAAATAGTACGGAGATTCCTCAAAGAACTACAAGTAGACTTACCATTCCATTCAGCAATCCCACGATTGGATATCTATCTACCCAGAGGAAAAGAAGGCATTTTATCAAAGACACCTGCACCTGAATGTTTATTGCAGCACAATTCACAACTGCAAAGATGTGGAATCAATCCAAATGCCCATCAATGCATGAGTGGATTATCAAAATGTTGTAAATGTATACCATGGAGTACTACTCAGCCATAAAAGAGTGAATTAATGCCTTCTGCAGCAATTTGGAAGGAATTGGAGACCATTATCCTAAGAGAAGTACCTCAAGAGTGTAAAAGCAAACACCACATGTAGTGTGTAATAACGTGGAACTAACCGATGGGCACACAGTGTACAGAGGGAAGTGAGCCACTGGAAATCAAACAGCAGGCGGGGGAGGAGAGGTGGGGCAAAACGCCACCTAGCGCGGACAGTGAACACTACACACTTATAGCCCTGACTCAAGTCAAGACAAAAACATTTCTCTCCCCTTAATATTTTGGGGAAAAACCCTATGGGCACATGTGTGTACAAATATGTACAGATGTATGTATGCCCCCCAAGCCTCTTACTTCTGGGGGGAACCAGGGTCCTGGACATGGTTGGTCAGCTGTTTAATTAAAATGTAGTGACGAGGAGCCGGCAACCTGCAAAGCGCAGAGGACGGGGACACAGCTGCGACGAGCGGGCAGGATGTGTGACCTTCTTCGGACTTACACTCAGATCTCAGAGAGGCTAGTGACCCGACTGGTGAAATGCAGAGGGTCAACTTGCTAAGTGTGGCTTGAGAAAGTAAAAGCTGTTCACACACACTTTTTTTCCTGAAAGAGATGTGAGTCTCTGTTCATTTAGTCTTTTCCTGATACTATTATCCTTGTCCAAAGAGGTATTCCTGTCCCTAATTTCCCTCTCTATCTGATACTCTTCTCTCTCCTTTCACTTTTTTCCAACAGACTTACTAAGCACCCCTCCTAGTGGCTGAGCTCTTGATTTAGGCTCAAATCCCAGCGGGGCCACACGCAGGATTCCTGTCTCGGGCAGGTCCCGTGGCATCTCTGGCCTTAGATCCCCTCTTAAGTGGACGTGAAGCTGGACAGCACTAGCGCTTAGGGGGGCTGTGACGGTTAGACGGGTGCTTCAGAAAACGGGCTCAGTACAGTCCCCGGCAAGAAGCCAGACTCAGGGTGTGTCTGTTCCTGTGGGGGTGAAGACGCAGTGTGCTGGGCACAGACGGGGCAGCCGAGCTGAGGAAAGACTAAGTATCCTCAGCATCTGTACAAAGTGCTTCAGGGACAGGACGGCAGAAGTAAACAGTAAGATATGGTATGGTTTGGAGGTGGAGGGACAGACAGAGGCCATGACTTGGCCCAGACACCCGGGACTTAGCAACTGGACTGTCTGGCATTTCACTCTCTTTGTATCAGTGTGTATAGGAGGCCTTCTTTGGACAGGGAGGTCTGGACGGCCACGCTGAAAAGGAGACATTTAACAAAGACCTGGAGAAGTGAGGCCGTGGGCATGTGGGAACTGTGCTCTGAGAGTTCAGGAGGGATACAGGGAAGTGTCACCGATACAAAGAGAGTGAAATGCCAGACAGTCCAGTTGCTGAGTCCTGGGTGTCTGGGCCAAGTCATGGCCTCTGTCTGTCCCTCCACCTCCAAACCATACCATATCTTACTGTTTACTTCTGCCGTCCTGTCCCTGAAGCACTTTGTACAGATGCTGAGGATACTTAGTCTTTCTTCAGCTCGGCTGCCCCGTCTGTGCCCAGCACACTGCGCCTTCACCCCCACAGGAACAGACACACCCTGGGTCTGGCTTCTTGCCGGGGACTGTACTGAGCCCGTTTTCTGAAGCACCCGTCTAACCGTCACAGCCCCCCTAAGCGCTAGTGCTGTCCAGCTTCATGCCCACTTAAGAGGGGATCTAAGGCCAGAGATGCCACGGGACCTGCCCGAGACAGGAATAGGAATCCTGCGTGTGGCCCTGCTGGGATTTGAGCCTAATCCCAGGAACCAGAACAGCAAGTTGGAAACCGGGATAGGGAGAAAGAGATTCTCATTGTTGCAGACCATGTTACCCCAGGAAAAGGCCACTTAAGTAGATGTTTAAAGTAGTGAGCTAGAGTTTCATAGAGAAAGAGAGGACCATATCTTGGAAAATGAAATGGAAAAGTCTCAATGGATATTTATTTTTTCTTATGCTCAACAAAATATGCATGATAAATGCAGCTAGGTGCAAAATCTTAGCAGTAAAGAACGATGCTGTGTTTTAGCCTGCCATGTATGCACCCTTCAGGTCAACTGACTCCCGCAGATGGAGAGGATCAATTTGTGAAAACATTTGAGGGTTTTGTCTGTTTTCCTAAGCCTCATTTTTAATGTTGCTACTTAAATTGACTCTCCTTGGAGGTGTTGTCATTTAGAAAGATCTTTTCATCAATTGTAAACTGCTCTAAGTCCACCATATCCCCACCTGTCAAAGCCTTGCTGAGTGACTGGAGGCATTAGCCAACATCACTCTTGACTTCATACCATCCTGTATTTTTGGTATATTGCATTGCTGGGTGACAGCACAAGACAGTCAGCAGAGATGACAAGAGCATTGCCCCTCTGGGAACCCAGGGAGCATGTGTTACTCCGAAAGCCATATGCAAGTGGGACTAGGCTTGTTAAATGGCCAGTTCATTAGTGAATATTTCCATGTTACAAGGACCTGTGCCTCCCGTTGCAAGCTCATACCAGGGGACTCTGACAATGAACTCAGCTAGGAGGAGCCCTTAGCCCATAGCAGGAGAGCGCTACAGGCATCCAGAGGAAAAGGACTTATCTTTTTATTTGTTCCTAAAAGTGCAGCCTAATCAAACCAGCATAAGGAACTAACCAACACACCATTACTTATCTAGTTGCTTGCACATATTATTTAACAGAATTCCCTACCACCACTCTGTAAAACAGGTGTTATTATTTTTACCCTTTTACAGATTAAGAAATCAAAAGACTGAAAATTGAAGCAAACGCCCAGAGGTGGCATCAGAGTTGAACTCCTACCCTCTAGTTTCCCAAATCACCCACTTTTTATTCACTCTGAATATTGTACTTTTGTGGTTTTCAGCAGTTTCCCATTTACTGTCTTTTACAAAATGGCAAAAAAAAAAAAAAAAAAAGGCCTGCCCATCCGGTGCTGTGTTCCAGCTCCATTCTGCTGTCAGATGACGCAGGCAAAACTCTCGCTCTCTCTGGGCCCTGTTTGTGAGTGAGACAGCTCCAGTGGATGCAGCTCAGGAACCGGAGCCACCTACCGAGGTGATTGTTCTCTGATAGCTACGAAAAATATTGCCAGGGATATAACAGCTGTGTCTTGAGCACTTTCTCGGCGCCAGGCACTGTGTTTTGTGCTTGAAAAGCCTCGTCTTGTGCGCGTTCAGATGACGCCAAGAGGCGGGCATTGGAATCCCCAGTTTATGGACGAGGAAAGGGAGACTGGGCAAGAGCGCCTTTGGGAAAGGCCACTGAGCTGGTGGGGCGGGGCTGGGATCGGGCCTCCTGCCCCTCCCCAGGCTCGCACCGGTCAACGCTGCAGTCAGGTCCCAGGGATGGCAGAGAAGTGGAATGGGCACGTCCAGCCCAGGTGTTTCTTGGGAACTCTAGAGTTTCTCAAAAGTATTTTTGGTGAAGGATCAGTTTGGTTTTGTTTTTGTTGTTTGATTTCTAATCTGTTGTTGACTAATACATCTGTAAAACATGACAGAAATGAATTTCTAGGATAAAATGATTGTTAAGTGATTTCTAGGAAGTGCTTAGATATTGCAGCAATGTTGAATTGCTGTTAATGTTTTTAAACGCTCCTTTTAATTTCTTCTTTGAAATCTTCTTCAAGGAGGCAAAAGGGGGCCTGCAGGTTGGAAGATTAGGCAGGAGGAGATATGGGAGACAGACAGGTTTTGCAGGATAGTGGCAAAGAAAAGGCCCAGAGCAGCACCTGCCAGGTGCCCGTTCGGGGGGGAGGAGGGATTTAGAAGATGTGGCTTTAGGCTCTGGGAGGAAGCCCACATCCTACCTTGCTTCCTCTTCAAAAGGCTTCAGCAAAAACGGAGGTTATTGTCCAAGGTTTGTGAGGATGAATAATGGTGTCTTTTGAATGCAACACCGTATGTTGAAGGGCACTAAATGGAGGGGGTGCATATCTTCATGGCTTGCCATCCCCCTCCTTCCTTACGACAGAAGGAAGGTCCCAGGCTGGACTTTTCACAAGGCAGTTCATAAGGGCATCATTGTATCCATAGTGATGAAGTGAATAATTATGGTGATAGAAATGATAACAAAAAGAGCTGATGGCATTTAGTGTGTACCTGACGTGAGCCAGGGCTGCAGGAGGCAACTTATGCACAGTTATCACACAACAGGTGTACAAAGGTGGGTGTGAAATCCCCACTTTATGATTACCAAATGTATAATTTACTTTTAACTGTCAGAGGAAGCAGGAAATGAACCTTGAATAAGGGAAGTGAAAGAACTGCAAGAGCTAATGGACAAAGCTACCAAACTGGAAGGGATGCAGGTGACACCGGGGGTCAACAGGAGAAAAAGGCATTAAAAGAACATAGATAGATTGTGAGCTGGTCCTGGTAGCCAGCTTCTAAGACAGCACTCAGCCCAGGGGTCCTTGCCTTCTGCCATTCACGCCCTTCTGCAGGCTCCTTCCAGCACAGATCAGAGCCGGCCCGGTCTGCGTGTGCACGCGACAGACTGTCGTGTAATGGCGCTGTGTGATTTGTGAGGCTAGGTTGTGAAAGGCCTGAGACGTCCCGTGGCGATCACTTAGATCACTTGCTCTGGAGGAAGTCAGCCTCTATGCTGTGAGCTCACTCAGCCCGTGAGACCCCTGCGTGGAGAGGACCTGAGGCGTCCCACCAACAGCTGTGCAAAGACTGCTCGCTGGGCCGTTCCAGTGGATCCTCCCGCCCCACTCAGGCCTCCGGATAACTGCTGCCCTGGCTGACCTCTCACTGCGCCCCCACGAGACTTCAGGCCACAACTGCCCTGCTGAGCTGCTCACAAATCCCTGACCTCCAGAAACTATGAGAGATAACAAATGATTATTTTTGTGTTAAGTCACTAAGTTTTAGAATAATTGTTATGCAATAGATAATTAATATAACAGTTCTGGATGAGCCTCAGGAAAACCAAGTCTGGCTATTTTGTTTCTCTTGAATGAGATTTGGCCCTTCTCTTTGAACTAAGTGTGAATCCCTTAAAAAGAAAACGTTTCTTACCATTTAAAATCCCAACCCCCTTTGGAGCTGGGTCATCCCCTTAATGTCGGGCCTGTTGGTCTGACTGGGGTACTTGATTGGGTTTGGGTATGCAAGCTTGGGACTAAGTGCCAGGTGCCAAAATGCTCTGCCATTAGAGGAAGAATGTCTGGAGCTTCCTTGGTGATGGGGGAGGAAGGGAAAGGACCAGGAGTGAGTGGGGGGGAGAGAAAGAGGGTGCGAAGAGTGGGAGGAAGGCTGACTGCTTTCCAGATTCTGGGGGAGGCTGCCTCGCTCAGCAGGCCTTTGCTCATTGGAGCATTCTCAGGTCCCGGGAAGCGGCGCTTTCTGTGCCGAGGAGGACTGGCAAGCGCAGAGACAGGGTTCGAGCAGCTGGGGGCAGAGAGCCCCTGAGGTGAGGGAGGAATCCGGACTTTCGTAGGTGGAACTAGAGAAGGGTGTGAAGGACGGCACACAGGGCCTCCGCGGGGCAGGGAGGGCACACTCTGTCCCAGGAACTGGTTTGAGGACAGCCACCGAGATGTCAGGCCCCTTTCTCCGGGGGCCTCCCTCCCGGGACGGGCATCTGGGTTGGGTAGATATTGCCAACAGCCTCTCTCTGACTGGTCTTGTTCCTTGGCATTGCACGTGACAAACTTTTCAAGAAGGTGCAGGTGCATACCGAGTCACCCAAACCGACCTGTAGGTGACCTGGATGGACTTTGGCCTTTAGGTCAGCATTTTGCGACCTCTGGCGTGGAGGGGGCTAACAGGGTCCGAAGACCAGGGTGGGCTCGGCATTTGCGTCCCTCGCTTTGTCATCCCCGCCAGCGCTGGGCTGCCGGGAAAGCCGCCGGTCCGGGCTCCCCGTGCGCCCGTTTGACGGCAGGCCCCGAGGTGCAGGCAGCTCGCAAAGGCTTACGGTTCCTCCCCGGCCTGGGCGCAGAGCGGCCTGGTCCCCCCGCAGAGCCGTGAGTAGAAGCGGCTTCTCTTCAGCGCCAGGCGGGTTTCAGGGCTGCGGCGACCGCGGGCGCCAGGCGGGCACGGCGCCCTTCCCCCTGCGGCCCGGCTCCCACGGGCGCTGCGGCTGCCTCGGGCTCTCCCGGGCCCCGCCCTGGGGCGCACGGCCGGCGGCCCACAGCCCTGCCAGCAGCCTTCTCACCGTCCGCCAGCTTCCATCGCGCCGCCCCGCCGGTCTCAGGAACACCTGTCCTGGCCAGGCCCACGTGTCGCTCCTCCGTGTTTCACGTAACCCGCTCCGGCCGATGCCAGGGGCTCCCGCGCCTCTGCGCCCGCGGCGAGGTCAGCGCCCCACACCCGCCGCCAGTCCCTCGGCCTTGGCTCCTCCTGCGGTTCTGCCCTCCTCTGTCTGCGGAATTTCCTGTTGCACACGTCTCCCCTAAAGAGGCCCTCCCTGGGGATCAGAGCGTATGTTGTGCTCATGGCCATGACAGCTGGGATTCGGGGGCTGGCAGGGGCTCCAGATATGTCACTGTCAGGCCGTGACACAGGAGCAGCCCCCAGTCCTTGCACTTTACAGATGGGGAAACTGAGGTTCAGAAGAGCTAAATGCGTTATCTGGGGTCTCTGTTAGGAAGAGGCAGGGCCAGGAGTTGAGCTTGGACCTTCTACCTTTAGAATTGAGGTAGCCCACCCTGACGCTGTGCTGTGTGCCGCCACTGAGCATCAGCAGGAATCTGGAGAGACCTCAGGGCCCTGAGGCCACCTCCTCCTGGCCAGCCTGTCACCAAAGTGCACCAAGAAACCAAAGGAGTCAAGGAATTTTTTAAAGCTCTCAGAGACCAGGTAGAGCGTCCCCTTGAGAGGATCTTATAAAAAGGGTTATGATCCAGCAATTCTGCTCCTAGGCCAATACCCCAAAGAACTGAAAATAGTTGAAATAGTTGTTCAAACATTAATATTCATATCACTACTTTTCACAAAAGCCAAAAGATGGAAACAACACAAATATTTCTAAGTGGATGAATCTATAAACAATTGTGATATACCCATATAATAGTATTATTCAACCTTTAAAAAAGGGTGAAGTACTAATACATGCTACAACGTTTTGAAAATGAATCTCAGAAACACTTTGCTAAGTGAAGGAAGCCAGACACAAAAGGACACATTTTATGGTTCCACTAATATGCAATATCAGAATAGGTAAATTCTCATTTGTGGTTGCCAGAGGCTGGGGGGAAGGGGAAGGTTGGGAGTAACTGCTTAATGGATATAGAATTTTATTTCGGGGTGATGAAAATGTTTTGAAACTAGATAAGATGGTGGTTGTACACATTGCTAACATACTAAATGCCACTCTTTAAATGTTCTCTTTAAAATGGCTAATTTTATGGTGTGTGAATTTCACTTCAATTAAAGAAAATTGGCTGATTAGAAAAAAAAAAGGTTCCAGCCAAAAAAAGGAATCTTATAAATCATCGAGAAAGAAGAACATTCAGTCAATATTTTTTTAAAAAGAACAAACAAAAAAATATTTTTTCCATGATTAATTCCACATTACCGTCTAAGTTTCAAGAGTTCAGAACAAAAATTCCCTTTATATACACCCACTGGCAAGTATTTTCATGATCCACTGTTCAATTCAAAAGGTGAATCTTTTAAAAATATTTAGAACAGTAAGATTCCCAAAGGAAGTGTCATACACGTATCATCACCATTAATGTAAATGAAATCACAACATTCTAATGCTTGTGCTAGTTTAAATCTAAAATCAGAAAGAAAATAGAATTTAAATGATAAAGAATCCTGATCAAACTGTAGCCTCTGGGCTTACTTTTCATGTCTGAGAGCTTGTTTCTCCACCAGCTATTTGAGTGAGAAAGAATGTTTGTCTTGCTCTGTCTCAAAACAGACAAAATGCTATGATGGATTGAGTCAGATTTTGCCGAGCTGGGACATTAATCCTGCATCTGTAACATCAGGAGAGACTGGTTGACTGGGGAGGCAGCCTCCACCCTTTGGATTATTGCACAGACATTGCAAAGACCCAGTCAGATCTCTACCTGTTGCCTGGAGAAAACTCAGGATACGTTACTAGATGCAAAAGCCGTGTTGCAGGATCACGCATGAAGCCAGTCTAGTTTTTTGGAACCAGGACAAGATGAGAGCCCTATATATCTTTACGTATTTGTATGATCCTTGGAAAGAATGTGAAAGGTCCCTACCAGGCAGATGCCTGGTGGCTATTGGTGGTGAATTTACTAACTTTTTCTTTGTATACCCAAGAAAATTATTTCACATGTTACAACAAGCACATATTACTTTTGTGCTAAAAACAATCATGGAATATACTTTAAGAAAACCATCTTTGTCATGATTTTCACTGGATTGCAGCTTTTCTCTAGATTCCTTCTCAAAAAATGCATCTGGCTTACTAAGAGGAGTTGCACATAAATATGGGCTTGCCCAGCCTTTGTTTTTCATTTGTTAGCTTCCTTATTGTCTGCCTTTCTGCACGGGATTATCGGGCCACGAGGGTGGGAGCCTTGTTTGGTTTGCCACTAAATCCATGGCACTCAGGAAGGTGTCTGGAAAATGTCAGGAACTCAATAAATTTCTTTTTTTTTAAATCCAAAATATTACAGGGGTACAAATGTTTTTGGTTAAATTAATAGCTTTTGTTATCCTTGAGTCAGGCTTATGAGTGCGCCCAGCACCCGGATAGTGTGCATTGTACTCATTAGGTAGGTTTTTGCCCAGCCCTCCCCCGCTTGATTTCCACAGAGTTTTACTTCCCTCTGTGTGTGTGTGTGTGTGTGTGTGTGTGTGTGTGTGTGCTCATTGGTTAGTTCCAATTTAAGAGTGAATACATGTGATGTTTGTTTTTTCATTCTTGAGATAATTCACTTAGGATAATGGTCTCCAGTTCCATCCAAATTGTTGCAAAAGGTCTTAATTCATCCTTCTTCATGGCTGAGTAGCATTCCATACTATACACATACCAAGTTTTGTTAATCCACTCATGCATTGATGGGCACTTAGGTTGATTTCAGATCTTTGCAATTGTGAATTGTGCTGCAATAAACATTTGAGTGCAGGTGTCTTTTTGATAAAATGACTTATTTTCCTTTGGATAGATACCTAGTAGTGGGATCGTTGGATCAAATGGTAGGTCTACTTTTTGTTCTTTGAGGAATCTCCATATGGTTTTCCATAAGGGTTATACTAATTTGCAGTCCCACCAACAGTGTATAAGCATTTCTTTCTCTCTGCATCCAATGCAGCATCTATTGTCTTTGGACTTTTTAATAAAAGCCATTCCAACTAGGGTAAGATGATATCTCATTGTGGTTTTAATTTGCATTTCCCTGATATTTAGTGATGTTGAGCATTTTTTCATGTGTTTATTGACCATAGTTTACCTTCTTTTGAAAAGCTTCTGCTCATGTCTTTTGCCTACTTTTTAATGTGATTATTTGCTTTTTTCTTGCTGATTTACTTGAGTTCTTTGTAGATTCTGGTTATTAGCTCTTTATTGCATGTATAACTTGTGAATATTTTCTCCCATTCTTTAAGTTGTCTATTTGTTCTGTTAATTATTTCCTTAGCTGTGCAGAGCTTTTTAAATTAATCAATTCCCATTTATTTACTAATATTTTAGTTGTTGCTGTAATTGCCCTTGGGATCTTTTTCATAAATTCTTTGCGTAAGCCAATATCTAGAATAATTTTTTCATCATTTTCTTCCAGCATTCTTATGACTTTATGCCTTATATTTAAGTCTTTTTTTTTTTCATTTAAGTCTTTTATCCATCTTGAATTAGTTTTTGTGACTGGTGAGAGATATGGATCCTGTTTCATCCTTCTTCTTGTGGCCATCTAAAGCTCCCAGCACCATTTATTGAAGGGGGCTTCTTTTCCCAATGTATATTATTGTCTGCTTTGTTAAAGATCAGTTGGCTGTATGTGGATATATCTGGGTTCCTTGTTTTGTTCCATTGGTATATGTTTCTATTTTAGTGCCAATACCATGATGTTTTGGTTACTACAACCTTGTAGCATAGTTTGAAGTCTGGTAATGTGATGCCTGTAGATTTGTCCTTTTTGCTTAAGATTGCTTTGGCTCCTTAGGCTCTTTTCTCATTCCAAATCAAGTGTCGAATTATTTTTTTCTACGTCTGTGAGATCTGACACTGGTATTTTGATGGGGATTCCATTGAATCCGTAAATCACTTTGGGTAATGTGGGGCGCGGTGTTAAGGCCATTGCAAGATGGCGCCGACTTCCTGGTCACACCCATACCACAAGACTGATAAACAGGGTGAACCGCGCATGTGTAGGGGCTTTTTCCTGTCTCTCAGCAAGTATGCTAATGAGGGCTCTTGCGTGAGCCAATCAGATTCTGCCTAATGTACTTAGTGCCTATATAAGCCCGCTCCGAGAGCTCCTCAGGGTCTTCTGCTTTAGTTATCTTCAGATTCCCCAATAAAGTGCTGTCAGAAGAACTCCGGTTGCTGCGTCTTCCTTGCTGGCAAGGCGGGCGCGACAGGGTAATATGGACATTTTAATACTATTGATTCTACTGATCCATGATCATGATCCATGTTTTTCCATTTGTTTGTGAAATTTGGGATTTCTTTCTTCAGTGTTTGGTAGTTCTTTTTGTAGAGATCTTTCACCTCCTTGGTTAAGTATATTCCTAGGTATTTTATTTTCTTTGTGGCTATTGTGAATGGTATTGAGTCTTGGATTTGAAAAATAATACAAAGGATCAATGAAAGAAAAAGTTGGTTCTTTGAAAAGATAAATGAAATTGATAGACCTCTTGCTAGATTAACCAGGAATAAAAGAAAAAGGACTCAAATCAGCTCAATCAGAAATGAAAAAGGAGACATTATAACTGATACCACAGAAATAAAAAATATCACCTGTGAATGCTATGAAAATATACATGCACATAAACTCTAAAATGTAGAGGAAATGGACAAATTCCTAGAAACACACGGTAACCTCCCAAGACTCAATCAGGAAGAAATAGAACTCATGAATGGACCAATAATGAGCTATGAGATTGAAGCAGTAATAAAAAAGCTTCCAACCCAAAAAATCCCTGGGCCAGATGGCTTCACAGCCAAATTTTACCAGATCTACAAAGAAGAGCTGATACCCATGCTGTAGAAATTATTCCATAATATCAAAAAAGAGGGAATTCTCCCCAACTCATTCTATGAAGCCAGTATCACCTTGATACCAAAGCCAGGAAAGGACACAACAAAAAAAGAAAACTATAGACCAATGTCCCTTACGAATTTAGATTAAAAATACTCAGTAAAACTCTAGCAAAATGAATTCAACAGCACATCAAAAAAATAATTCACAATGACCAAGTGGGCTTCTTCCCAGGGATGCAAGGATGGTTAAATTTATGAAAATGAATAAATGTGATTCACCACATAAACAGAAGTAAAAACAAAGACCATATGATCACCTCAATTGACACAGAAAAAGCATTAGATAAAATTCAGCACCCTTCATGATTAAAAACCCTTAACAAACTAGGCATAGAAAGAATATATCTCAAAATTATAAAAACCATATATGACAAACCCACAACCAACATAAGGCTGAATGGGGAAAAGTTGTAAGCATTCCTGCTAAGAACTGCAACAAGACAAGGGTGTCCACTGTCACCACTTGTGTTTAACATAGTGCTGGAAGTCCTAGCCAGAGCAGTCAGGCAAGAGGAAGAAATAAAGGGTATCTAAATTGGGAAAGAGGAGATCAAACTATCACTTTTTGCTGATGGTATGATCTTACATCTAGAAAACTCCAAAGACTCCACCAAGAGACTCCTAGAATTGGTAAATAAATTCAGTAAAGTTTCAGGTTACAAAATCAATGTACACAAATCAGTAGCATTACTATACACCAATAAAATTCTTTATCTTTGTTTTGCAGAGGCAAAATTTCCTTCCCAGGGTCACGACAACTTTTATTGACAAAGTAATAATGTGTTAATATAATCAACAAATATTTATTAGATCCTTACATGGCAGGCCCTGTGCTAGGCTCCTGGCATACAACAACAAGCAGGAATAACAAGATGAATAAGATTCCTTTTCTCAGGGAGCTTCCAGTTTATTGGTGGGAAGAGACTTAAAACCAACATAGCTCTCTTTTCCTGTGTTAAACAATGCTGGGTCCCAGCAAAAACTAACTTAGCTGCATATTCCAGGAAATACTTGTTTCTGGAAGGTAAGACTGTGAACTAATTACCTTACTTAACAGAACTAACAGCTTTCTTATCAAGAGTTACTTCAAGATCCCTGCCTTTCTGTGGACACCAGGCCTAAAACTATGTCATCAACTCAGCCCAATCTCAACCAGTTCTTCATCTTGCAAGACTTGCCTTAAGGTCATCCATCAAAGGACCTAAAACCCTACAAATACCTTATTCTAAATTCTCATTTCCAAACACTACTGAGACTCTGTTAAGGTTGTCCTCTCCTGTATTGCAGAACTTTTTTAAATTAGCTTTGCTTGATCAACAGGTTTTTCTGGTAGACTTTTGGGGCTCTCTGGGTGATAAACAATATTTAAATAGGCAAATAAATGAATGAGATCATATCAGAAATGACTCAGTTCTATGCATAAGATGGGCAAGATGATAAAAAGTGACTAGAAATGGGGCAGAAAAGGCATTCAGAGAGTCTAGCTCTAATGGTCAGAGGAGGTGACTTTTAACCTGAGACTCGAATGAGGGGAAGGTGGGATTCTGGGATAATTTGGAAAAAAGAATTCCCAGTGGAGGGAACAGCTTGTTCGGAGGCCCTGAGACAGGATAGAAGGGCACAGTCAAAAATACAAAACCAATGTGGGCCGGGCGCTGTGGCTCACGCCTGTAATCCTAGCTCTTGGGAGGCCGAGGCGGGCGGATTGCTCAAGGTCAGGAGTTCAAAACCAGCCTGAGCAAGAGTGAGACCCCGTCTCTACTATAAATAGAAAGAAATTAATTGGCCAACTGATATATATATAAAAAATTAGCCGGGCATGGTGGCGCATGCCTGTAGTCCCAGCTACTCGGGAGGCTGAGGCAGAAGGATCACTCAAGCCCAGGAGTTTGAGGTTGCTGTGAGCTAGGCTGACGCCACGGCACTCACTCTAGCCTGGACAACAAAGTGAGACTCTGTCTCAAAAAAAAAAAAAAAAAAAAAAAAACCAATGTGACTCGAATGCAGCAAACCAGGCGGTAGATATCAGGGAGGTGGGCAGAGACCACAAGGCGTAAGGCCTTCCAGGCCACAGGGAAGAGTTTGGATTCTAGTCTAAGAGCATTGAAAGCCACTGGGAGTAACTGTCAAAGAGTAGATTAAAGATAGTTGAAAATATGGCTATCATTCAAATGCATGAGCAAGCACATGCCAAACATTTCTTTAACTTGTTAACAAGGGAACCATCAGGATGGCAGAGCTAATTCAAAGAGCATTTGAGGAACTGAGATGCATATTGTCCGTTGGGAAAGGCATGATGAGATAAATTTGCTAGGTTAGAGGCAACACTAGTTTATATCCTGCAGGGCAATAAAATCCTAACTTTTGCAGTTATTATCTTCTAAAGTCATTTGTCTTTGCATGGTGGTAAACACTTGCATGTTGCCTAGCATCTGAGCTCAGCTTTTCTTCTGTCCAATTCTGCTTCTTCCTTTTCTTTTCCATGGGTAATGATCCCAAGAGCACACTCTGAGAAGTCTCCTGCAGGCACATCTCCATCTCAGAGTCAGGGGCCAAGCAAGCACAAGCAACAGCATGGATGTCTACGGCTCAGAAGTCTATCAGTTAACATGCCAGTTTCACAGAGCTTGAGCTGCAATAAATAGTAAATAGCAAATCATACAAAGATACATCCTCTAGGAAGTTAAATAATTCTTTGTTATTATTCCATTAAATAATGGGATGATCTCATTAGACAGCCAACTTTTTGCATTGTTTTTATGTTTTGGGTTTTTCTTAACAAAATGAGGTTTTCAATCCTTGTTTGTCAGATTCCATGGCTTTTTCCCTTCCATGTTTCCAGAGTGTGAGACTCAAGAATAGTGCTGGAATAGAGTTCTTGCTAGGCCCCAGAAATCAGGAGCTCTCTGGAACATCTAGGCACCTGCCATCCTAGAACCTGGGCATTTCTTCACTGTTAGCTTACACCCCAAGGCCAAAGGAGGACGTGGAACACTCTGAGGGTACAAGTTCTGATTTAGCTTATCAGCTGATGTCTCATCAGCTACTGGGACCCGGGAAGTCTGTATGTCTATGTTTGGGGCTGGGACTATGTGGGGGCCGGTTCTAGTCACTTCTTGTTATCATCCAGGCTGACTTACCGTCCATGCAGCCAGCCTTTCAAAGGTGAATGAAGTTTGTGTAGGCAAACAGAGGAGTTCGAAGAACTGAGATGTCTAAATACTTGCAAGTCTTAGGGGTTTGGCTACCACTGAAAGTGATCTTTATTTGTTAAAGTTAAATAGAAAAGCAAGTTGTGTGTTGCAAACTGAGTTCGCTCTTTTTCAAAGGTCCTAGGTTATTATTGTTTTCATGTGCAATAATAATCCTAGCCACTATTTGTCCCTCTTCTCAGGTTCGAGTTTGTGAGTAAACATTGTCTAATTTACATTTTTGTAAACTAGAAAATGGAAGGTCTTTGAAGTGCTGGAGTCACAGTTCTGGAAAGTGGCAGCTCCAGAGTTCTCTCTCCCTCATAGTCCTGTTTCTCTGAGGCCACAGCCCTCAAGTTTCTTTCTCTGCCAGGGCTAACCGTCGTGCTAATGCGGTGGCAAGGAAAGGTGCCAGCTGATTCCTCCAGACCCCCAGGTCCCTCCACACAGAACACACGACACATATGAAGAGCAATGCAGATTTCATTGACCCATCCCACAAGATTCCGTCTTCAGGTATGCAGAGATATATACACAAAAACATTAGTTGGCCTATTGTTAAGAATAGCAAAACGTTGTATGTATTCTAAATGTCTATCTATAGGACAATGGTTATAAAAATGATAGTATAGAAACTTAAGTAGTTGTTAAAAATGGAATGTAATCTGTGCTGATGAGGAAAGGTGTCCACGTTAAATTAATGCAGAAGATTGCAGACATATATAATGATTATTGTCCCATTTTACAAAAGCTCAACCTCTATCCTGGGGTGTGTGTGTGCGTGTGTAGTAGAAAGATTTAGAAGGACATACAGTAAACCCTCATTAATAATCATGAGTTCTGACTGATGAAAAAAGACGGAAATGTTCACATTTCATTTATTTATTTATTTTTTCTTTTTGAGACAGAATCTCGCTTTGTTGCCCAGGCTAGAGTGAGTGCCGTGGCGTCAGCCTAGCTCACAGCAACCTCCATCTCCTGGGCTCAAGCAATCCTCCTGCCTCAGCCTCCCGAGTAGCTGGGACTACAGGCATGCGCCAGCATGCCCAGGTAATTTTTTCTATATATATTAGTTGGCCAATTAATTTCTTTCTATTTATAGTAGAGATGGGGTCTCGCTCTTGCTCAGGCTGGTTTCTAACTGCTGACATCGAGCGATCTGCCCGCCTCGGCCTCCCAGAGAGCTAGGATTAGAGGTGTGAGCCACTGCACCCGGCCCCACATTTCATTTATATCACTCTGTATTTAAAAGATTTTCACAATATATTTTCTTTTTTTTTTATTTTTCTTTTTTTTTTCTTAGAGACATCCAAGTTGTGTTATAAATATTTTCTGTATTTAAAAGATTTTCACAATTTTTACATTTTCACAAAGTTGAGGTAAAGTTTACATGACAAAAAATTCACCACTTTAACCCCTTTAAAATGTACAATTTTGTGGTTTTTAGTACATCCACAAAGTTGTGCAATTATCAACACTATCTAATTGCAGAAGATCTTTGTCACTCTAAAGAGACACTTGATACCTAATAAGTATTTCCTTCTCACTCTGAAAACCACTAATCTCCTTTCTATTTCTATGGACTTGCCTACTTTGGACATTTCATGGAAATGGAAATGTACAATATGTTGCCTTTTGTTTTTGGCTTCTTTCATTTAGCATAATAGTTTATTTATTTGTTTATTTATTGAGACAGGGTCTTGCTCTATCACCTGGGCTAGAGTGCAGAGATGTCATCATAGCTTACAACAACCTCAGTCTTCTGGGTTCAAGCTATCCTCCTGCTTCAGCCTCCCCAGTTGCTGGGACTACAGGCGCACGCCACCATGTCTGGCTAATTTTTCTATGTTTTGTAGAGATGGAGTCTTGCTCTTGCTCAGGCTGGTCTCAAAATTCCTGACCCCAAGGGATCCTCCTGCCTCGGCCTCCCAAAGTGGTAAGATTACAGGCATGAGCTACCATGCCCGGCCTACCATGATGTTTTTGAGGTTCATCTTTGTTGTAGCATGTGTCAGTACTTCATTCCTTTTCATAGCTGAATAATAGTCCATCGTATGGATATACTATAGTTTGATTATCTATTTATCAGTTGATAGTCATTTGGGTTGTTTCCATATTTTGGCTATTATGAATAAAATTGCTGTGAACTTTTGTATATAATGTTCAGTATTTGTTTTATTTGAACACCTGCTAGTATAGAAACTTAACCTGTCTTAACATGTCTTATTTCTGATCTTAGGAGACCTTTCAGTCTTTTACCATTAAGTATGAAGTTCTGTGAGTTATTCTCATGAGTATATACTTGGGAGTGGAATTACTGGGTCAAGTGGAAATTCTATGTTTAACTTTTTGAGGAACCACCTTAACTTTACCGTAGCAGCTGCATCATTTTAAATTTCCACCAGTAATGAATAAGGATCTCAATTTCTCCACATCCTTGCCAACACTTGTTAATTTTTTTTTTAAAAACACTGGAGGGAATGAAGTAAGATCTCCTATAGTTTTAATTCTCATTTTCCTAATGACCTTTGATGTGCATTTCTTCATGTGCTTATTGGTCATGTCTTTGGAGAAATATCTATTCAATCCTTTGCTCATTTTTAAATCATGTTGTTTGTCTTTTTGTCATTGAGTTGCAAGAGTTCTTCATGAATTCTACATACCAGATCTATATCATATATATGCTTTGAAAATATAGTCTCCAATTCTGTAGACTGTTTTAGCTTTTTGAGTGTCCTTGATACACAAAGGTTCTTAATTTTGATGAAGCCCAATTTAATCTATTTTTTCTTTTATTGTTTGTGGTTTTGGATCATAACTAAGAATTAATTGCCAAATCTAAGGCCATGAGGATTTACTCCTATGTTTTCCCCTAAGAGTTTTATAGTTTTAGTTCTTCCCTTTAGATCTTTGATTTGCTTTTTACATATGATATCAGGTAAGAGTCCAACTTCCTTCCTTTTTATGTGGATATCTAGTTGTCCCAGCACCATTTGTTGAGAAGATTATTCTTTCCCGTTGAATGGTCTTGGCACCCTTGTTGAAAATCAGTTGACCATAAATATGAGGTTTATTTTGGGACTGTCAGTTCTATTCCATTGATCTGTATATGTGTTCTTATGCCACACTATCTTGATTACTGTTGCTTTCTTTATATGGAAGTGTGAGTTTTCTTACATTCATCTTTTTTTTTCAAGATTGATTTAGAAAATCAAGGACCCTTGCAACTTCACAGAAATTTGAGCATTGGCTTTTCATTTTTTTCAGAAAGGCCATTGGAATTCTGTTTTAATTTTTTATTTTTTCATATTATGGGGGTACAAATATTGTTAGGGTTACATATATTGCCCCTGCCATTCCTCCCCACGCCCCCCCCCCCGCCTTACCAAAACACCAAGCATGTCCTACTCTCAGGTGGTGCACATCGCCTATTTGTAAGTGTAAATTCTTCTCCTCCTTCCCCCTCCCATTTGCCCACCACCCAATAAAAGTTTGTTTGTTTTTTCCCTTTGCCATCAAATTGGTACTGACTGATTAAAACTATGATGCTCAAATGGGGATAGTGCCCACTAGGGTTTGGGGGAGGGGGAGATACACATCTTAGGGTTGTGGTGAGCATATTGGGGGGGGGGAGGGAATACATCTAAACCTTCCAAGGGAAAAGCTAAGATATACAATGTAACCCAAAGTCCATTGGAATTTTGATATGGATTACTTTCAGTCTGTAGGTTACTTTGGGGAGTATTACCATCTTAATAATATTAAGTCTTTCAATGTAACAGCATGGGATATCTTTGCATTTATTTAGAAATTCTTTAATTTCTTTCACCAGTGTCTTATAGTTTTAAGTATATAACTCTTACACCTCCCTGGTTAAATTTATTTCTAAATATTTTATTCTTTTTGATGCTATTATAAATAAAATTTTCTTAATTTCATTTTCAGATTGCTCATCACTAGTGTATAGAAATACCACTGGTTTTTATGTTGATCTTGTATCCTACAAGTTTGCTTGAATTCTTTGCTTACGAGAACCAAAAATTTCCTTTTATATGTGTATTTTTAATGATTTTCTATATATGATTATAGCTTCAGTAAATAGAGATAGTTTTACTTCTTCTTTGCCAATCTGAATGTCTTTAATTTCTCTTTCTTGCCTAATTGCCATGGCTAAAACCGCCAGTACTGTGTTGAATGGAAGTAGCAAGTGTGGACACCCATGTCTTATTTCTGATCTTAGGAGACCTTTCAGTCTTTTACCATTAAGTATGAAGTTATCTGTGAGTTATTTATATATATATTTATTTTTTTATAAAACATTTAATTTATTGGTATTTTGGGGGAATTAGATATGCCACCACTGCATTACAACTGAGCCATTAATCTTGTAGCTTCATCAACATGAACTGGTTCATTTTCATGACATGGCTGAGGAATCAATTCTTTCTGCACAGGTTCAAGAGAAAGGCGTTTTGAGAAGTGTGTAAGTTCCTTTTGTATATTTACAAAAGCTTTATTCACTCTGTTAACCATTTCATAATTCATAATGTTTATCTTCTTAAGATTAGCGGTAACTCGTTTTGCTTTGTTTTTAGCCTTAAAGTTTTTTTGGCTGGCTATGTGAAATACATTCCTGGACTTCTGCCCTCTTAATTTGTTCTTGGCCATTGTGAGACCTTGGATATCCGTGTGCACCTTCTTAAGCCCCAGGTGATGTCATCTGCCTGTGAGTTATTTATAGATGTTCTTTATCAGGTTGAGGAAATTCTCTTCTGTTATTAGTTTATTGACTATTTTCATCATGAAAGGGTGTTGTATGTTGCCAAATGGTTTTTCATCAATTGAAATGATCATGTGTTTTTTTCCCCCTTTAATCTATTAAAATATAGAGCATCTGATTGTTCTATGCTGAGCCATTCCTGGGATAAATCCCTGCCTTGTCATGGTATATAATCTTTAATATGCCACTGGATTCAGCTTGGTGGTATTTTGCTGAGGATTTTTGCAACTATATTCTTAAGAGATATTGGACTTTTGATGTCTTGTCTGGCTTTAGTATCAGGGAATGCTGGCTTCATAAAATGCATTGGGAAGCATTCCCTACACCTCTCCTTTTGAAAAAGTTTGAGAAGGGTTAGTATTAGTTCTTTTAACATTTGATAGAATTTGCCAGTTAAGCAGTCTTTTCCTGAGATTTGGTGGCTGTTCTAAGTTCTTTTATTACTGATTTAAACTGTCCACTTGTTATTTTTTTTTTATATTTTCTATTTCTTCTTCAGTCAACTGTGGTAATTTTTATGTTTCTAGGAATTTGTCCAATTGACCTAAGCTATTAAATTTTTTGTATTAATAGTATTGTCTTATCAGTATTTTATTTATGTAAGGTAAACAGTAATGTTTCTATTTGCATTCCTGATTTTAGTAATTAGAGTGTTCTTTTTTTCTTTGCCGAGCTAAAGGATTTTCAATTTTGTTGATCCTTTCAAAGTACCAACTTTTGGTTTCATGGATTATCTCTATTATATTTCTATTCTCTATTTTCTTTATCTCTGCTGTAATCCTCATGATTTCTGTTTTCTGTTTGAGTTGGGTTTATTTTTCTCTTCTTTTTCCAGCCACTTAACATGAAAATTTAGGCTACTAATTTGAGATCTTTCCTCTTTTGAAATGCAGGCATTTATAGTTATACATTTCCCTCTGAGTACTGCTTTTACTGTCTTCCATAAGATATGGAATGTTTGTTTTCACTTTCTTTCTTTTCAAAGTATTTTACATTTTCCTTGTGCTTTCTTTTTGATTCATTTGTTGTGTAAGAGCTTGTTGTTTAATATACACATATTTGTGAATTTACCATATTTATTCTGTCATTTATTTCTAATTTCATTCTATTGTGGTCAGAAAATATACTTCGTATGACTTCAAATTTTTTAATTTATTGAGACTTCTTTTGTGGCCTAACATGATTTATTCTGGAGACTATTCCAATTAGTGGAGAACATTATGTATTCTGCTGCTGTTGGGTGAAGTATCCTATATATGACTGTTAGGTCTGGTTGGCTTATAATGTTATTAAAGTCTTTCATTTCCTTGTTTATCTTTTGTCTGTTGTTCTATCCATTTTTAAAAGTGAGGTGTCAAAGTCCCCAACTATTTCTCTCTTCAATTCTGTCAGTTTTTACTGTGTATGTTTCGGATGCTCTGTTTTTAGTGCCTACATGTTTGGATTGTGCTTTTTATAATTGTATAATATATACTATCTTTTTTGTCCCTTATAACAATTTTCGTCTTAAAGCTTATTTTGTCTGATATTAGTATACCCACTCAGGTCCCTTTTGGTTATATTTGGATAGAGTATCTTTTTCCATTTTTTCACTCTTAACCTTTTAGTATCATTGGATCTAAAGTGAGTGCCTTAGACAGCATATAGTTGGATCACATTTTTAAAAAATGTATGCAATCTGTTTATTCTTAAGTCTTGATTGAAGAGTTTAATACATTTACATTCACAGTAATTACTGATTAGGACATACTTACATTTGCCATTTTGCTATTTGTTTTCTATGTGTCATATACTTTTTGTTCCTCAATAACTCTGCCTGCCTTCCTTTGTTTTAGATAGATATTTCCTAGTGTGCTATTTTGGCCTCCATTTTATTTTATTGCATATTTTTTAGTTATTATTTTAGTGATTGCTCTGGAGATTACAATTGACACCTTAATTTACAATAATCTAGTTTAAATATCAAATTATTTTCAATAATATGTAAAACTTTGCTCCTATATAGCTGTTATTGTCACAAATTACATCTTTATATATTATGGTCCCTCAATATACATTTGTGATTATTGTTTTATGTAGTTTTCTTCTGAATCATATAGGATAAAAGAGGAGGTACAAATCAAAAATACATGAATATTAAATTTTATATTTACCTAAGTAATTACTTTCACCACTTTTATTTGTATGGATTTGACTTACTATCTAGCTTAGCATTTCTTGTAGAACAGAACTACTGCTACAAACTCTCATAGGTTTGTTTATCTGGGAATATCTTCATTTCTCCTTCATTTTTAAAGAATAGTTTGTCAGATATAGAATTTTTGGTTGATAAGAGTTTGTTTTCGCTTGCTTTTCCTTGAAGTACTTTATGAATGTCATCCAACTGTCTTCTGGTGTCCATGTTTTCTGATAAGAAATCAGCTATTCATCTTATTCAGAATCCCTGTGCATTGTTATGAGTCACTTCTCTCCTGCAGTGCTCAAGATTTTCTATTTGTTTTTGGCTTCAATAGTTTGGTTAGAATGTGTCTCAGTGTTGATATCTTTGAGTTTTTCCATTTTGGGATTCCTTGAGCTTCTTGGATGTCTTTCATAAAATTTGGGAAAGTTTTGAACATTATTATTATTTTTCAAAGATTCTTTCTTCCCTTTCTCTTTCTCTTGTTCTGGGATTCCTGTCACACATATATTGGTATGCTTGATGGAGTCCCATGCGTCTCTGAAACACTGTTCCTTTTTCTTCATTATTATTATTATTCTTTGCTCATCCATCTGGTAATCTCCCTTGACCTATCTTTAAGTTTCTTGATTCTTTCTTCTATCTACTCACATCTGCTGAATTCCTCTAAGTAAATTTGTCATGTGAGTTATTGTTCTTTTCAATTCAAGAATTTCTATTTGTTTTTTTTTTGTAAGTGGTATCTCATAATTGATATTCTCTGATGAATATCATTATCACGGTTTCCTTTAGTTCTTTGTATTTGGTGTAAGCATATTTAAAATAATTGATTTAAAGTCTTTGTCTAGTAAGTCACTATCTGGTCTTCCTAGGGACAGTTTACATTAATTTATTTTTCTTTTGTCTGGGTCATTCTTTCTTGTTTCTTTGCATGTATTATAATTTTTTTGTTGTTGAAAGCTTGAATTTTTGACTACTTTAATGTAGCAACCCTGGAAATCAGGTTCTTTCTTCTCTCTAAGGTTTCTTGTTGCTGCTTGTTGTAGTCATTGTTGGTTTGTTTAGTGAAGTTTCTGATCTAATTTGTATAGTCCATATACTTTGTTGCGTGTGGCCACTGAAATTTCTTCCATAATAGTGAGCTAGTGATTCAATAGAGATTTCTTTAAATGTCTGGAACCAAAAAGCCTCCAATTTTAGTCTTTGCTTATGGGCTGTGTGTACGTGTGTGTGTGCGCACGTGTGTGTTGGTACATGCCTTCAACACTCAGCAAGGCAGTTTACAATTCTACCTTAGCTTTCATGTATTGCTTGTGAAGAGCCTGAAGGTCAGCTAGTGGTGGGAGCTTAGAACCTTCTCTGGTCTTTTCTGAGCACGCACCCAGCTCTGACCATACATGTAGCCATGTTGTTTCCAAGAAATATGTGCAGTGTTTCAAAATCCTTATTTCTCAAAGCATTTCTTTCCCTAATCTTTCTTCCCAAGTTTTCAATTGGTCTATTTTTTGCCCCCCTGTTATCTTTTGTCCCAGGTGGGAGTAGCTAATATACTTGCATTTAAATATTTTTGACAAAAACATTCTTCCTATTGGGGAGCCACCTTCAACCTTGGGAGAGTTCTATGCTTGGCAAAATAAAGGAAATCCCTTTGAGCAGCCCTTCAGGAAACCACCAGACAGGTAAAAACAAACAACCATAACTCATTGAGAATAAGGCTTATGCTTCCTTCAGTTCTACCAACCTGTATTGAGTTGTTACCTTCAAGGCTGCTGCTGAGCTGGAGTGACATGAGTGGGCCAAGATAAGCTAAAAATACCACAAGCCTTCTTACCGAGATTTAGTTGTTTTCATCTTAAGCATTCATTTGCTTACTGTAAACCTTTGATTTGTTTTAAGATTTTCAGTAAAGTTGATCTTGACAGTCTTTGCCAGTTAGTTTATTGCTACTTTTGTGAAAGGATGCTTCCTTATTCCATTATTTGGAGCTTTCTAGTTTTCCATTTTCACTGATGTCATCACATACAAGGTGTTTTAAAATAAGGTTTTTACTTTGTGTCAGTTGCATATTTACTTGCAGTCGTAAATAATAACCAGAGAGACACTTTGTGTCCTTTATATGGTACTTCTGAATACTATTTTGCAGAACTCCCCATAGCATCTTGGGGAGTGACAGTACCATATCACAGCCAGGATGTTGGCTCGACACAGTCCAGATGCAGAACAGTTCCATCGGCACAAGGATCCTCGTGTTGCCTTTCAGAGCCACACCCACTTCTCCCCACAGCCCTCAGCCCAGCCCCAGTAACCGCTAATCTGTTCTCCATTCCTGTAACTTTGTCATTCCACGGATGGTATGAAAATGGAATCACATAGCACATGATCCTTTAGGATCAGCTCTCTTCAGTCAGTGTGAATCAGCCTGGAGCTTTATCCAAGTTGTTGTGTGTATGAACAATTTATTCCTTTTTATTGAAGAGTAGTATTTCAGCACATATGACTTTCATAATTAACATGCAAGAAAGACTTCTTTTCTTAAAACCACTCAACTGAACTCCCCTTTACACTGTTTCAGAAGCCTGGCCACTAGCTAAAGGTTGAGGTGACAAATGGTTGAGGGACAGTGCCTGCCCTCAGGTTACTTATGGACTGGTAGTAGAGACAGCACATCACAAAATAGCTACAAGACAATATGGTGAGTGCCTTAGTTCTTGGATGAACAATGTCCTTTCGAAGCGCAGAGAAAGCAATCACAGTTTTTCTGGGTCAAGGGAGGTAGACAAGGCCAAGATGAGGAGGTGATCTTTAAGAAGAGTCATATTTTCCAGGTGAACAAGGACCACCAGGATGGAAAATGCCAAGGTAGTATGAAGTAACGACTGGAGAGCCTGTGCTGGAGTCCTCCCAGGGGGTTAACATGTCTGCATGGCCTCATCTTAATGTGTGATCTGGGGCAATTTACTTAACAATGCTATGCCTCAGTTCCTTCTGCGTGCGTAAAATGGGGATGATGGTTGTGCACGCATCCCAGGATTAAATGAGATGGGAGGATTAAACACGCATGAGAGGGCTGGTGCATAGGATGCACTTCTTAAATATTACCTGCAATTATTGCTGTTATTATTTGGTTTATTGTTGCCCCGCCATCTGCCATTTTGGCCTCTTGACTTCTTTCTTAGTCAGTTTGGGCTGCCATAACAGAATACTATAGATGGGGTAGCTCAAACAACAGAAATTTAGTTCTCACAGTTTTGGAGGTTGGAGGTCCAAGAGCAAGGCACCAGCAGATCCTCCTCCTGGTTTGCAAATGGTCATCTTCTCCCTGTGTTCTCACATGGTGGACAAGGGGCGAGAGAGGGAGCACACAAGCTTTCAAGTCTTTTCTTAAAAGGGCACTTCTTTGTCCATTTTGTGCTGCTAGAACAGAATACCTCAGACTGGATAATTTATAAAGAACAGAGATTTATTTCTTACAGGCTGGAGGCTGGGAAGTCTAAGATCAAGGGGCCACATGTGGCGACGGCCTTCTTGCTGCCTCGTCCCACGGTGGAAGGGGGAAAGGCAAGAGAGCACTCTCGCAGGAGAGAGTGGAAGGGTTTACGTTCATCCTTTTATCAGAAACCTACTTCTGTGATCACGGCATCAGTCCAATCATGAGGGCAGAGTCCTTATGACCTAATCACCACTTCAGGCCCCCACTTCCCTGTTGTGTTGGGGATTAAGTTTCCAACACATGAACTTTGGGGGACACATTCAAACCACAGCAGCACTAACTCCATTCAAGAGGGCTTCACTCTCATTAGGGTCCCATTTCCTAACACCATCACATTGCGGGCTAGGATTTCAACACGTGAACTCTGAGGGGACACGCAATCCATAACAACGTCCTTGCATCAGGATTCTTAAACAATTATCTTTGCCTGAAATTTCTCCGAGGTTCACTGTTCAAGGCACAGACTCTTTCTGCCGCATTTTGTGGAGAGACAAAGACCGAGCGGCCGCGCCGCCGGTCGGCCTGGAGCAGCACTGGGCTTCTGCACGTAGAACCCGGGAGTGGGAGACTCAGAATCGGATCTCTCCTCCCTCCCCCTCCTGGTTACAAAACACAGAAATATGTAAGTTAGTGGAACTTTGCTCGAGTTGTTCGGCTTCGTGAGGAACCTCATCATCAAACGCAATGGCTAGCAATGTCACCAACAAGACAGATCCTTGCCCCATGAACTCCTGTGTATTCATTGGGAATCTCAACACTCTTGTGGTCAAGAAGTCTGATGTGGAGGCAATCTTCTGGAAATATGGCAAAACTGTGGGTTGCTCTGTTCATAAGGGCTTCGCCTTCGTTCAGCATGTTAATGGGAGAAATGCCCAGGCTGCCATAGCAGGAGAGGATGGCAGAATGGTTGCTGGCCAAGTTTGAGATATTAATCTGGCCGCAGAGCCAAAAGTGAATCGAGGAAAAGCAGGTGTGAAACCATCTGCAGCGGAGAGGTACGGGTCAGTACCAGAACGCCCTTCTCTGTCCCGTCTACTCAGCTCCTCTTTTGACTTGGACTGTGACTTCCAGTGGGATTATTATGACAGGATGTGCAGTTACCCAGCATGTGTTCCTCCTCCTCCTCCTCTTGCTCAGGCCATGGTGCCCTCAAAACGCCAGCGCGTATCAGGAAGGGGGAAAAGTGGCTTCAATTCTAAGAGTGGACAGCGAGGTTCTTCTTCCAAGTCTGGAAAGTTGAAAGGAGATGACCTTCAGGCCATTAAGAAGGAATCAACTCAGATAAAACAAAAAGTGGATTCTCTACTGGAAAACCTGGAAACAATTGAAAAGGAACAGAGCAAACAAGCAGTAGAGATGAAGAATGCTAGGTCAGAAGAGGAGCAGAGCAGCAGCTCCCAGAGGAAAGATGAGACTAATGTGAAGATGGGGTCTGGGGGGGTGCAGATGACTCTGCTGGGTAGGGGGACCTACTGGATGATGATGATAATGAAGATGGGGGTGACCAGCTGGAGTTGATCAAGGATGATGAAAGGAGGCTGAGGAAGGCGAGGATGACTCTTCTGCACAAAGTGGGGTTTAGAAATCTCATCCCATTATTTCTTTACATAGGCGCTTGTCTACGATCAAAATTCTCACCAGATCCTCTCCCCTAGTATCTTCAGCACACGCTCACTGTTCTCCCCATCCTTGTCCTTCCCATGTTCATTAATTCGTATTGCCCTGCTCCTAGTCCCATTTTCACTTCCTTTGATGCTCCTAGTAGTTTTGTTAAGTCTTACCCTGTAACTTTCTGCTTTTAATTTTGATATCTCTTTGACTTACAATACAAAGGATGTATGGTTTTTATCAGCTGTCTCCAAAATAATCTCTTGTTATTCAGGGAGTACAGTTCTTTCCATTCAGTACTTGCTTCCCTAACTGCAAAGGCAATCTCATTTAGTTAGTAGCACCTGAGAGCAGCTTTGAGTTAGAAGTAAGTGTGTCATACCCCACATAACAGTGCTATGTGGGGCCGCTCAGCACAAGTGTAACAATGTACTTTTGTGAATGAGAGTTGGCATGTCAAATGCATCCTCTAGAAAAATTAGTGTAATAGTCTTAAGATTTGTTTTCTAAAGTTGATATTGTGGGTTATTTTTGTGAACAGCCTGATGTTTGGGACCTTTTTTCCTCAGAATACACAAGTCCTTATCAAACCAGGAATTTGGAGAAAAGAAAAAAAAAGCAGCTTTCTGCTGTAACCATCCCTCAACAGATTTCTGTAACCGTTATTCTCATAGCTCACAGCTTCCCTTGTCCAGCCAAGGGCGGCCTGCTGAATGGTTTTGGTAGGGAAATAACAGAGACAGATTTCTGCTCTACAAAGGACTATTTTGGCATCTTGAATGGAGGAAGGACTAGAGGGCTGGAGGGTGGGGGCCAGAGGCAGGGTGCAGGGTAAGGGAGTGGGTGGGGTGGGCCTAGGGAAGGGGACTCAGATTGAGAATAGCAGGGATGTTTGTTAAAGCAGAGATAGCACACTCTGCAGCCCTCTGAATCAGCATTTCTCATTTGACCCGAGAACTCGTGTCTGAGTGAGCGGCCCAGGTTGATTTTTGCCATCTGCTAAAACTGGCAAGTATTGCAGTGTCTACCGGGTAAACTGAGAGATCTACACTTAAGCTGAGCTCCTGATGATGGAGGAGGGACAGAGACCGAGAGCAATTTAGAGAGTCTTCCTAGGGGCTGGAGATACATAGCTACAAATAGACAGTAAACAAATAAATAAGTAAAACACGTAGTGTGTAAGGTAACGACAAGTGGTTTGGAGAAAGCCAGAGAGCAGCATAGAAGTGAGGGGGCTTCCATTTTAAATAGGGAGGCAGAAAAGGTTGGTTGCATATTCGTAAAACGATTATCTTCATTAGAGCTTCTTTAGAGCTGCCCCAGAACACTTTCTAGCCAGCGGCCACTCAGCTGATGAGGCATTAGGGAACTGGCCACTGCGCACACTGGCTGCAGTGGGGACAAGGGAGGAGGAGCAGGCTGGCCACGCAGAGATGAGCTCGGCCTTGCACCTGCGTGGGGCGAGACCAGGGAAGCTTTGCTGGTGGGCCTGGATGGAGGGAGGGAGACGGAAGGGGATAGGCAGGCATCAAGAGCATGCTTGCTGTCCTGACCTGACTATGGAAGGGTCCCTCTTCCGGTCTCCAAAGTGTCTGCGTTGGGATGTAAGATTTGCCGTCACTCCAGAGATGGCCTTGGACTCCCAGATAGCGAGCTACAGGGGCAGGAGCTTAGGAAAGGGAAAGACAGGGAAGGAAATGGACAGGCCTGCGGACAGCGCCTTCCGAATGAAGGCCGGCCTGCGTGTCAGGGACAGCTGGGGACCCGCGTGATCGGCCCGGCCGGCCGGGGAGCGCGCCTTCTCCACGCCACTTCAGCCGCGGAGTCCACCCTTTCCACAACAGATTTGGCTAGTGAAGCAGTCAGGGCGACCTCCGATGGCACTGTGCTCGTCTCCGCCAGGCGGCAAACCTGCGCGGATGCGTCCCCTCGGCCGCCCCGGGGACGGCCCTCCCGCCGCCGCGGCGCCACACGCCGGCCCGGCGCGCCCCCGCGCGGCCGCCTGCCGGGAGCGCACCCTCCGCCGCGCAGTCTGGCTTTGCTTCCAAGTGATTAGGCCGGGCTTAGCGGGCCTGGCTGGGGCTGGGGCTTGGTCCTGGGCCCTTCAGGGGCTATAAACAAGAACTTTAAGGCTCGTGGAGTGGGGGTCGAGGCACGTGGAGACAGATAAACACAAAGATGGGGTTAAGAGTTAACGATTGGAGCCAGACTGTCTGAGTTACCCCCCACTGCCATTAATAGGGAGCTGGGTGACTTTGGGCCAGTCTGAAACTCCCTAAATAATGGTGGGTCGACCTCCCCGGACGCTGCCAAGCTGACAGAGACAACATTCCAGGTTGTCCCCGTCTGGCCCAGTGTTTGGAACATAGAACACGCTCAAGAGTGTTCTCCGTTAATTTTATTATAATAATCACCAGCGGAGTTTGTATTGCGTTTTAAAAGACTCCAGAACACACTCCTTCTTCCTTTTCTCCATCTCTTACTACTAATATTAAGCTTAGTATTTTTGTAAAAGTAACTGAGGGAGGGAGAAGGAGAAAGTATTAACACGCATGCCCACAAATAAATCATCTGCAGCTCCTCTGGCACTCGGTTCCCCTCAGCCTCACCCAGACCCAGGAGGCACCGAGGGCACGTTGCGTCACATAATTCACGTTTATGTTCACGATATAAAAATGAATCACTATTAACCGTGCTGTTTCCTTCTATATTTTCTGGGGGTGTTGTTTGTAAAACAGGCTGGCCTCATGTCTACCCCCGAGACTTAAGAAGAGCATCTGGAAAACACAACTCCTTTTTATTATAAAGGGAGACACAAAATTGTAAATAAGCAAACAAATGGTTATTTGACTTGAGCATAAAGTTCATCAATACAGAGCATGGCTTTTCCACCTCCGCACTAGGGGCATTTTGGAACTGATGGTTCTTTGCTGCGGTGGGGACTGTTGTGTTCATTGCAGATGTTCCTCAGCACCCCTGGCCGCCACCCTCCTGATGGCAGTAGTAACACCCTGCCCCCATGTTGTGACAACCACAAATGTCTCCAGACATTGGCAGATGCCTCTGGGAGGGGCAAAACCGCCCCCACTTGAGAACCTGTGATGCAGAGTGTGTGATACAGCCAACGAGAGAGTCCATTGCATCATTCATTCCAAGACCATGCTTCTGGAATGGTATGTAGGCCCCTCCTTCCTGAAAAACAGGCCTGGCTATGATGTGGGAAAGGTCCCAAGGACCCCTACAGAGCTGGAATTTGAAGCAAAGGAAGTGGGAATTGAAAGCTGTTCCCAGGATCCACAATTCTGCTGCCTGAAGAAATCCCATGATAATCCCCGGAATCATATCAGAACACAGTTAGTTTAGTAAAAGATGCCTATTTCATTCACTGTAAAAGGAACATTGTGATATTAAAGGAAAATTGATTTTCTTTTTTTTTTTTAGGTATCACAAAATCTCACCATCCTTGCACACTTCAGTTTTAATTTCTTGCAGATTTCTTAGGGGTCTTATATACCAGGGGATGGCAAACCACAGCCCCTGGGCCAACTATGGTTGGCTGCCTATTTTTATAAATAAAGTTTTATTGGCACACAGCCACATCCATTCATTTCCGTTGCTGTCTCTGGTTGTTCTCCCTCCACAGAAGCAGAGAAACCGTATGGAGACCCTGGAATATTTACTATCTAGCCCTTTACTGAAAATGCTTGCCTACCCGTTATATACACCCTTGTCCACAAAACCAATTGCATGATGCTGTTTTGATATGGCACAGGATGAATTTAATACAATTTGGGCAGTAGGCTATAGGGTTTTCCTGCTGACACAGGAAATCGCCACGCCCGCCCCCTGATTATTGAAGGGGCTGCAGGCGGGAGGCATTCTTATTATTCTCAAGATCAGAAGAGGCCACTGTGGCAAGAAGGGTGACATGATTGGCCCAAGTCACAGTCAGTAAAAATCAAAGCTGAGACTCATAACTTTGTCCTTTGTTCCACAGTCACCCCTCATTCATCCTCCTGTCCCAAGCTGTGAGTTTGTCATATGCATGCTGCAATATGCAGATTAACTGATGTGTAATTTTTTGTGTAAGTTACTTTTTCTAAGCATTCAGCTCCTTAATAACCAATGCAGATAAAAACCATTTTTTTATGGTTTGATTGTTGTTTGGATTCCTAGCATGGTGGCCTAATTTAGAAATTTCCCCAAACTAAGGTGACTTGGTTTTTCCCTCCTAGTAAATCAAGGCAGATGTACAATTTGCCAGTTGTTTTGTAAATAATGCCAAGTAAGTCACATGAGCCCAGGAGAAAAAACCAGGACACTAGCATCTAATAATATGGTGCGATGTATAGGACTTGTATAGCAGATTTATTGGTGAAATTATTTGGTTTTGCCCTGGGGCAAAATTAGCTCAAGATGGGATATTAGATTTTAGGCCAGCATTAAAGTGTTGTATGGGAAAAAAGATTCTGTGGTGAAATAAATTTTAAAACACTGGTTTATTCAAAGATAAAAAAGATTTCTGCTGTAGGACTTCTAGGACATTTAATGTGCTCAGGTGCTTTCCAAGGGAGTGTGCAGCACTTCACGACCTCACCTGATGGCAGCGGTCTTGTTTCTGGAAACATCTGTGAGGGTCGCTGCATAGAAAGCTTTGAGGGTCCGTGCAACGTGCCGCACAGTGCTGCCCTGTCTACAGGGGGCATCCCGTGTACTCCTTGTTGTGATTCTACCAAGCAGGAGTCACTGTCACCTACGTCACAGATGGACTGGCCCAGGCTTTTCGTGACCTGGTCGTGGTTCCAGCACTCAGCGGCTGGCCATCTGCCCCAAGCCTGCATTCCCGGTACTGTGTCACCCCGCTGCCTGGCTGCACCTCTCTCGTTAATCAAATCGAGCAGTCCATTCATAAGGAAATCAAAGGGTAAAGTGGTATTATTTTCTCATTAAATTTCTCAGAGTTTTGCCTGAGAGGCTGACCTCCTTTGTGGGTTGACCTTGCATAGCTTGAATAGACTGGCATATAGCAAGTGTCTGTCTGGCCACCTCAGTGGCTGATGATCAAGAAGTTGGCTCAGTCTGATGGTTCTAGCTCTCTAAACCTTGGGTTGACCCCTGCATGGACAAAAGCTGAGGTGCTACTGAAGCCTCAGAAACTTTCTTACCCTATGGGGCACCCGATCTTTCAGTGGGACTGCATCTGGCCCCCAAGGGAAAGCTCTCATTTATTCATTAGTTAGGACTCTTGATTGCAAGTGTAAGAAACCCAGCTCAAACTCTTAAGCGGAAAGAGGACTTCACTGGCACATAAATCCAAGGAAGCACCGAAAAACCAGGCCCCAGGCAGAGTAGCTCCTCAGCTGGGCTGCAGGCCAACCAGAACCAGGACATAGAATGTTCTGGAACAGTTTCTGCCTCATTTCTTGTCTTTTTATCTATAAGCAGCTTTATTCCCTCTTACTGCAGATGGACTCTTCTCAGGTAGTATACATGAGATTTTTAATGCCTCAGTTTCAGCCAACAGAGAGTAACTGACTGGCATGTGGTCTGGTCCCAAAACCATATCCCAGGGAGGATTGACTGGCGGGGTCAGATGGTCACCGTGGATCCATCAGCGATGACCGGGCTGGGTGTGGAAGAGTCACAGGGTATTAGTAGGGAGGCTGTCAAATGAGCCATGGAAGAGAGGAAGTTTCTAGAATGGTGGACAGTCTCACCTGTCCAGGAAAGCAAAGGACAGCCAGAGGGGTCCCTCAATCAAATTCTAACCATGAGTTTTCCTTCACCTACCAAAGTTAATCCTTTAGGGTCAAAAATTGCTATTTCACAGAAGTTAAAAATTGTCTTTCTCGTAAAAACAGTTAAGAGTAGAGTTTAAGTGGGGTGTTTATGTGTGCAACAGTGTCACCTCATAGAACTCTTGCGAGGACTGCCTGTGGCACAGGCAGGTGCCTGGCACACGGCGAGCGCCCAGACAGCGCGCGGTTACACTGTAAACAAAGAGTCCTCCGGGAGGCATTCACGGACACCATTCGATGCCGGTGCTTTCTCCGCAGCGTCCTGACCTGGCTGGAGGCCTTCAGGGAGGCCAGCCTCCATAGTGGCTGGTGAGAGCTGGGTGTCCATTTGGGACACGTCTTGTGTGCGTCTCTGTGGGATGACAAAAGTGACTCCGCAGCAGTGTCCCCGCAGCATCGGGTTCTCTGCCTGTCCTCTGAAAATTCTACCCCAACTGACATTAAAGTGAGTTTGTTTCCTGAGACAAACTCATTTCCCCTGAAAAGGAAGTGGTTTATTTCATCAAACCCCAAAATGCTTTCAGCTGTCTCCTGGAGTAGGTGTCCCTTGTTCTCAGGCCGACGTCCGCGTCTCTGTCACTTCCTGGAAATGCAGACAGACAACTGCACAGGGCATCTCAGCCCTGTCCCATAAATGAGATGTGGATGCTAGGCCGGCCGTGCCCTTGGGCAACACCGAGTGCACCTAAAACCGCTGGTTTTCCGAGAGGGACTGTGTCGGGGGCATATGGTTCTCATAACCGGCCAGACATTCTGACTCATTAGAGCGGCCAGGACCGCGCGCAAGGGAGAGCTGCCACGCCGGCCGGGCGCCTCCGGGAATCGCCTCGCCCCTCCGGCCGCACCGTCCACTCTGAGGTGGAGAGAAAATGGAATTTGAGGAGCGAACGAGGCAAGGGCTGTGGAGCGGCCAGCACGCGGCCTGCCGCACGGGGAGCTCTCCCAGCCAGCGCACGGGTCCCCTCCTCGGGACGGGCGGCAGGACCCGAGAGGGACTCACCCACCCGCTGCCAGCCTGTCTCAGTCGACAGTCACATTGTCCTTTAAGCACCACTTTTCTTTAATCAGACTGGTATTCACTGGGGCTGTTTTAATTAAGGGTCCGCTGTCAACACAAAACACATGTTGTGAAGTCTTGCTTTGGTTACTAACGATGCCCGGGACGATTAAGTCCGGAAGGCATTTCCAGCTCCGGCGCGCTTGGGCTTCCCTGCCTGCCCCCATCCCTGCAGCCCCCAATCCGCTCACGTCTCAGCTTTCACCCACCTACCCTCACCCTTTGGCTTTCTTACCCTCTTGGAAACTGACCTAGAAAAGCAATCTGTTCAAATCAGTATTCAGGGCATAATATCCTAAAATATGCATAATATCCTAAAATATAGTCCCGACCACTTCCGGTTCCTACTGACAATCCTCCTGCTGAGATCCCGGCTAATAATTGGGTATTCCCTCCAACTACCTTCTTTAAAGGCATTGCACACACGTACACTGCACGTGTACAAAGACACAGCTATTTTTCTGTTTTTCCTGGGAATGGGAGAAGGGGCAGAGTGGTTACCTGTTGGCTGAGTTCAGTTGTTCTCAATTGGCCCAGGAGTGCCAGGCAGCTTCTCAACTGGCCCCCACCAACTGGTGTTTCTACTCTCTGTAGTCCCCTCCACTTGAGGGTGGCTAGACCTGGTGACCTGTTTCTCACCACCGGAATGCAGCAAAAACTACGAAGTCACTGCCGAGATCGGCTCCGTCTTGCTGCACCGTCTCGTGCCTCCTTGGCTGTGAGCTCTGACAGAGCAGCTGTCACCTGGCCAGGCACCTCGGGACAGAGCCTACTCAGAAGCCTGAAAGTGGGTCTGCGCCCGTCGAGCCTTGACATGACTGCAGCCGTGGTGGGCGCCTTGATTGCTGCCCAGGGAGACCCCCTGAGTTGGAGGACCCCGGTTAGCTGCCTTCCGATTCCTGACCCGCAGAGATCGGGAGACGATCGCACATGTTTTGTTGTGTTGCTACGTTTGTGGCAGCTTGTGACGCAGCAACAGGAAACTAACACCCCTGTGACACTCAGTCTGGCCCCACATTTACAAACTCCTGAGAGTACACACCTGGCAAGTGGAACAAGATTTTTCCAGAAAGTGAAAATAGGTGTGCCTCAGAGCACTTTCGTGAGTATGAGACAAAGTACCATTTGCTCGATGACAGCCCAGCCGGGGCTGGTAGTGGGAGCCACGTAAACATTCGCTGGTATCGCCGATTCCTCGAGCGCTTGCTCGTCTGGTCCGCCTCTGTGGAGGCCCTTCTGAGTCCCAGGAGAGAGCTCATCACTCACTGCTCCGGGAGCCACCCGTGCTGTGGGTGGCGGTGGCTCAATACTAACCCCCTTCTCTCCACTGTGCTGTCAAATTCATCTCGTGTCCGTAGCACCCGGCAAGAGTCCTCACTGGAAGTCTCGGTGCAGAAATCATCCTTCCTATCTCTCTGCTCAAGGCAAACCTGGCACCGTGCTGAGATCACCTTTCCCTGGGGAGCGGATGAAGGACTCCCGGCTTCGCTGTCTGCAAGGCAGGGAGAGTCGTCCCGACCGTCACTTGCACGATCAACCTCAAGTCAAACTTATTACTGAGGGAAATAACAGGGACTGAGGAACGTCACGTAGAGGAAGTGGGTCTCTGTGAGATTCCTTGGTTCTCAAAGGCCAAGAATGTTAAGCTTCATTTTGCTGGGAAAATGAGAGATGGGAATAGGAGTCAGGCGGCTTTAGAGCCTGAAGGGAGCTCAGAGATGGTCCTGTGCAGGTAAGTACTAGTACGTCCATTTTACGGACGAAGAAACTGAGGCAATTAAAGGGTAAGCAGGCCAGCCCCGCAGTTAGTATGAGTAGGCGAAGGCAGAACTGGAGCTCGAAGCTAGGTCTGCTTATTGCAGGTCACGCTCCTGGTGCCACAGGGTCCCTAAGAGCACCTGCCATTCTGGGTAGGTAAATCTGCAGACTAGAGGGCCACTCATTTCGGAGAAATGCCAGGTTTTCCTTCTCCTCCCCTGGGCCAAGGAGAAGGGAGAGTAGCATGCACATCTCCTGAAGATTTCTTCCTCCTTTTTCCCACCTAAAATTTCATTTGTTTATTTTTATTTTTTTCTGGTTATAAAAGTCATGAATGCTCATAGCAAAAAACAAAGCAGTAAGAGTTTCCATGTGTAGGGAAAAAAATAGTCTGTTTTATTCACCAACATGTCTACAATGCTTAGTTTGAGATGAAGTCAGGTCATCATTAAATACTAATTTAATACATAAACAAGTTATTGCCAAAGGGTTAGATTATGGGGGGAGGGCATTAATTTTTATTTTATATACGTCTGTATTGCGGTGGTTAATTTTGTGCATCAACTTGAGTGGGCTAAAATGGGTGTGCAGATAGCTGGTAAAACATTATTTTGGGGTGTGTCTGCGAGGATGTTTCTGGAAGAAATTATTAATAGCATATGAATCAGTGAACTGGTATAGAAGATCTGCCCTCACCAATGTAGGTGGGCATCGCTGAATTCACTGAGGACCCAAATAGAACCAAAAGGCAGAGGAAGTGTGCATTCTCTCTCTGTCCTTGAGCTGAGGTGTCCAGCTTCTCCTGCCCTTAGACATCAAAATATCTGCTTCTCAGGCCTTTGGACTCCGGGACATACACCAGCCCTCCTAGTCCCCCACTGTGCTCTCAGGCCTTTGAGCACGGACTGAGTTATACCACCAGTTTTCCTGGTTCTCCAGCCGGCAGATGGCATATTATGGGACTTCTTGGCCTCCATAATCATGTGAGCCAATTTACATTAAAAAATCCACATGTATGTCTCTCCATATCCTATTGGTTCTGCTTCTCTGAAGAACCCTGACTAATATGTATATTATTTGAATTTTAAAATATTTACTTTTGTATATTTCTGAACACAGATGTATTTTGATTGTAAAAGTGCAGAAGGAATGGAGCAAATAATTAGAAAAATCAATAGAAAACAAAGTTGGTGTACGTATTCGTGTTCCAAGGCTGCTGTAATAAAATACCACACACTGGGTGGCTTAAACAACAGAAGCTCATGGCCTCACAGCTCTGGAGGCCAGGAGTCGGAGACCAGGGTGTCGGCATGGCCACACTATGTCCGACACCCGTAGGGAATCTTTCCTTGCCTCGCCCAGCTTCTGAGGGTTTGCTGGCAATTTTTGGTGTTCTTGTCCTACAGTTACATAACTCCAATCCCTGCCTTCGTGACATCCTCCCCTCTTGTGTTGTGTCTGGATGGCTGTGGTTGTCTTCTTATGAGAACACCAGTCATGGGATTAAGGACCACCCCAATGTCCTCACTGTAACTTACTTACCCTAGTGTAAAGACCCAGTCTCTGATGCCCAGAGAGGGAAGGGCCAGGCCCAGGTCCCCCAGTGAGCGTGGCGCTAAGCCAGGCATTCCTTCCGACCCCCAGCATGCGTCCACCCAGGCGGAAGTAACAGGTGGTACAAATGTACAAATGGCAACTATTACTATTGTCATTATTGTTATTTTTATTATACGGTCTTTAAAAAGATAAGTTTAAATAAATAAAAGAATGTCACTCTAACATTCTTTTTTTGGGAGCGGCTGAATTCATTTTGAATCAGGAGTTAGATGAAACTAACCTTTCTTGGCATCATTGGAAAAAATCAAGCATCTCCTTGAAAGGAAGGGGAGCCAGTTACGTTAAACCACACCAGGCACCATGGCTGGCGATAGCCATTATTGAGTAATGGTGATAAATACCACTTTCTCCTAGAGAGCGTGCTCAGCTCCCAGTCCTCATGGATTTTGAAAAGCAGAGTCCTTCTTGTAATCTGCTGCCAAAATATGTGCCAGAGAGAAAAACACAGCCCAGTAGTCAGAGGGACACTTGGCACTGCTGTCCTCTGAGAAGTGGAGACAGATTGGAACCGGTGGGCCAGGCCCCTCTGTCTGATACGTCCCGATGTCATGTGCCAAGAGGAATAGCGTCCAACAAAGTTCCTTCTAACAAAGCAGAAGTAACATGACCAGGAAACCTCAAATCCCTCTCTTGAGACGTCCCAGAGGACTCGGGAAAGGTTACGAGCATGTTGTGTTCTTCACATAAAAACACTCATTTAATTGCCTCTGAAGTTAATTAGTTGTGCTCTTGCCAAATTGCAGGCAGGCAAATGCCCTCATCAGATGCTGCCCTCCCTGGCTTGGAGGAATGAGGTTTTCCTGTCAGCAAATGTGCTTCTCATTGTGAGTTCCAGTGTCCAAGAGGTTCGCTCTTGTTTGTAGGAATATGGATGGGGGTGTCAACTTGAAGAGAAGAAGCAAGGCTCGAGCTCTCTGACCGACTGCTGCTGCTCAGGCTGGTCGCTCGTCTGAGAGCTGAGTCTGCCGCCTCCTGCGATGGCACCGGCAAGGGAAGCTCAGGCAGTGAAGTTCCTACAGCAGAAGCGACACCATGTCCCAAGCGACAAAGAGGCCCAGGTGGGCCCTGGGTGGCGTTGGAGTGGGCACTTGCTACTTGGGAGGATTCAAGAGGACCAGCCCCTTAATCCACTCTTCTCCCACTTCACTCACACCACCCTTGCAAACTAACAAAATTTTTGTGGTTTTTTTTTTAAAGGTACTTGATAAACATGGGAGCAAGGAGCCTCTGGGGTTCCGTTCCTTTGGTTTAAGAAACATTCTCGGGGCAAAGAAACCAGGGAGAGAAGCCCCTGCTCCTGTCATCCTCTTTCACTTCTGTGCTGTCCACCCTCAGGCTGTCCCCACCAGTGGTTCTGGTTCCCTGCCCTGCTGGTCTCAGTCCGGGGCGGGGACAGCGTGGGGGCCCGGCTGTCCTCCCTCCTCCCTCAGACTGTCCCCACCCGGTGGATCTGGTTCCCTGCTCTCACCTGGTTTCAGCCCCAGGTCTTGCGACACTGTTGGAGTTTTCAAACTAGTCTCTTTGTTTCCAGAGGTCAGAAACAGAGGTAGGGTGGCTACCAAAGGGACTTCCTCAACATCTTTATCATCGTCTCCATTGTTTCCACGTAATTAACATTCGTCAAGCGCTTATTAGGTGCCAGGCCCTCTAACACTTGCATTACATAGGCAATTGCATTTAATAGGCACAGCAAATCTGAGCCAGAGATACTTTTTCTTTCCTCATTTTGGAGATGAGGAAACAGAGGCTCAGAGAGGGTGCATCATGTGTCCAAAATCACACAGCAAGTAGGTAGTGAAGCTGACGTGTAACACCACGCTTCTTACTCCAGAGCCCTGACCACCCCAGTTTAGTTTTTCTACATATCTCCACCCCTCTCCCCTACTCAAGATCCTTGGATGGGCCCCATCACCTCCAGGATGCAGGTGGCCCCATCCCCTCCAGGGCAGCCCCAGTACGCAGTCAACGCCCGTCTGGGCTGACGCAGTCTGCGAGGCCTGCTCACCATAGGGGCTTCTCTCAGGACCCTCCTTGCTCTTCGTGTCTGGCTCTGCCCAAGACCCGATTTTCTGGTCGTTTCCTCTAAAACATTATTTGTTCTGAATCCCCCAGCGTTATTAGCAGCACGCTCTCTCTTGCCATCATGCTTCCAAGCCCGGCCCTAACATCCCTAGATGTGGTGAACGCCAAGTTGTCACACAGGCCATGCTGTGAAAATGTGAATGGGAGATAACCTCTGGTTCTTCTTTTTTTAAAGTTAAATTTTAATTTTTTTTGCAAAGAAAGACATGTACAGTGTATTAAGAAAGAGAAATATTGCTAAAAAATAATAATAACCAGAAGCTGGCTTCCACGTGAATCTGGTCCTCAGAGGCAATTACGTCCATCTTTAAAAGCTGTTTCTCCTAATTATGAAAGCATGTTTTATAAAACATGCTTGGTCAGCCACCTCTTGATTCTCTAATCTTAACCATTATTGACTGACTTCCTGTAATGATATGTCAAGATTTTAGGTCTTTTATATTCACTCTTCTCTCAGTATACTAAAATAATTCTATCACAATTTTTGGTTAAATTCATTTTCAGCGTTTACAATATCGTGACTATAGTATATGTCGTGTACTGCTGAGACAAATTTGCACTCTAATTATATTGTCATTTTTGTGTAATTTTATTTTTCCCAGAGCTGCTACTTGCTTTTTCCCCTATGTGTTTGATGGCTCTTATTTCCACGTGTCACTCGTGTCTGTGGGACCCGGCTCCCACGCCGGCCCTGGGACACCCGTGACTCTGCCCTCCGCTCTCCAGGAGCGAGACCTGCCCTGCCGTCACCCAGAGAACGCCCTTCACGTCTCTCCTTTGTCGCTCTCCTTCGCCTGGACCTTTTATCTTAGCCTTTTAAAATGTGTTCTCCTAGGTGTTCGTTCGCTCAGGTTTCCACAACCAGTACTGCAGACTGCGGGACGGCAGCTGCAGAAACCTGTTTTCCCGCAGTTCTGGAGGCTGGAAGTTGGGTCCAGGCGCCGGCAAGGCCGCTGCCGCCCGGCTGCTGTCCCCCGGCTGCTGTCCCCCGCTGGCACGCCGCGCGTTCCGTGTCCTCCCACGTGGCCTTTGCTGTGTGTGGGCGGGAAGAAAGAAAGAGCCCTGGTGTCTCCTCCTCTTTTTACAAGGACACCAGTCCTGTTAGATTAGGGACTCACCTTCACGACCTCATTCCGCCTAAATTTCCTCCTGAAAGGCCCTATTTCCCAATATAGTTACGCTGGGGGTTAGGCCTCGGTGTATGAATTTGGGGAAGACATTATTCTGTCTGTAATACCTTTGTTGATGGTGTTCATCTGCTAAAGATGTTGCTTTGTCTTTATCTTATCCTTATATCAACAATAATAATATAATATATAATCTGGCCGCTGCGTATAGAATCTCACATGAAAAATTACTTTTCCTTAAAAAACTAGTTTGTCATTGCGTAGCAAGATTAAAAGTGCATTTCCTTTTATTTAGCAATTCCACTCCCAGGCAAAAACTCTAGAAACAATTTTGCACATACACATGAGAACACCTGTATGAGAATGTGCATAACTTACCATGTAAGCAACGCAGTGAGGATCACTCAAGTGACCCGATTACAGAGCACTTTTATTTTGTCTGCCATTGTCTCTTTAATATTAATTGGCCCTGGATAAAAACTTGAGCAGTCCCCTGGCATTACTGCTTATTGTTGGAGACTAGAGAATCCTACCATTACTTTAAATCAGAGAACAGAGTAGTAGTTCAGAAATTAGAATATTTACTCCAATATATAAGCAATTCTTCAACCTTCACCCAAGCATAAGACTTGTCCTCCATCCTCCAGGCACAAGTGATGACCGGGCTGAACCTATGTTTTTAGGGGAGGAGGCATGTATGACTCAGGAGATGCATTTGGCTTTTCTAGCTGTCACATCTTCCAAAAGTCTTCTTGGGCAAAATTCAAGATGACTGCAGACCAGCTCTCTGGCCCAAGGGCCACCTTTGGTTCATGAGAAACAGTCATGCACCATTTGCCCCCATGCAGGAGAGGCCAGGCTGATCCAGTGCAGTGCTCATTTTCCTTGACCTGCCCTTTCATTCATCCACAGGCCTATCCAGTCATCCATCCATCCACCTGTCCATCCATCCATCCATCCATCCATCCATCCATCCATCCATCCACCTGTCCATCCATCCATCCATCCGTCCATCCGTCCGTCTGTCTGCTCTAGCATTTCTTGAGCCAGAAGCAGAGCCAGAGGCTGCAGTTCACTGTAGCCCCTAAATTTCAAGGCTCACAAAGGACTCGACTGAGATCTCTTGTAAGTCTTGAGGTGAGAGACGGGCGCCCTCTTTCTCCCCTCAAAGGGGATGGTGAGACTAACATCATCACATCTATCCTCAACAAAACCACATCTAAAATCCTCTTCCCTCTCTCAACCTCCACAAGAAAATGTTTATATTTTATTTAACTTTGACACAGAAGAGGCCACAGTTACATTAAATATTCAGATCAGCTTCATTGTTGCTTTGAACCTCAAATATAACAAATACTCATATCAATGTATCCATAATTTCCTTTGTAATTTACTTTTACAAATTATACCATAATAAAACTTGATAAAAGATTGTTCAAGTAAAATGTGTTCCTTTAATATTTTATAAATTAATCAAATGTATACCACAATAGATTTTTTTTTTTTGAGGCAGAGTCTCACTTTGTTGCCCAGGCTAGAGTGCCGTGGTGTCAGCCTCGCTCACAGCAACCTCAGAGCCCCTATGGCAACTTTAAGAAAAAGTTTTCTGGTCACTCCTTAAGCTGGCATGTTTATGAAGACACTATCGAGGCCATTGCTAATGAGACGGTTATCTGGCATGATAAAGGCCTTTTCCCTCCACAGCCTCACTTACTCGTAGGGTCAGAAAAACAAGGGCACATCTGGAAACTCTTAGCAACAGGAGGAAACCTTAAAATTTGGGTGGAAAATATGTCCTCAGATAAGAACAGAGGCATAAAAGTACACCTCCAGTGTCGCCATTCTAAAACTTTACTGGCATGCGTTCCTTATCCTTACCTTTTACTCATGGGAACTGTTTATTGGAATCAGTCTACAGCAAAGTTGACTTGCCCTGGTAATTGTGCCCTATTTACTTGTGTAAACTTCACTTCATGGGCTACTTTTCACAAATCCTTACATAGTCTATATATTTTCAAGTCTCGTACAGAGATATAGTTGCCTGTCAACCTATCTCAACCTTGGGACGCGTCAGCCCTGGTCACCACTGCTTTAAATAAAATAACTTCTCTGGATCATAGAACAAAAAGAGTCATTGGTCTGATAATCACGCCAGTAGTCGGTTTAATAACTATTGCCTCCTCAGCTGCTGTTTACAGTTCAGTGGCTGGGAGACCAAATTCACGTTTTGAAAACTCAATCTTTCCCCCTTGTGATTGGAATTCTTCCCATTTTTGTGTTACTCCTATTCCTTTCAATAGTAGTTGACATTGGATGTCATTATGAAAACTGTTAAACGGAGGCCAAAACCTAACTGGTGACCTCCAAAAACTAGAACAAGAAATCACCTCTGCTTTTCAAAACAATCTACCAGATTTTAATAATGATGAGTTCTTTTCTGGCCTGACCAGTAGATTGTCGCGGGCCTACCCTTTGGCTTCATTAAAAACTACGCTTAGTAGTATTGGAAGTAATTTGGGTGTTCTTCTCCTTGTATTATGTTTTGTGCTCTTAATCTACAGGTGCTGGAAAAAAGGCAAGCAACTCAGCAACAGCAAAAACAAAACATCATGGCTGATGATACAAGGGGTGGAGCAAGATGGCGGATGAATAACACCGCCAGACAGAGTGTCTCTGCAGAAAAGACAGATTCTAGCAAAAATTACAGGAAAGAAGCAAGAAGACGAGCATACAGCGGACAAGGGCCAGAAGGAGGGGTACCTGAGACCCCGGGAGACTCCACGGGAGGAGGCTGTGGAGGAGAACTGGAGGCTGAGATCACCGGAGCAGCCCAGAGACCAGCGGCAAGGGTAGGTGGATTTGCTGTTTCACCTCCCCTGCATTTGGGACTGCTGGTGGGCTCCCCAGCGGGTGGAGAGACCTGTGGACACCAGCCCAGAGACCGCCGCCGCCAGCCAGTGGTGAGCCTGTAGCAGACGTGGCACCAGGTTCCCAACTTCCTCCGGGTACCTCCGTGTGCACGGACCCGAGCCTTGCGGCAGGCACCATATTGCCTCCTCCTCCCCTCCGCCGACCCTACCCGCGGCTGCCCAGAGAGACAATACAGCCACCAGCCAGAGGCACCTCCAGGGAACGGGACCTTCCCTTTTGGGACCCTACAGCTGACTCAGGGGAACTCAGACTGTGAGCTCCCTACCCGCCCGCCCTCCCAGGTGATGCTGGCACGGTGTTCCCAGGAGAACAGTGCCGACTCAGAGGCTGAGAGACATAGACCCAGTTTGTGCTCCCTGTGGGTGAATTGGGACCAGACATCCTCTCCCTGGTGGGGATACAGTTTGAACTCTGGGACCCAGAGGTCAGACCTACAGAGCAGATCCCCTGCAACGAGGACTAGCATTGCCCGGGGCACAGAAGGGTTATACATGAACAGCCTACTGAGGTGTGTGTGCCTCCAGGGGTGGATCAGCGTCCTAGAGGGCAACCCTCCTCCCAGGAGGAGGCCGTGCGCCCAACCCAGGTGGAGGTCCTGTGCAGGGAACCTCCCCGCTGGCATCACAGTCTGGGGAGGCCTGGTGGCTTGTGGTCTGGCCTGCTGGCAGAGGCCCAAGAGTAGCTGCGGAGTTGGGGAGGGTGGAAAGAAGTGAGGTCCGCTCCAGACTGTGGGTCTCAGACAGCCCTACCCCCACACCCAGACTTTCTGGCTGAGCGGGACCATTACAGCCCCGCCCTGATAGCTTTCCCTGGAAGCAGAGAACAGAACTTTGACCCCTGCTAACGGCCTGAGGGCAGGCTTACCCAACCCAGCTCCGCCCAGAACAAGAGCTGATAACAGGACACAAAATCAACAGCATAGCCTGTTCCTCCAAGCAAATGCCACCTACTGACAGGGACAGCATCTTGCACAGCCTTTCCACGGCACCCACTGACTCAATATACAGGGAGTGGTCCAATTTCACCCACAGACACCACCTAACGCCTCAGAAACTAAACAAGGTGTGTGAATACCCAAACAATAACTTAAGGAAAGAAACAACAACTGATCGACATGGGAAGAAATCAGCGAAAGAACTCAGGAAATATGAAGAACCAAACGGAAAACACACCCCCAAAGAGGAGCACCAGCCCCCTAGAAACGGACACCAACCAAAATCAGGCAACCAATATGACAGAAGAGGAATTTCGTATGTGGATCATAAGAACACTCACCGACCTGCAACAACAACTCAATAACCAACAAAAAGAAGCCACAAAAAGCCTCCAGGATATGGGAAAAGAAATAGACACAATGAAGAAAAGTGTAACCGAACTCCTGGAAATGAAGAATCAATTCAAGGAACTACAAAATACAGTGGAAAGTCTCAAGAACAGGGTAGATCAAACAGAAGAAAGAATCTCAGAGCTTGAAGATAACACCCTCCAATTAAATAAATCAGTCACAGAAATAGAGCAGAGAAACAAGAGAAAAGAGCAAAGCCTACAAGAGCTGTGGGATTATGTGAAGAAACCTAATGTGAGGGTCACAGGGTTACCAGAAGGGGAAGAAGACAACACTCAAGGCTTGCACAAGCTGTTTGAAGATATAATAGAGGAAAATTTCCCAGGCCTTGCTCAAAATCTTGATATACAAGTTCAAGAAGTTCAGAGGACCCCTGGGAGATTCAACGCAAACAGGAAGACGTCACGACATGCAGTCATCAGACTGACCAAAGTATCAACTAAAGAGGCCCTTCTAAGAGCTGTAAGACAAAAGAAGCAAGTAACATACAAGGGAATTCGAATAACATCAGCCAATTCGAATAACATCAGACTTCTCTAATGAGACTTTACAAGCAAGGAGAGACTGGGGCCCCATTCTCACTCTTTTGAAACAAAACAATGCCCAGCCTAGAATATTATTCCCTGCAAAACTAAGCTTTGTATATGAAGGAGAAATAAAAACATTCTCAGACAAGCAAAGACTCAGAGAATTCACCAAGACAAGACCAGCCCTACAGGAAGTACTTAAAACAGCGTTATGCACGGAACATCATAATAATAACCCACGAATATAAAAACAACCAAAACCCAAAGATATTAAAGGCCAGATATTACAATGGCCCAAGACAGAAATCATAGCAACAACATCCAACCCAACAGAATGATCAGTAATCTACCTTACCTATCAGTTCTCTCAATAAATGTGAATGGCTTAAACTCTCCACTCAAGAGACATAGGCTGGCTGAATGGGTAAGAAAATACAGGCCAAGTATATGCTGTCTTCAGGAAACACATCTAACCTACAAGGATGCATATAGACTAAAAATAAAAGGGTGGAGATCAATATTCCAAGCAAATAGAAGCCAAAAGAAGGCTAGTGTGGCAGTTCTAATTTCAGACGATTTAGTTTTTAAACCAACAAAAGTAGTAAAAGACAAAGAAGGTCATTATATAATGGTGAAGGGCACAGTCCAACAAGAAGAGATAACAATTTTAAATATATATGCACCCAACTTAGGTGCACCCAGATTCATAAAGCAAACCTTACTGGAGCCAAGCAAATGGATTAATAGCAACTCCATAATCACTGGAGATTTAAACACCCCACTGACAGCACGAGACAGATCCTCCAAACAGAAAATTAATAAAGAAATAATGGACTTAAGCAAAACTCTAGAACAATTGGGTCTGACTGACATTAACAGAACATTCTACCCCAAATCCACTGAATATACGTTCTTCTCATCAACTCACGGGACATTCTCTAAGATTGACCATATCCTAGGACACAAAGAAAATCTCAAGAAATTTAAAAAAATAGAAATCATACCATGTACCTTCTCAGATCACAGTGGAATAAAAGTAGAAATCAACCATAACAGAAACTCACATATCTACACAAAAACGTGGAAATTAAACAACCTCCTACTAAATGATTACTTCATAAATAAAGAAATCAAGACGGAAATAAAAAAATTCTATGAAGAAAATGACAATGGAGAGACAAGTTATCAACTCCTCTGGGACACAGTTAAAGCAGTTCTGAGAGGAAAGTTTATCTGCATAAATGCCTATAACCAAAAGACAAAAAGATCACAAATAGACAATCTAATGAAACTAGTCAAAGAGCTGGAAAAAGAAGAACAGACCAGCCCCAAACCCAGCAGAAGAAGTGAAATCAACAAGATCAAATCATAACTAAATGAAATTGAAAACAGGGAAGCTATTCAGGAGATTAATAAAACAAAAAGTTGGTTCTTTGAAAAAATAAACAAAATTGACACACCATTGGCTAAGCTAACGAAAAGCAGAAAAGAGAAATCTCTAATAAGCTCCATCAGGAACCAAAAAGGAGATATCACAACTGATCCCAAAGAGATACAAGATACAATTTATGAATACTACAAAAATCTTTATGCACACAAACTAGAAAATGTGGAGGAAATGGACAAATTTCTAGAAACACACAGCCTCCCTAGGCTCAACCAGGAAGAAATAGATTCCCTGAACAGACCAATCTCAACAGCTAAAATAGAAACAGCAATTAAAAATCTCCCTAAAAAGAAAAGTTCCGGTCCAGATGGCTTCACACCTGAATTTTACCACACTTACAAAGAAGAACTAGTACCTATCTTGCAGAAACTATCCACAACATCGAGAAGAACGGAAACCTCCCCGACACCTTTTATGAAGCGAATATTACTCTGATACCAAAACCAGGAAAGGATGCAACAAAAAAAGAAAACTACAGACCAATATCCCTAATGAATATAGATGCAAAAATTTTCAACAAAATCTTAGCTAACTGAATCCAGACGCTTATCAAAAAAATAATCCATCACGACCAAGTGGGCTTCATCCCAGGGATGCAGGGATGGTTCAACATACGTAAATCTATAAATGCAATTCACCACATAAACAGAAGCAAAAACAAAGACCACATGATTCTTTCAATAGATCCAGAAAAAGCTTTTGACAAAATTCAACACCCTTTCATGATACGAACACTTAAGAAAATAGGCATAGAAGGAACATACCTAAAAATGATACAAGCCATATATGACAGACCCATAGCCAACATCATACTGAATGGGGAAAAATCGAAATCATTCCCACTTAGAACTGGAACCAGACAAGGCTGCCCACTATCTCCACTTCTGTTCAACATAGTGCTGGAAGTCTTGGCTACAGCAATCAGACAGGAAAATGGAATCAAAGGTATCCAAATAGGGGCAGAAGAGATCAAACTTTCACTGTTTGCTGGTGATATGATATTGTATCTAGAAAACCCCAAAGATTCAACCAAGAAACTCCTGGAACTGATCAATGAATTTAGTAAAGTCTCAGGATACAAAATCAATACACAGAAATCAGAGGCATTCATATACGCCAACAACAATCTCATTGAGAACCAAATCAAAGACTCAATTCCCTTCACAATAGCAACAAAGAAATTAAAGTACCTAGGAATATACTTAACCAAGGACGTAAAAGCCCTCTACAGGGAGAACTATGAAACACTGAGGAAGGAAATAGCAGAGGATGTAAACAGATGGAAATCCATACCATGCTCGTGGATCGGCAGACTCAATATCATCAAAATGTCTATACTACCCAAACTGATCTACAGATTCAATGCAATACCTATTAAAATCCCATCAGCATTCTTCACAGATATAGAAAAAATAATTTTACGCTTAGTATGGAACCAAAGAAGACCCCAAATATCAAGAGCAATTCTAGGCAACAAAAACAAAATGGGAGGCATTAACATGCCAGATATCAAACTATACTACAAAGCTATGGTAATTAAATCAATATGGTATTGGCACAAAAATAGGAATATTGACCAGTGGAACAGATGTGAGCATCCTGATATAAAACCATCCTCATATAGCCATCTAATCTTTGACAAAGCAGACGAAAATATACACTGGGGAAAAGAATCCCTTTTCAATAAATGGTGCTGGGAAAACTGGATAGCCACCTGTAGAAGGCTAAAACAGGACCCACACCTTTCACCTCTCACAAAAATCAACTCACGCTGGATAACAGACTTAAACCTAAGGTATGAAACTATTAGAACTCTAGAGGAAAAAGTTGGAAACACTCTCCTAGACATCGGCCTGGGCAAAGAGTTTATGAAGAAGTCCCCAAAGGCAATCACAGCAGCAACAAAAATAAATAAATGGGACATGATCAAACTACAAAGCTTCTGGACAGCCAAAGTAATAATCATGAAAGTAAACAGACAACCTACAGAATGGGAGAAAATTTTTGCATCCTATGCATCCGATAAGGGACTGATAACTAGAATATACTTAGAACTCATGAAAATCAGGAAGAAAAAATCAAATAACCCTATTAAAAAGTGGGCAAAGGACGTGAACAGAAACTTTTCTGAAGAAGACAGAAGAATGGCCAACAAACATATGAAAAAATCCTCAACATCTCTAATCATCAGGGAAATGCAAATCAAAACCACAATGAGATATCACTTAACCCCAGTGAGAATGGCCTTTATCAAAGAGTCTCCAAACAATAAATGCTGGCGTGGTTGCAGAGAGAGAGGAACACTCCTACACTGCTGGTGGGACTGCAAACTAGTTCAACCTCTGTGGAAAGCAATATGGAGATACCTTAAAGCGATACAAGTGAATCTACCATTTGATCCAGCAATCCCATTGCTGGGCATCTACCCAAATGATCCAATGACACTCTACAAAAAAGACACCTGCACTCGAATGTTTATAGCAGCACAATTCATAATTGCAAGGCTGTGGAAACAGCCCAAGTGCCCATCAATCCAAGAATGGATTAATAAAATGGGTTATATGTATACCATGGAGTACTATTCAGCTCTAAGAAACAATGGTGATATAGCACATCTTATATTTTCCTGGTTAGAGCTGGAATCCATACTACTAAGTGAAGTATCCCAAGAATGGAAAAACAAGCACCAGATATCTTCTCCAGCAAACTGGTATTAACTGAGTAGCACCTAAGTGGACACATAGGTACTACAGTAATCGGGTATTGGGCAGGTGGGAGGGGGGAGAGGGGCGGGTATATAAATACATAATGAGTGAGATGTGCACCATCTGGGGGATGGTCATGATGGAGACTCAGACTTTTGGGGGGAGGGGGGGAAATGGGCATTTATTGAAACCTTAAAATCTGTACCCCCATAATATGCCGAAATTAAAAAAAAAAAACCATCATGGCTGTGTTCCAGTGTGTTCGCCTTCAAAATTAAATAAAATAGGGGGAGATATAGAGGACTGACATATATTTTCCTAGTTTAAGAATTAAAGTTAGTGTGTAATGTACGTGTTCTGCCCAGAGTGTTTGAAAGTAATCTGTTCCGGACAAGGTCCTTGTGATAAGGAAGACTGTTGCCTAGAGGCATAACAAAGGACCTGAGCTGCAAGTGAGCAAGCTGAGCTACCCCGCCCACAGCACTGGGGGTCTGGAGGCCACACGATAAACATACTGTTCCTGTGATTGCTGCGTACACCCCATAAGATGGCTGGTTAGTCAATGACGGGTAAGACCCCTCAAAGGAGGGGTGACCTAACCCAATCAAAATCACTGGGGTTCAGGCAAAGATCTTAGGGGGTCACCCTAAGAGAAGCCGGGGATGAGAAATGCCCCCTGTGGCTCACCTTGCCCATCCTTGCTAATCTCGGTCCTTTATCTATGCCTAGTGCCTACAGCAACCACCTGGGGATTCTGAGCCAGGGGACGTCTGCTTCCCTAAGGCTACTCATTCCGGAATTTATGGCTATCTCTTCCACGCCAGCATGGTTAGTACAAGGAACTAACTTTAATCTTTTAGAGTATAAAAATAAAACTGACCCGGTGTATTATTACTTGAGTCAACCGTTCGTACGTGTGTCTGTGTCTTTCTTTGTATTCTGAGTGTCTGTGTTCTGTGTTCATCCTCCGTCCTGCAAACGGGCCCCGGCAGAATGGCCTTCTATAGGGCCCTCGGAGGGAGCGTGGCCAGCGGACACGTTGATTTTGGACTTCTGGACTCTGAAATTGGGAGAGGATCAATTTCTTACGGCAGCCCTAGAAAACCCATACTGGAGCCAATAAATATCCCATAAATATCCTTCTCCCATTTTGTTTTCTTTAGGCTATTCTGAGTGGTTTTTCCTGGCCCTTGTAGGAAGCCTAATTGGTAAGCTGGTGGAGTCCAGAGCAATTGTGTTTGACAAATAAAACCAATGATCTGGGCGATGACAGCGAGCAGCAAGGCCCGTCGTGAGGAACCCTCAGGGCCCCGGGTGAGGGGGAGGTGGATCCTCCAGCCCAGCTCCTTCGCCCTCGCAGTCCAAGAGTGAGCGTCCTGGGCATGAGGGGCTCTGGGTGGGAACATCCCAGCTCCTGTTCTCATATGAACCGCTGTGTGACGCACCCAGGAAGAGACATCTCGACCTCCATGGACGTAACAATGGGGCGTGAGAGGCAGAGGGAGGCCCTGGCTGGTATCACCCTTGTAAGTATTTGAGTTTCCACAGAGAAAGAAACGAGTGCATGTGACTCCTCTTCATACCACCCAAGGACACATGGCATTTCTTATTGAAGTGCTGGAACTGGAAACTTAACTGTCTCCGTCTCTCAGATCACCACCATCCAACAGAAGTATAACATGAGCCACATACATGATTTCAAATTTTTTGGCAGCCACATTAAAAGGGTCAAAAAACCCAGGCAAAATTAATATTAGTAATATATTTTATTTAACCTAATATATCCAACATGTAATCAATATAAAAGTGATTAATGAAATATTTCCCACTGTTGTGTGGACAAGGGTCGCTACCCCCCCCCCCCCGTCCTGGTGGCTTAGGACCAGCGTGCGGAAATCAGCGGAGGGATTTGCACATTTTACTCAAGGCTCCCAGTTTCCATGAAGCCTCTTTCCACTTTGGATCTGCCTGTCATCCCCATTTCTCCACCAAGCCTCGCCACCCCACCCTTTCAAAATAACATTTCAAATCGTTCTCTCATGCAGCGTGAGATTTCTGAGCTATGATTCACTTCAAATTTCAGCAGGGCTCAAGTGCTTTAATTTCTTTTTAAATAGTGTTGGAAGAAAAGTCAAATAGCCCAGTGGGAAAATGTGCTAAGGATATTAAGCAGTTTACATATAGGGGACGCACACGAGCATGATAATAAAAGTGCTCAGGCTCACTAGCAGCTGGGACGGCAGAAATGAAGGCGACACCCGTCTAAAGGGAGTTTGCCACTATGGAGTGTTGGTGAGGGTGTGGGGAAAGGGGGGCTCCTGGAAACTGTGGCTGGGAGTGTAGTTTCCAACCGCCCCTCAGGAGAGCAATTTGACAGCATCGAGAGAGACAAAAATGTGCACACCCTATGACCAGCAGGTCCCCTTGGCATCTTCCCTAAAGGAGCTACCTCACCTGTGCACCAAGAAGCAAGTAAGAGGGATTTTTAAGGTGGCATGGTTTGTAATAGAAGAAACCTGGAATTACCTGAATGCCTCAGTAGAGGAATGCACAAATACGCCACGATGGATTCACACTCGTGACTGCAATATGCCAGTGAAAAAGAACAAGGTAGATCATATGTACTTACACAGAAAGAGCTCCAAAGTCGTATTGCTGAGGGTGAAAAAACAACTTGAAGAATAATACAAGAAATGTGGTACTATTTACTTAAATATGTCACACTAAACAATGCTAATATATTTTTATGGATACTCACACACATGTTTGTAATGATTCAGACAAGGTTTTGGAAGCAGACACATCAAATTGATGACAGTGAATGCCTTTTAGGTTATCTGTAATTTACAACTATTTAGGGAAGGCAATATTCGTTTGTTACTTGTTGACTTTAACATGAGTGGAAAGTGCGCGTGTAGGGAGGCCCCCTCACCCTTCTTAGCAGTGACAAGCAGAGGCAATGCTCCTTCTTTCTGGGCCATCTGCTCTCATCCCGTTTTGCTCTGGGCTTCTGAGCGTGGGAAGGATCCCAGGGAATCCTTACATTTTGCAACTGCAACGTATTGAGTCCAAATGACTCAATACACATTGCTGTTTCTGGAGGAAAGCTAATCTGATTAAGACTGGAAATCAGGTGTGAATCACTCATTCCAGTGGGTGTTTTTTCAAAACCAGCTTAGCCAAACTTTATATAGTTGTTGTTTCACTATTAAAGAGTGTCACAGATAATGACACTCAAGATAAGATGGAAGAGGTTCCATGCTTCATGGAAATGTTATCGGGGTCAAACATCACATTGTTGACTCATGACTGCACACAAGAGGCCTGATTTCCACATAGTACTGAGACGCCTGCCAGAGCAGCGGCCCATAGACCCCAGTAGAAACAGCGGAGAAGATTTAAAGACAAGTTTGTTTAAGACAACTGAAATTCAATTTTTTGGAACTGGTTTGAGTCAGCCCTATTTTGTGCATAAATTTATCCATTCAACACATACTCAGTACCTACAAGTCAGAGGAGGTCCCTGCTGTCATGGAGCTTAGAGTCCATTAGTGTAGACTTTCCAAAAAGCAATAAAATTGGGGGTGTTCATTGAGCCAATGTGTGTGATTCTGGGAGCTGTCCTAAGTGCTTCCATGGCTTGTTCCGCTCCGTCCTCGTAACAACTCCATGGCATGGGTGCAATTTTTAACCCAACTTGCAGATGAGGACATTAAGGCCCAGAGGTACCCCTAGGTGCAGACTTCCCTAAGGTGACACACCTGGTTGGGATGGAATGTAGGATTCTCCCCACACAGGTTGATACCAGAGTCTACCCTCTCAAGTAAACAAACAAATGTGTGTAGAATGGCAAGTGGTGACAGTGATATGAAGAAAAAGAGCAGCTGATGTGAGCAAACAAAGAGAAGGTGGAATTAGGATGAGGGGGCGCAGGGAAGCCCTCTCTGAAGAGGCGATTCTCAAACTGGATGTCCAGTCCCACAGGATCCGAAGGCAAAGGGAAAAACGTGGTGGAAAGAGGGAGGAACGGCAGCTACTCCGTGGCTGCAGCTTGTGGGCCCCGCGTGGGTTTGTGGGAGCCCCGCCTCCTGCCTGGAGCCCCTCCCGCCCGCGCCGGCTCTCCTGCTCCTCCCTCAGGGCCCTGCAGCGAGGCCGGCCTCCCTCTCTGTGCCCCTCAGCTCTCGGCCCAGCACCCGGTCCAGTGCCCGGCACGTCGCAGGGCCCCAGGACCCCGAGTGGCTGGAACCCACAGGCGTCAGGCTCGCGCAACGTGGCTGCAGCAGCTGTCGCACGCGTGGTGCAGACGCCCTGGCGTGGCAGGTGGCCACGCAGTCACGGTGAGGTTGATGTCCTCCCTTTCCTAGTCGAGAACACTGGTGCTCGGCGAGGGCAGGGACCTTCCCCAGGTCACCCCGGCCCGGCGGCAGCGCTCAGCGCTCGTGAAGGAATCGTGCGTGGTGCAGCTCTTCCCGACAGCTCCTGAGTCGGGAGTGGCACCGCAGAGGGCGGCAGTCAGTGTGCCCGGCGTCCCAGCGCAGCGCCGGGACTGACCGGGAGGATCCAAAGTGCGAGGAGGAACTGGGGACCACGGACACGCGGGCACACGTGTGCTTGGACTGGGGTCGCCCTCTGACTCGCTCTCTCTGAAGACCGCGGCCCCGGCCCCCAGGACCCGCCCCTTGCGCCCTGCCCAGCCCGGCTCGGTGCTGCTTGGTGCTCCAGGGTGCCCCAGGGACTTGAAGTTTAGCAAAACTTCTAGAAGGGGCCAATTCAACATGTGGGAGATGAACAAACCTTTGAGTAATAATTAATTTTTCTCATTAATTTAGACCCTAAGACCCCAAGGCTTTATGTAAGCTCATAGACTTGGGACAGACAGTGATTCCACCGGAGACTCACTCTTCCTCTGCCTGGCTTTAGGTCTAGGCCTCATTATTTCTTCTATCTTCTTTCTTTCTTTCTTCTTTTTCTTTCTTACTTTTCTTTTTGAGTCAGGGTCTCTCTCTGTCACCCAGGCTAGAGTGCAGTGGTATCATCATAGCTCACTGCAACCTCCAACTCCTGGGCTCAAGTGATCCTCCTGCCTCAGCCTCCCAGAATGCTAGGGTCATAGGCATGAGCCACCATGCCCGGCTTTTATTTCTTAAAAACACAAAGACAGAAAACTTCTCTTACTCCACTTTCCCTGCTGGCACTGCCCATTTCTTTGTTCCCCTTTGCAGCAACACTTCTTGGGAAAAGTTTGTCTCATTTGCAGTCTCCCACTGTCTCTGAAACCCACCAGGCCACCCCCTTGCTGCGTCACAAGACTGCTCTTACCCTCTATGTGCCCAAGACCTCCACGCTGCTAAATCCAACGGCTCCTCTTCAGTCCTCTTCCCTCCTGGCCTCTCAGCAGCACCTGACAACTTGATTCCTCTGCCTCCCAGACGCAGACTCTCCACGTGATGGCCAGGACATCCTTGGTTTTCCTCCGTCACACTGGTCAAGCCCCAGGCGCAGTGGCCAGTTCTTTCTTTCTCCCTGTCTACTCCGTGAGTTGCTCCAGGCTCAGTCTTTGATCCCTTCCTCTTCTCTGTCTGAATTATGAGATGATATCTTTAAATACCATCTGTATTCTGATGACTGTCACGTTCACATCTCTAGCCCAGACTTCCCCCCTTAAGCCCAGTCACCCATGTCCAGTGCTCACTGGACGTCTCCTCTTGGATGTCGGGACATCTCAGACTCAACCATCTAAGCTAAACATCACAACTTCTTCCCTCCACTTCCAGCCTCCGAGTACTTCGCACACTAAAAACTACTCCATCTTAGGTGATAGCAAATCCATCCTTCCAATTGCTCAATCTCCAAATCTTGAAGTCATCCTTACCTCCTCTCTTTCTGTCACATCTCAGTTCAATCCATCAGCTAATCTGCTGGCTCTGCCCTGACAAAGTTCTTATAGTATGACCCCTTCCTGTGTTCCCAGTCTTGTCCAAGCCACCATCATTTCTGGTTGGATGGCTTTATTAGCCTTCTGACAAGTTTCCTTGATTCTATTCTTGCCCCCATAAGACTATACTCAACACAGCAGCCAGAGTGATTCTTTTACAGTGTAAATTAGGACATGTCACTCTCCTTCACTCAGAGCCATGCATCTCATTCAGAGCAAGAGCTAAGTCTTTACCATGCCCCTCACCCCACTAGCTAGAATATGAGCTCCACAAAGCCTGAGGTTATTGTTTGACTCCTTGACTATCTAACAGTGCCCAGGAACTGGTAACAGAAGCCAGTCACATTCTTTATTACACAATAAAGGGGAAGGAGTGTGATGGGAGTCAGTGCTGTATTAACCTCGAATCTCATCTCTGCTTTTATGAACGTTCAGTGCCTGGCCCCACAGCTGCAGCCATTTCCCTCTGCAGTCTTGTCTCCCTTCCTATGGCCCCAGCACTGCTCCTGTTCCCCAGGGCTCTTCAACACATGCTCTTGCTCACACCCAGAGCTCCGAGGTCCACCTTGGAGCTGACCATGCCCTCGTCTTTCTCTCAGCCTGGACCTCACCTCTGCTCCAGACCTCCACGCACAGCTGCCTGCAGGCCACCTCCTCTTGGCTGTTCATGGGGCCTCGTTGGCCAGCAAGTCCCCAAAGAAGCTCACTCCCCCATCTGCCAAACACATTTTTTCTCTGTGGTTCCCCTTTTAGTAATTGTTTCAGTCTCTTTTCTGCTGCTGTAATAAAATACTACAGAATTTATAAAGAAAAGAAGTTTATTTAGCTCATGGTTCTAGAGGCTGGAAAACAAGAGCATGGCGCCCTCAGCTGGAGAGGGCGTCGCCTGTGAAGAGGGCAAGAGTGTGCACATCAGCTCTCTCTTCTTATAAAGCCACAAGTCTCATCATGGGACTTACCCTGATGACTTCATCCAATCCCAATTACTTTCCAAAGGTCTCACCTCCAAATATCATCAACATGTGAGTTTGGGGATCAGGTTTCCAATAAATGATATTTGGGGGACACATTCAAACTGGAACAGTAATGGTGCCACCTTTCATCTGACTGCCCATGCTTGAAACCCAAGCATCGTGCTCACTCCTGGTAGCCCACCAGGACTTCAAGTCTTGTAGATTCTGTTGTCTGAGTGTGTTTCCAGTAGGTGTCCTCTTCCTTCAACACACAGCGCAGGTGCCACATTCTCTGTATCGCAGTCATTCATCCCCATCAACTAAGCCTCCCACATTGCATTATGACCTCCGGCCTTCTTGACTGCCTCTTCTCTTTGGCAAAGACTCTTCTAGCACCCGTTACAGTGTCCAACAAATACAACTTGCTCAGTACTTCTGTGTTAAATAAATGAATGAACAAATGAATGAATGAAGGGGAAAAACAAGTCTGGACAAGAAGTTTGGGGGTCAAGTTCTAGAGTCAGTAGCCTTTGGACCAGATTCGCTAGGCAGTGGAGAGCTGGGGAAGGTTTTAGACCAAGGGGGTAACGTGATTTGAGTGATACTTCCCAAAGATCAGAGAATGAGGGACACGTGGTAGGACTGCAGGCATTTCCAACACCTTGAAAGACTCAGCGGAGGCACTGCTGGTCACTGGAAATGGTTTCCCTCCGCTGGTTCAAGAGCCCAGTGGTGCAAGTCCAGGGCAGGAGCAGAGCGTGTGGGAAGAACACTGCAATGACTTGTCAGGTAGGGAGAGAAGGGATCAAGTAGGATTACCACGGCCAATAAACCTCTCCCTGGAGCCCAGGGAGATGATGAGCTCAACAATGGCATGAATGCCTTTTGAAAGCCCCTCCAAAATAGCTGGGATAATTGGGGTTTAGCTTTTTCGACAACAATGAAAAAAATATGTCATAATTGCCCATTTTTAAAAGCTTCATCCTTCTTTCACCAGCATAAAATGATCCTGGTAATTTGGAGCTTGGAGAAGCAGGCCCATTATGTCTTGTTATCCGCAGCTCCCCCCTCCCCACATGAAAGCGTGACAACGCACCTCCCCCTCCCTTCTCGGGCCTCCTCTCCCTGTTAAATCTTGTAGCAATTAGCAGGCATTTCACGGCCCATTTCTGTCAAATAATGTGACTTGGCAAAAACCGGTGCCCTTGTAACCATCTGAGGACTGCAAATCATTTTCTGTGTTCCAGATGGAGAGAAATGTTGAAATTCATGGTGGGTGAGATGCTGGGAACCAAATACAACTTCCCTGAATCCCGGCCTCCTCTCAGTCTTAAACTTGAGGTCAGAGAAGAGCATGGACATATTCTGTCCCCGCGTGTCCTGACTCCTCTGAAACATGTGCTTCTCGTTCCCTCCCTGGGGGAACTCTTTCTCCGCCGCTGCCTGCACCTTGGCTGGCTGCCCCTTGGTGTCTTGCGGAGGCGCCTGCTCCCCACCCAGCCCGCCCTGTCCTTCTCCCAGCTCTTGTCTTGATCTTCCTGGAGTCATCTCCCCCCCAGTCTTAGCTTGGATTTACGTTCTTACAACTCCCAGTCTTTATTCCAGCCGCCCCCTGTCTGCACTCTGGACTCACACGCAGCAGCTGCCCAATCTGCCCACCTGAGTGGGCTTCTCCAGCTCAGCACGTGCCGGTGTGGTCTCTTCTGTTCCTTTGGACTGTTATTTGGACTGGAAACGATGTGCTTCCTATAGGTTCCTTTCTTCAGACAGCCTCTCCAATCTATCTTCAAAACGTCAAGTCCGATAGTATTCCCCGACTCCAAATCCTTTAATGACTCCACAAAGACATTCAGATCAAGGTCAAAATGCTCATAAAACTCAAGGCTCCCATGACCACTTCCTTGTACCTCCCTTCTTGGCTCCATCCATAGCCTAGGGGCTAAAGCCTGGCTCCACAGCTAGGGAGACTTTAATTCAAATGTTGGGTCCACCACAAACAAGCCACATGTTCCTGGGAAGGTTATTTTACCTCTCCTTCCCAAGCATCTCACCTATGAACTGGGGGCCCTGGGAGTAGCCTCCCGGGTAGTTGTGAGGATGAAATAACCCAGCGCACGTGGTACCTGCCTGCACGCCGTCCGCAGAGGTACTGCTTCTAAGTATTACTTCCAGCTTACTGACTGCCTGGGGTGTTGCTTGCCACACCCCTCCGCCCCGGCTTCGGGCGCGGAAGCCCCGCTCTGCGCCGCGAGTGGGTCTCATCACCAGACAGCGGCTCGCATCACGTGGCTTTTCTCTCTTCTGCCTTGCACTGTTGGAGTTTCGAGGCCAGAAGCTAGTTCTTTAGTAGGGCTTGTTCCTCTAATGTACCTGGTGCCTAGCAAAATCCTTGGAATTTTGTCGATTTAAAACAGATATGTGTGGAATAAGTGAATGGCTGGACGGATAAATGGAAAGATGATGATACCTACATAAGCGGTGGTTATGGGGAATTAATAGAACACGTAGTGTGTGTGTGTGAGTGTTGGGGCCTCATGGGCCCCGTTTATGTTGTTTTCCTGCCTTTCCCCTAACTGATCACCCTGACATGCTGTGGGGATAAAGATGTAGGGAGGCAGCTGGGGTTGAGCAGTCTTGCCACCGTTTTCTCACTCTGCGACCTTGCGGGAGTCATCTAATCTCACTGAGCTTATGTTTGCTCATCTGTCAACCTGCGGACGACACCATCCTGCTAGCGTGATGATTCGACCACATGCACAAAGAGCCTGACACGTGCCTGGCATACAGCGGCCCTCGGATAGCATTCGTCTTCTTTCCTGAGGTTAATGGAGGGGCCTGTGCCACGGGAGGACGTTGCAAGTCTTCAGTGTGGGCCCACTGGACAGAGGCACGGAGCAGCGTGGCGCACGCGGGGAACCGCAGCTTGGTGAAAGGTGCTGGCAGCATCCAAAGAGGGCCGTGGGGGTTTGGTTGAGGAATAGTCAACCGTAAAGGCAGAGAGACAGTCTCGTCACTTTATAAGACATGCAGAGGCAGCTGCACTACCGACAGGAGGGATGGGCTTCTGTTCCCAGCTCTCACTGATGGCGAGCACCAGGGAAGCAGGCTGTGCTGGGCACCGGCCACCAGAGGGCGCCGCTAGCGCTGGCGTGCTGCGCGACGCGCTGCCTGCAAGGGTCGGAGACCCCTTGGTGAAGGAAGACTGCTCTCCTGGCAAAGCCTCCTGCAGGCACTTAGCAGCCTGTGAGCCATCTGTGAGATCTGACACGGCAGAGAGGAAGCACCCAGATCTGCTGGTGCAAATGAACTAAAGTGAAACAGAACCGAATCCACATGTTCTTTCCGATCGTTTCCTTGTGCTATGTACAAAATACCCCAGCAGATGTGTCCCTGTGCATTCTAAACGCAGAACGTGACACTAAAGTGTTGTATATTTTTATCGTTTGTCTATAACAAATTGATGTTTTTAATACACACGCACTTACCAAGGCCATATGTGTAAACTCCATGCATGGGAATTTCAAACGTCTAGATTTGAGGCCCAGCTTGAGCCGAAGGGCACTTCTGCCTCCCCTTTGGTTGGCTGTGTATACTGGGGACTCATCATGCTTTTATCCAAATAAACTATTTAATTGCTTAAAGAAAAGGAAACAAAGAAGGAAGGAAGGAAGGAAGGAAGGAAGGAAGGAAGGAAGGAAGGAAGGAGAAGAAAAAAGGAGGAAAGAGGGAGAAAGACAGGGAAGAAGGAAGATAAGCTAGAAAAATACCTGGTCTAGACGGCTTTTTGATGAGTTGGAAGTCTCGAACTCACAGTTTCTCTGGAAAGAAAGCAGGCAGGATTTGCTTTGGTTTGGTAAATTTCATTCTCAACAGGAGGCAGATGTTTGAAAAATGTAACTGTTCTTGATTTCCTGAATCCTGCTCTAAAACTTTCTCAAACACCAGTCATTCAATAACTTCAGCTGCTGTTCAGAAGAACTCTGAAATCTCAGTTCCTTAGCACAATAGGAGTTCATTTTTCAATCATATAAAGCTTAATTGCCATTGGAGTGCGGATGGGAACCTCTGTCTCATGCTTACACAGGGATTCAGGCAAACCAAGGTCTCACTATCTCCCAAGGGTCCCCAAGGCTGCCATAGGTGTGGCCATTCTATTGTGGAGATGAGAGCCTGGGGTCACATGGGGTCTTCATGGATGTGGTGGTCTGAATGTTGGTGTCCTCCCAAAATTCATATGTTGGAACCTAGTACCCAGTGAAACAGTATGAACAACTGGGATTTTTAAAATTAAGAAATTAACCCACGAGGGCTCCACCCTCATGACTGGGATTAGTATAATCCCTTATAAAAGGGATTATAGTATAGTATAGTATCAAGGGTTATTAGTATAACCCTTATAAAAGAGGGTCAAGCCACGTGCCCTTGCCCCTCTGTCATGTGAGGCTGCAGCAACATGGAGCCATCTAGGAAGCCCTCTCCAGACACTGCATCCGCCAGTACCCTGATCTCGGCCTTCCCGGCCTCCAGAACTGTGAGCAATAAATTTCTGGTGTTTACAAATACCCAGTTTATGGTATTTTGTTATAGCAAGCCAAACAGACTTAAACCACAAGGGAAACCAGAGAGAGAAAACTAACACTATTGGGGAAGGCTTCACAGCTGGGTCCTCGAGAATGTCTAGGGATTCCCCAGAAGAGGGAGTAGTCATACCAAGGCCCAGCACTAGAAGAAGGCTAGAGTGGTTGGAGCTTATATTTAGGGCAAAACAGGGAGAAAGATGAAGTCAAATAAATGGGCAGGACTCAGATCCTACAGAGCCTTGAATGCCAATCCAGGGAGCTTGGACTCCATGCACAGGCAGTGGGAGACACAGAGGCAGGACGGGATGGGATCTACATTTTGAACACTCTTACTCACTTTGACAAAAGTGTGGAAGACGGGATGCAAAGACAACATGGAGCTATTGGGAGGACGAACTGAGGGTGGACGAGCCTGGAACCCTCGGCAGCAGCCTGTGGCAGAGCAAGGAGCAGTTAGGCTCGGAGGAATGCGGGACAGGAGAGTGTAGCAGCCGCCTGGGGGAAGGTGGCCGTCCAGGACTGGCATGGCAGTGGGGTGGAGGGTTGGGGAGGCTCCGGTGGATTGGTCAGGATGTGGGGAATATGGATGAATTCTGCACCCTTGACCTTGACAAAGCCAGAATTCATTCTCCCCAAAATGTGTATTAGGTACCTACTACGTGCCACACACCGGGGACATGGCCTGGGATAGAGCTGGGCGGCAAGTGAGGCGTCGAGCCCACAACGCTTAAGGAGGCTCTCGCTCTCCAGGCCGTGCAGGTACAGAAGCAGCACCGGGGAGTGAACAGAAGACCTCCTTAAATATTGCGCTCAGGGGCACCTTGCTGGGCCGGTCCTGACAAGACAGACCAAGTGGCTACTCTCAGGAAGTTTAGGTCCCAGTGGCATTCACAGACAAAATGGCTGATGAATGATCTCAGATAGTGGTAAGAACTCTGAGGAAGACAGCGAGCTGTGGTGAGTGTCTGTGGGCAGGCCCTAGACCGTGCTTGGGGCCTGAGGTGCAGCCTCAGTGGGGTGGGAGGCCACTGCTTCCAGGCACAAAGCCCCTGGCTGTGTGTGGGGAGCGGACTGCAGGGGGTGAGGAAGCCGGGAGACCACGAGGAAGCCATGGCCATGGTCCAGGCAAGAGAGGATGACGGCTTGGACTGGGTGGTGGCCACAGGGATGGGAGGGAGTGGATGGATTTGGGGACCATTTCCAAATCTGCTGAGACCTGCTGTCGGGGTGGAGGCGTGGAGGAGACACGACAGGAGAGGACTCAAAGGAACCCAAAAGGGACGGACCTTGCGTGTCTCCAGCCCCGAGTGCACCTCCAGCAACACGGATTTCTGTCACTGGCCAGTTCTGTCCTAGCTTGCCGTCAGCCCTGGCAGCCAGAGCAGGGCGAGGCCTTCTCTGCTGTCCAAAGTGGCGCCTCCTGTCGGGCCGGGGCTGGCTGGGGTGGGGACGGCCGAGGGACTCAGTGGCCAGGAGTTAGAGGGTGTTCCTGAAGCGTCGTGGGGGTGGGACTATCTTCTCAAAGCCCTTCACAGTGAGAAATGTCCTCCCATGGCGGGACATGGGGGGGCATCGTGTTGAAAGCCCATTATATTTCACTACCCTAGAAGTCAGAAATCGCTGGCTGGCAGTGGGGGGGCAGGGAGCCCACTTCCTCTGAAGGCTGGGGCTCTCCAGAGGGTGAAAGACAAGTCCAAGAAAGAGAAATGAATAATGTCCTCTGAGCTTTATCTGCAAACAGCGTATAGGCCTGACCAGAAATGTCTGCCCTGAGTGGAGTGGACAGAGGTTCCAGTCGGGCGATTGTGTACCCGTAAGAGCCCAGCTTCAAACGCAGTGTCCACACTTCCTTCCACACTGGGGGCAGCTCCTGGCACCCACGGCAGGCTTTCCCGTGGCAGGCAATGTGGCCAAGCGTTCATGGGCCTGGGGCTGGGAACCTTATGCCCCCACCTCTACAGGCTAAGTAAACAAGCAGGCAAGGACAAAGGCCAAGGACATTAAATCCCAATTATCTCCGAGCCCTAAATACTTCCTATGAGAACAATTTGTCATTGACATACTTAATTAGACTCTTGACCAATATTTTCCAGATGTGGGGATTTTTGCTAAAAAGACCCAAGCACGGATGTTTTCCTTACTTCGTAAGACAGCTAAGGCAAGCCCTTGGGGAAAAAAGGAATAGAGGAGTGACAGACTCTGAAATCATAGCTTAGCAGACCCAGAAAGAGAAGCTGCTGGCCTTGAGGTCTTTCAAAAGGAATGGATGTCAGTGGCAAAGACCAGGGGTCGCCAGGGCTGTCTGCCGTGGCCGAGGCCCTGGCCGCCCCTTCCTCTGTGCTGAGGCTGCAGGACCCGGGGTCCATTCATACCTAGGGCCACGGAAGAGGGAAACTGCTGGTAGGTTAGAGTTAGCATTTGAACCTCTGCCCTCAAGTCCTCAAATGAAAAAAGAAAATCAGTAATAATGAGCAAGGCACCCCACGAGGTTCTCACCTCTGGAAAATGGGAGTTCTTCACCCTGGCTAATCAAGGTTCTAGGGTGAGGCACACGAGAGGCCCCAAGCCAGTATGCAAGGAGGCGCTCAGTCTCAGGTGCTGACCCTCCACTCCCGCGGCCCCGAGAGCCAGCGCTGCCCTACTTCTGGCCCTTTGCTTCTGGCCTGGGTTTACCCAGCTGCCCTGTCACTGGCCTCCCTGTCCGTCTTCCCTCCTCATCTCTCTGTCCTCCAGAGCAGGTCCTAATCTCCCCCAGAATCCATCAGTTTGGGACTCATTTGCAACTGCACTGCAGCTCAGCTCCTCCCTGGCTTGTATCCACCCACAGGTCTTCCTCTTCCTTACCCCTAGGGACTTCCCAGGGTTTGGGTTGTCCTGCTAGAGATATTCTCTCTCTATATGTACAAGACTGCATTGTGTATTCTTATGTATGGATCATATATTCACATTTTAAAGTATAAATAATGGGAAATGATATAGTACTTTGTTTGGAAATAATCAATGTTTGACCAAAGAGAATCAATGGGAATCAAACATTCCCTTGCATACATATAGATCTAACTCAATTAAAAATATATATATATATATATTTATACAGTATTCCAAAGTATGGATGAATCGATTTTATATAACCAGCCTCTACTACTTACTGAACATTTAGGTCCAGACTTCTGATTTTTCAATCAAGGCTACAATAAATATTTTTGTACCTGTGCATTTGTTTGCACATATGTGCATACTTCTAGGATAGATTCCTACAAGTGTAATAGCTGAGTTCAAAAGGTATGCGCATTTTAATTTTGTTACATTTTGTCAAGTTGCCTATCAAAGAAATGATACTAATTTGTACTCTCATGAAACAAAGTGTCTGTTTCCCCATAGACTATATATCAGATTTTCCTCCATCTCCACAGAAAGGACTAACAGTCACTCAGGTTGTTGTCAAAATGAGACACAGTCAAAGGTTGACACAGCTGCCTCCATGCTCAATAGCATGAAGGACGATGAAGAAAACCTGCAAATGGGGCCCTGAAAAACCTACATCTTCTTGGGTATTATTGCTCATCCTGTCAAAACAAGAACCTTCCTCTCCTCTTGCAGAGCTGAGTTTCTGTGCAGACAGAACAATCGAGTCCCCACAGAAACCCCAGTCCTCCTGACCCCAGAGGAAAACGCTGTTACCCACAGTGCTGGAGGCAGATTAATGCAGAATAATGATAATGAAAGGCATTGTTAGTGTAATTGTAGGACCTTGGGGTTTAAAATTCACACTTTTTTCCTGCTTAATCTCCCATGATTTGCACATTTTCCTCTTTTGAATGGGGGCTTCAATGAAGATGCTGATCACCAGGGCATAAAAGAATCTCCTTGTCCTTTCTGGCATCAGATAGGTATGCACTACTGAGATGGTCACCACCCCCAAACTGAAAAGTTCTGAATGAATATTTATCTTCCATTCTCATGAGAGCCAAGCGGTGCCTTCCCACTCAACACCTGATTGATTATGTGGCAACCAAACAAAATTATCTTTAGAAGCACTGATTGCTAGCCCAGTCTTATCTGGCCCTATTTAGTGCCAAAATGCCTAATGAAAAGGGTTAGGCTTACCTAATCAGAAACATTGAGAGACCTTCAAAATGTCAACTCTTCATAAATGTTAGAAAAACCTCTAGATAACAGAATGATTTTAGACATGGATATTTAATCCACAGTGATTTTAGCATACAGATATTTTATTTTTTAAGACAGACATATTTGACATTCTTAATTCTTGTTCTTTCAACAAATATAAAATCTTCCATGAGTATATGGATATCTTTAAAAAATTAACTTGCTCTCACTTAGCCTGTGTTATAATAGATAACCTCAATAGCTTATCTTGGGATTTCCTTATGATATGCATTTATTTCTGAAATTTTATACAGCCATGTCTTTTAGGAGATTGGTGAATCTGGTCAAGACTAATGGTCATATGGGATAAAGAGAGAGTATAATGTGTCATGTGGTTGAGAAAGCTTGAGCTTGGGAGCACCCAAATACCATTAGCTTTATGACATTGCATGAGCTACCTAACCTTAGTTTCCTAATCCTGCTGCTTTCCCTAAGCCAAAAAGATTCTGCAAAGAGACTACAGGAAGGTTATCTACACGTGCATCACATATGCGGTGGCTTGAAGCAACCATCCTTTAAAATGTCAATACTTCAGATCAGGAGTTCGAAAGCAGTTCAGCTGGGTGGTTCCGGCTGGGAGCCTCTCGCCAGGTCGCTGTCACATGCTGGCTACAGCTGCCGTCATCACGGATGCTGCTTCTTTCACATGACTGGAGCCTGCAGTCTGGGCCAGGAAGATGCAACAGTCGGGGCCTGGGAGAGCTGGGGTCGTCAGCCTCCATCTCCCTGTGTCCTCTCCATGTGGGCTCGCCAGCATGGCAGCTTCAGAGTGGCCAGACCTTTCCTATGGTGGCTCACAACTCCACAGGAATATATCTAGAGAGAGGTGGGTGGAAGCTGTATCTTCTTCCATGGCCCATCCTCAGAGGGCAGGCAGCATCACATCTGCCTCTGTCGTTCATTTAATTGAGTCCCTAAGGAAGACCTGCATAAAAGGGCAAAAGACTGAGACTCTGCCTTTAATGGGAGGAGTATTTAAGAATTTGTGGATGTGTTTTAATAGCACCACTATATAAGATCCAATGTTGCATCCCTAGACATGATAAAGATTATTTGGGCTGTGGTGGAGAAGGGGAGCCAGGATAGGTCCTAAATGCATCCCTATGTACCCAAGAGTGTGTTGACTGTGAGGAGGAAAGGTGGGGCTATGAGAGAGTCTCTGGCATCCTGAAGGACAGCAGAGAAGATGCAGAGTGATCTGTGCAGCCTGAGTCCAGGCAGGGTCTCAGAAGACTCAGCAGGCTTCACTGTGACCAAGTAGGCTCAGAACAAGGCAGGACTGGACATTCTGGTGGGCATCAGCATGGGCTGGGGCAGCTGTGAAACAGACATCTCCCTAACCCACTGGCCCAGATGCCAGGGAAGCTCCCCTCATGAGCTGTGACCAATCCTGTTTTGTTCTGGTCAAGGAGAAGAAGGGCCAGAAAGAGAAGTTCTGAATTGAACAGGTTTATGTCTGACTGATAAAACCCCCAAGGGGCTGGGTTTGACTAGATTATATTTTCTAATATCAGGAAAAATAGAGAGTTGGGAGAAGCTGTCTTAGCCTGTTTGTGTTGCTATAAAGAAATACCTAAGGCTGCGTAATTTATAAAGCAAAAAGGTTTATTTGGTTTTGATGGTTGGGGAGTTCAGGATTGGGCATCTATATCTGATGAGGACCTCTGGTTGCTTCCACTCATGGTGGAAGATTAAGGGGAGCCAGTGCATACAGAGATCCCATACTGTGAGAGGAAGCAAGAGAGAGGTGGGAGGTGCCAGGGTCTTTTTAACAATCAGCTCTCCCAGGAACTAATAGAGTAAGAACTCACCTCCAAGGGAGGTCATTAATCTATTCATGAGGGACCCACCCTCATGAACCAAACACCTCCCACGGGGCCCCACCTCCAACATTTGGATTAAATATCAGCATGAGGTTTGGAGGGTCAAACATCAAAACCATAGCAGAAGCTAAACTCATTTATAGAAAAAATAGTTACATTTCTTGCACATGAGAGCTTTGTCTTAAAAAGATCACACACACTTGAAGACAGGGCACCTGGATTTACAATTGTTTTTTAATTTCAGAATATTACAGGGATACAAATGTTTTGGTTATTTGGATTGCTTCTGCACTGCTTGAGTCAAAGTTATCAGTGTGTTTGTTGCCCAGATGGTGTACATTGTACCGATTAGGTATGATCTCACCCATCCCCTCCTCCCTCTTTCCACCTGCATGATTTCCATTGAGTTTTATTTCCACCTGTGTACATGAGTGCCGATTGGTTAGTTCTAATTTAATAGTCTAAAAAACACGTGATGCTTGTTTTTCCATTTTTGTGATACTTCACTTAGGAGAATGGTCTCCAGTTCTATCCAGATTATTGCAAAAGGTATTAATTCATGTTTTTTTGAGGCTGAGTAGTACTCCATGGTGTACATATACCACATTTTATTAATCCACTCATGAATTGAGGGGCACTTGGGTTGATTTCACATCCTTGCAATTGTGAATTGTTTGTTCTGCAATAAACATTCTAGTGCAAGTGTCTTTTTAATAAAATGACTTCTTTTCCTTTGGATAAATACCCAGGAGTGGGCAGTCTAACTTTAGTTTTTTGGGAAATTTCCATGCTACTTTCATAGATGTTGAACTAGTTTTCAGCCCCACAAACAGTGTATAAATCTTCCTTTCTCTCCATATCCATGCCAACATCTACATCCACATCACATGACAGTATTCCTAAGTGAGCCCTTGGCATAGAATAAGAGCAGGACAGGCATTAGTACCGTTGCTTCATGTCTCAGTGCAAAGTCTCTAGGACTCTTGAAAGCAACCTTTTATCCTGTACCTGCAAGGCAAGATTTCTGAAAACTAAATCTAAAGTTTATTCCTGCAAGTGGTTGCATTACAATGAAAGTTAAAATTTCAATCTCACGTTGTCTCTTTTGTTATAATCTAGGGAAAACAGGACAGATTCCAATGAAGCTGGGGACCTTGGACCCCTAAATTCTAACAAGCCTTCTTTGCCAGTAGAAGCAGCTCTTCCACCCCTGCCTGAGGGGCTTAGTCCTCCTGGGCTTGGAGAACATGAGGTAGCTTCCTTGTAGGGCTCTGCCAATCTTCTCCAGGACCTACCTCCACCACCTCTCCTTGCCTCTGGATCTATAACCAGGCTCAAATTCCAGCAGACCCCAAAGGATGAGTTGCAAAGTGTGACTTGTGATGAGATATGATACAACATAAAAGATTGGCATGATTTTTCCAAGTTATATGGACAGAAATCTGAGGAACACATGTAGGGTCTTGAGTGTGTGGGATCAAAGTGGAAGAAATATAAATTTAGATCAGGCTGAATTGACTGAGATGGGTCTGTCTTAGTTAGTTCAGGCTGCTATAATAAAAATATCACACAGACTGGGTGCTTAAACAACAGAAATAATTTCTCACTGTCTGGATGGAGGCTGGGAAGTTCAAGATCAAGGGGTCAGCAAACACAGTGTCTGGTGAGGGTCTGCTTCCTGGTTTGTAGATCACTGTATTTTCCTTGTATTTTCACATGGCAGGAGGGCAGAAAGAGAGAAAGCAAGCTCTTTTCTGTCTTTTCTTTTTTTATGTTGCCTTGGTATCCATTTTTATTTTGTAAATTTCTATTTATTTATTTATTTTTTAAAATTCAGGATATTATGGGGGTACAAACATTTCAGTTACATGTAATGCATCTGCCTCACCCAAGCCAGGGCTACAAGCATGAACTTCCCTCATGTAGTGTGCTCACTTCCATTATCCTCCCCACCCCTCCTGACCCCTGCCACCTTACCAGCCCCCCATGAATATTACTTGTGAACACCTTAGTGATAATCAGTTAATACCAACTTGATGGAGAGGACAGGTGGTACATATTTTTCCATCCTTGTGATAACTCACTTCAAAGGATGGGCTCAGTCTCCATCCAGGATAATATAAGAGGTGCTCACTTAGGATGGGCTCAGTCTCCATCCAGGATAATATAAGAGGTGCTCACTTAGGATGGGCTCAGTCTCCATCCAGGATAATATAAGAGGTGCTCACTTAGGATGGGCTCAGTCTCCATCCAGGATAATATAAGAGGTGCTAGTTCACCATTATTTTTTGTAGTTGAGTGTTATTCCATGATATACATATAATACATTTTATTAATCCACTCATGTATTGATGGGCAGTTGGGTTGTTTCCAGATCTTTGCAACTATAAATTTTGCTGCTATAAACATTTGAGTGGAGATGTCTTTATTATAGAATGTCTTTTTTTTCTTTGGATATATGCCTAGTAGTGTGATTGCTGGATCAAATAGACCACACCTGCTCTGTAGGAAGTACTCAAACCTTCATTATACACTGAACAGCCTAATAGACACACGCCAAAGTAAAATCAGTCAAGCATTAAAGTCCAGAACCTGGATTCCACAATGGCTTGAGAGGTAAAACAAAACAATAAGAATTTACCCAACAACACAAACAGAAATATACCCCAAATACCAATCCTCTCTTCTGTCTTTTCACAAGAGCATTACACCCATTCATGGAAGCTCTACCCTCAAGACCTAATTACCTCTCAAAGGCCACATACCTCCTAATAAATTATATTGGGGATTAGGATGCCAATATATGAATTTTGTGTCCTGTCTATGGTGGGGACAATTAAGCAGAAGTTGCAAATTCAGTGTTTTTGCCCATCGGGCTAGGAATGACTCTAACAGTTTGCTTGGTTGGCTGACTGAAATATGGACCCAAGGATATGCTTGACTAAATGAAATTGAAAATGGCAGAATTTCTTTGATACACTATAGAAGAAGTTATTCAAAATTTAGGAAGACTGGAATACTAGAGTGAATTTATCATGTAAAACTTGTTCATGCTCCCTGGGAGGGTCCAGAGGACATGTTCCTCACCACATTTGTGGGAAATATTAATAAATTTGTGAGGAAAACCTGACAAACTTGAAGCTCTTCATGGTGGCTCTTTTCTGAAGGCCAGAAATTACCATAAGAACTTCTACCATCGTACTTGGATTCCTAATGCAGTGGGGACAATAGGCCCTAAGTGATAAGGTTCACAATACGGCATTTAATCACCACTGGCAGGTGGGTATGGTTAGGGTAATGGACAGAGGGACAAAAGCAGTAATTAGAATAGTCTGAATTGCAGAGATTTTTGGCATGAGCTAATTGATCATGATATCCTTAAAACTGAAATAGATGAGCAGTATACTAGAGTTCTACTTGATCTATATAAACAGAAAAGCTCTAGATTGGAGCTCTGGCTTGCAAGATCAAAGCAGAGAATCATAACCCCCTAATCAATTTCAAGATTTGAGCTAATTTATAGACCTCAAACCCCTTGAATGAAGGGGAAGCTGGATCCCCCTGCAACAGGCCTACAACACTGTCAAAAAATGTATACTGCCAATCTTCTTGCTCTGTGTTCCACCAAGGAGTCTTTGGATATTTACCAGAGTGTCTCTACATTGGGGAAGGGGAAATAACAGGACTCTTCAGGGATCACTGGATAATGGCTGTGAACTGACACTAATTCCTGATGATCCCAAACATTATTGTGTCCCACCGGTCCAGAGAGGGGCTTATTGCAGTCAGGTGATCAATGTGGCTTTGGCTCAATTCTATCCCACAGTCTGCCCAGTGGGTCCCAGAGCCCAACCTCTTGTTATTTCCCAGTTCTTTACATAGTTGCGATATCCACGCTCAGCAACTGGCAGAATCATACATGGGTTTCACGAATTAGAACTATTATGGTAGGAAAGATCAAGTGGAAACCAATAAACTGTGTCTACTGATGAAAATAGCAAATGGTATTCCTGGAGGAATTGCAGAGATTGGTGCCACCATCAAGGACTTAAAAGATGCAAGGGTGGTGATTCTTACCACTTCCCCATTCAACTCACCTATTTGAGCTGTATGGAAGATAGGTCTTAGAGAACAACAGAGATTTATTACAAAATTAATCAAGTGGTAACTCCAATTGCAGCTGCTATGGTTTTGTTGCTGAAGTAAATAATCACATCAATATGGCATCTGGTATGCAGCTTCCCATTGGCAATTTTTTTTTCTCTGTATATGTTGTCAAAAACCATCAGAGACAATTTACTTTTAGATAGCAAAGCCAGCAACATACCTTCACTGTTCTACCTCAGAGGCTATCCACCCTCTAGTTCTAAGTTCTAATAGAGGCTTCAGAGATCTTGACTGCCTTTTCCTTCTATAAGACATTATGCTGGCCTATTACAATGATGATGTTATGCTGACTGAACCTGGTGAACAGAAAGCAGCAACTGCTTTAGATACATTATCAACACACCTGCATAAGATGGTGTAGAAAATAGATACCATAAAACTTCAGAGTTTTGCAAACTTGGTGAAATAACTAGAGCTCCAGTGATCTAGGACCTATTGAGATACTGCTTCTAAGGTAAAGAACAAGTTGCTGTATCTGGTCCCTTCTACTGCTAAAAAAGAAACACAATGCCCAGTGGGCTATTTCGGATTTTGGAGGCAGCATATACTTCCTTTGTGTTCATTTACTGAGTGACCTGAAAATCTACCAGCTTTGAATGGGGCCCAGAAACAAAGAAGGTATTATCTGACACAACAAGCCATAAAGTTGGAGGTGCATAGCAGTATGCCAACATCAAATAAAAGTGGTATACCTGATCAAGTGACTTTCATTCCAGGGATACAAGGATAGTTCAACATTCACAAATCAATAAACATGCTTCACCACATAAACAGTATTAAAAGGAAAACCATATCATCATCTCAATAGATACAGATAAAAAACATTTGACAAAATTGAACATCTTTCAAAATAGAAACGCTCAATAGACTAGGTGTAGAAGGAACATACCTCAAATTAATAAAAGCTATAAATAAGATACCCACAGCCAAAATATTACTGAATGGGGAAAAGTTGAAAGCATTCCCTCTAAGAACTGGATCAAGACAAGAATGCCCACATTTACCATTTCTATTCAATTTAGTACTGAAAGTCCTAGCCAGAGCAATCAGGCAAGAGAAAGAAATAAGGGGCATCCAAATTGAAAAAGAGGAAATCAAATGATCTCTGTTTGATGATAATATGATTTTATGCCTAAAAATACCCTAAAGACTTCGTCCAACAGATTTCTAAAATCGATAAATGAATTCAGTAAGATCTCAGGTTGCAAAATCAATGTACACAAATCAGTAGCATTTATATACCCTAAAAACAACCAAGCAGAGAGCCAAATCAAGAACTCAATTCCATTTACAATTACATAGCTGCAAAAAATAAAATAAAATAAAATAAAATACCTTGGAATATACTTAACCAAGGTGGTGAAAGATTTCTACAATGAGAACTATAAAATGCTGATGAAAGAAATCATAGATGACAGAAAAAAATGAAAAATCATCCCATGCTCATGGATCGAAAGAATCAATATTGTTAAACTGTCCATACTGCCCATATTAATCTACAGATTCATACAATTCCTATCAAAACACCAATGCCATTTTTCACGGAATGGGAAAAATAATCCTAAAATTCCTATGGAAACATAAAAGACCACAAATAGCCAAAGCAATCCTAAGCAAAAAAAAAAGCAAAGCAAATCTGGAGGCATCACATTACTCGACTTCAAATTATAAGGCAATGGTAACCAAAACAGCATGGGACTGGCATAAAAGTAGACATATAGACTAATAGAATAGAATAGAGAACCCAGATATAAAGCCAAATACCGACAACCAACTGTTCTTCAACAAAGCAGACAACAACATACATTGGGGAAAAGATATCCTATTTAGTAAATAGTGTAGGGGAAATTGGATAGCCTCATGCAGAAGAATGAAACTGGATCTCTATCTCTCATACTATCTCCCACAAAAATTAACTCGAGATGGATTAAAGACTTAAATATTAGACTTAAAACCATAGATATATTAGAAGAAAACATAGAAAAATTTATCCTTGATATTGGCCCTGGTAAAGAATTTGTGACTAAGATCCCAAAAGCAAATATGACAAAAACAAAAATACATAAGTAGGACTTAGTTAAACTAAAAAGTTTCTGCACAGCAAAGAAAATAATCAATAGAGTAAATAGACAACCTATGGAATGGGAGAAAATATTTGCAAGTTACACATCTGATAAAGGACTAATATCAAAAATCTATAAGAAATTCAAACAAATCAAGGAGAAAAAGACAAATAACCTCCTAAAAAGGGAGCAAAAGACATGAACTGGCATTTTCAAAAGAAGAGAAACAAATGGCCAAAAAACATATGAAAAATGCTCAATATCACTAATCATCAGGGAAATGCAAGTTAAAACCATGATGAAATACCACTTTTCCTGTGTCAGAATGGCCACTGTTAAAAAGTAAAAAGACTATTGACACTAGCACAGATGTGGTGAAAAGGGAATGATTATATACTGTTGGTGAGAATGTCAATTAGTAAAATGTCTATGGAAAACAGTATGGAGATTTCTCAAAGTACTAAAAGTAGACCTACTATTCAATCCAACAATACCACTGCTAGGCATCTTCCCAAAGGAAAATAAGTAATTTTACAAAAAAGACACCTGCACTCATATGTTTACTACAACACAATTTACAATTGTAAAGATAGGGAATCAGCCAAAGTACCCATCGACTGATGACTGGATAAAGAAAATGTGGTGTGTATATACCATAGAATACTACTCAGCCATGAAAAGTAATGAAATAATCTTTTGCAGCAACTTTGATGGAACTGGAGGCTATTATCTTGAGTGAAGTAACCCAAGGACAAAAAACCAAACACCGCATGTCCTCACTTAAAAGTGGGAGCTAAGCAATAGGTGTGCATGGTCATACAGAGTGATTTAATTGGCACTGGAGACTCAGAAAGGGAAGGGTGGGAGCAGGTGTAGGCTAAAAAATTGCCTATTGGCTACAGAATACATTATTTAAGTGATGAGTACAGTAAGAGCCTAGACATCTGCATTATACAATTCATCCATGTAACAAACAACTGTTTGTACCCCCAAGTCTACTAAAATAAAATTTTAAAAAATGTGAATGATATAAATGAAATCAAGCTTAAGTAGGCCATGAAGGTACAAAGAAGTTGCATGAGGAAGTGGCTCAAATTCTCATGGCCCTTACTCCTGCTATATTGCCCTCCTTCTCTCAATCTGCACCCATGGCCCCATGGTGAGTTCCCTATGTCTAGTTGACTGAGAAAGAAAAAACTTATGCTTGGCTTACACATGACTTACATGATATGTGGAAACCATCCAAATGTAGACAGATGCAATGCTGTAGCTCCACTTTAGGATGAATATGAGGAACAGTGATGAAGGAAAACCCTTCCAATGGGTAGAATTTTTAACAATGCATCTGATTGTTCCTTTTGCATGGAAGAAGACATGGCAGAAGATATGAGTCTACACTGATCATGGGCTGTGGCTAAAAGATTGGTTGGATGATCGATGACCTGGAAAGAACATGATCAGAAAACTGGTAACAAAAAAGTCTGGGGAAGAAGTATGTTGATGAACTCCTTCTAATGGGCATAGAGTCTAATGATATATACTATGTGAATACTTACCATAGTATGATCTCAGGAAAGAGAATTTTGACAATAACTTGCTATGTGGACATCGGTCAGCCATTCCTGTCATTATCCAATGAGCTCATGAACAAAGTGGGCATGATGGCAGGGGTGGAAATTATATACAAGCTCAGCAACATTGACTTTCATTCACCAAGGCTGACTTGGCTATAACCACTGTTGAATGCAAATTCTGCCAACAGCAGAAACCAACACTGATACTTTGATATGGCCCCATGCCTTAGGGCTTCAGCCCATTGTCTTCTAGAAGACTGATCACATTGAGCCACTTCTATCATAAAAGGGATAATGCTTTGTACTTACTGTAATTGTCATGTATTTTGCATATGGACTTCCGGTATTATAAAGTTTCTTGTGACTATCAGTATTTACTTTCTTCCTCATATAAGTTTTAAACATTTCTTGTTAAATTTATTCCTAAGTATTTAATCTTAGTTGTGATTTTAAATGGGGCTTTCTCTAACATTATGCTCTCTGTTTATTATATGTGGATATGCATACTACTGACTTTTTAAAACTAATAATTTTTAAATGTATTAGCTTCTTAAACTATGTAAAAATGTGGAGTTACAAACCAAAGTTACAATAGTCTCTTAAATCATGTAGAAAACACAAGTAGAGTTATGAACCATTGTTATAATAAATCTGCCTTCTTTTTTACCTTTTCTGAGATCTTTATTTCTTCATATGACTTCAAGTTACTGTCTGGTGTCCTTTTATTTTAACCTGCAGAACTCTCTTTAGCATTTCTTGTAGGGCAGATCCATGGTATCAAACTGCCTCAGCTTTTATTTATCTGTGAATGTCTTAATCTCTCTCGTACTTTTTAAGGAAGGTTTTGCTGGACAGAGGAGTCTTGATGAACAGGATTTTTGGTTTTTTGTTTTGTTTGTTTTAAAGCACATTGAGTATATCAGCCACTGCCTTCTACCCTTTAAAGTTTCTGATGAGAATCTGATAATAATCTTACTAAAGATTATGTATATGATGTATACTATGTATATGTATATGATGTATTATGTATATACATATTATGTATATGATAATCTTATTAAAGATTATGTATATGATGAATAACTTCACTCTTACTACTTTCAAGATTTTCTCTGTCTTTGGCTTTCCACAGTTTGTGTATCTTCTCATTGTGTGTTTCTTTAAGTTCATCCTCTTTGAATGGTATTCTTTGAGTCTCTTGGATGGTTATATTAAGGTTTTTCATCAACTTTGGGAAATTTTCAGCCTTTATTTCTTCAGATATTTTCTACATCCCTTTCTTGCTTTGTGTTTTCTCTGAGACTTGCACTGTGTGTATGTCAATCTGCTTGATGGTGTCCCACAGGTCCCTCAGGCACTGCTCACTATTCTTCAGTCTTGTTTCTTTCTGCTTTTCAGACTCAATAATGTCCGTTGTCTTATCATCACATTCACTGTTTCTTTTCTCTGCCTGCTCAAATAAGACTTTGAATCCTTCTGGTAAATTTTTTCATTTAAGTTATAGTATTTTTCATATCTAGAATTTCCTTCTGGTTTCTTTCTAGGTTTTCTATCTCCTTATTGATATTTCCAATTTGTTCATACATGTTTTCTTGACTTTCTCCACAACTTCCTTTAGTTGAAGGAAGCATCTTTAAGAGAATTGTTTTGAAGTCTTTGTCTGATAGATCCACTGTCAGTCTTTTACACGGATAGTATCTGTTGGGTTTCCTCCCCTTTCAGTGGGCCATGTTTTTCTAAGTTTTTTTGTATGCTTTGTGATTTTTTTGGTTAACATTTGGACATTTAAATCTATTAATGTGATAACTCTAAACATCAGGTTTCCCCCCTCCCCTCCCCAGGGTTTCTGGTTTGTTTGTTTGTTAGTTGTGCTCTATCTCTGTGCTGATGGGTAGTGGCAGTAGTAGCTGATGTTTACTGAGGACCCCTAAGTAAGAAAGTTTGCAAACAGGTTTAAGAGCATTATCCTGTTTAATTCTTATAACAAAACTATGAGATGTGTATTTTTATAAATACCCTGTAAAAACAAAAAAGGCATTGGCTCTTTATATCTCCTGGAAATCACTTTATATCTCCTGGAAGTCTTCAGCTGGAGAAGGAAAAGTGCAGCCGCAATGACCAACATCTCTTTGTCTGCACCTCTGTGATCAGAAGCAGCAATCAGTGATCAGAGTAGATCCCACATACCTGGAGGACAGGATCCTTTTTGCCTACTCCAGTTCTCTAAAGCTGCTCCAGGAACAAATGCACAGCTGGCTGCCATGGGGCTGGGGTGGGGGATTAACTGAAATTCACCACAATTTCCCATCCAAGCTTTCCCATGGGAGTCGAAAGCCTTCAACAGACCCGGAGATTCAAAATGTAGTCACATTAGGCAGATTTTGTTAGTGCGATTATTGTCTCAGTGGGGAGACAGACTGCTGGTGCTTATGCTCTGCCATCTCCCCAGAATCTTCTCACTGAAGACTATTAACTTTTTATGTCAACTTTTTATCCTGATATTCCATGAAATTATTTTATTATTTGAACTAGTTTTGTTGTTGGTTATCTGTGATTTTCTAGGTATACTAATATATCATCTACAAAAGGAAATAGTTTTGCTTTACCTTTTCCCTTTCTTACTCTTCTAATTTATTTCTCTTATCTAATTGCATTGGCTAATACTTTTAGTTCAAAGTTGAATAGTAATGCAGGTAACTTACTAATTATTAATAAAGAAATCAACATCTCTGTCCCCAAAACAAATGTTTATATTAGAAAAATTTAGTGTCTCGACAAAATGTTAGAACCTTATCAAAGAAATAAAATGAGGACATTTTGGAATATGAGTTTTTACATTGAAAGAGCTTTATCCCAAAATACTTCAGAATAAAAATACATATTTTTAACTTAGTGGCTCTGCCTACTAGTAATCATAGCTCTGTTAGTATTTTTTGTGGTGACAAATCAAATTAGTGGTTCTTCCTCCATAGCAAAGAGTGAAATGACAAAAGAGATAGACAGAGGCAACCCTGATAGAGACAACTGGGTGGAGATCCTTCTTCCCATTACACATTGCATTATGCACAGTTGCAGAAGCATATAAGAAGAGGACAGCCTTAGGAATTTTTTTGTTGCTGACTCCTCACCATTGCCTAAGGGGCAGGAAGGAGTTGGGCTTTTTATTATAGGTCTTATTTCCATCTATTAAAACACACAAAAAATGAAATACAATAAAATCTCAAAGAGAAAGGGAGGGGAACTTTCAACGAAATCATGTCTATATTTGTCAATCATGTGCTTTAAAAGGGAAAAATTCACTCAAAAATCCAGTTAGTTCTTGTTTAGAAGTTGCCCCACAATGTACTCACTAAATCATTTGGTGAATTGCCAGAATTTTTCATTTGTGTGCAAAATATTTAGTGCAATGAAGGCATTCACTCATTTGCTCAATACATATTGGAGTTGGAGTAAGAATAACATCTATAAATAAATACTATACAATGAGATCAGGTGTGGTGGCTCACACCCGTAATCCCAGCACTTTGGGAGGCTGAGGCAGGAGGATTGCTTAAGGCCAGAGTTTGAGGCCAGCCTGAGCAATATAGTGAGACCCCCATCTTGACAAAAAATAATAATAATAATAAAATAGCTGGGCATAGTAGCTGGTGGCTATAGTCCCAGCTACTCAAGAGACTGAGGCAGGAGAATCACTTGAGCCTAGGAGTATAAGACTGCAGTGATCCATGATTGTGACACTGCACTCCAGCCCAAAGAACAGCATGAGACCCTGCCTCTAAAAAAAATTTTTTTTTAATTATAGAGTGAAATGGATTCTAGAGATATACACAAAAGAAATAGTCCCTAATTTCAATTTTGCCACGAGTATAAATGAGCCTTAACATAAAAAGGTCTATCAGTTAGAGAAGGGTAGAAAGGACTTTCAAAGCAGAGGAAGCAGCTGATACAAAGAAACAGAATCTTGAAATAGAGTGCTGATTTTAGGAAACTACAGGTGGATTGTTCTGAGAGACTAGAGTTTAACCCTGACCTCCTGTTGGATTGCAGGTTTAGAAGATTCATTCTAACTTCATCTGGCGGTGTCATAAGGTACAAGTGGCCCTTCCTGTCAGTTCCATTCAACATCACTCTTGGGTTAAATTGTAATGACTACTCTGCAAAAAAAGGTCTTAAGAAATTTTGACTCCTTATTCTCACTCAAAACCCCAAATCTCTGGATGCTTTTCCCTGCTGCCTAAGTTTATTTTAAAACCCAATTTCCTTTTTCTCTTGTTTCTTAGTTTAAGGCACCTGGGCAGTCTTTGCTTGATAAAACTGAAGTTAATTAACTCTTTTTTTGTCCTCTAGCCAATCCATTATTTGAGAAATAGTAGAGAAACCTGCTTTTTCAGATAGAATTTTCCTTCTCCAGAGACTCAGAGAAAGGATGGCTAAAAAGGCAGTCAGGAAAATCTTCTGTTATCATTTTTCAACAAAGTATGATGGATATCCTTTCTTTCTGTAAATGACCCATTTTGAAAACTTAAGATTTTTTAAGGCTATAACCTTCCCCTAAATTGCATTTTTGTTTGTGGGAGCCACAGATAAGTAGATTCCGCATAAACTTTCTAGCCAAGGCATTTTGAGGCAGGTTGGTTTTTCAGTCATTAGATCTACCAACAAGCCACCAATTCACACACCATGACTGATATTTCTACTCTTTGAATGTGTAAATTATGTCAGCCTAACACTCTCTATGCAAGCTGCCTAGGCTTGATATTCTAAAAGCATTTTTGATTTAAGATAGCAAAAGCAATCTTAAGCAAAAAGGACAAATTGGGAAGCATCGATTTACCAGACTTCGAGCTATACTACAAGGCTCTAGTAACTTAAACAACATGCCACTGGCACAAGAACAGAGACATAGACCCAGTGGAACACAACTGAGAACCGAGATATAAAACCATCCTCATATAGCCATGTAATCTTTGACAAAGCAGACAAAAGCATATGCTACAGAAAAGAATCTTTATTCAATAAATTGTGCCAGGAAAGTTGGATAGCCACATGTAGAAGAATGAAACAAGATCCACACCTATCACCTCTCACAAAAAATCAACTCATGGTGGATAAATAGGCTTAAACCTAAGGCATGAAACTATAAGAATTCTAGAAGAAAATGTTGGAAAAACCCTTACAGACATTGGCCTAGAGAAAGAATTTATGAAGAAGACCTCAAAGGCAATCACAACAACAACAAAAATAAATAAATGGGACCTAATCAAATTTTAAAAAAGCATCTACACAGCCAGATTTTTTTTCTTTTTTGGTTTCTTTTTCAGATTGTTTACTATTGGCATATAGAAATGCCACTGATTTTTGTATGTTGACTTCATATCCTGCAACTTTACTGAATTTGCTTATCAGTTCTCTTTCTCTCTCTGTGTGTGTGTGTGTGTGTGTGTGTGTGTGTGGAGTCTTTAGGTTTCTCTAGATATAAGATCATTTCATCTGCAAACAAGAATAATTCAACTTCTCCCTTTCCAATTTGGATGCCCTTTATTTCTTTCTCTTTTCTGATTAGTCTAGCTAGAATGTTCAGTATTATGTTAAATAAGAGCAGTGAAAGTGGGTATCCTTGACTTGTTTTGGATCTTAGAGGAAACGCTTTTGTCTTTTCCCCATTCAGTATGATATTAGCTGTGTGTCTGCCATATATGGCTTTTGTTGTGTTGATGTAAATTCCTTCAGGAGCCAGTTTTTTGACTGTTTTTATTATGAATGGATGTTAAATTTTATTGAATACTTTTATAGCCTCAGTTGAAATGATCATATGGTTTTGTCCTTCATTCTGTTGATATGATGTATCACAATGATTGATTTGCATATGTTAAACCATCAGTGCATCCCTGGGAGAATCCCACTTGAATAGAATGAATAATTTCGATGAATAATCTTTTAAATGTGTTGTTGAATTCGATAGGCTAGTATTTTGTTGAAGATTTTTGCATATATGTTCATCAGAAATATTGGCCTATGGTTTTCTCTTTTTGTTGTGTTTTTGTCTGGTTTGGTATCAGGCTGATATAGGCCTCATAGAATCAGTTTGGGAGAATGTCCTAGTCCTTGATTTTTTGGAATACATTAAATAGGATTGGTATCAGTTCTTTAAATGCTTGATAGAACTCAGCAGTGAAGCCATCAGGTCCTGAGCTTTGCTTTGATGGGAAACTTTTTGTTACTGCTTCTATCTCATAATTTGTTATTGGTTTATTCAGATTTCTTTCTGGTTCAATCTTGGTAGGTTGTATGTGTCCAGGAATTTATTCATTTCTTCTAGGTTTTCCAATCTATTGGCATATAGTTGTTCACAGTAGTCTCAGAAAGTCTTTTGGATTTCTGCAGTATCAATTGTAATGTCTTCTTTTTGATCTCTCATTTTATTTATTTGGGTCTTCTTTCTTTTTTTTCTTAGTCTGGCTAAAGCTGTGCCAATTTTCTTTATCTTTTCAAAAGACCAACTTTTCATTTTGTTGATCTTTTGTATTGTTTTTCATTTCAATTCATATATTTTTGCTCTCATCTTTATTTTTTCTTTCTTCTACTAATTTTATATTTTGTTTCCTCTTGTTTTGCTAGTTCTTTGAGATGCATAATTAGGTTATTAGAAACTTTTCTACTTTTTGATATAGGCACTTATTTCTATAAACTTTCTTCTTATTACTGCTTTTGCTGTATACTATAGATTTTGACATGTTTTAATTTTCATTTGTTTTGAGAAATTTTTAAATTTCCTTCTAAATATCTTCATTGACCTAACTGTTCATTTAGGAGCATATCGTTTAATTTCCAAGTGTTTGTATGTTTTCCAATCTTCTTCTTGTTATCTTATTGTGGTCAAAGAAAATACTTGGTATGATTTCAATTTCTTTGAATTTTTTGAGACTTGTTTTGTGGCTTAACATATGGTCTGTCCTTGAGCATGGTCCATGAGCTGAGGAGAAGAACATGTATTCTGTAGCTGCTGGATAAAATGTTCTTTAAATATTTATGATGTCCATTTGGTCTAGAGTACAGATTGAGTCTGATGTTTCTTTGCTAATTTTCTGTCTGTATGATCTGTCCAATGCTCAAAATGGAGTGTCAAGGTCTCCAATGATTATTATACTAGAACTATCTCCCTCTTTAGTTCTGATAATATTTGCTTTATATATCTGCATGCTCCAGTGTTGGGTGCATATATATTTAGACTTGTTATATTCTCTTGCTGAATTGACCCCTTTATCATCATATGATGACAGTATTTATCTCCTTTTAACAGTTTTTATCTTGAAATCTATTTATCTATATTATACGAGAAAAGTATAGCTACTCTTTTTTTTTTTTTTTTTTTTGGTTTCCATTTACACAGAATATCTCTTTCCATTCCTTTATTTTCACTCTGTGTCTTTATAGATGTAGTGGGTTTCTTGCAGACAATATATAGTTGGCTCTTTTTTTTTTATACATTCAGCTATTCTATGTCTTTTGATTGGAGAGTTTAGTCCATTCACATTCAATATTATTATTGATAGGTAAGGACTTACTCCTATCAGGCTGTTATTTGATTTTTTTCTTGTTTTGTGGTCCTTTCCTTCATCCTTCCTGTCTTCCTTTGTTAAAAGTAATTTTCTCTGGTAGTGGGTTTTAATTTCTTGATTTTTATTTTTTGTGTATCTGTTGTAGGATTTTTGATATGAGATTACCATGAAGCTTGCAGAAACATTTTTTAACCAATTATTTTAAACATATAATAACTCTGCTTACAAACAGATAAACAAGCGAAGAGAAACCTAACAGAAATTCTACCCTTTAACTGCACCCCCACATACACTTTTAACATTTTTTCCATCCATTTATTTATAATACCTATCTCTCAAAAAGTTGGTGTAGTTATTTTTGATAGGTCTGTCTTTTGTTGGAAGATAGGAAACATGGAAGGTTTCAGCAGGGCTTTGCCTTGAAGGAATCTGTGAATGTGTTAGTTCACAGACCAAAAGCTGCTTAGCCACAGGAGGGCATCTCACCAGTCAGAGGCATATGCAAGGCAACGCCTGTCTCGAGACCTGAAGGCCAGTACCTGACGCCTGTGCAAGACAGAGCTCCACATGGGGTCACAGGTTGAGTACTGATCAAAGACTACCAGCCCAGCAGACACCTGCAGCCAAAGCCAGGTAGCCTCAAGGACAGTTCCTGCTTCACTCCTGACCACTTGTCTCAGTGAATAAAAAACTAGATAAAGAAATATCTATCCTCCATATTTCTGTTTAGCTTTTCTTCTAATTGACAATTTTATCTTTAACTTATATACTCCGCTAAGTCTATTATTAACTTAGGGCTTAGAAATTTATCCTAGAAAAATGTTGTAACCATTTGCTCATGTAGACAGAGTTAATTAAGGGATCTCTAGAAATTTGGGGGGAGCCTTAAAACCTAAACAAATTATCTGTATATATAAATCTGTAACTACTGGCAAGGAATTGCTGCACCAATAAATACTTATGTGGGACTTCACTCAGGGGCTCACAGCTCCCAGGAATGCTGTAGGACCCTTGACTTCCCCATCACTTTAAATTCTAATTTGTCTCTGTGTCAGTTATTTCTCTATTTCTATTCTTTCCAAATCTCTTGTGACGATCTTGCTCGGGACCTGATTTGCTGGGAGTGTAGCGAACTCCCCGCAGCTGGCACAGCAAGCGGGCCCTAAAGGCAGAAGGCTGCACTGGAGTGAAGGAGATTCCCGTACAGCATCTCAAGAGACCGGGAGAAGGCTGCGACCCACGATGCCCGGGGAGGATGAGTGAAACTCCAGGGATCAGTACAGTCAGGGAAATATGCGGGAGATTTTATTTAAATTTAGTGAGTACACTGAACTGTTGCAGACTCTATTACAGAGTTCTGGGGTAGTTGCCAAACTGTTTCATTTAATTTCCAAACACTGTAGTTGGTTCGCTTCTCCGGATGCGCTCAGGCTGTGGCAGTGGCAGCTGGCCGTCAGAGCTTCGTGGTGGGCGTAGAGGAGAGGACAGAAGGTCCCTGTGTGGCAACTCTGCTCCTTAATTACTCAAGCTCTGCAACCATTTCAGTCAGACTCGGAGACAGCTCTCTCCCATCCTAAAAAAAAAAAAAACACAGTGAAAGATCTGGAGCCTGATTTTAGCATGGAGGAGGAGGTTATTTACAGCTTCCCATTTGCATCAGGCCAGGATGAGAGAAAGCCATTACATTTGGTTGCTTGCCCTCAATACGGGTCCGCAGAAAGAATGGAGGAGCAGAAAAATTCTGAAGATGAACTTGCACTTCCCGCTCCCTTTCTCCTTATGAGCCTGAAAGTGGGATGAAACCCCAGCTAGAGATTTCCCTAGCTCTCTCTCCCTTAGCAGAGGAAGCCCTGGCCACTGGCACCACTGCTTTCTCATGCAGATGTTTCCCTGAAACATGATCCTCTCTTGACAGAGGCTTTAAAGAAGGCTCCTAAAACACAAACACAATTTCTAGGAGGTATTAGAGAAGCACAGTTAAAAGGAGACCTGGCGGCTTATCTTTTCCAGTTGCTATAGTCCAGCCCAGCTCGGATTCTGATGATCAGCTCGGGGTAGCGTGAGCACCTCGGAGCCTCCCTGTGTGCATGAGCCTATTCCATTTAAAACTCTCGGCCTGGCGAGGTGGCTCATACCTGTAATCCTAGCACTCTGGGAGGCGGAGGCGGGTGGATCCCTCAAGGTCAGGAGTTCAAAACCAGCCTGAGCAAGAGCTAGACCCCATCTCTACTAAAAAATAGAAAGAAATTAATTGGCCAACTAAAATATATAGAAAAAATTAGTCAGGCATGGTGGCGCATGCCGGTAGTCCCAGCTACTCGGGAGGCTGATGCAGGAGGATCGCTTCAGCCCAGGAGTTTGAGGTTGCTGTGAGCTAAGCTGACGCCATGGCACTCTAGCCAGGCAACAGAGTGAGACTCTCTCAAAAAATAAATAAAATAAAGACAATAAAAATAAAACTCTCAAAGAATTAAAGCAAGCCAATGTCTCATATGGCACAAACTCTCCTTACACCAAGAGCTTACTTGAGAGATTGGCTTAAGCAGAACGATTAATTCCTTGGGACTGGGAATTCTTGGCTCAGTTTTATCCCCCTCCAAGTTTCTTCAGTTTACCACCTGGGGGTGGAGGATGAGGCCCATCAGCAGGTGTGGCTTAACCAGTCCCAAGATCCACCAATAGATATTTTGGTGGCACAAATTACGGGACAAGGAAAATGGTTTGGCAAAGATGCTCAATTGAAATATGAGAATCAGGCTATCGCTCAAGTCCAGCAATGCTGTTTCAGAGCATGGGAGAAGATAAGCCCACCTGGACAAACGGTGCCTTCTTGTGCAAAGGTTAAACAAACTGCTAGTGAAACTCATGTGGATTTGATTACTAGATTGCAAGATGTTGTGCAAAAAATGGTTAGGCCTCCCAATTTAGGGAATATGATGTTCACATGTTGGCTTTTGATTATGCTGAATCAGAGCGTCAGCGGCTTTCGGCCCTTACAGTGCGACAGCGCTCCTCTGGAGGAACATGCAAAGGCCTGTCGGGATGTCGGTTCAGACACTTATAAAATGCAGCTGTTGGCTGAGACCATCAGGGAAAAAGCCCTGGGACAAAGGACAGCCTGTAAATTGTTTTAATTGTGGCTGAAAAGGTCATTTGATAGAAGATTGTAAAGAACCCCCTGGAGCAGCTAAAATAGCCAGCCGGCTGGTCCTGCTCCAGGACTTTGCACCTGCTGTAGTAAAGGATACCATTGGACTAATGATCGCCATTCTAAATTTCAGACAGCCACTCCCTTATGTTAAGATCCACAGAAACGGGGCGGTAAGGGGGGCTGCCTGGGGCCCCAGGAAAAACAATACAGGAAATGGCCTTGTCCAACAGTTCCTGATTTGGCAGCTATAGACTCAGGAGAACATGTGGTGATAGCCCCGGCCAGCAACTCCCACAACAATTTCAAACCTGGGAGTCTCAAAATTAAAGGTGTCGGACTTAATGCCTGCCAGGATGGGAAGTGTGGCATTAAAGCTGCCATCTCATGATAATGGTCTTCTATCGCCATCTGCTGGCACATGTAGAGTACCTACGGGTATATTTGGCCCAATTCCCCCAGCCACAGTAGGATTCATCATTGGCCACAGTTCTACTATGAAAGGAATTTCAGTGCATCTAGGTGTAATTGATTCAGACTATTCAAGAGAAATTCCAGTCATGATGAGTTCCATTTCTGATTGTCCTATCCAGGCTGGAGACTGTATTGTACAACATCTGTTATGTTATTACCTTACATGCAAATTGAAAAATCTACTGTTCAAAGACAAGGAAGTTTTGGAAGTACTGGAACCAAAGTATATTGGCAAACTTTTGTTAATGACCAGAGACCTCAACTAAAAATCAGACTAAATGGCAAATCTTTTGTTGGACTTGTAGATACAGCAGCTGACGTTACAATTATTTCTAAAGGCTTTTACAACAGGTCCCCACGGTACTTACTGGAATTGGAACTATGACTAATATAGCTCAAAGTCACCAAATATTAAATTGTCGTGGCCCTGATAAACAGACAGCCACCTTAAAACCTTAGGTGGCTGACATAGCTATTAATCTACAGGGAAGAGATTTCTTACAACACTGGGGAGCTTACATAAGTATACCTACTATATATGCTCCTGCTAAGAAAATACTGCTTCATGAAATCCTTGTTTTGAAAATGAATGAAAATACTTGTTTTGGTTTGTGTAAGAAAGGCCAAGGAGTGAAGACTTTCGTGGCACCAAGATAGCACTCTTCCCGACATGGTTTCAGCTACCCAAACTTTGCATAGCAGCCACCGCTGTTGAAGGCCACCACTATGCACTGGCTTTAAAATGCACACCACAAAAGCCTATATAGAACATGTTCTTACAAAAAAAAAAAGAAAAAAAAAAAAGCCTATATAGACAGAGCAGTGGCCACTGAACCAGGACAAATTGGGTGCTCTTCAAATGTTAGTAGAAGAACAATCACAAGCAGTACATATAGAGGAGTGCCCCCAGTCCGTGGAACTCTCCTGTATTTGTTATTAAAAAAAAGTCTGGTAAATGGTGAATGTTAATTGATTTAAGAAAGATCAATGTAATTATACAACCCATGGGGACTCTTCACCTGGGACTCCCGGAATCTCTGACTGTAATGCCTAAAGGTTGGCATATTGTAATAGTAAATTTAAAAGAACGCTTTTTACAATTCCTTTTCTAATATCTGATTGAGAAAAATTTGCCTTTACCATTCCTGCTTTAAACAATCAACAGCCAACTAAATGATAGCAATGGAAAGTCTTGTCTCAGGGCATGTTTAATAGCCCAACCTTGTGCCAACATTTTGTCAATCAGCCTTTGGAAATACTACGAAACTGTTTTCCTCACAGTTACATTATTCATTATATGGATGCCCTTTTATTTGCATGTTCATCTACACAAAAATTGAAACTAGCATACCAGCAAGCGAGACAAATATTGCCTCAATTTGGTTTAATAATTAATTGCTGAAGATAAAGTACAACAGGATTATCCATTTACTTAGCTAGGGTCTCCCATTTATAGAAATAAAATACCTCCTCAAGAAGTTCAAATATGTATGGACAAATTACAAACTCTAAATGATTTTGAAAAGTTACTAGGAGATGTAAATTGGCTTACATCTACGTTAGGAATTCCTAGTTACACTTTAAGCAACTTGTTTGATATACTGAAGGGTAACTCTGATCTTAATAGTCCTCATAAGTTAACTCAGGCAGCACAAGAGGAATTGGCATGGATTCAATCTCATATTCACCAAGCTCAACTTTCTAGAGTGAATCTTGAAAAAAGAGTGCATTTAGTTGTTCACCCATCAGATCATTCTCCCTCTGCTACCTTAATTCAAGAAGAGGGTATAACTGAATGGACTTTTCACCCACATAAGCAACAGAAACGTCTTATGACATATTTGGACAAAATTGGTCAGAGTCCTTTCGAGACTTAAAACAACTAAGTGGCCAGGATCCTGAGAAACTTGTTATTCCTCTTACTAATCCACAAATTCAAACGGCTTATCAACAAAACCTGGATTGGCAATCAGGTATATCTGACTTTGTAGGAACAATTGACAATCATTATCCAAAAAACAAATTGTTCCAATATCTAAAGTTAACTCAATGCATATTACCTAAATTAGTAACATCCACGCCCGTATCTCATGTCCCTACTTTTCTTACTGATGCTAGCAACAATGGTCAGGCGGGTTCTTCCAGTCTTTTAACTAAAGCGTGGACCACACATTATAATTCAGCACAAAAAGTGGAACTGCAAGCTATACTAAGCTTTTACAAGATGTTACTTCACCTTTAAATATTGTTTCTGATTCACAATATGTTGTGCAGGCAGTTCTAGCCTTGGAAACAGTTACTGTTACAGAAACTAATGAAGTTTCCAAGCTGTTTCACCAACTTCAGTGGATGATACAGAATCGTCAGTTTCCACTTTTTATTACTCATATCAGATCTCATACTAATCTTCTGGGGCGCTTGGTGGCTGGCAATGAAAAAGTACATTGATTATTTATTGGTTCTGTTTGAGAGGCAATCAGTTTCATCAATTAACTCATATTAATACTAAAGGTTTAATTAAAAATTTTCACATAACAAATAATCAAGCTAAGCATATTGTTTCCCACTGTCCCACTTGCCAAACAATTAATCCACCTAGTCTTCCCGCAGGGGTTAATCCCTGAGGCCTCTCACCAAATGAATTATGGCAAATGGATGTTACACACATTCCTGAATTTGAAAAATTAGGCATTGTGCATGTTACCGTAGACACTTATTCTGGTCTTATTATGGCTACTCTATCCCCTGGAGAAGCTGTTAGACATGTACTTTCACACTTATACTTCTGTTTTACATACATGGGAGTCCCAGCCACCATCAAAACTGACAACAGCTGTGCTAATACTAGTCACTCTTTTGCAACCTTTTGCGCTAAGTGGAATCGCAAACACGTGACTGGCATTCCTTATAATCCTCAAGGACAAGGCATTACAGAAAGTATTCATCAAACCTTAAAAAATAAGTTATTTAAACAAAAAGAGGGAGGTATACGGTCCCCCAGAGAGAGAATAAATCAAGCTTTACTTACTCTAATTTTTTGAATATTCATAAAGAAGACAATTTAACAGCAGTGAGACACTGGAATGGGAGTTGACAACCAGACTCTCCCTCACCGGCCTGTCTGGTGGAGAGATGACACAGAAGACAAATGGAGAGAAGGACGGCAAGGTGCGAGGCCCAGGTTTTGCTTGTGTTTTGACAGTCCATTCTCATGGACTCTCGCACCCTGCTGTTACACATCAGGGCTTCTTGCTCCCGTCTGTCTGAAACTCTGTCCCCGTGACCAACTCCCCGTGCCCTCCCTCTGCCACCCCCAGCCCCTCATCACCATCCAGCCGCTCTACTTCTGTGAGGTCAGCTGTGCAGACTCAGCACGTGACATCACGCTGCATTTGCCCATCTGAGGTGACGGAAACGTGAATTAGCTTCATGTCACCATTCCACAGAGTGCACATATACCTAAACTTCACACTGTACTGTAGACGTGCGTACATCTATGACTTGTCTGTCAAAAATAACGTCGGCAAGACCGTATGAAATAACCGAAGGTGCAGAAAGCGTGGCTGGACGGCCCCACATACCTGTCCCTGCTGCCTCACGGGTCCCGAGTCACCGGCACCACCTTGTTCAGCCGTCTTCCTCTGTGGCAGAGGTTTCTGGCCGGCCGGATGCAGCACACTCTCAAGAGGAAGCTTCCCAGCCTCCTAGCGAGCCCCGTCAGGCCCTGGCCCCCTTCCGCCGGCGAGGCCGAGCTCTTCCCATGAGGCGGCACAGACTCGAGAGAGCTGTCCCCTCCGAAGTCCCGCACATCGCTGCTGCTGCTGCCGGTGGCCGTGGTGGACACGGTCGTCAAGGGGCTGGGCTTGGGGAGCATGGGAATACCAGGACTCAACCACCAGGTGCGCACAGGACTCACGGGCACTGTGGGCTTCCTTTTTGGCTTCGGTGTCTCCTGGCCCTGGAACCAAGGGTCTTCAAGGAGTTCCGGGATGGTGGGCCTCAACCGGCTATCAATGGTGAGAAACTTCCCCAGAAGTGCTGTTAATTCTGCAGAAAAGTAATCAGGTGTCTCATAGGTACCCTGGGTGACATTCGTTTTCAGTTCTTCCCAGTTGTCACCAGCAAACGGAACACGCCCAGCCACCATATTGTACAGGACGATGCCCAAACTCCAGACGTCTGCTTCCGGTCCCACGTATTTCTCCTGCAGTAATAGTTCCGGGGCCATAAACGCGGGGCTTCCACAATATGTGTCCAGGTAATCCCCCTCATTAAAAGTTGTCGCGTCCCCGAAGTCGGCTAATTTGACGTTCCCGAGCTTGTCCAGTAGGATGTTGTCGGGCTGTAGGTCGCGGTGGGCGATGCGCTGTGCGTGGCAGTACCGCACGGCGGACAGCAGCTGGCGGAACATGGGACGGGCCTCCTCCTCGCTCAGGCGCTGACGACTCCTTATGTACTCGGAAAGGTTCCCACCGTTGGAGTACCCCGTCACCAAGCAGAACCTGTCTTCATCCTCGATGATATAGAGAAGCATGGTGACGTTCTCATGAGCCAGGCCCCTCATGGCGTCGGCCTCTGTGTGGAGACTTTCCGGCCTGGGGTGGCTCTTCCTGGAGATGATTTTCACCGCCACCTTGGTCAGCGTGGGAGTGTGCACGCCCTTGAACACCTGGCTGTGCCTGCCGGAGCCGATTTGCCTGATGAGCTTATAATTGCCGATCATGTCCCCGCGTAGACTGGGGGCCAAGGCCTGCGCCATGGTCCCGCCTACGCTAAGTATGCACTAACTGTGCTTACTATCTAATGAATGCTCCCAGCTACACTAACTGGGTTAAGGGTACTAACAGAACTAACTAACTATATGAACTACACTAATGATATTAGTAAATAATTCTAAATAGGCAAAGAATACTAACTATATTAACACTACAAAAGAAAAATACTAAGTACACTATCTCAACAAAAACAATATTAACTATGCTACGCTAATGCTACTAATAAACAATACTAGCTATAGCATGGTAACAAAACTAACGAACGTTAACACAACTAACCAACAATGCTAACTATACTAAATACACTGACAGTATCACTAACGAAGAAAATGCAATAGCACTACAGTCACATTCCACGGGTCACCAAAAAACAGATTTCCGGGAAACAAGGACCGAAATCCTAGGCCCAGCCAGGGGCCTATATAGGTGCTGGGAATTTGGGAACAATGGCTCTTTATGAGGTCAGAGCAAGAAATGGGCCAATCACAGCTGGGTAAATCCTACAGTAGCTCTTCATTTTTTGGTGGCAAGAACATTTTCCTCTTTAAAGAAAACAACTGTTTTTGTTTCCATGGTTATAGACATTGATAGTTATGTTATTAGAAATTTAAATTCGGGCGGGGTGAGGTGGCTCATGCCTATAATCCTAGCACTTTGGGAGGCCGAGGTGGGCGGATTGCTCGAGGTCAGGAGTTCGAAACCAGCCTGAGCAAGAGCGAGACCCTGTCTCTAGTATAAATAGAAAGAAATTAATTGGACAACTAATATATATAGAAAACTTAGCCAGGCATGGTGGCGCATGCCTGTAATCCCAGCTACTCGGGAGGCTGAGGCAGCAGGATTGCTTGAGCCCATGAGTTTGAGGTTGCTGTGAGCTAGGCTGATGCCAGGGCACTCACTGTAGCCTGGGTAACAAAACGAGACTCTGTCTCAAAAAAAAAAAAAAAAAAAAAAAAAAAAAAGAAATTTAAGTCTGTACAATGCTTCCGGGAACTTCCCATTTAGAGTTTGAAAATCTATAATAACTTAGGCTGTGAAAGACCTCATCGTGTGTATGCATCCTGGAAATATTCAATTTCTTTTCGTTAAATTCTGATTGGTGTCAAGGTGATGCCACAACACAGCAGACATCATCATAATATAAAAACGGGTTCTGTGCTGTGTGATACACAATAAAGTCCATTGTTAACATCTGTAGAGCTGCCAGAAAGACAAATGTTGTCATAATTTCCCCCACGATCATCATCAGATACGTCACCAAAGACTTTAGAGGCCAGCAGTCAGGGAGTTGAAATATTCAAAGCCTTAGAAGAAAAAAAAACGCTTATCAACCAAGAGCCCAAATCCCACGAACTGTGCTTCAAAATGACGGAGAAATTAAGACACCGCCTAACCAGAAGCTGAGCATCACCAGCCCTGCCTGCCGTGAAGGGAGTCCTCCCGCTTGAAAAGAAAGGGCACTAGACGGGGACTCAAAGCTTTGAAAGCCCTCTGTAAAGCTAAATACATGGACAGTTATAAAAGCTAGTGCTATTTTTGTTTGGGACATGATCTGATACACTAATGTGTCAAAAAATACTATGATTAATTGATGTTTTTGCACACACAATGCAGACACACGTAATGTGGTGATGCCAACAACTGAAAGAGCAATTAGGCAAGACAAAGAAATACGAGACACTCAAATTGAAAAGGAAGATGTAAAGTTACCAGGTTGCAAAGGACATGATCCTGTATGTACAAAACACGAGATTCCCAAGAAGAACTCTAAGAGTTAAAGGAAGTTAGCAAAGTATCAGGCATATGCAATCTCAGAAGACCCCAAATAAAGAAAACAAAACAATCTTGAAAAAGAACACATTTGGAGGTCTTTACACTTCCTGTTTTCAAAACTCTTCAGGCTTGGTACTCAAAACAGGGTAGCCCTGGCACGGACAGACTTGCAGAGCAATGGAGCGGAACACGGAGCCCAGAAATAACCATCATGGATGGCAGCTCAGCTGTGTCCTGCGCAGGTCAGAGCTTCTTGTTGGCTTCGGTTTCTTCAGCTGTTAGTGAAGACGAGGGAAGACCTCTCCTCCTGACCCCAGCCCTCTCCTGAGAAAGTGTTACTGCTGTCATCAATTACGATGAAGAACTGTAAAAGCTCAAGTATTCGGGGCCACTTTCTCACACCCAGCTCTCAGCTAAGTGGTTCGCCATTGTTAATTCTTTCTGATCCTCTCAACCACCCCAAGAAAGCGGGTACTGTTGTCACCTCATTTTACAGTGGAGGAACTGAAGCAGAGAGGTCAGGCAACTCACCCAAGGTCACACGGCTAGAAAGTAGTGGAACAGAGACGTCCCCCCGCTCTCCAGCTGGTTGTTCTTTTTGCCCGTGTCCTTGAGGATGCGATCTTGTCCTTGGCTCTCTCCCCGGTGTTTTGTTTTCTTGTGCGGTGGATACTCTGGCACGTGAGCTGGTGCCCGGGCTGGGGGACCTTTCTCTCTGCTGCTCTGCGGTCTCGGAAATCACTAGACTGGGGTGAGGCTTCCGCTTGCCTGGAGCCTTGGAGCACGCGGGGGGCGGGGGGAGGGTGGTAAACTCGAGCCTCCAATCTGCGCAAAGGCAGGAGCGTGGCTACCGGTTTCCAGAAGGTCCTGGATCCCCCCGCAGCCCCCAGCTCCTGCTCTGGCTGGGACAGACCTGCTTGCTTGCCGTCTGGCTTTGCTGGGAGGGCGGGTGCAGGTTCTCATCTGCCCTCTCCCTGGGGTCTGTCCACCAAGTTCTACCGCTTTCAATGTCCTGCCTCAGCAGGCTCAAGGCCTGGTGTCCTGTCCCCTCCTGGCTTTAATTTGAAAGCTCCCTCCTTGGACCAACCTCAGTGGGCTTCCTGGAGGAGGTGGGCCCCAAAAGATGAGTGAGGTGTGGCAGGCAGAGGAGATAGGTGAAGGCCAGCCTGGTCTGCGGTCTGGGAGTGGACAAAGGCCCAGAGGTGGGTCAGGGGACCAGGTGAGGGGCCCATACTGGCTCATCTCGGGGGCCCTGGCAGGGTAACCACAGCTGGGGTGGCCTCGCAGGAGACACAGGAGTGAGAGCCTGTGTTCTGTCCCCAGACCACCCTGCGCCTTCTTACCATCCACGTTTCAGCCGTGGTGTCCCCGACCCAGAGGAGCTCCCCTTCCCTTCCTTCCTAGGCCTTGCTCGGAGGGTGCCTTGTTCCGCGGCCTTCTCCTCGCTCGACTGCAAGCTTGCTGAGGACAGGGACCTGGTGTCTCGGTCCCAGCTGCGCTCCATGGCAGCCCACAGCGGCCCCTCCATACACAAGGCCGGGGTGAAGGGACCAATGCCTGTGGTCCCTGGGAGCCGCGGGTGGTTCTTGAGCCGGAGCGGGCAGAGGTCATAGAGACAGAGCCTGGGCGAGGGGGAGGCGCTGAGCAGGGTCAGCGGAGGGGGCTGGGTGGGGCGGGGCGGCCTGAGCTGGTGTCTGTGAGCAGAAACAGCTCTCCAGCTCGGGGACAGCCAGTGGAGGGACACACGCTGGCTGCCGGCCCAGCTCCCCTCTGTGAGGGAGCACCCGTGGGGGCGGCTTCCCGCGAACGCAGCTCCACGCGCACTGGGAGCTTTCCTGCGCCTCGGGGTGGGACAGGGCACCCGTCAGTGCCAGGGAAGGCTGGCAACCACCAGTGCGGCCCTTTGTGCGACGGGACTGGACGTGGCGGCCCAGAGAGGGGACCAGCTGGCCCTCGGGGACTCAGGGCAGCGGCGGCAGGGCTCAGCAGCCTAGCCCCAGGTGGCCAGGCCCTCCCTGCCGCGGGGCACCCGAAGACCCAGGCAAGGCAGGAGCGAAGACAGCCCCAGCTGCTGGGGGATCCAGCCCCGCTTAGGACCTCAGTTTCTGCATCTGTCACTTGGGACTACACCGCTGGCCTTGCTCTGCATGGCCAGGTGCCAGTCAGCTCCTGCAGTGTGACGTGTATTTGGAGGCATGGAGCCCCATCCCAGACCTTACCCCCCGCCCCCACAAAAACGAAAATAAAACAGGCTGCAGGGGCCTGCCCCACGCGGAGGTGGGATGTGACAGGAGAATGGCGTCTTGGAAAGGCTCGCGGGCGTGCTGACCACCCGCTCCTCACTGCTGCGTGCGGAGACAAGACCCGACCTGGCCACAGGCCCTTTGGCTCCTTGGCAGCGGGTGCGAGAGCAAAGGGGCGGGGAAGCCAGGGCAGGTGCACCCTGCCTCCTGCAGGCCCGGCGAGGGACTGTCCCCAGGCTGCAGGCGAGCCCACCGCCTCACCTGTCGGACCAGGGAGAATCAAGGCCTCGGGGAGTCTTGGCCTCACAGGTCTACAGGGTCCCAGCCCAGGCACAGCCAGGCCCTGGCCGGCGGTGCGGGCCCTGGGGTGGGGAGCGGCGGCGTCCCTGCGCCGGCCGGGCTTTCCCGGTCCCTCCTTGTCCCGTCCAGGGGCACATCTCGAAACGGTCAGGTCAGAAGAGAGCGGTGCAGGCTGCAAACATGTTCTGGAGAGGTGATTCTGGAACCGTGGCTTCCCCGACTGGCATTTTAAGGCCGTAGTACTCCTGGGTTGAAAGCACAGGGTGGTCAGGCCGGGCCGTGGAGCATTAGTGTCACATCGCGGCACGCGGGCTGGGCATCGTAGCCTCCTTGGTGAGGAGGGAGAGCAGCATGTGTTGAAGCCCTTGGGTGGCAGAATCTTGCTGGCGTGGAATCAGCTCTTTCCAGGCTTTTGCGCGGCGCGGAGAGGAGCGAGCCACGGTCCTGCCCTGGAGACAGACGCTCAGCCTCGCAGGGAGTCGGGCGGGAGCGGCACAGGCTGCGACTCAGGCGGCACAGTGGGGAGACCACGACCCTGCAGGAGGAGAGAGCAGGTCAGAGCAGGAGTGGCTTCCTCCCGCAGAGGTGCTCGGGCTGCCCAGGGGAAGAAGGGACCTCAGGCAGGGCTCTAAGGGCGACAGGAGTCCTCCAGAAGGCCAAGGCAGCGAGAAGGAAGAGGGCAGCCTGGCAGAAGCAGGCGTGGACAGAAACGCGAAGCGCCAACACAGCACGGCGTGGGGGCCCCGGACGGCCGAGGGCGGGGGCCGAGGGCCACGAGGCTGCAGAGAGGGCAAGGCCTTGAGTGCCAGGCCAGGAGCGAGACTTCCTCTTCCGCCGAGGTGCCCAGAGGGGCGTTGGTGAGGAGTGTGCGGGCAGGTTCTGGGCCTGTCTGGGCCAGAGCGGAAGGCAGAGTGAAGGAGCCATGGCCACGATCCGGCCCTGAACCCCACAGGGACCGGGGTGGGGTGTGGGGAAGCAGCTTAGGAAACGGACTGGGCAGGGCCCAGCTTGGGGTGTGCTGGGGTGTAAGGGGGCTCTCACTGGGATGGGGACCTGGGGCAGAGGAGATGAGTTGTAGGGGACATGATTAGGGTACTTTGGGGCATGGGAGTGGGTGATCCTGCCGGCCACAGGCGGGGACGCCCAGGCCGCTGGTACCTGGATTTCCCAGCCGCCACCTGCGGGAGGTGGTACGGGAGGCCCTGGCGTTTGTGGGATGGCCCGGTGGGGGGATGCTCCTTGCCCTTCCCCTTCGCTCACTGTCCCACCCACACGGGCCTCCTCACTGTGCCTCACACACACGGGCCGTGTCCCTGCCTCAGGGCCTTTGCACTTGCCGTCCCCTCTGCCTGGATGCTCTTCTCGCAGACATTGCCCCCTCCCCTCCTGACGTCTGTGCTCAAACGTCACCTTGCAAGGAGGCCTTTCCTGACCACCCAGTTGGGAGCCGCCCTCCCACCTGTCTCACCACTTCCTGTTGCCGCCCACGTTCCATGTTCCTACATGGCCCTCGTGACCACCTGCCATACTGTTGGTAGTTTGCCAAGTCACCCGGCGTGGCTGGGAGGTCCGAGCGCTTGCGTGGAAGGCCTCCTGCGGGACAGCACGGGCTCGGACGGACGCTTCCTTCCCGCCTCTTAACTCTGCCCCGATGGGTCGCAGTGAACGAATATTCTACTTTACAGCCTGTATGTAGCTTTCGTCTCACTCCAGGCACTATTCTAAGTACTTCGTATATACTGATTCGTAAGATTCTCAGAAGAGCACAATGCGGTAAACACTTTATGTCCCTTTTACAGACGAGGAGACTGAGGCACAGAAAGGCTCAGTGACTCGCCCAAGGTCACACAGCAAACAAGTAGAGAGGCAGGCTATGAATCCAGGCGGCCTGGCTCAAGAGTCTACGCGCCTGCTACGCTTGCTCTCCTGTACATTCATTCATTAAATATTTACAGTGTCTTCTGTGTCAGGTGCAAGATTTCGAGACCAACAGCTGACCAAGAAATGGCATCACGGCAGTCCAGGGGAAATGCCGAAGAAGTGAATACGGGAAAGGGAGAAACGTACTCATTCAGCAGACAGCTGCCGACACCTACCACACATCAGTTGTTTTAGGCACGGAGAGCAGGGATAAGTCAGACACAGTTTCTGCTTGCGAGGGGCTCACTTTGTGATGACGGAGGAAGAAGAGAGAATCACCGCACATATACAAGATGGCACGGACTGGATGTGGTAGAGGACAGTGTGGGGACTGTGGGCCCCAGAACAGGAGGTCTAAGAATCGGGGTCTGGTTTGGACGCGTGGATGGACGGTAGGATGGATGGGTAGCTGTGTGGATGGATGGCTGCTGGATAGACACTGCAAGTATTGACAGGCAGATAGTATTTTGAAGGATGGTTGAATGGTTATACGGATGGATGGTTAGATGAATAGATACTAGCAGCTTTTTGGATGGAGGCTTGGCTAGTTGGATGCATGGATGAATAGTTATTTGGAAGGATGGCTAGGTGAATGGATGAGTGAAAAGCTGAGGTCATCGCTAGAAAGTTGGACATTTTTCCAGTGAGAGCACCACACCACCTCAAAGACTGGGCTGGAAATCCATGCATTCATTCATTCAACAAATATTTATTAAGCACCTACTTATGTGTCTGGTACTGTTTTCGGCGCTGGGATCAGACATAGTACTTGCCTTTATGGATCTGACATTCCAGGGGAAGGCAGGTGACAAATAATAGAATGTACGTAGACTCCATTGTCCTAGAGCAACAAATGCTACTATGAAAAAATAAAGCAAGATGAGAGGGCAGCGATGGCAGGAGGAGGCATCTTATTGTGCGTGGTCAGGAGAGGGCTCTCTGAGAAGGTGAGCTGTGAACAGCAGCAGAGAAGTGACCCTCCAGGGACTGCATTTGAGTCAGGGGGAATAACTAGTTCAAGAGCCCGGAGGGGAAGAGGCCGGGGGCACTCCGGGAAGAGGGAAGAGACGAGGTCACAGACAGGAGTGCGGGGAGTTGGATTTGGCTGTGTCCTGCACTCCCATGGAGGACACTGAACCTGGGCTGATCTGCCTTGGGAAAGGCACCCCTCCCTCAGCCCCGCGATAGGGATGGGTGATCCCATCCATGATGGCATCAGCCGGCCCTGATCCCTCTGGCTGCTTCACGGCTGGGAGCCTGTCGGCATTTGATCACAGCTCCCAGCTCTCCACGGTTACAGCTCGACCACCACACAGGCCCCGGGCAACATGTGACACCTCTGAGTGATCTACTCGCTCACCATTTCTACATTTCATGCCCCTAGTGCTCGCTGGCCAAGTTTTCAGAGAGAAAAAGGAGGAGGAATTGGGGGGCGGGGAGTTGGTTAAATTTTGTGTTTTGGGTCTGAAACACACAGACCTGTGTTTCAGTTGTTTTCTGAGATTGTTTCCCAGCCCTTAAAAGGTCCGGGGCCGCGGTGGGTGTCTTCCGTGAGAGTGCGCCCTTCTAAGCAAGAGAGCCCGACCCCTTGCAAAGCTGCCCTCCTCTCTCCACGGAGTGTGGCTGCTTCCTGGTGAGAGAGCTGGGTTTAAAGGGCCCCCTGGTTTGACTGTGTGACTAAGGGACAAAGGCATCGATTCCTTCGTGTTTCACGTGGCACGGGGGCTTCGGGCCAGGTGTTCCCACCCCTCTCCAGGAGGTGGGAGCCCTCTGAGACCTCCAGCCAAGAGCTCTGCAGGGCTTCTCAAACTGTAGTGTGCACGGGAGTCACGTGGGGAGCGTGTGGAATCGCAGCTCCGGGTTCCGTGTGGGGCCGGGCGGCACCTGAGACTCTGCATTTCCAGTCAGTCCCCAGGTGACGCGACGATGCCGCTCCAGGACCACACTGGGAGCACCCAGGATTCCCACCACGCCGCCCAACTGAAATGTTAAATAATACAAGCCACACATGTAGCATACATTTCCCAGCTGTCCTATCGCATCAGAAAGGTAAAAAGAGATGATATTAAATTGAATAAGATTTTATTTAATCTAATTTATGCCAAATAGTATATTTTAATATGTAATCAATATAAAATACTGATTGTGTAGTAACCAGTTTGAAATCTGGTGTTTGTTTTACACTTACAGCACATCGCAGTTCAGATTAGCAACATTTCAAGCCGTCATGTGGCCGGTGGCTCCCGGTTTGAAAGGCATAGATCTGAATCTGGCTTGAATACCTCTGGTGCCGGGAGCTCACTACCTTCTGGGAAGTCCACTCCACAGCTGCATGATCTGAGTTGGGAGTTGACCGCAGGACTAGCTGGGGAGACCCAGCTTCACTCTCTGGGTCCCCAAGCCAGTTGGCATTGTCTGTGAGCCCAGTACCTCACGTCCTCTGCCTCAGGTGGCCCCACAGCAGCCGTGAGATGGTTTCTGTGGTTGTTTCCAGTCTCTGCCTTTCTTGTTGAAGAACCTGGCTCAGGGACGCTGACTGACGTCCTCAGGGAGACCTAGCCAGGAGGTGGCAGAGCTGGGACTTGACGTCAGGGCTCTGAAACCTCTTCTCCCTCTGCTGTAAGAGGCTCTGGTTCCTTCAGTGTGACGTGGTTTCTGAGGGCCTTCCGCGTCCACTCACGCTCCTCCAGACACACTTCCTTCTACTTATGTGGTCAATTACTTTGATAGGTTTGCAAATGTTGAGTCATCCCTGCCTGTCTGGGATCAAGCCCACTTGGTCGTGATTATTTCAGTTTGCTAGGGTGTTATGAGCATTTTTGCATCTATATTCATAACAGATATTGGTCTGTGGTTTTTGTTGTTGTTGTTGTGCCCTTTCCTGGTTTTGATAACAGGGTGGTGCTGGCTTTGTAAAGCATTTGGGGAAGATTGCTTCCTTCTCACCGCTGTGGAATAATTTCTGCAGGATGGGACCTGTCCTTTGTACGCATGGTCACATTCAGGTGTGAAACCAGCTGGTCCAGGACTTTTTCTTAAGGAAGGTTTATGATTGCTCCTTCAATTTTCATACTTGATATTTGTCTGTTCGAAAATTCTATTTCTTCCTGATTGAGCCCAAGTAGGCTGTTTCTTAGAATTTGTCCATTTCTTCCACGTTTTCAACTTTATCTGCGTAGAGATTCTTATAGTATTCATAGATGATAGTTTGTATTTCTCTGGTATCAGTTGCAATTTCTCCTTTTTCATTCCTGATTGAACTCATCAGAGCCCTTTCTTTTTGCTTCTGGTTAATGTAGTGAGAGGTGAGTCAATTTGCTTATCCTTTCAAAGAACAAACTTTTTATTTTATTAATCTTCTGTATAGTTCTGTACAGTTTTAAAATTACTGATTTCATTTAGTTCTGCTCTGATCTTGGTTATTTCATTTCTTCTGCTGGTTTTGGGATTGGTTTGCTCATCCTTTTCCAGTTCTTTGAGATGATTCTTCAGATTGTTGGTCTGCGATCTGTCTGTCTTTGGGATGTAGGCAGTTATGGGTATAAGTTTTCCCCTCAGGACTGCTTTAGCTGTGTCCCACACATTTTGATAACTTGTGTCCCCTTTTTAATTTAGTTAAAAGAATGTTTTGATTTCCATCTAATTTCCTCCTTGATAGAATAATCCTTCAGCAGGTTGTTTCGTTTCCATGACTTTGTGTAGAGATGAGTGTTTCTGTTGGAGTTAAGACATATGTTTTTATTACCACAAAGGTACATGACAACTTCAATCATCTAAAGGCCTTAATCAAGGCTGTAGCTTCACAATAAGCAGCCCTCCCTGTCAGGTGCTGATGACAGTCACTCCATAGTGACATTCTGGTTTAGGGTATTTGTGAAGTGCAAATTCTAATAGGCCTTTAGAAGAAACTTATAGCCATGACACAGAGCAGTCAGATACTATCTCTAGTATTTTCTGTTCAATAAAGATCCGCAGAATCAAAAATTTAAATATTCTGATTGTGCCTTGACTTACTAAAGCATGGCAGAGCCCCAACTTGAGATGGTGCTGAAGTCACCATGAGCCCGGGGCAGGATTCACTGGGCAGAGCAGACAAATGGTAGCAGGCACAAGGTTAAGGGGAAATGTACGCTACATACCACCAGAGCTAACCTCAGAAAGCAAGAAGACTCTCAGGTAAATAAATTCAAAGTGAAGAGACTTAAAGAGAAGTTAAAGACAGCACGGAATGAAAATGTGCTCAACATCGTTAGGGAGACACACGATGAGCTATCACCACACACACAACAGAATGGCAAACATTAAAAGTCAGCAGTTTCGAGAGCAAGTGAGGTTGCGGAGTACCTGGAACTCTTACACACTACTGATGTCAATTGGTGCAAGTACTTTGGGAAATTCCTTGGCAGTATTATCATAATATGCATATACCTCATGATCCCACAGTCTCAAGCCCAGGTAAGAAAGGAAGTGCACATTCCAGTTTGCAGTCCAAGGAGCTTGGGAGGCATCACTCTGTCCTAACGATAAGCCAAAGCCGAACTATCAAGAACCAGTGACTCTTCCTAGATCTGGCAGAGAAGTGAGGTGACAGGGCAAAGTGTTGCCCCCAGACTAGAGACAGACAGACAGGCAAATGCAGAGATCACAGCTTACCAGAACCGACCAGAGAGCAGAAACCTCCCCAGGAACCAGGACCAGCTCAGGAAACGCTAACCTGCAGCTGACACACTGCTGGAGGCTCCGTGTGGACGAGTCTGAGAGTTCAACACTCCAAGGAGGCTCAGTCTAGTAGCCCCACACTTTCATGAGTTTTACCTCTAGGAATCCTACCAGGTTCTTATAGGGACTATTGGAGAAAGATTCCCCTGGCGCCTCCCACAGGGGGCTGGGAAATAAGCCAGAGCATCTGTTCTTCTTAACAAGGCCCCTCATGAGAGCCTATTTATCCAGGGACTGACCCCTGGGCTTTATCAGAGCCTGAGTGTCGTAGGGGAAGAGGATTTCCCAACTCCAGCCACTCTTTTTATCCAGTTCCACCTAACGGGCTGGGCGAGGAGACTGAGAAGCACAAGGGAAGGTCACAGCTCAGGGCACAGGCTCCCCAAGAGACTGAGACCTACTGTGGGACTAAAGAATGCCTCCTCCACCCAACACCACATGGTCACACCACTAAAGGCCCATTTGCTGGAGTCCTTTTACCCAGGACATCATGACTGGCTTTGAACAAGTTATAAGTTAGACTAAAAGGCAAAAATAAAATAAAATTAAAAAATCACAGTTTCTAAAGAGATCAAGTATCAGATCCAGATTCAGATAAGGCAGGAATGTTGGAATTATCAGACTGGAAATTTAAAGCAACTGTGATAAATATGCTAAGGGGTCCAATGGGAAAAGCCCACAGCATGCAGGAACAGATGTGTAATGTGAGAACGATGGAACTTCTAAGAAAGAATAAGGAAGAAATGCTAGAGATCAGAAACAGAGTAACAGAAATGAAGGGTGCCTTTGACGGGCTCATTCCTAGACTGGACACAGATGAGGAAGAATCTCTGGGCTTGATCGCCAGCAGAAACTTCCAACCCTGAGAAGGAAGAGGAAGGACTGAAAATATAGGACAGAATATCCAAGAACTACGGGTCTTCTATGAAAAGTGTGACATACATACAATGGGAATGCAAGAAAGAGAAGAAAGACAGAAAGCAACAGAGGAAACACTAGAAGCAAGAACGACTGAGAATCTTGAAAATTAATGTGAGATACCAACCAGAGACCCAGGAAGCTCAAAGAACACCACGCAGGATAATTGTTAAGAATAAGAAAAGAAAAAGCAAAAAAAACCCATCAACTACATACCCGCAGGCATTTCATATCGAAAATGCAGAAAAGCAAAGATAGCAAAATCTTGAAAGAAGCCAGGGTAAGCAGTATTCCTTATTAATAGAGGAACAAGCATAAGAATTATTTCAGTTTCTCCTCAGAAACCACACAAGGAAGAAGAGGGTGGAGTGAAATATTGGATGTGTTGAGAGAAAATAGCCAGCGACCTAGAACTCGAGTCTCTGCTCAATCACGCCTAAAAAATGAAGAAGAAATAAACACATTCTTAGACAAACAAAAATCCATAGAGTTTGATGTCAGTAGACCTGGCTTGTAAGAAATGTTAACGGAAATTCTTCAGAGAGAAGGAAGATGATACATGGCAGAGACTGAGGTCTGCATAAAGAAAAGCAGAGCATTGAAGAAGGAATGAGTAAAGGAAAAATACAAATGTTTATTTTTCTTATTTTCAATTGACCTAATGGATAAGTTTATTGAAAATAATAGTAGCAACACACATTCACTGTAAATAGATGTGCGTGTATGTGTGGATGCTTATGTGTATATGAAATGATTGACAGCTCTGATACAAAGGCAGGAAGAAAGAAATAGGGATTTTTTTTATTATTATACAGTAATTGTACCACTCATGAAGGGGTACAGGGTTATTTGAAAATTGACTCGAATTAGTTACAATCTATGGAGTCGCCATTAAAAAAGTTTAAATCAGAACTATTGGGAGTTTGCGACATCCGATAAAGATTCTGGCAGAATGTGTTGCAAGAGATGAAAGATACAAAGACACAGACACAGAAAGAATATTTAAGAAAGCAGGGAAATCAGGGGACCCCAGCACTCCACTGCCAACGTGGCGGTGACCGAAACACAGCACTTGCTTTTTATTCTCTTTGCCATATTGCAAAATACAATGATCTCATGCGAAAAAATGACGGGTTACAAGGATCAAAGGTCTCGGGTTCCCACCAAATCACAAGGTGAACTAGCCAACTTACTTCTCCTTTCTAGAAGTGAAAAACGCATAATTCTTCAGTAGGAACAGCCACGATGATCAAGGTAAACTGATTTGATCCCAAGCTCAAGCTATGAATATGGATATCAATATCGACCTTCAGTAGCTGTGACCCATTTGATCAAGGAACAAAGAAACTACATGCTTTCCACGGGGAGACTAGTTTTACATCACCTGAGGCATTGTTGGGAGAAAGGGAGAGAAGGACCTTGGCCAAGTGTTCTAAAAATGAAGGCCGTAGGCCCCTTCTCCCGGGCGGACATACCACAATCTACTTCTGCAGCCACGAGAAGTTTCCATGTCAGCCCGCTCCGTGGCTTTTGAGGCATGAGACCCCTCAGGCTCTGAGTTTGCAGCATGCTTTGCTGTACTCCCAGATCGCTGCTATCTGTCCCCCACCCAGGCACTTAACATCTGCCCCTATTGCAGGCGTCTGCTCAGGCAATCCCTTCACCTCCTCTCCTTTCACAGCCGCAGACATAGCATCCCTAAGTCCTAGTGGTCTTAATCCCCTCACAGAAGAAAGAGAAAAAGTAGAATCATAGAAAAATGATTATTAAAACTTCAAAAGACAGAAAAGGAAGATAAGTCAGAAAGAAGAACAAAGAAGCAGGGCAAGGAATAGAAAACGGTAACAAAAGTAGTACATAGTAATCCAATTCTATCAGTAACTACTTTAAATATCAATGTTTAAAATATATGACAAAGACGGTCAGAGTGCATCACATAACAAGACCTGATTGTAGGTTGTGTACCAGGACCCCACTTAAAATGCAAAGACACATCATATGAAAAGTAAACGGATGGATAAAGACACACATCATGCTAACACTAATGAAAGAAAGCAGGATCACAGCAGAGTTCAGAGCAAGAACAGTCATCGGGGATTTATGACAGAGCACTTCCTGATGCTAAAGCGGTCAGTGTGTCTAACATGAGGCGTCAGTGCAGGTTCACCGAGTGTAACAATGTGCCCTCTGGTGGGGGTGTGCGCGGCGGAGGAGGCTGTGTGTTTGTGGGGGGAGGCGGGACACGGAGCTCTGCACTTTCACACACAGCTCCGTTTTGCTGTGAACCTGCAACTGCTCTAAAGAAATAAAGTCTGTTTGTTTAAAAAAGTGCGCATGCTGAGAAAAGGACACTTTGTAACCACCAAAGCAAAGGAATAGAAACATCCTTGGTAACGTTGGGAAAAATGGAGCACTGCACAGCAATGAAATAGACCAAACTACAGTGCATGTAACAACATGGGTGACTGGCACACAGAAAAGATACAAGAAGGTACATGTTGTGTTGTTCCACTTACACAGAGGTTAGGAGCAGGCACAGCTAATCCATGAGGGTGGAAATCAGCACCATCCTTCCTTGTGGGCCTGTGGGGGCTGTGGCTAGGAGGAAGCGCGGTAGGAACTTCCCGGGTGTTGAAAATGTTCGGTATTTTGATCTGCATTGTGATTACACGTGGTACTTTCATAGGTAAAACCCATCAAGCATTTTTGTGCACTTTGCAGTTCAGCACAGAATCTGTCCCTTAGATTGTCCCTCAGCCTGGTGCCCATCTCTAGTCTACGCTGAAATCACAGGGTGGACGTCAGTGCTGAGCCTTGGCGTTCATGACTTTCTCTACACATTCAGTGGCAAGAGCTTCCTTTACAAGTGAGATCAATTTTCCTGATTTCCTAGCAATCTATCATGGATATATGCAGACATGTAGGACTAGCACGGTGGCATTTGTTTGTTTTTGCTCTTTTTATCCTATGCCTTCCTATATATTTTTAAGAAATAAAATGTTTTAAACAATCCATATGCTCCTCAAAAAGAGAATGGCTAAAGTACAAACGGCTGCATAAAATAATTGCCTAGCCTATATTGCAACAGGGAAAAATATAAAATCTTAGGATAATGAATCAAAAAAGGCAGAATGCTAAATTCTGCCCCCCAGGGGCATAGCTAAGTCAGCACTTGCAAGAACAGGGAGAGGGCCAGGAAAGAAACATGGAAAAAATATTAATACAAAAACCTGATGCATCTTCTAAAAACGATTTTCTTTGTGGATGTCATAGTGGTGCTTATGAAATGATGCTTTAGTCTTCATTAAAAGATGGATTGAAAGGAAACCATTAGGTAACTAATAGTGGGAGTAGTGTGTGGATGTGGAATGAAACTCACAGAGGTGGCACGACGATGACCAAAGTTGCTGAATGAAGCGGAGATTCTGAAGACCCTGCTGGTTATAGCTGGTGTGACTAAGTGCCAGCTTTTCCAATACTCAATCCACTAACCACACAGCGGCCTGGGTGAGAAACTAAAGCCAACCCACCAGGGCGACTCCCCTGGCCTCCAGGGAGGCCACCGTGACGACGTCTGCAGTGCTGTGTTGAGAAAGTGTCTCGAGCCTTCTCTGACAGGCAGCTCCACCTGCAGGAGGGAGAGACAGGGAGGGGTTGGGCTGCGTGTCGGAGGCGAGACGCCCCTGGTGGGTCTCACCCCGATAGGGCAGTGGCAGGGCAAGGGCCGTACCTGGATGCCAGGGTACCTGGATGCCAGGTGGTCCCCTCTTCTGGACTCAGCCTCACGTCCTCCACCAGGATGAGCTCTATGGAGGCCGACATGGGCACGAGAGAGTCGTGCTGAAGGGACAAGACCGCCACCGTCAGATCCACAAGGCCATGGCCAACTAGGGGCCAAGGCAACGCCTGCCTGCAGCCCACCCCGGGGGGAAGAGCTAGCCTTAGAAGCCGCAGGTCCTGGCCACTCACTCATTCCATCTGGGACATACACCCTGATAAAACCATGGTGTTCCTGAGCCCAGCTGAATGGCCATGTCCCCTTTCAGGCCTCCTTGACTCAAGACGGAGCAAGTTGCCGTCTCCTCCAGTCCGGACAGAGACTGAGTGAGCAACAGTCCTGCTCAGACGACAGCCCCACCCCACCTTGCCAGGCCCCACTCACACACACCCCGACCCTCAGGTCCCCAGAGCAGATGACCGGCTTCGGAGCATGTGGCAGATCCTGTGCTGGGGGAGCGGAGGGGGGCAGGGCAGGCAGGAAAGCCGCTTCCCAGGCAGAGCCATGGGGGAGGGTCCCATGGAAGAGTCCTCATGGCTGGCTCCCAAGAGGACAAGGGCAGCCTTCACTGCCTCGGTAGCACTCTGCATGGCTCTGCTTCCTGCCACATGTCATTCGAGGGAGACTACCTGACCCGGCCCAGATCTGACTCACGCACAGTTGGACTAACTGAACACCCACTGGCCCCAGGCACGTGCAAGGTCCTGGGCGTGCAGCAGCTGCCCTCACAGAAGAGTGAGGGAAGGACAGAGGTGCCAGGTGCAGTGTGGGTGCCCCGGGCAAGGAGGGTCAGAGAGGGAGAGGAGCTTTCAGGGAGCACAGACCTCAAGCTGAGAAACGCCTGGGCCACGCCAGTGACAGGGAGCCCAGGGCACAGAGGGTGAGCACAGAGGCCCTGGAGGGATCCTGGCGGGTCCTTATGGTGGAAGGGACGAGCTAGCTCTCTGGGCTCTCCAGTAAAAGGGCACTAATCCCAGTCACGAAGGTTCTGCCCCCTTGACCTAATCACCCCAAAAGACTTCAACTCCCAACATCATCACCTTGGTGGTTAGGATGTCAACATAGGAATTGTGGAGGGACATAAATATTCAAATTACGGCCGTCCATCAGATGGGCCCTCGCTCATCACTGACCCTGCCGGCACCCTGACCTTGGCCTCACAGCTCCAGCACTGTGAGAAAGAAACTTCTGCAGTTCCCAAGCCACCACCTGGCCTAGGGTGTTGCGCTATGGCAGCCTGAACAGAGGATACTTTTCACACGAGCACTCTGTCCTTTTGGCTTTGTTTCTCCGCATGAACACTTTTCTGACTTGGACAAGGCCACGGCCTGTCTCTGGGAGTCCCTCCCCGTACACGGGTGCTCACGCGCACACACACCATGCCCAGCGCCTGGAGTGCCCCATGAAAGGCACCCCGGACTCGACCTTCCCCACGCCCAGGTGCGCTGTCCTTTCCCTGCAGGTGTGCTGCCGGGCACACTCAGGGCCGCAGCCCACTCCTCTCGGGAGCTGCCTCTCCAGACAGCGGTGCGGCACTTCTGCGGTCACTCTGGGCTCGCCTGTCGTGTCACCTCCTCGCCAGGCCTCCCCTGCGACCCTGTCTGAAGCAGACCTCCCCTCCCCTGTCACCGCGCAACGCTCCTCCTCTCCACCTGCCTCCACCGTGCATGTCCATTTGTGCATCTGCTTCTCTGTCCCCGAAAGCAGAATGCAGCTGTCCCTCGATGGCTGTGTGACCTTACACAACTTGAGGTCCGCCAGGCTTAGTATCCCGGTCCCGTGAAATTGAGACTCTTGGACTCCTGCCTCGTACGATTTGCTGTGGTCCAAGGGGCAAAAGTGGGAGCCCTGATGGCATGTGCCATCAGCGGCCCTGCTTTTGTAGACTGTCCTCATTAGTGGTACTGTCGCTCCCCATTGACAGATGGAAAGCAAGAATCGCAGCAAAGCGGGGCCATTTAACCCCTTTGCCCACCTGGTGGGCCTGGGGCCGCTCTGGCCTCAAATTCCCCACCCTTACCTCGGAATCTGGCTCACAACCAGCGAAACCCTGCTGTGGGCAAAGCAGGCCACTGCGCATCTTGGGAAAGACGTGGCCAGTCCAAAGGGAAAGAGTCGTGGGCAGGAGCTGCGTGACCGATAACTACACCTGGGGGACCGCGGTTCCCACCTCTGTTTCATTCCCTGACTTCTCGGGCGCAGACATGTCTCAGAGCCCTGTGCCAGGAGGTGGGCCAGTGTCAGCAATGAAACTGGGGGACACTCAGGAGCTGTGAAGGCCCCCAGAGGGCGTCAAAGCCTAAATGTCCCCACAGGCACAGCTGAAGAGGGGGACACCAGGCGCCTCGGACAAGCCTTTCCTCTCGGGGTGGCGACCGGGTGGCGAAACAGCAGCCTGGGCCTGACCCCCAGGCCCCCGTGTCGGCAGCTGGTCGTTGAAGACGCAGAACCTACACGCCTCTTCACAGCAACACTCATGTTCAGTCTAGATGACTCAGTGGAGCCAGAGGACCTGGGCACTCGGGGCTGAGGGCCCCACTCACACCTCACTGTCCCAGAGCCTCCAGGTCAAAGCCCACAGTCTACAGGGACACCGTGAGATCAAGGAGCCAGGTGGCCCCAGACTCAAGTGCTGACGGGCTCACAGAGGGACCCACAGGTGGGACAAGCATGGCAAACATCTGCAGCACACAGCGGGTGCTGACTGGGGCGGGAAGTAGTATCCGGCAAGCTCGGTGCGGTGCCCCATGGTCCAGCCCGCGGAGGGGTCAGGAGTGGGTCTGGCTTGGGGAGGCAGGGCAGCAACCGCGGGATCTGAAGCCCATCTCTGTCCTGACTGCCTGTATCAGGTGCCTTCCAAGACGTGCCGTTCACCTCCCTCGCCAGCCGCAGGGGTCTGGCGTGCTGAGCTGACACGAGCGCCGCCCCAACTGCCCGCTGCTGCTGGAGAGCACCCGAGTCCTGCGGCATCGCTCCCAACCCCCGGCTCTGACCCGACAGCCTCCACAGGCTCAGCTGTGCCCCTGGAGCAGGGACAGCGCAGGGCCTCGAGGTCCCCTCAGCCAGGGCCCTGCCCCGGCTCTCCCGCCATGACTTTGCGCATCCTCCACCTGTGCCCCCGGACAGGGGTCTTCTGGGATTCCATATGCTTGATAGTTTGCTAAATTTCCTTTAGTTTTGACAGTTCTTTTGTGGAATCTTAACTGTTTTGTACATATGGGATCATGTCGTCTGCAAACTGGGATCTTCACATCTTCCTTTTCAATGTGAGAGCCTTTCATTTCTTTCTCTTGCCTAATTGCTCTTTCAGTTGTTGGCACCACCACGTTACATGCGTTTGCACTGTGTGCCCCAAAACATCAACTAATCATAGGCTTGTTTGATACCTTCCTCTATTACATCATGTACAAAAGAAAAACAGCACTAGCCTTTATAATGGTCCATGTATTTACCTTCACCAGAGGTCTTTGTATTTTCATAATGCTTTGAGTTCCCGTGTAGTGTCCTTTCTTTTCTAGTGGAAGGACTCCCTTCATTGCTGGCAGGGCTGGTGGTCTCGGCTTCTGGTTATCTGCCAATACCTTATTTTCTCCATCATTTTTGAAGCAAAGCTTGTTGTATGTAGAGTTCTTAGTTGTAGGGCTTTTTTTCCCTCTTCTACAACTTTAAATATTTCATCCCACTGACTTCTGGCCTCTATTTTTCTTTCTCTTTTTTTTAATTTCAGCTGATCACGGAGATATCAATGTGTAGGTTACACATATCACCTTTGCTCTGCCCGAGTCAGAGCTTCAAGCATGTCCATCCCCCAGATGGTGCCCATCGCACCCATTAGTTCTGAATATACTCATTCCTCCTCCCCCCTCCCACCTGTCCAACACTCGATGAATGTTACTAGCATTTGTGCACTAGAGTGTTGACCGGCTAATGCCAATTTGATGGTGAGTACATTGGTGCTTGTTTTCCCATTCCTGTGATACTTTGCTTAGTAGAATGGGCTCCAGCTCTATGCAGGATAATACAAGAGGTGCTAGATCACCATTGTTTTTTATGACTGAGTAGAACTGCATGGCATACATATATCACATTTTATTAATCTGCTCATGTATTGATGGGCAGGTGAGTTGTTTCCACATCTTTTCAATTGTGAATTGTGCTACTATAAACATTCGAGTGTAAAAGTTGTTTTCACAGAATGTCTTTTTTTCCTCCGGGTAGATGCCCGGTAGGACCATTGCTGGATCGATTCCACTTTGAGTTCGTTGAGGTATCTCCGTGTTACTTTCCACAGAGGCTGTACTACTTTGCAGTCCCACCAGCAGTGTATGAGCATTCCTAGCTCTCTCTATCCATGTCAATCTTTATTGCTTTGGGATTTTTTTGATAAAATCCATTCTCACTGGAGTTAAGTGCTATCTCATTGTGGTTTTGATTTGTACTTCCTGATGATTAGAGATGTTGAGCCTTATTTCATGTTTTCTGACCATTTGTCTTTCCTCTTTTGAAAATTTCTGTTCATATCTGTTCTCCAATTATTAAAGGGATCGCTTGATTTTTGTTGTTGTTGCTGGTTTTCCTGAGCTCTATAGAGGTTCCAGTTATCAGCCCTTTATCACCTGTGTAGCACGGGAATATTTTGTCCCATTCTGTATATTGTCAATTTGCTCTTGTGACAGTTTCCTTGACTGTGCAGAAGCTTTTTTTTTTTTTTTCTTATTTTTTTTTTGAAGAGGAAATGAAGTCAGAAGTGTGCAGAAGCTTTTTAATTGATCAGGTCTCATTTCTTTATTTTTGTTGTTGCTGGGATTGTCCTTGGAGTCTTCTTCATAAATTCTTTCCCTAGCCAATGTCCATAAGAGTTTTTCCAACATTTTCTTCTGGAATTCTTATAGTTTCATTCCTTAGTTTAAGTCTTTTATCCACTGTGAGTTGATTTTTGTGAGACGTGAGAGGTGCAGATCCTCTTTTAGTCTTCTACATACGAATATCCAATTTTCCCAGCACCATCTATTGAATTAGGATTCTTTTCCCCACTGTATGTTTTTGTCTGCTTTGTCAAAGTTTAGATGGCTACATGAGGATGATTTTCTATCACGGCTCTCAGTTCTGTTCCATTGGTCTATCTCTCCGTTCTTGTGCCTGTGCCATGCTGTTTTAGTTACTATAGCCCTGTAGTATAGCTTGAAGTTTGGTCAACTGATGCCTCCCAATTTGTTCTTTTTGCTTAAGATTGCTTTTGCTATACGAGGGCTTCTGTGCTTCCATACGAAGCATAGAATTATTTTTTCTAGATCTGCAAACAATGATGTTGGTTGCATTGAATCTGTAGATCCCTGTGGGTAGTATAGACATTTTTAAAATGTTGATCCTACTGACCCATGAGCATGGTATGGTTTTCCACCTCTTCACATCCTTTGCTATTTCCTTCCACAGTTTTACGAGTTCTCCCTGTAGAGGTCTTTTATCTTGTTAGTTAAATATATTACTAGGTATTTTATTTTCTTTGTTGCTTTTGTGAAGCATTTTGAGTCTTTGATTTGGTTCTCAGTTTGACTGTTGTTGGCGTATAGGAATGCTGCCGATTCCTGTACACTGATTTTCAACCTGAGACTTTGCTGAGTTTCTTTATGAATTCCAATAGTCTCATGGCAGAATCTTTGGGGTTTTCTAGACCCCAAAATCATATCATTAGCAAAGTGATAGTTTGACCTCTTCTGCCCCCATTTGGATGCCTTTGATTTCCCTGTCTTGGCTGATTGCTCTGGCTACGACTTCCAGTACTATGTTGAAGACAAGTGGTGATAGACAGCAACTTTGGTTCCACTTCTACGCCGGAATGCTTTCAAGTTTTCCCCGCTCAGCATGATGTTGGCTATGGGTTTGCTATATATGGCCTTTATCTTTTTAGGTAGATTCCATCTATGGTGATTTTGTTAAGCCTTCCCATCAAAAAAGGGTGCTGAATGTTGTGGAATGCTTTCTCTGCATCTATTGAGAGGATCCTATCGTCTTTGTTTTTACTTCTATTTATATGGTGACTGACATTTCTAGATTTGTTTATGTTGAACCATACCTTCATCTGTGGGAGGAAGTCAACTTGGTTGTGGTGGATTTTTTTTTGATGAACTGAATTATATTTCCTATGATTTTATTGCAAATTTCTGCATCTATATTCATAACAGATATTGATCTGTAGTTTTCGTCTTTTGTTGAGTCCTTCCCTGGCTGTGGTATCACAGTGATGTTGGTTTCGGAAAACATGCTGGGAGTATTCCTTCCTTCCTGATGTTGTGGAGTAGTTTCTGCAGGATAGGCACCAGTTCTCTGTAGGTCTGATACAATTTGGGTGTGAAACCATCTGATCCAAGAACTTTCTCTTTAGGAAGGTTTGTTATTGCTGCTTCCACTTTGATACTTGATATTGGTCTGTTCAGGAATTCTATTTCTTCCTGACTGAACTGTGTGTTTCTGAGAGTTTGTTCATTTCCTCAACATTTTCAAGTGTATGTGCATAGAGATGTTTGATAGTATTCATAGATGATAGTTTGTACTCCCATGACAATAGTTGTAATGTAGCCTTTCTCGTTTCTGATTGAGATTAGATTCCTTTCTTTTCTGCTTCTCATTAATCTAGCAAGAGGCTGCCAATTTTGTTTATCTTTTCAATGTACCAACCCTTTGTTTTATTACTCTTCCCTACAGTTTTGTTTGTTTTTTATTTTTTGTATCGATGTCATTTAGTTCTGCTCTGATCTCTGTTATTTCTTTTCTTTTGCTGGGCTTGTGGTTGCTTTGCTCCTTCTCTTGCAGTTCTCTGAGATGATTCATTACATTGTTGCTTTGTGACCTTTCCATCTTTGGATGTAGGCATTTATGGATATACATTGTCCTCTCAGGACTGCTTTAGCTATGTCACACAGATTTTGATACGCTATGTCTTTATCATTTAGTTGAAAGAGTTGGTTTCCATCTTAATTTCCTCCTTAACTGAAGAATTTTTCAGCAGAAGGTTGTTTAGTTTCCTTGACTTTGTATAGAGATCAGAGTTCATGTTGGAGTTGATTTCTAAATTTATTCCACTGTGGTCTGAGAAGATGCATGGTATAACTTCTATTTTTACTAGTTTGTTGAGACAATCCTTGTGGCCTAGAATATTGTCAATCTTAGAGAATGTCCCATGAGCTGATAAGAAAAACGTACATTCAGTGGTTTTGGGGTAGAATGTTCTGTAACGGTCAGTCAGGCCCATTTGTTCTAGAGTTCTGTTTAAGTCCATTGTTTATTTTCTATTTGGAGGATCTGTCCTGTTCTGTCAAGGTGTGTTGAAGTACCGGGCTATTACAGTGCTGCTGTTTATCATTTTGTTTAGATAAAGTAGGATGTGGTTTATGAATCTAGGTACAATTAACTTAGGGTGTATAAATATTTAGAATCACTGTATCTTCTTGTTGGATTGTACCCTTCATTGTTATATAGTGACCATCTTTGTCTTTCAATACTTTTGTTGAAGACTAAGTTATCTGAAATCAGAACTGCTAAGCCGGCTTACTTTTCGCTTCCATTTATGTAGAATATTTTTTTCCATCCCTTTACGTAAAATCTGAATGCATCCTTGTGCATTAGATGTGTTTCCAGAAGACAGCAGATCCTTGGCTTGTATTTATTTATCCATTCGGCCAGCCTATGTATCTTTAGTGGGCACATGAAGCCATTCACATTTATTGAAGAAATTATTAAGTGGGGCAGATTTCTGTTCATCCTGTTGAGTTGAGCTTTGTAACTTTGTATTCTGTCTTGAGCCACTGTGGTACCTGGCCTTTGACCTTTACGTTTTGGAGGATTTGACACGGTTGAGTGTTTACTGTGCTGATCCGTGTGTAACGCTGTCCTGACTACTTCCTAGAGGGCAGATCTTGTGTTGATGAATTCCCTCCGTCTTTGCTTGTCTGGGATGGTCTTTATTTCTCCTTCATACAAGAAAAGTTGCTTCAGTCTTGATACTGCTCCTTCCTCTGCGATTCCTAGGACATCCCTTCTCAGTGCCTTCAATTTGTTTAGGATTCGGTGAGTCACTGGGTCTCCAGAAACTTTGGGAATGGCACAACTTTGAGATTGGTAGCTTGGTTTGGTTTCCTTAGTCCAGGAAAAAACCCCAGCACCTGGGTCCACCACTCAGGAGGGTGTCATGGAGGGATGCTGCCTAAGCACTGATCCCAGCAGGGGCCCTGCCCCCATCAGTCTTCACCCGGACCCAGGGACGCCTGGCTATGGAGAAGACTTCAAGGTCACAACTGAGTCACAGTTTCGGACGCTCATTCTCTGGCCCAGATCACTAGGCTTTAGTCTGACTTTAGATTTTTGGGAACACCAGATGTCTGAGCAGGCCTTCAACGGTCATCTGCATTGGGGTAGCCCTCTCAGACTTCTGGCAGCATACGACCATCCGTAAAAATGTTCATCATGGCAACGTTCAGTTGGAACTTTGGGACACCTCGACCCGCATCCCAAATGGTTAGTAAATTAAAAGACCAGGAAATTGGGCCTGAGAATGGATCTCTGCTAGATGCCACCTGAACTTCCATCACCGCTGGCAGTGAAGAGTCTAACGTCCTCTACCTTCAAACTTTCTTTAAACTTGTTAGACTTCCTGGTCTTCACTCTGCCTGCCTCATGTCACTTCTGCTGCCTGCATCGCTCTCACTGCCTCACTGTCTGGACGAGGCTTCTCTTCTGGATCCATGGTTCCTCCTGCTTCCTCTCTGTCTCCATTTCCCTCACCTGAGCAGCCATTTCAGAGCCCCTGCCCGCCTGCACCCCCAACTACCTTTCTAGGAGGCTGCAGGGTCAGAAGGCATTGCAGTCAGGATGAATGCCACCCCTTTCCTGTCTGAGGTCATTCTCTTCTTTAAAGGTCCCAGGTAAGAATAGGACAAGACCACACCCTGCTGTGGGAGCTGAGCCCTGCCTTCACCACAACTCCGGTTCCCTGGAGTAAAAATGCCCCAGGAAGTGAGCTCTTCCAGGACCGTGTCCCCTCTGAACAAGAAGCGCCCTGGAATAGCAAGTGCCCTCTTCCTAACATGAGAGATCACACTGGCATCAGGAACTGGCTGGCCCATCCTGAACAGTCGTCCGCCATACCCACGCACCCTCTGAACCTGCTTCAGTGTGACAGGCATGTCTGGCTCTGGGACAGACTCAACTTTGTCACACTAGGATGGCCCAGCCTTAGGGATCTCTCTCTGGCACAGGTAACAACACTGGAGCCACGTCCTCTGCTCTTCCTGAATTTTCAGGGCCTCTGTTTCCCTCTCCTACCTCCCACTTCACAGTGAAAGGTCAAACACAAGTCCCCTGTGTGTTCCACAGCTTCTCTGTCTGCTGGGAGATGAAGTCTTTGAATCCTCTCGTTGTGCTTCTTCCCCTCTCCCTCCCCTACTCTTCACTTCCCCTCCCCACCCCACCCCTTTTCCTCCCCATCAGTCCCTTCCACTCCCTAACCCACCCACTCATCCCCTCCTCCCCATACCCCCCACCTCACCCCTCCCTTATTGATCAGGAAGCTGCTGGAGAACTGGTAGTGTGGCCATAGCAACACTGTTTCATCCTCGTTACTTAGCAGTGTTGGTGTAGGCAGTACAGTTAGTGTCGGTGGACGGTAGTGCTAGCATGGTACACTCAGTGCTGCCTGTCAGTGGTGTCAGCAGAGCACAGTCAGTATGGTTTGCTGGAAGTGCTACCATAGTACAGTCGATTGTCTGTCAGTAGTGACAGCATAGTGCAGTCAGTATTGTTAGGACAGTATTATTGGTACTGTTAGCCTGGTTCATGTAGCTAGTATCGCACTACTGTTAGTGTTCCTAGCCTAGGTTGTGTAGCTGGCAGTGTTTGCTAGTTACCTGGCACAGCTAGGGCAGAGTTCGCGTAGATTGATGTGACCAAGCAGCAGGGCGTCACCTGCAATGTGTGCAATGAGGCGCTGAACAATGACAAGCTACTGAAGGAAAGTGGTTGGTGCAGTGTCAGATGGGGCCAAGGTAGCTATGAAAATAATGTCGAAGGCACTGACCCGGGACCTCTGTGTGTTTTGCCATGCCCTCAAAGATCTAGTGGCAGTGCCAGAGAAGACCTAGCTTGTTGAGATCCGGGGCTGCTTAGATGGCACTTAAATGATTCCTTTAGAAGTAAGTGACACTTGGCCAAGGAACAAATGTTGGGGACTGACATTATACTTTCTTGGTTTAAGAATTAAATTGAGTGAGTAATATACCTGCTCTGCCCAGAGCGTTTAAAAGTAATGTGTTCCGGATAGGATCCCTGTGACAAATGAGGTTGTTGCCCAGAGGCATAACAAAGGACCTGATCTACAAGTAAGCAAGAGCTGTCCAGCCCCAGGGCAGCGGGGGTGTGGAGGCCACACGATAAACACATTGGTTCTGTGATTGCTGCTTAGCCCCATAAGATGGGTGGTTAGTCAATGACGGGTAAGACCCTTAAGGGAAGTGCAACCTAAGCCAAGCACAGCCAGAGGAGCTCAGTCTAAGAGGTACTGCGGACAAAAAATGGCCCCTGTGGCTGCCTTGCCCATCCTTGCTAATCTCGGTCTGTGATTTATGCCTGGCGCCCAGAGCAACCACCTGGAAACCTTGAGTCAGGGGAAATCTGTGACCTTAAGGCTACATGTTCTGGAATATATGGCCATTGCTACAATGTCTGGGTGGTTACGTATAAGGAACTAACTTTAATTTTTTAGAGTATAAAAGTAAAACTGACGTGGTGTATTAATACTCGAGTCACGTAATCGTCTATACGTGTGTCTGTGTTTTTCTTTTGAGTTCTGTGTTCATCCTCCGTCCTATAAATGGGCCATGGCAGAAAAAAAAAAAAAAAAGAAAGAAAATAAATAAAAATAATGTCCCACCAGAGCCTCCAAGGCCTGAAACTTGTCAATATGGAGGTCATAACGAGAAGCCCACCTCCTTCAAATGACGAGGGACATGTGGGTGAATAGGCAGGAGATGCCAGAGGAGACCAGGAAACCACAGTGGCTGCCTGCGCATGAGTCCCTGTCCGAGCACTGTGCCCTGCTGCCATGGCAGACAGCCAGGAGGAGTCACCATGAAACATCCAGGGAAGCCAACGGCCACCAGGCTGGGTGGTCTGAGGGACAGACCTCAATCTCCCCTCTGAAGGGGCCTGGGCCACAGGAGCTTACCAAGAGACGTCGCAACTTCACCCCTTCCTGCCAGCCCAAAGGATCCACCGCGAACAGGCAAACAAGGTGGTGGTGGCGGACAATGCTGAAGTGCAGAGAGCAAGCAACACGGCCGCACCTGCGGGTGACACCTGTGGGTGAGAGCCGGGAACACGCAGCCCGCTGCCTTCAGAGGCCTCAGAGCCACACGAGAGTGAGCTGCGGCAGGGCCTCCAGCCCTGGGGACAAGAGGGCCCCTCCACACCCATGGGGTCCCCTTGGCTTCCCATTTTCTTGATGCTTAACAGCCCAGTGAGTGGTCACCCAGTGCTGCTATCCTTAAAATCCCTTCCCTCCCCTCCGCCTTCCCCTCCATTCCAGTCCCCTTCCCATTTCCCTTCCCCTTCCCCGTTCACTCCCTTCCCGCCTTTTCCTTCCCTTCGCCCTTCTGTCTAGCCCCTGGCTCTCACCCCTTCAGCAATGCCTGGGTTTTTTTCTTGTTTTATCATTTATTTGTTTTGTTTTTCATGTCATTACACGTTACGCCCCAAATATGGGAGATTCAAATACATTTGAATTAGTTTGTGAAGTAACTTTGTTTCTACCGACCTATAACTCTGATGCTCTGGAAGCTTTAAAAAGTGAAATACAAATATGAAGGAGGACAATGAAGAAATAAATAGCACTTTTAAGGAAACAAAATATGATTTGTGTGAATATTAGCATAACAGTGCTGGTAATATTCTGAAATTTCAGTTCTTCTTCTGGTAGAAGCTCACCAGGAGACAAATGCCATGACAGCAGAAGCAGAGACACAAGTATGTCTGGCCACACTTCGTGCATCTTATTTTATTTATTATAGCTTCAATCGTATCACTTTTAACAGACAAGTCCTAGCTGCAGACGTGTATGCGGTTCGATGTGAATGGTAGGTATACCTGCACCACATGGAATGGTGACACGAAGCTAACTGACATATCCATCACCTCAGAAAGCAAATGCAGAGTGATGTCACTTCCCTGTTGATTCTGCAAAGCTGACCTCACAGAAGTAGAGGAGTGTGACGGTGAGGAGTGGCTGGGGTGGCAGAGAGAGGGCATGCAAAGTTGCTCACAGGGCTCAGATTTTCAGACAGACAGGAGGAAGAAGCTCTGACGTGTGCTGCACAGCAGGGTGACAAGAGTCCACAAGACTGCCCTACATACTTCAAAATCCTGAGAGGCCCCTACACATGTCTCCTGGCCTTTAGAATGGAGGCCAAGAAGACCCTGAGTCCGGCGGCCAGGCAGGACTCACCACTGCAGGCTCTTAGATGGGGCGCCCCATCCCCTCCAGAACCTGCTCAGCCCTCCTGTTGCCCTGGGAGCCCAGGCTCTGCCAGTCCATCACTGGCTGTGTCTCATCAGGTCAGTCCCTTCACCTCTCTGTGCCTCCTACCCCTCATCTGCAAAATGGTGGTAGCAGTAGATCCAACAGTGCCTGGTACAGAGTATTTTCTCAATAAACATGAGTTGTCACTAGTACTCCCTCCTCCCACCTAGGCAAACACCTCAGCAGTTATTGCTTCTTTCCAGATCTTTCCTGGTGGCCTCTTAAGATATACTCACATGTAAACTTTCTGCTTATAACAGCAATGCCAGTTTGCCATGCAAAGCTTCAGGAGACACAGTACTGAGAGTGAATCCTTACCAAGTGCTCTCTACATATATCCATTCCCATAACCAGCCTAGCAGTGAGGCACAGTTGGTATTCTCCACTTTAGAGATGTGGCAGCCAAAGCGCAGAGAGCTGCAGTCATTTGCCTAAGGGGACACGGCTGCTGGACAGCAGAGCTGGGACTTGCCCCAGACGGTCTGGTTTCAGAGTCCATGTCCCTTCACCACTGTGTCACCTGCTCCCCGGGAGACACGAAGGAACGCCCTCAGTCCCCATCACACAATTCCTGCTCACGTTTCCCACTTGTTGGTCATCATCTTTCAGCTGCGTGCATAGACACACATAATTTCTGCTTAGCCAAAAGCATGGTTTTCCCCCGATTTGAATAAGGGTTCAGATCTATTATTTCAATAGAACCTATGAGCGTCAAAGAGAATGGTCCCACTCTTCCCAGAAAAGCAAGAGTTTCTGTGGTGAATGCCTAACATGCGTTTCTTGCCCAGTCCACAAAGATCGGATGCCCAGACTGCAGATCCCCGACAAATTAGCAAGAACTTATTAAGAAAAAGCCATACCAGGGGAGGGAATCCAGATGGCTGATGACAAACACCGCCAGGCAGAGTGTCTCTGCAGAAAAGACAGATTTCAACACCCCACTGACGGCACAAGAGAGATCTCCAAACAGAAAATTAATGAAGAAATAATGGACTTAAAGAAAATTCTAGAATAATTGGGTCTGACTGACATTTAAGGAACATTCTACCCAAAATCCACTGAATATACGTTCTTCTCATCAACTCACGGGGCATTCTCTAAGATTGACCATATCCTAGGACACAAAGTAAACCTCAAGAAATTTAAAAAAATAGAAATCATACCATGTATCTTCTCAGATCACAGTGGAATAAAAGTAGAAATCAACCCTAACAGAAACTCACATTTCTACACAAAAACGTGAAAATTAAACATCCTCCTACTAAATGATTACTTCATAAATGAAGAAATCAAGATGGAAATAAAAAAATTCTATGAAGAAAACGACAATGGAGAGACAAGTTATCAACTCCTCTGGGACACAGCTAAAGCAGTTCTGAGAGGAAAGTTTATCTCCATAAATGCCTATAACCAAAAGTCAAAAAGATCACAAATAGACAATCTAACGAAACGACTCAAAGAGCTGGAAAAAGAAGAACAGACCAGCCCCAAACCCAGCAGAAGAAGTGAAATCAACAAGATCAAACCAGAACTAAACAAAATTGAAAACAGGGAAGCTATTCAGAAGATTAATAAAACAAAAAGTTGGTTCTTTGAAAAAATAAACAAAATTGACATGCCACTGGCTAAGCTAACGAAAAGCAGAAAAGAGACATCTCTAATAAGCTCCATCAGGAACAAAAAAGGAGATATCATAACTGATCCTAAACAGATACAAGATATAATTTATGAGTACTATAAAAATCTTTATGCACACAAACTGGAAAATGTGGAGGAAACGGACAAATTTCTAAAACACACAGCCTCCCTAGGCTCAACCAGGAAGAAATAGATTCCCTGAACAGACCAATCTCAACAGCTAAAATAGAAACAGCAATTAAAAATCTCCGGAGAAAGTAAAGTCCCTATCCAGATGGTTCCACACCTGAATTTTACCACACTTACAAAGAAGAACTAGTACCTATCTTGCAGAAACTATTCCACAACATCGAGAAGAACAGAAACCTCCCCGACACCATTTATGAAGCGAATATTACTCTGATACCAAAACCAGGAAAGGATGCAACAAAAAAAGAAAACTACAGACCAATATCCCTAATGAATATAGATGCAAAAATTTTCAACAAAAACTTAGCTAACCGAATCCAGACGATTATCAAAAAAGTAATCCATCACGACCAAGTGGGCTTCATCCCAGGGATGCAGGGATGGTTCAACATACGTAAATCTATAAATGCAATTCACCACATAAACAGAAGCAAAAACAAAGACCACATGATTCTTTCAATAGATCCAGAAAAAGCTTTTGACAAAATTCAACACCCTTTCATGATACGAACACTTAAGAAAATAGGCATAGAAGAAACATACCTAAAAATGATACAAGCCATATATGACAGACCCATAGCCAACATCATACTGAATGGGGAAAAATCGAAATCATTCCCACTTAGAACTGGAACCAGACAAGGCTGCCCACTATCTCCACTTCTATTCAACATAGTGCTGGAAGTCCTGGCTACACCAATCAGACAGGAAAGCGGAATTAAAGGTTTCCAAATAGGGGCAAAAGAGATGAAACTTTCACTGTTTGCTGATGATATGATATTATATTTAGAAAACCCCAAAGATTCAACCAAGAAACTCCTGGAACTGATCAATTAATTTAGTAAAGTCTCAGGATACAAAATCCATACACAGAAATCAGAGGCATTCATATACGCCAAAAACAATCTAATTGAGAACCAAATCAAAGACTCAATTCCCTTCACAATAGCAACAAAGAAATTAAAGTACCTAGGAATATACTTAACCAAGGAGGTCAAAGACCTCTACAGGGAGAACTATGAAACGCTGAGAAAGGAAATAGCAGAGGATACAAACAGATGGAAATCCATACCATGCTCGTGGATCGGCAGACTCAATATCATCAAAATGTCTATACTACCCAAACTGATCTACAGATTCAATGCAATACCTATTAAAATCCCATCAGCATTCTTCACAGATATAGAAAAAATAATTTTACGCTTCGTATGGAACCAAAGACGACCCCGAATATCAAGAGCAATTCTAGGCAACAAAAACAAAATGGGAGGCATTAACATGCCAGATATCAAACTATACTACAAAGCTATAGTAATTAAATCAATATGGTATTGGCACAAAAATAGGAATATTGACCAGTGGAACAGATGTGAGAATCCTGATATAAAACCATCCTCATATAGCATCTAATCTTTGACAAAGCAGACAAAAATATACGCTGGGGAAAAGAATCCCTTTTCAATAAATGGTGCTGGGAAAACTGGATAGCCACCTGTAGAAGGCTAAAACAGGACCCACACCTTTCACCTCTCACAAAAATCAACTCACGCTGGATAACAGACTTAAACCTAAGGTATAAAACTATTAGAACCCTAGAGGAAAAAGTTGGAAACACTCTCCTAGACATCGGCCTGGGCAAAGAGTTTATGAAGAAGTTCCCAAAGGCAATCACAGCAGCAACAAAAATAAATAAATGGGACATGATCAAACTACAAAGCTTCTGCACAGCCAAAGAAATAGTCATGAAACCTACAGAATGGGAGAAAATTTTTGCATCCTATGCATCCGATAGGGGACTGATAACTAGAATATACTTAGAACTCACGAAAATCAGGAAGAAAAAATCAAATAACCCTATTAAAAAGTGGGCAAAGGACTTGAACAGAAACTTTTCTAAAGAAGACAGAAGAATGGCCACCAAACATATGAAAAAATGCTCAACATCTCTAATCATCAGGGAAATGCAAATCAAAACCACAATGAGATATCACTTAACTCCAGTGAGAATGGCTTGTATCAAAAAGTCTCCAAATAACAAATGCTGGTGTGGATGCGGAGAGAGGAACACCCCTACACTGCTGGTGGGACTGCAAACTAGTTCAACCTCTGTGGAAAGCAATATGGAGATACCTTAAAGCGATATAAGTGAATCTACCATTTGATCCAGCCATCCCATTGCTGGGCATCTACACAAAAGATCCAATGACACTCTACAAAAAAGACACCTGTACTTGAATGTTTATAGCAGCAAAATTCATAATTGCAAGGCTGTGGAAACAGCCCAAGTGCCCATCAATCCAAGAATGGATTAATAAAATGTGGTATATGTATACCATGGAGTACTATTCAGCTCTAAGAAACAATGGTGATATAGCACATCTTATATTTTCCTGGTTAGAGCTGGAACCCATACTACTAAGTGAAGTATCCCAAGAATGGAAAAACAAGCACCACATATACTCACCAGCAAACTGGTATTAACTGAGCAGCACCTAAGTGGACACATAGGTACTACAGTAATAGGGTACTGGGCGAGGGGAAGGGGGGCGGGTATATACATACATAATGAGTGAGATGTGCACCATCTGGGGGATGGTCATGCTGGAAACTCAGACTTGGGGGAGGGGGGGAAGGGGAATTTATTGAAACCTTAAAATCTGTACCCCGATAATATGCTGTAAAAAAAAAAAAAAAAGCCCTACCAGGTCCTTTCATTGTGCCATATTTCACTCCAGCTCAGCTGAGACGGGAGCGGTGTGAGGGGGCGGTGGGGAGGACAGCCATAAAGACAGCTGGGTGTGAACGTGGCAACTTTCAAGTACCAGGGCAGGTGGACATTCCCTCACTGGCCAGCTGTGAAGCCACAAAAACATTCTGACAGGAGCGGCGACATGGGTAAAACTGATGGAAGTGAAATGCTGAATGCTCTAGGATATCCCAAAGGTAGAAGAAGTGAAAAGCAGACAGACAGTTAAGAGAATCCACTTGATAAAGGTTATTTTGCAATCAGCTGTCACTGTATTTGCTTATGATTGATTTTATTTCATTTTAGCCACAGTAATCCAATGACTTCAAGGACCTCATCTATTTTCTATTACATTGCCTACTAGAAAGATGAAACACGTCTTTCTCATTGGTTCGTTGAATGAGATGGGATGTCCTTGCAGAACTCTGATGCTTAGAAAACAGCAGAACCTTTCTTTGATATGGATGCCAATACCAGTTGAGTCAACAGTGTGATCACTAGAGTATACTGGAAGCAGCGCTTTTTGACTTCTGAGACTAAGTACCGAAAGGCCTTCCCGCTTCCTCAGTCACCAGAACGGTCTCCCTGGGAGCCCCGAAGGCACACAGAAGGCTGAGTCCCCGGAGGGTGCCAAGCTGGAGAGGCCGTGTGTGGGTGGTCCAGTGGACACTCCCAGATACGCCTAGACTTCCGGCCAATCCTGTCAAAGCGCCAGACCTGCGAGTGAAGAAGCTTCCAGATTCTAGACACAACTATCAGAGTCATCCCTAGGTGCTTGCATCCTCCCAGCTGAGGCTCCAGGATTCCTGGGGCAGAGACAGGATGCTCTGCCCTGTCCACACATAAAATAAAATGTGTGCCCCATGCCATAAAATAAAATAGTTGATCGCTTGCACCATTAAGTGTCTGAGGTGTTTGATAAAGCAGGAAGACAGAAGTGAAACCATAGGTCCAACAAGGCAGGCAATAAACCCACTGGTTATGGAAGCCACACCTGGACTCTGATACTTAGTTCTGGGAGACATATATCAAAAGATTAAAATACAAACATGTTCAGAAAAGAACGAGTATTCCCTTACAGGAAAAGAAATGAAAAGACTGAAGGTAATTGTGAACTAAAATAAAATATTAAGGCTCCCCCCCCTCCCTGCACTGGCTGGCTGAACAGACGCCCTCCTGACTGAGGGGCTATCCTAAAACTAAATTACCTGCCACAGGGAGGGAGGTCAGACATGCCTCATTATGCCTTCTCCCTTCTTGGAGACATCCTTTGTAACTCACTGGCAGGCCTAAGGGCTATGTAAAACAAACCTGCAGGTCCTCAACTGACAACAAATATATGTCCACTGACTTGTCTCTGATTAACAGACCTCCTTATCTTAAAACTTTCCAAACCTTTAGACAGAGCTTCATGTCTTTAACCAATTATTAGTCAAAGAATCTTTAAACCCAACTATCACCTATAAGGCCGTGCTTCCGGTTGGTCCATTTTCTTGGGAAAAAAACCAATGTACACTTTCCATGGATTGATCTATGACTTCACCTGTAACCCGTCTCCCTGAAATGTATAAAACCAAACTGTAACCCACCCACAGCAAGTCTACTTGCTCAAAGCTTCTTGGGTGTGGTTCTGGGTCATGGTCCTCAAATCTGACTCAGAATAAACCTCTTTAAATTATTTTACAGTTTGGCTCCTCCAGGAAACACAGGTAAGAGCTGGTCAATCAGCATTTTGAGACCTCTCGGGGGCACTAGACCCCAAAAGAGAAAAACTAAGACATGTAAGAAGGTGGGACCGACTCACTGGTGAAACACTGAGGAGACCCACCCACAATCAGCACACTCTCATCCATGACACCCAACCCTACACCACAGTTCCCTTGCTTCTTTTGATGAAAAATGGGAAACACGTCCTTTAAAAATGAGGAAAGACAAACAGAATGACCCCCTGAGGCACCCCAGTTAGTTTATGGCACCTCTACTTTCAAGTATTTGAGTAAATGGAAAGGTTCAGAGGCATGCCAGGATTTCTAGGGCTGAAGCTGGTTATAGTCCATTCTTGTGCACAAGTCTTTACCAAAGGACAAAGAACATGACAGAAAATTCAGAGCTCAAATGGTCGACCTACTGCTATAGAGTTAATATGCCTCTCAAGCTTTTTCAACTTTGACCCACAGGCCTAATTAGGTTACTGATCAGGGCAACTATAGTTTGCCACGTAAACAAGTTCCAGTTTTGTCAGAAGAAATTTGGATCCAATTGTCTTGTTTTCAAACTGGTGAGTTGTGTTACCATCTCATGGCTAGAGTTCTAGGGTAAAACCTATTAGAATTCTCTGTCTGTGTGTGCGTGTGTTTAGGTATGTTTTGTGTATGTCCTTGTATTATGTTTGTGTTTACATGGTTCCAGACTGGCTTAAATGTAAGGGAGTGTTCATAAATTAATGAAACAAACCCAAATGGTTCATGTGAACTTAGTAATCCTTGGCAAATGAGTTGGGTTCTTATTATTTTAATAAAAGGGTATTATTTGTAAAGTAATAAAAAAATATTTTCAAAATGTCACCATATGTTTGTTTTTGCCTGGGTTTTAACAGGCATTTGTATGTTCTTGAGGTGTTGAGATATGACATAAAGTTTATAAAACTATATATAAACTCAGACAAAATAAGAATGGTAAATTTAATATTATTGGTCTAATAACAACTAAATTTCCTGACTTACCAAAAAAATACCTATGTGTTTAACTATAAGGTAAAAATATAGACATGCCTAAGTGTCAGCAAATTAGAATAAATAAAATACCAAGTAGACACAGCACAAAAGCAGAAACTTATGGTCAAAGCTTCATGAAAATATTTTGGTTTTGGTCTCTTAATCCCAACTGCAGATACAGTTTATTTCCCTTGGTATCAGTGTCTGCGGAAAGGTACACAATGTGTTTCTTACTGATTCTTTCTGCCATCAGAGATTAACACTGCCCTTAGGGATTCAAAGCTGTCCTAAAAGTTGTAGTTGCAAGAGGTTAAACTGGAAGCTTTAGATTTCCCTTAGTCTTGTCCACTTTTGTCCTACTCTTTACAAGCTAGCCGGTTATGTGTACATTATGTGGTTATGACAAAATTTTAGGCTAGGAAAAAAATGCCTACACTGTTAACTTTTGCACAGTGATTTAAGAAAAAAAAAAAAAAGGAAATGATTGTTAACATCTGATGAGAATCTCAAAACAGTCTTGCTCTTTAGAAATAGTGCATATACTCAAGTTTATATCCAAGTTGAGAAATAATGTTTTGAGACTACTTAGATTGTTTTAAAAACAACTTAATCTTGATCCTCATACAAAAGAAAAAGGTGTTACAACTTTGTGTCATTGTTTGAGTTGTTACAAATTGGTGCTGAATTTTTTTCTGTCTTAATCAAGTAATATCATGTTGATGGCTATCAGAAAATTCTCCTAAAATGAAGGCTTCAGAAGCAAAGATTCTCTAGCCTTGCCTTGTCTGACTCTCTCTTCTTCCAATTCTTCCCTGAAGCTGTCCATAGAAATCAAAATGCCAAGGCAGGACGTAAAGGCCACAAGCCCTTGTCTGAAACCTCGCCATAAAACCTAAAATTCTTGTTTGTAAAAACTGGCCATGAAGTAATTATCTGACCTACTTTGTGTTACCATAAAACCCCCATTCCAGGAAGGGCCCTTGCTACAAGGAAGGCAGCGGCACTCAGAAGATGCCCAACAGAATCTACACAGAGAGGCCTTGCTGGGTTCCCCACTCAGCCTGTTTGAATGAGCTCACACCCTTTTTGTCCAATCGCATTTCTACTTGACTGTCCATATTTTAAAAACAAAAATGGATCATTTCTCCTGCCGCTTTGAGTGTTCATTTCCAAGGTGTCTATGTATAAATTTTAGATTTGTCCTACTAATCTTAATGTCAGTAAAGTTTTCCACAATTCTTTATAGGAACAGAGGCCATTGCTCCCTACAGTTTGACTTAACTTTGGGGGCCAGGAACTCTTTGATCCCTATGATGTCAATATATTTGGTTTGGGGATGTGGTGCTTTGGAAGGATCTAATTAACTAATACACAATACAGTCTAAAATGTATACTATGTTTATATAATTTAACAATGATATTACATTGTTTAAAATAACAGGTCTTATTGAAATACTCATCTTTCTCTTGGTAAATATTTATGAGTTTACAAAAACAAGTAAAAATATATTGATCCCTATTCTGTATTATATATCGAATTTACAGGGTATAAAAATAGTCAGCAAAATATAACTTAAGGTAATAACTAAGTGAACTACTAGAATAAATAAATGAATTAGAGAAATATGAATGGGAAAACACAAATGAAATTTTCATATAATTTAAAATCTTAAAGTCATGTTATGTTAAGATGATCATGAAATGTCTGAGTCATACATGCGATACTAAACCATTTCAAACATAAGTTTATATACCTTGATATCTTATTTTTAAATATATTTAGGAATCCTAATAAAATTGGTGACTGACAACACTTCAAAGTTACTCTAACTTCCTACGTTTTTCTAAGTATTGATATTATAATTAATATACGTAACTAAAATTTTAGATGGAAGGGAAACAATTCAATTTTTTAAAAATAAATAATGTTGGAAGGTTCCATAGAAAGGGAGAGAACCAGGATGTCGAGAAGTTTTGACTTTCACGTGGCTCTGGTACCACCATGCAACCACTGCTTCAAAGAGGTCAGGCCCTTCCTATCTCTTTCCACAGTTTTCCCTTTAGAATACATCATCGTTATTTCATACCTACGTTACTACAAGCATGACTGTCACAAAAGTACTCAATATGCTCAAAATTTTGAAAAATGATTTCTACTTATTAAAATGTCACGAAAGCCAATTGGCACTATCACAGTGAAGGGAAACAATTCTATATAAAATTTTTTAACAAGAAGGTTATAGGACAAAAATACTAACAGTTTTGTTAAAAAATGATAATTCTGTCTCCTTTATTGGTTTTAAAACTGCTTTAAATTAAATAAGCAAATAATAATTAAAATTAAATGGCTATAAAAGTTAAAGGTCATAAAAGATTTATAAAAATCTTAACTTACAGTCAGACTGTTTAAAAATAGATGGATTTGTATATAAGATTTCATGAAAATTAACTTGATCATGAATACACTAATACAATAAAAAGTTCAGTTTTCTCTTTTGACCTAGATTTTCACATGATATTAATAGCAATAACAAAAAATTTTAGGAATAACAAATTTTTTTTTCATCTTTGGAATAAACTACAAAAAGGTGGGGGAGGAGAAAAAGAGACAGATTCAGCCTCTTCATTCCCTTCTGCTTCAGTCTGTCTACTAGGTCTTAACACTTGTTTGAGAAACAGAGTCTCCTTTCTACCAAAGAATAGGATTTTTGAATTTTAAAAAGATTAAAATTATCAGTTTGGCTAAGGAAATGTCTATAATTTTATAATAACATACAATCTTGTTTCATGACAAGTGTCTTATGATAAATAATTCATAATTTTCTGCTCTTTAAGCGTTCACTAACATTTAAAGTTACTACAACTAAAAATTCTAGTCAATACATGTGATTCTATAAAGTGTACCAAAGAATAAAATGTTTTTAATAAGAAAGATGATAAAAGAAGCATAAAATGTGTTCTTATTAATATATATATTTTTGTCTAATTCCATGGTTCATTGAAGGTTAAATCAAAATATGGATTTAGAACCAAAATAAAACAAAATGAAAAGTAACTTGTGAACAAAACAAAAATACAAAAAAGGTAATGAATATAAAAATATTTTTTTTGATAAGAATGGTTAAGCAGAAAGTTTTTAGGCATATTTTATAGCTAGTGTGCAATCCATGCAGGTTGGGATAAAGTTTATAAAGCGAATTTATTGAGGAATTTTGTATCTGGCCCATTTAGTTACAACTAAAAAAGAAATTTTGGTTAACACAAAGTGTTCTGTAAACATGAATTAGCTCTTAATAAAAGTATATAATGTAGTCATTTTAATTCCATAACCTGTTTCCTCTAAGTTAAAAAAAAAAAACCAAACACAAACAGAATGTTATTTTTCATTTTTTGGCAACTGGCCTAAAAGAAACCCCACAAAAATTGTATACTGTATCAAGATTATCTGGGTACTCTCTTTACTAGGTTTTGACTAACTACAAAAACTAAATTTTAAAGGGTTTAAAGTTACACCCACATTACTTATTTCATCACCTTTAGAATTTTTGATGACTATCTCTCTTGGTTAAATAAATGACCCTTAGTTGATAGTGCCTTGTGATTATATTTGAACAAATGTTTTAATAAGCCTCTAATATTTTACAAACATTCCATACCCCAAATGCTAAAGCCAGCCTTTTGACCTGAAACTAACTTTTTCATATATTAGGGACACTGAAAGTCTAAGACTAATATATTACCTTTATGTGGTATGTTAAAACCATACAGAAAACACTGTCAAATATAAAATGGTGTTTAACTTTCTTTCGGTTATATTTGTATAGGGTTATGATTAATATATATATACCGGTATTATAAATTATAATATTATAATAATTATAATATTGATATGTCTGAGTGTATGTAATCAGTAATGATGATAGTGATTATGTTACATAACTGTATGCCAGAAAAATAGCAGCTCTGTCAATTGTCTCTTTAACCATAACTAGCCTAAGACATTTATTTTACTTTAAATCATCTCAAAAATTGTTTTATTTTTTTCTAAACTAGCTAAGTCCAAAGTTTACTTCAAGGAAAATCATGGAAAGAACTGACAAGTTCTCTTAAATATAGGATTCTAATACATTTGGAGATAATATACCATTGCACTAAAACCAAAAAAGCTTCCAGGACTTTAATTAAAAAACTACTTTTAATTAAAGTAGTTAAGACTTTAATTAAAAAAGTACTCTACTTTCTTTGTTGCTATTTTGAAGGGAATTGAGCCTTTGATTTGGTTCTCACTTTGACTGTTGTTGGCATATATGAATGCCTCTGATTTCTGTGTATTCATTCAGTATCCTGAGACCTTAGTGAATTCATTTCTCAATTCCAGGAGTCTCTTGGTTGAATCCTTGGGGTTTTCTAGGTATAATATCATATCATCAGCAAAGAGTGAGAGTCTGAACTCTTCTGCTCCCATTTGGATGCCCTTAATTCCACTCTCTTGTCTGATTGCTGTAGCAAGGAATTCCAGCACTATGTTGAATAGAAGTGGAGATAGTGGGCAACCTTGTTTTGTTCCAGTTCGAAGTGGGAACGCTTTCAATTCTTCCCCATTCAGTATGATATTGGCTGTGGGTTTGTCATGCATGGCTTATATCATTTTTAGGTAAAGCCCTGTCTATGCCTATTTTGTTGAGCGTTCTTCTCATAAAAGGGCGTTGAATTGTGTCAAATGCTTTTTCTGCATATATTGAGAGGACCATATGGTCTTTGTTTTGCTTCTGTTTCTATGGTGAATGACATTTATAGATTTGCATATGTTGAACCATCCCTGCATCCCTGGGATGAAGCCACTTGGTTCTGATGGATTATCTTCTTGACAAGCACCTGGATTCGAATGGCGAGGATTTTGTTAAGAATTTTGGCATCTATATTCATAAGGCATACTGGTCTGTAGTTTTCTTTTTTTGTTGCATCCTTTCCTGGTTTTGGTATCAGGGTTATGTTCGCTTCATATAATGTGTTGGGGAGGTTTCCATCCTTCTCGGTGTTATGGAATAATTTCTGCAGGATAGGCACCCGTTCTTCTTTGTAGGTGTGGGAAAATGCGGGTGTGAAATCACCTGGTCCAGGACTTTTCTTTTTAGGAAGGTTTTTTATTGCTGTTTCAATTTTAGTACTTGATATTGGTCTGTTCAGGAATTCTATTTCTTCCTGGTTACGCCTAGGGAGGCTGTGTGTTTCTAAGAAATTGTCCATTTCCTCCACATTTTCTAGTTTGGGTGCACAGAGGTTTTTGTAGTATTCATAAATTATATCTTGTATCTCCATGCCATCCGTTGTAATTTCTCCATTATTGTTCCTGATGGAGCTTATTAGAGATTTTTCTTTTCTGCTTTTTGTTAGTCTAACCAAAGGTGTGTCAATTTTATTTTTTCAGAGAACCAACTTTTTATTTTGTTAATCTTCTGTATGGTTTCCCTGTTGTCAATTTTGTTGAGTTCTGATTTGATCTTCATGATTTCACTTCTTCTGCTGGGTTTGGGGTCAGTCTGTTCTTCTTTCTCCTGCTCTTTGAGAGAATTCATAAGGTTGCCTATTTGTCATTTTTTCGACTTTTGGATATAGGCATTTATGGAAATACACTTTCCATTCAGACTGCTAAACTTTTCCACTCAGACACTCAGAATGTGTCCCACAGGTTTTGATAACTTGTGTCTCCTTTGTCATTTAGTTCAACGAATCTTTTGATTTCCATCTTGATTTCCTCGTTTATGAAATGATCATTCAGCAGAAGATTGTTTAGTTTCCATCACTTTGTGTGGAAATGAGAGCTCCTGTTAGGGTGGATTTCTACTTTTATTCATTAGGATCTCAGGAGATACATGGTATAATTTCTATTTTTTAAAATTGTTTGAGACATGCTTTATGTCCTAGGATATGGTCAATCTTAGAGAATGACCCATGAGCTGATGAGAAGAAGGTATATTCCGTGGTTTTTGGAAGAATGTCCTGTAAATGTCAATCAGGCCAGTTTGTTCTAGAGTTCTGTTTAATTCCATTATTTCTTTGTTGATTTTCAGTTTGGAGGATCTGTCCTGTGCTGTCAGTGGGGTGTTAAAGTCTCCGACTATCATGGTGTTGTTGTTTATCCATTTGTTTAGATCAAGTAGAGTTTGCTTTATGAATCTGGGTGCACCAAGGTTGGGTGCATATATACTTCACCTGTTATGTCTTCTTGTTGAACTGTACCCTTCACCATTAATAGTGATTTACTTTGTCTTTTATTACTTTTGTTGATTTATATACTACCCAAAGTGACCTATAGAGTCAATGCAATCCCTATCAAAATATCATCATCATTTATCGCGATCTAGAAAAAATAATTTTACACTTCCTATGGAACCAGAGAAGACCCCGTATAGCAAAATCAATCCTGGGCGATAAAAACAAAATAGGAAGTATCAATTTACCAGACTTAAAACTATACTACAAGGCTATACTAATTCAAACAGCTTTGGGATGGCACAAGAACAGGGACATTGACCAGTGGAACAGAACCGAGAACTCAGATATAAAACCATCCTCATATAGCCAACTAATCTTCAACAAAGCAGACAAAAACATACACTGGGGAAAAGAATCCCTTTTCAATAAATGGTGCTGGGAAAACTGGAAACCCACATGTGGAAGACTGAAACAACACACACACACCTTTCAGCTCTCACAAAAATCAACTCACGCTGGGTAAAAGACTTGAACCTTAGGTGTGAACCCATTAGAATTCTAGAGGAAAACGTTGGAAATCCTCTTCTAGACATTGGGTTAGGCAAAGAATTTATGAAGAAGACCCTAAAGGCAATCACAGCAGCAACAAAAATAAATAAAAGGGACCTGATCAAATTAAAAGCTTCTGCACAGGCAAAGAAACTGTCAAGAGAGCAAACAGACTACCCACAGAATGGGGGAAAATTATCACAAGCTACACATCTGATTAAAGGGCAAATAACTAGAATTTATTTAGAACTGAGGAAACCCAGCAGAGAAAAATCAAACAACCCTATCAAAAATGGGCAAAGGACATGAACAGAAACTTTCCAAAAGAAGACAGAATAATGGCCAACAAACATATGAAAAAATGCTCAACATCTCTAATCTTCAGGGAAATACAAATCAAAACTATAATGAGATATCACCTATCTACAGTAACAATGGCATTTATCAAAAAGTCCCCAAACAATAAATGTTGGCATGGATGCGGAGAGAGAGGAACACTCCTACACTGCGCTGGTGGGACTGCAAACTAGTTCAACCTCTGTGGAAAGCAATATGGAGATACCCGGAAGCGATACAAGTGGATCTACCATTTGATCCAGCAATTCCACTACTGGGCATCTACCCAAAAGATCAAATGACACTCTACAAAAGGGACACCTGCATTAGAATGTTCATAGCAGCACAATTCACAATTGCAAAGTTGTGGAAACAACCCAAGTGCCCACCAATTCATGAGTGGATTAATAAAATGAGGTATATATATACCATGGAGTACTATTCAGCTTTAAGAAACAATGGTGATATAGCACCTCTTGTAATTTCCTAGAGCTGGAACCCATTCTACTAAGTGAAGTATCTCAAGAATGGGTAAACAAGCATCACATGTACTCACTAGCAAATTGCTACTAACAGATCAACCCCTAAGTAGACATACAGGAATAACATATATTGGGTGTTGGGCAGGTGGGAGGGGGGAGGAGGGGATGGGTATATACAGACACAATGAGCGAGATGTGCAAGGTTTGGGGGATGGTCACACTTGAAGCTCTGACTCAAGGGGAGAGCAGGGGCATGGGCAATATACGTACCCTTAATATTGTACCCCCATAATATGCTGAAATTACACACACACACACAAAAGATGCAGTAGTTCAATACTTGCAGATAAATTAATTTTATAGCCTTGCCTTTGACATTTTGGTTTTTACTCTATTATTATCTAAAATGTTTTAAAGGATTAATGAGTGCCTGTCTATCTCCAGTCCTGTCTGGCCTAAAACATTAATTGGCTATAAGTGCTTTGGGCTATTCAGTCCTCCTAGCCACAAGGGTCCACTGAAGGCTTGAATGCACCTGGAGCAGATGGCCACAGCACCCCAGCAACCAATGGGACAAAATAAGAGCTTGGCCACAGATGCTGCCTCTGGCAGACTTGTGAACTGAAATAAATGTTAAGGCTACCCCACACTGACTGACTGAATGGACCCCCTCTTGGCCACAGGGACATCCTAAAACTAAATTGCCTGCCACAGGGAAGGAGGTCAGACATGCCTCATCATGCTCCCCTCCCTTCTTGGAGACATCCTTTGCAACTCATTAATAGGCCTGGGGCTATGAAAGACAAACCTGGAGGTCCTCAATATATACAACAAATAGATGTCAGGTGGCTTGCCTCTGGTTAACAGACCTTATCTTAAAACATTTCGGCCTTTAGACAAAGCTTCATGTCTTTAACCAATTACAGGTCAAAGAATCTTTAAACTCACCTATAACCTGTAACCATCTCCCCCTCCCTTTGAGTTGGTCCACCTTTCTGGGCAAAACCAATGTATTCCTTCCATGTACCGATTTATGACTTCACCTGTAACCCATTAACAGGAAAGAAGCCAAACGACATTCATTCTCAGCCAAATTTGAGGACCATGACCTAGAGCACCCCCCCCCCCAAGGAACCTTGAGTAAGTGAACTTGCTATAGCTGGGTAACAGTCTAGTTTTATACGTTTCAGGGGGAAAGGGGTTACAGGTAAAGTCATAAATCAGTATGTGGAAGGCATACATTTGTTTCGGGCCTCAAATGTGGGCCATTTCAAAGGGGGCGGCTTACAAGTGATAGGTGGGTTTAAACACTCTTTCACTTGTTAAAGGCATGAAGTTTTTGTGTAAAGGATGGAATGTTAAGATAAGTAAGCCTGTAAATTCAGAGACAAGCCAATGGACATATATTGTAAATTGCACATATATGTAAACTGAGATCATCCAGGTTTGTTTTGCAAAGCCTTAGCCCTGTTAATGCGTTGCCAAGGCTGTCTCCAAGAAGGGAGGGGGGCATGATGAGGCATATCTGACCTCCCTCCTTGTGGCAGGCGATTTAGTTTCAGGATATCTCATTGGCCCACAGGGGGTCCATTCAGTCAGCCTATGGGTGGGAGGCCTTAAGGTTTTATTTTAGTTAACACTCCTGTCTTCCTGAAATATATAAAACCAAAGTGTAACACAACCACACTGAGTCTACTTGCTCAAGGCTTCTTGGGTGTGGCTCCTGGGTTCTACTCCTCAAATTGGACTCAAAATAAACCTCTTTAAATTATTTTACAGATTTTGGCTTATATTCTGTTAACCAGAAAAGACAACAAAAAGTATATGTTAATCATCCTCAAATATTTGAAGGGCCATCAGGAGTGAAAGTGAAAAGAATTAATCTGTACGTTCCCAGCCAGGGAGGCCTAGAGACGGTGAGTAGAACTTACAAGGGAGTCAGAAAGAAGAATTTTGTAATGTTCAGAGCTTTCCATGAAGGAAGATGCAGCCTTAGTAGGTAGTGGGTTAAGGCTAGACGATCATTACCTGGTGAGTACGTTTGTAGAGAATTCATTTATCGAGTAGAAGGTTGAGTAAAATACCCTTACTTTAAGGTTAGACTGTAAAGTGGAGATGTTTTTAATCTAAAGATCATCCCAGTTCCTTGTGCTAAGACTAACCCCAAAACATGTCAAGCAGAGGGAAACAACAAGAAGCATAAAAGAAAGTGACAAAGAAAGTGACACAGAACTCTAGAGGAGAAAAGAATGGCAAACTAACAGGTAAATATAAACCAACATAGCAGGAAAGAAACTTTACAAACAATAAAGCATCAAGAGTAAACTGCGGATAAGGAAAATAGAAAAGAAAAAAAAGAACCCGTCACGGACAACAGTGGGCACAGAGGATGTCTTTACACTTCTTCTGAAATGTTTTACTCATTTCTAAAACTTTTCTCCTCTATCAGTGGAAAAGATAGACCAGAAGAATGTGGATCATTTAGCAACAAAGGGAACAAGGTTCAAGTGGTACAATTAGTGAAGTGGTGCAGCCATCACTGAATTTCTGTCCTCAAAAGATGCAGGATCTGTGTGCCTATGGGACTACGTGCACTTTCCTGGATGTCTCCGATGTCACTACATACAGATCACTAAAGGATTACTGAAGGAACCAAGAGAAACTGCCAATTAAACTCCTGTCTCCTAAAAAAGCCAATGTGAGAAAGGAAACAGAAGCCACCTAGAAAATTACATGTGTCCAAAACAAAGCCATCGGGAAGGGGAGAAAGAAAACATTATACAGTTGTCTCATACATATGTCATCTGAATTTTATCACCATTTGTAATCAATTTCCAAGGCTTCTTAGCACCCATCAACTTTAGTTATTCAACCTACTAAACAAGCCATTTCATTGTTGCTCCAGCAGAAGGAAGAGTGGAGACTCTTTAGATGTTGATAAGAGAAAAAAAAAAAGGAGTCACCTCAGGAGAGGAAAGTGTTGTGAGTGAAAACCTGGAGCCCAGGGGTAAGCAGTGGTGAGACTTTGTCACTTACCTTAACCTTTCCAAAGATTCATCGAACCAGAAGATAGAAATTCATGTAATTAATGAATCCAACTTTTCTCATTAAAAAACCCAGAACTTTTTCTTTACAAAAAAGAACATATATAAATGACATCTTATTCCTCACCCAGTTAGGTCTGCCTCTTGGCCATTGCTCTCTAATGGCTTCTGCTTTTTGCAACATGAAAAACAAAGTCATTAGGGTTCCTTACATATCACTTGCTGCAAAAAAAAAAACAAAAACAAAAACAAAGTCATTAGGGTTTCTTACCTGACATTACTTGTAAGTACTGCACTACAGGACACGTTTCAAGTAAGAAATTTCTGGCTTGCAGGTGAGGTATCTAAATTATTTTCACAACCTTTTTCTCCTCTAAGGCTCATCTTCTTCTGCATTTGTGAGTAGATTCTTCTTCCCTATTGTTTTTCCACTGCATGATATAAAGAGCTCTCTATGTAACCCCTGGCACTGAAAGGCTACCCTGGGGAGATCTCATCTGAAATGTATGAAAATGCTTTTTAAAAAGCTACTTTGCTTTTATTTCTGCCCATGATAAGAGAATTATCACCACATTCCATAATTACATAAATTAGTATTTTAGGAAATTAATGTCTTTCAAATGATTAAGAGTTTCTTTCCATTTCACAACTCAAGGTACAAAAATTAATGTTGATGTGTTGCTTTTCACGTCACGAAGCGCTTGTAACCTATATTGGCAGCCAAAAGCAAACCTGAATGTAAAAAGGAACACATAAGCAATCTACTTGTGATTCAAAATAAAAAAATATTTGGACTTTTACTTGGTCAATTTCCTGTTTCTTGCAAAAAGCAATCACCTGTCAATCAGTTCACCTAAAGCAGAGGAAGAAAAGGCTGGCAGAAATCATTAGTGCTCCTTCAAGACATGGAAACTATGAGTGTCTACAACAGTATAATTAATTCAAAATATACATTATGAACTATAGTTCCACACTCAACACAGACCTGACATGAATATATTTCCAATTACCTGGAGAATTTGTTTCATTGCTTTACTTCACAGGATTTTTTTGGTAGCACAGTTGTTTTTCCCTTTTGAATCAAAGTTCAACAGTGTCTATCAAGCATTACTAATTAGCTTTTCCTATTTGGTCACCCCTACTCCAATCCCTCAACACAAGGAAAACACATCACTCCCCACCCCCACCCCACCCATATTTACCTTCTAGGAAAGCATGTGTTTATACTTTCAGGATAAAGAAAACGTAATACATATTGTTCTGTGTATGCGAATCTTCCCAAGGCTACATCAACACAAAGTAACCTGAGCCAAAATAACTTGCTTTGCCTTTTACTTTTGTTATCTGGGGTAGCAGCCAGTGGGCACTTGGTACAGGGACACTAAAATAACATGTTTTAAGTGTCTGCACTGCCAAATGAAACTTTCCTCTTTCTCTTTTCCATCTGCTCAGTAAAAAATAGATGGATATAGATGACAGTTATGGACAGACAGGGAGGTAATAGGTGCAAGAAAATAAGCCACAAGCTTTCTCACCAAATATCATCTTCGGCATTACTGTGTCACAGGTTCCGTGGATTAACCCAGAGTCTGTAAGGTTGTAAAGTTAGCTCACATTTATTGAGCATTAAAAATAGCCCAGGCACTGGGCTAAGTCAGTCTTGTGTTGCTTTAATCCTCACAGCCGCCTTATCAAGTGAGGGGAGTTATTTCTCTTGTTTTGCAGATGAACAACTAAGTTTTACACAGGTTACATACACAAGTCAAAGTCACACAGCAGACAGGTGGGTGGTAGACCTGGGATTTGCACCGAGCTCTAGCTGACTCTCATGACTGCTCCCACCCACTTCACAACGTTACCCCCTTAGAACACAAGCATTTGCTACCACAGAAAATATTTTAGGAGACTCAGATCGTCACCGATTCAGCTAACTTTCCCAAACAAAAGAAAACCTGGTAGCCTTTAGGAGCTCCATCTAACCGTCAGATTCGGGTACTATGAATTGTTGCTTACTACTTTTCAGTGGCTCCTAAGAGGAAGCACTTACTGTCGGTCGTTAGTACAACTGTCTTACTCCGGTCACATGAGCACGAGTGACGTGAAAGCCAGGAGTGCCCAGAGAGTCGCACCGTCTTTCAGAGCGTTGCTGCACGGAGAGAAGGAGGGTCTGAGGGACCACAGACTCTACTCTGGAAAGCTTAGGTTCAAATTCCTGCTCTGCCATTTTAGCTTGATGACTTTCCTTACTCTGGTTTCATCTGGAAAATAACACCCCCTGGAGGAGTCATCCAGGTACTTGGCAGTGCCTGCCAGGGATATTCCTTCACTGCTGACAAGATGAAACCCGTGAGGGAAAGTCTGTTCACGTTAGTTCCTGCTCACACAAGGTTCAGAAAATCCAAATATTCCATGACATTCGTCACCTTCAGAATGAAGCTCTGAAGAAAGCGTTTGGATGGTGCACAGTGAGTTAGTTATACGAGTACAAAATTCTCTAGTCCAGAAGCACCATCTGACTGAAACTTTGGGAGCAACCGTAAGATTGCAGTTTACCCAGTAGTAAATCACACACACGAGGAAGCCAGAAATTCTCTGTGATGGGAATGGGGTGGTAGGTGGGGCCGAGGGGAGGAGGCTATTGACCTGAAAGGCTAATGGTGCCACCCCAGGCCTTTTCTATGCAGTGGTTAGGATTCAGGGGCATGATACGGTCCAGGTGTATCTGAAATCTTCGATGAGAGGGCTTTTTCTCCTAAAGGGGTTTCACTGCATTTCAAAGTCAGAGAAAGCAAACCTCTCAAAGAGAGAGAAAGCCCTGCAAGTGAAATGACTTTTAAATGAGCATCTCATTTACAAAAAGCCCATTGAGTAATAAGATCCACATCATTAACTAAAGAGCAAAATATCAGGATCACCACTCGGTCTTGTTAAAAGCACACTTTCTCCTTGGTCATTCAGGCCAGTGTTACTTGTAAACAGAAACCCTCTTCTGAGACTACACCTGGAAGAAACATATTAGCTGTGCTGTGTGGCATCCATCTGGGAGGTTTTCAGTGTTCTTGAAAGCCCACTCTATTTAATCATACTAATCAAACTCCACAAAGGCAGCAAAACAGGTTAGGAGTTTGCTTTGGAAACCGGCACAGATGCAGGCTTTGTGCATATTGGAAAACACTGGCTTTCACATGGTTTTCCTCTGTTTAACATGCTTCAGGATATTATTTTTCCAAAAAGACAAACAAAATGTTCAGGGGGCTTGTTTTGTTTTACTCTATCAAGAAACGCAATACCATAGTAGTGTATATTTGGTTTTCCGTTGCCAGAACACAATTTGGTTCTATACTACGAACCCATGAATAATGGAGACAAAACTAGTTCTAAGTGTTGATGGCTTATACAGCTGGAGAAAGGCTGTGACAGGAGGAATTCTGCATTTGTAAGATCTGAAATTTCAGAAGATTACCAGCACGATCATGCTAATATCCATAACACTCACATTTTATTAAAATTTCTTCCTTGATCGTCCTCATTCATATTTCATTTCCTTTTTTAAACTTTAGATTCATAACTGTAAACTTAATTTCATAATATGTTTAGAAGCAAGTTCATGAGGGTTGGCGGAAGGGTTAAATGGGAAAGTAATTCTCTCTTCTTCTAAGAAGTTCTGCTACTCCAGGCTCTTAAATGTATTTCGCATTAGAAAAATGAATGAAGAAAATTGATCTAGCAAATATATTTCTTGAGCTTGATGACGTGCTTAGTGCCTGGTTTCCAAGAGGGGGAGGGAGGATAGGAGGGAAGAATTTATATGCGTGTTTGATTTCCTTCTTACCATCAGAATGCTGGAGCTCGGTAAATCTTCAGAAATCGTTTCATCTAGCCCTCTCATCGAACAAATAAGGGAACTTCTGGATGTGACAGAACCCCCAAAGACACAGCCATGAGGTTTATTTGGGGGCCAGAAGTCTGTGGATATCTGTCACAGAAGGCACACATTTGCCATCCCTTATAACCTTTGAAGGGCCACTTTAAAGGTTTCTCAAAGCCTAACTTCCAACCTGTATTTCAGACCACTGGATAACAGAAATCTAACTTGTATCAAATGTTTTATAATAAATCAGACAGCACATGGTAGTGGACAAGGTATAAGCTTTGGAATGAAACTCGAATTGAAATCCAGGTGCCACCATTTACTAGAGCTGAACATCACACACGTCAGAGGGTACATCTTAGCAGCACAGTTTTCTCATTCATGGAACAAAGACCACAATCAGAGCATTAAAGGAGCTAACATATATATGTTAAGTGCCTGACAAAGCTTTGGCATTTAGTACGTAGTCCAGTGCAATTTCTTCTCTCTTCCTTTATTTTCAAATGCTGCCCTTCAAAAGAATCCCTACCACTTCTGTAAGTTTCCACAGTGATTTCCCAAGCATTACCTTACTCAAGTAGGACAGCTATAACTCCCCTGTTTCAGAAATCGGAGACTAAGCCACCTGCTCATGTTCGTAAGTAGCAGCACTGACAGCCAGTCTGATTTCAAGGCAGTAAAGGGTCTGTCCTTCAAGCAGCTATTCCCATATAGAATACAACTGCCAGGGGAACATTTAAAATACAAAAGATAACCCAGGGTGAAAATCAAATTGGTTACCAGTAAAATATTCCCAGCTTCTCTATAAACACATGGATAGGAGGGAACCAAGACAATAGTTCAATTCTGACTTCTGGGACAAATTTAGATAGCTATTATTTTTTGCTATTATAACTGTTCTCGCTATATTTTATATGTACTGTGATGTGTGATGGATAAAGCCAGAACTCACCTACTCCAAATCAATCATGCATCTGCAGGACAAATGAGCTAAATATCTGCATCTCATGGTCCCTGTTTTGTTTTCACGTATTTTGACTTTTTAAAGACTTAGACCTGCTGAATCTAAGAATCTATAGAGCCCAATATCCAAAGTCTAGAAAGTCACATTCTGTTCATTTCAGTTGCTCTTTTAAAAAAGAGACAAACACCATAAATCACCCTGCAGTGGTATCAAAATCAACTGGACTAATCAATCAGACTAAGCCTTGAGGAAATTCTCATTTTGCCTTTTTGTTAATCCCGTTCTCTGGGTTTCTCCTGATTTTAAGTACACCACTATTACTCTTGAAAAAAATGTTACAATTTTCTATCACAATAAAGTTTGCAACAGGAAATAAAAGTAAATCTCATCATCCACTATAGTTCTTTCTTATCTTACCTAAGGAAGCCCTTATTGTCATGTTCTATGCCATTATTTTGCACACACTTTTCTTCACCTATACGACCTCTAACTTAAAACCAGAGCCAAAACAACAGAAAAAGTTATCGTTTGCAAGATTTAAGTTCTCCTCCTCCAAATCTTCCCTCTGCCTATTTTGTAATCAGAAAAACCAACAGCAATGATGCAAGATTTCACAGGGATGACCCTCTGAACAAATCTGTTATCACCCTACACAAAAGGGAATGCTCACACTACTTCTCACTGAATCAAACAGAATATGGCCTTCAAAAGTGTTCTGTGAATTGAAGCAATATAAAAGAAAGCAACAGATTAAAATGCGGCCAGTTCTCCCCTCACCTCTTTCTCCTGGTTGGCACAAGATGGATTCATAACTACAAACTTCAGAATCCAGGACAGTGCTATTCAGTTTCCCCTTTTGTCTTCTGCTCTGGAAACTGCAAAAAGTCAACTAACGAGATAGGACAGGTTTGACTGATCCTTCAACATCCATCTGATCTCAAGAAAGAACTGAAAGGCTATAATAGAATACCAATCTGGAACATTCTACCTCCTTAACAAAATGATCCATTGAGACTTTGAGGTAAAAATGAGCCAGGAACATAGGTCAGCCAACCTAATGAGGAACTTGCAAGTTCAGAAGCGCTCAGAAGGAAAAAAGCTTCCAGAGAATTGGAACTATGGGTCCCTAGACATGAAGTTACTTCACAAAACATTTCAAATGTATTCGAATCTCCCATATTTGGATTGTAATGTGTGCTGACATTAAAAAACAAAATAAATAAACAAACAAAAAAATCAAAACAGGCATTGCCGAAGGAGTGAGAGCCAGGGATGGATTTTTTTTTTTTTTTTTGAGACAGAGTCTCACTCTGTTGCCGGGGCTAGAGTGCCATGGTGTCAGCCTAGCTCACAGCAACCTCAAACTCCTGGGCTCAAGCAATCCTTCTGCCTCACCTGCCGGAGCAGCTGGAACTACAGGCATGCACCACCATGTCCGGATAATGCTTTCCATATTTTTAGTTGTCCAGTTAATTTCTTTCTAGTTTTTTTTCAGTAGAGACGGGGTCTTACACTGGCTCAGGCTGGTCTGGAACACTTGAGCTCACCAGCCTCGGCCTCCCAGAGTGCTAGGATTATAGGTGTGAGCCACAGCGTCCGACCTAGGGATGGATTTTAAGAACAGCAGCACTGCGTGACCACTCACTGGGCGACTAAGCATACATTTAATCTACACTGGGGAACAAGGGGACCTGGTGTGGGTGGAGGGGCCCTCTTCTCTCCAGGGCTGCAGGCCGCGCTACAGATCACAATTATGTGCTTGGATGCCTCTGACAGCCACGAGCTGCTTCTGGCCGGCTCCCACCCGGAGCTGTGAGTCCTCGCCTGGCCGACCTCCCACTCCCTGTTGTCAAGATCCGAGCAGCTCAGGGTCCTCTTGCTCTCCATTCTAAAGGCAAGAAGACATGTGAAGGTGACTCTCAGGTATTTTGAAATGTGAAAGACATTCTCACGGACTCTTGCACCCTGCTGTGCAACACACCTCAGGGCATCCCGTCTGTGTGAAACTCTGTCTGGTGACCAATTACCAGTGCCCTCCCTCTGCCACCCCCCACCGTCTCATCACCAGCAAGCTGCTCTACTTCCATGAGGTCAGCTTTGCCCATTCAACAAGTGATATCACAGTGCGTTTGCCTTTCTGAGGTGACGGATATATTAATTAGCTTTATGTCACCATTCCACATAGCGCACGTATACCTAAACTTTACACTGTACCGCAGACATGCGTACATCTATGACTTGTCTGTTAAAAATAACGCCAGCAAGACCATATGAAATAACAGAAGGTGCAGAAAGTGGGGCTGGACCACCCCACATACCTGTCCACGCCGCTTCAGTGGTCCTGAGTCTCTGGCACCACCTTGTTCAGCGGTCTTCGTCCGCAGCAGATGTTTCTCGCTAGCAGGATGCAGCAGACTCTCAACAGGAAGTTTCCCAGCCTCCTAGCGAGCCCCATCAGGCCCTGGCCCCCTTCCTCCAGAGAGGGCGAGCTCTTCTCATGTGGCGGCACAGACTCGAGAGAGTTGTATAATGCCTCCAGGTCCTCATCACTGCTGCTGCTTGTGGTGGACACGGAGGGCGGCGGCCTAGGCTGGGGGATACCGGGTCTCAACCACCAGGTGTGCAGAGGACTCACGGGCACTGCGGCTTTCCTTTTTGGCTTCGGTGTCTCCTGGCCCTGGAACCAGGGATCTTCAATGAGTTCCGGGATGGTGGGCCTCAACCGGCTATCAATGGTGAGAAATTTCCCCAGAAGTGCTGTTAATTCTGCAGAAAAGTAATCAGGTGTCTCATAGGTACCCTGGGTGACATTCGTTTTCAGTTCTTCCCAGTTGTCACCAGCAAACGGAACACGCCCAGCCACCATATTGTACAGGACGATGCCCAAACTCCAGACGTCTGCTTCCGGTCCCACGTATTTCTCCTGCAGTAATAGTTCCGGGGCCATAAACGCGGGGCTTCCACAATATGTGTCCAGGTAATCCCCCTCATTAAAAGTTGTCGCGTCCCCAAAGTCGGCTAATTTGACGTTCCCGCGCTTGTCCAGTAGGATGTTGTTGGGCTGTAGGTCGCGGTGGGCGATGTGCTTTGTGTGGCAGTATCGCACAGCGGACAGCAGCTGGCGGAATATGGGACGGGCCTCCTCCTCGCTCAGGCGCTGACGACTCCTTATGTACTCGGAAAGGTTCCCACCGTTGGAGTACCCCATCACCAAGCAGAACCTGTCTTCATCCTCGATGATATAGAGAAGCATGATGACGTTCTCATGAGTCAGGCCCCTCATGGCGTCGGTCTCTGTTTCGAGACTTTCCGGCCTGGGGTGGTTCTTCTTGGAGATGATTTTCACCGCCACCTTGGTCAGCGTGGGAGTGTGTATGCCCTTGAACACCTGGCTGTACCTGCCGGAGCCGATTTGCCTGATGAGCTTATAATTGCCGACCTTCTTCACGGGTAGACTGGAGGCCAAGGCCCGCGGCATGGTCCCCTCTACGCAAAGTATGCACTAACTGTGATTACTAACTAATGCATGCTCCAACTATACTAACTGGGTTAAGGGTCATAATAGTGTTAACTATATGAACTACATTAATGATATTAATAAATAATGCTAAATAGGCCATTAATACTAATTATATTAATGCTCACTAATGAGGAAAAGCCAATAGCACTACAGTCTCATTCCACCCGTCACCAAAAAGCAGCTTCCCAGGCAACAAGGACCGAAATCCTTGGCCCAGCCACAGGATTATATAGGTGCTGGGAATTTGGGAACAATGCTTCTTTATGAGGTCAGAGCAAGAAATGGGCCAATCATGGCTGGGTAAAACTTACAGTAGCTTTTTCATTTTTTGGTGCCAAGAACATTTTCCTCTTTAAAGAAAACAACTGTTTTTGTTTCCATGGTTATAGACATTGATAGTTATGTTATTAGAAATTTAAATCCGTACAATGCTTCCGGGAACTTCCCATTTAGAGTTTGAAAATCTATAATAACTTAGGCTGTGAAAGACCTCATCGTGTGTATGCATCCTGGAAATATTCAATTTCTTTTCGTTAAATTCTGATTGGTGTCAAGGTGATGCCACAACACAGCAGACATCATCATAATATAAAAACGGGTTCTGTACTGTGTGATACACAATAAATAAAGTCCATTGTTAACATCTGTAGAGCTGCCAGAAAGACAAATGTTGTCATAATTTCCCCCACGATCATCATCAGATACGTCACCAAAGACTTCAGAGGCCAGCAGTGAGGGAGTTGAAATATTCAAAGTCTTAGAAGAAAAAAAAAAAAAAAAAGCCTATCTACCAAGAGCCCAAATCACACAAACTGTGCTTCAAAATTTCCAAGAAATTAAGACACCGCCTTAACCAGAAGCTGAGTATCACCAGCCCTGCCTGCCATGAAAGGAGTCCTTCCGCTTAAAAAGAAAGGGCACTAGATGGGAACTCAAAGCGTTATGAAAAAATAAAGACCTCTGTAAAGGTAAATACTTGGACAGTTATAAAAGCTAGTACTACTTTTGTTTTGGACATGATCTAATACACTAATGTGTCAAAAAATCCTATGATGAGTTGATGGTTTTACACACACAATGAAAACACACGTAATGTGGTGATGCCAACAACTGAAAGAGCAATTAGGCAAGACAAAGAAATACAAGACACTCAAATTGAAAAGGAAGATGTAAAGTTACCAGGTTGCAAAGGACATGATCCTATATGTACAAAACACGAGATTCCCAAAAAGAACTCTAAGAGTTAAAGGAAGTTAGCAAAGTATCAGGCATATACAATCTCAGAAGACCCCAAATAAACAAAACAATCTTGAAAAAGAACAAATTTGGAGGTCTTTACACTTCCTGTTTTCAAAACTCTACAAGCTCCGGTAAACAAAACAGGGTGTTCCTGGCACGGACAGACTTGCAGAGCAATGAGGTAGAACACTGAGCCCAGAAATAACCACCATGGGTGGCTAAGTGGTTTTTGACAAGATTGCCAGGACTGTGCAGTGGGGACAGGACAGTCTCTTCAGCAAACGGTGCTGGGAAACTAAACATTCACATTCAAGAGAATCAAGTTGGACGCTGACATAACACCATACACAAAAATTAACTCACAGCAAATTGAAGATCTAAATGTTAGGGACTAAAACTATAAAACTCCTGGAACAAAACATAGGAGGAAAGCTTCAGACAATGGGTTTGGCACTGATGATTTGGATATAACCCCCAGAGCACAGGCTACAAATTAAAAGTAGTTAAACTCGATTACATCAAAATTTAAAAATCCTGTGCATCAAAGAACACAGCAGAGCCAAAGGCAACCTATGGAATGGGAGAAAATACCTGCAAATCATACACTTGATAGGGGGTTCTCATTGAAAATACGTAAAGAACTCATACATGTTGATAACAATAAAACACACAACCCGATTAAAACATAGACTTGAATATATTTCTCCAAAGATGATATGCAAATGCCCACATAATCATGAAAACATGCTGAGCCTCACTAGTCATCAGAATAACGCAAATAAAAACCAGAATGAAAAACCACTTCCCGTTCCTTAGGATGGCTACTATCAAAAACAACAGAAAATACTAAGTGTTGGTGGCCGGGCATGGTGGCCGATGCCTGTAATTCTAGCACTCTGGGAGGCCGAGGCAGGAGAATCTCTCGAGGTGAGGAGTTCGAGACCACCTTGAGCAAGTAGGAGACCCTGTCTCTACTGAAAATAGGAAAAAAATATCCAGCAATTAGAAACAGAAACAACCAACCAAAAAGAAATAGCCAGGGACCGTAGTGAATGCGTATAGTTCCAACAGCTCATGACGCTGAGGCAGCAGGAGGATCCCTTGAGCCCAGGAGTTTGAGGTTGCTGTGAGCTAGGCCGACACCAGGGCACTCTAGCCTGGGCAAGAGAGTGAGCCTCTTTCTCAAAACAAAACAGACAAACAGTAAGTGTTGGCAGAGATGTGCAGAAACTGGAACTCTTGTGCAATGGTAGAGGGAATGGAAAATGGTGTCACTGTTCTTGAAAAAACTATGCTCATTTCCCGGAAAATTAAACAGAAATATTATGTGATCCACCAATCCCACCTCTCAGTATATACCGAAAGCAAAATCTAAAAGATGTATTTGTCCACCCACGTTCATAGCAGTGTTCTTCAGAATAGCCAAAAGGGGGAAGCAACCCAAGTGTTTACCAGTGATGAATGATGAACCAAATATGTTCAATACATACAGTGGACTGTTATTCAGCCTTACACAGAACAGAGATTCTGACACATGCTACCACGTGGATTAACCTGGGGACATTGTGCTGAGTGAATACGCCAGTCGCAAAAGGTAAATACTGTCTAATTCCACTGATAGGAGGTAACCACAGTAATCAAATTCATGGAGATGGGAAGTAGAAGGGTGGGTGCCGAGGGGGCACGGGAATTAGAAAGTTATTGCTTCTTGGGTACAGAGTTGAGGTTATAAGGTGAGTTGTGTGGACACACGGTGGTGACGCTCACACAAGGATGTGCGTGTGCTTCACGCCACCGAACTCTCCATGTAAAAGTGCAAAGGTGGGAGGTTTTCTTGCTATGCGTATTTTATGAGAATCAAAACAAATAAGGTTTTAAAACTTTAATTAAAACACATTAATAGAAAATAAAGGCAGGCATGTAGGGAAACTGTTAGTAGCAGTTTCAATTGATGGAACCACTTTGAGAAACATATTTGGCAATAATCATGTGTGTCCGATGGCCTAGCAGTCTCACTGTTAGGGACACGCCCGAAAGAAGTGCCTAAGTGTGTTCCCAAAAACGAAGGTGCACATATGTTCTTAGCAGCCCTGTGGATCAGAGCCCCAAACTGGAAGGAGCCGAAGTGTGCACAGTAGTACGGGTAAATCCATTGCTCCGTATTCCCACAGCGGCATAATGTGTAGAAATGTGGGTAAAGGATGTACAATGTGCAACAATTGCGGAATCTCATGAACAACACTGAGCGGAGGAAGCCAGATACAGAAGAGTTCACGCTCAGTAATTCCCTTTATATAAAATGCACCATCAAGGAAAACTGAGTTCGTTGGTAGAAGTCAGGGTAGTGGTTTCCTTTGTCAGGGGCTAGACATCGGATGGGTCTCGAGGAGATTCTGGGGTGCCAATAGCCTGTTTCTTGGTCTGAGTACTGGATACAGGGTATGTTCAATATGTGGAAAAAACACCGTAAATTGGATATTCATGTGAACTATGCTGAAATTTAAAAATTTTAATTTAAAAACACCAGATCAGGCCGGGCAGGGTGGCTCACACCTGTAATCCTAGCACTCTGGGAGGCAGAGGCGGGCAGATTGCGCGAGGTCAGGAGTTCGAAACCAGCCTGAGCAAGAGCGAGACCCCATCTCTACTATAAATAGAAAGAAATTAATAGGTCAACTAATATATATAGAAAAAATTAGCCGGGCAGGGTGGCGCATGCCTGTAGTCCCAGCTACTCGGGAGGCTGAGGCAGAAGGATTGCTTGAGCCCAGGAGTTTGAGGTTGCTGTGAGCTAGGCTGACACCACAGCACTCACTCTAGCCTGGGCAAGAAAGTGAGACTTTGTCTTAAAATCAATCAATCAATCAATCATCAGATGGCATATCAAGCCCAGGATGAGAGACCCTCAGCCTGTCGTGCTTTTCCCAGCAAAAGCAAGTTCACGGTGACCGTGTGGTCCTCTTTGTGTGGAGAGGCTTCCACCAGGGTCTAAGCAGTGCAGCATCCTCAGAGTGACACCCGAGGCCCAGGGCTCCATCAGGCTACTGGTGAGCTACAAACAGGGCCAGGTCGCTGCCTCCCTGCCCCCCAAGGTGAGCCAAGGGCTCTGCCCTTCACCACGCACCCTGCCCAGTCCTTCCCTGGTGGGAATTACTCACTTGCTCTGACAAATGTGTGTGAGAACCTAATTGCTCAGAATAGCTTTTGGCCTAGCTCGGTGTCCCTGTGATTTTCTGGCTGAAAGCAGGAATTGGTATAGAAGGAGCAGAGCCCCGACACTGGTTGCCGACAATCACGTGATCACGCAAGACAGCTCTTGGCAGGCTTGGCAGGGTGCCGACCTGCCAGGCTCTCCTGACCAAGGCAGGATTGTGGGCTCCAAAGGCTTCGAAATGTTTCCAACAGGGGTCCGAACACAGGGGAGCTTCTGGTCCACTCCAGCATTACCCTTCAGGGTCCCTACCGGTCCCCAGCTTTGGGACAGTGGCCTTTGGTGTGTAAGATTCCAGGCCCTCCCGGCACCTGGGTCCCAGGTGGATTCTGCCACTTGCCTGATGGCTGTGATTCCCTCTTCCCACCTGAGGAGGGAGGCGGTCGTGGCGCGCGCACGCAGAGCACACGGCTCCAACCTCCACAACAGCCTCCCGAGGCCGCGTCCAGGTGTGCCGCGCAGCAGCTCTGTACTCTGCTCATTTAATTTCTCTCGCCTCTCATTCCCGCCTGTGAAATGGGGCCAGACAGCACCTACCCGGTAGGCTGGTAATGAGGATGAGCTGAGCTAATAAATGGAATGGGCTTAGAAAGCAGCCTGGGTGGAAGTAAGCGCTCAGCAAGGCCTAGTTAGTAAACATGAATGAAAACAACCGGGCGTTCCTCCGAGGGTGGCTGAGAAGGTGTCACACAAGGGCTGCACACAGTGGGCTGGTGAACTCACCTGTTGCTGTGTTTGAACCCCGCCTCATCCACAAGAGGCCCAGAGAGGGTTAGCTGGTGGGGAGAGTTCCTGTCCCTGGAGGAGCCCCCATCCTCCCACGCTGGGCCAGGAAGCCCTTGCACTTCCTGCCACCCAGGGTCATCCTCACAGACAGTGGTGCTCTTTATGGTTTCTAATATGTTGTTTTTTTTGTCCCACTCTCATGAGAAGCATGCTCAGTGACCTTAGGATCTTCCAACTCTGCCCCTCTAGCCCTGGGCATAGTGCCTGATACAAAGGAGACACCAACCCCGTGTGGTTTTATTTAGAGTGAACGAGTGAGGAAATGTGTCCAGGGTCACCCAGCCAGGGCAGAAACCGAGGCCTCCTGACCCCCAGAGCAAATACCCAACCCTTGCAGGTGTCGGCCCTGTCCCTCCTGCTCCAGCCATCCAGCCATGTGGCACCTATCCACTAACACCTTCCTATGCCAGCGCCTGCTCCAGGCCTGGGATGCCGCAGAGCAGAAAACACACAGAAAGCTTTGTCCCCATGACCTGACATTCAAGCAGAGGGAGAGAGAGAGATATTCCATAAAGTATGGGAAGAAGTAATGTATTTTGTCTCTGCTGGCCACCGACAGAGGAAAGCATGAAGGGGTGATGGGGGAGTTAGTTTAAAATGAGGAGTCCTAGATCCCCTCCGTGAGCAGAGTGTTGGACTAGGTGTGAGTGTTTTGAGAGCAGACTGAAGGTGACAGAAATCCCCAAGTAGACAGCAGGCATTTTGGGGGATGCCCTGCCACACCTTCCAAGAGAGGAAGCATTGCACCAGGAACCTGGGGAGGAGGTTCTTCAGGGCCCTCTCTGGCTGCTGGGCTGGAACAGCAAAGGCCAATGTTTGAGCTCACTGTCATGAGCTGGAAGGTTAGGGTGAAGAAATGGTACACACGTCCCTTAGCAGGGTGGCTTCCTGATTGGACAAATGGTAGAGGAAGGTTAGTGTGCGTCTCATATCTTTTAGCTGTTCTCGCTAGGCTGATAGCAGTTAAGATCAAGGATATTCACAGGGAACAAAACCCAACATCACAGGGGCTTAACCAACAGGGAAGTTTATTTGCCTGTCACACATGAGGTTTCCTACAGGGCTGGTCTGGCTGCCCTATATTCATAAGGGATGCAGGTTTCTGTCTTTCACATCAGCATCCTATTCTGTGGCTTGTATCCTCTAGGTCGCCCCACAGTCCAAAGTGGTTGCTGCAGCTCTAACTTTCACAGCTGCATTCCACATACCCTGAAGGAGAATGCAGTGGGCTCTCAGCTGACCTAGTGTCCTTTATTAGCCTTACCAGAAGTTGAGAAGAACAATTTCCAGCTAAGTTTCATTGATCTGAGGGTTGCCCATTGGCCACTTCTAGCTCTAAGAGAACCTGAGAAATATTTTCTCTGTGCAGTTTACCACCCTATGAAAAACAGGGTTTCTTTGCCTAGGGGACAGGGGAGTGTGGGAACTTGGAGGACAGCTAACAGTCATTGCTGCAACCTGTATTTGCTAGTTCACATGTCAGTTCACTCTGCAGACACTCGTGGATACTGTTGGTTGCAGGCTCAGGCTTGGGAGACAGGATCTAGGGAGAAGCCCCACCCTCTGCCCTGGCAGGCTGCCAGCCTGTGGGGAAGGCTGGCTCTCTGACAACTGCAATGAGTGGTAGAGGTAGTGAGTCCCAGGGGGACAGGTCGAAGATGATTAAATAGTAGCAGGGCAAGTTCCAGGATCTCAGTGGAATTTGGGGTCCTTCAGTGATCTGTCCCCCTGCTGACTCATCATCCACCCCAGCCTGGCCTTCATACTGAACACAGTGAATCATCCCATTTGCCACAGATGCCATCACACCTCTGTGCCTTTGCACTCTGGGTTTCCTTCTGGGAAGCCTCTATGCCAGCTACCTGGCCAAGCTCTGCTGGGTTCACAGAGATGGAGCAGACACAGATGTCCACACTGTGAAGACCTTGCTGCCCAGCTGGGGAGATGTGACAGGGACCTAACTAGCCACAGTACAGCCACGAGTTCACAGGCACAAAGGAGGGACATGCACAATGCTGTCCACGCCCACCTGCTACTTAGGGATCACAGGCAGCTTCTGCAGGATGTGTGTCTCGTAGGGTCCATCGTCTGGGTGTGACCACAGAAAATGGCCAGGAGGCGTTCTGGGAAATAGCAAGCCAGAGTAACTGGGGCACCCAGGGAAGAGGTGGCAATGTGGCTTGGGACTGGGAATTGGTCCAGCCCCTTTGTTGCCAGGATAACCCTTTACTCCTGGAAATGAAGGATCTATTTAGGGAACTACATAACAAGCGGAAAGCCTCAAGACCAGGGTAGATCAAACAGAAGAAAGAATCTCAGAGATTGAAGATAATACCTTCCAATTAAATAAATCAGTCACAGAGATAGTGCAGAGCAATAAGAGAAAAGAGCAAAGCCTAGAACAAAGGTGGGATTATGTGAATCAACCTAATGTGATGATTATAGGGATGCCAGAAGGGGAAGAAGAAAACACGCAAGGGTTGGATAAGCTATTTCAAGACATAATTGAGGAAAATTTCCCAGGCCTTGCTAAAAATCTAGATATCCAAGTCCAAGAAGCTCAAAGGACCCCTGGGAGATTCAATGCAAACAGGAAGACGCCACGAAATGCAGTCATCAGACTGACCAAAATATCAACTAAAGAGGCCCTTCTATGAGATGTAAGCCGAAAGAAGCAAGTAACATACAAAGGAAAGCCAATCCGAATGACACCAGATTTCTCTACTGAAACCTTACAAGCCAGGAGAGACTGGGGCCCCATTCTCACTCTTTTGAAACACAATAACGGCCAGCCTAGAATCTTGTACCCTGCAGAACTAAGTTTTGTACACGAAGGATCAATAAAGACATTCTCAGATAAGCAAAGACTGAGGGAATTCACCAAGACAACACCAGCCCTCCTAGAAGTACTCAAAACAGTGTTACCCACGGATCAGCATAATAAACACTCACGAATGTGAATCCACTCAAAAGCTAAAGATCAAAGGGCAGATACCATGATGGCTCAAGAGAGAAATAAAGGAAAAAAGTTCAACCCATCAGAATGAACAGAAATCTGCCCCACCTATCAGTTCTCTCCATAAATGTGAATGGCTGAACTCCCCACTCGAGAGACACAGGCTGTCTGAATGGAGAAAAAAATACAAGCCAAGTATCTGCTGCTTTAAGGAAACACATCTAACCTGCAAGGATGCATTTAGATTAAAGGTAAAGGGGTGGAGAACTATATTTAAAGCAAACGGAAGCCAAAAGAAGGCTGGTGTAGCAGTTTTCATTTGAGATAACTTACTTTTTATCCCTTTGCACTCACTTGCTTTCTTCTCATTATCCACTCGACATTATACACACTCGACATCCGAGTACAAAGGGTTAAATAAAGAAAAAAGTAATAAAAGACAAAGAAGGTCACTATATAATGGTGAAGGGTAGAGTTCAACAAGAAGACATAGCAATTTTAAATATGTATGCACCCAACTTAGGTGCACACAGATTCATAAAGCAAACTCTACTTGATCTTAACAAATGGATCAACAACAACACCATATTAGCAGGCGACTTTAACACCCCGCTGATAGCACAGGACATACACTCCAAACAGAAAATTAACAAAGATATGATGAACTTAAACAAAACTCTTGAACAAATGGGCCTGACTGACATTTACAGGACACTACCCCAAAACCACTGAATATATATGTTCTTCTCATACGCTCAAGGCACATTCTCTAAGATTGACCATATCCTAGGACACGAAGCATGTCTCAAACAATTTTAAAAAATACAAATTATACTATGTATCTTTTCATATAACACTGGAATAAAAGTAGAAATCAACCCTAAATGGAAGTCTCATTTCTACACAAAGTCGTGGAAACCGAACAACCTTCTGCTGAATGAGCACTTCATAAATGAGGAAATCAAGACAGAAATTAAAACAGTCTTTGAACCTAATGACAAAGGAGACGCAAGTTATGAAAACCTGTGGGACACAGCTAAAGCAGTCTTGAGTGGAAAGTTTATTTCCATAAATGCCTATATCCAAAAGTCAGAAAGACCATAAATAGACAACCTAATGAATCGTCTCAAAGAGCTGGAGAAAGAAGAACAGACCGACCCCACACCCAGCAGAAGAAGTGAAATCATTGAGGTCAAATCAGATCTAAATGAAATTGACAACAGTGTAACTATATGGAAGATTAAAAAACAAAAAGTTCGTTCCTTGAAAAATTAAACAAAATTTACACGCCTTTGGCTAGACTAACAAAAAGCAGAAAAGAAAAATCTCTAATAAGCTCCACCAGGAACAATAAAGGAGAAATAACAACTGATGTCACGGACAAATAAGATATAATTCATGAATACTACAAAAACCTTTATGCACCCAAACTGGAAAATGTGTAGGAATGGACAATTTCTTAGAAACACACAGCCTCCCTAGGCGTAACCAGGAAGAAATAGAATTCCTGAACAGACCAATCACAAGTACTGAAACTGAAACAGCAATAAAAAAACCTTCCTGGGGGGCGGAGCAAGATGGCGGACGAATAACACCGCCAGACAGAGGGTCTCTGCAGAAAAGACAGATTCTAGCAGAAACTAGAGGAAAGAAGCAAGAAGACGAGCATACAGCGGACAAGGGCCCGAAGGAGGGGTACCTGAGACCCCGGGAGACTCAACGGGAGGAGGCTGCGAAGGAGAACTGGAGGCTGAGACCACCGGAGCAGCCCGGAGACCAGCAGCAAGGTTAGGTGGATTTGCCGTTTCCCCTCCCCTGCATTCGGGACTGCTGGTGGGCTCCCCAGCGGGTGGAGAGACCTGCGGACACCAGCCCAGAGACTGCCGCCGCCTGCCAACGGTGAGCCTGTAGCAGACGTGGCACCAGGTTCCCAACTTCCTCCGGGCACCTCCGTGTGCACAGACCCGAGCCTTGCGGCAGGCACCATATTGCCTCCTCCTCCCCTCCGCCGACCCTACCCGCGGCTGCCCAGAGAGACAATACAGCCACCAGCCGGAGGCACCTCCAGGGAACCAGACCTTCCCGTTTGGGACTCCGCCCGCCCTCCTAAGTGCTGCTGGCACCGTGTTCCCAGGAAAACGGTGCCGACTCAGAGGCTGAGAGACATAGACCCAGCTTGGGCTCCCTGTGGGTGAATTAGGACCGGAAATCCTCTCCCTGGTGGGAATACAGTTTGAACTCTGGGACCCAGAGGTCGGACGTGCAGACCAGATCCCCTGCACCGAGGGCTAGCATTGCCCGGGGCACAGAAGGGTTATACGTGAACAGCCTACTGAGGTCTGTGTGCCTCCAGGGGCGGATAGGCGTCCTAGAGGACAACCCTCCTCCAAGGAGGAGGCCGTACGCCCAACCCAGGTGGCGTTCCTTTGCAAGGAACCTCCCCGCCGGCATCACAGTCCGGGGAGGCCTGGTGGCTTGTGGTCTGGCCTGCTGGCAGAGGCCCAGGAGTAGCTGCGGAGTTGGGGAGGGTGGAAAGAAGTGAGGCCTGCTGCAGACTGCGGGTCTCAGACAGCCCCACCCCCACACCCAGACTTTCTGGCTGAGCGGGACCATTCCAGCCCCGCCCTGACAGCTTTCCCTGGAAGCAGATGACAGAACTTTGACCCCTGCTAACGGCCTGAGGGCAGGCTTACCCAACCCAGCTCCGCCCAGAACGAGAGCTGATAACAGGACTCAAAATCAACACCATAGCCTGTTCCTCCAAGCAAACGCCACCTACTGACAGGGACGGCATCTTGCACAGCCTTTCCACGGCACCCACTGACTCAATATACAGGGAGTGGTCCAATTTCACCCACAGGCACCACCTAACGCCTCAGAAACTAGACAAGGTGTGTGAATACCCAAACAATAACCTAAGGAAAGAAACAACAACTGATCGACATGGGAAGAAATCAGCGAAAGAACTCAGGAAATATGAAGAACCAAACGGAAAACACACCCCCAAAGAGGAGCACCAGCCCCCTAGAAACGGACACCGACCAAAATCAGGCAACCAATATGACAGAAGAGGAATTTCGTATGTGGAACATAAGAACACTCACCCAGCTGCAACAACAACTCAATAACCAACACCAAGAAACCACAAAAAGTCTCCAGGATATGAGAAAAGAAATAGACACATTGAAGAAAAGTGTAACCGAACTCCTGGAAATGAAGAATCAATTCAAGGAACTACAAAATACAGTGGAAAGTCTCAAGAACAGGGTAGATGAAACAGAAGAAAGAATCTCAGAGCTTGAAGATAACACCCTCCAATTAAATAAATCAGTCACAGAAATAGAGCAGAGAAACAAGAGAAAAGAGCAAAGCCTACAAGAGCTGTGGGATTATGTGACGACACCTAATGTGAGGGTCATAGGGTTACAAGAAGGGGAAGAAGACAACACTCAAGGGTTGGACAAGCTGTTTGAAGATATAATAAAGGAAAATTTCCCAGGCCTTGCTCAAAATCTTGATATACAAGTTCAAGAAGCTCAGAGGACCCCTGGGAGATTCAACGCAAACAGGAAGACGTCACGACATGCAGTCATCAGACTGACCAAAGTATCAACTAAAGAGGCCCTTCTAAGAGCTGTAAGACAAAAGAAGCAAGTAACATACAAGGGAAAGCCAATTCGAATAACATCAGACTTCCCTAATGAGACTTTACAAGCAAGGAGAGACTGGGGCCCCATTCTCACTCTTTTGAAACAAAACAGTGCCCAGCCTAGAATATTATTCCCTGCAAAACTAAGCTTCGTATATGAAGGAGAAATAAAAACATTCTCAGACAAGCAAAGGCTCAGAGAATTCACCAAGACAAGACCAGCTCTACAAGAAGTACTCAAAACAGCGTTATACACGGAACATCATAATAATAACCCACGAATATAAAAACAACCAAAACCCAAAGATATTAAAGGCCAGATATTACAATGGCTCAAGACAGAAATCATAGCAACAACATCCAACCCAACAGAATGATCAGTAATCTACCTTACCTATCAGTTCTCTCAATAAATGTGAATGGCTTAAACTCTCCACTCAAGAGACATAGGCTGGCTGAATGGGTAAGAAAATACAGGCCAAGTATATGCTGTCTTCAGGAAACACATCTAACCTGCAAGGATGCATATAGACTAAAAATAAAAGGGTGGAGATCAATATTCCAAGCAAATAGAAGCCAAAAGAAGGCTGGTGTGGCAGTTCTAATTTCAGACGATTTAGTTTTTAAACCAACAAAAGTAGTGAAAGACAAAGAGGGTCATTATATAATGGTGAAGGGCACAGTCCAACAAGAAGAGATAACAATTTTAAATATATATGCACCCAACTTAGGTGCACCCAGATTCATAAAGCAAACCTTACTGGAGCTAAGCAAATGGATTAATAGCAACTCCATAATCACCGGAGATTTCAACACCCCACTGATGGCACGAGACAGATCCTCCAAACAGAAAATTAATAAAGAAATAATGGACTTAAACAAAACTCTAGAACTATTGGGTCTGACAGACATCTACAGAACATTCTACCCAATATCCACTGAATATACGTTCTTCTCATCAGCTCACGGGACATTCTCTAAGATTGACCATATCCTAGGACACAAAGAAAATCTCAAGAAATTTAAAAAAATAGAAATCATACCATGTACCTTCTCAGATCACAGTGGAATAAAACTAGAAATCAACCCTAACAGAAACTCACATTTCTACACAAAAACGTGGAAATTAAACAACCTCCTACTAAATGATTACTTCGTAAATGAAGAAATCAAGACGGAAATAAAAAACTTCTATGAAGAAAACGACAATGGAGAGACAAGTTATCAACTCCTCTGGGACACAGCTAAAGCAGTTCTGAGAGGAAAGTTTATCTCCATAAATGCCTATAACCAAAAGGCAAGAAGATCACAAATAGACAATCTAATGAAACGACTCAAAGAGCTGGAAAAAGAAGAACAGACCAACCCCAAACCCAGCATAAGAAGTGAAATCAACAAGATCAAATCAGAACTAAACGAAATTGAAAACAGGAAAGCTATTCAGGAGATTAATAAAACAAAAAGTTGGTTCTTTGAAAAAATAAACAAAATTGACACGCCATTGGCTAAGCTAACGAAAAGCAGAAAAGAGAAATCTCTAATAAGCTCCATCAGGAATAAAAAAGGAGATATCACAACTGATCCCAAAGAGATACAAGATACAATTTATGAATACTACAAAAATCTTTATGCACACAAACTGGAAAATGTGGAGGAAATGGACAAATTTCTAGAAACACACAGCCTCCCTAGGCTCAACCAGGAAGAAATAGATTCCCTGAACAGACCAATCTCAAGAGCTGAAATAGAAACAGCAATTAAAAATCTCCCTAAAAAGAAAAGTCCCGGTCCAGATGGCTTCACACCTGAATTTTACCATACTTACAAAGAAGAACTAGTACCTATCTTGCAGAAACTATTCCACAACATCGAGAAGAACGGAAACCTCCCCGACACCTTTTATGAAGCGAATATTACTCTGATACCAAAACCAGGAAAGGATGCAACAAAAAAAGAAAACTACAGACCAATATCCCTAATGAATATAGATGCAAAAATTTTCAACAAAATCTTAGCTAACCGAATCCAGACACTTATCAAAAAAATAATCCACCACGACCAAGTGGGCTTCATCCCAGGGATGCGGGGATGGTTCAACATACGTAAATCTATAAATGCAATTCACCACATCAACAGAAGCAAAAACAAAGACCACATGATTCTTTCAATAGATCCAGAAAAAGCTTTTGACAAAATTCAACACCCTTTCATGATACGAACACTTAAGAAAATAGGCATAGAAGGGACATACCTAAAAATGATACAAGCCATATATGACAGACCCATAGCCAACATCATACTGAATGGGGAAAGATTGAAATCATTCCCACTTAGAACTGGAACCAGACAAGGCTGCCCACTATCTCCACTTCTGTTCAACATAGTGCTGGAAGTCTTGGCTACAGCAATCAGACAGGAAAATGGAATCAAAGGTATCCAAATAGGGGCAGAAGATATCAAACTTTCACTGTTTGCTGATGATATGATATTGTATCTAGAAAACCCCAAGGATTCAACCAAGAAACTCCTGGAACTGATCAATGAATTTAGTAAAGTCTCAGGATACAAAATTAATACACAGAAATCAGAGGCATTCATATACGCCAACAACAATCTAATTGAGAACCAAATCAAAGACTCAATTCCCTTCACAATAGCAACAAAGAAATTAAAGTACCTAGGAATATATTTAACCAAAGAGGTAAAAGACCTCTACAGGGAGAACTATGAAACACTGAGGAAGGAAATAGCAGAGGATGTAAACAGATGGAAATCCATACCATGCTCGTGGATCGGCAGACTCAATATCATCAAAATGTCTATACTACCCAAACTGATCTACAGATTCAATGCAATACCTATTAAAATCCCATCAGCATTCTTCACAGATATAGAAAAAATAATTTTACGCTTCGTATGGAACCAAAGAAGACCCCGAATATCAAGAGCAATTCTAGGCAACAAAAACAAAATGGGAGGCATTAATATGCCAGATATCAAACTATACTACAAAGCTGTAGTAATTAAAACAATATGGTATTGGCACAAAAATAGGAATATTGACCAGTGGAACAGATGTGAAAATCCTGATATAAAACCATCCTCATATAGCCATCTCATCTTTGACAAAGCAGACAAAAACATACGCTGGGGAAAAGAATCTCTCTTCAATAAATGGTGCTGGGAAAACTGGATAGCCACCTGTAGAAGGCTAAAACAGGACCCACACCTTTCACCTCTCACAAAAACCAACTCACGCTGGATAACAGACTTAAACCTAAGATATGAAACTATTAGAACTCTAGAGGAAAAATTTGGAAACACTCTCCTAGACATCGGCCTGGGCAAAGAGTTTATTGCCCAAAGGCAATCACAGCAGCAACAAAAATAAATAAATGGGACATGATCAAACTACAAAGCTTCTGCACAGCCAAAGAAATAGTCATGAAAGTAAACAGACAACCTACAGAATGGGAGAAAATTTTTCCATCCTATGCATCCGATAAGGGACTGATAACTAGAATATACTTAGAACTCACGAAAATTAGGAAGAAAAAATCAAATAACCCCATTAAAAAGAGGGCAAAGGACTTGAACAGAAATTTTTCTAAAGAAGACAGAAGAATGGCCAACAAACATATGAAGAAATGCTCAACATCTCTAATCATCAGGGAAATGCAAATCAAAACCACAATGAGATATCACTTAACCCCAGTGAGAATGGCCTTTATCAAAAAGTCTCCAAACAATAAATGCTGGCGTGGTTGCGGAGAGAGAGGAACACTGCTACACTGCTGGTGGGACTGCAAACTAGTTCAACCTCTGTGGAAAGCAATATGGAGATACCTTAAAGCGATACAAGTGAATCTACCATTTGATCCAGCAATCCCATTGCTGGGCATCTATCCAAATGATCCAGTGACACTCTACAAAAAAGACACCTGCACTTGAATGTTTATAGCAGCACAATTCATAATTGCAAGGCTGTGGAAACAGCCCAAGTGCCCATCAATCCAAGAATGGATTAATAAAATGTGGTATATGTATACCATGGAGTACTATTCAGCTCTAAGAAACAATGGTGATATAGCACATCTTATATTTTCCTGGTTAGAGCTGGAACCCATACTACTAAGTGAAGTATCCCAAGAATGGAAAAACAAGCACCAGATATATTCTCCAGCAAACTGGTATTAACTGAGTAGCATCTAAGTGGACACATAGGTGCTACAGTAATAGGGTATTGGGGAGGTGGGAGGGGGGAGGGGGGCGGGTATATACATACATAATGAGTGAGATGTGCACCATCTGGGGGATGGTCATGATGGAGACTCAGACTTTTGGGGGGAGGGGGGGAAATCGGCATTTATTGAAATCTTAAAATCTGTACCCCCATAATATGCCAAAATAAAAAAAAATTAAAAAATAAAAAAAATAAAAAAAAAAATTTTATCCAATAATGGGCAAAAAAAAAAAAAAAACCTTCCTAAAAGGAAAAGTCCTGGACCAGATGGTTTCACACCAGAATTTTACCACACCTACTAAGAATCTGGTGCCTATCCTGCAGAAATTATTCCATAACATCCATAAGGATGGAATCCTCCCCAACACATTTTATGAAGAGAATATAACCCTGATACCAAAACCAGAAAAGGATGCCACAAAAAAAGAAAACTATAGACCAATATCCCTTACGGATATAGATGTAAAAATTCTCAACAAAATTCTAGCTAATCGAATCTAGGTGTTTATCAAGAAAATAATCCATCACAAACACGTGGTCTTCATCCCAGGGATGCTGGGATGGTTCAACATATGCAAATCCATAAATGTAATTCACCATAAAACAGAAGTGAAAAACAAAGACCATATGATCCTCTCAATAGATGCAGAAAAAGCATTTGACACAATTCAACATGCTTTTATGACAAGAATGCTCAACAAAATAGGCATGGACAGGGCTTACCTAAAAGTGATATAAGCCATATATGACAAACCTACAGGCAACATTATACAGAATGGGGAATAATTGGAAGCATTCCCACTTAGAACTGGAACAAGACAAGGTTGCCCACTATCTCCACTTTTATTCAACATAGTGCTGGAAGTCCTTGCTACAGCAATCAGACAAGAGAGCGGAATTAAGGGCGCCCAAATGGGAACAGAAGAGGTCAGACTCTCACTCTTTGCTGATATGATATTATACCTAGAAACCCCCAAGGGTTCATCCAAGAGACTCCTTCAATTGAGAAATGAATTCACTAAAGTCTCAGGATACTAAATGAATACACAGAAATCAGAGGCATTCATATACGTCAACAACAGTCAAAGTAAGAACGAAATCAAAGACTCAATTTCCTTAAAAACAGCAACTAAGAAAATAAAGTACCTAACAACATATTTAACCAAGAAGGTAAAAGAGCTTTAAAGGGAGAACTATGAAACACTGAAGAATGAAATAGCAGAGGATATAAACAGGTGGAAGACCATACCACGCTCATGGATCCACAGAATCCACATTGTTAAAATGTCTGTAGTACCCAAAGTGACTTACAGGGTCAATGAAATCCCTATCAAAATACCATCATCATTTTTCACAGATACAGAAAAAATTATATGATGCTTCATATGGAACCAGAGAAGACCCCATATAGCAAAAGCAAACCTAGACAATAACAATAAAATGGGAGGTACCAACTTACCAGACTTCAAACTATACTACAAGGCTATAGTAATTAAAACAGCTTGGGTATAGCACAAGAACAGACACATTGACCAGTGGAACAGAACCGAGAACCCAGATATAAAACCATCCTCATACAGCCAACTAATCTTTGACAAAGCAGACAAAAACATACACTGGTGAAAAGAATCCTTCTTAAATAAATGGTGTTGGGAAAACTTTATAGCCTCATGAAAAAGACTAAAACAGGACCCACACCCTTCACCTCTCACAATAATCAACTCACGCTGGGTAACACACTTTAATCTTAGGTGTGAAACTATTGGAATTGTAGAGGAAAATGTTCGAAATAGTTTTCCAGACACTGGGTTAGGCAAAGAATTTATGAAGACCCCAAAGGCAATCACAGCAGCAACAAAAATAAACCAATGGGACATGACCAAATTAAAAAGCTTCTGCACAGCCAAAGAAACTGTCAAGAGAGCAAACAGAGAACCCACCGTATGGGAGAAAATTTTCACAAACTACATATACTATACAGGGCTGATAAATAGACTCTATTTGACTCTATTTGTAACTCAGGAAAATCAGCAGGGAAAAATCAAACAACTCTATCAAAAAGTGGGCAAAGGATGTGAACAGGAAGTTTCCCGAAGGAGACAGAATAATGGACAAAAAACACATGAAAAAATGCTCATCATCTCTAATCATCAGGGAAATGCAAATCAAAACCACAATGAGATATCACTTATCTCCAGAGAGAAAGGCCTTTATTAACAAGTCCCCAAACAACAAATGTTGGCATGGATGCGGAGAGATAGGAACACTCCTAAGTTGCTGGTGGGACTGCAAACTAGTTCAACCTCTGTGGAAAGCAATTTGGAGATATCTTAAAGTGATACAACTGGATGTAACATTTGATCCAGCAATCCCATTCCTGGGTATCTACCCAAAAGAACGAAAGTCACTATGAAAAAGACACCTGCACTTGAATGTTTATAGCAGCACAATTCACAATTGCAAAGATGTGGAAACAACCGAAGTGTCCATCAATACATGAGGGACTAATAAAATGTCACACACACACACACACACACACACACACACACACACACACACACACCATAGAGTACTATTCAGCTATAAGAAACAATGGTGATATAGCACCTCTTGTATTTTCCTGCCTAGAGCTGGAACCCATTCTATTAAGTGAAGTATCCCTAGAATGAAAAAAGAAGCACTACATGTACTAACCAGCAAATTGATATTAACTGATCAACACCTAAGTGGACATATAGGAATAACATCTATCGGGTGTCTGGCAGTTGGGGGGTGGGTGGGTATACACATACATACTGTGTATGATGAGCACCAACTGGGGGAAGGACACGCTTCAAGTTCTGACTCGAGGGGTTGGGGAGGCAAGTGCAATATACATTACCTTAACATTAGTACCCCCATTATATGCTGAATAAAAACCTTTTGTCTTTATTAAAGTAATACATGCACTTGCTAGCTAAAAAATTCAAATTAAAAAAAAAAAAGAATTAGGCTGTGAATACTCACTGACCTGTCACCTAGATGCTACAAATGATACTGTGTTGTTTCTCTTACTGCCTTCCCTTCCCTGTACTCATCCATCAATTGATCTTATTTCTTATGCATTTGAAAGTAAGTTGCAGACATCAGCACACTTCATTCTAAATGTTTGAGCACACGGATAATTATCTACAATTCAATATTTACTCATGGTTATTTTTTCCTAAGCTCAGATTTACACTCAAGACATGTACACATCTTAAGGGGATCATTCCCCAAGTTCTGACAATGCATATGTCCCCTAACGCTTCCCCTAAGCAGCCTCCCAGATACCCCAAAACTGGCTTAGCTACCTGTCTTCTGTACAGTTCTCCTGGGGACCATACTGCCAATTAGTTCCTAGGAGTGGGCTTGCGCTCATAGCACCTGGGCCTGCTCACCCACAGCATGCTTTATCATGGGCACTGCACGGCCTGTGATACCCTGTCTTGCTAGCCCAGAAGCGCCACAAAGAGAGTGACTACGTCTGTCTCTCTATCACTCTCACTTGCCAGGGAACACCCAGAGCATGGCACTTAGTAGGTGCTCAGAAAACAGGGAGCTGAAAACCAATCAACAAAGCTGGTTAGCAAAGAAAGAGCCTAGACGGAGCAAGAGCAGAGGTGTCCTCCCCACCCTAGGTGGGGGCCCGGCCAAGTGCCAAGGGGGCTGGGGGCTCTGTGGAGTGTCACTGTAGTGCCCACAACCAAGGGGCTGTCAATAAGGCACCACCCATGAGGATAAGGAAGAAATGGACACCTGAATCCAAGTCCAGTAGGAAGAGCGTGGAGCCCCAACCTGCCGCAGAAGGTGCTTCAGGGGAGGGGGCAGACCTCATAAGTGACTAATGCTCCATGGTCTGTGTCACATACACCCAGATCTCCCCCCTATCCCTGCCCCAGGCTCTGTGTGACCTTGGACAGCTTCACAGACTCAGTTTCTTCATCTGACACATTATTTAGTCCCCTACTACTATGGTATTACATCCTTTTCCTCCCTTCAGATCTATTCCTATCTGCTTTATATATTTAGGTGCCCCCAGTTTAGCCATATATATATATGCATAACTGTTATATCCTCTTAACAAATTGGACACACTACCATTACAGTGATCTTCTTTATCTCTTCTTACAGTTTTTGAGGTAAGGTCTATTATGATTGATAGAAGTTTAGCTACCGCAGTTCTCTTTTGGGTTTTAATTTCATGGAGTATCATTTTCCATCTCTTCACTTTCAGTCTATGTATGTCCATAAAGCTGCAGCGAGCCTCATGTAGGCAGCAGATAGTTGGGTCTTGTGTGTGTGTGTGTGTTTTAATCCATTTAGCCACCGTCTCTTTTGATTAAAATATTTAATCCATTTATATTCAAGATAATAGGTAAGAAGTAACTATCACCAGTTGTTAATTGTTTTCTAGTTGTTTTCTAGATCCTTTCTTCCTCTCTTACTATCTTTCTTTGTAGTTTCTTCCGGTAGTGATTCACTTTGTTCTTTTTTTTTTTTTTTTTTTTTTTTTTTTAGAACAACTCCGTGTAAGAAAATAATTTTTTTTTTTTTTTTTTTTTTTTTTTTTTGAGACAGAGTCTCACTTTGTTGTCCAGGCTAGAGTGAGTGCCGTGGCGTCAGCCTAGCTCACAGCAACCTCAAACTCCTGGGCTCGAGTGATCCTTCTGCCTCAGCCTCCCGAGTAGCTGGGACTACAGGCATGTGCCACCATGCCCGGCTAATTTTTTTTTTTTTTATATATATATATATATCAGTTGGCCAATTAATTTCTTTCTGTTTATAGTAGAGACGGGGTCTCGCTCTTGCTCAGGCTGGTTTTGAACTCCTGACCTTGAGCAATCCGCCCGCCTCGGCCTCCCAAGAGCTAGGATTACAGGCGTGAGCCACAGCGCCCGGCCGTGATTCACTTTGATTCCTCTCTTTTTTCTTCCACTAGAAGTTTTTGCTCACCATGAGGCTCACATAACACATCTCATAACAGGTTATTTTAAGCTGACAGCAACTTAATTTTGGCCACACATAGAAATGCTACATTGTTACTCCTGCCCCCATTTTACATTTTTAGTGTTACAGTTTGTACCTTTATAACTTGTGTATCGCTTAACAAATTATTGTGACTATAGTTATTTTTAACCATTTTGTCTAGTAACCTTTATACTAGAGACATAAGTCATTTATACACCATCATTACAGTATCAGAATCCGGATTTGACTATAGTAGTCGCCCCTTACCCATGGTTTCCTTTCCTATGCTTCAGTTATGCGCAAATGAGATCTGAAAATATTACATGGGAAAATGCAGAAATCAACAACCCATAAGTTTGAAATTGTGTGCTCTTCTGAGTAGCACAGTAAAATCTTGCACTGTCCCCCAAAGAATGTGAATCATCCTTTGTTTAGAATCTCGCACTATCTGTGCTACCCTGTCAGTCATTATTAGTCATTTCAGTTATCAGATCCACTATCACGGTACCTCAGTGCTCTGTTCAGTAATCTTTATTTTAGTTAACAATGGCCTCTAAGCTCAAGAACAGTGATGCTGGCACTTCTGATATGCCAAAGAGAAGCTTTAAGTAAGTGCTTCCTTTAAGTAAAATAGTAAGTTCTAGCCTTAATAAGGGAAGAAAAAAAAATCATATGCTGAGATTCCTAAGACCTATGGTAAGAATAAATCTTCTATCCGTGAAATCATGAAGAGGAAAACAGAAATTTATGCTAGTTTTGCTGTGGCACCACAAACTAAAATTTATAGCCACAGTGCATAATAAGTGCTTAGGTAAGAAGAAAAGGGCATTAAATGTGTAGGTATAAGACATAAACAGAAACAGAAACATGTCCTGGTTGATGGCAATCAGGTGTAGGACTATCCATGGTTTCAGTCATTTCCTGGAGGTCTTGGAGTCCATCCCCTGGGGTAAGGGGATAAGGGGAACTACTATACTGATTATGTCTACAATTACAGAACTCTAAACCACATGAAGAATATGACAAAACAAAATTAACAAAATGACAAATCTACAATCATAGATTTTAAAAGCCATTTCTTTATCATTTATAGAACGACTGGCCAAAAATTCAGTAAGATAACAAAATGTTGAATGATACATTAACCAACATTACCTATTTGGTATTTAACACTCCAGCCAACAACTGCCAAATGTACATCCTTTTTAAATGCACATTAAACCTTTAGCAAGATATTCATAAGCTGGGCCATTGAACATTACCCACAATATCAAAAAACTAAAATTATCCTTATTTTATTCATGAACTATATAGAATCAAAGAAGAAATACATGATACCAAATGTCTAGAAAACATTCAAATGCTAAAATATTAAGGACCACACTTCAAAATAACTGTTTTTCAAATAAAACAATCACAAAAGCACTTAGAAAACATTTGAAACTGAAGGAAATGTGAAAATGTGCAATAGATGCAGCTACTCAGTAAAGCTGTGGGAAGGAAAATATTTTTAAGTGCTTGTATCAGAGAAAAGAATAAAATAAGTGATGTATGTTTCCACATAAAGAAGAGATAAAAATGCAACAAAACTGAATAAAAATATGTAGAACAAAGTAGAAGATTAAAATTGGAAACCGATAAAATAGAAAAGGAAGAAAGACAACAAAGGAAACTCATAAGGCATGAAGATGGTTCTTGGAACAGATTAATGACATTGATAATCCTTTAGAAAAATGAGTCAAAAATAAAGAGAAAGCACAAATGACCAATATGAGAAATAAGAGAGAAAACAGTATATAGACATTAAATAGGTAATATGAACAATTTCATAAGTAAATTTGACAGTTTAGATGAAATGTTCCTAAGATACTACCAAATCTACATAAACTCCTTCAGAAAACAGAGGAGGAAGGCTCACTTGCCAAATCCTGTGTGAACTAAAGTAAAATTTTAAGGCTTACGCGCCCTCCCCCCCACCGGCTGACTAAATGGACCCCCTCGTGGCCAAAGGAATATCCTAAAACTAAATTGCCTGCCAAGAGGAACGAGGTCAGGCATGCCTTACCATGCCCCCCTCTCTCCTTGGAGAAATCCGTTGTAAACCATTAACAGGCCTAAGCATATGCAAGACAAACCTGCAGGTCCTCAACTTATATAACAAATGTATGTCCGGTGACTTATCTCTGATAACAGCTCCTTATGTTGAAACATCCCAAGCCTTTAGACAAAGCTTCATATCTTTGACCAATTACAACCCAAAGAATCTTTAAACCCACCTATAACCTGTAACCATCCCCCCTTCAAGATGTCACACCTTTTTGGGGCAAACCAATGTATCCCTCCCATGTATTGACTTAATCACTGTACCTGTAACCCCTGTCTCCCTGAAATGTATAAAACCAACTGTCACCTACCACATCGAGTCCACTTGCTCAAGGCCTCCTGGGAATGGCTCCGGGTCATGATCCTCAAATTGGGCTCAGAATAAATCTCTTTAAAATAATTTTACAGTTTGGTTTGTTTCGGTTGACACTTGTCACAAGGACTGTAAAATCTTGACACGAAACCTGACGATGACATTACAAGTGAAGTAGAGGTCTCTATCCCCATTAACTTAGAAGCAAAAATCATTAACAAAATATTAAAAACACAATCCAGAATTATAGAAAAAGGATAACAAATCATAAGTGGTACTTACTTCAGAAAGGCAACTTTGAGTTAACATTGGAAATCAATATAATTCACCAAGAACATAATAAATAAGTAAAACCATATGATCTTGTCAGGAGATGTCTATGCAGTCAAAAAAACACCAATTTATGATTGTAAAAAATGACCCCCAATACACCAGACTGAGATGGGAACTTCCTCAACCTGAAAATGAATATCCCAATAGATAAACAACTATTTAAAAGCATGTTCATTGGTGAAGTATTGAAAGCTTACCTTCTTACATTAAAGAAAAATATCAAGGGTTTCAGTTCTCATCACTTTAATGCAATATGGTACTGGTGGTCTCGTCCAGCACAAAGAGGAATGAAAAAGAAATAAAACAAATAAATGCTGGATAAGAACTGATACACTCATTATTCACAGACAACATAATCATGTATTTAGAAAATATAAAGGGATATAGTTCAAAATGCTAAAAATAATGTATACAGTAACCAAGGTTCCAAAATAATTGTGACTTTACAAGGAACACTTAGGAAATGAAATTTAAAACAAATATGATACAGTACTTCATTAGAATCAGACACATCAGCACAAACCCAGATTTAATATATATAGATGGATACATACAGAAATAATTATAAAAAGGTTTATATACACAGGTAAATATCAATACATAGATTTCCTTATTCAGTCTATTTAGTATCTATAAGCAAACACACACCAAAAGCAACAAGAACACAGAGAACCCAGAGTTTGGGGTTCTCATCATCAACTAATAAAAGTGTCCTTGGAAAAATGGTTTATTCTAGCCCTGGGGCGGGACATATACAAGATGAGCCTGGAACATCTCTGAAGGCCAAACGTAACAAAGTACTAAAAAATAAAGATCATAACAGGCCCACGTTTAAAGGGACACAGGTGCCAACTAAGAGTCCAAGTGGGCAAAGATGTAACTATACAGAAAAAAAGAGTTTGTTAGAAATTTGTACCAGACTCCTTTGTGTCTTTCTTGAATATTAACATGTGCTTGCATAGTGTGAAAAGCAGATTCATGCTTCGTGATATCAAAGCTTATTACAAAGCTGCAATAATCAGAACAGTGTGGTGCTGGCATAATAGTAGGTAGATATATACACCAATGGAATAGAATTGACAGTCCAAAACTAAATCTACATATCTATGGCCAATTACAATAGTAAGATAAATAATCAAATTTTAAAATGTGAAAATTATTTAAAAATACATTATGCTAAAGAATATATGCACATTGCCAACGTGCCTACGAAAAGATACAAAAAATCATTAACCATTAGAGAAGTGCAAAGCAAAGACACAAGGAGACATCACTTCAAAATCACTAGGATGGCCGTACTCAAGAGAATAGAAAATAACAAGTGTTGGAAAGGATGTAGAGAAATGTGAAACCACATTCATTGCTGAAGGGAATGGAAAATGATGCAACCACTGTGGTAAACACTTTGGAGGTTCCTCCAAAAATTAAGAAATTACCAAATGACCCAGCAATTCCAATCCTAGGTATACAGTCAACAGCATTTTAAACAGTTGTTCCAACAAAAACTTGCACACACATGTTCTTAGCAACATTATTTATAATGATCACAGAGTAGAAACAGTCCAAATGTCTTCCTACTGGTGAGGCGATGAATAAAAGGTAGTATTAATAGTATATCCGTACAATGAAATATTACTATACAGCCATAAAAAACAATGAGGTACTGATTATGCAACAACACAAATGATCCTTGAAAACGTTACACTAAGGGAAAGATCCCAGACAAAGGACACGTGGTGTATAAATCCATTTGTATGAAATCTCCTGAATTAGGAAATCCATAGAGACAGACAGTAGATTCTTCACTGCTATGGTATATGTGGGGAGTGGAGTGAGGTGGTGAAGATCCACAGATTATAGGTACTTTTGGGGTTACGGAAAATGTTCTGGAATTAGATAGCTGGAATGGTTGTGCAAAATAGTGCATATACTAAAAATCACTCAATTATGCCTTTTTAAATGTGAATTTAAAAAGTGAAGAAGCAAAAACAAATACACAAATAAAAAAATCCAGACAGGACATGTAAAAGAAAACTAGCAAAGTGTTAAGACTGATAGCCACTGACAGCCACAGTCTCAATGCAATAGTATAAACACTCCAATTAAAGAGCAAAAGTCCGGAAAGAAAACATTACTTGGAATGAGCTGGGACATTTTATAATGATAAAAGGGTGTGAGAAGACACTGATAAAATTTCTACTTTATTTCACCTAATTCTTATAAATTCCAGTATGTTTCACTCTAAAACAAAATATTAACATAAATTAAGGTAAATATGTGTATACCACTGATAGTTACTTATAATCAGGTGTAAAATATCTTCATTGGGGTATTCAGCGGATAGTACATAATCTCCCAAACCTCACCAACATTTGTTCTTTTAATAGTTAATTTTATTATTTTATTTATCTTTAATTATAAATTAACAAATTATAGTTATATATATTTATGAGGTACAAAGTGATGTTATGATTTATGAATACAATGTGAAATATTTAAAGCTGATTAACATATTCATCACTCCTCAAATACTTATTGTGATGAGAACATTTGAAATTTACTCAGAGATTTTACAGTATACACCGTTACCTAATACATACATCGCTCTGTGCAATTTATCTCAAAGGAAAAAGAACTTATTCCTCCTGCCTAGTTGAACCTTTGTAGTCTTCAACTATCATCTTTCCATTGCCCACAACCTCCTATCCTCTGGTAACCTGTGTGATGATTTTACACTCCACTTATAAGTAAGATCATGTGGTATTTGCCTTTCTTCTGTGCTTGGCTTATTTCACTTAGCGTACCATTGTGCAATTCCATCCATGTTGTTGAGAAATGACAAGAATTCTTTCTTTTTTAAGGCGGAATAGTATTTCATTGTGTATATATACACACACACAATTAAAAAATATGTATCAATATCACATTTTCTTTTATCCACTGATCTGCTGATGGACACAACATGTAGGCCGAGTCCGTAACTTGGCTATTATGAATAGTGTTTCAGTAAATGTGGGAGTGCAGACATCTCTTAAACACACTTATTTCAAATCTTTTGGGTAAATACCTAGAAGTGGGATTGCTGGATCACATGGCAATTCTATTTTTAGTTACTTGAGACAAGTACTGGCTATACTAATGTGCATTCCCACCAACATGTGTGTAGTGGTTATGTAGTGGCATTCCACTAAAATTTAATTTGCATGTCCTTTATGATTCATGATATCGAACATCTTATTACATACTCAGGGATCATTTGCACATGTGTCTTCTCAATTCTTATGCTCAGATTTTTTTGTTTTGCTTTGTTTGAGGTAAAATTCACATGACATAAATGTACTCTTTTAACTATTTTAAAGGCACAATTCAGTGGTAATTTTCACATTAACAATTTTTTTGCATCCATCAGCACTTTCCAGTTCCAGAGCATTTTCAACACCCCAAAAGGAAAGCAGTCATTCTCCACTGTTCCTTTTCCCCAGATGCTGTCACACTCATCTGCTTTATGTCTATGTGGGTTTGCCTATTCTGGACATGCCATAAAAATGGAATCACATAGCATGCAGCCTTTTTGTTTGACTTCTTCATTTAGCATACTGCTTTCAAGGATGACTCACGCTGAAGCACGTATCGTTTCTGAACACCTTGTTTTCCAACTATATTCTGGTTTCAATGGCATACAAACTTCCACTGCTGCATTAAATCCCTTTAGAAAGCACACCAGACAGCAAGCATGAGCGACCACGCAGAAGACTAGGGAAAATTCTAGCTCATGTAGCTTTAAAAGTGAAACTTGAAACTATCACACAAGTTACACTGACCACTCTTGCTACATAAGAGCACCATTCACGACCACTAAACCCCTTCAAGTCTCTTGTTGTCAGGCTTGAGACAAAGCTTTCCCGTAGAAAAGTGTCTTCTCTCACTAAAAACATCAGCATCAGTTTATTTTCAATAGAGCCTAGGTTTCGGGTGTTTTCCCTCTATGTCTTTCCTTAGCTTCTCTTGCTCCAACTTTCTCTGATGCTCCAGGAAGTTTAAAATTGTAATCTGTTATGATGTAAGGTATTGTCCCTTGAAGCCCATGCTGGCTCTTGAAGACAGTGAGGAACAGAAACAGCTCCAACAAGCAGACAATTCAGTTCTTGGCTCTTCCAGGGGCACAGGGGTGAGGATGTGGTACAGCTGCTTCTCCATGTCAATGCCTCAACAGATGCCAAACCCCACACAATCACAGAAAGGAGTCTGGGCAAGCAGGATAGGCCCATTGGTGTACCCTCTGACGTCATCCAGGATCCTGCAAAGTCCAACCCAGCTGGCACTGACAGGGTATAGGATGTGGGTAGGGGTGACATCAGAGTGTGTCATACTGAGTGTGACTGCATTGAAGGGGACCTGATAGTGTGTCAGACCATATAAAGGACTGAGTGGCTTTGGCAAGGGGGGCTGCAGCTGGCCAAGGTAACCTAGCACACTCAGGACTCGAAGAATTTTGTTATATAATTCTCTATCTCTTGGAGTTATTCTGAATGCAAACTCCGAACGAATGCACATTAGTTTATGTCCAGTAAACACAACCAGACTCTTTATCTTCATCAGCAAATTCCAAATTCTCTGCAAATTCTGCAAGTTTGAAGCCTTGATTTCTTATCTTGGACTTGCTTTTTGTGTATAAGCCACCCTTGTCATCTACATAGCCCACAGTGAGGGTTGGCATGTGTTTACTGTGGGCAGAACCAAACTGAACGGCAATCAGATCAGATCAATGAGAAGCAAAATCCCTTTGTGTAACGCTCAGCCCATTGTGTTGATGTTGAGAGGAGACTATTGTAAGAGCTGAACACATATTTTATTATCTCAATGTAATTTTCATAGTCGTTTCTACAAGTTTTCCCATAATATACCATCTTCTGTGGTGTTCTCTGGTGGGTGAAAGGTGGTCTCAGAATTGGTTCTGTAAGGTTAAGAAATGCAACCAGGAGGAATATATTCTGTCCCAGATCACATTCCAAATAGTCAACACAGGAAACATTATTTAAGAACTGGTCGATCAGGTATCTATTAAATGTTGACTTTCCAACATCCTCAGACCCACAAACTAGAATGATAGGGCAGCCATCTACTTCTTCACAAGAAACACTGACTAACTCTTCCAGTGTTGAAAGGTTACTCTTATATAAAAGAAGGCCTTTTTTCTCTCTTCTCTCTTTTGATGCCAACAGACCTCAAAGCTAAACATTCAGAATTAATCTGGAAAGTTGGACTCTCTTGTGTAAAAATGTAGGATAAACCTGGATAGCTGGTTATGAACTTTACAGTGGAGGTTTTCAGAGGTTCTAGCAACACAAAAGAACACAGAGGAGAACAATTCTGCATGGAACAACATCTGTCATCCAGGTTAAGAAGAAATTTGTGCAAAGTCCAGGCTTCCCTTTGGATTTCCTTCTTGCTTTTCTCAGGCATAGAGTAACGAACTGCCTTGACTGTCAGGTGGGAGTGGTCTAGGTAGAGAAGACATCTTGGGCAGGCCTTGGCTGATGTTAAAACCAAACACCCGTACCTGGCCATAGAGGCAAGTCACACGGCAGATCCTGCTAAAAGTATAACCCTGCTGGACTGGCAGCAGAAGCAATGCGCAGCTCGGACCCACGGGTCGCAGGGGTAGGATGAAGAGAGGCACAGAGCAAGTTGGGGGGGGGGGCGTGGGGCGTCGTCGGGTTAAAGGCCGCGGTCTTGGGCCTCGGGCCTCACCCATGTGCTACACTTGGCAGACACCCTCCCTCCAGTTCTCGCCAGCCACCTGCGCCTGCAACAACCACCGCCCCAGGCGCCGCAGGCCACACCAGCGCAGGTTCCAGAGGCAGCCGTAGGACCTGCAGCTAAGCATGAGTTGGGGCTGGGCCTTGCGGCCTGTAGCCACGTGGAGCAGCAGGACCCCGCTCGTGCAGCAGCGTGCGTCTGCCATGCAGGTTCACCTGCAGCGGTCACACAAGCCGAACACCTTTTTAAGGTTGGATATTTCATTGTATGGACAGAGCATGTTTTATTTATTCATTTTTAAGTTAATGGACATTTGGTTTTTTTCCACTTTTTGGCTACTGTGACTAATGGGACTATGAACAGTCATGTACAAAGTTTCATTGATCATCTATTTTCAAATCACTTGCGTACACACCTAGCATTGGACCATGCAGTGATATGGTAATCCTATTTCACCTTGTGAGGAACTTTCATAAATGTATAGGTATGTGACAACACTCAATTTTATTTCATTGATCTATATGTGTGTCACTGTGTCAGTACTTCACTTTTGGTTAAGGTAGATAATGTAGATTTGTAGTAAGTTTTGAGATTAGAAAGTGCAAGTCTTCCAACTTTGCATTTTTAAAGACTGTTTTGCTATGTAGGATCACTTGCCATTCCATATGAATTTTAGGAACAGCATTTCCATTTATGAAAATAAGCAGTTGGAATTTTGATATGGTTTGCATTAAATCTATTGATCAGCTGAGGGATCTTTACAATTACTCCATCCTAAGAAAAAAAGCATGTCTTTCTGTTATTTAATTTCTTTGAACAGTTTTTGAGGGCTCAATGTACAAGTCTTACACTTGTTTTGTTAAGTGCATTTCTAAATGTCTTATTCTTTTTATACTACGGTAAAGGGAATTTAAAAATTTCAATTTCTAATTGTTCATTGCAACAACAATGTAGAATTAAAGCTGATTTTTATATGTTGATCATGTATACTGCAACGCTGCTGAACTTGTTTAGTATTTCTAATTGTTTCTCCTTTTTTATATTCTCATTTTTGTTAGTATACAATTTTTTCTGATTTCCTTAGTTCTTTGCATTTTCTATTACTATACTTTAAAACAAATACGCTTAAGATATAAAACAACTAAACAAATACACCAAATTAGATGACACAAAGGAACCACACTCTCACATAATGTATTATGTTTTTCATATATTCTTGGGCTCAATTTACTGATATTTACTAAGGAATTCTGTGTCTGTATTTACAAAATATTAGTCTTTTTGGGGGGATAATATCACTTTCAGGTTTTAGTCTTAGGATTATTCTGGCCTCATACAGTGAGATAGGAAGTGATCCTTCTTTTCTTTATTTTCAGAAAAGTATGTGTAGAATTACTGATGTATCTCCTCTGAATATTTGATACTTTTTGCCAGTGAAAACATACAGTGCCAGGGTTTTCTCTTATGGAATAACTTTATACATTCAATTTTTAAAAATTCATAGGGTTATTCAGATTTTCCATTTCTTTTTATGTCAATTTTGGTAAATCATATTTTAAAGAAATTTATCTATTTTACCTAAGATGTTAAATTCATGACATAGTATTATTATTTTAATATCCTTAATTTCTGTGGCATCTGTGATGATAATCCACTTTTAGTTTCTCATACTGGCATTTTGTGTTTTCTCTTTCTCTATTCAGCAGTATACCTAACGATTTGTCATTTGTGATGATCTTTTGAAAAAAACAGCTTCAGAAAAAAAAAAAAAAAAACAGCTTCGGTTTGTTGGTTACGTCAATTGTCCGACTTTTTCTTGATTCATTCTACTGTCCTTATGATTTTCTTCCTTCTAATTCAAAATAACTATACTCTTATTCCCCTGGCTTCATGGGGAAATTTAAGATTTTTTTTTCTTTTCTAATATTGGAATTTAAGGATGTAACTGTCCCCATAATTACTGCTTTATTTGCATTCTATCAACTTTCTTGGGTTGAATTTGTTATGTTATAGTTTAAAATATTTTATAATTTTGCTGGTATTTTGTCTTTGGCTCCCCAATTATTTATGAGTAAGTTTTTTTAACTTCATGGTATTCCACTTATTTGTTTAGTAAAAAAAACACTCCATATAATTTTATCCTCTTAAATTTATTGACACTTGTTTTATGTCTCAGAATACAATCTTTGTGTACCATGTGTTTAAAGTACACTTTTAAGAATGTGTATCCTGTAGTTTGGAGAATGCACTGCTTCATAAATTTCAATTAGAACAAAGTGACTGATCGTTCAAATTTTCAGGAGTTTACTGATTTTTTTCTCCATTTCTATCGACTGATGCATTTTAAAATCTCATGAGTGTGAAATTATTCTTCTTCTTTAATTTTGCCAATTTTTGATCCATAAATTTTCAGCCTCTATGGTCACAGCTACATACATCTTTGTTGCATCTTCTGATCATTTTTTTGCTTTTATCACTAGACATGCTTATCTTTTCCTGTGGCAATGCTTTGTCTTAAAGTCTATTTTATCTAATATTCATAAAGCCCCATGAAACTTCATAGACTCACCCTTAACATGATGTATGTCTTTCACTCCATATATAAAGTGTTCCCTTTAAGGCAACATATAGTAGGGTCTTGGTTTTATATACATGCTGTTAATTTTGCCTTTTCAATGTATATATTGATATGGCTGGATTGAGATCTGCCATTTGTTGTTTTCTGGTTTTGTGTACCTCTCTTGCTTTCTTTTGAATTATTTGAATCATTTTAGTGCTTCACTTTATCAACTGGAATTGTGGCAATATCTTGTTCATTTATTCGTTGTGGTTGCCCTATGTATTATAATTGACATATCTAACTTTTCACAATCCTCTTAGAATGAAGACAGTATCACTTCATGTAAATCACTGCCATAGTGGTGGTGGTGGTGGTAGCAGTAGTTCTGCAGGGCAGCTGAGGGAATCACCGGAGACCTCCTTAAACATGAAGTACTACCTATGGGAGTGCTATCTAGAGGCAAAGAGAATCTAGACCTCATTTTCTCAAGCACTTAAATCAGCCTGTTGGACACTGAAATCTATGGCTTGGATTAAGATCACACACTGGCGTTTTATTCGAAACACCAATCACAGGCTGGTGACAATGCCACTTAGGGCCTTCTCATCAATGAATACCGGTAATATCACAGGGACATTACAGTCTTCTGTCCCTTTCTCCTTAGACATATGAGGAATAGCCATGGGCTGATACAGCCTGTGACTGGTACATAGCAGTCATTTAGTAAACTGTTGAAGGGATGAGTAGATTTGGTTCCATTTTCAATGACTCTATCTGGAAGACACTTTGTTATGGAGTGAATGTTTGTGTCACTACAAAATCCATATGTTGACTCCTAACTCCAGATGTTATAGTATTAAGAGGTGGGGCCTTTGGGAGGTAATTAGGTTTAGATGAGGTCATGAATACAGAGTCCCCATGATGGGATTAGAGTCCTTATTAAAAAACAAACAAACAAACAAAAAACAAGAGCCTAGACCTAGACCCTAGTCTAGCCAAGACCCTAGTCTTTTTCTCTTCACCACGTGAGGATACAGCAAGGCAGCGGCTGTCTGTAAACCAGAAGAGGGCCTTGACCAGACATTGAATCAATGTTGATCTTGGATTTCCTACTTTCTAGAAATGTGAGAAGTCAAGTTATGCATCAGAGGAGATTCAGCTGCAGATGGTTGGGCTTTTGTTTCTCACAGAGCAGGGACAAATCTTCTCCCTTAGCCTATTTAATTTTGGTTAGAATGTATTCCTCAAATGATAGGCAATGTTTTACCCTCAGCACTAATTTGAATTGCTTTCTTAATATAAGCAGTATTTCAGTATCTTCTGATGTATAGGATTATTAAGAACTTATATAATGAGGAAGGAAAAAACCGCCAACACCTAACTAACATTCTTTCTGTGGTCTGGTTTCAGTACACATTTCAGGAATCAAGAGGAGCATCTTCGCAGACCACCTGAGTAGTGCCCTTGGGAATCCACCACAATAATAGAATAGTTAAAATTACTACTTAGCATTTTTCCAAAAAGCTAATGTAAAAGTTCCAAACTTTCATCCGGGCGCGGTGGCTCACGCCTATAATCCTAGCACTCTGGGAGGCCGAGGTGGGAGGACTGCTTGGGCTCAGGAGTTGGAGACCAGCCTGAGGAAGAGCGAGACCCCATCTCTACTAAAAATAGAAAAATTAGCCAGTCAACTAAAAATGAAACAAACAAACAAAAAAATGAGCCAGGCGTGGTGGAGCATGCCCCTAGTCCCAGCTACTTGGGAGGCTGACAGAAGGATCGCTTGAACACAGGGGTTTGAGGTTGCTGCGAGCTAGGCTGATGCCATGGCACTCTAGCCCAGGCAATGAAGTGAGACTCTGTCTCAAAAAAAAAAAAAGTTCCAGACTTTCATAGTCACCATGTTTACACAAAAACAAATTTTTACAAATATGGGTATGAAAAATTTAAGATAAGATGTTTTCTGTCAATGATAATTAAACACTTACTGTCCTTCCCCCATGTGAATGTTAAGACCTTGATTATTCAATTTTTAGTACTGATTAGCACCAGAGGGCTGACGGTGGCATAGCCATTGCTCACCAGCATCTGGACACACAGATGAACTGAATCATTGCTCCACAACTTTCCTAAAGAGAAGGAGATAATGAAGTCCAACAAGTAAATGACCACAAAGAAATGCATGAGCAGCAGAATGCTCTGGGTGGCCCTTTTCCCGGGGGATGCTTTTGGAGAAAGGTTGGTGCTGTGAAGATGCTGGGACTGCCTCTTATGCCTATGCAAGAGAATCACCATGTAGACACTGCAGAGGCCCACAAGCCCTATAAAGAAGACATCTCAAAAGGTCAACAGTGAGAAAAATATCTATCTGAGCAAGTCACTAATGGGCCAGAGGGAGGAGGATTCAGTGATGAACAGAAGACTGTCTCAGGTCACACTGGGTTTGGCAACAGTTGAGAGTATGCAGCGAGCACTAATGGACATATTAGTGACATATAAGACCCCCAGGAAAATCAAGCCACACAGGTTGTAAAGTGAGGATTTGTGTTTGACCTCTGCCAAACAGGAGCTTCTGGGGCTGAGGCTGATGGCCTGGAGGACACTCAGCAGGTAGGTGGTACTAACAAAGAGGCCCCTCATCACCTGTACAGGTAGATAACTGACTTACGCTTGATGTCATCTCAAATTTCCTGAGACCCGATAGTATCGTCACTATGAAGGCCAGGGTCAGCAGCATGACTGTGTGGATTAGGGCCACGTGACCAATGGTTGAGTCAGGGCGCTTGGGCCCGTGCATAAGAGGGAACGTGAGAATGTGGAAGAGAAGAAGGCTGGCGTTGACTGAGATCCCAAGGCGAACAGAGAAAAAGACATCTCTTATGGCAATAAAACTAAAAAGATTTACATTCATCTTATGGGGAAAAGAACCATATAGTAAATGTCTGAAGAGAAAATAAGAAAAACTACCTTTATCACAAATATTACCACCTTCAATCTCAACCAATGCTACTGTCATCATTAAAATGCTTTAATCCTAATGAATTCATTTTCGCCCTTCAATACTAAAGGATAGCATCCTATTTTTATCTCATCTTTGAAAACACCTTTCGTGACTTAACTGCCACTCAATCTCCAGGCTTCTTTGCTGCTGACATAAACAAGCTGCTGTTAAGATGGCAAAGTTGTCCATAGTTTAGGCATATACTCTGATTAACTGTACTGCTTGCTTCTGGTTTGAGATATATTAAAGTGCACTTTTTTTTTTTTTTTTACATTTATTTTATCATATTATGGGGGTACTAGTATTGTTAGGGTTACATATATTGCCCCTGCCATTCCTCCCCCCACCCCCTGCCTTAGCAATACATCAAGCGTGTCCTGCCCCCAGGTGGTGCCTATCGCACCTATTTTGTAAGTATATATCCTTCCCCTCCTCCTCCCTCCCTTCTGCCCACCACCGGATAAGAGTGGTTTTTCTTCCTTTTTTTGACCTTTGGGTTACATTGTGTATCACTGCCTTTCCCTATGAAAGGTTAGGGGTATTCCCTCCCCGCCCCTCCCTTACAATGGTCTTCACAACCCTAAGATGTGTATCTCCCCCTCCCCCAAACTCTGGTGACCACTATCACCATTTGAGCACCATAGTTTTAATCAGTCAGTACCAATTTGATGGCGAGTAGATGTGGAGCCCATTTTCTTGATCTTGTGTCACCTCACTTTGGATAACAGGCTTAAGCTTAACCCAGGATAGCATAAATGGTGCCAGCTCACTGTCATTTGACCAATTTTGAATTGAAAGTGTACTTTCAATTCAAAATTGGTCATTTTATATTTAATGACCGCATTTCACAATTACAAGAAAATACAACCCATAGGATTTCTGCTTTCAAGCTGTTATTGACACTTTGGGAGCCTAAAAACCATGCAATTATCAAGAACTTTTTCCTAGACATTGAAAATAATGTATATAAGCTGGTTACTGCAAAAATTGTTCTTCGTCTGTCTATGTGTCTAACTAATCCATCTTGCTAATAAGTTCAGTTAGCATTTGTTGTAGTGGTATGTTTCTTCCATATCCAATCGATTTCATGATAGTTTTGATGTTACCTGGGGTGACTGTAAATATGCCAACTTATCCTTTTCAATGAATCTTTGTGCTATACATTTAAAACTATTACATTAAAGACATGCGCTAAGTACTTTGGAAAAATACATAATATACTCTACGTGCTGTATTCTGTTCCCATCCCAATTCAATCTACTAGGCCATATGTACTATAAGAACCACCCAGAAGCATAACAGTAAAACAAAACTCTACAACATTCCTCTTCGGTACAAAGAAATCCTTTACATAACACTAATAAACAGAATCCAACACATAGAAAGGATTATATACCTTGATCAAACGAGACGGTGCCACAAATACATAGTTTGTGTAGCATCAAGAAAATGACTAATGTATCCAACATTCACACCCATACTTTCAGAAGTGTCCTCATTTTCATCAATATGCCTGTGCGTGTTGTGGTATGTGGACTTAACATGAATAAATGTATTATTTGGATTGTGGTGATGTATCACAGGTGATATAACCAATTGCATGAAATTGAACACAGTAAATATGCAGGGGTTCTTGTGTTTCTTTGAGTTAGATCTCAAAGCTGTTTAAAATAACATATCATGTCTCTAAAATTAAGGAAGCTAAAGATGCAATCAGATCGATCTCACACAGAAAAGTGTATTTCACTAAATCCATCCTATGATTCAAAGCTTAAACAAACCAGGACTTGAAGAGAATTTCCACACCCTGATAAAGGTGTTCTACAGAACACCTATAGTAAACAACAGACTTACTGGAAAGACTGTTTCCCCCTAAGATTAGGGACCAGATACAGACATTCACTTTCAGTACTCCCAGTCGACACTGCACTGGAGGATTCTGCTAAAAACCTCATGTAAGGAAATATGAAGAAAAGGACTCCAGATGGCTATTGAAATAGGAAAATTGCCATTTGATGACCAAGACACAATTTCATGTGTAAAAATTCCTGAGGATATCACTAAAAACCTGTACCACATAACAAATAGGTTTAGCAGTCTTTCAGACTACGAAATCAAGTTAAAAATGACAATTGTATTTCTATATGCTAGCTATGAATATCCTGAAACTATCAGTTAGAATACAATATTTTGGTTCAAAATAGAACCAAAAAGCATGAAAACGTAGGGATAAAGTTTTTCAAAACATACCAATTTTAAATTGAAGGGAAAAAAAACGCTTTTCAAACTACAGCAAAAAGAAAATCACATTTTAAAAGATTAGGTAATAATTAATTTTAGCAGCTGTCTCCTGCTCCTCCAATCACAGGCCTGGAGCCTCCTATGAGGAGGGCTCAGGATCTTCCTCCAACCTAGCAGCATGGAGCAGAGGGCTGGGCCAGAGTGCCAGGTCCATGGGAACCCACAAGCAGGGGCAGGTGAGAGCCTGGCCAGCCTCTGCCCTGCACCAGCGCACGTGGGACCGCAGCGCCTGTGGCAGGGTCCAGCGGGTCACACAGAGGCAGGTCCACTACCAACGCCTTCACTTGGTAATCACCCTCAGGTTGGCTGGGCCAGCCAAAGCCCTCCTCCTACCCTGCTGGCTCACAGGGTGAAGGCTTCCCTGTGCGAGGCTGCCAGGGTGGGGATGGCAGTGTGCTTCCACGCTCGCCCCCCTCCCCTGTTTGAGAGCAGGCTCCTCGTGGCTACCCACCAGGCCATCCCTCTCTTCCCCACTGCCCAGGGCCTGGCAGCATGTGTGGGGCGGGTGACACCAGGAGCACTGTGCAGGGCTTGGCTGGGGGACTGTGCCGGGCCGTGTAGGGTGGGGCCAGTGAACCCCTTTCCTCCCCTTGGCCTGCGGCCCCTCCTAGAACATTCTCCCCGTTCCTCTGTACTTTGAAGGCTAGTTGCCACTCACTACCAGGGCATACCTCTACAACATCCATACCACACCTTCGCATGACATTACAGTTGCACCCCCGGGGCAGACACCTCAGCCCACAGGGCAAGAAAGCACAGTGGAGAATGTGGTGGGTGTCACCTCACACGGGCCCCTGGGGTGCAGAGTCTGAGTTTCACCTGATGTCCTTACACCCACTCTGCAACATCTATCCTCTGCTTTGGCCAAAGCCAGCCAAGAACTGGGACCCACCCCGTCAGGGCCTGGGGACACGATACCTGATCCAGCTCCCTGCTGTGTCCTCACACATGGATGGCGGCTCTCAGGCTCCAGGAGTCACACAAACCCCTCCAGGGAAAGCAATAACAGGACTCAGCCACGGTGCCACTCAACCCTGGGTGCCAGTCACACACTGCGACCCCCCATTCTGAGTACAAGCCTCCTCCCTGCAAAGGACAGGGGCCTCTCACGAAGTCCTTCCTTACCTGAAGCTCATCGAGCGTCCCTCCTGCATGGCAGCTAAGTCCTTCCTTTCCTTCTGGTCACTCTGTGAGGCTCAGATTTGTCCCAAGGTGGTGCTGGAGAACACGATCCCAGCCCAAGCAACCACGGGGGAAGCCACAACACGCCAGGTAGCCTGAGACGAACCTCTTCAAATTACCTGACGGAGTGCTCTGGAAGATAAAATGGCGAAAGTAGGCACGGGTAGGCCAATTACGACCTCCCGCATTGGAAAGCAGTGTTAAGTCATAACCATTCTGATTGGATAAGAAAACCCTAAGAGTCCAATTCTGATTGGACAATCTAATCCAATCAGAATGGGTATTCCATGAAAGGTTATTTGCGAAGAGCAACCTCCTGATAGACCAATTCTGATTGGTTAATGATATCCAGTCAGAATGGGTATTCCAGAACACCTCATTTGAATACAGGAGGCTATAAATGGCCAGCCCAGGCATGCCCCTGCCATTTTCTCACCTTGTTTCAGTGAGGTTCTTTATTTCAGTGTCAGATGGCCGGTGGGTTTCTGCGTGCTGGAGATTTGCGTTGCTGGCGCCTCTGTGGCTGGCACTTGGACCTCTTGGAAATGGAGTGTTCTGCTGGCCTCTGTGAGGGATCCGGACGTGACCGTGCTGCAGGGACAGGCAGGTAGGGAATGATCCAGCTGGCACGTGGGAGAGACCCGGTCCTTGGTACACGGAGACCTTGGGTACTTGGAATAGTCACCTGAGTGGAGAAGGGGGCACCACGTGTGAGTGACAGTTTATCCGAGTTCTCCTGCTGCTGCTCTCCACAGCAGTTTTTATGGTGCCTGGGTTCGTAAGGACACAGGAGGAAGCTGGATAAGGAGTGACGTCCCCAGGCCCTGACCTTAGGTGGACCCCCAATCCTTTATTGGCTTTGGCCAAAGCCAGGGTGAACTTTGCACCAGGTGGAACTCAGGCTCTGCACCTCAGGGGCTGGTGTGAGGTGACACCGTCCACATCCTCCACTGTGCTTTCTTGCCCTGTGGGCTGAGGTGTCTGCCCCTGGGGTGCACCTGCACTGCCCTGCGAAGGTGGGGGATGGATGGATGTTCTAGGGGTGTGCCCTAGTGGTGTGCGGCCACTGGCCTTCAAAGTCCAGAGGAATGGGGAGAGTGTTCTAGGAGGGGCCACAGGGCAAAATGTCAGAGATAACAGCTGTCAAACTTAGTACTTAAGGAAATTGAACATTTGTCACTTAATAGCCTCATATTTTATTTAGCTAAGTGTTTACCAAATATTATCATTTGAACAGGTGAACAATATAAAAATCTTAGTAAGATATTTTACTTTCTCTGTTCTCACTGAGTCTTCCAAACGTGATATGTATTTTAACACCTGCAACACATTTCAGTTAAGAGGACCCACATTTGATGTGCTTGGTGGCTAGTGGCTCAGTATCTGGCCTCTATCTACCTTTGCAGTCTCCTCCTGCTACACCTTCCCATTTCCACAAATTCCCAGTCTGCCACGTACATCGAAACTTTTGCCATCCTGTGACCTTCTCTTGCCCTTTTGCCCCTGTTGTTGGCTTGGCATGCCCTTCTGTACCTGAACTTTTATTTATTTTTAAACCCAGAAGAAATGTTTTTTGCATGTCTTCTCTTTCTGTTTTCTTTTATTCCTCTGCTAGTACTTTGTACTTGAGATCCAGCGCTGGGTGTATTGTATTCTAATTACTCACTTAGAGGTCTTTACCGTATGGGTCAGTTGTAAAGGCAAGGACAAGTTTTGGACTTCTGTGGCTCCTGGTAAATGTGTGGATGAGTGAACAGGGGAACGAGTACTTTGAAACTTGCTTTAATGTGATGTTGAGTTGTTCAGATTTCTCTTCTGCTACACGCAGGATCCTACTCCGTTCCAAACTGCTGTTGTCCCTCAACTTTGGGTGTTTGAGTGGCAAAGTGTGTACTTAGCTGGGCTTTCTAGGTCTCTTCATGTGCTGGGGTTTTTTTGTACCTCTATTCTCATCTTCTTCCTGTGTCAGCCAACGTGTATACTCAGATCCTTATCCAATGCCAAACAACATTGAGAACCTAAATAGGTTGATTAAACACACACACACAATGGTCTCCAGCCCTTCCAAATAAAGTGCAACCTATGCAATATATGTCAGAAAACAAACAAAAGCTTTTGCGGTTTGGAGGAATGCAGGACACCATTCTCCTCTACTGGCTATTATAATCTGCTCTAAATCAAGGATTGGAAAAATGGAGTTTAATGAATTAGAGAATTGCTCTGGTCTGCCTTTTGACCCACCTGCTGTGGTGACTCAGTAATGGTGGCAGCAGGTCATGTCCCTGGAATGTATGTCATGGTATGGATGGAAGACCAGAGAGGTCTGGCTTCAATCCCAGTTCCGTCACCTCCTAGCTGTGTGAACTGCACTGGGTGACAACCTGTCATATCCTCAGTGTTCTCCCCTATAAAATGGGTATAGCAGTGGTGCTGCTCCTCAGGGATGTTCTGAGGATTAACTGAGATGCTGTGGTCCTGAGATGCAGGCACCCAGAGACCAGAGTTGTGGTATTTCCTTTGGCGACAGTCATAAGAGTCAGCCTTGCTTTACCTAGCGCTATCTGCATGTAGCATTACTTAGCTTTAAGACTTTTCCAGGGGTGTGTCCAGAAAGTCTTGGGGGTCAAGTTCCCTGGATTCATTTCTCCCTGGGCTTCCAGTGGGTTTTGTGTTAGTGACACACATACACTCTAGCGGTTGGATGAGGTCATAATCAAAGCTGAGAGGAAATCCTTGGGGGTTGTTCCTCCTTGCCCTCTACCTGCCCCGGCCTGGGCTCCAGTCCTGAAAGGCTTTCTCCTCTTTCTGTCCCTGTCTGCTTGCTGCCTTCGCATCTCTGTGGCTCTGTCCGGCCGCATCCCTGTGCCGACGTTCCTCAGCAGTCCAGCAACACTGGTCCGCACCCCTCTCCCTCAGAATGGCACCACTGTGGTGGCTAGAATTAAGGAATCGGTGTCAGTGATTCTGATTGTACCCTCTTGTCATATGAGGGTGCTCCCCTTTTGCCCGGAACCCCATCCTCCTCCTCTGCCTGGCAATGTCACTCCTCAAACATCACGGCCCATAGGCCGGCAACCCCATGAAGCTGTCATGCTCCGCGCAGGCCCAGTCAGGCCCTTGCGCTTTTTGTGACTGAAGACACTTCCTATTTCGCTTTAACTCTTCTTTCGTCCTTTCCTTTCGTCAACATTATTTACTGAAAACCCACTACATATCCAGCACTTGTTACGTTGAATTTCAGGAAGACATTGAATTTTAGTGTCCCCACTGAACAGTGGAATCTCCCTCTCCCGCTTCCCCCCTTCTTCCCTCTCTCTCACTTTATCTCTTCCTCGTTTATACTCCCGGTGTCAGTGCACAACCGGTACACGGCACGTTCTAAATAATTACTGTAGTGCCTTTTTCTCAGCATGACCACAAAAGAGTCATAAATGCCGAAAATGGCAGCCCCCCTGACACTTAAGACAATTAGTGTTTTCAGCTGGGCTGAACTGGCCTAGTACCCTTCCAATTACACCCCAGGTGACCAGGTGCTTGACTATAAATAAGAATGGACAGAAACCTATGGCTACTTTAACTTCAGATGATGTAGCAAAATAACAAGATAGTTGAAGGAAAAGTGCAATTGATTTTTTTTGTGTGGAAGTAAAACTCAGGAGAAGGAAAGTTACAGTATGGACTTTCGCCATTTCATCTCTCTGCTCTAAAAAAAAAAATAATAATAATAACCTCCCATTCACCAAATGCACTGATTTCCAGTTTATTGAGTGGACCTCAGTTGTTTAAAAGTCAAAACAAAACATAAAACCTCAAAGTCCAGTCTGTGTATGTTACTTATAGATGTTGTGTGTGCCCTACTTCAGTAATAAGTTGTTTTCATTTTATAGCACACACAAATAGAAATTTAAGAATAATGAGAAAAGGTAAACATAAATAAGTTCCTACGGGTGTCCTCCTGTACCCCAGGGCATCATCTCTGTCCTCGTGGGCTGCGAGGAGCACTGATTCATCCTGACATGCACAGCCTCTCGCCACCCGGCCCCACAGCTCTGGCACAAACTCTCTACCCTAGTCAGTCTGGTTTAGTCACATCTGTACACCCTCCGGGCTGTCCCTTCTTCCTGCCTTGATTCATGCCATTCCACCTTCTTTCCCCTCTTTGTGTAACTTGAGATCCTTCTACTTCTGAAAACCTTGGGGAAACTGAGGCCCAAGAGAGGAGGTTCCTGTCCAGGTTAGAGGCTGGGAGGGACATGGGAGACCCAGGTTTCCCTACTGTTGTTTCCCAACTGAGTGAAGACGTGCACTGTGCCAGGCACTGAATGTGGCTTCATTCTGTTCCAGCAAGTTCTCCAAGGTTGACAAGCCATGATCTACTGATCTTGAAGCATTTGGAGGCGAGAATAGTATTTGAGTAAACTATGAAGTTGGTTTATTTCGTGTTATAATCTGGTTGGATAAGCTCAGACTCTGAAATTGGACATGTCTTGATTCAGATCTTCTGCAAATAAGCAGCTTCCTTTATTACTTTAAAGCAAGACTTTATCTTCCCGAGCTTTAGTTTTTCCCTAATATCTACCTTATAGGTCTGCTGTGTGGATCTACGAAGATGACATAAGCAGGGTCACCAACTCCTGGTTTGCTCAGGGCTTTGCTGATTTTAGCCCTGAAAGTCCTGTATCCTGGGAGCCTAATAAGTCCCAGGCAAACGGGGATGGCTTGTCACCCTAAGTGTGGGGAAGCTATCGGGAAAGTCGTGCCACATAGCAGGTCCTCCATAAATGCTTGTTTCTTTTTCCTGCTTCTCTTTTCAGATATTCTCTGTTTTTATATCCTTGATTCTTCTTTCCTCCTTCTCCCCTTCCATCTTATTCTAGAGGTCTGACTTTCAGTCCTGGTTGAGAGGCTAACATCACTGTGCTGAAGGTTTGTCTCTTCCTAAAAATTGAGCATTTTCCTGGGAGACTTTTTATTAAATCCAAAAAAATAAATATATAATGATAAAATTTCAGATACGGCAAGGGGGTTGTGGAAAGATCTTGGAGAGATCTAGGCCAGTGTCTATAAGGGTAAATCAAAAATCTTGTAGAGAGGCTTTCCTCTCTCACTAAATCTGCCAAGTGTATTGAGTGCTGCTGTGTGCTAGGCTCTGGGGCAGGCACCAAGGAGACTGTAGTGAACAAACAGACCCAAGCCTGCCTTCCTGTTGGCAGGCTGGTGAATGCCAGTCTCTGGCTGGCCTTGTTTGCAGGGGCCATGACACTGTATCATGAACTCTCAAGCAAAAACTCTGGAATCATTTGTCCTTACATTTTCCCCCATTCCTCACTAAAAGAATGATCTCTCTGGGGTGTTAAAAATGCACTTTTCTCAAGAAGCTTTTCAGGACTAAAGGAACATAGGCAAAGAGATAAAGGAGTGAAAGGCTTGCTCAGAATTTAGCAGGGTTGTCAGACCATGACACAAATGTCCTCTAAGCCACCTGGGAGACTTGAAAAACATTCTGTGTTAGTCTTTTGTGGACTTTGTGTCCCGTTTGTTGTACAAAAAGGGCAAGCTCTGGCCTGTGTCAGTGTTCTGCTGGGTCTCCTGAGGAGTTCTCCATTGTGATCTGATACGTCATGGTTAAAATTGCACAGAGGGGCAGCCTGGAGAATTTCTGGGACTTGAAGCACAGTTTTAACCCCAGGCAAGCAGCTGGGCCAAGTGCTACAGTTTGAATTGTTTTTGTCTACTGAGGCTAGAAGAGGAATAGAGAGTGAAGAGTCCCTTTGAGCATATGGTTATTCTTCTCTAGGGATGAGACTTTGGCAGTTGTTCTAAATTGGCGGTCCCCAGCATTTCTGGCACCAGGGACCAGTTTCATGGAGGACCATTTTTCCATGGACTGAGCAGGGCGGGGTGGGGGACATGGATTCGAGCACATTACATATATTGTGCAGTGAAACCTCTCTGCTAATGAATGATAATATTTATTTGTAGCCACTCCCACCTCAGCTCCACTTCAGATCATCAGGCATTAGATTTTCATGAGCACTCAACGTAAGATCCCTTGCATGCGTGGTTTATAGTAGGGTTCATGCCCTTAGGGGAATCTAATGCCACCACTAATGTGACAGGAAGCAGAGATTTTGTGGTAATGGGAGCAACAGGGAGCAGCTGTAAATACAGATGAATCTTTGCTCACTTGCCTGCTGCTCACCTCCCGCTGTCTAGCCCGGTTCCTACCAGGCCACAGACCAGTACTGGTCTGCCACCGAGGGTTGAGGACCGCAGTTGTCAACAGTCTAAAAGTAGAAGAGCTGTGTGCAAGCGTCATGTGTGCATTGCTATGGCGGCAACTTCTGGGTGGCAGTGCAGGGCACTCTTTAAGAACCTAGATTCACATTCAGTCCTGGCTCCACCAATGCGCAACACGAAACTTAAGTAAGGTACTTAGTGCCTCAATATCTCCATCCGTAAAATGGGGATTGCTTTGTTAGGCTTTGCAGGTTTGTAGATTTGTTGTGAATATCAAACTATTTTATCTCATAACTGTATAATGGACATTTTAACCTCTCATAAGTCTAGTGCATCATCCAAGCAACGGTGTTCCATTAGTTTGTTAGGGCTGCTGTACTAAGTACTGCAGACTGGGTGGCTGAAACAAAAGAAATTCACTGTCTTCTCAGTTCTGAGGGCTGGGAAGTCCACGATCAAGATACGGGCAGAATCGTGCTCCCTCTGGAGTACGGATCTGTTCCACGCCTCTGTTCCTAGCTTCTAGTAGGTCCCTGTCTTGTGGCAGCAGAACTCCAGTCTCCACATAGCATTTCCCTCTGTGCATTGTCTGTCTCTCCTCTCAGAGTTCTTACACGAACACAGGTCGTATTGGAGCAGTGGCCCACTCTACTCCAGTATGACCTCATTTTAACTAATTAGACGCAATGACCCTATTTCCCAATAAGGTCACTGGGAGTTAGGATTTCAATGTATGAATTTTAGGCAGGTAGGGGAGACACAATTTAACTGATAACAAGTGTTTCACTATAATTATTAGGCACATTTTTTTTTCTTTTAAGTTAATGATATGTCCTTAGGATTCGTGAAATAGTGCGATTAATACCTGTGAAGTGCTTCGCACAGCACCTGCCATGTAGTGGACACTGCACTAATGAGAACAGTCGATGCTGTGAGCATGACAGTGAGCATGTTCTCTGTACCTCAGCTTTGGTGTCTGCAAAAGCAGTTTCTGCAGTTGAAGGAGGCATTGCATGTGCATGTGGCCAGCACCTGCTCTTGTGTTTAGCAGGCACTTGTCACTCTGTTTCCTTTCTTCTTTCATAGTGCCCACCCCGCACCCCAATCTAAGTCCACAGTGCTTAGCATATTGTTAGCACTCAGTAACTGTCTGTTGGTGAATGAGTGGTGGGCTAGGTGATTATAATAGTTGAGTTTGTTTTGTTTGAAAATAACAGGAGTGCAACTTAAACTAGCTTTGTCAAAGAGGGTGCTTTGTTGGGCCATGAAACCAAACTGTAGCAAGGGTGGGGATGGGACTGGTTTTGGCACTAAACAGGGCCCAAGCACTCAGAGGCTGGATGGATTCCCCTCTTCCTCTCTCTCGCTCTCTCTGTACTCTGGCTTCATTTTCTTGTTCCAGGGGCAGATTCCTTATGCATGGTGGGGAGATGGCTCTCAGTTGACCCTTGCTCTCATCCTGAGAAATTACCAGACAGACTGGAGGGCTTATCTTGTCTAGATTCTTCTAGAAAAACCCAAAGGAAGCACCTTGGTTGGTCCAGGGGGATTCTATAAATTCTCTCATCTCCTCCCCACACAGGGCATGTAGACTGAGAGGTTAGAATCAATTCCCCCAACGACATAGCACAGGGGTGGCCACGGGAGAGATGTGCCCTGGGTAGAGACCCCAGTGTTGCCACCCATAGCAGTGAGGACTGGGACGATCACACACACAGTTCAGGAGAGGCCACAAGGCAACAGTGTTCAAGAATAGCCACTTTATGCTTGTTTACTTATTCAACAAGTTTTGACTAAGTGCTTGCCCCATCCCAGGCTGTCAGCCAGGCCCATTATGTGCATTATTTTTGTCAAGCCTTGCAATTTTATTGGATGGGTGGAGTAATATCTGACTAGCAAGGAGCCGTAGGTGTAGGAGATACATACCTTGTCCCAGGTGACCCTGGTAACAAGTGGCAGAACTACATACAGAATCAACTAAGTCTTTGGAGGGTTCAGATTGTGGCCTCACTACCCATTAGCTCTGTGACCTTGGGATAGAGACTTGTTGGTGCCTCAGTTTCCTCAGTATTCCTCATCAGTAAAACATGGACTATCATAGGACCTACATCGTAGGTTGTGAAAATCAACGGAGATACGTATACAGGGCTTGTCACAGAGCGTGGCCCAGAGTAAGTGCCAAGTTCATATCAAATCACCTATTGTAGGTGTTGTTGTTATATATATTTTACTATTATATTTTCTCCAAGGCCCTGTGATTTTCTCTGTGCCTAAAAGTGTTACATTGAAATAGGAGAGAAGGCAGATGGTGTGAGACCTGTGACGGAAAATGTTATTCAGAGGAGGGTGGTCAAGGAAGGCCTCCTGAGTGCTATAGTCTCGATGTTTGTGTCCCCTCCAAATTCATATTTGGAAACCTCCAAGGTGATGGTCTTGGGGTCTCGGGGATATGGGGTCTTTGAGAGGTGATTGTGTCATGAGGGTTGAGCCCTCATGAATGGCATTAGTATCCTTACATATTAATAATAAAAGAGGCCTGAGAGAGACCCCTCACCTTGTGAGGACACCGTGAACAGGTGCCATGTACAAACTAGGAAGCCCTCCCCAGACACCAGCTCTGCTGTTACCTTGATCTTGAACTCCCTCAGCTCCAGAACTGTTGTTTATAGGCCACTCTGTTTATCACGTTTTGTGATAGCATCCTGATCAAACTGAGACACGAGGAGAGGAGAAAATCCAGCTGCTAGATTCTAAAATAACAGTCTCCTCTTTGCTGTTAGGATTGCTGGTGCCCAGTTGCCTGGGCAAGAAGGGGCCACAGTTGATCTTACACTTACTTAATTCTGCTTCCAAGGAGCCTGGGGTGGTGGGACCTGAGCTCTAGAATTCAAGACTCCCTTGTGCTGTTGCTGTGGGCTTGATGTCCTTCCCTACTCTGCCGTTTGGTCTGGACAGGAGCCTTCTATTTTGCACCACTGGGCACCTTTCTGTTTATATTGGCTACTCTCAGCACTCTTTCTGTATTCATTTAGTCATGCGCCTGAACCTTTCCTCCTGTAGCCAGTACTGTCCAGGAACTACAAGACAGCTCATGGCAGAGGCAGTCCCCATGGGGGCTGTGTGATCAGCAAACAGCATCCGCCTGGCCGAAAATCCAGGTCACCTCGCAGCCACACACAGCCCAGACACCTGCAGTCTCAGCTTTCTGCATGATGAGCACCTTCTTCAACCTGCTCCTTGGCCTTGTCCCCTTCCCTTTCCAAGCCCTGACTCACCTTCTTTTATGTTTCCAGCTGACAGTTTTGGCTTAATAGTTGGAGTGTTTACAGTCTCCTTTCCTTGCTTGATACAAATTCAATTTCTCAGTAACTCACTTTATTCCAGAATTTCTTTAATCACTCAGGGGGAAAAGATGAGCTGTGGATTTTGAACACTCTTGACTGCAACCTACCATAAGAAATATACCCCTGCTAGACTGATCAAGAAAATAAGTGAGAAGACAAATGACCATTATTAGGGATGAAAGAGGGGACATCACTATAGATCCTGGTGTACACACATGCCTATCTATGTGCACATCTGTGTGCCCATTTAAGTGGTAAATGGACCGATTGTCATAATGAGGTTGAAAGACTTGAAGATACAAAGAGGTGAAAGAGTGCTATACTGAAGTTAGAAGGCTTAGGTTCTGGTTATGGCTCCAATCATAATTTTGAACAAGTCTCTAAACTGATGTGGGTCTCAGTTTTATCAACTATAAAAGGTGTAGCAGACCCACGTTTATGGGCCCTGAGACTCAAAAGGAATCACATATGTGAATCACATATGAACTATATGGTTCCAGTTACATCTGAGATACTTTTCTTGTAGTTATTCTCAGTATTAGTGGAGTGTGGCAAAGAGATCTTGATCAAATAGTTTGGAAAGCCTAGCTTGCCAAAATGCTTGAAATCCATATTTTTCTCTTTATCTTTAAAGCAAAATTTCTGTGAGGGTTTGGATAGAGAAGGGAGGCAGAAATTTCAAGGATGTTTTCTTACTGATGGGTTTCCAGATGCATACCAAGTGAGGGTTTTGAGTTCTGCTCTTTGTGTCTGTGTACTCTGAGGACAGGAGCCAAGAAGATGAGATTTTTTTCACTTGCATAGCTGAGCAATAACTTGCAAATGAAAGTACTTTTCCCCATATGGTCCAGGAAGGCACAGTGAGATGGGGAGTGTTAACACTCTGAATGCTTAGTTCATTACCATGAAATGCTCTGTAGCGTGCTGTTGATGAACTTGTCCAGAGATGTGAGGAAGCTCTGGGAGAAGATGACTATGTGGTTATAAGGAGCACAGGCTTTATAATTCCATATGTTTGTAGTCCTAAGCAATAGCAAAACAGGGAAAAAATCCCCTAATGGGGAATGTGGACTGAAAAGGCTTTCACACCAACCTCTGGTGTTCTGGCTTCTTGCTCTCTAGCTGTCTGCTCCCCCAGCTTCCAGCTTTTCAAGGTTACTGTACCTTTTGCATTTTCAACAGCTTATCATCCCTCTCTCCCTAGGTGGTGGAGTCAGGAGAGGAAACTACAGGTGGCAGAAAAATCCTGGCACCTTCTCTTTTGCTGTTTTACCATATGTATGCACCTATTATGAGCAGCCCCCTGGCACGTGGGGAGGTCATTAAGGTGTTTCCTTGGAATAATCTGACAACCCCCCTGCCTGCTTATTGGTTATTATGCTGCGTCAGCTTTAATCACAGGCAGTGAGGACACACTCCTCCTGTCCCCCCAAGAAGAGCAGGTCTGTTGTCTTACTGGGTGTACCTGAGTACATTTAGGAGCATCTTTTGACAATGAAGAAAGTGCAGCTCTACCAGGAGGAATATAAATACATCAAATCTTCCACAAATTGAATAGTATATATGAGTACCCCGTCACAGTTGTAGGTGCAGAAATAATAGGGAGGAATTGGTTGACCAAAGTGATGCTATCGAAATATCACCTGAAGTTTTCAAGGACACAACTTTCAATCTCATGCTTCTCTAATATTTGAGGAATTTTAAGGGATTGGTCTAAGGAAATTCTTCAAAATCCTTGCCCATTCTTGCTCTTTTTAGTAGCCCAATATCCTGGGATTTTCTCACATTTTTCCTTGAGGAGTCCTCTCTCATCCATGCTGTTTTGTCCCCACAATCTTGGTCTCTCAGTCATTTGCAGCTTTGCATGGTGGACATCTGACAAGTTACATCTTTTCACTGGGCAGAGTCCTCTGGGAGGATAGTTCTTGCCCCCCACGACTGCTCTTTTCAGAATCTGCCCAGTTTTCATCCTTTCTTTCCTGAGAGAGCTGGGGACAAGAAAGAAGCTAACCAAGCAAAGGGATTGGGGAAAGATGGTAAAGTCTCCTATATTTATAATTGTATTCTGTAATGATTACATTGTCACACTGTTATTGACTAGCCATTTAGCCGATTGCTGAGACTTGCTGGCTTTATTGGCTTATCTTTCCTCATTAGGAATGTATAGCCTTGAAGAGCTTAGAAATTAAACGTTCAACTTTACAAATCTTGGTTATGATTTTTCTCAGAAATCATGCTAAATAGGGAAAGATCTACTGGCCAATCTCAATTCTGAATATAGATGCAAAAATTCTAAAACCATTACCAAATGCACTCTACCAGTATCATGACTAAGTAAAATCTATGCCAGAAATGCAAGGATGGTTCAGTATTAGAAATTTTTACATTGTCAGACAAATTGATTTAAAACGGCAATATTCATTGCTAAGTCAATATCTTGTAAAAGTAAAAATAGGAAAGTTATTTTTAAGAAACAAAAAAATAGTAATGGCAATTTCACTCTTAGAAAAAATGTATTATTCAGCTACAGTGATTAAAACACTGTTCACAAATCCAGGTATAGACAGAAATGAATAAAAAGTCCAGAAATTGACCCACATATATTTATAAGAGCTCTATATGTAATAAAGAATGCTTTTTAAGTTGGTGGAGAAGGAGTAGCTAATTCAGTAAGATGTGTTGAGACCACTGGCAAAACATTTGTCAAAAATTAAGCTGGATCACTTATGACATTCACATAATAAACTTTAGAAGATAAAAATATAAAAAGATGAAGAGAAGGAAGAAGGATGAAGAAGAGGAGGAGGAGAAGGAAAATAAGGAAGTGGGAGAAAGTGGAGAAATTTGGAGGTGACAAGGGACAAGTGGTGGAGCTCTCCAGCAATCTGGGATAAAGACCCAGGTCATGGCAAGCCCACCAGAAGACTCATGGCCACCTCAAAAGAGATACACTCTCTTCAATACAGGGATTCCCTTATAATTACCAGTGTGTTTAGAAAGTTTAGGTTTTTAATGGTCTATCTGTTTGGGAACAGAATTATGGTTTCACAATTGAAGGCCAATATTATAGCCATAAATGGGTTAAAGCAGTATTGTAAGCAAGATACCAAAATAGTAGGAAGATACCAAAATGAGGTTGGGAAAACATCAAGGGAAATCAGTGTTATTTATTTGACCATCTGTATTATTCTGTAAAGTGGGCAGGAAGGTGACTCTTGTGGGTTTAATACTCAATCTTGTTTTATCTACTTTTTTTTTGATCCTTTGAGGCAGTGTGGCACACCCTCGTGCCATCCATATGCTGGCCCATAAAGCAAACTGCCAGCCCCCACAGAGTATGGGTACCCATCCTTCCTTAGTTATCATCGTTTCTTCATTGAAGGCAGCAGGTCTTCCTAATGAACACAGGGCTGACTCAGGCATCTTACTACGAGCTAAGCACTGTTTTAAGCTCTTCAGCATACATAGCATTTCCTGGAAAGCTCATGGGCTTTGAAGACAGGCACACCCAGACGTATCCCTGTGTGTTGTGATCCTGGGCAAGTGCCCTCTCCAAATCTGTTTCTTCATCCTTCACCTTACCCTGAACGACAGTTAAGGGACCTGCTGTGGCACTGGCACATGGCAGGCCTTCACTGCCAGTTTTGATTCATGATCCCTTATTGATTCCTCTCGTCCTGGGTATGGGACACCTTATCTCAGCCCCAAATATGTCATCATTTTGCCCCTTGTAAGATGTACTTCTCCTCACTTCATGCATGATCTAAACCTGTCCCTCCTCTTTTGTGTAATGGTTTCATGATTTGTTTTGGCTGCCCCTCTGTCCTGTGCATATTCACATGCTTGTCTCGGAACATAAAGCGCTGCACAGGCCAGTGGTCAGTTCTCTGCCATTCCCTTTCTGCAGGGCCCGCCTGTGGCCAGGAAGAGTTAAGTAGATGGGGAATGTGCTCTGTTGAGCATCTCAGTGCTTTGTCGAGATAGGGGATGAGAAGGCACACACACCTCCCTGGCCACAATCCGCTCTCTGTGGGTTGCCTCAAGACAGCAAATTCGTGCACAGATACAAGCATATTGGGAGCAAAATGTGTACGGATGGTGGTGAGCTCACATGTACCAGTTCAGGCATTGATGGAATGTTGGCATATGCCAGGCATGGTTCTGGGCACTGGGCATTCAGCAGTGAACACAACAGACAGATGTCCTTGCTCACATTTAGCATTTTATAGCTAGCAGTAAATAAGAAAAACGAAGATCGTGCAGCACAAGGAGACAAGGCTGTGGGGAAAAAGTCAAGCCAGGGAAAGGATGGATGAGGAGTGCTACATAGGGAAGAGGGGTGAAATTTCACTTCCAGCCATACTGAGAAGGTGAATTTGAGCAGAGACCTGGAGGGGTGAGGGAGTGGGTCATACAGTCCTGCGTGAAAGGGTTGAAGCCGAGCGAAGAGCAAGTGTGTGCAAAAGCCTGGAGGGAGGGACATCAGAGAGGACACCGGATTGAGCAGAGTGGTCTCTGGGAGGCCACCAGCTGAGCCCTGCTGTCTTAGAGCAGATTCCTATGCATGCAGGAGGTCAGCACACTCCTTCTGCAGGGGGTCAGATGGTAAATATTTTAGGCTTTCTGGGACATACACTGTCTGTGGCAACCACTCAAGTCAGCTGATGTAGTGTGAAAGCCACCATGGATGGTCCCCAGGGTTAGATTCCAAAAATATGTCATTTACAAAAACAGAGAGCAGGCTAGATTTGGCCCATGGGAGACCTTTCAGCAATAATTATTCAGGGGCCTCTGGCTCCTCCCAGGGACACTATCCTTTGCAGAGGATTCTGTGGTCTGCAGCCCCAGCCAGTGCATGAGGTCTATGCTGCATCTGGCCACTCGAGGGCAGTGTTGCCACAGCCACAGCACCACACAGCCAGGCATAGTGGGGACAGCTGCCAGCCTCAGCAGGGAGCTGGCAGCCGCCCAGGCCCTGGGCCCCTCCCCTGGGGGTGGAGATGAGGAGAGGAAAGAATCAAACCTTAGTATCCTTAAACCCAAAAAGCATTGATTTCAAGATAATAGACACTCAGCACATTTCCATTTAGGCCAGGTGGCTGCAATACTTACAGTCAGAGTGACAAGTTACCACACTACTGTGAGCCTCAGTTTCCTCATCTGTAAAACTGGCAGGATAACAGCATCGACTTCATAGGGATTTGTGATGATTAGTGACATGATGCCTATAAAGACCTAGTGAGGAAGGTGTCTAGTCCCTGGTGAGCCCTCGGGAACGTCAGCAAGTATAGGTCTCATCCCACTTCTGTGCTCAGCCTCTGAGGTGTGTGCTGTTTTCCCCTTTACAGAGTTAACATTGAGGGGCATAGAAGGGAGGGACGGTTGCAGTGCTACACAGCGAGAAGGGACAAGTAGGGACTTGAATCCTGGCCTAAATGGTGCCACGAAGTGCTCCTCGCTCATCCAGCACAGCTGCAGAATGGAGACAGAGGAGGATCTGAGCCACCCTGCCCACCCCTACTGCACTCCCGCCTCTACCTGGGGGACGCCTCCAGCTCAGAACCCCCCTCTCTGAGCCCCTACACCATGAGACTGGCACTCACTCCCAGAGTTACTGTGAGATTCGGGAAGACAGTGAATGCAGAATACTTCAAAACAAAGAACCAGTCCATTGATCTCTTTGTTCAACTCATATGTGCTTCGTTCCAAATGTACGCAAGGTCCTGGGCAACAGAGCTGAGTAAACCCCTAGGCTTTGCCAAATAAGCTCACTGTCTGTGGAGGAAGGGTTGATGGAGCCTCAGTATCCCCCTCTGACTATAAGCATTGCTACCTGGCAGACTCTGGCATTTGGGAGGCAGGCAAGTCCCCTTTCCTGCCTCCCAATCCCTCCCCTCCCCACGCACCGGGCATGCACACACTCAAAATGAGGTGTTGATTCTTCATTTGTGGGGCAGCACCCTTCCATGTTAGTCAGCAGCAGTGGTGCTTGTATGCCAACAGGCAGGGGCTCAGAGTGACAAGAACCCAAGAGTTCCATCTGGGAAGAGGCTGTCCCATTCTAGCCACATCAGGGGCATTGACAGCCTTACCCAGACTTAGGTGTTGGTTGTGCCTGAGCAAAATTCTGGGTGTCTAAAGCTGCCTATTTGGAGTGAGGCTACCAGCTCAGGGGTTCACAATCACGCAACCAAGCTCAGTGGCCATGTCCAGTTTCTGATGTCCCTCATGTTGCTGGGCCCAGAGCTCTGTGAGTGCTGGTGGGAGGGTCGATGTGAACATGGCAATGGTCTGAGGACTGAATGAGACAGACATGAGTGCTGGGCACAGGCCAGGCCGGACTCAACCTCCACCTGCAGGCCCAGACTCTGCCTCATCCTTCACTGTCTCTTCTGTCCCACAGCCAGTCAGTCGCAAAAGTGGCCACTCAGCCTCCAGCCTGAGCACTGCCTCCCCCTCACGTCCCTCCTGTGCAAGCCACATCATCAGCACGCCTGGGGACCTCCTGGCTCCACTCTCCACACAGTTGCTGGCATGATCCTTTTAAAATCAGATCCTGTCTCACCCCTGCTGAGAGTTCTCCAGTGGCTTCCATCTCAAATGGAGTCAAATCCAAAGTCCTCTCCTGGCCCTCAGTTCACCGTCTGCGTATTGTGTACTCTTAAAAGATTTTGCACTTTCTGTTCCCTCTGCCTATCAAACCCTTCCCCACATAGCCAGAGGCTGGCCTGTTGATTCAGCTCAGTCTGTGCTAAGGCCACCAGGACAGAACCGCCCCTTCCCTGCATGTTTCATAAAGGTGCTTCCTCTCTCCACTTCCTCCAGACTCCCCTTCCTTCAGCCTGCTGTCTGGTCCCTTGAGCGCTCACAGCCACATGGCAGGTTTAACGCTTTCACTGTGTCCCTCACATGTGTAAGCGCCACGGAGGCAGTGGCTTGGTTTCGTTCTCACTAACCCCAGTCATTAGCCCTCGGTCTGGCACGGCTAGTACACACTCAGTAAATATATCCCGAACAAATGAATGAAGGAGTAAATGGAGGATTGAATGAGCGAGTGGGTGAAGGAAAGGCTTCCATGGGACTCTGGAAGACTCGCTCAGAATCAAAGGATTTTGGTCAAATACCCATACGTATTGGTTTCCTCTCCAGACCCATATTCCTCCCGAAACAGGCCCACCTGTGCCCAGAGACACATGTAGAAAGCTTACTCCTGCACGCATTCCCGACTCTCTGGTGGTTTGAGTTGGGTCAGAGTACTCAAACTGCCCAACTGACCACCCATAAATGGCGCCCTCGGGCAGCTCTGTCCTCCCTCTCAGAAGGCAGCTTTGTTGAGGGAAAATAAAAGGCTCTGCAGGGACAGTCCTGGGTAAAAGTTCCAGATATTCTTTCTCCAGTCTGTGGGACTCAGCCTGCCTGAACTTCAGTCCCCCTTTATGTACACGGGGCACAATGCCACCATACATGATGGATTGCTGGGATGTTTAAGCAGGGACAGAGCCTTTGGGGTCAGGCTGCCATACGCTAGGTGTACGAATAGCACCCAGCACTCAGGGGACATTGAGCAAATCTCATCTCACCCCCCACCCCCCCCCACCCCGCAACCATGGCCCCAGCTCAGTCCACCTGTAGGAGAGTGGAGGGCAAGAGAATACAATGACCTGCCCGAGGTTATGGAGCCAGTTTTGCAAAGCTAGAGCTGCGTGAATCTCAAATTCCTGACTCTGACCCCAGAACTCACCCACTGCCACCCACTAAATGTGTTGACTTTTAAAAGCTCTCTGAAGCTAGAGGTCCCATGATTAGCACCAGGCGTGGTGATGAAGAAAGGAGCTAGTGCCTGGTGAGCTCCACACTCGAAGTAATCTACTGAGGCCTGGATGGGCTTGGAGACTGGCATTTACTGAGGGCCTTTTGTGTGCCAGGCCATTGGGCATAAATTACTTCATTTGATTTAATCCTAACACAGCCCTGGGCATTACTATGGGCATTACTAAATGGGCATTACTATGCCCATTTCACAGAGGGGGGAAGCTGAGGCTCAGAGAAGGGCAACCACTTTCCCAAAGTCACACACAGCATATAGATGGCAGAGCTTGGAATTGACCCCACATCTGTCTAGATCCGAGCTTTCCCCACTGCCAGTGTACATTCCTGAGTCCCTGGAGGGCTGCCCTTCCTGGCCAAGCCCACCGGGGCTGTGACACATGCTTTTCTCCCACAGCAAGAATCTCAAGCTCACTCCCTGATGGTCTTGGAAAGGTGGCAATGAGGAGTGAGATGGGCCAGAGGTCAGTGTGGGGGACCACAGAGCTAGCACCCTGCCAAAAACAGGTTCCATGCAATGAGAATGGAGACACAGGGTCCCACTGTCAGGAGGAGATAGAAATTTAGATACTCATGGGACTTTTAAATGTTGTCAGTTATGTTTATGGGTGATGTTTGGTCCTAGAGCCACAATCTATGGTCTAGTCACTACCTCATATAAATACTGGCAAGCTGTAATACTAGACAGTGCTGATTTTCTGTTTCTTGCTTTCTTTTTTGTTTCTTTGTTTTCTGTTACAGGCTGAGTTGTGTCTCTCCAAAATTCATGTTAAAGTCTAACCCCTAGCACTTCAGAATGTGACTGTATTTGGACACAGGATCTTTAAAGAGGTAATTAAGTTAAATGAGGTCATCAGGGGGGTCCCTAATCCAGTGTGTGTAGAATCCTTATGAGAAGAAGACGTTAGAATGTAGAGGGACTGGGGAAAGACCACCCCAAAACACAGGGAGACAGTGGCCTTTTGCAAGCCAAGGAGGGTGGCCTCAGCAGAAACCAACCCAGGCCACGCCCTCATGTCAGACTTTTAGCCTCCAGAACTGTGGAAAGCAGACATCTGTTATTTAAGTCACTCAGTCTGTGGTATTGTGACAGCCCCGGCAAACTGCTTTATTTCCTCCTGTCTTTCTTCCCTCCATCCTTTTCCTCTCTCTCTCTTCTTCCTGGATCTGGGCGGGAGGTAAAATGATCAAATGAAGGAAGGAAGCAGTGGCTGCAGGGTGAGTCTGAGTCTGTGGCAGACCTGTGCCAAGAAGGGAGGTAATGGACACAGGTCCCCTCCACATCTTCCCAAGGGGAGGCCATTCCCCCGTCCGCCCCTTCCCAGGAGCCCCATGGAATTCACCTCGGAACCGTGTTTGGGGTCGGGGCGAGGCCCAAGTCCCGAAACACCGCACAACGTGCAACTCGTGATTCTCTGCAAACCGACAGCCTCAGGGCCGGGGAAGGCGTGCTGGGCCCGGCGTGCCCAGGCCGAGGGGCGGGAAGAGAAGGGAGGGCGCCTGCCTCCCGCTCCCCACATCTCTGAAATTGTCCCCAAGCTCAAGAAAGGGTGCGTGTGAGTGGACTCCTCAGCAGTGCTCACTTGGGCTACAAGCGAGGCAGGGGGAGAGCAGGACCCGGTCAGCCGATGCGGGAGCTGCTACGTGTGCACCCCGGAGGGGCATGTGGCAAGAAGTCCTCGAGCAGCGTGAGGGCCGCTTGTGCACAGGTAACACACTCCCCACCCCCACACACGATCCCGGGTCGGTGCGCTCCTCGCCACATTTCACACAGAGGGAAACTGAGGCTCTGAGCGGGCGGTGCAGGGATTCGATCTGGCACTGTGGCCGGCCGGAGTCTGGAAGCCTGGGCTTCCAGCAAGTCCCCAAGCCTGGCGAGAGCCGGAGCTGCGAGACAAAGGAGTCGCTTGCGTGCGTGGCGTCGCCACCAGGGGGCAGCGCGTGCCCACGGACGCGACGGGCAGCCTTTGTCAGGGCGCAGTCCCCGTGTGCCCCCTCGGCCCCAAGGAGCCCGCCCATGCTGGCGCTGTGCTTCCGCCCTGCTTTCCCAGCCCTGTACACGTGGGAGAAGCGAATCTCTTCTCCCCTTCCCGGGCCTGGCGCAGAGACCTGCCCTCTGTCACTGGCACATACGGCCTGACGCGTTCTCCGCCAGGGCCAGCCACAGCCCTTCGGTCCCCAAGGCCCCCCCCCACCGTGTCTGGAAAGACTCCCCAGCGTCCAGCCCGGCGACAGGAGCCTGCTCAGTGCCATCTAGATGGAGCCCAGAAGCCCCCGGAAATCCAGAGGCTGAGGGCCTCCAGGGCTGTGTTTGTCCCCATGCTGTTCAGGGGCCGGAAGGTCTGTTTATGGATCTTTCACCAGCCCCACGAGGGAGGAGGGCAAGCTCCACCGGGAACACACCGAGGTGTCCGCTGTGCCCCCAAGCCCATTTCAGTGTCCACTGGTCAAACCCTGTGTGGGTCCCCCCCGGTGCTCTGCGGCCCTGGAGGCCCCCTCAACAGTGCCTGGCTTGCATCCTCTCTAGCTGAGGTGCCTGTCTGCGAGTTCTTATCCACCTAAGGTGAGTCTCGGGCAGACAACCTGGCAAACAACAGAGCTGGGATCTCAGCCCGTGTCCCCCATGGCTGCTGCACACCCAGCCTACCTGCACCTACCGGCCCTGCTCACGTGTGGACGGGACAAGTGTGGTGCCTGCTCTGCACTGAACAGTTCCTCCCAGCTGGAAAATGTCCTTGGGTGCATTTCCTCCTTTCATCCTCAAAAAGCCCTGCAAAGTAGAAACACTGCCACACCCATTCCACAGATGGGGAAATTGAGCCCAGAGCAGGGGAGGGACTTGCACAAATTCTACCTCCTGGAAGGCCTCCCAGAGCTGTGCCCTCTTCCTGGAACCTGCCCGCCACCATCCCCCTCTCCTGCCCTTGAATTCTATGGCACTCTCCCACTCTCCCTGCAGCTCCCCAGCCTCTTTCTTTAGAGGAGGCACAGTGTGTTGTTGTATACTCTCATGACTGCCACTGCTTGTCTCCCCTTCTCAGCTCTGAGCTTCATCCAAGCAGGAGCCATGCTAATTTTGTTCACCATCCTATCACGGACTCCTAGCACTTTGCCTGATGCATTCCAGATATTCAGTGAAATGTGTTGAATGAATGGCTGAAACTTCCAAAGCACCCGTTGGGGGTAGGCAGTAGCATCTCCATCACCACTCCATGTTACAGAGGACGAATCTGAGACTCAGAATTAGAGCTGTTACTAAAAAGAAGGAAAGTTTGTGATATAAATTAATCAAAAAGTCTATCAAACTGTATTTGGTGAAAGAGTTTGTCCACATGAAATTACATGTATGTATATTGCAAATACTTGGCGTATGTTAACAGAAATTGAATGGACAAAAATAGTTGACTTGGCAAAACAAATCTCTGTGCAAACTACGCGAGAACAAAGATGGTGGAAGGAGGCGGCTTTGGAGAATTTATGCTCCTGTTACCATAGGTGCTCCATGAGCCAAACACAGCTGGACTTGACCGAGTGGAGAGAGCCAGGCTTAGGCTAAATGTCCAGGCACTGTGCAGACAGCCCTGGTTGGCTCCCTCCTCCTGTATATGGGTTTATGAAAATAATAATGCAAGCTACAAGCAAATAAAGCAATGGAGGGGCTTTGCCAACTGTAGCTGTGCTAGCTGCACCCAGGGGAAAGGCTGGGAGGGTTTGCAGTGAACTTGGGTTGCTCATGAAATGACTTCTGACCAGTGGCTATCGAGCCCTTAGGGGTGCCGGGGCCTGCTGCAGCGCCCTCTTGCACACTGTCCTGTTGGGATGCGTTCAGGTTGCTTGCCCAGATTGTCCCCATTTACGATTGCGGGGAAGTCATGGAGGGAGAGGAAGGGGTCAGTGCAGAGAGGAGACAACACTCACCTGACCTCACAGTGGGTAGTGGGGAGAGGATCCCCACCCGCCACGCCCCGCCTAGTCCTGCACAGCTGCCAGGGCTGCAGACTGCGTCCCGGGGCCGGGCCAGAGCTGAATCCTAGCAGACTTTGCCATCTACAATGCCGGCCGTATGCCATGAATTATTCCTCCAGCATCAGGGAAACTGTCAGAGCCTGGCGACATCACTGGCTTTTAATTTATGAGACTTCCCAACAGAAGGCTGCTGGATGCAGAGCTTTGAGCTGCTAAGGAGAGCCTGCAGTCCTCATTCCCTTTGCACATGTGTCAAGCCCACAGCACGGGCCAGGCCTTGGGCTCAGAGCCCAGTGAGTGGCCTCAGGGGAGGCAAAGGAGCTGAGTTCAGACCTCTGATCTGCTTCTTACTAGTTGTGTGTTGTCGGGAAAATTACTTTACTTCTCTGGGCACTTTTCCTTACTTGTAAAACAGGATCGCACAAGGTCTCTATGTCACGTAGACAAGAATTTGTATGTGAAGTGGGGATGTGCTGACGTATTCAAGGCAAGAGGGCCACTGAGCTCCTGGCCCCAAGACAGGGCTCCTTCCAGATCAGAAGGGTGGAGATGGTGATGGGGACCGAGTAGCGGGACCTTTGAAGTCTGGACACTGAACTTGGATTTGATTGTGGGAGCCATGGAGTGTTTGGAGGGAAGAGTTTAGATCTGCATTTCAGGAAATTTCATGGGAGGGGCATGATTGGAGGCTGTGGTCTGAGAGAGGCAGGCACAGGGAGATTTCCGGGTGAGCACAGCAGCACGACCAAGGACCAAAGAGCTTCCTTGTGTCCATTCTTGTTCCTATTATGGGCCTCATTTGTGCTCCACCATTGAAGACCCACATCCCCTGGCTCCCTGCAATTTAGGGGTCTCCTTACTTAGTTTTCCCCCAAATCCTTGCTCTTTTAAAGGAGGCTGCACAGTATTTGGAAGGGAAACCGAGAAAAATGTGGCCCCGAGTTTTGCTCCCTGCTGTTCCTATTACTCACGCAGTAACTCGGGCAAGTTCCGTCCAACAGGCTGAATAAAGGGCCCAAAGACGTGCAGGTCCTTGTAAGGTTTTTCGGCAGTGGCGAAAAGAAAAGAGACACAGAAAGAGAAAGAGTGGGGGGCCAAACCACGTGGCTTTATTATACACTCGTGGACGAGGTTCTGGGGCCCCAAGAGCGGGGGGCCCCGGAAGTCGCCGCAGTTTGAAGGGGCTGAGGCCTTTTATATCCTTTGGGCCTGGCTAGGGACTTTTGGTGGGAAGAGCTGGGGATTTTAGGAGGGGCTGGAGGTATTTGTGGAATCCAGGACCCAAAACATTCTTGTCTAGGTGGACATCTGGGTGTGGATCCTCTCAGCGGGGCCTGGCAGTTTTGTCCTTGGCGGGTCTGGTCTCATGAGTCTTTTCTTTTTGATCCAGGGAAGGGAGGGGGCCGCCACCAGCCTTACAGTCCTAACCCTCAGAATCTGGGAATATGTTACTCTTGGTGGTAGAAGGGGCTTTGCAGGTGTGGTTGAGAATCTTGTGCTGGGGAGACTGTCCTGGGCCATCCAGGTGGGCCCAGTGTAATCACAGGGGCCTTTAAAACGAAGGGAGGCAGGAGAGGGATGTGAAGATGCTGTGCTTGCCCGCTTTGGAGATGGAGGGAGAAGCCGCAGGGAGGAGTGCAGGCAGCCTCTGGACACTAGAAAAGGCAAGGAAGTGTGTTCTCTCCTAGCGCCTCGGGAAGGAAGGCAGCCCTCCTGATACCTTACTTTAGCCAGTGAGGCCCATTTTGTACCTATGACCTCCAGAACTACAAAAAATAAATGTGTGGTGTTTTATGGTAGCAAATGCATGTTATGTTACAGCAGCAATAGGGAAATAGTGCATCCCTTCTTTTCTTGGGCCTCTGTTTCCCCATTGAGGATGCAGACGCAGGGGTGCGTTGTGCTTAGGCTTCAGCGAGCAGAGCCCAAGGCTGAGTGCAGATAAATAAAGCAGACCTTTCCTGCACGGGACATCCGGGCTGTCCTGTTGCCCACCATGGTCAAGGCAGTGTGGACATTCCAACTCCGATGCCTGCCCCGTGGATTCTGGACGAGGAGGGTGGGTGAGAGGGGCAACAGGGACTGGTGGGGCCTGTGGAAAAGCACAAAGAAAAGGCCTTGGCTACAGGGGCAGCCCCACCGTGTGGCCAGGGTGCCTGATCATCCTGCTCTGCTCAAGGGAAGTCAGGAAAATTGGTTTTCATATGGAATTTCCAGTCCTTAGACGTTGCCAACCAATTAGCAAAGAATTAAACACCGAGCCAGCCAGTGAAACACATCTGCAGCCCAACCTGACCTCCAGGCTGCAGCACGACTCCCTCAAGCTTGTTCATTCAACCTCCAGGCTTTGGAAACAGCCAGATTTGGGCTGAAATCCTGCCTAGGCCACAGCTGCGTGACCTTGGGCAATTGACCTCATCATGCTGAGCCTCAGTTTTCTCGTCTGTAAAAAAAAAAAAAAAAAAAAAAAAAAGAGTAAAAGTGCCCACCAGTAAGAAGGGCCTCTGTGCCAACCCATAATAGCAACGCCGAGACGGAGCTCAGAGAAAAGAGCCCAGCACCCTCCTGTGTCTGAGTTTACACCTGGGGGAAGGCGTGCGGTGTGAGCGCACAGCACGGGCAGCCTTGGGCAGGAATGTCACGCGGAAGCGTGCTGCGGAGAGCAAGGTGGAGCTCATCGCTACACTGAATCCCAGTGTCCTCTGTTGGCATCCCATTCTGTCCCTTTATGAAGCAGAAATGCCAGCCTCTTCAGATCGCCCGGATATGCAGCTCTGCAGCAGCCCTATCCCCCTCGCCCCAGAGACTTCGTTGTTCTCAGTGCTTCCCGAACTGTAGTCCTTACGCTATAGTCAACAGCTGCTTCTGCAATCTCTGCTTACTGTTTCGGTTGACTCATTCCGTATACTTATTTAAATTTTGCTCCATCTTAGCAGCACCATATGTAAAACAATGAGTAGGATGAGCTAATTTTTTTTATATACATATTAAGAAAAAAGTGTGTGTTAAATTTTCAAATGTGTCATTGTTAGGTTGGAAGATCAGCCTGCCTGTTCCTGTGACAGTCAGGACACCCCTTCGGGCTGGGTGTGGTGCAAGAGCAGCGTCAGGGCTCATCTCCCTGTTCCTCCCTGTGGCGCTTTCGCCCTGCCTCGGTTCCTGCTGCCGCCTCTGCCCCGGGGACTCCGACAACGGAGGGAACGAGTAGAATGAGCAGTCAGGAAACAGTAGGGTTGCTCCTACTGGCATCACCAGCCCTTGATTTTTACAAAATGGATTTTACAGTGCGTTTGACTCATTCATTCATGCCTTCTGCCTATAAAGTGGTTCCCAGTCCTTTCATTGGAAGTAAATGTGTTAACTGAGTATGTGGCACCTCCAGCTCCCACGTCCGTGAAGTAAAGTCTCAGCGCTGGGCTGGTATCGGGTGCCCCCCGTGGCCCCTTCCCACGCTCCCCCTCCTGCCACAGTCCCTTTACTCTGTGTTCCAGCACTACCCAGCCACTCAGGGTCACTCTTCTTTGACCTTACACATGCTGATCTCACTATTGGGAGAAACCCCTTAGTCTTCACTTGATGAGCAAACTCTTATTCGATTTTCCAAACCCTACTTAGCACCACCTCCCTTGTGGAGCTTTCCTGGACTCACCCTCTGAGCTCAATCTCCTCAGAATAGTTGGTCACTCTTTCTCCAAAAATCTGTCCGCTTTTTGGCATCTTTCTTGCTGGTACCATGGGCGGAGCCTACAGCGCTTGTTACCCAGCTAATGACAACCACTTCCCCCTACCTCTCCTATCTCATCTCTGATCTGATCTCCACTACCAGAGAAACCATAGAAAAACTTAGATTGGAGCACTTCACTCTCCTGTTCAAAGTCTTCTAGCAGCTTCCATTGTACACAGAATAAAATCTAAGCTCCTGATCCAAGACCCCCAAAGCTGGTGTCATCTGGCCCCTGCCTTCTCCCTGGCCTCATCCCCAACCTGTCTCCACCAGCTCACTGGCCCTGCCTTCCTGCCCCCGAGTCTGCAGCTGCTGGTCCCTAGTCTGGAATGTCCTGTGCCTCCTTGCCCTCCACGCGTGCGCTCCCCGGACTGCCCCCGCACCCGCACGTAGTCATACTCTCTTCACCTGCTGGCCTCCTGTTCATCACTCAGGTCTCACCTGGATGGTCATCCCTTGGGGAAGCCCTCAGTCACTTCTCCATTCTGCCTCTAACCAGGTGACTGGGCACTCCTGGAGGGCAGGGGTTGCACTGCATTCATCTGTGTGTCCCCAGGCTGAGGACAGGGAAAGGTCAGTGCACATGTGGAGACCAACTCTGGCCTGCTGGGTCCCAGAAGCAGGGCCACCTCCTCGGGTGGCATGGGCGCTCAGCCAGCCTTTGCGAGGGCTGTGCTGAGCAAGCGTGAGCACTCAGGGCCTCGATGCCCCTCTGCCATACGGGAGGGGGCTTGGGGAGGACACAGCCTGCCTGTAGATCATGTGGTGTATTTACAAAGGGAGAAGCCAGGGTGTCCCTTCCAGGTGAGCCAGGTGTGAGCAGAACAGGTACGAGACAGGGAGCCAGGAGAACCAGGCTCCACGTGAGTCTAGTGCAGCCCTGCCAGTGCTGCCCTTGCCGGGCCTCTTCCCTGGGCACCAGATTGGGGTTCTCTAAAGTCCCTACCCATCTGGGATGGGTACAACGCAAATCCTTCACAGAACCTTAGCTTCTTCAATCTCCAAATGGGGATAATTTATGACACCAGCCATGCTGTTAGGATGAACTGAGACGACACAGGACCCAGCCTCGCACGAGCCCTGCCCTTGGCAGTCAGGACCCCACCGGGACTCTCGTGGGCCCTGAGCATGCTGGCCTCTTGAAAAGATAGTCAAAAGTGTATTTTATGACTGCCTTGGTATGAAGACAAATATAATCCAGGCTGAATGAGATTCACTTTTCTCTTCTTTTAAAACAAATAGCAACATTTCTGTGGGCCCCTTAGAATGTCTGCTCTTTCCCCCATCCCACCCTGAGCTTCAGCCCCACACAGCCCCTCTGGCACAGGGTGCTGGGCTCTGCGGGGTCAGCCACGCTTGCTGCGCCTAGTGGACAGCGCGAGTCAGTCAGCAGGTCTGCCGATTCACCAGCGTTTGTAACTAGTGCTGGTCGTAGCCAACATTTACTGGTGCTAATGACTTCCTTTGCACTGTCTTAGTAGAGTGGGTTCAATAGTATCCTCCAAAAATTCATGTCCACCTGGAACCTCAGAAAGTGGCCTTCTTTGGAGATAGGGCCTTTGCAGATGTGATTAGTCAAGGACCTCAGAATGAAATCATCGTGGCTTTAGGGTGGGCCTTAAATCCAATGATTGGCGTCTTTATAAAGGAGGAGAGGACACATAGACACAAAGAAGACGATGGTATGAAGGTACGCAGAGGGAGAATGGAGTGATGCCCTCTAAGGCCAGGGACACCTAGGACTGCCCACAGCCACCAGAAGCCAGGGGAGAGGCCCGGCCACTTTATCTCTCCGCATCTCCGGAAGGAACAACAATGCTGACTCCTTGCTCTCCAGCTTCTGACCTCCTCTCGCTGTGTGAGGACACATTTCTGTTGTTTTAAGCCACCTAATTTGTTGTCATTTGTTACGGCAGCCAGGGGAAACAAACACACTCTACTAACCCCCACGGCAGCCCGGTCTGTGGGGGGGCATTGTCACCGCCCTGCAGTTTAGGTGAGGACAGCGAGGCTCAGGAACGCTCGGTAGCTTGCTCAGCGTTACTGGGTCCACCTGCCCTTGGCCATGCAGGGACTTCGGGCACACGGGGGATGGGGAGGACACGGGGGGGGGGAGCGGGGAGTGGGGTAGGGGGGCTGGGAGGTGAGACAGGCACCCCCACCAAGGGAAGGCCACCCTCTGCAGCCATTGACACTGATAATTAGAAGCGCCATAGAGCACCTAGGAAATGCTCACAGCCGAATTCAAATCAAGGGAACAATGTGAAAGCTAAACGGATTCTGCACCAAGATCTCGGCTCTGCAAAAACAGAGCCGCCTGTGGACAAGGCCTGCAAATACACAGGCTACCCCCGCAGGGCGCTGGATTGGGGAGAGATTTTTTCCGTCTATTTTCCAAAATTTCCCCGACGGGATGTCATTTTTGTTTTGTTTTCAGGCAGGAAGACACGCAGAGGGACCCTTTCCCCTTCTAAAAGTGGCAAAACCCTGAAGCTGCCCACACAGCTCCCTGCACGTGCCGCCCACTCTGCTGCCAGTTTCCCAGCCCCTCCTGGCCGTCTGCACTGCCCTTGCTGGAAACCCGTCCCTGGGCAGGCAGAACCGCTTGCGTGGGCTGGCTTCTCAGGGAAGGGACAGGGAAACTCTTTCATCTCCCGGCTGACATCAGAGGCCCCTGCCAGAGCCCAGGACCCTGTGCCCAAGGGGAGGGGGCTGGGAAGAGAGAGGCATTTCAGGATGGGAGTGGGGGAGCCAAAACGGCTTTGGGTCTCCTCTGTTGAGGTGCTGCTGGTGCACAAAGAGCTATACTTCTCCAGGGTGCCTGCAGCTGATTAATTAACTATTCCTTTGACTTGCCAGGCGAGCTCATCTGCAGAGCGTGGGAGCATCTCATGGCATGGTGGCAGCTGGGCCTTTTTGTGTCAGAGGCCCAGCCGAGAGATGAGGGGTCTTCAAGACCATCCCGATTCCTTTCAAAGGGCTCAAGGATACGTTCATTTCTCCATGCAGTCATTTATTCCTGTAAATGAACAGCTATATATGGGGCCCCTGCTGTAGGCCAGACATCGTTCTAGGACTGGGAATCAAATAGAGGGCAAGAAATATGGGGGCCTCTGCTCTTGGGGGGTTCATAGGTGAATGGGGTGATAGCTGCATCATTATCTCACACATGTTTAATTACACGTTAGTGAGGAAGGTGAGGAATGAAAGAAGACGGGATGCCTCTGGGCCCTGTGAGGCCGGCTTCTCTGTGGAAGGGCGGCTCGGCATCAGGCACAGAGTGGGAGAGAGAGGTGGCCTTGCAGGAAGGGCATCCAGGCAGAGGGAACAACAGCGTATGCAAGGGCCCTGGGGCAGAAGGGAGCACAGCATATCAAGGAATTGAAAGAAAGCTGTAGCTGGGGCAGAGAAAGTGATAAAAGAAAGGAGTGGATGATGGGTTTCCAGGGAGGAGGAATCCAGCCACCAGAGAGGGCCTGCTGGGGTCAGAAATGGTTTTAGTTTCTAGCCTGAAACAACCAGAAACACTGAAGAAGTGTACACGGCCGAGCGACAAATCGGATTTTAACAAGACCAGGGACCTGTGAGAGAAGCTGGAAGCCCTGACACCCCACGTGGCTGGGGACATGCCACTGCATCGCTGCAAGTCATTCCCTCGTTTGTGAAGTGATCGTCAACAGGACCAGCCCATTTCATTGGGTGTCTGTGAGTGCTGTGTCAGTGTAATCCTTCTTGCTTGTGGATGAGGAAACTGAGACTCAGAGAGGTGAAGTGCCTTGCCCAGGAACACACAGCAAGCAAGAAAGTGACGACCGTTGGTTTGAACTTGAGTCTGTCATAATGCAAAACTCTGTCATTACACGGTCCTTGGTTCCGTCAAGATAAAGGACAGGAAACAGACATGGAACTGGCATCTCTGCACCCTTCCCTCTCCCTTCACCAGAGCCTCAGCAGATGCACAGAGAAAGACCAGGGTGCCAGTGTGTGCGTGTGTGTGGCCTAGTTATTTTTGGCAGCAAGGAAACTTAATTAAGAATTGAGTTCACAGCTTTCCTGCTGCGAGTGAGCTGGGGGTGCAGGATGAAGAGGAGTCAAAGTCGGAGCAGACTGCGGACGTTGATGCCCAAATAAGAAACTCGCCCAGGGCCTTCTAGGGACGAGGGAGGGAACGTGGATACTATTTTGGGACCTGGTCATGCATCGCCAACCCAATCTGATAATGTTCTGTTTTCACAGGCAGGATTTTTTTCTGGGCCCTAGATGGAACAGAGACTGGGAGGCTATTGTCCTTGGCAGCAGCAGAGGCTGTGACAGAGGGTGCTTAGGCAGGGCCCGTTGCCGAAACAGCCTTGCCCATGGGGCGGGTTTCCCTGGAGTCCTCCCTGCTCCTCTGCAGCTCCATATCCCTCCTGCCCACTTCTCCCCTCATCTGGGCCTTTCCCTGTGGTCTCCAGAGCTCTGGAGGCCGTGGGTCCCAGCACCCACTTCAGGATTCAAAGCTCCCTGGAGCATTCACCCAGGACAGGCAGCTGCACAGATAAGTTGAATCCAGCTTAGAGATAAGTTGGATAAGGCTGAAATTTACCTGCAAGCCTGGTCGGAAGAGCATTTTTATGGCCTCATTCCTCTTGCCACTCCAACAGGAAGGCTGCTTTATGGTGCAAGAACATTTTCACTCCGTTCTTTTAAGTCTTCCTTGCAAGGCTCTGCACAAAATCACTGGGACTGTAAACAGAGTCGAACAGATGACCTGGACGGTTTTCCCTGATGCCTTAGGCCTCTCCCTCACCTTTGCACAGTGTTCACATTTGCTCCGACAGCCCACGGGGTGCTCTTCCCGGAGCTCAAGGTAGTGGATGGTCCAGCTTTGCCCATCCCAGGGAGCTGTTACACTTCGCCAGCTAAGCCCACTTAAAATGTCTGTTTCAGAATGCATCCATTAATGTTGCTGTGATTTTAAGCCCTAAAGCAGGGGTCACAAACTCCAATTTCTGTGAGGGCCAAACTGAAGAAGCAGATAGCGAAGCTTGTTGGGCATGAGACAGTAGGGCATGGTGGGGCTGCAGCAAACTGCTGCGCCTGGGCCTCACCTCACAGCGATCCCTGTCCCTCCGCTCCAGCTGACTGCAGCCACACACACAGTGATTCTAGTGTTGCTGGAGCTCTCAAGTTTTCTAGAGAAATGGGAAACATGCAATTTTACATGAAATTTTCTGAGTTTCAGATAGGCCAGCAAAATCTTCAAGCCACCCATTTTCAAACTTGTCTCAGACAATTGTACGGTTGTTTAAGGAATAACAATATCTGGCACTTGTCTGGAAATCTTCAAAATACTTTCCCAGATGACACTTTGGTTTTTAATTTTTCTGAATGTCTACTCGGGGCCGAGCACAGTGCTGGGGCTGGGGGTGCAGGGACGGACCAGGCACGTTGGTGCCCTTAGGAAGTTCATGGTCCTGCTGAGAGCCATAGACCCACTCCCAGCATTGGCACAACAGGGTCCTCTTTCCTCCCAGGCAGGGTCCCAAGTGGGAAAACAGAGTAGTCACCCTGGTTTCTGAGCCCTAGTTTCCTCATCTGGACATTGAGGACAATGTCTTCTCATTGGCAGGGCTGTGATGACTAAATAAAACAACCCATGTAAAACACTAGCTCAGAGTAGCACACAAATATCACCTGTTACTAAGGAGCTCTTTTCTTGTTTACTGAAAACAGCATGAGTTATTCGGAATGCCTGCCTCCAACTCCCAGGTTCTGAAACCTAGGCTCATGGCCCAGGGAAGGAAGCAGATTCTGTGAAGAGGACTCAGAGTCCCGGATCCAAATCCAGGCTCTGCTACTCACTGTGACCTTGAACAAGTCCCTTCACCTCTCGGACCCTCAGTTTCTTCTTCCATAAAATGGGAATAAAACCTATTTCATAGAAGGAGCATGAAATAAGGTCACATGCAGACAGCATAGCATCTGGCTCTTAGTAAATGCACAGTGAAAATTCTCCTTTATCATCCCCTGTGTCCCAGGAAAGAATACCTTAGTCCCCAGACTTCACTGATAGTGTTCCCCACCCCACACCAGCCGTTCTGAATTCTCAGACCTTGCTGGAGCTCAGCCTGTACCATCGAGGGAGGAAGTTTATGCCCCTCAGCCAGAAAGGCTCCCAGGTCAGTATTTAGACGGGCACGAATGAGACTTACGTCCTCTAGCCTGCGGTTCCCAGGCCCTGGGCTGTGGCCCAGGACCAGTCTGTGGACTGTTAGGAACTGGGCCTCAGATCACCGTCTGAGCTCCGCAACCCCCACCCTCTCGCGACTTGTGGAAAAACTAAACATTCCTAATGCTAAATCTCACTGATGCTGAGGTGCAATTTTCTTTTCACATTCTAACATCTCTGAAATAAAAATGTCTTAGAATCATCATGATAAGGAAGGACTACATTATGATTTAGTTGACAGTGCTCTGTCTCAGCAGTAAATGAAATGATGGTGTGTCTTGTAATCATTGGTGCATTTGTTCTTCTTGGCAGGGTGGCGGGAAGAAGGGGAAGTTCCCAAACTTGAATGTGTGGCAGACTCACCTGGAAGACTGCTAACACATCAACCGCCATGTGAGTTGTATTTAACTCACACTAGTTTTGAGCCCAGGGCCTCCTGAAGCAAAACCCTGCAGGTGGTTTTTGAAAATCTTACTTGTTGCTGTTCTTATTGTTACAATTAATTTTGACAACTTAATTCTGGAAACATGGATTAAATGAATAGAAGTCAATAAATTTCCTTTTTCTATTTATGTTAACCTTTAAATTACACCGAAGCCTGACAAGTCAAGAAAAAACACTTTATCCTTATGAACAATTTTTAAGTTTTCACATTACTTTTTACATAACTAATTTTCAAGCTTTTATATATTACTTTTCATTGGAAAAATACACAAAAAACAATAAAAAATAACAAATTTTGCACTAAATTAGAAAGGATCATTTTGTTTTCAAAGTTTTTATCCTATTTCTGTAATAAAACACTGTGGCCCCAAGGAAAAAATATTTTTTTTCTAGTGTGTCAGTCAGTGTGTTAAAACAGATCTCTGGGCCCAGGCTAGAATTTCTGATTCAGTGACATTGGGGTGGGGCCCAAGAATTGGTGTTTCTAGCAAATTCCCCAAAGCTGCTGATGCTACTGGTGGGGTCCTTGCTTGGAGAACCCCTGGTTAAAAGCAGACCTGGGTAAAGAGACAAAGAAGGCAGCTAGCACAACCCCTGAGTCCCGAGTTGTGCTAAGCAGCGGGCGTGGCTCGACTTAACCCTCAGAGCAGCTCAGTGACGTTGGTGCTGTGATTCCCCCATTTTGCAGAACAGAAAACTGAGTCAGTGAGGGGCTAGGGCAGACAGCAAGGGGTGGGGAGAGGAGTGGTTTGAGCCTATAATCACTACGCATCTCTGCAGCCCCACCACTCGTAGGTGGTGCCAACCTGGGAAGTCACCTCCATTTCCTGGTCTTTGTAAGGAGGCATACTGGCGCCTCCTTGAGGGGTGGCCGTAGCAAGCAGAGCACGGTGCCAGGCGCGGCACACAGCAGTGCTGCCTCTACCTGTTTGTCCTTGGCTCCTGCTCTATTACAGAGAGGCGGTGTCCCCTTTTGGAGTCAAAGTGTAGATTTTACAATTGTTTTTGCCACTGAAGCTTGCCAAGGGGAGCTCAGGAAGGGGGAGCGTGCAGGACCTGCCAGGCTCCCACGGAGACAAAGCAGGCAGGGGCGGCTGAGCTCCATGGGCCACCTGGCCTGCAAGGGCTTCCCCACAGGACACTAACACCTTGCTTTACAAGTGAAAAGACTCAAGTTCAAAGAGGGAAAATGACATCCCCCAGGCCACAGAGCTAGCAGTGGCCTTTCACCCAACACCCCACCAAGTTACTGGGCACCTACCACGTGCCCCTTACCATGCCAGGCCCAGGGCCTTGTGAGGCTGGAGGGTTAGAGGGCGGAAGGCATAAAATAGATAAGTAACCAGTCCACGAGCCAGACCAGTGACAAGTGCTGGGAGGGAAATGAGCAGTTCGATTTGCCGGAAGGACCCGCAAGGCCACTTTAGGCAGGGGAGTTAATAAAGGCTTCTCTGAGGAGGTGGCATTTGAGTTGGGAATTGGAAATAAGTGTGTGAATGAGCTAATAATAACAGCAAACTAGTTTTTAGCATTTACTGTATGCTGAATACTGTACTAAATTAAATTAATGCTTATAACAGCCCTTTAAGTATTAATAATTACTATTATTAGGTCTATTGTACATAAGGAGATTGAGGCTTGCTATAGACTGAATGTTTGTGTCTCCTCCAAATGTATATGTTAAGACCCTAACCCTCAAAATGACAGTATTAGGAGATGGGCCTTTGCAGGGTGGTTAGGTCATGAATGACATTAGTGTCCTATGAAAGAACCCGAGACAGCTCCTTCGCCCCTCAGGACACAGCAAGAAGACAGCCCTCTGTGCCCAAAGGGTGGGCCCTCACCAGACACAAAGTCTGCTAGTTCTTGACTTTGGACGCCTCAGCCCCCCAAACTGTAAGAAATAAATTTCTTTGGTGTAAGACACCCAGTATATGGCGTGTGTCATAGCAGCCCAAGCTGCCTACCACAGGCTTCCCGAGGTGAAAGAACCACCCCACTAGGAAATGGAGGGCAGGATCCGCAGTCATGGTCAGACTACACAGCTCGTGCTCTCTCTCCACCACCTCAGTTTCCCAACTCCCGGACCAGAGGCAGAGAGACGAGCACGGAGATGCTGCAGTACGGGGACAGTGCCAGCGTTGGTGTCCACCAGGTCTGGGTTTGAATCCTGGTGTGGGATCTTCAACAGTCCCTGTGCCTCTTCCTTCTCTGTTCTGTGGCTGTGAGACAGCAGCAGCGACCCCGCGTGCTGCTTTAAGGATCAGTCAGTTCACTGCAGTCAGTCCGGCTTCTGGCGCGTACCAGGCCCTCAGAAAACGGCGGTTATTGTTCCTGTTGTCACACAAGGTGAATGTGGCCCTTCGGCTGCTCACCGGAGGCCCCAGGTCGTTAGAGGTGCCTGTCGGGCTAACTCGGGGCTTGCTGGAGGCCAGCCCCAGCCATGTCCCCACCACACACCCTGATGTTCCGTGGCCTTGGGAGAGCATCGAACAGATCCATCCTCCCCCGACAGGTGCTCGACCCTCGGCCACGAAGAGCCTGTCCTTCCTCGTGGCTCCGGCTGGAGCGAGGGGGACTGGCGAGGGGCCAGCTGGCAGATGCTGGAGAGTGAAGCTAAATGCTCCCATGTTCACACCCAAACTGCTTCTCAGCTGGGGATGGCGGAGCAAGGAAGACACTCATTTGTTTTCATCGTGTAGCTGTTTCTTTCTGGCTTTGGTCAGAGTTGGCAGACTCGCCTTGTGTTTCCAGCCAGAATGGCAGGCAGTTACCACACGAGCACACGCACGCCTTGTTTCTGACCCGTCCTAACCGCTCGCTTCCAACCCCGTGCGCTAACTGCAGCCCCTGCTGCCTTGGCACCCGCGGGCACTGCGGGTCCAGTTCGCTCAACACACACTCCCGAGTGAGAGAGGATCCAAACCCGGGCCTCGAGTCGGTGCCGGGAGAGCCAGGGACGTTCGGGACCAGCCCTGCCCTTAAGGAGTGTGCGGTCCCGCGCGGGTCAGTCCGGCCTCGCGTCGCTTCCCACCTTCCGCGGCGGCGCGGACACTACGGGTCACCGAAGGTTCCCTGCTCTCCTGCCGCGGAAATGCTCCCAGCCGCCTCTGCCACTGGGCGTCGCCACTGTCACAGGGTGACCTGTGCCCACAAAACCTCACAAGTTAAAGGCTTAGCCCCCAGTACCTCAGAATATGGCCTTATTTGGAAACTGAGTCATTGCAGGTGTAAGCAGCTAATATGGTGTCAGGCTGGAGAAGGGTGGCCCCTAACCAGCATGACCGGTGTCCTCATGGGAAGGGAAATGTGGAGACACAGGCGGAGGTCAGGGTGATGCTTCTAGAGGCAGAGCGGCCGCGATTGCAGCAAAGCACCCGCACTGGGGAGAGGCAGGGGACACTCCCCCCACCTCCCTCACGGCCAACCTGCCGCCGCCCTCGGCCTGGGCGTCCGGCCTGCGGAGCTGCGGGAGGACAGGTGTCTGTGGCTAGAGCCACCTGCTCGGGGTGGCGCTCGCCCTGCTCCTGCAGACCTGGCTCTGGAGCACACCACCTGCCTGAGCTGTCACCAAAGAACCGCGACGGAAGGCAGCGCTGGCCAGTGACGGGCCTGGCCTGCAGGAACCTTCCACCCAGGACCTTCCAGCCTCGTCTTCCCCGTCCGCTCCTGGTTGCCACCCTCAGCATGACGTGGAAGCCACGCGCTGACGAGGCCACGGCCTCCACCGGCCTGGGACTCCGCCCGGCGGTGAGGTGCAGAGCCACCCCACGACAGCGACTCGATGGGGGTGACAGCGAAAGGACGTCTGTTATTGAGCCCCTGAGACTGGGGGTTTTCTGACAACCCTGTTTAAAGACCAGCCCTTAGTTCCCTTCCCGGCATTCGCCACAATCTGTACTCAGGGTTCGGGTTGCCTACTGGCTTATTTTCTGCCTCTGCCCCTACCTGGCGAGTTTCGGAAGGACGGGGCGGCACATCCGCGTCCTCAACTGTTGCCAGGCCAGTGCGCAGCCGTGTCTGCGTGGGACAGGCTGACGGTGGGGACGTGCGCAGGGAAGCAGACGGCTGCTGCTCACGGCCACACGCAGTGGCCAGGGTGTGAGTAGGTCGGGGGACCGACGGCCTTGGAGGGAAGGAAAGACAGGTGGGAAGACCTCGGAGCGGGGATGAGCCCCCATCAGGGTTTGTAGGAGGGGCTGGAGTTTGGGTGCTGGGGCCGGGTCGTGTGACTGTGGGGACAGGGCCGCACTGCAGGCAGAGGGCCTGGCTCGGACGGGGCATGGAGCAGCAGAGGACCCTGTGTGCTCTGAGAACACGTGGCAGACTTATGGCCATGAGTGGCAAGAGGTCACTGCAGTGGTGCCACTGGAGAAGGTTGGAGGTGCCTGACCTTGAGGGCTTTGAAAGCTCAGATAAGTTTCTGCTTAATTCACTGGTTGAGGAACCTCTGAGACCGCACCCCACAGAAAGAAACCCGTTTTACAACACAGTTCAGGACACACCCATCTGCCCGTGTCTTACTATAATAGAAACAACAGTCTCAGTAAATATGGCTGGCCCTTATCATTAAAAAACTTTTTTAAGTTCTTTTACCTTTCCTTTCCTTTCCTTTCCTTTCCTTTCCTTTTTCCTTCCCTTTCCCTTTCCCTTCCCCTTTCCCTTTCCCTTTCCCTTTCCCTTTTACTTTCCTTTTCTTTTCTTTGGCAGGGTCTAACTCTGCTGCCCAGGCTGGAGTGCAGTGGCAAAATCACAGCTCACTGCAAGCCCCAACTCCAACTCCCAGGCTCAAGGATCCTCCTGCCTCCACCTCCAGCGTAGTTGGGACTAAAGGCACAACCACCATGCCTGGCTAATTTTTGTATTTTTTATAGAAGCAAGGTCTTGCTTTATGTTGCCCAAGCTGGTCTTAAACTCCTGGCCTCAAGCAATCCTCCTTCCTCGGCCTCCCAAAGTGTTGGAACTATAAGCATGAGCCTCTGCGCCAGGCCCCCAAAGTCTGGTATTTACTGTTCCATTCCACACTACATACTTTAAAATGCTGATCTCTTCCACTGAATGGATTGAACTGTAAATATGGGTTGTGACCCAGAATTTAGAAATCATTGCTGCCGGCCACGGAGCTGAGTCCTACAGGACTGAAGGACTAAAGAGTCCTTTGGATGGACCCGAGCCAGGGATGAAGCTGCAGAGAGGCTGGACCGAGGGCAGGGGGCACAGAGAGCCCAGCAGGAGGGGCGGCAGCCCAAGGGAGGTGAGCCCGGCACAGGGAAAGGTCACAGAAGGCGGGTCGCAGGGTGCCATGCTGTGAGCAGGGGGGCGTGCTGGGCTTTGCAGCAACCTGAGTGTAGCGGAACCTCTCTTTCGAAGGGTCCGGCTGAGCACTGTGGGAGAATCCCAGGCCCCCTGAGGGATGCTTGGCTGGCTCTTCCGAGGGGAGGGTTTGCTTAGGGCTGGGAGTTAGGACCAGAGGAGTCGGGGAAGGGAGGCACCAGGAATGGCGTGTGAATGAGCACATCAGCCTCAGGAGCGGCCAGTGGCTCAGCACCCTCCAGTGTGACGGCACACCCTCAGCACACAGGAGGGCTTGTGTGTGTGTGTGAGTGTGCATGTGAAAGTGTGTATGTGCATGGGAGTGTGCACGAGTGTGAGCGTGCATGAGTGTGCATGTGAGAGGGAATGTGAGCGTGTGCATGCATGAGTGTCAGCACCAGGGGACAGGAGGCCCTGGAGTGAGACAGACTCCCGAGTTCAGCCCCTGACCTTGCTGCATACTCGTGTGTGACTTGAGCCAACTTCCTGAGCTTCAGTTTCCACATCTGCAAAGCGGGTGTAGCAATCCCTTTGCTGCAAGGCGAGGTGTGGAGTTTCCGGTGCATGGCTAGCACCCAGAAGCCATTTCAGCTGGAGCAAGACTCTGGGCCTGGCTTTATTCCCACCAAAGCCCTTGGATCCAATTCTTCACAAGATCTCCTTGTATGCCCGTCACTGGGCAGACTGCCATGTTAACCATTTACCACCTTGCAGGTCCTCCCTCTCTCTCCCCGGTGGCTCTCTCTATCTGACATTGATGGCCCCTTGAGTGGTGGCACTGGGAACCACAGTCCCGTCTACGCTCCAGACACAGGCCCTCCGAGCCTCCCCCTCGGCTCTGTGCAGGGCCGCACAGCTCACGCCTCCCTTTGCAGGGCTGCTGTGAAGAGCTGAAGAATTAGCCCCCTTGGAAGGGCACCGTCATCTGGTAAGAAGCTTGAGTAGTGGCAGGACAGTGGGGGACGTCAGCGTCTCAGGCAAGACCCTGGCAAAGCCCCTGCAAAGAGCTGTGAGCCCACAGTGCTCAGGACGCCGGGCGTGGATGCAGCTGCCGGTGGCTGTAGGGAGAGCCCCTCCTTCCTTCACTGCCCTCCTCCGCCTCTTGCTCATGTTTAGCTTTGGACATGATTCAAAAGCAGGGGAAGCAGAGATTGCCCCAAAGAGGGCCCTGGGTCCTCCCAGACAACAGCTCTGTGGACCGTGCACCTTCCGACAGGGCCATGGCGAGACCCAAAGCCACACCTCTGCCATCCCCACCCCCTAATCTCTGCAGCCAGCTCTGCTCCCTGAGCAACGGGGAACAACTGCGCACCCTTTAAGAGCTAGAATTCTCCGGATTCTTGCTGGCTCCCGGTTTCCATGGCAACCTGAAACCCTCCTTTGCTGCCATGGGGATGCCATTAGGCTGTGAGGGGGAGGCAGAAAACAAAGCGAGGATGTGTCAGGCTGCAGCGGGCGTCCGTGAGGGCAGCACTGGGGGGCAGAAACCCTTTTGGTGGCAGGGTTCTTTTTTCTTTCCTTTGAAATAAAATGTCACAAATCATTTCAGTACATCAAATCAACTGTAGCTTTCATTTTCTAAGGGAAGAAAACCCAAAACTAATAAAACGCACCTCAGTGGCAGTCAAAGAATTGGAACATACGTGCTCACCTTTCTACAAAAACAACAACAAGGACTTTGCTTGCCTCACACGTTCAATCCTCCCAGCCACGCACTTTATGGTTGAGGAAGCTGAGTTTAAGAGAGACAAAGCAACGAGTCTAAGGTCACAGAATTGCTCTCTGAGGCGGAGTTCCATCCTCAGAGCCCTGCTCAGCACGATGGTGCACCCGGCAACGTGGCATTCATGGGAAACGGCGGTCATGTCGCCACCGCGTTTAGGACCCAGGCGGGGAGCTCCCCTCCTAGGCTGTGGAGCTGAGGCAAACCTGGAAGGAGCCAGGGCCCCAGGGGTGACTTCAACCTCCTCTGCCTTGGTCTCCCCAGCTTCCATCCCCCACCCCCATCCCTGTGCACACTGGCACACGCATGCGCGCACACATGCAGACGGACAGCGAAAAGAAGAGAGCATGCAAATGTTATGAGAAGTTGTTTTAAGCTAAGCCAACAAGAGATGGGGTAGGGATGAGCTACTTTTTAATTTGAAAATCTGTTTGGAGTTGTTGGAACATGATTTGTGTAATATAATCAAGTCTGGTCTAATGTTGGACCAATGACCAGGCTCATAGCATGGTCATCTAGGCGTGTTCCAGGACTAGAGGCATCTTGTCTCATCTTGTTTAGCACCCTGAACACCTCTGGCCAGTCTGCCACGTACAGAAAGAATCTATGCCTTACCTGCATTTATTAGAAAACTACAAAGGCTGACAAGAGAAAGACTTAGTATGCCTCTAAAAAAAAGGCAGAAAAGAACAAAGTAACCCACTTGCTAAAGGAAACAATTAGAAAATGTGAAAACAGAAATTAATAAAATAGAATACAAGTGAAATACAATCAGCAGATTTGATCAATACAACCAGAGATGGCTCTTTGAAAAGACCAGTATAGCTGACAGATTTCCAGATTTTATCAAACTCTTATCAAAAAAATCAGAGAAACAATATTAAAAAATAATTTTAGAAATGAGAGAAGGCAAGGAACTATGGATAAGGGTGATATTCAAGACGTATGTGAGAATGTGTGTAAGCTGTGTGTAAGAATGCATGTAAGATGTATGTAAGATGTGTGTAAGATGTATGTAAGGATGCTTGGTACAATTTAATGTCCATCAATGTGAACTTCTAGATAAAATGAATGACTCTTAGGAAAATATAAATTATTAAAATTGATTCCAGAAGAGGTAACCTACATAGTCCAATAAATGTGGCAGAAATCAGAAACATAACAAAAGGCCTATTCCTACTCCTTCAGCAGGAAATAAGCTCAGATGGTTTATGGCAAGTTATACCAAATTCTCCAGAAAGACATTATTTATCATATATAAGCTGAACACAGAGTAAGGTAAAATAATTTCTCCTTCATTTCTGAGAAAAACTCTGACATTAAAACTGAAAAAGTAAATAGTGGCCCATATTCACTTGGAAACGTAGGTGTAAATATGTTGAATAAAATATTAGCAAATCAAACCTCTGATATGTTAAAAAAATAAACAAATGGGACCTGATCAAATTAAAAAGCTTCTACACAGCCAAAGAAACTGTCAAGAGAGCAAACAGACAACCCACAGAATGGGAGAAAATTTTTGCAAGCTACACATCTGATAAAGGGCTGATAACTAGAATCTATTTAGAACTCAGGAAAATCAGCAAGAAAAAAATCAAACAACCCTATCAAAAAATGGGCAAAGGACATGAACAGAAACTTCTCAAAAGAAGACAGAATAATGGCCAACAAGCATAGGAAAAAATGTTCAACATCTCTAATCATCAGGGAAATGCAAATCAAAACCACAATGAGATATCACTTAACTCCAGTGAGAATGGCCTTTATCAAAAAGTCCCCAAACAACAAATGCTGGCGTGGATGTGGAGAGAGAGGAACATTCCTGCACTGCAGGTGGGACTGCAAACTAGTTCAACCTCTGTGGAAAGCAATATGGAGATACCTCAAAGTGATACAATTAGATCTACCATTTGATCCAGCAATCCCATTACTGCATCTACCCAAAAGATCCAGTGACACTCTACAAAAAAGACACCTGCACTCAAATGTTTATAGCAGCACAATTCACAATCGCAAAGCTGTGGAAACAACCCAAGTGCCCATCAATTCATGAGTGGATGAATAAAATGTGGTATATGTATACCGTGGAATACTACTCAGCTTTAGGAAACAACGGTGATATAGCACCTCTTGTATATTCCTGGATACAGCTGGAACCCATTCTACTAAATGAAGTGTCTCAAGAATGGAAAAACCAGCACCGCATGTACTCACCAGCAAATTGGTATTAACGGATCAACACCTAAGTGGACATATAGTAGTAACATTTATCGGGTGTCAGGAAGGTTGGGGGCAGAGGAGGGGATGGGTATATACAACCACAACAAGTAAGATGTGCAACATTTGGGGGATGGACATGCTTGAAGCTCTTACTCGAGGGGGGAGAGGGGCATGGGCAATATGTATAACCTTAACACTTGTACCCCCATAATACACTAAAATAAATAAAATAAAATAAAAATAATAATGCCAAGGATACTTTGCTATTTAACATTAAAAAAAAACTATTAGTGTAAGTAGCAGTTTAACAGATTAGAGAGATACTTCACTTAGGATAATGGCTTCCAGTTCTACCCAAGTTGCTGCAAAAGATATTATTTCATTCTTCTTTATGGCTAAGTAGTATTCCACGGTATCTAAATATCACATTTTCTTTATCCACTCATCTGTTAATGGGCATTTAGGTTGATTCCATATCTTTGCAACTGTGAATTGTGCTGTGATAAACATAAAAGTCCATGTGTCTTTTTTATGTAATGATTTCTTTTCCTTTGGTTAGATACACAGTAGTGGAATTGCTGGGTTGAATGGTAGATCAACTTTTAGTTGTTTGAGGAATCTCCATATTGTTTGCCATAGAGGTTGTACTAGTTTACATTCCCAATGTAAATTATACAATGTGTAAGTATTCTCTTTTCACCACATCTGCACCAACATCTACTGTTTTTTGACTTTCTAATAATGGCCATTCTGACGAGAGTAAGGTGGTCTCTCATTGTGATTTTCATTTGCATTTTCCTGATGATTAGTGATGTTGAGAAGAAGAAGAAAATTATTAAGACTTTTGAAATGAACAATAACAACAATTTTAAAACTTTAAATAATGGAGATTCATGGTATAATTCTAGATGGTAAGAAAAATTATAAAAATGTCAAAATTCTCTCCACATAATCTTTATATTCAATACAATTCCAATTATAATTTGAGCATAACTTTTAATAAAACTTAGTAAGTGGATTCTAAACTTAATATATAAAAATTACTAGTGAAATTTTCAAAAAGAACAAGGACATAGAACTAGCTATACCACAGATAAAACCACACTACAAAGCCATAGTAATTAAAACAGTATGTTTGTTGACTCAGAAACATACAATTGATTAATAGTACAAAACAGATAGTATAGAAACAGATAAATAAATCTGAGAATTTGTTTTATGATAAAATGTGGCCTACTCAATAAATGATATTTCTTTCTCTGGAAGAAAAGTGAGAGTGATAGTAAAATATGTACGAAATATATCATTGAAAAATAATGAGACACTTACATGCTTACTGATAGAGAAAGATTTCCAACACATACCTTAAAGTGAAAAAAGGTGTGTCATGGAACAAAGTGCATACTATAATTCCATTTCTGATTTAAGAGGCAAGCACATTTGTACAGATTTGACGTGGGTTCATGGAAAAGAGTCCGGAAGATAGATGCTAAACTATTTACAGTGGCTACTTTTGGGAAGGAAACTGGGATGGAGAGGGAATATGAGAAAATGTCTCACTCTGTTCTGTATTCTTCTAGATTATTTTAATCTTTCAAGCTAAAAATTAACTCATCCATGCATTTCTTGATTTTATGCATTCAATAATTATTGTTCCCGAGAAGAACAAGAAGAATAATTATGACATTATGCACTGTAAGAAAGAACCCGGCATCTACAAAATAGGTCTGAAGCTATGGCCAGCTCAGGAAGCTCTCTGAGCTGACCCTCTGCAGCCTCCTGGCCATCCTGCTGTGCCCGCATATGCGCTATCCTCTCTAGAGCCAGGTCTGCCTCCCTGCCTCTCTGCCTGCCCCCTCGAAGTGGCCTCGGATGCCTGTCCGGTTCCTGAGGCTGCCTGCGCTCCTGGATTTCATGCTTCCCACGTCCTTGGCTTTTGTTCCCCACTCACACTCTGAGTGCTGACTCACGCAGCCCAGCGGGGGATCCAGACCCTCCTGGCCAAAGTTCACAAGTTTCCCAGGAGGTGGGTGCCCAGGCCCCTGCGCCCAGGCCCCAGAGCAACAAGCATCCCTCTCCCAGGAAGCACCACCATCTTTTGTCATCGGTCCTCACATTTCCTGGCCTTTTGTGTCACAATTATTTTATACATCACACTGTCTGCCACTAGAATGAGAGAAAACAGGGACTTGATTTCTGCTCTCTGTTTGTTCTATCCCTGACACCTAGAAGTGTGTCTGGCCTCTGGTAGGCACTCAATAAATAGTTACAGGAGGATTTCAGGAAGTCACGGGCCCGCTTTAAATTCACCACGCGTGGTCAATTGCGCTCCCTTCTGGGACGTGGTCACTAAGCAAATATAGAAGAAGCCTCTTCCTCTGCCCAGCCCAGTTCTAAGTAACTGTGTCCCCCGAGGAGATGAAACCCTCATGTTTAGAGTGTCACTGTGAACACACTTTTCTGATTTCTGACTGCCCAGGGTCAGGCAAAGGATGCCCTTCTTACATCTGGCATGCCCTGGAGAATTTCTCCCCGGAAGTTTTCAACAATCTCGAACCACCTAGCTTATGGGCCATGGGCCACTTTTCTCCTCTAGGCCATGGTTTCCACTCCCTGGATAACACAATCTCCAGATCCGCATGTGAAGCCAGGTTAGGGCCAGGCCGCCAGCACAGGTTCGATCTCATAAATTTCCCGTGTACACCCTGGCTGAAGAGTCATCCGATTAAAGGTTTCCTATATCTCCCTCCACAACAAACCCAAGGAGAGTTTCTAATCTTCTGCCTAGCCCCGGCACTCCGTGTTTCTTTCCCAGGGTTTAGCTTTTCCAAAAATACTGATTCCTTGAGGAAAAGGCCGCAATGGATCCAGCCCCCCAGAGGCCTTAATGAGAAGAGTGCCTGCCAGCCGAGCCCGTCCCCCGAGCCTCAGCAGGAATCCAGCAGGACCTCGTCACGGGACACAGCCACACGCAGCCCCCAGGTGAGACGCTCACAGGTGACTCGGTGACCAACTCACCTGGCCCGAGTCAAAAGCGCCGAGCAGGGCAGCTGGCAGCACAAGCAGAGAAGCTTACACGGGGAGGAGACCTACCACTTGGTGATCCGTGAGACTTTGGGAAAGAGAGCAAACGTCTCCAGGCTCAGGCTTCCCATCTATGAAATGGGACCTATTAGGAATTGGACCTATTTTCTGAGACAGTCATTGCGAATGGGCTGAGCACACACAGGGAGCACAATAACTGTTTGTTTTCTCTCCAGACTTTCCCTATAACCTGTAACTAATCCTTCCACCAAGAAAATGGGCCTCACACGCAGTTTTGGTTGTTTGGGGTTCTTTCAGTTTTTGATTTTTTAGATTTTTGTTTGTTTGTTTGGTAACCCTTGGACAGTGTCAATCGAAGGCCTGTTGTGAGCACAGGCTGTGTTTAGCACTGGGCCAATGCATCTTAGGGATGACAAAGAAACCTAAGAGATGTTTGCTGCCTTGTAACAGTTTATAATTTGCTCGAGGACATAAAAGTGAATATTTGTTGGCAATTACTGCTCCATCAAGGCAGCTTTTACTCAAAAGCCCTGGGAACAGAGGCCAGAGCAGCCGTGTCCGGCGGGTGCTTAGCCTTGCCAAGCCTGCTTCTGCGGCTGCAGAACTGACGCCCACCTCCTTGGGCTGCTGCTTGACTTTTAGAAAGCATCAATGAAATGATGTCGGTGAAACATTTCATAATGTGCCAAGCACGTGGCAGACACATAAATGCTTTTTGAATTTTGTGACCAAACACGCGGGGACTAATTAGGTGCCACCGCAGTGGACGTGCAGTGGAGCCGCACTAGGCGGCAGCGGCGGGCAGCGCTGGGAGCCGCAGCCCTGCCCTGCGGTCGTCGAGTCCTGACTCAGGACAGCTTTTACGGTCGCCTTCGCTTCCGTCACAGCAGGGCAGGGCACAGTGACACGGATGGGCGTGAGCTGGGAGCTAGACACGCGTGGGCTCTACATGCAGCCTCACGGTCACCTGGCGTGTGGCCGTGGCCGCGCCTGGCCTGCTCCCTGTCTGCTGTTCCGCGTCTGCGCGGGCGGGGGGCCCTTTCCTCGCGGGCGTGGGTGGGGCCGCACGGGCGTGGGGCTGGGCCGCGATGGGGGGCCAGAGATGATCCTCATTTATCAGAAACCATCAGCCCGAGCCCATGGTGGGAAAGCCAGGCCTGTCCCTCCTGAGGAACGGGAGGCGGGGCCCCGGTGACAGGCAGGGGAGCGGGCAGGGCGGGGAGGACGCAGGAGAGAGGAAGGACGCTCACACACGCAGCGTGGGGGTCCGGGGCGAGAGGCAGCATGGCACTATTTAGACCAAGATAAAGCCCCCACCACCAACTTAGCCCAGGGCACCCCAGAAAACCCTGAGAACTTAGTTCCAGCCCTGAAAGGGAAGGGAGGTCAGCCCTACCCCTTTACACTCCCTCCTGTTTGGAGTTCAGACTAAGTACAAACCGGACCTGAGGCCGTGCGAGGCCAAGGTTAGGTCACACCTGCAGGCCTTCCATTTGCTGAGCAGCCCCCTGTGAGTTGGACCTTTGTGGCTTGCTCTCTGATTAGCAGACCTCCTTATCTTCCCTCAAGTATCCCTTTTTACTGATGCCAAGTCTTTTATTTAAATTTTATTTTACTTTTCTCTTGAAGATTCAAATTTTTTATTTTATTTATTTATTTAGAGAAAAGGTCTCTCTCTGTCGCCCAGGCTAGAGTGCAGTGGCATCATCATAGCTCACGGCAACCTCAGACTCCTGGGCTCAAGTGATCCTCCTGAGCAGCTGGGGCTACAGGCACAGGCCACTAGGCCAAGCAAATTTTTGTATTTTTTGAGAGTCAGGGTCTTATTGTGTTGCTCAGGCTGGGCTCGAATTCCTGGCTTCATGCAAGCCTTCCGCCTTGCCTGCCAAAGTGCTGAGACTACAGGCATGAGCCAGCACACCTGGATTTGACTCCAGGTCTTTAGACAAAGCTTTATTTCTTTGACAGATGAAAGAATCTCTGAACCCTCCTATAACTTAGCGGCCCCCACTTGGAGATGTCTCACCTTCTCCGGCCAAACCAACGCAGTGATTTATGACTTTACCTGCAGTTCCTGTTTCCCTCAAACCTGCAAAGCCAAACTGCTTCAGGGCTCAAGGCTCCTTGGATGTGTGGCCATGGAGCTCTTATTGGCTCAGAATAAACCGCTTTAAATTATTTTACAGAGTTGGGGGGAGGGTATTTCTAATAACACTAGGAAGAGGGAGGAGAGAATGAGGTCCAAGAGCATTGCAGAAACCCCTCGGTCCCTGGCAAGCTGGGACAATCAGTCACCCTAATGCCATCACTGAAGTAGCAGCAAGGGCACGAGGAGAAGCTGGGCGGAGCCAAGAGGATGGTGCATGAGCGACAAGGGGAGCATCAGAGGTCCCAGCAGGAGAGCAAAGCCCCAGGGAAAGCATTTGCAGAGCTCAGCTATAGCTCAGAGCAAGAGCACAACATGTGGCCATTTCCTTGTATGGGCATCTGGTCAACCAGCTCCCTAACCCTAAACAACCCTTAGCATCCTGCCTGGCTGGCTGTGCTGCAAAGACATTTTCCAAATCAGTGAGATGGCCCTGACACCTTCACCAACAGAAGAGATGCTGGAAGAGCTACTAGCCCTTCAGCCCAACTGGTGAGAGCCCAGAAGGAAACTGAGGTGCTCAGAAGAAGGCAGGGCATCAAGATTAGAGAACAGAGCCAGAAAACTGAGGAGTGTGCTGTTAACGGAAAAACTTCCAAATGCTGTAAAATACTTTAAGGAGTCAAAACATGTGTTGCGGTGGCCCAGGGAACATGGTGTCAAAGGCCTTGAGGAAGTGTGCCTGAGGCCGCCAGGTTACAGTTTAGTTTTATACACTCTTGGAGGTAGGAATTGTAGGTGAAACGAGAAATCTATACATGGAAGGTATACATTGGTTTGGCCTGAAAAGGCAGAGCGATTTGAAGTGAAGGCTTATAGCCATAGGTGGGCTTTAGGGAGCTTTTAGTTGGCAGTTGGTTAAAAGAGTTCAACGTTGCCGAAAGACCTGGAGCCAGTAGAAAGGAAGGCTTGAGGTAAGATGGGGGTCTTCCATCTGTCCTGCGATGCTGTACTAGATTCAGGCTGGAAAGTAAGCCACGTTATGCCTATACTGGGTGAATAAAAACCCACTTAATGAGATGTTATTGTGCAGGCATGACTCACCAGGCTTCTTACAAAGGAATTTGGGCAAGAGAGAGAGAAAAAGAAGATCAGAGTTCAGTCCTCAGTTCCCCCTTTGGGCCAAAGACCATTCCATGGAATTCATTTGCCAACAATCAGCAGGAGGTCTTGTGGTGCTAGGAAGGGTTGTTCCCAGGGTTGTCTATTTGATCGTGTGGCATCGGTGACGATAGTTTCAGTACAAGTGATGTCAGATCTTAGGGGAAAGACACGGTTTGACCTGATTTTAGAGCCAATTGTTTAAGGGGCCAGAGTGCCAGGCCCAGGGCTCAGTCTGGAAAAACAGATCTATTCTACAAGCTATCATGATCAGGTCTTTGATTGGATCTCTTTTCTTTTCCTGTGTCTGGTGTAGTATTTGCAGGAGATACAGGATGATAGTGTAGTGAGAAGCGTCATAACAACAGTGGAGATTAGGCGTCCAAGGAAGTTTTAGGTGGAACCAGAGGGCAGCGAAACAACCTAACCAGTGGGAAAACACCCGCATGCACCGTCCTGTTCTCTAGTTAGATTTATAATGTGTTTAACCTCATTATTAACAGTCTTTTCTTCTGGCCAATTGATCTCCACGGGTACAACATCCTGAGGGGTATAAATCAAATTCAAGAAACATGAGTTCTTCGGTGTCTAAACTGTCAAAGGGTTTGTTCACAGTTGACAAATCTGTTTTTCCCACCACCTTTGTGTTGCACCATGTACCGGTATGTGGGAAGGAATAGAGGTTTTGTTACAGAAGAAATCATATAATTCTCCAGTGTCATTTTGTCAATCCTCCTGACAAAATCAGCACTTTCCCATGTACCAAATGTTATATCCCATGGGAGTGGTTATTAGAAGCCAAACTTGGGAGAAATCAGGGTTCCAAGTGGTTTGAGGGTCCCTTTCTATTTTCACAGCCTGAAAATAGGATACCATGTGTTTTCACTAACTAAAAATAGCCCATCCATCAGCTCCCCATGGGGACTATCTGCATATGATTTACGATGGTCCAAAGCCTGCTAGTTGAACTACGGAACACATTTAAGCCTCATTCAACTCCAGCACTTGAGCTTTACGAATACAGTGTCTGAGGTCACATTTACCATCTACAAATGTCCATAAATTTCAGGGACCTTGTGTTTTCCGTGGGTGTTTAGATTGACTGCAGCCCCGAGTATGGTAGGCTTCATAGCCACCTCAGACTCCAATTGTAACAACATGGACATGAGCCTTTATTGGCTTAGAATACATGCCCATTCCCACCTTTCGGTTTGAGATTATCTTTTTATGGTTCATCTGGTCCTTTCTATCCATTTGAGGAGTGCAGCTTCCCTTCCTTTTCCCTCTTCTTGGAATAGCATTCCTTCTATGTAGCCTATTTTGAATTTTTCTCTACAGAATGCCTCTTTCTATTAGCTGTGAATTTGGCTTGTCCAAATATATCTAGCCAAGTTCCAATTCCTCCAATGAGGTCACATTTTATTCTTCAGGTAGTCAATTTTGGTCTATCCACCAGGAAAGCTATTGCCACTGTACGCTACTGGCAACAATGCAATTTCGATAAATGGAGTCAACCTAGAGCCGTTGGGTGTCCCAAACGACTGCCAGGTGAGTGGAGATTACAGCTGCATATGCCCTTGTCCGGGTAGTCCACAAGGCTTCCCAGGGGCGCCCTTGCCAAAAGGTGGAATTTGCGCTGTCAGGAACTTCCGTCCACCAACTGACTTCCATAAAAAGTTGGAAGTCAAACCTGATGAAAAGTCCTTGAATTAATCAGACACAGCAAGAGTGCGTCCAGGGTCGGGAGTGTACACATTATAGAGGAATGTGAGCAAGAAAAACTAATGCCTTGAGTAGGGGAACACAGGGCTCTTAGTGACAGCGTGAGAAGTTTTTCGACCATATTAAAGAATTCTGACATATCCAGAAAAGCTGAGTATAGAATTAAGTTACACTGGGGGGAAACACTGCTTTTCTAAACCTTTAAGATAAAACATTTTGGTGTCAGGCCATAACAACAGACTTAGAACCAGAGGGGGGAATTTCAGGAGCTGATGAGAAGCTGAAGGAGAGAGTTATCATTCTGGCTTTCTAGGGGAGAAAAGGCTGAAAGCAGTGAGATACAGCCAAAGTTGGACTTTTGAGATATAAATCTGAGAAGCTTTAAAAAAGAAACAGGTTATAGAATTAAAATTAAAATATCTTAGAATTTCATCAAGAACAGATTACTACTTTAAGAAAACGTTGTTTCACCTTAAAGATTTTTCCTTTTAGTTATAGCCAATTTAATCTCATATAAAGCTCCTTTATAAATTCCTTTTTATGAACCTTATTATGACTTACACAGACCATCTACAACATGCTTGGACTTTCTGCTTTGTCCTAAATTTCTCTTTTTCTAAATAACCAGTCATTTTACTTTAGGATAAAAATTGACCATACAGGATTCTTTCTCATGTAAAATTATTTTCTTTTCTGTTTAACCTTATTTATCAAAAATATATTTTAATATTCATAACTTTGTATCTCTCTCTTCTATTTATTGGTTCCTTTATAGCTTGCTTTATTTCCTTCCTAAATTCAAATTTTGAATTAATCTTCAAATAACTTCCAAATTAGACAAAATTATTTTTTTCTTAACAAAGAACACATTTTATGACTTTCTTACAGTTTTGTTCTCAAAAGCACATCTTATATGTTTATTTTTGGCTACATACATTAACCAGAAATTCTAACTTCCAGTAATCCAAATCTTAGTTAAAATCCAGGAAGCAAGAAATCTTGAATTGTCTGTCATTTATCAGTGTTTTATAGATGAAAACCATTTTATAATTTTTAGGCAAGTGTTTTCCTATAACATAATTTTTCTGTCAATTGGAAATGACCCAGACATTCAATGAGTAGTATTTAATTTGCTATAACTTTAAAATATTACATTATATGAAATTTTATTCATAAGCAATAATCTCATTTACATTTACCTGATTAATTTATTTTAGCAGTTTACTTAGATTACTCATGAAAACTAAGATATTAGACAAAGCTAGTTATCATTTTAAGTTATTTTCTTTCTTTCTTTTTTTTGGTCACTGCAGCTAGAGCGTGGTGGCATCAATCATAGCTCACTGCAATTTCAAACTTCGAGGCTCAATCTATCCTCCTATCTAAGCCTTCCACATAGCTGGGACTGGGGCTACAGACATGGGCCACCAGGCCCAGCTAATTTTTAAATTTTTTGGAGAGACAGGGTCTCACTATGTTGTTCAGGCTGGCCTTGAACTCCTGACCTCGAGTGATCCTTCCACCTCAGCCTTCTAAAGTACCAGGATTACGGGCATGAGCCACCATGCTTGGCCCATTTTTAGTTATTTTCTTGTTAACAATTTTATAGTCTGTAAATATTAGGTATTCACCTAAGTAATAGCCTAAAACACATGGATGTTTTTGCCAATAACTCAAAAGATACAGCTGTTTTCATTAAACCAACAATATTAAATTAGTCTTATTATCAAAAATCACATGAACACAGATCATTTTGGTTTTGGATGGGTTTATAGTTTTATAACCTTAGTGTCAAACCCTGACACCTTAAAACATCTAGCAGAGGCAAAATACAAAAATGACCAGGAAACCCAGGGAAAACTGGATGCTGACAATTTTGAAGACACTTATATTTTTTTTTACCAATAATTTTTTAAACCAGTTTATTCACCAGATTACTAAATTTATGTGAACTTGAAAAGATTTTCACTTATTTACTTAATTTATGAGTGCTCCCTTATTTATAAGCCAATTTAGTACCATGTAGACACAACATATAATATAGTACATGTACATACACAAAACACATCTAAATTTATACATACACATGAAAAAAAATCAAAGGTCCAATAGCTTTTACCTCAGCACTCTAGCCATGAGACCATAATACACACTTGCTGGTTTACAAAAACGGTTAGATCCAAATTATTTCTGACAAAGTTAGAAGTTGTTCAAACTTCAACTGCCCCAATAGGAAGACAGTGGACCACAGTTTTGGGTAAAGCAGTTTCCATGGTGGTTTGATTTTAAAAAGCCTCTTTTAACCCCCCCCCCTCTTTTTCAGTTTCAAATGACTTTTCAATGTTTACATTTTAGCTAGAACTGGCCGAACTGTATAAGAAAGCCAAGATCTCCAAGTAGCCTTGAAGTAGCAATGCAATAAACAGTGAGTTTTATCGCAATATCAGTAGAATGCAATAGCAGATTCAGAATAGGCAGGAAAGAAAATAAAGGGTAGGCAGAGAACTTAAGAGACTTGCAGTCTTAACTTTATAGTGGCAGGTCAACCATTTGAGCTCTGAATTTTCCTTAATTTGCCCATCAATTTAAACATGTGCACAAGAAGTGTTCAGAATTTAGAATATTTACTCCAATATATAAGCAATTCTTCAACCTTCACCCAAGCATAAGACTTGTCCTCCATCCTCCAGGCACAAGTGATGACCGGGCTGAACCTGTGTTTTGGGGGAGGAGGCATGTGTGACACAGGAGATGCATTTGGCTTTTCTAGCTGTCACATCATCCAAAAGTCTTTTTGGGCAAAATTCAAGATGACTGCAGACCAGCTCTCTGGCCCAAGGGCCACCTTTGGTTCATGAGAAACAGTCATGCACCATTTGCCCCCATGCAGGAGAGGCCAGGCTGATCCAGTGCAGTGCTCATTTTCCTTGACCTGCCCTTTCATTCATCCACAGGCCTATCCAATCATCCATCCATCCATCCACCTGTCCATCCATCCATCCATCCGTCCATCCGTCCGTCTGTGTGCTCTAGCATTTCTTGAGCCAGAAGCAGAGCCAGAGGCTGCAGTTCACTGTAGCCCCTAAATTTCAAGGCTCACAAAGGGCTCGACTGAGATCTCTTGTAAGTCTTGAAGTGAGAGATGGGCATCCTCTTTCTCCCCTCAAAGGGGATGGTGAGACTAACATCATCACATCTATCCTCAACAAAACCACATCTAAAATCCTCTTCCCTCTCTCAACCTCCACAAGAAAATGTTTAGACTTTATGTAACTTTTGACACAGAAGAGGCCACAGTTAAATAAATACATTAAATATTCAGATCAGCTTCATTGCTGCTTTGAACTTCAAATATGACAATAATATCAACGTATCCATAATTTCTTTTGTAATTTACTTTTACAAATTATACCACAATAAAACTTGATAAAAGATTGTTCAAGTAAAATGTTTTCCTTTAACATTTTATAAATTAATCAAATGTATACCACAATAGATTTTTTTTTTTTTTGAGGCAGAGTCTCACTTTTTTGCCCAGGCTAGAGTGCCATGGCGTCAACCTAGCTCACAGCAACCTCAAACTCCTGAGTTGGAGCAATCCTTCTGCCTCAGCCTCCTGAGCAGCTGGGACTACAGGCCTGTGCCACCATGCCAGATAATTTTTTCTATATATTTTTAGTTGGCCAATTAATTTCTTCCTATTTATAGTAGAGACGGAGTCTTGCTCTTCCTCAGTCTGGTTTTGAACTCCTGACCTTGAGCGATCCGCCCGCTTCGGCCCCCCAGAATGCTAGGATTGCAGGTGTGAGCCATCGTGCGAGGCCCACAATAGAATTTTTGTGTTGTAGTTTAAATAGGGAGTTCTTGTGATTTTGGTATTACAAAACTTTAAGCCAATACTACACTCAGAAATAAGTTTCGAGAATGGCATTACAACAGATTGGGAGTGAGCAGTGAAATACCCCAGGCAGGGCCGCCATGCTGTAGGAAATCCGACGCTTTCATGCTGCGATGGTCTCAGACTGGGTGGGGGGCTCAAGGGCCCTGAAGCTGACTCTTCCCATTGTAACGTCTGAGTCTGGCACTGGTTTTGGTATCTGATGCCCATTGTTTTCTGGTGCCTCCGTAGAAATATTGAAATTAACATCCCACTTATATTTTTTAATAACAGAAGATTGGAAGCGACTTTATATTCATAAATAAGAAAATGATATATCCATACAATATCCATCTAACCAAGAGATATCCATGATACACCATACAGCAGTGACAGTGAACCAGGGCACATGGATAAGTCTTCCAAACAGAATGCTAAGAGGAAATTCCACATATTCCACATATTATGACAATTTTATACACATTACATATATGTATAATTCTACCTACACTTTTAAAGTTCAAAATAATAATATTGCTTAGGGATGCATGTATATGTAGGAAGGTATAAAGAAATTTGAGGCATTAGATGCAATCCATGATGGCAAGGATGACAGTATTTACCTCTAGGAGGTGGGGAGATGGAGGTGAAATGGGAAAAATATCAGAGGGTTTCAGCTGTCTTGGTAATGTTTTATCTCTTAAGGTGGAAGATACTCCATTGTCCATTGCATTATTCTTTATACCTTGTGATATCTCTCAATTAATTTGATTTATATTTAAAAGAAAATAATTTTTCCTTCAATATTTAATGTCTCTTACCCATTGACTTAGAGTTTCAGTGCTGGTGGTGAGTAAACCAATGGCATTTTCATTTCAATGAGACCGATTTATTGCCTTTTCTTTCCCCCAGACTCTGGGAGCTGTTGGAAGCACTGCTTTGCTAAACGTGGTTCTTTTTCAGTTAATTTTTCTGGGTACTGCTGGGCCCTGTAGGTATGGAATATAGACCCTGATTTCCTTTATTCGTGGGAAATTTGAATAATCTCTTTCATAATATCCTCTGTCCATTTTCTGGAATTACACTTATTTGGATTTTGGACTTCCTGAACAAATATTCTAATTTTCGTATAGTTTATCCCCAATATTTGACCCGTTTGTCTTTCTATTCCATCTTTAGGGGGATTTCTCAAATTTTATCTTTCAATTCCCTAGTCAATTTTTAAAATTTCTTCTAACATAGTTTTCAATTTTCGAGGTTATTTTTTAATTTGCTACCTCTATATTGTCATCCCTTCCTATTTCATGGACACAGCAACTTTTCATTTCTCCTAGAACACTCGATAGGTTTATGCATGCTTTGTAATTTTTCCCATTCCTCGCCTTGTCTCTGTTGTTTGTGAGTTTCTTCTCTTCTTCTTCTCCTTTTTCCTTCTCCTTCTCCCTGTCCCTCTCCGCCTGCACCTTTCCCTTCCTTTTCTCTTTCTCTTTTCCTTCTCGTTTTTGTTTTAATTTCCTTCACAATATAGGTTCTCATGAAATGTCTGGACACGTTTGGCGGCTCCTTCTTACGGAGGAGGGTGTGCTCAGAAGCTCAGTGAAGACCTGTGTTTGTGAGTGGAATGTGGGGTTCGCTATAGGGCAACTGTCCTCAAAGTGTGGTCTGTGAACCCTTCGGTGTCACTGAGACCCTGTCAGAGGGTCCACAATATCAAAACTGTCTTCATCATAATACTAAAATATTTTTTTAAAAAATACAATGACTTTATTTCCACTTCCCAATATCGCATCTTCATTAAACACAAAAATATTTCAAGAAAGCATGTCCCAAGACAGTACATATAAGCAATAGTTTGGCAGAATTTTATCAACTCTAGTAGTTCATACCCCAAAAAACTAAGTTTTAAAATTCAAAAATAACCATTTTATTTAACATGTTACACCTTATCATTTAAATATTTCAGCAACACTGTATACAAATAAAATATTACACAAAATATATTTAAGAAAATGTTTGGTCTTTGATCTGAACAATAAATAAAAACACAGGCAATTCTACACTGAGACAAGGAAGCAATCACTACTCAGAATAATTATCTTGGCCGGGCGCGGTGGCTCACGCCTGTAATCCTAGCTCTCTGGGAGGCCGAGGCGGGCGGATTGCTCAACCTCAGGAGTTCAAAACCAGCCTGAGCAAGAGCGAGACCTCGTCTCTACTATAAATAGAAAGAAACTAATTGGCCAACTGATATATATATAAAAAATTAGCCGGGCATGGTGGCGCATGCCTGTAGTCCCAGCTACTCGGGAGGCTGAGACAGAAGGATCGCTCGAGCCCAGGAGTTTGAGGTTGCTGTGAGCTAGGCTGACGCCACGGCACTCACTCTAGCCTGGGCAACAAAGCGAGACTCTGTCTCAAAAAAAAAAAAAAAAAAAAAGAATAATTATCTTTTATAAGCAACATGTGAAAATATGGCAATCATAAAACCTGGAATTTAAACTGACAAGTCACTTATGAAAAGGTCTGCAACTTCAATCTTTTCACTCAAGTCAAAAATTACATTACACTTCCTGGTCCACAGTGAAATTCACAAACCCAATAAGGTTGTCAGGGGCAATTCAATCTTCAGTTGGCCATCATGGAATCATACTCATTATTTTCAAATGCTAAAATCAGATAACTATTATGATACCACCCAACAAACCAATTACGAGAAAATTAAACTCTTTTTCTTATTCTGACCATACGACCACAAGATAAATTAGATGAGTGTCACATAGTGATTCTCATTTTGCAAAATTAACTAATTAGATCAACACAAGAAAATACTGTTGGGGTGGCAGAAAAATTCCACAACAGTCAATTTTCTAGACAATTTAAAAAATTTGCCCAAATCTCATGAAAATAAATGTAATTCCATTTCACAAAAACCACTGATGGTTTTTGTGAAACTCTTTGTAGTCAGTAAGTTTATAAACACGTGATTTTGTCTGATAAATCAGTCATCATAATGGGAGGTAGGAATAGTAACACTTAGAAGGGCAAAATAAAAATAACTTTAAAATGGTCAAATTCTAGAAACTTACAATATCAGATGAGAAGGGGAGACCCAATGACCACAAGCCCGTAGAAAGGATCAAAACCCATGGTCCTGCCATTATTATTCATAAAACATTATCATTTTCTGGTTTCCTTCTTCACAAAAGTACCAGATGGAAGCGTTTAGAAGCCCTCAAATGGATACTACTTACAAAGGCCATTTTGATGGTTTAACATAGAAACTACCCTAAATGCGAGAACCCAACTTCGGACTATTCAAAATATGCCTTTCTATGCAAACTTTAGTATGTATATCTTAGCATTTTAAATGAGCACTTTGCAACCCAGACCAAATGCCAATCATCTCTCGAGGCTGCCTCCTGGGGACTAGCATCAGATCTACCCGGGAACAAGTGTTACTCTTGTTTTTCTCCTCCGCCTCAAACGTCCCGAAGCCCGAGTTTCTGTGGAGGGAGGCCGAGCCTCCGAAGGCACCGGCCGGCGTAGACGCCATCCAGGGGCGGGGCCGGCCGGCGGCCGGAGTGCGGGCCCCCCCGCACGGTGCGCGCACGCGGAGCAAGGACTTCCGGGTGCGCTGCTTCCTCTCCCCTCCCGGTGGGGCCCAGCACTGGGGTCCCAGCGCCTGGGGACAGACCTGCGGCGTTGCTCTCGGAGGAGCGGTGCGGGTAACTCAGGACGCGGCGGGTGTCGGCAAACGCACCGCGGCGCCCCGAGGGCGGGCGCGTGGGAGGACGCACTGGCCGCGAGGAGCGGCGGCGGGGGAGGGCGTCTGGGCGGCGCCGCACGAGCGTCTGGGCGGTCCACGTCCTCGCCCTGACGGTCAGCGAGTGCGGCGGGCGCTGGTCTCCCGGCGGCCTGCCCGGGGAAGACGCGCCGCGGCGTCCCCGCCGCCCATCCCCGTGCCCGCCCGTCCCCGCCGCCGCCGCCCGTCCCCGTGCCCGCCCGTCCCCGTCCCCGCCCGTCCCCGTGCCCGCCCGTCCCCGCCGCCGCCGCCCGTCCCCGTCCCCGCCGCCCGTCCCCGTGCCCGCCCGTCCCCGTGCCCGCCCGTCCCCGCCGCCGCCGCCCGTCCCCGTCCCCGCCGCCGCCGCCCGTCCCCGTGCCCGCCCGTCCCCGTCCCCGCCGCCCGTCCCCATCCCCGTCCCCGCCGCCCATCCCCGTCCCCGTCCCCGCCGCCCGTCCCCATCCCCGTCCCCGCCGCCCGTCCCCGTCCCCGCCGCCCGTCCTCTGGCAGAGCGTGCGGCGAGGGGCTTCGCTGCCAGCAGCGAGGACGGGTTCTTTGCACACTAGTGTGGCCGGTCCACGAGCGGCGAGTGGGCGCGGCGCCTCAAGTACCGAGGAAGGCTTCCATCCGTCCCGCAGGCTGTCACACCTGTGACGCCCGCGACCCTCCGGCCGGGTTCACGGTCACTGGGGCGCTCGCGTTGGCGAACCACGCCCGCGCCTGCCTGTTCAGCCCTTCTCGCTCTGTCAGCGCGCCCGAGGGCGGCATCTTCCGCAACCTCCCTCTGGGCAGCATCGCTCCCCTTCCGTGTTTTCCTTGCTGCTGCTTTTGGAGACGTCCACAGTCAGACACATGAAGCCGTTTGCCGTCGGCGGGAGACGCAGGGCTCTATTCTTCCTCGTCCACCCCTCGCGTCTGTGTCTCGGCGGGCGCAGTCCCGCTCGGCGGGCGCAGGGGCGGGGAGGGTCCCGGCCGCTCCGCGCGGCTCAGCCCGCGCCCGCGCCACTCGCCCCCCCCCCCCCCCCCGCGCCCTCCCGCGCTGCTGCCGCCCTGTGCGCCGCGCCCCGCCAGGATACTAAAATGCCCTCGGGCGCCCTTTCACTGGGCGACGTTGTGCTGATTGTGCAAAAGCAATGTGCATGCGGCGGTAATTTATGTGCCACTTGGCTGGGTCACAGGGTGCCCAGGGATTGAGTCAAACCTTATTCTGGGCGTTTCTGCGAAGGTGTTTTAGGTAAGATTAAGGTTTAAGTCTGTAGAATTTTTTTACTGTGGTATAGATATATAATGTGAAATCTACCCCCAAGTTTTTAAGTGTGCAATAGAACGTTGCTGATTGTGTGCACATTGCTGAGCAGTAGAGCCCAGAAGTTTTTCATCTTGAGTGACAGAAACTTATCTGTTGAATAGCACTGCCCATTTTCCCTCCCCTAAGGCCCTGGCAACCACCATTGTACTCTCTGCTGGTATGAGTTTGACCACATTAAATAGCTCATAAATGTGGTATCATACAGAATTTGTCTTTCTGTGACAAATTTATTTCACTAAGCATAATGTCCTTAAGGGTCATCCATGTTGTAGCATATGACAAAATTTCCTCCTTTTTTAAGGTTGAATAATTTCCCATTACATATATAATAATTTTATTATTATATAATAATATCATATATTTAATATAATATATAATAATAGTCATATATTATATAATGTATAATACAATAATATTGTATATAATTTCCCACATATTATATATTATATATTATATATGTAATATAATATATAATTATAATTATGTTATATATAATATAATAATATATATAATAATTTCCCATATATATGGATGTGTGTCTGTATATATGTGTGTGTCTATATATATTTGTGTGTGTGTATATATATATATATATATCGCATTTTTAAAGTGCATTTAGCCATTGATGAACATTTAGATTTTTTTCACCACTTGTAGTAAATAATGCTACAAAAGATATGGCAGTGCAAACATCTCCTTGAAATTCTATTTTCAGATATCTTGTATATATGCTCAGAAGCCTGAATGACGGATCATATGGTAATTATCTTTTTTGTTTTTTGAGGAACCTCCATACTGTTTTCCACAGTGGCTTCCCTACTTTACATTTTCAACAAAGGTGCATAGGATTCCAATTTCTCCACATTCTCACCAAGGTATTTAACATATTGTTTTCTGTTTTGTTTTGGCTTTTGATAATTGTCATTCCAATAGGAGTGTTGCTGTCTAGAATCCTTTCATTTCAATGATGAGCTTCCTTCAGCATTTCTTGTAAGGCAGGTAGGTCTAGTGCTGAGGAACTCCCTCAGCTTTTATTTATCTGGGAATATCTTTATTTCTCCCTCATTTTTGAAGAAAAGCTTTGTTGGGTATAATATTTTTAATGTAATACAACATATAAGAATATTATATCTTATATATGCTTTTTTCTTTTTTTAGCATTTTGAATATATCATCTCACTTCTGGATTGCAAGGTTTCTGTTGAGAAATTTGCTGACAGTCTTATGGAGAAGCTCTCTTTCACTTGACAAGTCATTTTTCTCTTGCTGTTTTCAAAATTTTCTCTTTATCTGTGTCTTTTTTTATTATAATGTGTCTGGGTGATGGGTTTTTAGGTTTATCATGTAGAATCCATTAAGTTCCTTCAATCTGGTATCTATTTACTTCTCCCAACTTAGGAAGTTTTCAGCTATTATTTTTTCAGATGAGCTCTGCCTCTCTCTCTCTCTCTCCCCCTCCCCCTTCTTCTTGTTCTGGAACTTCCATAATGTGTGTGTGTGTGTGTATATATATATATATATATATATATATATATATATATATATATGTCCACTTTATGGTATCTCATAACTCCCTTAGACTTTCTTCACTCTTTTTCCTTTTTTCTCCTCTGACTGGATAATTTTAAATGACTTGTCTTCAAGTTTGCTGATTCTTTCTTTTGCTTGATCAGTTCTGATGTTGAACCCTTTGGTGAATTTTTAATTCAGTCATTGTATTCTTCAGTTCAAAATTTGTTTGGTTCTTTCAGATATTTTCTCTTTCTTGATATTCTCATTTTGTTCGTACGTCATTTTCCTGAACTCATTGAGTACCTTTATGATACTTATTTTGAATTTTTTGTCAAGTAATTCATATACCTGTTTCTTTCCAGTCATTTTCTGGAGATTTACTCCTCTGCCCTTTGGATCATGTCCCCCTATTTCTTCATGTGCCTTGTAACTTTCTGTTGGGATCCACGCATTTAAAAAACCAGACACCTCTCCCAGTCTTTACTGCCTGGCTTTGTAAAGGGAAAGGTCTTTATCAATCAGCCTGGCTAAAGATTCTGACATCCGTCCAAACTTTTTCTATGGAAGCATCTTCTTTGGACTTCAGCATGTAAATCTCCAATTTAGAAGGACTTGCTGTTTTCTTTTTACAGGTACTCGTAATATCTTCTTCCTCTGGTGCCTGTCTGTGTACTGCAGGTTCTCTGGCTCTCTCCTAAACCTCCCAGCTTTCTTTTATCAGCAACTCCCAAGCTTCTCAAGTATGTCAGGTCCTATCAGTGCTCTAACCTATGCAAGACAAAAACCAGTTTTTGGAGCAGCCCCCCAAAAGCTGGACTCTTGGATGCATGCTCCACTCTCCTTCTTCCCACCCTGAGGGAGAGGCCATCAAGGCTCTGTCCACTGTTCCGCTGGGCCCCTGGAGTGGCAGCAAGCTTCTCAGCTCTCTTTTGTTCTTTGTGGCTCCCAGACACCTAGACTGTGCCAGGTCCTGTTAATACTTCAAGTCATGTGAGACGCAGACCACTCCCTTGGGCAGCCCTCTCCCAAAGAATCAGAATCTCAGACACATACTTCAACTATTTCTGTCCAGGAAGAAGCCAGGAATTAGGGATTGTATCATGCCCATTCCGCACTAAGCTGGAGGAAAGGATGATGATGGATGAGTGTGTGGCTGTCCCAAACCTCATCTTTCCTTTCAGCAGTCCAGCCTGGCAGCCTTTCCCCCTAGTCTCAGATTCAGGTGAGACAGAAGCTAGTCCCTCGTGCAGCCTACCCTGCAAAAAAGTCAGACCACTGGACATACAATTCAGTCTTCTCTTTCTGTCTCCAGGGAGAAGTGAAGAGTTGGGAGTTTCCTCTCAATTATGACATGCTGAGCTGGGGACAGGGACTCTGATGGGTAGGCGCCATAAATTTTTCTATAATCTCAATGCAGTTGGTTTTGTGCTTGCTGGCAATACAGGATCCTCTTAGCTGATTTCTGGATTTCTCAAAAAGGGAATTGGTCCATGTATGGTTATTGATTTGGTGTCTCTGTGGGAGGAGGAAGGGTTTGGGGCTTCCTATTCTGCCATGTTGCTGGCCTAAATCAGCGGACTTTGAGTAAAACAGATTGCTATCCATAATGTGAGTGGGCCTCATCTAAATGGAACTAAAAGACTTGCCACTCCTAAGCAAGGGAGGGAATCTTTCAGCAGACCACCATTGGTCTTCATCTGCGACTGTAGTTCTTCCTGTTTCTAGCAGATTTCATTCTACTGGAACTCAGTACTGGCTCCCCTGGGTCTCCAGCCTTCTGGCTGACCCTGCAGACTTTTGACTTGTCAGCTTCCACAAGGATTAATATACTAGCCAATTGCTTACAATGAATCTCCTTATATGTGGGTGTATGCATACGTACAAATCAAGGCAGCAGCATCACACTCTACTAATAGTTTTTAAACTCTTCCCTGCCGCACATTTAAAATAACAATAAAAAACTGCTTTCGCTTGAGAATATCTTTCATGAAACAGAAAATATATTGATTTTATTAAATTTTGACCCTCAAGTACACATCTTTTTAATACTCTGTGGCAATGAGAAGTGCGTCTAAGGCACTCTTGCTGCCTCTGAAGTATAATGGTTGACTCAAGGAAAAGCACGTCTGCAATGGAGTTGCAAACTGAACTAGCTACTTTTCTTCATGGAATGCCATCTTTTTTGAAAGAATAACTGAATAACTTACAGACTAATTATGGTTATTCAGACTTTGGCCTTTGGTAGACATTATCTTGAAAATGAGTGAAGTTAGCCTGTCACTTGAAGGAAATGACTGACAGTACTTTTTGGCAATGATAAAATTCAAGCTTTAAGACAGTGGATAAAATTTTGAAAACTTTGTTTGTCAGTGTGAGTTTGTCATCTCACTAATAATTAAACTTTGATGAGATCAGCAGTGATAATAATGAATGCGACATTTTGATGGTGTATAATGAAATGTGTCAGCATTTTAGAAGATCTGCATGATTCTATGAACCAATACAAAACCATATATTGGTAAAATGTATGGCTCTCCCCCATTCAAAGTGGCAGATAGGCGGGTAGATCTTAATACAGCAGAAGGCAAACAGTGCAATGATATGGTCATAGTAATAGGTTCCACATTGCAATGAGCCTTTAAGTAACTGACTTGTACACTTTTGATGCAGTATCAAAAGAGAATATCTGTGATTGTTTGAAAAGGCTTTTGAAATACTCCTCCCTTTTCTAACTACATATCTCTAGTCTTCGAACACTTCATCCAAACAACATATCACAACCTATTGATTGCAGAAGCAAATCGGAAAATTCAGATTGATTTTTAAGCCAAACCTTTAAGAGACTTGAAAATTTTAAAATAATGCTACTCTCTCCACTAAATTTTTGCTTGTTTTGGATAAAAGTTATTTTTATTTTTTTTTTTTTGCAATCACACAAGAGGAGGTTTATTTTCTGGCTAGATAAAAGTTATTTTTAATAAAAATATATTATTTACACACATAATGGGCTTATTATTGCTATTTTTAAAGTGAATTAATAAATATTTAAAGCATTTATTTCTTTTGATTTCAAAATGTTGGCAGATACAAGCCACAAACAAAATCTCTTTGGTGTCCTCGATACTTTTGAAGAATATTAAGGGGTCTCGAGACCAAAAGTTTGCCACAGTGTGATTGACTGGGCAGTTTCATCCGAGGAGCCCAGCGGTCCATGAGCATGTGTCCTTTCTCTTGGGCTGTGTGATCTGTAGCATTATTTGTCCATACATTTCCATTTTTCTGCCTATTTTTGCCAGGCCCTGGGGAGAAGTGTACTTCCCTGTCTGGTGGGGCAGCGCTTGCCTGGGGACTTGCTTGGGCCCTTGGAACGTGAACAGCTGCGATTGGAGCCGAGCCTTTAAATACGCTGCGTGTGTCCCTCAGTTTGCCCTCTTGTCCTCTGTCACTCACCACAGGAACACGAGCCAAGTAGCCACTAGTCCCAGATGACCAGATCCGTAAGGAAGACGTCAACCTGAACTGCAGTCCGAGCCCCCGTGAGCTCAGCTGAGATGAGCTGAAGCCCCGTCAACCTGCAGACCCGCGAGTGTGAAAAATCAGTGTCTGTGGTTGTAAACCAGGAAGGGCTGGGATCAGTACACAGTCTTGTTGCAACAGAAACCTCCTCACTCAGGTCCAGAGAGGACTTCCACAGTCTCCTGCCTCGTGGCTGTGGGTGGGTTCGTGGGGCAAGGCGGCCGGCGGGGGGCGAGGCCTGACGGGGGGAGAGGCCTGACGGGGGGCGAGGCCTGAGGGGGGGGCGAGGCCTGAGGGGGGGGAGAGGCCTGACGGGGGGCGAGGCCTGAGGGGGGGGGGAGGCCTGACGGGGGGCGAGGCCTGACGGGGGGCGAGGCCTGACGGGGGGGCGAGGCCTGACGGGGGGAGAGGCCTGACGGGGGGGCGAGGCCTGACGGGGGGGCGAGGCCTGAGGGGGGGGGGAGGCCTGACGGGGGGAGAGGCCTGACGGGGGGGCGAGGCCTGAGGGGGGGGGAGGCCTGACGGGGGGAGAGGCCTGACGGGGGGCGAGGCCTGAGGGGGGGGGAGGCCTGACGGGGGGGCGAGGCCTGACGGGGGGGCGAGGCCTGACGGGGGGCGAGGCCTGACGGGGGAGAGGCCTGACGGGGGGGGGGGGGGGGGGCGAGGCCTGACGGGGGGAGAGGCCTGACGGGGGGCGAGGCCTGACGGGCGCCCTCAGCATGGAGCGTGCGGACGTGCACCTCCTCCCTTGTGCCGAGTTTCGTCCTCCTACCTGCACCTGTGCCTGGCGCCCGGGCCGAGTCCCTCTGGCCGACCCTCAGGGCTGTGCGTGGTGGAGGAGAGTCCGGGCAGTGTCTGTCGACGGGCCTCCAGCCAGGCTCCGGGCTCAGTCCACGCTGCAGCTCGCCAGTAGGAGGCGCTGGGGCGTTCTAATTAATGGCTGTTTCCAGCGTCCTGTCAGGCACGTTGGCTGCCTCTGGGCCTTTGCCATGGCCTGTGTGGATTTCTGCCCTCTCTGGTCTGCTGAGTCAGTGACCTGATACTGATCTACTTTTCAGCTTCCAGAATTTGTTGCCTGTCCTTTTCTCTCGAATTCCCCTTTTCTTTGTGAATTTAAATTTGTCATCACTTTGTCGTCTTGCGGCGTCTATCGTGAAGGTGAACATGTGTGCCCGAGATACAAGTTCACCCGGGTATCTCCAGAGTGGCCTTTTCACGCATCACACAATTCACCGACTGAGAGTGTACAGTTCAGTGCCTTAAGTATAGTATGTTCACAGAGATGTGCAACCAGCACCACGATCTGACTTTAGGATATTTTCACCACCTCCTACAGAAACCCTGGCCCTTAGCCATCACTCCTCAACCTCCTCCCCCTCCCCCAGACCTAAGCAGCCATGAAGCAACTTTGCAGCTCTACAGATCTGGCTCTTCTGCTCCTTTTATATAAATGGAATCATATGATACGTGGCCTTTTGTGGTTGGCTTTTTCACCGAGCATAATGTTTTGAAGGTTCATTCCATGCTGTAGCATACGCCAGTACTTCATTCCCCTTTATGGTTGTATGATATTCCACTGTGTGGACATACCATATATTGTTTATCCATTCATCGGTTGATGGACAAAGTGACCTTTTTAAAACAGTAAATCTGATCATGTCACTCCCTTTCACAAAATCCTCCAATGCACTGATAATAAAATTGTCACTCCAGCCAGGCCTTACAAACACTGGCCCCTGTCCACCTTTCTGACCTCCTTCACTGTGTCTCCCCCATTACACACCCATCACACTCGTCTTCTGTTCTGTTCCTTGAAACTCCAAAGTTTAGTCCTACCGCAGGGCCTTTGCACTTGCTTTTTCTTCTGACCAGAGTGCTCTTCCCTCAAATAGCTTTCCCTTTCCCAATCTTCTTTTTCTATCCTCTGAGAGGCCTTTCTTTATGCTATTTTATTTATTTACTTTTTTTAGAGGCAGGACCTTGGTATACTGACCGGGCTGGCCTTGAACTCTTGGGCTCAAAGTATCCTCCCACCTGAGCCTCCCGAGTGGCTGGGACTATGGGCTTGTGCCACTACACCTGCCCTTCTGAGCAGCCTTTCCACATGCTCTACCCAAAACACCGTACTTCTCCGGCTCCACCCTTTAAATTTCCCTTCTAGTCCTCATGTCTGCCCGCTGGCACCTAGTCTTCCCGTTTCTTCTCTTGCCTCTGCGCTGTGAGCTTCACGAGGGCAGGTGCTTGCTGACACCTTCACTGCTGCATGGAGTGGGCCTGGCACACGGCGAGTGCTCGGTAAACCTGTGTTAAGTGAATGGATACATTTAAGGTTATTTTTATATCTTTAGTTTTACAAAAATATCCTTGAATCATTCTTTTATCTCTGCCCGTGATAGGCACATAATGCCCGCCCCCAGATGTCTGTGCTAGTCCCCAGACCCGTGAGCGTGTTACTTGACACGGCAAAGGACTCGGCACATGTGACTGACGTCACGAGCACTGCGGTTGAGGGGTCACCCCCGATCGTCTGGGACGGCCACATCTAATCACATGTGCCCTGAAAAGTGGAGACATCTTTCCAGCTGGGCCCGTCAGAGAGACTTGTCACCCGGTAAGAGGGTGGAGAGATGTGAGTGCCGGCTTTGGAGACGGAGGAAGGTGCCAGGAGCCAGGGCTGGCGGGCAGCCTCGGGGGAGGGAAGTCGAGGAACGGACTCTCCCCTGGAGCCTCAGGAGAAACAAAGCTACTGAGACTGTGCCAGGGCGACCCGTGTCACACTTCTGCTGTCCAGAACTGTAAGTTAACAGCCTGGTGTGGCTCTGAGGCACTGAGACTGTGGAAATGCACAGTGGCGGCTACAGGAAACTAACACGTGCCTTTGCCTCTGTTCTCTCTTTCTGTTTCCTCTCAGGCAGCTGTTTGAGCGAATTTAAGTCAGAATTGAGTTGGGTTCCCCCGGTAATGGCTAGTTTATGTTTTCAGTTAGAATGAGATGTTGAGAGAGAACTTCAGTTCAATTCTAGAAAAGTAAAGAAAATTCTATTTTTCCCCTTGACTTCTGTGGCCTGGAAAATACATATCCTCATGGGTGGTTCTAGAATTCTTAGTATGTTCATTGCAGCCCTGCTTAGTTCATTAAATGCTCAGTTAAAAATCTGATGAAGGTGCAGGAGCTGCAACGCCTTTGGGAGCCGTGGACTCCCCCAACTGATGCCTCGAACAATCCATCCTACCAAGTGAAGCATCACAAGAATGGGAAAACAAGCGCCGCATGTACTCACCAGCAAATTGGTACTAACTGACGTAACTGCCCAACGCTTGTGTGCACACACAGTAATGACGTTCACCGGGTGTGGACGGGCGGGAGGGGAGGGGGAGGGGGTGTTCACACCTAATGGGCGCGGCGCGCACTGTCTGGGGGATGCACGCGCTTGAAGCTCCGACTCGGGCGGAGCAAGGGCACTATACATAACCGCAACATTTGTTCCCCCGTAATATGCTGACATAAAGCAGTCGGGCATGGGTCCGACAAGCACGCGAAGCATGTCAGCTTCTCCTGTCGTCTGAGCCTTCTGCATCTCACGTCGCCCCTCCCGGTGGCAGCCGCTTTCCTACAGCCCGGTGCCCGCCCTGCCTTCCGAGGTAGCCTCGCTGCCATCAGCTCCTGTAGACACCCGGCCTCCAACGTTGAGAGCCGATGTGTCCTGAGGTCGCAGGTCCTTGGCGGCCTCCTCTGCCCCACTCTCTGTTCCAGCAGGACAGAGTGATGGCCTTTTACATCCCTTCCTGCTCGACTCTCCCTTTCACGCACCGACAGCTATTCAGTAAGAACCGTGAGGGCCAGGCGCCGTTCCAGGTGCAGGGAGAGAGGAATGGCCACACGCAAACGCGGAAGCCGATCCGTAGCTCGCCAGCTGGACAGAAGTGCAAGGGGGAGAAGAACGAAGTGGAGTGAGGGGAACATGGGTGGGGCTCCTTGTCTGGGCTGGTGGTCAGGGAAGGCCTCACTGAGGAGGTGACATTTGAGCAGAAGCCTGAAGCAGTATCTGCAGGAAGAGCATTCTAGGAGAAAGGAACAGCAAGTGCAAAGGCCCCGAGGCAGGAGTCCACCTGGTGTGTCTGCGGAACAGCAAGGAGAGCAGCACGCTGCACAGGGCCGAGCGAGGGGAGAGTTAGGAGGAGGCGAGCGCCATCAGAGGGCGTCTGATGGAAACAGGCCTCGTGGGCAGCAGTGGGGACCTGACTGGCTTTTCCTCTGAATGAGACTGGAGCCCTGGAGGACTCCAGAGCACAGGAGAGACCTGAGCCGTCACGTTGGACAGGGCCACTCCAGCACCCTGCTGAGCACAGGCACAGCGGGGAAGGGCGTGGGGAGACGTCAGGGAAGGGTTGTAGGGAAGATACTGACCTGGATCAGGACCGCGGTGGTACAGGTGTTGGGAAACTGAACGTGTTTTCAAGGAGAATCATGGCAAATTTCAAACATAAAAGATAAGAGAATAGTAAAATGAAACCGTGAGTGTCCAACACTCGGCTTCCACAATTCCCAACTCGGGATCATCTGTTGCATTGACACCCTCTCCCCCTTCCATGTTATTGTGAAGCAGATCCTAGGCATCGGGTGATTGGGTCTGTAAATATTTCAATAAGTATCTCTGAAACAGAGTGCCTCAATACCATTACCGCACTTAACAAGAAGCAACAAGAATTCCTCAGTATCTACAAATATCCTGTGTTTGAAGGTAGAGCCAATGAGATTTTCTGAGGATTGGATCGGGGATTGAGGGAAACAGAGGAGTTCAGGAGAACTAAAATCTGGGGTGTGACAACTGGAAGAACTGTTTTAGCATTTGTGGAAGTGAGGGAGACTGTAGGAAGAGCAGGTTTGGGGGTGGGATGTGCATAGGAATTTGACATTAGTCATTTTGAAAATTGCAATACAGGTCTGGCTATGTAACAAGAACCAATAATACATTAAACCGGAATTTTTTCTCCCTCTCATCTGACAACCTTGAGAGTAAAGCCATGCAGGGGTGGCTTAGTGGCTACAGTGCTGAGGACCTGGTGTCTTTCTATTTTGTTGGTCTTCTGTTCTCAGAAGAGAGCTTCTGGGTGTCCAGTGGAAGGTTGCACTCCTCCCTCACTTCTGCAGGAGAGAGAGAGGAGGAACGGAGAGGATACCCCTTCCTGTAAAGGCCAGACCTGATCGTGACACGTGTCACTGCTTCTCACACCCCACTGGCAAGCTCACATGGCCCTGTGTAACACGGGAGTAAATACGGTCTTTGGCTAGACAGCCGTCCTCACAGCTAAAACACAAGGTCTGTACTGATGGAAGGAGGGAGATTGGTTGCGGGGACGCAGCTACTAAAAGTTAAGTTTCAGAGGCTGTTAGGCGTGTCAGTGGAGCTGCTGAGGTGGCATCAGGAGTCGGGTGGGGTCCAGTTGGAGATGGAGTCAGAGTCATCAGCATGCAGACGGTGCCTCAACTCAAGGGACTGACAGTAACCCAAGAAGCATGGCCAGGGAAGAGAAGAGGGCCCAGGCTGAGCCCTGGGATCCTCTCGTATCTCAGGGTTGAGGACAGGAGGACATGGCAGTGCAGGAGACAAGAAGGAGTGGCCACCGAGTAGGAGGAGAGACCAGAGGGAGCAGCGTTTTAGAAGCCGAGTGGCAATTTTGTGGGACTTTGATTTTCCCTCAGATTTTAGCAGGCAGGTGACGATCTATCTATGATCTTTCAAACTAAAGTTTTGGGGTTGCTACATAGCCTGTGTATTATTGTACTCTTCGAATTTGGAGACTATCCACTTACCCATTTTAATCTGATACCACGACCAATGAGAAGACAGAAACTTGACCTTATTTTTATAGATTATAAAAGTTTTCACAATACCTTATAATTATTCATGTGTATTTTCTCAATTCAACTAAAAATATCCCTCCAACCACAGACTGTGTTTTATTTAATTCTATATGTATTTAATTCTTCATCATGTAACAGGTACTCAGTGAATATTTTGAATGAATAGACAGATACCTCTGGGGGCTCCAGTTTGGGTCAGAATGAGTGTGCTGCATATTGTCTGTTGATACTTCATGCTTTCCTTCATTTCTAAGCTCTCCTCTGTGTTCAGAGTGTGTCTTAGTCCAGGCTACTGTAACAAAAATACTGTAACCAAAGACTAGGTGTCTTAAACATCAGACATTTACTTCCCACAGTTCTGGAAGCTAAGAAGTTCAAGTCAAGGTGCAAGTGATTCGACTCCTGGTGCGGGCCCTCGGTTTGCAGCCTGGCGCCTTCTTGCTGCGTCCTCATATGGTGCAGAGAGATCACCTCTCACTGGTCTCTTTTTACAAGAGAACTCATCCCTTTTATGCGGGCTCCACCCACAGGACCTAGTTACCACCCAAAGGCCGCACTTCCGAATGCCATCAATTGGGGATTAGGGCTTCAACAGAAGTTTGGGGGAACGCAGCGTTCAGTTCATAGCAGAAAGATACAGCTCTCGGGGATGACTTCTCCTGGGTCACCAGGTCAGCAGGGTCCTAGTTAGATCCTGCTGATGAGGAGCACCCGTGTGAGATCTGAAGGGTAAAAGACAGAAGCCATGATGTCCTGGTGGGAGCTGTGGGCAAGTGCTCAGATGAGAGTGAACAATAGCCATGGGATCGGTCAGTGACTTCTAGGTGTCCCCTTGTGCCCCCGAGAATCACTGATTTTGGTGCTTCGGGCAGCTGAGGCCATTGCTGATGGCGTCTCTGGGCTTCCTGCATGTTCAGGTTTCCTGAAACCGCCTGTTATGGGTTGAATTGTGTTCCCCAAAAAGATGTGTGAAAGTTCTACACCTAGTACCTCAGAATGTGACCTTATTTAGAAAGAGGGTCTTTGCAGATATAATTAGTGAATACTGGAGTAGGGTGGACCTCTAATCCAATGTGGCCAATATGCTTATAAGCAGGGAGACACACGCCAGGGGAGAACATTATGTGATGGCCGAGGTAGAGATTGAAGTGTTGCAGCTATAGGCCTAGACAGGCAAGGCCTTTTAGCCACCACCAGAAGCTGGGAGGAGACAATGAAGGTTTCCGAGGGAGCATGGCCTCTCTGAGACCTTGACTTCAGACTTCTAGCCTCTGCACCTCTGCAACTATTGTTTTAGGCCACCCAGTTTGTGGCACTTTGTTGTGACAGCCCTGGGAAACAAACACACTGGCCTTCTTGAGCTCTCCTCTCCAGCCCTTCCAGTGGTTGGTAAGCTTCGAATCCCTGTATTAGATCACCTCCTACACAAAATACCTAGTGCGGCTTCCGCCTTCCTGTACAAACTCCGAGCGCCCCAGGGAGCTCTCCTCACCGGGCCTCCAGGAAAGCTTCACGAGTAGATGGGAACGGGGATGTGCCGTCATTTGTGTCTTTCACCGTCATGCATCTTGAGTCATTTACAGCAAACTGCAAACTTGCACAGAGGAAAAGGCATGAGCCTGCCTGACCAAACAGGAAATTTCTTCAGTAATGATGATGAAGCATTTCTATCTGGAAAGGACAGAGGGTGTTAACGGAACCCGTGTCAGATAGAAACAGTTTCTTTCCTGTCCCCAGAGTTCCCCATCACTGCACAGCAAATATCCTTTTTCTGGTCCCAGAGGAAAATGCCCGTTTTTGACCATAGAGTTAGAGTTAGAATGGAAATAGAGGATTCTTCCTCTACTGCCAAAATCGGGGGGAGGGGGGGGAGTGTTAATGATCCTTTAGTACGTATGGGCTTAGGGGCCACTGCAGTTCAGGAAAAGCTCTTTAATAAGATGTGATTGAACAAAAAAATGCTAGGTTCACCATCTTGTAGCTGGCTTCTGAGTTCTCTTTCTGAGGACATGGTTAGCTCTGGGCATGTAGAAATCATAATCATAGAGCCAAAGTCAACCTTCGAGTCACTGCATTTCTCACTTGGGAGGAAACCAAGGCTCAGAGAAGAGAGGTCCAGTTACTCCCAGGGGCCCGGCCATGGAGCCAGGCCTTCCGACCCGAAGCCCACCCCTTTCTGCCCCCTGCATGTCAGCTATGGGGCCGACTTCTCTTTAATTTCTAGGGAGACTTTTCCCTTTCCATCTTCTTTACTCTGTTGGACAAAAACATTCACTTCCTCAGCGTCCAGTCCAGCTCCTACGGTACGACAGGATTTAAGGGCTGTCGCCAGCCCCTCCTGACCCCACGGCCGAGCCGCCCTCCCCTCGGCAGGGCCCACCTTCCTCCCATGTCCCGCGTTTCACCACTGCCGTGCCTTCGAGCCACTGGACACGCCGCTGCCTCTGCCTCATTTGCCACCCCTCCCTTTCTCCTGCCCGTAAGTCCTCTCCAACGGACTTAACTGTGACCTCCTCTGAGGAAGGCCCACTTGCCCCTTCCGAGGTGACCTTGGAGCCCTGTTCCTAACACCCACCAGGGCACTGCCCAGGCTGGAGAGTTGCCCGCAGCAGACTGCAAGCTCCTTGAGAGGGGAGCTCAGTCCTAATTCTTCTCTGCACTTTAATGGCTCCTCGGGGTGCAATGAAGAGACAAGATGCATCTGTCCCTTACCCTGGAGTTAGTGACGGAAAAGATTTGCGTCCCCCAGCCTGAGCCTGGAGCAGAGGGGGCAGAGTGGCTTGGGGACAAAGTCAGAAAATTCAGTTTAGGCCTGAGAGGGCCCCAAAGGGCAAAGGTAATTCGCTAAGTGCACCTTGGGACTGAGGAATTCAGAGAGTATTGGCTCCAGACTCCCAGGAGCAGAGCCAGAGAGGAGCCAGGTTCCCGACAGACACTCCGACATGGCCTTTCACAAACTTCCTTGCTTTGAAGGTTGCCTGAGCTTTTGTTCCTTAGAATCAGTCATTCCTGAGGAATGGTTATAAATTGAAGTGTCTTTCACTACTTCAGTTTTCCAAATATTCTGCAATGAGCGTAGTGATCTTTGATCAGAAAACAGTGGTCTATTTGGGAAAGCACCAGTTGGGGAGGTGAGAAGAGGCTGGTGGCCCTCGGTGGGCTGGCGTCTGGCTTGGACTTGGAGCCCTGCAGGGACAGTGGACGGCAGAGCCGCCGCAGGGGGCGGGAGTGAAGGACGGATGGCCTCGGGAGCCCCAGATCCTGTGGGGGAGGGAGCGCGCTGTGGCCTCTCCCCCTCCTGGGGCCGTGGCTGCGGGCGAAGAGGTGACGAGGGGTTGGCAGCCTGGCCGAGTAAGGCCAGGCGGGGCCCGGCGGCCTCCGGTGCTGGCGGACAGACAGACTGGTCAGCCGTGCTGGGCCCGGGCCCTCCTCCCCAGCGCGCATCTTGGCGCCTTCCTGCTCCCTCAGCGCCAGCCCTGATGGCGGGAGCTGGGAGAGCCTGCGCCCACGGGCTGTGCTGGCCGCTGTCCTTCCTCAGCCTGGCGGACAGGAGGCGGAGGCAGGCGCATAGGGAGGAGCTGGGGGAGGAGCGAAGCTGGAGGAGGAGCAGGACATGGGCCGCTGCTCTCCCGCGGGTCTGAGGGCCTGCGCTCAGAGGCCGCCCGGGCCTGGGCGCCTCGCTGGCTCTCGCCCTGACGTGCCCGGCACTGCGCAGGGCTTGCCTCGTCTGTCCCCACCCTCTTCCCTCCTCTCGCCCACAGCCCCAGCGCACGCCGGGCCCTTCGCTGCTCTTCGCCTCCAGCCCTGTGTTCCGCCGTCTAATCTTCCTACCTGCTGGGGCCGGCACCGCCGGGTGCTGCGCAGGCCTCTCGACATCCGTGTGTCCAAAACTGACTTTTCCATCTGCGCCAAAGCCACTCTGCCTCCCCGTGTTCCCGAGCTTGGAGACCCAGTCTGAAAACCGTCCCCATGCCAGCCTCCTTCCTGTCCCTCAGCCCTCCCCCGCATTTAATCAGCCCCAAGCCCCGCCATCCAACGCCATCCATGTCCTCAAATCCGCTGTCAGCCCATCGCTGCTGTTCTCCCCTCAGGGAAGGCCGCCCGTGTCCGTCTCTAGTGTCCCTCTGCACGGTAGGTTCCTCTGCAGACGTCCCTGGAGACTCTTCCCGGTGATCTTCCCGGAGCCCCGCGCTGCCCTGGCACGGCCCCACACCCCTGCCGCTTTCCCCTCGCTGTGCCGGGCTGCGCCCGCCAGGCTGCCCACGGCCCTCCACGCCATCATGGCCCCTTCTCTGCGGGGAGCGCCCTTCGCTTTTCAAGGCTCAGCCAGACACCTCCTCTCTGGGGAAGTCTTTCCAGCTCCCAGGAAGGCCTTCCTCTCCCTCCTCTTGGTCTCCAGTCTGCCCATGTTGGCTTCTCCCGTCGCACCGGCCACAGGCGCTGATGCTGACGCGCCGACTCCCACAGGGCACCTCAGGGCAGGGCCTTGGCCACACTCGCGTTTGCATCTCTAATCCGCCCGGTTCCTGGTCCCAGAAAATTGCCACGCTCCCGTGATGGGGAAAGGAAGGCAGAAAGAAGGACCAGTGGATGTTCACTACTCACCCTGGTCGTGCTGAAAGCTAGGGTCTGCCTCCTTGCAAGCGCTCCTCCTCGGGCCACCGCAGGTGCTGCTGTCTGGGGCATCCAGCCCTCCCGTCGGCGCTGCGGCTCTCCCGGGCAGCACACTCAGGCCCGAGCTAAGCCGGTTGGCACCTCACGTTGTGTGGACTTGTGTGAGTCACTCCGTCCCCGGTCATGTTCTTTTCATCTTTTAAGAAAACTCTCTTTCCTGCGGGACCTGAACCAGAGAAAGATGCAAGTCTGGGGCTGCTGTCACATCGTCACCACCACAAGGAACCCACGAGTGACAGTGATTTCTGGAAGGGAGCAGAGCTGAGCACACAGGTGCAGAGAAGGTGAGAGCTGACCCCTGCTCGGCTTGTCCCTGGGCTTTCCAGAAAACAGACAGGTAATGGGTCGAATCTCATTTGGAAATAGGGTTTCTGCAGACTTAATGCAGGTCAGGATCAAGACGAGATCACACTGGAATAGGGCAGACCCTCGAAGCAGTGAGCACGTTGGCAGGCCAGCAGGCCTATTCTGCCCTGCTAAGAGACAGAGGACACAGAGACGGGGAGGAGCAAGCCATTTATGGACGGACACAGAAACTGGCATGACGGCCTCACAAACCAAGCACCCTGGTCCACTGGAAGCTGGAAGAGGCAAGGAATGGCCCTTCTATAGGGCCCTCGGAGGGAGCGTGGCCAGTTGACACGTTGATTTTGGACTTCTGGCCTCTGAAATTGGGAGAGGATCAATTTCTTACGGCAGCCCTAGAAAACCCATACTGGAGCCAATAAATATCCCATAAATATCCTTCCCCCATTTTGTTTTCTTTCGGCTATTCTGAGTGGTTTTTCCTGGCCCTTGTAGGAAGCCTAATTGGTAAGCTGGTGGAGTCCAGAGCAATTGTGTTTGACAAATAAAACCAATGATCTGGGCGATGACAGCGAGCAGCAAGGCCCGTCGTGAGGAACCCTCAGGGCCCCGGGTGACGGGGAGGTGGATCCTCCAGCCCAGCTCCTTCGCCCTCGCAGTCCAAGAGTGAGCGTCCTGGGAATGAGGGGCTCTGGGTGCAAACATCCCAGCTCCTGTTCTCATATGAACCGCTGTGTGACGAACCCAGGAAGAGACATCTCGACCTCCATGGACGTAACAATGGGGCGTGAGAGGCAGAGGGAGGCCCTGGCTGGTATCACCCTTGTAAGTATTTGAGTTTCCACAGAGAAAGAAACGAGTGCATGTGACTCCTCTTCATACCACCCAAGGACACATGGCATTTCTTATTGAAGTGCTGGAACTGGAAACTTAACTGTCTCCGTCTCTCAGATCACCACCATCCAACAGAAGTATAACATGAGCCACATACATGATTTCAAATTTTTTGGCAGCCACATTAGAAAGGCCAAAAAACCCAGGCAAAATTAATTTTAGTAATATATTTTATTTAACCTAATATATCCAACATGTAATCAATATAAAAGTGATTAATGAAATATTTCCCACTGTTGTGTGGACAAGGGTCGCTAACCCCCCCCCCCCCGTCCTGGTGGCTTAGGACCAGCGTGCGGAAATCAGCGGAGGGATTTGCACATTTTACTCAAGGCTCCCAGTTTCCATGAAGCCTCTTTTCACTTTGGATCTGCCTGTCATCCCCATTTCTCCACCAAGCCTCGCCACCCCACCCTTTCAAAATAACATTTCAAATCGTTCTTTCATGCAGCGTGAGATTTCTGAGCTATGATTCACTTCATAGCTCAAGTGCTATGCAGGGCTCAAGTGCTTTAATTTCTTTTTAAATAGTGTTGGAAGAAAAGTCAAATAGCCCAGTGGGAAAATGTGCTAAGGATATTAAGCAATTTACATATAGGGGACGCACATGAGCATGATAATAAAAGTGCTCAGGCTCACTAGCAGCTGGGACGGCAGAAATGAAGGCGACACCCGTCTAAAGGGAGTTTGCCACTATGGAGTGTTGGTGAGGGTGTGGGGAAAGGGGGGCTCCTGGAAACTGTGGCTGGGAGTGTAATTTCCAACCGCCCCTCAGGAGAGCAATTTGACAGCATCGAGAGAGACAAAAATGTGCACACCCGATGACCAGCAGCTCCCCTTGGCATCTTCCCTAAAGGAGCTACCTCACCTGTGCACCAAGAAGCAAGTAAGAGGGATTTTTAAGGTGGCATTGTTTGTAATAGAAGAAACCTGGAATTACCTGAATGCCTCAGTAGAGGAATACACAAATACGCCATGATGGATTCACACTCGTGACTGCAATATGCCAGTGAAAAAGAACAAGGTAGATCATATGTACTTACACAGAAAGAGCTCCAACAGAGCTTGGCATGGGGTCACAGGTTGAGGACTGATCAATGACTGGCAGCCCAGCAGACACCTGCAACCAAAGCCAGGTAGCCTCAAAGACAGTTCCTGCTTCTCTCCTGACCACTTGTCTCAGTGAATAAGAAACTAGATAAAGAAATATCTATCCTCCATATTTCTGTTTAGCTTTTCTTCTAATTGACAATTTTATCTTTAACTTATATACTCGGCTAAGTCTATTCTTAACTTAGGGCTTAGAAATTTATCTTAGAAAAATGTTGTAACCATTTGCTCATGTAGACAGAGTTAATTAAGGGATCTCTAGAAATTTGGGGGGAGCCTTAAAACCTAAACAAATTATCTGTACATATAAATCTGTAACTACTGGCAAGGAATTGCTGCACCAATAAATACTTATGTGAGACTTCACTCAGGGGCTCACAGCTCCCAGGAATGCTGTAGGGCCCTTGACTTCCCCATCACTTTAAATTCTAATTTGTCTCTGTGTCAGTTATTTCTCTATTTCTATTCTTTCCAAATCTCTTGTGACGATCTTGCTTGGGACCTGATTTGCTGGGAGTGTAGCGAAGTCCCTGCAGCTGGCACAGCAAGCGGGCCCTAAAGGCAGAAGGCTGCACTGGAGTGAAGGAGATTCCCGTACAGCATCTCAAGAGACCGGGAGAAGGCTGCGACCCACGGTGCCCGGGGAGGATGAGTGAAACTCCAGGGATCAGTATAGTCAGGGAAATATGCGGGAGATTTTATTTAAATTTAGTGAGTACACTGAACTGTTGCAGACTCTATTACAGAGTTCTGGGGTAGTTGCCAAACTGTTTCATTTAATTTCCAAACACTGTGGTTGGTTCGCTGCTCCGGATGCATTCAGGCTGTGGCAGTGGCAGCTGGCCGTCAGAGCTTCGTGGTGGGCGTAGAGGAGAGGACAGAAGGTCCCTGTGTGGCAACTCTGCTCCTTAATTACTCAAGCTCTGCAACCATTTCAGTCAGACTCGGAGACGGCTCTCTCCCATCCTAAAAAAAAAAACACAGTGAAAGATCTGGAGCCTGCTTTTAGCATGGAGGAGGAGGTTATTTACAGCTTCCCATTTGCATCAGGCCAGGATGAGAGAAAGCCATTACATTTGGTTGCTTGCCCTCAATACGGGTCCGCAGAATGAATGGAGGAGCAGAAAAATTCTGAAGATGAACTTGCGCTTCCCGCTCCCTTTCTCCTTATGAGCCTGAAAGTGGGATGAAACCCCAGCTAGAGATTTCCCTAGCTCTCTCTCCCTTAGCAGTGGAAGCCCTGGCCACTGGCACCACTGCTTTCTCGTGCAGATGTTTCCCTGAAACATGATCCTCTCTTGACAGAGGCTTTAAAGAAGGCTCCTAAAACACAAACACAATTTCTAGGAGGTATTAGAGAAGCACAGTTAAAAGGAGACCTGGCGGCTTATCTTTTCCAGTTGCTATAGTCCAGCCCAGCTCGGATTCTGATGATCAGCTCGGGGTAGCGTGAGCACCTCGGAGCCTCCCTGTGTGCATGAGCCTATTCCATTTAAAACTCTCGGCCTGGCGAGGTGGCTCATACCTGTAATCCTAGCACTCTGAGAGGTGGAGGCGGGTGGATCCCTCAAGGTCAGGAGTTCAAAACCAGCCTGAGCAAGAGCTAGACCCCATCTCTACTAAAAAATAGAAAGAAATTAATTGGCCAACTAAAATACATCGAAAAAATTACTCAGGCATGGTGGCACATGCCAGTAGTCCCAGCTACTGGGGAGGCTGAGGCAGGAGGATCGCTTGAGCCCAGGAGTTTGAGGTTGCCGTGAACTAAGCTGACGCCATGGCACTCTAGCCAGGCAACAGAGTGAGACTCTCTCAAAAAATAAATAAAATAAATTAAAGACAATAAAAATAAAACTCTCAAAGAATTAAATCAAGCCTATGTCTCATATGGCACAAACTCTCCTTACACCAAGAGTTTGCTTGAGAGATTGGCTTAAGCAGAACGATTAATTCCTTGGGACTGGGAATTCTTGGCTCAGTTTTATCCCCCTCCAAGTTTCTTCAGTTTACCACCTGGGGGTGGAGGATGAGGCCCATCAGCAGGTGTGGCTTAACCAGTCCCAAGATCCGCCAATAGATATTTTGGTGGTACAAATTACGGGACAAGGAAAATGGTTTGGCAAAGATGCTCAATTGAAATATGAGAATCAGGCTATCGCTCAAGTCCAGCAATGCTGTTTCAGAGCATGGGAGAAGATAAGCCCACCTGGACAAACGGTGCCTTCTTGTGCAAAGGTTAAACAAACTGCTAGTGAAACTCATGTGGATTTGATTACTAGATTGCAAGATGTTGTGCAAAAAATGGTTAGGCCTCCCAATTTAGGGAATATGATGTTCACATGTTGGCTTTTGATTATGCTGATTCAGAGCGTCAGCGGCTTTCGTGCCCTTACAGTGCGACAGCGCTCCTCTGGAGGAACATGCAAAGGCCTGTCGGGATGTCGGTTCAGACACTTATAAAATGCAGCCCTTGGCTGAGACCATCAGGGGAAAAGCCCTGGGACAAAGGACAGCCTCTAAATTGTTTTAATTGTGGCTGAAAAGGTCATTTGATAAAAGATTGTAAAGAACCCCCTGGAGCAGCTAAAATAGCCAGCCGGCTGGTCCTGCTCCAGGACTTTGCACCTGCTGTAGTAAAGGATACCATTGGACTAATGATCGCCATTCTAAATTTCAGACAGCCACTCCCTTATGTTAAGGTCCACAGAAACGGGGGGTAAGGGGGGCTGCCTGGGGCCCCAGAAAAAACAATACAGGAAATGGCCTTGTCCAACAGTTCCTGATTTGGCAGCTATAGACTCAGGAGAACACGTGGTGATAGCCCCGGCCAGCAACCCCCACCGCAATTTCAAACCTGGGAGTCTCAAAATTAAAGGTGGCGGACTTAATGCCTGCCAGGATGGGAAGTGTGGCATTAAAGCTGCCATCTCATGATAATGGTCTTCTATCGCCATCTGCTGGCACATGTGGAGTCCTACGGGTATATTTGGCCCAATTCCCCCAGCCACAGTAGGATTCATCATTGGCCACAGTTCTACTATGAAAGGAATTTCAGTGCATCTAGGTGTAATTGATTCAGACTATTCAAGAGAAATTCCAGTCATGATGAGTTCCATTTCTGATTGTCCTATCCAGGCTGGAGACTGTATTGTGCAACATCTGTTATTACCTTACATGCAAATTGAAAAATCTACTGTTCAAAGACAAAGAAGTTTTGGAAGTACTGGAACCAAAGTATATTGGCAAACTTTTGTTAATGACCAGAGACCTCAACTAAAAATCAGACTAAATGGCAAATCTTTTGTTGGACTTGTAGATACAGCAGCTGATGTTACTATTATTTCTAAAGGCTTTTACAACAGGTCCCCACGGTACTTACTGGAATAGGAACCATGACATAATTTAGCTCAAAGTCACCAAATATTAAATTGTCGTGGCCCTGATAAACAGACAGCCACCTTAAAACCTTACGTGGCTGACATAGCTATTAATCTACAGGGAAGAGATTTCTTACAACACTGGGGAGCTTACATAAGTATACCTACTATATTTATGCTCCCGCTAAGAAAATACTGCTTAATGAAATCCTTGTTTTGAAAATGAATGAAAATCCTTGTTTTGGTTTGTGTAAGAAAGGCCAAGGAGTGAAGACTTTCGTGGCACCAAGATAGCACTCTTCCCGACATGGTTTCAGCTACCAAAACTTTGGATAGCAGCCACCGCTGTTGAAGGGCACCACTACGCACTGGCTTTAAAATGCACACCACAAAAGCCTATATAGACAGAGCAGTGGCCACTGAACCAGGACAAATTGGGTGCTCTTCAAATGTTAGTAGAAGAACAATCACAAGCAGTACATATAGAGGAGTGCCCCCAGTCCGTGGAACTCTCCTGTATTTGTTATTAAAAAGAAGTCTGGTAAATGGTGAATGTTAATTGATTTAAGAAAGATCAATGTAATTATACAACCCATGGGGACTCTTCACCTGGGACTCCCGGAATCTCTGACTATAATGCCTAAAGGTTGGCATATTGTAATAGCAAATTTAAAAGAACGCTTTTTACACTTCCTTTTCTAATATCTGATTGAGAAAAATTTGCCTTTACCATTCCTGCTTTAAACAATCAACACCCAAGTAAATGGTACCAATGGAAAGTCTTGTCTCAGGGCATGTTTAATAGCCCAACCTTGTGCCAACATTTTGTCAATCAGCCTTTGGAAATACTACGAAACTGTTTTCCTCACAGTTACATTATTCATTATATGGATGCCCTTTTATTTGCATGTTCATCTACACAAAAATTGAAACTACCATACCAGCAAGCCAGACAAATATTGCCTCAATTTGGTTTAATAATTAATTGCTGAAGATAAAGTACAACAGGATTATCCATTTACTTAGCTAGGGTCTCCCATTTATAGAAATAAAATACCTCCTCAAGAAGTTCAAATATGTATGGACAAATTACAAACTCTAAATGATTTTGAAAAGTTACTAGGAGATGTAAATTGGCTTACATCTACGTTAGGAATTCCTAGTTACACTTTAAGCAACTTGTTTGATATACTGAAGGGTAACTCTGATCTTAATAGTCCTCATAAGTTAACTCAGGCAGCACAAGAGGAATTGGCATGGATTCAATCTCATATTCACCAAGCTCAACTTTCTAGAGTGAATCTTGAAAAAAGAGTGCATTTAGTTGTTTACCCATCAGAACATTCTCCCTCTGCTACCTTAATTCAAGAAGAAGGTATAACTGAATGGACTTTTCACCCACATAAGCAACAGAAACGTCTTATGACATATTTGGACAAAATTGGTCAGAGTCCTTTCGAGACTAAAACAACTAAGTGGCCAGGATCCTGAGAAACTTGTTATTCCTCTTACTAATCCACAAATTCAAACGGCTTATCAACAAAACCTGGATTGGCAATCAGGTATATCTGACTTTGTAGGAACAATTGACAATCATTATCCAAAAAACAAATTGTTCCAATATCTAAAGTTAACTCAATGCATATTACCTAAATTAGTAACATCCACGCCTGTATCTCATGTCCCTACTTTTCTTACTGATGCTAGCAACAATGGTCAGGCGGGTTCTTCCAGTCTTTTAACTAAAGCGTGGACCACACATTATAATTCAGCACAAAAAGTGGAACTGCAAGCTGTTACTCAGCTTTTACAAGATGTTACTTCACCTTTAAATATTGTTTCTGATTCACAATATGTTGTGCAGGCAGTTCTAGCCTTGGAAACAGTTACTGTTACAGAAACTAATGAAGTTTCCAAGCTGTTTCACCAACTTCAGTGGATGATACAGAATCGTCAGTTTCCACTTTTTATTACTCATATCAGATCTCATACTAATCTTCTGGGGCGCTTGGTGGCTGGCAATGAAAAAGTACATTGATTATTTATTGGTTCTGTTTGAAAGGCAATCAGTTTCATCAATTAACTCATATTAATACTAAAGGTTTAATTAAAAAATCTCACATAACAAATAATCAAGCTAAGCATATTGTTTCCCACTGTCCCACTTGCCAAACAATTAATCCACCTAGTCTTCCCGCAGGGGTTAATCCCTGAGGCCTCTCACCAAATGAATTATGGCAAATGGATGTTACACACATTCCTGAATTTGAAAAATTAGGCATTGTACATGTTACCGTAGACACTTATTCTGGTCTTATTATGGCTACTCTATCCCCTGGAGAAGCTGTTAGACATGTACTTTCACACTTATACTTCTGTTTTACATACATGGGAGTCCCAGCCACCATCAAAACTGACAACAGCTGTGCTAATACTAGTCACTCTTTTGCAACCTTTTGCGCTAAGTGGAATCGCAAACACGTGACTGGCATTCCTTATAATCCTCAAGGACAAGGCATTACAGAAAGTATTCATCAAACCTTAAAAAATAAGTTATTTAAACAAAAAGAGGGAGGTATACGGTCCCCCAGAGAGAGAATAAATCAAGCTTTACTTACTCTAATTTTTTGAATATTCATAAAGAAGACAATTTAACAGCAGTAAGACACTGGAATGGGAGTTGACAACCAGACTCTCCCTCACCGGCCTGTCTGGTAGAGAGATGACACAGAAGACAAACGGAGAGAAGGACGGGCAAGGTGCGAGGCCCAGGTTTTGCTTGTGTTTTGACAGTCCATTCTCATGGACTCTCGCACCCTGCTGTTACACATCAGGGCTTCTTGCTCCCGTCTGTCTGAAACTCTGTCCCCGTGACCAACTCCCCGTGCCCTCCCTCTGCCACCCCCAGCCCCTCATCACCATCCAGCCGCTCTACTTCTGTGAGGTCAGCTGTGCAGACTCAGCACGTGACATCACGCTGCATTTGCCCATCTGAGGTGACGGAAACGTGAATTAGCTTCATGTCACCATTCCACAGAGTGCACGTATACCTAAACTTCACACTGTACTGTAGACGTGCGTACATCTATGACTTGTCCGTCAAAAATAACGTCGGCAAGACCGTATGAAATAACCGAAGGTGCAGAAAGCGTGGCTGGACGGCCCCACATACCTGTCCCTGCTGCCTCACGGGTCCCGAGTCACCGGCACCACCTTGTTCAGCCGTCTTCCTCTGTGGCAGAGGTTTCTGGCCGGCCGGATGCAGCACACTCTCAAGAGGAAGCTTCCCAGCCTCCTAGCGAGCCCCGTCAGGCCCTGGCCCCCTTCTGCCGGCGAGGCCGAGCTCTTCCCATGAGGCGGCACAGACTCGAGAGAGCTGTCCCCTCCGAAGTCCCGCACATCGCTGCTGCTGCTGCCGGTGGCCGTGGTGGACACGGTCGTCAAGGGGCTGGGCTTGGGGAGCATGGGAATACCAGGACTCAACCACCAGGTGCGCACAGGACTCACGGGCACTGTGGGCTTCCTTTTTGGCTTCGGTGTCTCCTGGCCCTGGAACCAAGGGTCTTCAAGGAGTTCCGGGATGGTGGGCCTCAACCGGCTATCAGTGGTGAGAAACTTCCCCAGAAGTGCTGTTAATTCTGCAGAAAAGTAATCAGGTGTCTCATAGGTACCCTGGGTGACATTCGTTTTCAGTTCTTCCCAGTTGTCACCAGCAAACGGAACACGCCCAGCCACCATATTGTACAGGACGATGCCCAAACTCCAGACGTCTGCTTCCGGTCCCACGTATTTCTCCTGCAGTAATAGTTCCGGGGCCATAAACGCGGGGCTTCCACAATATGTGTCCAGGTAATCCCCCTCATTAAAAGTTGTCGCGTCCCCGAAGTCGGCTAATTTGACGTTCCCGAGCTTGTCCAGTAGGATGTTGTCGGGCTGCAGGTCGCGGTGGGCGATGTGCTGTGCGTGGCAGTACCGCACGGCGGACAGCAGCTGGCGGAACATGGGACGGGCCTCCTCCTCGCTCAGGCGCTGACGACTCCTTATGTACTCGGAAAGGTTCCCACCGTTGGAGTATCCCGTCACCAAGCAGAACCTGTCTTCATCCTCGATGATATAGAGAAGCATGGTGACGTTCTCATGAGCCAGGCCCCTCATGGCGTCGGCCTCTGTGTGGAGACTTTCCGGCCTGGGGTGGCTCTTCCTGGAGATGATTTTCACCGCCACCTTGGTCAGCGTGGGAGTGTGCACGCCCTTGAACACCTGGCTGTGCCTGCCAGAGCCGATTTGCCTGATGAGCTTATAATTGCCGATCATGTCCCCGCGTAGACTGGGGGCCAAGGCCTGCGCCATGGTCCCGCCTACGCTAAGTATGCACTAACTGTGCTTACTATCTAATGAATGCTCCCAGCTACACTAACTGGGTTAAGGGTACTAACAGAACTAACTAACTATATGAACTACACTAATGATATTAGTAAATAATGCTAAATAGGTAAAGAATACTAATTAACACTACAAAAGAACAATACTAAGTGCACTATCTTAATAAAAACAATATTAACTATGCTACGCTACTAATAAACAACACTAACTATAGCATGGTAACAAAATGAACAAACGCTAACACAACTAACCAACAATGCTAACTATACTAAATACACTGACAGTACTCACTAACGAAGAAAATGCAATAGCACTACAGTCACATTCCACGGGTCACCAAAAAACAGATTTCCGGGAAACAAGGACCGAAATCCTAGGCCCAGCCAGGGGCTTATATAGGTGCTGGGAATTTGGGAACAATGGCTCTTTATGAGGTCAGAGCAAGAAATGGGCCAATCACAGCTGGGTAAATCCTACAGTAGCTTTTTCATTTTTTGGTGGCAAGAACATTTTCCTCTTTAAAGAAAACAACTCTTTTTGTTTCCATGGTTATAGACATTGATAGGTATGTTATTAGAAATTTAAATCCGGGCGGGGCACGGTGGCTCACGCCTGTAATCCTAGCACTCTGGGAGGCCGAGGTGGGAGGATTGCTCGAGGTCAGGAGTTCGAAACCAGCCTGAGCAAGAGCGAGACCCCGTCTCTACTATAAATAGAAAGAAATTAATTGGACAACTAATGTATAGAGAAAAAATTAGCCAGGCATGGTGGCGCATGCCTGTAATCCCAGCTACTCGGGAGGCTGAGGCAGTAGGATTGCTTGAGCCCATGAGTTTGAGGTTGCTGTGAGCTAGGCTGACGCCATGGCACTCACTCTAGCCTGGGCAACAAAGAGAGACTCTGTCTCAAAAAAAAAAAAAGAAAACGAAAAATTTAAATCCGTACAATGCTTCCGGGAACTTCCCATTTAGAGTTTGAAAATCTATAATAACTTAGGCTGTGAAAGACCTCATCGTGTGTATGCATCCTGGAAATATTCAATTTCTTTTCGTTAAATTCTGATTGGTGTCAAGGTGATGCCACAACACAGCAGACATCATCATAATATAAAAACGGGTTCTGTGCTGTGTGATACACAATAAAGTCCATTGTTAACATCTGTAGAGCTGCCAGAAAGACAAATGTTGTCATAATTTCCCCCACGATCATCATCAGATACGTCACCAAAGACTTTAGAGGCCAGCAGTCAGGGAGTTGAAATATTCAAAGCCTTAGAAGAAAAAAAAAAAACGCTTATCAACCAAGAGCCCAAATCCCACGAACTGTGCTTCAAAATGACGGAGAAATTAAGACACCGCCTAACCAGAAGCTGAGCATCACCAGCCCTGCCTGCCGTGAAGGGAGTCCTCCCGCTTGAAAAGAAAGGGCACTAGACGGGGACTCAAAGCGTTATGAAGAAATAAAGCCCTCTGTAAAGCTAAATACATGGACAGTTATAAAAGCTAGTGTTATTTTTGTTTGGGACATGATCTAATACACTAATGTGTCAAAAAATACTATGATTAGTTGATGTTTTTGCACACACAATGCAGACGCACGTAATGTGGTGATGCCAACAACTGAAAGAACAATTAGGCAAGACAAAGAAATACGAGACACTCAAATTGAAAAGGAAGATGTAAAGTTACCAGGTTGCAAAGGACATGATCCTGTATGTACAAAACACGAGATTCCCAAGAAGAACTCTAAGAGTTAAAGGAAGTTAGCAAAGTATCAGGCAATGCAATCTCAGAAGACCCCAAATAAAGAAAACAAAACAATCTTGAAAAAGAACACATTTGGAGGTCTTTACACTTCCTGTTTTCAAAACTCTCCAGGCTTGGTACTCCAAACAGGGTAGCCCTGGCACGGACAGACTTGCAGAGCAATGGAGCGGAACACGGAGCCCAGAAATAACCATCATGGATGGCAGCTCAGCTCTGTGTCCTGCGCAGGTCAGAGCTTCCTCTTGGCTTCGGTTTCTTCAACTGTCAGTGAAGACGAGGGAAGACCTCTCCTCCTGACCCCAGCCCTCTCCTGAGAAAGTGTTACTGCTGTCATCAATTACGATGAAGAACTGTAAAAGCTCAAGTATTCGGGGCCACTTTCTCACACCCAGCTCTCAGCTAAGTGGGTCGCCATTGTCAATTCTTTCTGATCCTCTCAACCACCCCAAGAAAGCGGGTACTGTTGTCACCTCATTTTACAGTGGAGGAACTGAAGCAGAGAGGTCAGGCAACTCACCCAAGGTCACACGGCTGGAAAGCAGTGGAACAGAGACGTCCCCCCGCTCTCCAGCTGGTTGTTCTTTTTGCCCGTGTCCTTGAGGATGCCATCTTGTCCTTGGCTCTCTCCCCGGTGTTTTGTTTTCTTGTGCGGTGGATACTCTGGCACGTGAGCTGGTGCCCGGGCTGGGGGGCCTTTCTCTCTGCTGCTCTGCGGTCTCGGAAATCACTAGACTGGGGTGAGGCTTCCCGCTTGCCTGGAGCCTTGGAGCACGCGGGGGGCGGGGGGAGGGTGGTAAACTCGAGCCTCCAATCTGCGCAAAGGCAGGAGCGTGGCTACCGGTTTCCAGAAGGTCCTGGATCCCCCCGCAGCCCCCAGCTCCTGCTCTGGCTGGGACAGACCTGCTTGCTTGCCGTCTGGCTTTGCTGGGAGGGCGGGTGCAGGTTCTCATCTGCCCTCTCCCTGGGGTCTGTCCACCAAGTTCTACCGCTTTCAATGTCTTGGCTCAGCAGGCTCAAGGCCTGGTGTCCTGTCCCCTCCTGGCTTTAATTTGAAAGCTCCCTCCTTGGACCAACCTCAGTGGGCTTCCTGGAGGAGGTGGGCCCCAAAAGATGAGTGAGGTGTGGCAGGCAGAGGAGACAGGTGAAGGCCAGCCTGGTCTGCGGTCTGGGAGTGGACAAAGGCCCAGAGGTGGGTCAGGGGACCAGGTCAGGGGCCCAACTGGCTCATCTCGGGGGCCCTGGCAGGGTAACCACAGCTGGGGTGGCCTCGCAGGAGACACAGGAGTGAGAGCCTGTGTTCTGTCCCCAGACCACCCTGCGCCTTCTTACCATCCACGTTTCAGCCGTGGTGTCCCCGACCCAGAGGAGCTCCCCTTCCCTTCCTTCCTAGGCCTTGCTCGGAGGGTGCCTTGTTCCGCGGCCTTCTCCTCGCTCGACTGCAAGCTTGCTGAGGACAGGGACCTGGTGTCTCGGTCCCAGCTGCGCTCCACGGCAGCCCACGTCGGCCCCTCCATACACACGGCCGGGGTGAAGGGACCAACCGCGGGCGGTTCTGGAGCCGGAGCGGGCAGAGGTCATAGAGACAGAGCCTGGGCGAGGGGGAGGCGCTGAGCAGGGTCGGCGGAGGGGGCCGGGCAGGGCGGGGCGGCCTGAGCTGGTGTCTGTGAGCAGAAACAGCTCTCCAGCTCGGGGACAGCCAGTGGAGGGACACACGCTGGCTGCCGGCCCAGCTCCCCTCTGTGAGGGAGCACCCGTGGGGGCGGCTTCCCGCGAACGCAGCTCCACGCGCACTGGGAGCTTTCCTGCGCCTCGGGGTGGGACAGGGCACCCGTCAGTGCCAGGGAAGGCTGGCAACCACCAGTGCGGCCCTTTGTGCGACGGGGCTGGATGTGGCGGCCCAGAGAGGGGACCAGCTGGCCCTCGGGGACTCAGGGCAGCGGCGGCAGGGCTCAGCAGCCTAGCCCCAGGTGGCCAGGCCCTCCCTGCCGCGGGGAACCCGAAGACCCAGGCAAGGCAGGAGCGAAGACAGCCCCAGCTGCTGGGGGATCCAGCCCCGCTTAGGACCTCAGTTTCTGCATCTGTCACTTGGGACTACGCCCCTGGCCTTGCTCTGCGTGGCCAGGTGCCAGTCAGCTCCTGCAGTGTGACGTGTATTTGGAGGCATGGGGCCCCATCCCAGACCCTCCCCCCCCCGGCCCCCACAAAAACGAAAATAAAACAGGCTGCAGGGGCCTGCCCCACGCGGAGGTGGGATGTGACAGGAGAATGGCGTCTTGGAAAGGCTCGCGGGCGTGCTGACCACCCGCTCCTCACTCCTGCGTGCGGAGACAAGACCCGACCTGGCCACAGGCCCTGCGGCTCCTTGGCAGCAGGTGCGAGAGCAAAGGGGCGGGGAAGCCAGGGCAGGTGCACCCTGCCTCCTGCAGGCCCGGCGAGGGACTGTCCCCAGGCTGCAGGCGAGCCCAGCGCCTCACCTGTCGGACCAGGGAGAATCAAGGCCTCGGGGTGTCTTGGCCTCACAGGTCTACACGGTCCCAGCCCAGGCACAGCCAGGCCCTGGCCGGTGGTGCGGGCCCTGGGGTGGGGAGCGGCGGCGTCCCTGCGCCGGCTGGGCTTTCCCGGTCCCTCCTTGTCCCGTGCAGGGGCACATCGCGAAACGGTCAGGTCAGAAGAGAGCGGTGCAGGCTGCAAACATGTTCTGGAGAGGTGATTCTGGAATCGTGGCTTCCCCGACTGGCATTTTAAGGCCGTAGTACTCCTGGGTTGAAAGCACAGGGTGGTCAGGCCGGGCCGTGGAGCATTAGTGTCACATCGCGGCACGCGGGCTGGGCATCGTAGCCTCCTTGGTGAGGAGGGAGAGCAGCATGTGTCGAAGCCCTTGGGTGGCAGAATCTTGCTGGCGTGGAATCAGCTCTTTCCAGGCTTTTGCGCGGCGCGGAGAGGAGCGAGCCACGGTCCTGCCCTGGAGACAGACGCTCAGCCTCGCAGGGAGTCGGGCGGGAGCGGCACAGGCTGCCACTCAGGCGGCACAGGCTGCCACTCAGGCGGCACAGTGGGGAGACCACGACCCTGCAGGAGCAGAGAGCAGGTCAGAGCAGGAGTGGCTTCCTCCCACAGAGGTGCGCGGGCTGCCCAGGGGAAGAAGGGACCTCAGGCAGGGCTCTAAGGGCGACGGGAGTCCTCCAGAAGGCCAAGGCAGCGAGAACGAAGAGGGCAGCCTGGCAGAAGCAGGCGTGGACAGAAACGCGAAGCGCCAACACAGCACGGCGTGGGGGCCCCGGACGGCCGAGGGCGGGGGCCGAGGGCCACGAGGCCGCAGAGAGGGCAAGGCCTTGAGTGCCAGGCCAGGAGCGAGACTTCCTCTTCCGCTGAGGTGCCCAGAGGGGCGTTGGTGAGGAGTGTGCGGGCAGGTTCTGGGCCTGTCTGGGCCAGAGCGGAAGGCAGAGTGAAGGAGCCATGGCCACGATCGGGCCCTGAACCCCACAGGGACCGGGGTGGGGTGTGGGGGAGGCAGCTTAGGAAACAGACCGGGCAGGGCCCAGCTTGGGGTGTGCTGGGGTGTAAGGGGGCTCTCACTGGGATGGGGACCTGGGGCAGAGGAGATGAGTTGTAGGGGACACGATTAGGGTACTTTGGGGCATGGAAGTGGGCGATCCTGCCAGCCACAGGCGGGGACGCCCAGGCCGCTGGTACCTGGATTTCCCAGCCGCCACCTGCGGGAGGTGGTACGGGAGGCCCTGGCGTTTGTGGGATGGCCCGGTGGGGGGATGCTCCTTGCCCTTCCCCTTCGCTCACTGTCCCACCCACACGGGCCACGTCCCCGCCTCAGAGCCTTTGCACTTGCTGTCCCCTCTGCCTGACTGCCCTCTCCCTGGGGTGGACAGACCCCAGGGAGAGGGCAGATGAGAACCTGCACCCGCCCTCCCAGCAAAGCCAGACGGCAAGCAAGCAGGTCTGTCCCAGCCAGAGCAGGAGCTGGGGGCTGCGGGGGCATCCAGGACCTTCTGGAAACCGGTAGCCACGCTCCTGCCTTTGCGCAGATTGGAGGCTCGAGTTTACCACCCTCCCCCCGCCCCCCGCGTGCTCCAAGGCTCCAGGCAAGCGGGAAGCCTCACCCCAGTCTAGTGATTTCCGAGACCGCAGAGCAGCAGAGAGAAAGGCCCCCCAGCCCGGGCACCAGCTCACGTGCCAGAGTATCCACCGCACAAGAAAACAAAACACCGGGGAGAGAGCCAAGGACAAGATGGCATCCTCAAGGACACGGGCAAAAACAACAACCAGCTGGAGAGCGGAGGGACGTCTGTGTTCCACTGCTTTCCAGCCGTGTGACCTTGGGTGAGTTGCCTGACCTCTCTGCTTCAGTTCCTCCACTGTAAAATGAGGTGACAACAGTACCCGCTTTCTTGGGGTGGTTGAGAGGATCAGAAAGAATTGACAATGGCGACCCACTTAGCTGAGAGCTGGGTGTGAGAAAGTGGCCCCGAATACTTGAGCTTTTACAGTTCTTCATCGTAATTGATGACAGCAGTAACACTTTCTCAGGAGAGGGCTGGGGTCAGGAGGAGAGGTCTTCCCTCGTCTTCACTGACAGCTGAAGAAACCGAAGCCAAGAGGAAGGTCTGACCTGCGCAGGACGCAGCTGAGCCGCAGCGGTGGCCCAGGACAGGCGCGGCCCAGGGATGGACCGAGCGCGAGGGCAGCAGGCGGTGACCGCGCAGCTGCGGCCGCGGGAGGGCGACTGTCGGGTCAGACGACAGCAGTGCGCAAGGGGCGGCGTCTGGCCTGTGCCTCCCGGGCGGCGGGGCCAGGGCGGGCGGCCAGCCCGACACTCCTCGTAAGGGTCCCGTGCTCCCCTGCCCTGCCTCCAGGCGGGCGACCGTCCCCAGGTGTCCCGAGTGCCCTGAGCAGCCGAGAGGGCCAGACAGCCGGCTGCAGACCTGTTCCCGCCAGCCCGCGGTGCGGGAGGGCGGCGCACCCTGGGTGGCATTGAACCCGCAGTTCCAGGCGGACCCTGCCGCCGAAGTCCCATGGAGGGCCGTGGCCTCCCCGCCACGCTGCGCCCCAGCACCCGCTGCCCGGGCGGGCGGCGTTCTGGGCGCCAGAGCTCTCGGGACCGGCGGCGGGCGAAGTGCAGCCGCGAAACTCTGAGCCCGCCGCCCAGCGGCGTCAGAGGGACCGTCCTGAGCTCCGCCGCCCTGGGCCCGCAGGCGAGAGACCGCCGGCCGGTCAGCCTGTGGGCGGGCGTGTCCGTGGGGGCGTGTCCGTGGGCGGGGGCGTGTCCGTGGGCGGGGCGTGTCTGTGGGCGGGGCGTGTCCATGGGCGTGTCTGTGGGCGGGGCATGTCCGTGGGGGCGTGGGCGGGGGCATAGGGCCGTGTCCGTGGGCGCGTGTCCGTGGGGCCGTGTCCGTGGGCGGGGGGCGTGTCCATGGGGGGCTGTCTCCCTAGGCGGGGGCGTGTCCGTGGGGGCGTGTCCGTGGGCGGGGCGTGTCCGTGGGTGGGGGCGTGTCCGTGGGCGTGTCCGTGGGAGGGGGCGTGTCCATGGGGGCCGTCTCCCTAGGCGGGGGCATGTCTGTGGGCGGGGCGTGTCCGTGGGGCGTGTCTGTGGGCGGGGCGTGTCTGTGGGCGGGGCGTGTCCGTGGGGCGTGTCTGTGGGCGGGGCGTGTCCGTGGGGCGTGTCTGTGGGCGGGGCGTGTCCGTGGGGCGTGTCTGTGGGCGGGGCGTGTCCGTGGGCGGGGCGTGTCCGTGGGGCCGTGTCCGTGGGCGCGTGTCCGTGGGCAGGGGGCGTGTCCATGGGGGCTGTCTCCCTAGGCGGGGGCGTGTCCGTGGGCGGGGGCGTGTCCGTGGGCGCAGAGGGCGCAGGTGCGTCGAGTGAGCGCGGTCGGGCGGTGTTCGCTTCTGTTTGTGGTTACTTTTTTTACTTTTTTTTTTAATCTAAGTAACAACTTTTTAGTTTTGTAAAAGCTGTTTTCTTAAATTCGGTGGAATTGTCCTGGACTTCCGTGCCAATTGCGCCATCTGCGCGGTTTGCTGCGTGCTCACGGCTCTTAGGCTCTGTCGGGCGCCCTCGCCTCGGGGACGCCAGCGCCGCGGCCGCTCCCATCAGGGTATGGGGCTGTCACGCTTAGAAGTCGCCTCAACAATCCCAGGAGCGGGTGTTTCGGGCGACACCGAGAGAGCAGTCGCCGCACGTTTCAACACAGCCGTGTGCGTGACCGCGCAGCCAGCGCCGCCGGCAGGGGGCGCCGTCGGGAGCGAGGCCGCGCAGGGGAGCGCGCGCCGCCGGCAGGGGGCGCCGTCGGGAGCGAGGCCGCGCCGGGCGGACCGGGCGGGCGCGCAGGCTCGTGCGGGCCCTTGCATTGCTAACGCTTCTGTCTGCTGCATGGGTCCTGTTTGTGTGTAGCCCTCCGCGAGGCAAGATCGCGAGTACACACGGGGGAGGCAGGAGACTGAGTCTTACATCTGTTTTTTTAAAATATGTGAATAGTTAAACCAACTTAGAAATAAAATTCCAAACAGCATACTTGAAGAATGTAACACTCAAACGTAGGATTTCTAACAGGATTTTTTATTATTGTTATCATTATTCTTGGGTTTGTTTGCAAAGGGTCGGAAAGGTCTTTTATTTTTCCTTTGAAATAAAGAAGTGATGTTTTTAAATGAAGAAACGCGTGCTATTTGTGCCTGCCTCTGCTCCCTGTCGTCCTGAACGGTCTGAGCAAGAAAGGCGTGCTGTCGAGGCTGCCCTCTGCTGCCCGTGAGGTGCGATCTGAACTGCGGGCTGCCCGCCGCCGTGTCCCGCCGCCGTGTCCCGCCCCTGTGTCCCGCAGCCGTGTCCCGCAGCCGTGTCCCGCCCCTGTGTCCCGCCGCCGTGTCCCGCCGCCGTGTCCCGCCCCTGTGTCCCGCTTGTGTCCCGCCGCCGTGTCCCGCCGCTTGTGTCCCGCCCCTGTGTCCCGCCCCAGTGTCCCGCCGCCGTGACCCGCCCCTGTGTCCCGCCGCCGTGTCCCGCCGCCGTGTCCCGCCCCTGTGTCCCGCCCCTGTGTCCCGCCCCTGTGTCCCGCCGCTGGTGTCCCGCCCCTGTTTCCCGCCGCCGTGTCCCGCCGCCGTGTCCCGCCCCAGTGTCCCGCCGCCGTGACCCGCCCCTGTGTCCCGCCGCCGTGTCCCGCCCCTGTGTCCCGCCCCTGTGTCCCGCCGCTGGTGTCCCGCCCCTGTGTCCCGCCGCTGTGTCCCGCCGCTTGTGTCCCGCCCCTGTGTCCCGCCCCTGTGTCCCGCCCCTGTGTCCCGCCGCTGTGTCCCGCCGCCGTGTCCCGCCGCCGCCTCGGGCGCGGTTTGGTTGGAGAGGGAAGGGGTGTGCAGGGAGAGGGGGAGTCTGTTTCCACAAACCAGGTAGGATGGGATGGTTTTGACCCCAAGAAAATGCTCGCCCAGTGACTCTGGGCTGGGGTAGTCTTTAGGAAAAATTGGGCTTGTGTTATGAGAGTCATAAATAATTCCTTGTGTTTATTTTTTAACATCCCTTAATTACTGAAACCAACGTGTGTGGAGTCTTCTGTTTGCATTTTGGCCCCAGCATCCTTAGTTTCAAAGCTTTATTCTTTCTGCCCAAGAGAGTCAACTGAAGGTGATTCTCCTGAAGAGCAGAAAAGGAAATGTCATGTTAGAAGGACCATGTTCTGGGTGTAAAATGTGACCAGCTTCCTGTTAATCTAGATGGACTTACTAACCTAACTATGCTCAGTGGACTTTTATAGACAACATAGAGAAATGGACTGAGCCTTCTTCCCTCTCTTATAACCAGTGCCATCTCCTGGTGGAACTTGACCTTTCAGAGCTTACCCAGACAGCCTGGTTAATCTTTTTGTATCATTCGTAGTGCTGTGTCACAAATGCTGTTCCCTTTTGGGCTCATGCTGTTCAACCAAGTGATGAGGAGCGAGGCTGTGACATGCCCTGATGTCCCGGCAAGGCGTGCAGCTAGCGCGACAGCTCTTGCTGCAGGCTTGACCAGGGAAAGAGCCGGGGCACACGGGAGAGTCGGAGAACAGTCTATCCTTCCAGCAGGCTCAGCCAACTTCTGACCCCCTTCCTTGTTCTCCTCCTGTTTTTATACTCTTGGTAGGACTTGAAAAACATCCAATCAGCAACAAGCTTTAACATCCAATAAACAAGCTTTAACATCCAATCAGCAACAGTGGGATTCAAAAAGTATCCAATCAAGATTGTGCAGCCGGGGGAGAGGCCGGGCAGCCTGGCGAGCGCGAGTGTAGCCCGGACAGCGGCTTCGGCGAGGCGGCCCAGCCGCATGCACCCGCCCGGCCTCGGCTGGCCACGCAGCGCCGCCCACGGCTTTCCCTGTCACTGAAGAGTGACAAAGCATGTTTCGCCTGTTTCCCCCGTGCCAGGAAATTCTTTGGGAACCAGATCAGCACGGCCCTGCCTGTCTGAAAGGACGGCTACATAACAGCTCCGGCCTCCTTCGCTTTGGCCAGCCGGCCTTCTCGGCCGGCTCATTGTTTCCATAAGCACTTTGGCGTTTAACTCAGGTAGCCCGTCTTCACCCCACCCCCAGATGGTGGCGGTTCACCTGCTGGCTCTTACTCCCTCAAAGCACACCTAGAGCAGGGGCCACAGGGGTGACTTTTCTTTTAGAAAATAATTAGAACCAATCATGTTCCTGCCAAAAACAAATTGTCCGCAAGCCTATATACTTCAAATGTTAACTTTGCCTAAAATGTCACAAGGACTTTAGGCAGGAGTGCCAAAAGATACCGTGACCTTGTCAAACCAGCGCTTTCTTCCGACTTTCTGCTTTAGCTTAATTGCTCAGAGTAGAGAAGAGGGCCCCACAGGGCGGCTGGAAAGATGCTCTGGCAGCATCCTCTGGTTTCTCTAGGCCGGGACCTTTGAGTCCCCTAAACTGCATGGAAGCTAATCAGTGTTGTGGGCCCTGGAAGACATTGTGATAAATGGATTGAAATTGTTCCCATTTGCCTCGGGACAGTTTCTATTGGAGGAAGATTTGCACCTCTGGAAAGCGCCCCGAGCTCCAGCCAAACAGGCCCATGCTGACTCTCCATCGCCCTTTCTCAAACTGTCTCAGGAAGGAACTTCAGTCCAGATCAGGCACAATAACAGTTTCTAGCTCCCTTGTCCCTTGGACATTCGCCAGGCCCCACAGTTGTGGCATTTAGTGCCGTTTGTACCCATGTCTGTTTCACTCTTTCCTGTACTTTTTGCTGCCCATCCCTGTTGCTTTTTAGTTTCTTTGCATTGTGGTTGTTTTTATGTTCTCTTATCTTTTCAAAGCTCTTCCATGACCTCACTCTAATGGTTTAACAGTTGTTCTGGGTGGAAACTTACCCTCACTTGAATGCTTCTCTTTAAAAACAATGTGCATTCCCTTTTAAATGAAGCACTCCTGGATTATGTGTTCGTGATGAGTGAGGATGGCCGTGTTGGCATGGCTGACTCTTCAGGTTGTAGAATGACCGTCATTTTCCACTGTTTATGACAATCACTCTGTCAGCCGCCATTTTGATTCCTGGAGAGTCTCAGTACATCTAGCAAGAAAAGCTTTCTACTGTGCCCGCTCCTTAAGGAGCAAGAGTCGGCTAAAGTTTATACTTCACTAACTGGGATCTTCTCTGTCCCCTGTCCCAAGTGAGGTAAAAATATGATGCTAAGAAAAACCCTAGGATCAAGCCTTCCTTGGTAGCCATGTCCTAATAATAAGCATGTTTCCATGTGGTCTTTATTACATTTGATTTTGTTTGCTTTCGTGTTCCTTTGAGGTATGATCAGATGAAATGCTGAGTTCTGAGTGAGTTCCAATGAGTAGCTGCCTTTCAGTTTTGGAAAATATGCGTCTAAAACAAAACAAAGCATTGTTATAATCAACAAACTGACACAGGCAAAATTATGGTTCCCATAACCCCACCCCAAATGAAACCTGGGATTTTGAATGTGGCTCTAAGGGTTAACATTTCTGTCTGTTTGTGTGTTGTGTGTGCTAGGTGACACCCTCAGGAGGGACTGGCTACTGGACTGTACGTGTGCTTTATCAAAGTGTGTAAGAATAAAGATTATATTGCACGAATTGAAAAGTAAATGTCACTTGTGAATGTGTGAATGTTAACACTGTAGTTGATGGATCTTAAGCTGCTAATTGTTGAGACAGAATTAAATTTATGTTCTGTCTGGTTGCTGCAGATTCTCAGCAGCACTTTTACTGTATATGTAAATTGAAATAAAGACCTCAGCTATTAGCATGTTGTCAGCCGGCCTTGGGTTTATTTTGCTCTTTATTTTTGCATATTCCGTTCCCAATGACAAGTTTGTCAGTCTGAAAACTTTCTACTAGTCTATGCATTAGAAACAAAAGAGAGTGAGTGTGTGAGTGTGTGTGTGTGTGTGTGTGTGTGTGTGTGTTTAGCCAGTATCTTGAAGCTGTAACTGGCAGGGTAGCTCTCACAATCTCCCTGCACTTTATAGACGTCATTTCAGACTAGCACTTTAAGACTACCTTTTAGTTCTTTTAGGGATATATAAGATTTCCAAACCCCCAATTAAGCCTCTAATGACCCCCAGAATAGGCATAATAATCCCTGTCCATCGTCACAAGGCTTTGCTAAAAATGTCATGCTGGGTGTGTGCATACGCTGTGCCACATGTCATCCTGACAGTTCTATGCAAATCCCGCCTGCGGATTTGTTACAGAGGCAGTAATTTCCATTAGGACTTTTCCCTGATGATCTCTGTTCACTGGAATAAAGTCCCTTTCCTCCTAATTCCTGTTCAGGGAACTTACTTCTCGCCGCCCACAGTCCACACGGAACCAATCCCAGCACGACCTCTGCTGGCATATGGGCGAGGGTCCGAGTCAGGCTGATTGCAGTCGGTGCTGAGACAGTGGCTCTCTCCCGGGTCCCACTCCCTGCAGGGACGCCGTGTCCCCAGAGGTGCCAGGAGTGCAGCCGCCTAAGCACGAGGCCATGAGGGAGGGATGGAGGCAAAGGTGAGAAACAGAGAAAAGAGTCGGGTTTCTAATGAAATCCGTCTGGCTCCGGGGTACAGCCCTGCTCGAAGCCAGTTTCAGCTTTTGACCCTCCCAGTGTCCTGAGCCTGTAAAGTCACATTATTGTTGGAGCTGGTTTAGTTGGGGTTTGTCACTTGCAGCCGAGTGACACACGTGATGGTGGACATGTGAGGTACCGTCTGCCGACAGCCCTCCCTGCCAGGGCCAGGCCGCCCTCACATCGGCCGCGGGCCCAGCCTGGCGCTGTGGAGCTAGGGACCAGAGCGAGGCAGGGCTAGTTCCTGTGCCCGAGGAGCAGGTGCGGGTGCCACAGGGAGGCGAGGGCTGTGGGCAGACAGAGGCCCAGGCGGGCAGGGAGCGGAGGCGCAGCGCGGGGGGCTGGGCTGGGCCTCCTGCGTCCCTGCTCATGTAGGGCGAGCCAGGCTGCTTCTCACTAATCCCCTTTCTGGCCCCGTCCAATTCAAGCTGCGTGCCAGCAACCGGTGTCTCCCGCACGCCCGCACCTCTACTCGCTTCTGCGTCCTGCACCCTCTCGAGGCCCCTGGAGGCCCTGACAGAGAGCTGGCAGGGACCTAGGGACTGTCCGTGCGGTGCCACCACGCCTGGGACGGTGCTCAGTCAGCATGTGCATCAGCTTGCCCGGGCCTCCCGTGTCCCCGCTGGATGCTGTTAGGTGGAGCCATGTGGAATTCCTGATAGCCACCTGTTTGGTATCCAAAGCAACTTCATGACACACTAACATGAAATTTTTGCTGATGAATCCAGTGAGGTGGGGGTCTTGTCCATGGTAAACCAGGTAGAAATTGGTGGTTTGAGTTGACAGGGAAGGTGACACCTTGATCTTTGCGTGCCATGCATGAGTGAGACAAGGGACATGGAAGAGGAAGGTCTTGAGGCAGAGCCGCCATCTCTGCCATCCGCCGTGTGCCCAGTGGGCGGCTGAGAGCAGAGAAGGCCCGAGCACTGCCCGATGCAGGGCCCTGGCGTGGCCAGGACACGGGGTCTGCGGGAAGAGCCCAGCTCACAGCTCGGCCACCTGCCGCCTTCCACAGGCCCAGCCCAGACCCGCCACAGACAGGCCACAGCGTCTCTGCCACCCCTGGGCACCCGGAACCACTGGACACAGCAGTGGAGCAGGGGCTGGCCTTGTCCTGCAGGGCCTCTGGGCAACGTGTCTGTAAAGCACCCTCCGAGGGGCAGTGCCGGCGACTGGAGCCCTGTGACCTCAGAAACCCACTTCACCTCTCACAGCCGCTTCACCTCAGCTGAAAAATGGAGAGAACACAGCACCAGTCTCGTGGAGTTGCTCAGAGGAGTTCATGAGTTATTCCAGGTATTGGATCTAGAGCAGCACCGGGCACACAGCGAGTGCCCGGTTAATGTGAACTCGTGCCGCTGTGACTTGGAGGCCCTTCCCCAGCGTGCCTGCTACAGGCCCATGGCCTGGGCCCCCACGCCGGCTGCCGGCTGCGCACCTTCGCACGTGCCCTGCCCATGCCCCCTCCCCACCCCCGTGTCTGCTGAGGAAATTTCCGTTCTTCCTTCAAAGAGCACGTCTTCTTGGAAGTGTTCCTTGACCAACAATTCTGCCCTCACCAAACAGGTACCGCGTGACGTCTCCACTCTCCTCTCCACGTGCACCAGCGGCCTGCAGCTCAGCCACGTGCCGTGCACGTTCACACTGCTGCCCACTGGGGACAGGCTCAGGGAGGGCCAGGCCCCTCCTCGGGGACCCCATGGCTGCTCATGGGTGGGCGGTGGCTGGGCCCCGGAGCACCCGGCCCACATGGGCACCCCAGGAGAATCCCAGCTTGGAAGGGAGGGACCAGGCCTGGAGCAGTCAGTGATCAACACAGAAGCTCCCGGGCACAGCACCAGCACAGAGGAACTCGGTCCGGAAGGGGCCCGGTGCCAGGGGCTCCCACTCCAGGCACAGCTCCTGGGCACTGCCCAGTGGCGTGTTAGTGGGGGGCCCTCAAAAGAACATGGAAACACTCTGCACCCTCTCACACATTTAACAACTGACATCCACGCCTTAGAGTGTAAACAGGAGCAAAGGTGTGCATTCCTACACATGGTAAATGTTGACACTTAAAAGTTAATGGTTCCAAGGGGGAGGATTAAGATGGCGGACAAGGAACACCGCCAGACAAAGTGTCTCTGTAGAAAAGACAGATTCTAGCAGAAATTAGAAAAAAGAAGCAAGAAGACGAGCATACAGTGGACGAGGGCCGGAAGGAGGGGTACCTGAGACCATGGGAGACTCCCCGGGAGGAGGCTGCGGAGGAGAACTGGAAGCTGAGACCGCCGGAGCAGCCCGGAGACCAGCGGGAAGGGTGGGTGGATAAGTCCCCTCCCCTGCATCTGGGACTGCTGGTGGGCTCCCCAGCGGGTGGAGAGACCTGCGGACACCAGCCCAGAGACTGCCGCTGCCAGCGAGTGGTGAGCCTGTAGCGGACGCAGCAACAGGCTCCCAAATCCCTCGGGGCACCTCCGTGTGCACAAACCCGAGCCGCGCGGCAGGCGCCATATTGTCTCCTTCTCCCCTCCGCCGACCCTACCTGCGGCTGCCCAGAGAGACAATACAGCCACCAGCCAGAGGCACCTCCAGGGAACGGGACCCTCCCTTTTGGGACCCTACAGCTGACTAAGGGGAACTCAGACTGTGAGCTCCCTACCCGCCAGCCCTCCCAGGTGCTGCTGGCACGGTGATCCCAGGAGAATGGTGCAGACCCTGAGGCTGAGAGACATAGACCCAGCTTGGGCTCCCTATGGGTGAATTGGGACTGGAACTCCTCTCCCTGGTGGGGATACAGTTTGAACTCTGGGACCCAGAGGTCGGACCTGCAGACCAGATCCCCTGCACCGAGGTCTCGCATTGCCCGGGGCACAGAAGGGTTATACGTGAACAGCCTACTGAGGTGTGTGTGCCTCCAGGGGCAGATCAGCGTCCTAGAGGGCAACCTTCCTCCCAAAGGGAGGCCGTGCGCCCAACCCAGGTGGTGTTCCTGTGCAGGGAACCTCCCTGACGGCATCACAGTCAGGGGAGGCCTTGTAGTGTGTGGTCTGGCCTGCTGGCAGAGGCCCAGGAGTAGCTGCGGAGTTGGGGAGGGTGGAAAGAAGCGGAGCCCGCTCCAGACTGCGGGTCTCAGACAGCCCCTTCCCCACACGCAGACTTTCTGGCTGAGCGGGACCATTCCAGCCCCTCCCTGACAGCTTTTCCTGGAAGCAGAGAATAGAACTTTGACCCCTGCTAACAGCATTGGTGGTGCCTGAGGGCAGGCTTACCCAACCCAGCTCTGCCCAGACTCTCTCCTAGACCAGCCCTCACTGAGGGGGAGAAAAGGACACACCTGGAAGGCCCAGGGCCCCACCGACCACCTGAGGCACTAGAGTGCCTCCCTACAGGAACAAGAGCTGATAACAGGACACAAAAACAACAGCCTAGCCTGTTCCTCCAAGCAAACGCCACCTACTGACAGGGAAGACACCCTGCACACCCTCTTCACGGCACCTACTGACTCATCATACAGGGAGAGGTCGAATCTCACCCACAGACACCACCTACTGGCTCAGAAACTAAACAAGGCATGTGAATATCCAAACAGAAGCCTAAAGGAAAGAAACAACAACTGAGCGACATGGGAAGAAATCAGCAAAGGAACTCAGCAAATATGAAGAACCAAACGGAAAACACACCCCAAAGAGGAGCCCTAGCACCCTAGAAACGGACACCAACCGAAATCAGGCAACCAAAATGACAGAAGAGGAATTTCGTATGTGGATCATAAGAATACTTACCGACCTGCAAGAACAACTCAAACACCAACACAAAGAAACCACAAAAAGCCTCCAGGACCTAGAACAAAAGTTCACTAAAGAAATAGACACAATGAAGAAAAGTTTAACCGAACTCCTGGAAATGAAGAATCAATTCATGGAACTACAAAATACAGTGGAAAGTCTCAAGAACAGGGTAGATCAAACAGAAGAAAGAATCTCAAAGATTGAAGATAACATCCTCCAACTAAATAAAACCGTCACAGAAATAGAGCAGAGAAACAAGAGAAAAGAGCAAAGCCTACAAGAGATGTGGGATTATGTGAAGAAACCTAATGTGAGGGTCATAGGGTTACCAGAAGGGGAAGAAGACAACACTCAAGGGTTGGACAAGCTATTTGAAGATATAATAGAGGAAAATTTCCCAGGCCTTGCTCAAAATCTCGATATACAAGTTCAAGAAGCTCAGAGGACCCCTGGGAGATTCAATGCAAACAGGAAGACGTCACGACATGCAGTCATCAGACTGACCAAAATATCAACTAAAGAGGCCCTTCTAAGAGCTGTAAGACGAGCGAAGCAAGTGACATACAAGGGAAAGCCAATTCGAATAACACCAGACTTCTCTAATGAGACTTTACAAGCAAGGAGAGACTGGGGCCCCATTCTCACTCTTCTGAAACAAAACAATGCCCACCCTAGAATCTTATTCCCTGCAAAACTAAGCTTCATATATGAAGGAGAAATAAAGACATTCTCAGACAAGCAAAGTCTCAGAGAATTCACCAAGACAAGACCAGCCCTACAAGAAGTACTCAAAACAGTGTTACGCACAGAACACCATAATAAAAACTCACGAATATAAAAACAACCAAAACCCAAAGATTAAAGGCCAGATAATACAATGGCTCAAGAGAGAAATCAAAGCAACAACATCCAACCCAACAGAATGAACAGTAATCTACCTTACCTATCAGTTCTCTCAATAAATGTGAATGGCTTAAACTCTCCACTCAAGAGACATAGGCTGGCTGAATGGATACGAAAATACAGGCCAAGTATATGCTTTCTTCAGGAAACACATCTAACCTGCAAGGATGCATATAGACTAAAAGTAAAAGGGTGGAGATCGGTATTCCAGGCAAGTGGAAGCCAAAAGAAGCCTGGTGTGGCAGTTCTAATTTCAGACGATTTAGTTTTTAAACCAACAAAAGTAGTGAAAGACAAAGAGGGTCATTATATAATGGTGAAGGGTACATTTCAACAAGAAGAGATAACAATTTTAAATATATATGCACCCATTTGGAAGGTGTTATCTTCAATAAAAAAAAAAATTAAAAAAAATATATATATATATATGCACCCAACTTAGGTGCACCCAGTTTCATAAAGCAAACCTTACTGGATCTAAGCAAATGGATTAATAGCAACTCCATAATCACTGGAGATTTCAACACCCCACTACCGGGCCAAGACAGATTCTCCAAACAGAAAATTAATAAAGAAATAATGGATTTAAACAAAACTCTGCAACAATTGGGTCTGACTGACATTTACAGGACATTCTACCCAAAATCCACTGAATATACGTTCTTCTCATGGGCTCATGGGACATTCTCTAAGATTGACCATATCCTAGGACAAATTAAATCTCAAGAAATTTAAAAAAATAGAAATTATACCATGTACCTTCTCGGATCACAGTGGAATAAAGGTATAAATCAACCCTAAGAGAAACTCACATTTCTACACAAAAACGTGGAAATTAAACAACCTCCTACTAAATGATTACTTCATAAATGAAGAAATCAAGATGGAAATAAAAAAAAATTCTATGAAGAAAATGACAATGGAGAGACAAGTTATCAAATCCTCTGGGACACAGCTAAAGCAGTTCTGAGAGGAAAGTTTATCTCCATAAATGCCTATAACCAAAAGTCAAAAAGATCACAAATAGACAATCTAACGAAACGACTCAAAGAGCTGGAAAAAGAAGAACAGACCAACCCCAAACCCAGCAGAAGAAGTGAAATCAACAAGATCAAATCAGAACTAAATGAAATTGAAAACAGGAAAGCTATGCAGGAGATTAATAAAACAAAAAGTTGGTTCTTTGAAAAAATAAACAAAATTGACACGCCATTGGCTAAGCTAATGAAAAGCAGAAAAGAGAAATCTCTAATAAGCTCCATCAGGAACAAAAAAGGAGATATCACAACTGATCCCAAAGAGATACAAGATACAATTTATGAATACTACAAAAATCTTTATGCACACAAACTGGAAAATGTGGAGGAAATGGACAAATTTCTAGAAACACACAGCCTCCCTAGGCTCAACCAGGAAGAAATAGATTCCCTGAACAGACCAATCTCAAGAGCTGAAATAGAAACAGCAATTAAAAATCTCCCTAAAAAGAAAACTCCCGGTCCAGATGGCTTCACACCCGAATTTTACCACACTTACAAAGAAGAACTAGTACCTATCTTGCAGAAACTATTCCACAACATCGAGAAGAACAGAAACCTCCCGGACACCTTTTATGAAGCGAATATAACTCTGATAGCAAAACCAGGAAAGGATGCAACAAAAAAAGAAAACTACAAACCAATATCCCTAATGAATATAGATGCAAAAATTTTCAACAAAATCTTAGCTAACCGAATCCAGACGCTTATCAAAAAAATAATCCACCAGACCAAGTTGGCTTCATCCCAGGGATGCAGGTATGGTTCAACATACGTAAATCTATAAATGCAATTCACCACATAAACAGAAGCAAAAACAAAGATCACAGAAGCAAAAACAAAGATTCTTTCAATAGATGCAGAAAAAGCTTTTGACAAAGTTCAACACCCTTTCATGATACAAACACTTAATAAAATAGGCATAGAAGGAACATACCTAAAAATGATACAAGCCAAATATGACAGACCCATAGCCAACATCATACTGAATGGGGAAAGATTGAAATCATTCCCACTTAGAACTGGAACCAGACAAGGCTGCCCACTATCTCCACTTCTGTTCAACATAGTGCTGGAAGTCTTGGCTACAGCAATCAGACAGGAAAATGGAATTAAACGTATCCAAATAGGGGCAGAGGAGATAAAACTTTCACTGTTTGCTGATGATATGATATCATATCTAGAAAACCCCAAAGATTCAACCAAGAAACTCCTGGAACTGATCAATGAATTTAGTAAAGTCTCAGGATACAAAATCAATACACAGAAATCAGAGGCATTCATATACGCCAACAACAATCTAATTGAGAACCAAATCAAAGACTCAATTCCCTTCACAATAGCAACAAAGAAATTAAAGTACCTAGGAATATACTTAACCAAGGAGGTCAAAGACCTCTACAGGGAGAACTATGAAACACTGAGGTAGTAAATAGTAAAGGATGTAAACAGATGGAAATCCATTGCATGCTTGTGGGTCAGCAGACTCAACATCATTAAAATGTCTATACTACCCAAACTGATCTACAGATTTAATGCAATACCTATTAAAATCCCATCAGCATTCTTCACAGATATGGAAAAAATAATTTTACGCTTCATATGGAACTAAAGAAGACCCCGAATATCAAGACCAATTCTAGGCAACAAAAACAAAATGGGAGGCATTAATATGCCAGATATCAAACTATACTACAAAGCTGTAGTAATTAAATCAATCTGGTATTGCCACAAAAATAGGAATATTGACCAGTGGAACAGATGTGAGAATCCTGATATAAAACCATCCTCATAGAGCCATCTAATCTTTGAGAAAGCAGACAAAAACATATGCTGAGGAAAAGAATCCCTTTTCAATAAATGGTGCTGGGAAAACTGGATAGCCACCTATAGAAGGCTAAAACAGGACCCACACCTTTCACCTCTCATAAAAATCAACTCACGCTGGATAACAGACTTAAACCTAAGGTATGAAACTATTAGAAGTCTAGAGGAAAATGTTGGAAACTCACCTAGACATCGGCCTAGGCAAAGAGTTTATGAAGAAGTCCCCAAAGTCAATCACAGCAGCAACAAAAATAAATAAATGGGACATGATCAAACTAAAAAGCTTCTGCACAGCCAAAGAAATAGTCATGAAAGTAAACAGACAACCTACAGAATGGGAGAAAAGTTTTGCATCCTATGCATCCGATAAGGGACTGATAACTAGAATATACTTAGAACTCACGAAAATCAGCAAGAAAAAAATCAAATAACCCTATTAAAAAGTGGGCAAAGGATTTGAACAGAAACTTTTCTAAAGAAGACAGGAGAATGGCCAACAAACATATGAAAAAATGCTCAACATCTCTAATCATCAGGGAAATGCAAATCAAAACCACAATGAGATATCACTTAACCCCAGTGAGAATGGCCTTTATCAAAAAGTCTCCAAACAATAGATGCTGGCATAGATGCAGAGAGAGAGGAACACTCCTACACTGCTGGTGGGACTGCAAACTAGTTCAACCTCTGTGGAGAGCAATATGGAGATACCTTAAAGCAATACAAGTGAAACTACCATTTGATCCAGCAATCCCATTGCTGAGCATCTACCCAAAAGATCCAATGACATTCTACAAAAAAGACACCTGCACTCGAATGTTTATAGCAGCACAATTCATAATTGCAAGGCTGTGGAAACAGCCCAAGTGCCCATCAATCCAAGAATGGATTAATAAAATGTGGTATATGTATACCATGGAGTACTATTCAGCTCTAAGAAACAACGGTGATATAGCACATCTTATATTTTCCTGGTTAGAGCTGGAACCCATACTAGTAAGTGAAGTTTCCCAAGAATGGAAAAACAAGCACCACATATACTCACCAGCAAATTGGTATTAACTGAGCAGCACCTAGGTGGACACATAGGTACTACAGTAATAGGGTATGGGGCAGGTGGGAGGGGGGCGGGGGGCGGGTATATACATACATAATGAGTGAGATGTGCACCATCTGGGGGATGGTCATGCTGGAGACTCAGACTTGTGGGGGGAGGGGGAAATGGGCATTTATTGAAACCTTAAAATCTGTACCCCCATAATATGCCAAAAAAAAAGAATAAAAAAAAATTAACGGTTCCATCTCTTGTGTGATACTTCAGTGGCATCTGCAGATCACAGCAGTTGGATGCACACCACTTCCAGTATAAAAACTACACGCACAAGCGCTGCTGCTTTCGTGAAGTTTCACCTCATTTTCTTTCTCTCTGAAACTTGTATTCATCTCCACTGTCCTTGTGAAGTTTGAGCCCAGTGTAATGTATTGTCATGCCTGAAGTCTCTTATTGGTCACCCCATCCTACTTCTCCACAGCAAAGACTATGGATGTAAACTGAAATGTCAAAACTTTTAAGTTTTCTGTGACCATAATCACAGTCTTCAGCCCTTCTCCCTCTCCAGGCCCTCAGCAAGACTTATAGCTGGTTTTTGTCTGTCTCAGGATGGGGACATGTTTGCTTTCCTCTCCCAGAGCTGTTTCTCAAGAAGTGGGTGCCCATAGGGGCAACTTTGACGCTGCATTTGAAGTGACAGGTGAGTCAGGATGGCCAAGGCCTGGGGAGACAGCCCGCCAGGAAGGGTGGATGCGGGCGCGTCCTCTGCCCCCGCCCGCTCCGCCCACGTGGCCTGGCCAGGTCCTGCCCCTTCTCGCTGGGGGGACCTGGGGCGACCTGGGGCCTGCCCAGGGTCATGCCGTTAAGAAGGAGGAGGCTATGGCCCATCATGTCCATCTTTGTCAAATGACTTCAGCCAGAGAAAGCTGAGTGAATAAACTGCAATTAAAATTAAGGTGAACAACTGAACGTGATCCTGGAGTAGACCCTGCCCGGAAGGGGTCGGAGGATGCTCTAACAGACCCGGTTGGGACAACTGGCAACATTTGAGTAAGGTTTGCAGATTACAGAATAGCATGGCATTAGGGGCAAGTCGCTCGCTCTCGCAGACTCTGCTGCTCCTGGGACGCACACGCCAGGGGGCGTAGGGTTCAGGGCATCACGTCTGCGGCTTACTGTCCAATGCTTGGAGGAGGCTCAAATATGCAAGGGTGGGGAGCAGGTGTCCAAACTTGGTGAATTTGAGTCGAGAAGGGGATCCAGGAGTTCTTGGTACTATTCTCACAACTTTTCTGTAACTTGAAAATTATTATTTCCAGACAATAAGAAACGCTGGTCTCTGTCGCCTCCTGGTGGCTTCTTTGGGACACGCCCCCTTTCATGTCTGCGACCTTGCAACTCCGAGCCTGGGGCGGAAGCTCTGAGTCCCTGGGTGTCCCTGCCTGTGCCAGTCCCGTTTCCCTCCACACTGGGTCTGTCTGCATCTTTGAGCCACTGCAGACCCATTTCTTGTACAACCAAAGTGAAGTCATAGTAATCTTGGTTTGAGATGAGCCCAAATTTCAGAGCCTCCAACCCAGATGCTTTCCACAAGGGAAACTGAGGCCCCGAGACGTAAGTGAAGGAGCATGACTAGAGCCAAAGCCTTGCTGACTTCCTTTTCTCCCAGCAAGCAGCTGGTGCAAGCCCACCGCTGACTCTCGAATGTGGCCCCGGCCTTCTCCTGTGGCCTCCCCCAGGCCGCTCTCGGACCTCGCGCCCGCTTGCCCCGGGCCTCCACCCACTGGCCTCAAACCCCGGAGCACAGCACCCGCGCCTCCTCTGCCCCGGCTCCCCACAGGGCCGCCTCTTCACCCTGCGATTCCTCAGGGCGTCACCTCCCAGAGAGACTTCAAGGGACACGAGCTCTCCCCGCACTGGTCTCCCCATCTGTGCCACCGAACATTCAGTGACTGCCATTGACTTGCCCCTTCCCCCTCTGGCATGGGGCTCCCGAGGACCACCTGGCCACCTGCTTCCCGGTGTGTCCCAGTGCCTGGCACAGAGCGGGGTCTTTGGCAAGGGCAGGAGTGTTTGTCCTTGTGTTACCGAGAGTTCTGCGCTTGTCCCCAGAGCCCCACCAGAAGAACGAGGACAAGTGGTTTTAGGAGACGGAAAGGGAGGTTTATTAATTTGCTGGCAGATGAGGGGGTGTATCATTTTCCTATCTGGAAGCAGAAATACAGAGCTTTTGAACGGAGCGCTTCAGGCTATTGCTGTTTAATTATAGCTGTTGGTCCTGATCTGTCCCATCTCTGTCACAGTGAGAAATCGAGACATCCAACCAACCAGACAAATCCCTTGAGCGTTCTCCTGTGGTACCAAGAACAAAGGGCACTGCCCTGCCCTCTGATCACTGGCCTTGGGCAGGAATGCAGGTTTTAGTTCTCAAAAAGAGTGGGGGTGATTTTCAAGAGAAAATTTTTAAAACATTGCACCCTTTCTCAGGCCCTTCCCTCTGTTGCACATGGTTCTTTTAGTCCCCAGCGTTGCTCCTAGTGACCGTGCACGAGAAAATGCCCCCTCCCAAGGCATCCGCAGTTTCCGGGGTGCTTGAGGCCCCAAGGTGGGGAAAGGCGGGGACTGCGGTGGCCCTGCACTCTGGGGGCTGCCTGCTGCGCAGGTTGAGCGGGACCAGAGGAAAGCATGCTGGCCAGTCACTACCCTGCAGAACAGGGCCAGGGCCAAGGGGCAGGGGTCCGCACAGCAGGGGCAGCCGAGGCCCAGGACCTGAGCCCAGGTAAGCCAGCCTCGGAGCCCCCCACGCACTGGCTGGAGGACTCCGCCACGCCACCCAAGGGCCCCCTCACCTCCCTCCCACATCAGAGTCTCCTACCTCCATGGACCCGGGGACAGCAAGTGGAGCCAGAGCAGAGCAGGACAGACAGGGGGCTTTTCCTGCCCCCTTTCAGGCCTTTCTCGATAAGACGAGGCGGGGGAGTCTGGAGCCTGGGCCAGGCCCAGGTACCCTCCCTGGGTCGTGTCTGGAGCACCCATGCCCTGGGTGCATCCCACCCTGGCTGTCCTAGAGGCCAGGGGTCCGCCGTGACCCACCTCTGTCCTGGTGCTGTTGCCTTGGGGCTTGGAACAGGCTGGCTAGTGCAGGGACTGGTGTGCCTTAATAAAGACTCTTCTTCATTGAGATATTGATATAATTCATATCAAGGGAAATGGACAGATCTCAAATATGAAGTCTGATGACTTTTTACACGATTATACTCTGCAAACTCTGAACAAAACACGGACAGCCAGCGTGGTGGCTCAGGCCTCTAATGTCCCCAAGACGGGCTCAGGAGTTCGACTGAGACCAGTCCGAACAACATAGCGAGACCCCATCTCTGCAAAAAATAAAAGACATGGAATATTCCCAGCTTCTAGAAACTTCCCTAGTTTCTGGAAACTAGGTCCCCTTCGCAGTCTCCTGCACCCAGCCCCAGCCCCTGACAACCACTGACTGTTTCTTGTCCCTATAGCTTTGCGTCTTCCAGAATGTCATATAAACAGAATCACACTGTGTGGCGCCTTCTGAATGTGGCTTTGCGATTCGTCCACGGTGTTTTGTGTACAACAGCTGGTCCTCTGGAGCCCACCGTATGGACGTGCCTCCATTGCCTACTGCTCCTCCGCCAAGGGAACTTGGCTCTCTCCAGTTTAGGCAATCGCGATTGGAGCTTTGACAAACATTCGTGTACAGGTTCATATGGGCCTGGGTTTGCATCTCACTGTAGCACCTCGCTGTGGGATTGCTGGGTGGCTCAATGTGGAACTTTTCTAAAAGAAACTGCTAAATGGTTTTCCAGAGTGGCTGCACCATTTCACTCTCCCCACCCCTAGTGTAGGAGAGTCCTGTTGCTCCACGTCCTCACCGAGGCTTCGTGTTGTCTTTTTTATTTTAGCCATTCAAGTGGGAGTGGAGTTGTCCCACGAGAGTGTTGGGAAAGGAAAGAGCAAGTGCCAGAGACACCCTCTCTCCCCGGGAGCCTGGTGGCTTCCCAGCCCTTCCTCGTCCTGCTGCCCATGCTGAGGTGCAGGCAGGGGCCTCCGCCCAGAGCCAGCCTGCACGAGACAGGGTGGCTCGGACGCCCCGGCCACCAGCCCCAGGCTGAGCATGCAGGAACCTTCCTGTGCTCAGGTCCTCCCCAGATGTCCAGCCCTGAGGGGATAGGAGCTGGCACAGAGCCCCCACGTCAACAGTGACGGGGCTGGGTTTCAGCCTGGTCCTCCTGCTAGGCCACACGGCCTCCCTCCCATATCAGGAGCGCCTGGGAGGATCATCGCCAGGTGGGCGGGGGAGGGGAGAGAAGCCAGGTGCTGTGCGGCAGCCGAGGGTACGGTGGCTGCAGCCTGGCAGGCAGGTGGGTCCCACGGCTGGACCGCCTGAAAGCACAGGGTACCTGGGGCCCTGCTCTGCCTCTAAGCCCCCGTGGCCTGGGTTTGGAAGATGGGGGAGGTGATGACAGGACAGGAGTCTGTCATCACCTCGAAGACAGACACCTACCTGTCTTCGACAGATCTTCGTCGTGCACCTGCTGCCTGCCGGGGCCTGCTCCAGCACAGGGACACGGCCCCTAAGCCGGGGAAGGTCACTGTCCGGTGGGAGAGATGGAGGATAACCCTTAGGAGCGCTTTGGTCAGGGAGGGAGGGTCTCTTTGAAGAGGGACATTTGAGGAGAGACCTGAGTGGTCTGAAGGCAGCAGCCTGGACCCGGGAGAAGGCACCTCAGGTGGAGGGAGCAGTGGTGCGGAGCCCTGAAGTCCTGGCGCAGGGGCACGCTCGGCGCACAAGCCACAGCCCGAAGGCCAGTGTCGAGGGAGCAGAGAGCACATGGCGGCGTAGAAAGAGCCCACGTTGGAGACGTCTCCGGGTCAGGGCGGAGTATTGCTTTGCTAGGCTTTCGTAACAAAAGACCACAGACCTGGTGGCTTAACAAGAAATGTGTTTTCTCACAGTCCCGGAGCCTGGAAGTCCAAGAGCCAGTGTCGCAGGGGTGGTTGCTTCCGAGGCTTCTCTGCTTGGTTTGCAGCGGGCTGCCGCCCGGCCGTGTTCTGGCCCGGATGTGCCCACGTCTGTGCCCGATCTGTTCCTGTGCTCACCCGAGTCACCTCCTTTTGACTTAGTCACTCCTGTAAGGCCCCGTCTCCAGATACAGTCACATTACTGGGGTGTTTTGAGCTGGGGGCACAGTTCAGCCGTGACAGGCTGATTCTGCTGAGGGCGGGCGGCGGGGCCTGGGTGGGCGCTGGGCCAGAGGGACCGGGCCTGAGTGAGGACAGTAGGAACCCCAGGGCCGCCAGGACAAGGACAGGCTGCAGGGGTGAGGGAGCCCTGAGGACACTGCTGGGTGTCCCGGCAGCTGGGGCTGTGGTGGGGCAGGGGAGGGGAGGGTGTGTGGGAGGTGGAGCCAGCAGGTTTCCCAAGGATCAATTTCCAAGGGGAGGGGGTGACCTTGGAAAAGGAAGGGGAGTGGGGGAGGGGGATGGGTTTGGGCCTGAGCCCCAGGGGAGGGAAGTGCGAGCAGCCCTTCAGGCACCATTCCTTATCCTCTGAGCCTGCCCATGTGCTGAGTCAGACCTGCTCCCCAGCCTGCACCTTCCTCCCCAGGAGGGGCCTGACCCCACTTGCACAGGCGTCTGGGGCTGTTTCTGCCTCGCCTGCCTGAGGCAGCCCAGCCTGAGCAAACACTCGGGCTCCTGCTTCCGGCCCTGGCTCTGGAAAAGGCCCAACCAGGGGCTGCTGAGGTGAAACCCAGAGGGAAGTGGGAAGAAGGAGGCACCCAGGTCCCTGCGCGGGTGGGCAGCCTGGCTGGCCTCCGTCTGCAGCCACAGCTCAGTGCCTGGGGCTTCAGAGTCCCTCTGTCGGGCCTAGCTGCTCCCTCCTGGCAGCACTGTGGGCAGAGGGGACGCCCCCATCAGCCTGGCAACCACAGGGGCTGACATTGTGCCCAGGGCTGTGATTGGCTTGGGGAGCAGGGGTCTCCGAGGTCCAGTAGGGACCCCAAGGGACCCCCTGAAGGCACCATAGTGCTGGAGGGGGCCAGACCCTCCCCCTTCTGCGGCCTTCCCAGTCCTCTTGCCATGTCCACTTCCATTTAGGGCCCTCCCAGGGCCGACAGACCAGGTGTGGCCCTCACGGGGACCAGGCACGGTGCTGGCTGGCGCAGGCCCTGGCTTCACACCCCAAGTGTCCTTCACGGATACTGGTCTCAGCTGGGGCTGTGTCAGGGGCAAAGCCCAGGCCCAAGGGAGCCAGCACAAGACCAGGCGGGAGGAGGGAGGGGCGCTGCCCGCGGACACCTGGGCATGGAGGCGGTTATACCAAGGAGGCTGCTCCAGGGGACTTGTGGAGCAGACAGCGCCCCATCCCAACCTGACTGGGGGCTGGAAGGTTCTTTATGGAAAGTCTGCTTGAGGATGTGGGGGCTGAAGTGTCCCATGGGCTGTGGCTCCAGTCCTGTCCCATCATTCCAAGCCTCCTAGTCTCCTGGGCAGAGATTAGGGACCAGGCCAGAGGTGGAGGCAGCACTGGGCACTTCTAACGATGGAAACGCATGGAAGTGGTTGACTGTGAGCAGTGAGCTCCCCGTCCCTGGAGGTGTGAGCAAGGTAGCTCCAGGGGTGCCCCTGCCTGCCTTTCCTCCTCATGAACTGCTCCTGCAGCCCTGTGAACTGTGGCCCGGGCCAGGCTAGCGAATGGGCTCTGGGGTCAGGCAGCCCCAGGTTCAGTCCCAGCTCTGCTGTGTAACCCGGGACTGGTGGCCACGCCCCTCAGTTTTGTGCGGAAAGGGGCTCGCCCTGCCCCTGGGCTGTCGGGAACAGGAGAGAAGGCTGGGGACCAGCACCCACACGCACGGAGCCCCGGGTCACTGTGGGCGGCACAGCCCCGCCGCAGCACCCACACCGGGACTGTGTTTGCCCACGGCTCTGCTGCGGGGACAGGGCCGGCCTTCTCCACTGCCCACAGGGCTCCGGGCCCAAGTCCACCTTGGGTCCCTCTAGTTGAAAGCTCTGCCAGCTAAACCCGCCCCAGCTGGAGTTGGATTTTGTTTTCATTTTTCAGGCAGGATCTGGGAGTGAAGACAATGAAATTCGTGTTATTTCTTTTCCTTCCAAGCACTTTGTCCTTGTCCCAGAGCCTGTGGGGTTGCATTCCCTCCTCACCCTCCCCATCCGGGCTGCAGGGGGGTGGCAGGAGAGGGCGGATGTGAGCAGAGGAGGTCAGGAAAGGGAGTGCTGGGGAGGTGGAGGGCCTGGGGGGGAGCAGTAGGGGAAGGCTGATGTGATGAGCTCCTCCAACTCCGGCCTCCCTTAGCAGCTCCTGTGCCGCTTTGAGATGAGGCATCGCCTCCTCCAGGAAGCCTTCCCTGACCACCCCCTCCCACCCCCCAGCCAAGGCTAAACTGGTGTCAGCACCTTCCTGCTCTCAGGAGGCTGCACTCCGTCTCCCACTGCGGACTGTGCTGGTCTGCGGCTGTCTCTTTTGCAGGAGCCTGCACCCGGCACTGGGCCTAAAAATGGTCCTGGTGGACACCAGCAGAGCCGAGCATGGAAAGGGACACTGGTCTCTGCTCCTGGTCCTCACTGTCTGCTGAGGGGTCTCGATCTGGGGTGGGGTGTCGGGGCCGTGGGGGAGAAGGGAGAGGACAGAGTCACACTCAGATGGGGTGCCAGGGGTCAGGCTGGCAGCGCAGGCACAGCATGTGGCTGGGATGCCCCCCCCCCCCGCCCCGTGTTCTTCTTTGACACAAACAACACATGTCCTCTGAGCAAGACTTAGAAAATTCAGACACGAAGACAAAAACTTCAAAGCTCCCGCCCAGGAGTCGCGACCCGACAATGTGTCTGGGGGTCTGCCCTGCCTGGTTCCTCCTCTCCTCGGTCCCGGGCCCAGGGCCCGCGCCTCAGTGGCCAGGCTCACAGCGCATGTGCAGCTGCACTGCGCAGCCCGCCCGGCTCCGTCTGGACAGGCAGCCCCAGCTCTGGCCCTGAGGGGGAAGTGAGATGTGGCGGGTGGGGTGACACAGGTCCAGCTGAGGAAGCGAAAGTGCCCGAGTCCTCCCACCCCTGACAGGGCTGCCCCCGCGGGCCTGTGGGGCCCTGGTCCGCATGGGCTCCCGGGTGGTGCCCCTGCCACCCAGCCAGCGCCAACCCAGCCAGCGCCAACCGTGGCGTCCCGACCCTGGGCTGTGATGCAGGGAAGAGGCCCCTGGCTCGCAGAGACCACGCTGAGCTCCCAGCTCAGGAGCCCCAGCTTGGGGGACCTTCCCAGCTGCAGAGCCCTGGCTTTCACCCAGCCTCGCCGACGAAGCCTCTTGAGTGAGGGTGGGGAAGTCGAGGCCCTGTTGTCAGGCAGAGGATGCTCGGGCCCAGAACCCTGGCCTGGCAGGTCCGTAGCTCCCTGCCCAGAACCTGCCTAGACTTCTTGGTGGCCGCCTCGGGAGCAATTTCGACCCCGAGTCTCCTGTACTCCCTGAGGGTCGGAAGCCAGAGAGCGCCGTGGCCGCACAGAGCTGGGTTCAAGCCCGAGCCGCCCCTCCCTGGCGACGGGCCTCGCGAGCCCTGGCCTCTCTTTGGCCGTCTGTAAATGGAGCCCGTGAGCCCTTGCGCCCACGTGCAGAGTGAATGAGATAACTGCAGGCCCAGCCCACGCAGGGGCCCAGGAGGGGTTTCAAGTGGGGGTTTGGTCTCCCAGCCTTTCCTGTCCCCTGGGCGGCCCCAGGTGTGGCCAGACAATGGGCCCAGGGCCACGTCTGCGATGACCTCACCAGCTTCCGCAGGTGCCCCACAGGCTGCATGCTTTCCTGGGGAGAGGGTCTCCCCCGTCGTCCTCCTCCAGGCCTCCTTCCTGCTGCCCTGGTGGTGGCCCGGCCTTCCTGCAGGCGCCCATCAGTCGCGCCCTAGGTGCCCAGCATCCGCTGGCCTCTCGCACCATGACTCACTTCCTGTTTCTGGGAGCTGCAAATAGCTTCCCGGGGACGGTGGGGAAGGTGCAGGGGGCTCCAGGCTGTGCCCCCACCCAGGTTGGCACATAGCCCAAGCTTTGTTCTGTTCTGCACCAGCCCAAGGACCTGGTCATTGCTCATTTGCAGAAGTAGGAGCAACTACTGGAGTGTGTGGCCCTGGGGTCCCCGCAGCTGGCACACAGATGGGGACCCTGCCCTCGAGCAGCATCAAATCTCGCACAACTGCTGTGCAGAGAGCTTGTGAGGGCAGCTGAGCCACCGGGCAGGGGCAGCACGTGCACCCCTGAAAGGATTGGGGCTGCTTGGGAGTGCTAATGGGCAGAGGGATGCGTGCTGGAGGGTGGGGGCAGCAGGGAGGTGACAGCAGTAGCCAAGGTGGCAGGGAATCTAGTTAGAGCACATGGCTGACCTGATGGGGGTGGGGCGGGACCGGCCAAGGAGGCCGTGGACCCAGGAAGGGGGACAGCGCTTAACCCAGGCAGCTTTTACAGGGTTTGAAGTTGTAGAAAAACAGCACTAACAGATATGCAATTTGCAAATATCCCTCAGGAAAAGAGATTTGGGGAGAAGGGAGGAGGGCAGCAGGGAGAGGGAGCAGGAGGGGCCCCAAGTAGAGAGGGGTTGGAGCTCGGACTAGTGCTGGCTTCTGGGGGCTAGAGGAGACAGACTGATGGGGGTGATGGGAGGTGACCTTTTCCTGACCCTGATGGGGGCAGGAAGGGACAAGGGCTTCTGGCAGCACCTGCAGGGGTGGCCTCAGGCAGCTGTGTGGGTGGGGATACTCACCTTGGTTTAGGACACCTGAGCCTCTGGCCTGCCACTGGCACCATTCCCTCCCATGAACGCTCAGGGGACACACACTCAGGAGGCAGGCTGCGGGCACGGCACCCCACCTATGAGTTAGACAAGGTCAGGGAGGACACTGGGAGTCACAGGCCTGGGTCCTCTGCTGGCCTTGGCCTCAATGTGCTGCCACCACTGAAGCCCTAGGACTTGCTGGTGAGAGGGAGGATCCTTCTCCCCGCCACCCTCACTGCCCGTGCCGTCTGCAGGGCTCTCCCTGCCTCCGACACTCCCGCACGGCACCCACTCCACCCGCACCTGGAGAACACCCCTCCTCTGCCCGGCACCCTCCCCCCTGCCCCTCACGAGGGCAAACACTCAAGTCCTCACAGTGGCCCGCAAGGCCCTGCGAGACCTGCCTGGTGACATCAGGGACACGGGTGTGCCTCCAAAAGTTCTAGCTCTTGAGGCGCCCCCTGGTTGGCAGAGAAGCTGGAGCAACAGAGAAATTGTCACCTGGTGTGGGTGCTTGGAGGTAGGGAGTTTGGGGCTCCATGGGAGTCCGAGGAGGAGGTCCCGGAAGGCGGCCTGGAAGAAGTGAGGCCAGAGCTGAGTCTCGGAGACTCCCTGGAAACCCAAGCAGGGAGAGAAGGCAGGAGGGAAGTTCATGGTGGGACTTAATCTCGCTGGGTCACTAGGGGCTCAGAGGCCAGGCAGGGGTGGGGAAGTCCGGGGGAAGTTACAGGGAAGGCTGGCGGCTCATCCTGAGACACCAGCTGTGGTTCGCGGAGGCTGCTCTGGAGTAAGAGGGATGACGTCACCCCAAATTCCCTAAAGAACCAGATTTAAGTTCCTCAACAGAGAGGACTGTTCGGTCAGGGGAACGCAGGCTGGCTAGCTGCTGGCAGGCTGGGCTGCCAAGGCCAGGGCCCGACCACTCAAGGTCGGACACTTCCCCATCCAAGGCCAGGCTGGACCCTCCAAAGCAGACATCAGGCTATTGAAGGGTGACCATGAAAATTGTGGCGTTTTACGTGGAAACTGTCCTTCAGCCCAGGGGCAGCAGGACCAGCCAGGGCCCTTGACAGAGAAGGTCCGGATGGCCTCCAAGGGCTGGAGTCCCCAGGCCGGATCCCGCTGACCCTGCGTCCCTGGCAGCTGTAGGCACTAGCCCTGGTGCACGCGCCCCCCTCGGCCTGCGGCACTGCAGACCTCGCGTGCACACTCGTCCCCCACTCAGACCTGGACGCCCGTCTGTGTGCACGGCCCCCCGCGCGCCCCGCCCCCACGGCGCTGCAGACCTCGCGTGCACACTCATCCCCCACTCGGACCTGGACGCCTGTCTGTGTGCACGGCCCCCCGCGCGCCCCGCCTCCACGGCGCTGCAGACCCCTGCGTGCACACTCGTCCCCCACTCGGACCTGGACGCCCGTCTGTGTGCACGGCCCCCCGCGCGCCCCGCCCCCACCGTGCAGCCCTGCTCACCTGTGCACCCTCCCGTGTGTGCATGGTCACCCCTCCCCGCACACGTGCACACACGGGCTCCCACAGGCTGCACAGCCCTCCCCCACCACGCCTGGGCAGCTCCCTGAGAGGGCCCTTCCCGCCGCGGCGCTGTCAGGGAGCTCCGTGCGGTGGCTGCAGTGGAGCCTGCACCCAGTGACCCTGGAGGCCCCTGTGGCCCAGAGGCCAGGCTGGGGTGTGGGACCCCTGAAAGGTAGCACCCCGCAACAGAGCTCTGGATCGGCCAGCAGCCTGCCCCCAGCCTCAAGCAGAGGCCCTGTGCTGCCTCTGCTCCACCCCCAAGGGCGCCTTTCTGCCCTCCAGGGTCCCGCTGCCACCCACCGCTGAGCCTTTGCCCTTGCGCCCCATGGGGACAGCTCTCTCTTCATCGTCTAACTGCTGTGCGTCTTGCGGGTCTCAGGCCAAGGAAGATGGGCTCAAGTGTCCCTGTGAGGGACTCTTCTAGAACCAGCTGGTATCGCCCTTCTCGGCGTGCGGCCTTTTGTGGTTAGGCAGTTCTGAGTTACCTGATGGAAGCCCGCGTCCAAGGCAGGGCTGAGGACGAACCGTGCCCGTGGGTTCACATGGCACCCCCAGTGCCGGGCACACGGCAGGCGCTTAGTCACAGGTCGCGGAAGGAAGGACAGACGGTCCACCCCACATTCTGCCGGCACGTGGAGGCGAGGCGAGGGCACAGGACATTCAGAACTCTGCCGGGAATCAGGGCGAGGGTTGCCTTCAGGGCAGCGGGTCTCCCAGGTAAAAGCGGGCAGAGCACGCTGCTCTGCTGGGCCTGGTCTGGTGAGTGTGGCAGTCAGCATGGCGGTGCACAGCGGGGGCCGGGAGGCAGCTTCGCAGAGTCTGTCTGGCACTGCCCAGGGAGAGGCCAACGTGACCGTCCTGTGTCTGCGAGGCAGATGTGTCCTGGGTGGTGCTGCAGCCATTCATCCGTCCCACATTTAGTAGCAGTGACCAGGCATGCTCCCCTGGGAAAGACATGCCTTCGCTGGTGTGAGTGAGTTCAGGGGAGGAGCTCTAAGGGGGTGGAAGAACCCCTAATACTGCTTTAATGTTCAAAGAAGTCTTCTCCAAAGAAGGGCCATTTAGACTAGGCCTTGAAGGATGCCTAGGAGTTCGCTAAAAGATTTCCAGAAGAGGTGACATTTGGGCCGTGTCATGAGGGATGCAAAAAACTCCCCAAGAAGGCAAGAGTGGAAACATCTTTTCTGGACACTGGGTTCTCTCTAGGGGCTCCTGTAGGCCATCATGCCAGTAAGACCAAGTACACCTGGGCCCCGCTTGTCCATGCCGGCCTCTCCTATCACCCAGTTTGTGACTGAATGCAAGAGAGCCCCTCAGTTGCCCTGTTCTGAAGCGATGCGAATTGTCCCAGTGGGTGTGTGTGCTCAGCACATAGCAAGTGCTCAGCCGAGTGGGATCTCAGATTCATGCAGTTAGTCCAATTTGGGGCCACGCCTAGGGCAGGACATCTCTCCTTAGGGCCTCCTGCTTGCATACCCCCAGTGACAGGCACTCACTCCCTTGCAGGTAGCTCTTAGCCCTTCCAGACCCAGCAGTGGTTTCAGAAGATGACTGGGGCCTTGTCAGTCCCACTACATTGGCTGGGACTAAACCAAGCAGTCAGGTTTGGGGGGCTGGGAGAGGCCTGATGGGGAAGAGGCTGCCTACATTTCAGCCCATACCTGCCCAGCCCAGCCTCCAGGGACGGCTTTATTCTACCCAGTCTCCCGGAAAGCATCAAAGCTGAGAAAAGGTTCTTATAAGTTTACTGGGGCATTGAGGGGGGCAGGAGACATTATAGGGTGGGAATTGATCTGGCGAGGGGTGTGTGTGCCAGGCCAGCACTTAGAGAACCCGCTGGCCCACTGGCATTGGGTCTGGGGCAACGGAGACTCAAGCTCATTGAGAATGAGGACTCTGGAATCCAGGCTCCACCATGCGCTAGCTGCCGACTTCGGACAAGTCACTGCACGCCTTCGCCTGTTTCCCTACTGTAAATGGATAGCACCTTTTTTGTAGAGCTGTTGTAAGGTTTAAATACATTGATATATGCAAGGTACTTGGAACTGGGCCTAGACCACAGCAGGGCTGTATAAGTGTCCACTATTGTCTTGAAGAGATGGGGTCCCACTATGTTGCCCAGGTTGGACTCGAACTCCTGGGCTCAAGCAATCCTCCCACTTCAGCCTCCCGAGTAGCTATATTGTTGTTTTGTTATCTGCAATAAGGTGAAAGAAGCTAACGTGCTTGCTCTGCCAGGTGGGGTGAGGGGCACGGCGGAGGAGGAGGTGCCGCAGGAGCAGCCACTAAGCACCAGGCTGCAGGAGCCGCTGGGGACAGCCCCGGCCCCTGCTGTGGGCAAAGACCAAACACTGGCCGGGTGCTCGGGCACACGCTGCGTCCCGAGCCAGAGACGAGGACGCAGGCCTACAGGAGGGTGTGGGTCTGAAGCCCTGCGGGCGGGCCGGCGGGCGGTGGGGGCAGGGTGTAGGAGGGGGCGTGGAGGGAAACTGCCCTGTGCACACCCAACAAAACTCCAGAGCCGGCTCTGAGCTCCATCCAGCCCTAGGGCAGGGCAGGTCTGACTTTGACCTCCCAAAGTCAGAGTCAGGAGGAAGGGTGGGAGGAGCGACACCTTCTCCCACCAATGATTTAATAATAAATGTCACTGATAGAGTATTAACCATGGACCAGGTGCTGGCTAAATGTCTCCACAGCTGCAGAGATAGTGACCCTCATACCCATATCACAGGTGTGGAAACTGAGGCCCAGAGAGATAAAGGGACTTACTCTGGTTCACACAGGCAGCACAGGGCTGGCATTGGAACCCAGGCCCAGGACCACAGGATGACAACTTCACAGGGTCCCACCTCCCCTCACTGGGCCCCAGCCCTGGAGCAAAGGGAACAGCCAGGCCTGGGTGAAAATCCCAGCTCCGCCCTGGGCAGCCCGAGGGCCTCGGTCTCCTCCTCGTCCATGGGCCTCACAGCCCCTGCCTTGTGAAGGCTAATGCTGGACACACACTAATGGTGTGTGCTGCACAAAGCCGCTCGGGCCACACTTCCCCAGGAAGCCGCCCTGCTGGCTCCCGTCCGCCTGGTGGGCTGGCGGCTCCCTGGCCATCCCCTCAGCCCGGCCGCCTCAGGTCGCACTCACTGCTGCGCCCCCAGGACAAGCAGTCGGTGCTCACTCGACATCTGATGCAAGACACATGGCCAGACACACATGGGTTCAAATCCAGGACCAGAGCCTCACCTCTCTGAGCCTCAGTTTACTCATCCATCAAATGGGGCCAACAGCACAGCCGCTGGGTAGCTTTTGTAAGGACCAGCCAGCAAAGCTCTAGCGCACAGTAGGTACTCAACCACACGATGCTGGTCCTCATCAGCTCTGCACTTGCCCTGCCTCCCTGCGGCTCCTGTCACTGAGGACACCCTGTCACTGGGGACGCGATTGTGGTGCACCTGCTGTGTGCTCAGGGAGCGCCTGCCTCCCCGCCCGCTGGGCGCTGGGCAGCGGGGAATGTGGGTGGGGCCGCCCTGCCCCTCTGCCACCGCTGCTGGACAGAGGCCTCAGTGTGGAGCTGCCCGGGGCCTTTCTTGGCCCAACCCATGACTGGCCGTCTGGGAATGCCGCCCATTATCCGGCCCACACAGCACAAAGGGCCACGCCGCGCGGGGGCGGCGCCCGCCATGAGTGCACGGGACTGCGGTCCCCTCCCCGCCGGCCAGGCCGCTGACCACAGAGGGCAAGGACCCGCGGAGTCGGCAAAGGGCATCGCTGACATGCAGGAATGAGAACCATTTCCTCCAGGCACACAGGGACACAAAGAGGACAGAAACGACCCAGGGGCTGGACTCCCACAGGCGAGCACAGGCCGCTACTCCTGGCCCCGAAACCAGACCCTGAAGGCCGCCCCCGGGGTGGCAGCCAGGGGAGGTGGCAGTGGGAACGCCCAGAGCCCAGAAGGACGCCCCTAGAATGCAAAGGGGGAGGACCCCCTTGCTCCACGACGCCGGTAGTGTGGCGCGGCCCGTGGGGAAACGGCAACAGAGAACCTGTGGCTCCAGCCCAGCTGTCCGTAACGTGAGCACACTGGCGTGGGGGCTGCCATGTCGCCTGCCAGCGCTGCCACCGGAGGGTCACCCCCCTTGGGCCACACCAGTGGGATGTGGTGGCAGTGACAGGAGATCCAGTGTGGGGGGGAAGGGGACAGGGTACCTGGCGGGGGGGCTGTCCTGGGGTCCGGATGAGCGAGTCTGGAGCCCACATGGCTCCTCTCAGGGAGTCTGGGGAGAGGAGCCCCCGGTTCCAGAGCCGGAGGGTCAGCAGCTACCACATCCATGACGCGCCGGCACTGTGACGCGTGGCTGTCTCCACCAGCACAGCAGCCCCAGGAGATGGAGTATGTTCCCCTTTTCCAGATATGGAAACTGAGGCATAAAGGAGCAGTGGTGCCACGTGGTCATGCAGAAGGATAGGGTCAGAGCTGGGCCAGGAACTCAGGTGTCTCAACTCCAAAACCTGCCTCTCAGGGTTGCTCCCAGGGGAAATGAGGGTCAAGCCCAGAGCTGCAGTGACAGCTCCTGGCACTAACCAGGCCGGTGGCTGGCCTGCTAAGCTGTTTCCAGCACCTTCCTTGCGATAAGGCAGTGCTCAAGGAGGCAGCCATCAGCAGCATTTCCTGCAGGGCAAACGTGCTCGAGGCCAGGCCCAGGCTGGGGGGGGCAGGAGCCCCTTCCTCCCAGTGCAGCCCTGGCCCCACTGTTGTTTTTTCCAATTGAAGAAGAAAAACATTTCCTCCTCCTCCTCCCAGCTCTGCCTGGGCAGCAGAGCCTGAGACAGGACGGGGCGGGGTGGGGAGCCCAGGCCCACCCTCCCTGGGCCCGCCTAGCCACTGACCACTGGGCGTTCGCACCAAGGACCTGCCCCTGCCTGGAAATTTGGGAAACCTTCAACACTTCCCAACTTTCCCAAATTCCGGGCATTTTTATACCACCTGGATTATGACCTATCTCATATTTGCCTTTAATGTACATTTTTAAGCCTTCATTAAATGCACTGATGGAGGGAGCTTCACACCTTTGTTGTACTGGAAAACCAGTCCCACTTGTCAAACCTGAAAGCAACTGCAAATAGAAAAGAAAGAAGTGCTGGGTAAGTTCTAGAATGCTGATGCCAACAGCCCCGAGCTTGAGACGGAGCTTGCGACCTTCTCTCTATTAAAAAGGGACAATAACAAATGTTACAGAGTCATTAAGGACATGTTAGCCCCAAACCCAGACCTTTTCTGTGATAAAATCAGAAGACGGGAAGGAAAACGGAAAGGGCGGGGCTCTGGTGAGATGGGTGGCTGATGTTCCAGGCTGGTTGGCCGATCCTGAGCTATAATACCACCCACCCCTGCTCCTTGCTGTCACCCATCTCCTCTTGGTTCCCTCCAAAATCCCGTCTGGGAGCACACCCCATCGCATCGTGGCAAGGCCAGGGAGCTGTGGGATTATTTGTTCCTTCATTTGTTCATTCTACCCCTAGTTGTCAGCATCTCCCCGCCCAGCCAGGGGTGTGTGGCGGTTGCCACCGTGACCCACGTGGCCCAGTTGCGTCCCAGATAATGTATAGAGGGAAGAAAGCACAGGATCTGGAGAAAGACCTGGGTTCGAGTCCTCACCTTGTCTGTGAAATGGGCCTGAGGACCCAGCCTGGCAGCAAGGACGGCGTAGGGTCCTGTGGGCCGCGGCTGGGCACGGGACTTAGCCCTGTGGACACTGGCTCCGCTAGCCACCATGGGGCTCAGGCCAGGAAGTGGGCCCTGGTCTGTTGCAACCCTCCACCCCCTCCAGCTCGAGCATGGGCTGCAGGGGACATTTCTCTCCACAAGGGGAGAGAAACCAGTGTTTGCCAAGTGCCTGTGAAGCGCTTGCTATGTTACCTTATGCTGTATTCTCCAATCTCAACCCACCAGCGGCAGGTGTGCTATTATGACTGTCCTTGTTTTACAACTAAGGAAACTGAGGCTCAGAGAGGATGAGTGCCTTGCCCAAGGCCACACAGCACTGCTCACATCCCTTTTATTTTGGAAAACTTGGACTCTGGATCCTTACCTGACCCCAAAGGTCCCTAGCCGGAGGCAGCTCCCGAGCCTGCCTGTTCAGCTTGGCAGGGAGTTTGTGTCCCCAGTGCCCAGAACCAGCCACGTGCAGGTCTGAGTTGAGCTGACACAGAGCAGTATCCTCAAGGCTCGGTGGGGGGAGCTGCAGGATGTGGCAAGATGAGCTGGAGAGAGGAAGGAAGGAAGGAAGGAGGGAGGGAGGGGTGAGAGAGGGAAGGGGTGGGGATAGGGAGGGAGAGAGAGAGGGAGGGGGACAGAGAGAGACACACACACAGACAGAAAGTGGACAGGGAGGGCGAGGAGACTGGGAGAGAAGGAGACAGAGAGAGAAAGCAGGAGAACAAGCAGCCAGACAGAAGCAGTGGCAGGGTGGGGGAAGGCCAGAGAAAGACAAGATGGGCAGGAGACAGACAGATGGGTGGACACAGGGAAGGGGCGCTGAGGAGGGCTGGGAGGAGGAGCGTTAAGGCAGGCCCCAGGCACCCCTGCTGGGCTCCCCAGTCTGCTGGCAGGACATGGGCCCTCCCTACCTGGAGATGGAGGCAGGGACATGAGTCCTATCGGACAGTCCCCTGAGCAGCCCTGGGCCTGGGTGGATGGGGCACCAGGAAGCGGGCCTCCAATTTCCTGCAGCTGAGCACCCCTGGCCATCAAAGCCCTGGCCAGACCCAGGGATGAGGGGTAGGAACCGGCAGGACGGAGGGCAGGAAGAGGAGGGCGTCATGGGTAAAGGAAGTGGGGCGGCTGCAGGCCCAGCCTTCTCTGCCTGCCCCATGGCGCACATGCCCCTGGCCCTTCCTTCCTTGTCAGGTGGGAAAGTGGAAAGTGAGGTGAGACCATTCTCAGACTGCCAGCCACCAGGCACCATGTGGCAGCTGAGGGCCTCCTGGGAGACCCCGTTTGAAAGACTGGCTTTCAAACTCTGTAGCTCTGCCCCTGTGAGCTGGCAGGTGCCAGAGCCATGTCCTCTCTCCGTTTTCCTGACTTCTGTGTCTGAGCCCTGAGCACTGGTCCTGCAGTCCCTCCACTTGTAAACCCCTTTTATGGGACTGGGGCATGAGGCGCAGATCAAGGCCAGGTCTAGGGGGCCTGGCTGGCCCTGGGGGTGCCTTGGCCAGGGGTGGAGGGTGAGAGACGGTGAGCACGAGATGGGCAGCGCCAGGGAGGGACAGGAGAGATACAGGGTGTGAGGGGAGGAGGCCGGAGCCATGGACCATGGACGGAGGGACAGGGTGCCGGGGACAGCAAGGGGAAGTGAGAGAGAGAATGAGGGCTGCGGTGGAGACAGAAGGCAACTGGGAGTCAGAGGGAGGGAAGGAGAACTAGAACTAGAGACCGAGAAAAGGAGAGACTCAACCCACGGAAGGGTGCAGAGACGCACAGAGACACAGACAGGAGAGAAACGGAGGAGAGCAAACAAGCGGGAGTGAGGCAGGCCGAGCGGCCAAGTGAGAGGAAAGAGCCAGAACTGGGGACCGAGGCGCAGGCAGGCCCGGGGGAGCGCGGGCCGCGCAGGAGGCGCTGGAGGGCGCGGGCCGTGCGGGCCGTGCGGGGCGGGAGCTGGGGAGGGCCGGGGATGCGGCGGCGGGCGGGCGCGCGGGGGCGGGGCGCGAGGGCGTGTCCGCCGCGGGGCCGCCCCCGCCCCGCCCCCGGGCTGCGCGGCGCTGCCGAGCCCGGCCGGGGCGCCGAGGCTGGGGGCGGCTGGCGCGGGCAGGAAGCGCCTCGCGGCCCGGGCCCGCCCCCGCCTCCTGCGGCCTCCGGGCTCCCGGCTCCGGCTCCCGGCCGCGCCGCGCCCCATGCACTCGCCGCGCCGCGCAGCCCGCGCACGCCCGGATGGCTCGTCGCGCCGCGGGCGGCGCACCCCGTAGCGCCCGGGCCGCCGCGGCCAGCCCCCTGCCGCCGCGCCCGCCATTCCGGACCCCGCCGCGCCCGCCCGTGCCCCCGCGGGGCCGGCGGCCGCTGCCGCTGCTGCTGCTGCTGCTGGGGGCGGCGCGGGTCGGCGCCCTGGAGGTGCAGCGCCGGTTCCCCTCGCCCACGCCCACCAACAACTTCGCCCTGGACGGCGCGGCGGGGACGGTGTACCTGGCGGCCGTCAACCGCCTGTACCAGCTGTCGGGGGCCAACCTGAGCCTGGAGGCCGAGGCGGCCGTGGGCCCGGTGGCCGACAGCCCTCTGTGTCACGCGCCGCAGCTGCCCCAGGCCTCGTGCGAGCACCCGCGGCGCCTCACGGACAACTACAACAAGATCCTGCAGCTGGACCCGGGCCAGGACCTGGTGGTCGTGTGCGGCTCCATCTACCAGGGCTTCTGCCAGCTGCGGCGCCGGGGCAACATCTCTGCCGTGGCCGTGCGCTTCCCGCCCGCCGCGCCGCCCGCCGAGCCTGTCACCGTGTTCCCCAGCATGCTGAACGTGGCGGCCAACCACCCGAACGCGTCCACCGTGGGGCTGGTGCTGCCGCCGGCCGCCGGCGCGCGGGGCAGCCGCCTGCTCGTGGGCGCCACGTACACCGGCTACGGCAGCGCCTACTTCCCGCGCAACCGCAGCCTGGAGGACCACCGCTTCGAGAACACGCCCGAGATCGCCATCCGCTCTCTGGATGCGCGCGGCGACCTGGCCAAGCTCTTCACCTTCGACCTCAACCCCTCCGACGACAACATCCTCAAGATCAAGCAGGGCGCCAAGGAGCAGCACAAGCTGGGCTTCGTGCGCGCCTTCCTGCACCCGGCAGCCCCGCCGCCCGGCGCGCCGTCCTACGCGTACCTGGCGCTCAACAGCGAGGCGCGCGCGGGCGACAAGGAGAGCCAGGCGCGGAGCCTGCTGGCGCGCATCTGCTTGCCCCGCGGCGCCGGCGGCGACGCCAAGAAGCTCACCGAGTCCTACATCCAGCTGGGCTTGCAGTGCGCGGGCGGCGCGGGCCGCGGCGACCTCTACAGCCGCCTGGTGTCCGTCTTCCCGGCGCGAGAGCTCCTCTTTGCGGTCTTCGAGCGGCCCCAGGTGGCCCCCGGGGGCCGCGCGGCTCCGGCCGCGCTCTGCGCCTTCCGCTTCGCCGACGTGCGAGCCGCCATCCGCGCCGCGCGCACCGCCTGCTTCGTGGAGCCGGCACCCGACGTGGTCGCGGTGCTCGACAGTGTGGTGCAGGGCACCGGGCCGGCCTGCGAGCGCAAGCGCAACATCCAGGTACGCTTTGATGGTGGGGCGCGGGGGACTGGCCCAGGCACCCGCAGAGTGCAGGTAACCAGGTGGATTGTGAGCTGAGGAGGTCACAGGTGTGAGCGTGAGTGGGCCCAGATGTGCGTGTGCAAGGACCCAGGTGTGCACACGAGGATACAAGTTTACCCCAAGGGGTACTACTGGCGCCTGTATACCCCAGGTGGGTACTTTTGGGGACTCAGTGAGTGCTGCGTTACAGGTGCACATACCTAGGTATACTGGGAGGGGTCCAAGTTGCCCAAATACGTGGGCGTTAGCTGAAGAGCCTCGAAGGTGGGCATACAGCCCAGGTGTGCGCACGCGGGTTGCAGGTGCATGCTGAGTGCACGGGAAGTTCATGCATGCCTAACAAAGGGTGTGTCGGGGACGGCCGTGTCAGCCTGTCAGAGCTACCACTGCACACTGGCAGATGTGTGCATGGGTGTGGCGGGTGTGCAGGGAGGCACACAGGTGTGCACCTGGGTCCTGCAGATGCAGAGGGGCAGCGGAGTGGACGTAGCGGGGCATGTGTTCCCCACCCGTGTGCCAGCAAGCTGGGGCCTGCGGGAGCGCAGGCCAGACGGGTGCTGTGGCAGTGCTGCTGCCACGGGCGGCCGGGGTGTGCAGCTGGAGGTCTGTGGCAGGGGACACAGATATTTGGGAACCACTAGGTACTCTGGGGAGGCTGCATGGTTGGCAAACAGGTGTTTCCCTGAGGCCAACTTTCATTCACTTGTTCAACAAATATTTCCTGAGCACTTAGCAGGTACCAGGCATGGGGATGGGGGGGGGGGGGTCCGTAAACAGAAACTGTGGAGTACCTGCTAAATTCATGACTCAGTTCTCAGAATAATCCTCCAACGTAGGCTCTATTCTCATCTGCATTATACAGATGAAGAAATAGGCACAGAGAGGTTAAGTAACTTGCTCAAGATCACACAGCTGAGAACTGGCAGAAGTGGGCTTTGAACCCAGGCTGTCTGGCCTCAGCATCTGTGTCCTTAATGCCGAGCCTTTGCTGCCTTCTGGACACGGAGCTTACTGTGGGGGGAGGGCGGTGCAGGAGCCCCTGGCAGCTGAGGTGGGCAGATTGCCAGAGAATGGGAGAAGGTGGACATGGGTTATGGGGCAGGAGAGGACTGTGGGGCTCAGGGAGGCCCACGGAGTGGCCAGAAAGGCTGGGGCCAGGTGTCTGAGGCTGGGTTGGGCAGAGGCAAGAGGACCCAGTTGGGGGGTGAGTGTGTGTGTTGATCTTGGGTGGCATGACACAGGGGTGCAGAGGGGATAGGGTACAGTTCCCCTCAAGGGAGTCCACCAGGAAAGGATCATGGGAGCATCGGCCCTGGCAGGTGGGTCTGTTGGTCCCCAATTGTCACCTTGAGGAATGAGGTTCTGAAATACCCTGGGCTTTTGCCCGCTCTCCACGCTGGCCTGCGTCTGGGGGGCCCATTTCAACTCCACAACTTGCCATTCCCCTCGGGAGCCCGGTTCTCCCTCAGCCAGATGCCGGACTCAGCCTCCTCCTGTGACCACGGAGCCTTCCCGAGGCTGGGTCCTGGTCCTCAGGCTGTGCGAGACCCCCAGGAGATGAACACTCCCCAGGGGCGTGCCCGACTGGGGGCTTTGAGAAAACCAGATTGCTTCTCCCAAGGTTGGGCTCCCAGGACTGCCCACCGCCCTGCGGGCCGCACTGCCGAAAATGGGCGGCAGTGGGTGCGCAGGGCAGACTGCCCAAGGGAGCAGCCCCCCAGGGCCCCGGTCGGCCGGCTGCCCAGGCAGGGCCCGGGCGTCCGCCACTCCCCTCCAGAGCCACATCCCCAGCAAGGCTGGCTGGGCGCGGGGAGCTCAGGAGAAGAGCGGAGTCGGCCTCCGCGCTGCAGCCCCCGCCCAGTGGAGGGACGGTCCTGCGGGGCCGGGCGCAGGCCTGGGCACCCCGTGGCCGTCCTCGAGCAGTTCCAGGCCCCGTGTAGGCCCCAGGTGTCAGCTGATCTGTGCCATGCGTCAGGCCAGGCCAGGCTCCCCCTCCCCCTCTGCCAAGAGCCATCCTGGTTCCCACGGTCCCTTGTCCCCAGCCTGGCCTGGTGCAGTGACTCACCCTGCTGAGGAGGCTGGGCTCCCCTCTCCCTGTGGCAGCAGGGCCTCTCCAGGGATGCAGCCCCAGCGGCAGAGTGGCCCCAAGGCCAGGCAGATTCCCAGCTGAGGCCATCCTCTGAGGCCTCGCCAGTCACCTTCCATGTGTGCTCCACACTTGTGTTCCTCCCATGCTGGGGACAGGGCCAGTTCCGCTTGGCGGTGTCCCCAGAAGTGCCGAGGCCCTGGGGTCTGGGCCGGTAGCACGGGGGCGTGTGAGGCAGTGACCTTTATTCTTGCTGCAGGCTGTTGCCAGCTGCCCAGCTACAGGTTAAAAACTTAGACTTCGCATCAGACTGCCTGGTTCAAGTCCTACTGTGTCATTTCCCAGCTGTGTGCCCTTGAGCAAGTAACTTCTCTGGGCCTCAGTTTCTTCATCTGTGAAGTGGGGCCAATGAAAATCAATACTTATGCAAAGGGTTGTTTTAGGGACCAAACGAATTCGTCATTGCAAAGCACTGGTACCTGGTGCACAGTCAGGACCAGGTAGCTGTCAGCTGTTCTTGTTGTTGCTACTCTAGGGGACAGTACTAGCATGGTTCTGGGCTTGGTCCCAGATAGCGAACAGGGACCCAACTTGGCTTGTTCTGCAGCAGTGAAGACCCCACCGTCTCCTACCCCTAGCCCCAGTTGGATACCTCCGAAGACTAAGCCCTGCTGTGCGCCCAGCCCCATGCTGTGTGCTGGGGCCCGATGGTCACTCACTTTGCTTCTGCTCCTGTTGGCTGCAGGTGAGCAGAGGACGACGGATGTGTGGCCAGCATGTGCTGGCCTGTCCAGCACGGTGCTGCGCCGTGAGGGAGCGCGGGCAGAGCGGGTCTGGAGGCCGCCCGAGGCATCCGGGGAAGCTGGTGGGCGAGCAGCGGGTAGCCGGGGAAGCCGGCAGGAGAAGAGGAAAGGGTCTGGGCAGGGAACAGCCCGCGCCAAGGCCTGGAGGCGGCGTGCAGCGAGGCAGGCAGGAGGAAGTGGAGGCTGGCGCGGCCCGGCCGCTGGAGCAGGAGAAGGCGGGCGCGGGTGGGCTGTACTGCGGCGTCTGGACTTTATCCTGGGGACGCGGCGCCACGAAGGCTTTTAGGCCGAGGAGTGACGGGTTCTCAGTGAGCACCTCAGTTTCCTCCTCTGCAGAATGGGAATGCTAGTAAGTTCTACCTCATAGAGCCCTGTGGGGATTAGATGAGATGATACATGGGAAGCTCTTAGTAGAGTGCTCTGCACGCGTGTTTGTAATTACTGCAGTTATTTTAATATGATTTTTGGGAAGTCCCTAGGTAGCCAGTAAGAAGGAAATACGGAGACAGGGAGGGCGGTTGGGGGAGTCTGGTGCCACCTTCAGGAAGCGATGCAGTCGCTTGGGCTTGGTTGCAGGCACTTCTTGAGCACTTCCTGTGCTGGGGGCCGGGCTGGCCTTGTTCCCTGAGGGCACAGAGGGTAGCAGGCGGGCTCTGGGCAGGTTCAGGGGCTGGACGCAGCCCCAGCGGTGGGGGACCGACAGCGGGAGGGGCCGAAGTCTGCCAGAGTTGGGCCCAGCAACAGGATAGAGGTCGGCGCCCCTGGGGTGAGGAATGGGGGGGGGTGCCTCTGGGGAGAGCATGAGTTTGGTCTGAGGGTGCCAGGAGCCTAGAATCCTTCGCCCCCCCCCCCATCTTGCCTGCGCTCTTGGCACTGGGCGGTCTGTGTGGGGCTGCACATGGTGACAGGACCCTGCCTTTCCCTCTGGCCCCAGGGCTGCCCGACCTGCCAGCAGGAGGCTCAGCCAGGCCCTGGAAACCCAGCCTCCTGCTCCTGCCAGGAGGAGCTCTTAATGACCCCCGGGCCAGCCAGGATCCCTCAAGCCGCCCACGGATGCAGGGCTCAGTCTGGGTGGCCTCCAACGGTCCATGCACCTGGCAGGATGTGCCCTCTGCCCTCCACCTGTAGGGCAGTGAGACCCCCCAGCATGCAGGGGAGTTGCTGCTGAGGTGCCAGTTCGAGGCCGGAGCTCCTCGCCCCGCCCTACAGGGCCCCAGCTTTGCCCCGCCTGCTCAGCACACTTGGGGCTGTTGGAAACTGAGAGAAAGGAGCGAAGGCCCCGGCTGCATCGCGCGTCACTGGGCTCCCTTTGCCCAGCTCACAGCCCACAGCCCGTCTGGGGTGCGAGCAAATCGGGAAGCCAGCACATGCTATCGATGGGGGAAACTGAGGGACGTGGTCACCCAGCAAGGTCCGAGAAGGCTGAGTCTAACTTCCTTACCCAGATCTGTCTCCTCAACCTTTGAAAGACCACAATATGCGCATTTTTACATTTTTGCGAGAGAAGGAGAGAAGGTCCCAGGCTGGAATGTGGTGTCTCGATCCTAGCTCATTGTGATGTGCAACTCGTAGGCTCAAGCGATCCTCCCGCCTCAGCCTCCCAGGTAGCACGCCACCATGCCCAGCTGAGTTCGTTCATGTGTTTAGAGACAAGGTCTCACTATGTTGCCCGGGCTGGTCTTGAGCTCCCAGCCTCGAGCAGTCCTCCCTCTTTGGCCTCTCAAAGTGCCAGATTACAAGTGTGAGCCACTGCCACCTGGCCAATATTTATATTTCTAAAACAAAAGGAAAAGTGACAGGCAAATGTCAATGCTGCTTTTTCTAGGTATCTTTTTATAGTAAAGGTAGAAAAAAAGCAGTTTTTAACTGGCATGCGGTGGGTGGGTGCACGTCGTCAAGAAGGCATTTTTTGTACCAATTTAAGGGCTTAGATGCCAGGTGGGGGTGGAGGGAGAGAGCTTTCGAGAAGGAGTTTACATTCGGGTTTGGGCTGGGGACAGGGAGTGAACTCCCCACAGCCAAGGGTGCCAGCAGGGACGCTCGTTCGGTGGGATTTAGGAGGGGCGGTCCCGGCAAGGCTGGCCGGGATGACCTTCTAGCCGGGAGAGACAGATGGGGCTTGGGCCAGGAGACGGTGTCAGCCTGTCTCCCAGGGGTGACGCTGAGTCCTGTTCTGCTTATGGGCTGAGTGACCCAAGACCAGCCATCTGCCCTCTCTGGGCCTTGTGCTTTCTCATTAGAAAGCAGGGCCAGTGCCTCCCTCCAGGGACGCGGGGAGGCTGAAGCCTTACATGCAGTGCCCAGGGAGTGGCAGGTGGAGGTGAAGCGAGGAGGGAGAAGTGTGCTCAGTCTCTGGCCCGGCCGCCCGGCAGGGAGCCCTGGGAGAGGAGCGCCGGCCCTTGGAGGAGAGCAGATGCACAGGGCAGCGGCGAGGGTGCGTCTGGGGCTGCCCGCCCGCCCGGCAGTGCTCAGAGGCGGGACGGCGGGCTGAGATGGCAGAGGGGCCTGGGGTCGGGCTGAGGGGTCCGGCCCGCGGGTGTCTGGCAACCGTGAGTGGCGTGAGGAGCGAGCAGGCCGGCTCCGGCCCAGTAGACACCAGCGCTGCGCGCGCCAGCTGGGCAGCGCGCTGGGGGCACTGCGCAGGCCCCTGCGCGTTGGGTCTCGTGGACGCCCCTCGTCAGGCGCTGTCGCTGTTCCAGGTGACGCATGGGGAAACTGAGCTCTGGGGGCGGATGTTACTCGCCCTGAGCCACACAGCTGGCTGGCGGGAGCGCGGTGCGCAGCCCGGCTGGCTGGCTGTGAGCTCTGCCGGGAGTCCCGCGGTCCCTCTCCGCTGGGCCCTTCGCACCAACGCCCCTGCGGTGGCTCAGCCCCGGAATGGCTGAGGCCGGCGGGGCGTCTGCAGAGGCCGAGCCATAATGTGGGGTCCGGGGCTGGCTGGGGCAGCCTCCTGAGCAAGTCGGGCAGGCAGGAAGCACCTGGCGCATGTGGCCGGGGGCAAGTCTCTTCGCTTCTCTGGGCCTCCATTTCCCCATCTGCACGGTGGGTCGGCACAGGCCGGTTGAGTCGGCTCCCGCACCATCACCGTCTGCAGAGTCTGCGTTGCACACCCGCGGGTACCGTTTCCGTGGAGATTAAGGAACGGGCGGGTTCCTGATTGCTGCAGTGAGAACAGGAACACAGTGAGACGGGGCAAATGGCAGGTGCTCCCTTCCTCTCTCTGGGCCTCAGTTTCCCGACCTGCGTTGAGTTGGGCTGTGGAGTGGCCAGGAAGCCCTCACTCTGGCACCAGAACTGCCCCAGTTGCACCGTTGCTACTGTTACTGTTGTTTCTTGAGAACTTACCCTGTGTCAGCCCTTTGCAAAGGCACTTTGCATATAGTATGTCTTTTAATCCCCCAGAAAGGGAATGAGATGAGTGTTATTCCCAGTCTACAGAAGGGGAAATGAAGGCCCAGAGAGGTTACGTGGCTTGCCTGAAGTCACACAGCGGGTAAAGATCGGAGTGGTCATCTGGCTCCTTGTCACCTCTGCTCCCTGGGTCCCCCAGAAACACTGATTGAAGGGGCATGAGCCAAAGGGGCTGGGATGGGGTGAATGGACCCATTTTAAAGGTGGGGAAACTGATGCCCAGGGAATTTCTGCCCCTGCTGGGGCTGCTGTGGGCACTGAGGGCTTCTCAGCATGGTCCTGAGCTGGGGTCGGGCCCCCAGGTGTGAGCTCCTGCCCCTGGGCCTGCAGCTGTCTCCACCCTCGCACACCGGAGTCCAGCACCTCCTTGGCAACATCTGTTGCCTGTCTGGGCTTCTAGCAGAGTCCTGCCGGAGGGTTCTGTAGGGTGTAGGGCTGTGCAGAGGCGGGGGTGGAGGACTGAGCTGTGTTCACGACAGGCCCCAATAAGGACCAGTCAGACCCTGCCCCTACCCTCCAGGAGCCCCCAGAACGATCAGGGAGGAAGTCGTGGCAGCAGACATGCTACACCTAGTGCTGCACTCTGGCAGCCTCGTCAGAGGGAGTCCGGGAAGGCTTCCTGGAGGAGGGGATGTTGGAGCAGAAATTTGACTGATGGGTCTGGGGACAGCATTCTAGGCAAAGGACACGGCGGGGGCCCAGGCCCGGAGATGTTGGGACGTGGCTTGGGCAGCAGACAGGGATGAAGCCGAGCGTGTGCCGGGCCTTGCTGCAGGCCAAGGGTTTGGACGCTGTCCTGTGAGCTGCGAGCAGCCAGCAAGGCGTTTGGGGAGGAGCAGACATCGCTGATCTTGTTCTGGAAGGGACCCCGTGGCTGCTGTCCCGAATTAGTCCTGCCAGGTCCCAGCAGGACCCACAGACAGAGGCTCTCACCCAGAGCCCCCATGGAGGCTGGGCCAGGTGCCTCCCGAGGGCCTCTCCGGCTCTGACAACGGTGTGGGGATTGCCATGGAAACCAGCCGGTCCCCAAGTAAGGACAGGCCCAGAAAGTCTCCGAGTGCCAGCCACGTGGACTTGGATCCTGGCTACCCCGAGTGCTGCTGTTTTCTTCCTTCCAAAGGCCATGTTTGGGCCCGGCCGAACCAACAGGCCGTCCAGACGGGCGTGCGCCGCCCACTCGCTGACACTCGATGCTGCCAGGATCTGCCGGCCGGCGAGGCCTCCCCCATCCACTGTCCTCCCCCCTGAAACTCGATAAATCTCTGCCGGAGGAGGGAGGAAGCTGGCGGCTCCATTACGAGGCCCTGCAAGGCCCCAGTGGGGCGTTAATCACGAGCACTTTGTGCCTGATCGGTAAATAATGGGGCGGGCGGAGGCCCTGGCGTGGAGGCCCTGGCGTGGAGGCGGCGGGAGAAGAGCCTGGCAGGGCTGGGCCGCCACCCCGCGCCCTCCCCAGCCTCTGCCACCGTCTGTGTTGGAGGGCGTTGAGCCCTCCAGAACTGGCCATCACCCTGAAGGCCTCAGTTTCCCCAGCTTGCAACCCAGACCCTTTCCAGCTCCGAGAGGCTGGTTCTGGCGGCCGTTGGTGGCCACCGACGGCGGGCAGGGAGCTGTGGTTGAGGCGAGGACGCCAGAGCCAGCCTGCCTGCGTTGAAGGCTTGGATCTGGCCGTTTTGGCGGTGCATGCCCAGGCAAGTCACTGCCGTCTCTGTGCCTCAGTTTCCTGTACTGTAAAGTAGCGTCGACTCGTCGGTGCAGCGGGGCTACGTGAGGCAGTACAGGCAGAGGCCGGCGCAAGGCGCGCCGTATGCGTGTGCCAGCCACCGCTGCTTGGTGTCGGTGCTGTTGTCCTGTTAGGACAAAGCTGCCGCCTCCCATCTGGGCTGGGCCTCTGAGCTGGGATGTAGGCAGCTGCAGAGAGGGGCCCGTGTCACCTCCATGTCCCCAGGACGTGGGACCCAGCTCAGAGATGCTCACCGGGGGCCCAGAGCTGCCTGTCCTAGCTGTGCCCACAACACGGGGTGGGCACTCTGGGCCCGCTGGGCGGCTCCCGGGGGAGGGCGCGCCTGTGGCGGCTCGGGGCCAGACCGAGGCCACAGGCCCAGGAGATGAGGATGTAGGGAGGGGTGTGAGCAGGACCCCTAGTCCCTCCAGGCCAGGGAGGGACAACCAAGGTCCCCAGGAGAGGCAGCTGTCCCTCAGCTCCTGGCCCGATCCCTTCAGAAGAGGAAGCTGGGACAGAAACCGGCGGGGGTGAGGAGGGACGGGTGTCACAGCACTCTGCCGCCCCGCCCCCATGGAGCTGGTGGGAGGGCAGGGGAGAGCGCTGGCTGCCAGGCCCACACTGTGCTCCTCTGGGACGGGGGGGAGGGGAGCTGGAGATGGGGCCAGGCTGGGCCGGAATGAGAAACAGCTTCAAGAAGGGGGGCTGGGTGTCCGGGGCGTCCAGCTAACCAAACAATGGCTGCTTGAGTCAGCGGCTGTGGCGGGGGTTCCCAGGCAGCCCAGCAGAGCAGGCCTTGGCCCGGGCTCCCACCACCGGTCCCGGCCAGGGCGGTGAGTCAGGGCCTCGGTGCTTGACTTCGGGAAACAGTGGAGTGGCTTGTCCCTGTCCCCGGTAGCCCAGGCTGCTGGCTGGGAGCATGTGTGGAGCACCTGCAGTGCTCGGTACTGAAGCCACTGCGAGCCCAGCCCTTCCCAGCGGCCCTGCATGGGGTGCCCGTGCTGTGCCTGTCCTGCAGGCCAGCAGGCCGGGTTCAGAGGGAAGGGGCAGCCACAGCTAGGTAAGAGCCATGAGCTGCGGCACCTCGCGGCCTCAGTTTCCTCATCTATGAGGTGGAGACACTGCCCCAGGGCATGTGCACGGTGCACACAGGAGCCCTGTCCCGCCAGGCTCTGCCTCAGCCTGGGGCTTGTCCCCAGCCGTGCCTGTTGCAGGTGGGCTGGGATCTGGAGCCCCAGTGTGGGGGCCTCAGGGCAGCCTGGCTGGCCGGTCCACATAGCCCTTCCAGATGGCACTCAGCTGTCCTGGATGACCTCAAAGCCCTGGAGCTGGGTGACCCATCTCCTCCAGAGGGGTCAGGGAAACTGAGGCAGTCCTTCCTGTCTTTCTGGAAGGGTCTGCTAGAGCTCTGGCCTTCGCCATTTGTCTGTGCATCCTGCCTGGTCCAGGCAGCCTGAGGCCGGGGCCGGGATTGCTGCCCTGTGTGTTCTGAGGAAGCCTCTGCCCCTTCCGTGCCTTTGTTTCCCCAGAGGGCTCCTCCATGCTGCTTTTCCTGTGTGGCTCAGGGCCAGGCCTCCTGACTGCTGCTCTTTGGCCTGTGTGGCCATGCCGCCCTCCAGGAAGCGTCTTGGGCAGCCCCTGGGAGGCTCGGGTATTTCCTTTCTCAGCGGCAGGCAGTTTCCTTCCTGGCATGGGGGCTGTCGCCGAGGCCACCCAGAACCAAGGCCACACTGCCCCCTCCCAGGACTGGCACACGGTGGGCCCCTGGCTCGCTCCACGCCTCGGTTTACCCTCAGTGGCGGTGTCAGCGGGTGGAGCGCGGTGTTCCGAGGCGCGTGCGGAAGTGTGGGCAGCAGCGGGGCTCTGGGAGCTTCAGGCGTGGCTGCGGCCTGGCCTGGGCAGGCCAGGCGTGCACTCTCCGGCTGTGCTCCTGAGACCGGACACGGGACTGGGCTTCAAGGGCAACGGCTGAGCAAATGCAAGTTGCCCCACTCAGGGAGCCCAGGAGACACTGGCTCCGCCGGGCTGTCCAAGCGAGGGAGGAGTTGGCTGCAGCAGGGGTGGAGAGAGGCCACAGCGGTCAGGGCCTGTTGCAGCAGCCCCTGAGGGCCCAGGGGCAAAATTTGGGTTTATGTTGAGAGCACTAGGGAGCCATTGAAGACTGTTCAGCTGCAGAGGGGACATGACTTGCTTTACAAGGTTTCTTTTTTTTTCTTTTGTGTTTTTTTTTTGAGACAAATTCTTGCTCTGTCAGCTGGGCAAGAGTACCGTGGCATCAGCCTAGCCCACAGCAACCTCCAACTCCTGGACTCAACCGATCCTCCTGCCTCAGCCTCCCAAGTAGCTGGGACTACAGACGTGTGCTACCATGCCTAGCTAGTTTTTTCTATTTTTAGTAGAGTTGGGGTCTCACTCTTGCTCAGGCTGCTCTAGAACTCCTAAGCTCAAGCAATCCTCCCGCCTCGGCCTCCCAGAGTGCTAGGATTATAGGCGTGAGTCACCATGCCCGGCCTTTACAGGGTTTTTAAAAAATAAACTTTTACCTTTGGAATAGTTGTAGATTCACAAAAAGTTATAAAAACAGTTCAGACACTTCCTATATACCTTTCCCCAGTTTCTTCCTTTGTTAACATCCCACCATAACCATGGTACAGTTGTCAAAACTAAGAAACCACCACTGGTTCTCTACTCTGCAAATGTCCCCTTTCTTTCTCAGCATGCCATGTCGCATGCACGCGTTGCAGTTTTAAGAGCTCCCTGTAGCTGCGGAACGTATGTGGGAGGAGACCCAGCCTCAAGAGGGGTTGGGGGCTCCAGGCAGCCCCGCCCCAGCCAGGGTGTGGTGAGCTGCAGTCTTAATACCTGCAGTCTTAATACCCAAAAGCGATTGTGCCCGTTCAGCTCCCTGGCAAGGAAACCTGCCTTTGCCAGGACTGTAAACAATCAGAAACTTCAGGCAGGAAGGTGCCCTCACTTCTCAAGTACAAGCCTCAGCAGCCGGTGTAGCAGTTGTGTAGTCTATACCTGGACGGAACCTCTGGATTCTGCAACCTGCCAAAGTGCCCACCATTACTGCCCCATCCTGTTCAGAGTGCCACCTGCGGGGGGACTGAGGCTTTGTGGCGTCTGTGGGCAGGATGTGAGGCCCAAGAATCTGGGCTCTTGGAGCTCTCCCTCCACCTGGCTTCCTGGGGAGAGAAAATCAACACAATTACAGTTGGTAGTAAAATCAATATGTCAGAGTTGTAATGGGAGAGTGGGCAGAGCTGAGCTTTGGCCCCAGGAGGCAGTCAGCTGGAGAGGGAGGGGCCTCCCACTCTCAGAAAAGAGTTGAAACCAGCGGCCATTGTTCATCTCATTTTAGAGAGGGATAAACCGATGATGTTCTTAGAGGAATCAAAACTAGTAGCCAGGTGTTTGCTAGGCCTGAATACCCGCCTCCCCTGTGTTGCCAAACATGCAGTAGGCATACACATGACCCACACTTTCCTCTCAGTTCTCCAGCACCCAGCATGGCCGTGTTGTTCTCAGTTACTCAGTTTGCAAACGAAGCAGCTTAATACAGTCATTCACACTTTAGTGAAACTTAGTTCCCTTTCTTTAGTGAGCACTCACTCCAGAGCAGTCTCCACCCTGGAGAAGCTCACGCATATGCTGCCATGATAAATGTGGAAGTGATGGCCAGCACAGTGCCCTCAGGGGGAGAGGGGGATTTTTTGAACCACATCTTGAAAGCTATCTGAAACTGCTGTCTAGGCACTCCTGGAAAGGGAACAGTGTGGGACGAAGTGTGCAGGGAAGTTCCAGTGGCTCAGAGGGGTGGAGTGGCCATTGGCTGCTGGGGAGCAGCATTTACAAAGGTGCTGGAGCCGGGGCAGGACTGTGTGGGGCGTTTGAGGACCTGCAGAGACGGGTGTGGCAGGAGGAGGGGTGGAGGGAAGAACCGGGTAGGGTTGGAGGCCTGGGCAGTGGGCCGGGGCTGGAGCACAAAGGCCTGGGTTTCTGTCAGGGAGGGGCTGCCCAGCTTTGCTCTTGGGAAAGAGGGCGCGGGACGGGAGGGCTGTGGGTAGTCGCCCTCCCCTGCCCTGGGGAAGAATCTGGGTTTTGAAAGCCCAGGCCTCCTGAGACTTGGAGGAGGGCGGTGCTCACGGAGGAATCTCGGGCGGTGCATGGGCTCGGGTGGTATTTTGGACCCGTGGAGCTAACTGCCCCTGGAGAGTGAGTTGGAGTTCGGCTAAGGCCACGCTCAGGACAGCTGCCGCCCGCCCCGGCCCCCTCCCCCAAAGGGGGCGTCTCCGGCCAGGCTTCCGCTCCTGGGGTCTCTGCAGCCTTGTGATCTCCCGGGCAGTTGGAGAGTCAGCTTCCCCATCTGGGCACAGATCATCCGCAGCGGCTGACGGTGTACTTCTCCTTTAAAATTTTTTTTTTAATTTTATTTTTAGGATTAGAAAAAAAAAGTTGGGGGAAAGGCTTTTTAGAAAATTCCTTCAGTGCAGAATTAATGGCTTGTGAGCATCAGGGCAGGCGGGGAGGGGGTGCTGGTTCCTGGCGCGCTCACCCCTCCCCGCCACCCTGGCCTGGGGATCACCCCAGCGGGCCCAGCTTTTTCCAGCCTTCCCCTGCTTCTCATCACATGGCCCAGGGCAGAAAACCCCGAAGTTGTCATCTAGGGCCTCCCAGTCTCCCCCCAGGGCTCAAATTTTAATTTTAAAGCAACTTATTTTTTAGTGGTGCAAGTTATCCTGTTCAGTGAAAAAGAAGTGATGTGACCCCCAGGAAAAGCCCCTTCCGCTGTGAGGAGCCGCCTCACCCCACAAGCATGGGAGCAGCAGCTGGAGGGGCAGGTTTGCAGGGCTGTCCCACTCAGACACCCGGCCCAGCTTTGCAGGGCTGTCCCACTCAGACACACGGCCCAGCTTTGCAGGGCTGTCCCACTCAGACACACGGGGAGGAGGGAGGGTGTGGGGGGGAGGAGTCAGGGTTCAGAATTCGGACTGAGTGCGCTTGGAGGGCTGTGCTCGGGACACCCGCTGTGCGTGTTTGAAGGGCTCATCTGGCAGCTGTGTTGGGGATGGGAAATGTTAGGGGCAAGAGTGGACCCAGATCACAAGGGGGCCTCGGGGAGCCATCAGGTGAGAGCACGGCCGCCTCAAGGCATTTTATTTTATAATAATAGCATTGGCAACAATCGTGTGGGAACACGATATTGGCAGTTAACGCTCCCGGGCGCTTACCGTGGACCATGCGCTGTGCGTGTGCTGTACAGCCAACTCTCTCGTCCCAGTGACTCGGCTCACTGGGATGAGAGAGGTGGGAGAATTGCTTGAGGCCAAGAGTCTGAGACCAGCCTGGGCAACACAGTGAGACCACATCTCTACAAAAAATAAAATAATATTAGTCGGGTGTGGGGGTACACACCTGTAGTCCTGCTTACTTGGGAGGCTGAGATAGGAGGATATCTTGAGCCCAGGAATTTGAGGCTTCAGTGAGCTATGATAGGGCCACTGCATTTCATCCTGGGCAATAGAGCAAGACCCCATCTCTAAAAAACAAAACAAAACAAAAACAAATGATCTCATCCCAGCTCCTAAGAGTACCATAGATGTACTCATTTTATAGTCACGTAAGCCAAAGCTCAGAAAAGTGAAGTGCCTTGCCCAGGTCACCCACAGTCATCCCCCGGAAGAGAATTCACTCGTGGATTTTGGTCCAGGGTGCTCCCAGCCCCACCCCGGCTCAGGGCTTGGTCCTCCAGGGACATGCTGGGAAACAGCCTCAGCCTGGAAGCCTGTTGGGCCTCAACTGTGTTTATTGCCCAAGGACAGAAGGGTCCATTATTGTTTTCTTTTGAAAAGTAGCTGAGCATGTGTACAGAAACCAGGCGGGCATGGCACTGGTTAAGGCTTACAAAAGCACAGACAAGGAAGTTAAAAAGAAAAATCTCTGATGCTTCGCCATCAAGATGGTTCTGATACTACATTCTGGTGACTTCCCTGAGTTTCTGCTTGGACAGGTGCAGCTGAGGTGTGGGCTCAAGTCTGCTGCCAGGTGCAGTGCTGGTGGCAGGGCCTCCCAGCTAACAGTCTTCCCCTCTGAGCCTCAGTTTCCCCATCTGCCAGATGAGATCTAATAGGTCTGCCAGGATTCCGGGAGTTGGTGCATGGGCCTGGCACAGTGTCAGTTCCCAGTAAGCGTGGCCTATTACTATGTTTACTGTCCTGATAATTATTTATGCACCAGTTTTACCAAAATGGCCTTATGACATCCTGCTACTTTTCTGATAATCAATGTAGACATATAGTGTCACTAAAACGTGGGGGCTGCTCTCCTGGGCTGTGAGCCATCATATTCATGCTCAATCCCACAGACACGGGGCTGCTCACTCTTCACACCCCTTGTGCCTGCGCCTTGTGGATTTGCACACATATCTCAAGGGCACTTGCTGGCCTGTTTTACATTTTTGTGCAAATGGCATAAGGAAATGGTAAAGCGCCAACAAGACCCACAGAAAGGCAGGGAAGCCCGGAGCAAGTCCAGGAAATAGCCAGGGCCTGGGGTCCCCTCCCACAGCTGTCCAGCTCCTGTGAGCCGGGGCCGGAGGGGTGTGGGTGGTACGGGCCGGCATGGACACAAGACTGTGCATTCGGGCACACCCAGCCTCAGTTTGACCCCTGTAATGTGGGCACATGAGGGATGGGTGCTTGGGGAGGGAAGGAGGGCCTCAGTTTAGGGAGGCCCCATCCTGGAGTCTTGGGAGCTGTGGGGGCGGGGGGCGGGGGCCTGAGCCCAGGGCGGGGCCCTGGCGGGGAGCGCGTGGCGGCTGTGGAGGCACAGAGCCAGGCAGGGCTGTAGGCAAACAGCCGCGGCAGGAGGGGGCACGTCTTGGGTGTCAGCAGGTAGGTTGAGGCAGATGATGGCCTCGAGTGATCTGTGTGGACTCCTCTGTGACCAGCCAGGAGGGTCAGCCCCAAGGGCGTGGGGTGTAGATCTTACACTCTCCGACCTCCCTGGCCTCTTAAAAGTCGAGGCTGACCTTGTCCCCACGCCGGCTGTTCTGGCCTCCCTCACGCAGCCGGCTGCTTCCCGCGTGCCTTAGACGGCATCGCTGCAGGACAGTGTGTGACTAACCCGAGGTCAGGGCCAGGCCTGGGGTTGGGGACAGGGTCCGGTTGTGCCTGGGCCTCTGCCAGGGCTGGGGGCATGAAGCAACTCACAAGCCGAGAGCACTCCGACGCCGAGGCCTGAGACACCGGCCGCTGTGCGGACAGGGGCCGCAGAAGGTCCAGAGCCAGGGTCTGATGTGCGTTCCTCTTCCAGCTGCAGCCGGAGCAGCTGGACTGTGGCGCTGCCCACCTGCAGCACCCGCTGTCCATCCTGCAGCCCCTGAAGGCCGCGCCGGTGTTCCGCGCCCTGGGCCTCACCTCCGTGGCCGTGGCCGTGGCCAACAACTACACCGCAGTCTTCCTGGGCACCGTCAGCGGGAGGCTCCTCAAGGTAGGGTGGGCCGGGCCAGGGCCGGCTGGCCGCTCTGCACATGTGGCCTCTGCAGGTCCGGTGGGATCTGCTGTCCCCCGTCTGCCCGGCGCCTGCGTTCACAGGGCATTTGCACGTCTGTGTTCCCCGCTGTTGCTCATAGCGCTGAGCGACCTGTCGTGCGGAAACCAGGGAGTCCAGGGCTCAGAGAGGGCCCTTCTTTGGGGTCTCTAGGACTGGGCTGTGAAGCCAGACGGATCTGAGTTCAAGTGTCTGGGCTCTGCCACTTGCCAGCTCTTTGACCTTGGACAGTGCACATTCTCTCTCTGGGCCTCAGTTTCCCCATCTGTTAAGAGCTGTAAGCTGTTGTGGCAAGCAGGATCTCTCGCTCATGTCTCCTCCCAACCCTGCCCACCCCACCCCCCCGCCCCCAGGCGACTAGTGTCTGGAGTTCGCCACATGCCCCTGGCCTGCCTGCGGTCCCCAAGCTGGGCGGGGTGCGCAGAATCTGGGCTCCCTACTCTGGGGCAGGACGGACACGCGGGGCCTGGGATGGCCCCAGCGAAGCCCTGCCCCTGCCCCAGCCTCAGCCTCACCTGCTCCCACCCTCCTTGCTGGGGAAGTCAGCGTGGCGTCCTGCCCAGGCCGGCCTCAGTGACTCAGATCTGATAATCCAGTTCCCCCCCGCTGCCTGGCCAGACACCACGGCTGGCTGGGTGAGGGGATCGGGGTCCTGGCCGGCCTGGCGCTGGGACCCCACAGCAGCGGCGGGCGGCGCAGGGAGGTGGGGGTCAGGGTTCAGGGTCCCCAGATGGAGGCGGCAGTGGTCAGTGGGGCTCGTGTTTTGGGACCGGATACTTGAATGGTCTCCAGCCATGTGACCCAGCGGCGGTGGCTTCTGTCCTCTGAGCCTTGTCTGTCCTGGGGGAGGTGAGCTGGGCCTTCTGGGGCTTTTAGGGTCTCCCCACCCCCACTGGGAAGCTGCAGGTGTCAGGTACCAGGTGTCTGCCCGGCGTCTCAAAGAGCACATCTCGGGCATCATCACAGTTAATTCTCGCTCCCTTCGAGGGAGGCAAGGGCATGATTCCCTGGTCACAAACAGGGACATGAGGCTCTGAGCGGGAAAGTGACAGCCCCAAAGTCACACAGCCAGAGGCGGAGTTGAGTGTAGGTCTGGCCGGCCCAGAGCCCACCCTACGCTGCAGCCAGAACCCCTTCTCGCTGCAGCCAGAACCCCTTCTCGCCCTGCCCAGCCCAGCATGCCATCCCACTTCCTCTTCTGCCTGGCGCTTAAATGGCAACACTCAGCCCAGGCCCTGGAGCACAGTTGGTGCCTAATAAACGTTTGAAAGAGTAGAAATGAATTGAGTGTCCGCTGGATGCCTGGAGGGGGGAGGTGAGGTGGGGACAGTGGCCTGATCCCCTGGAGGCCTGGCCAAGAGGCCACCTGGGAGGAGCATGTCTCAGGCTGGGAGGAAGCCTGGAGAGAGGGTGCAGAGAGACAGGGCCGCGTTTGCTTGTTGGTAGATGGGGATGGGGAGGAATGTTCCAGAGCCAGCACTGCACAAGCCCTGGAGGCTGGAATGCATGAGTGAGCTGGAGCGAGAGAAGGGTTAGGGCTAAGTCAGGGTCAGACCGTCAGGGCTCAAGGGCCGGAACAAGCTTATTCCAGAAGCAGAGGGAGCCACTGAGGGTTTTGGAGCCCAGAGACGAAGGCTGGCGGCAGGAGGCCCCAGGAAGCCGGCCCAGGGAGGTGTCTGGGCCACTGGCCCCACTTTGAGACTCTCAGCTGAGGGCCTGGCAGAGCCTCGACAAGGCAGCAGAACAGGTGGGGAGTTGGGGACGAGGTCCCAGGGGAGGACAAGGCTGGAAACAAGTGGAGCCAGGTGACAAGGAGCAGAGTTTGGTGGGCATTGGCAGACCTTGGGAGGTCATGCAGAGGGGCCTCAGAGCCGGAGAAGCTTCCAGGCCCCAGCTAGTCCTGGTCTTTCTCCTCCTTGGACCTGGGGCATCCACACCTCTCTCCCTCAGCCTTGGACTCGGGTCCGACAGGCCTGGGTTTGCATCGTAGCCCTGAGACTTCCTCGTTTTGTGACTTTTGCCAAGTCCCTTGGCCTTCCTGGGCCTCATTTTTCTCTCTGTGAAATCAGTGTGGGAGGAGAAGAATGAGGAGTGTGGCCCAGCAGCTCCGTTGGGCCTGGCCCTGTCGGGTTTTTGCCTGTAGCTTCTCCTGCCACACTCCCCACAGTCCTGCAGGGCAGGTGCCTTCGTTACCCCGTTAGCTCAGGAGACAGGCTCAGAGGGGAAGTCACATGTACAACTCAGACATCTGGACAGTGGTAAACGTCAAAACCAGAATTCAGACCCAAGTCCCTGCTCTTAGCCATGGCACCAAACGTCTCCCAGAGGATGCCTGTGCACATTCTAGGGTGGCTGTGCCGCAGAGGAGCTGGAGTCGTTCCTGGTGGGGCACGGCAGAGGCAAAAGCCTGGAGGCTGCACCCCCTGTCCTCCCTTCCAGGCCTCCATTTCCTGCCAGTCCAGGACAGGCCCGAGACAGGCTGGGGAGGCTGAGGCCCCGGGGTCTCCTGTGTCCTGCCTCCCCTGCGGTGAGCACCTCCCAGCACTGTCAGCCCGACTTCTGCCCCCCACAGATCAACCTGGACGAGAGCATGCGGGTGGTGAGCCGGCGGGTGGTGACCGTGGCCTACGGGGAGCCCGTGCACCACGTCATGCAGTTCGACCCGGCAGACCCCGGCTACCTCTATCTGATGACGTCCCACCAGGTAAGGCCAGAGCCCCGCCTGCCAGCGGCCCTCACAGGCTGAGCTCCCCCGCTTGCCGGCCCTCGCACACGCTCTCCGTGCTCCTCTGCTGGAGCACCCTCCGTCCCCATCCCCCGTAACTGCCGACTCCGCCTTGCCCTCCTTGCCCTCCGCCTCCCAGCACAGACTTCACCTCTGCAGGGAAGCCTCGGCTCCCGTGTCCCCCTTAGAGCGTCACGCCTCAGTTTCCCCAGCCCTCATGGCCTCGCCATGCTGACCATACTGCCTCCCCAAGGGGGGCCGGCAGCCCCACTGAGCCGGCAGCCCCACTGAGCCGGGCCCTCCCTCTGCGCCCAGATGGCCAGGGTGAAGGTTGCGGCCTGCAGCGCCTACTCCACCTGTGGGGACTGCGTGGGCGCGGCGGACGCCTACTGCGGCTGGTGCGCCCTGGAGACGCGGTGAGGGGCCAGCGGGGCTGGGCGGGGCGGCGGGAGGGAGGAGCCGACTGGGTCCTGACCCTGTGGTGCTGCAGGTGCACCCTGCGGCGGGACTGCGCCAACTCCAGCCAGCAGCACTTCTGGACCAGCGCCAGTGCGGGCCCTGGCCGCTGTCCCTCCATGACTGTCCTGCCTGCTGAGATCGATGTGCGCCAAGAGTACCCGGTGAGTCTCCAGGAGGCAGGACCGGCCTCAGGACATGTGGGCCCTCCCCGCACCCAGCACCCAAAGCCCAGGGCATGGAGACTCCTGCCACAGTGCGGGGACCTGGGGCAAAGGATGAGAACAGTGGCAACAACTGGGCTCCCCGAGCACCTAGGAAGTGCCAGGCGCATGCGTGTGTGCATCGTGTCCTCCTGTGAGGCCTTGCACGACCCTACGAAGTAGATGCCCTCGACAGCCCCATTTTGCAGACGAGGAAGCTGAGGCACAGAGGTGAAAGGACTTGCTGGAGGTCACAGGGCCAGGGCGTGGTAGGGTTAGAATTTGAACTCAAACGTGCGGGTTTCAGAGTCCCAGGAGGGAGGGGGGTTTGGCGCTGGGAGGAGAGGGAGTCATCCCCTCCCCCTCCCCCACCTCCCCCAGCTCCTACACGCGGGAGGGGCGGGGGCCCCGCTGCTGTGTCTTGTCCTCAGAAACAGATAAACCTGCAGGTGGGGCCAGCAGGGCTGTGGCAGTCAGCCTTGGCAGCGGGGTTGGGGGAGCCCCGGCCTTGGCGAGGGGTGGGGCTGAGGGTCAGACAGGCCTGGGCCCCACCAGCCTGCTCTCTGTGCCCTCTCTGAGGATGGGAGTCCTCACCTGTCACCTGGGGGTCTGGCGGCCCAGCCGGCCTGGGTCTGCTCCGCGTCCGGGGCTCCTGTGCCCTGTCCCCGTCATCACATGTCACAGAGCCCTTCCTTCACCGTGTCTCCTCAGGCAGACTGGGCATAGGCTCATCTGTTCATTCAGTCTTTCATCAGATACTGTTGTGTGTGCCAGGCACAGTTCTAGACTCTGGGGACACACCAGTGCCCACGATAACCCCCTGGCCCTTGAGGAGCTGACATGCTCATTGGGGAGGGAGAATAGCAAGACACAGTGTCAGGGTGCTGGTAAGTGCTCTGCAGAGAAAGAAAGCACATGGCTGGCACGGGGACTCTGCCTGTAGTCCCAGCACTTGGGGAGGCCGAGGCAGGAGGATGGCTGGAGGCCAGGAGTTCGAGGCTGCAATGAGCTATGATGACACCACCGCACTCCAGCCTGGGCAACAGAGCAAGACCCTGTCTCAAAGAAGACAGGAAGAAAACCAGCACAGAGAGGGGCTGGGAGGCGAGTGGGGTGCTGTTTAGAGCAGTTTGGGGGTGGGGGTGCTCACTGTAACAAGATGCAAAGTCAAGGTGAGTGTTTGGAAAACAGTATTCCAGGCAGAGGGAACTGCCAGCACAAAGGCCCTGGGGTGGGAACAAGGTCATGCGTTTAGGAGAGTATTAGGGGATGGGAGCAGAGAGGTCACAGGGGCCAGATCACACAGAGCCATCTTGACCGCTGTAAGATGAAGAGTTTCATTTTGCAGGTGAGGAGACGGGCTCAGAGGGTCACACGTGGGGTGCAGCCCTCTGGCCTCAGGTCCTGGCCACCCCACCCCTTCCCGCAGAGGACCCTCAGGCAGGGCCAGACCCTGGTCAGGTGCTCGGCCCCAGGACGGGCAGGGCTGTGAGGGGCGCATGGCCAGAGCTGAGTGCCCATCGCCCCCAGGGCATGATCCTGCAGATCTCGGGCAGCCTGCCCAGCCTCAGTGGCATGGAGATGGCCTGTGACTACGGGAACAACATCCGCACTGTGGCCCGGGTGCCCGGCCCTGCCTTCGGCCACCAGATCGCCTACTGCAACCTCCTGCCCAGGGACCGGTTCCCGCCCTTCCCACCCCACCAGGGTAAGCACCTTTGAGCTGTGGGCACAGTCCCTGAGGGCCATGATGGGCACAGGGACAGCAGGGGCTCCCGACATACCGCCTCTGCTGTTGGTACAGATCACCGCCCCCATGCCGTCTCCCCCTCCCCTCCATTCCAGACCACGTGACCGTGGAGATGTCTTTGAGGGTCAATGGGCAGAACATCGTCAGGGCCAATTTCACCATCTACGACTGCAGCCGCGTGGGACAAGTGTACCCCCACACAGCGTGAGTGGGTGGGGCTCATCTGCGGGTGGTGGCGGGGGCACTGCATCCCCAGGGAAGAGTCTTTGCCCTCGGGAGGAAAAAGCATGGTGTTTTACAGGACTCTTGGGCATTCACTCACCAGCTCATTTATTCATGCAACAAACTCTTACTGCCCAGTACCTGGCCTCTGCCAACACCCAGGCTGGTAGGGGCAGAGAGAAGTGCTCTAATTACACTTAATTTAGGCTCCTAAAGGCTCTGCCAATCTAACTCCTCTTTGTATGCCTCTTGCAGCGGGGAGCTCACTGCCTTACACAGTGCCCAACCCCTCCCAGGCGGCTCTGATGATAAGAAAGACCTTTCCTTGTGCTGGGATCTGCCTTCTGGGTCCCCGTTCCTGGGAGCAGGGACAAGGGGAGGGTGGGGAGCCGAGTCTGAGAGGCCCCTTGTCTTGCAGCTGCACCAGCTGCCTGTCCGCACAGTGGCCCTGCTTCTGGTGCACGCAGCAGCACACCTGTGTCTCCAACCGCTCTCGCTGCGAGGCCTCACCACCCCCCACGGTAAGCCAGGAGGGGCCCTCTCCACCTCCACTGTTTGATTGCCTTTTAAAAACTATTCCTGTGCTGAGAATATTTCCACGTCTTGGCATATTCTTCGCTGGTTTTGGATCTAACAGCGTGTGGGGCTCATCACACACCACTGCACATTTAACTCGCCCCTGTTGCTGGACACACTGCTCACTTCACGTCTCCTTTTTACATTCTTTTTAGGAGACAGGGTCTTGCCCGGTCACCCAGGCTGGAGTGCAGTGGCATGACCACAGCTTACTGCAGCCTCGAACTCCTGGGCTCAAGCCATCCTCCCGCCTCAGCCTCCCAAACTGCTGGGCATGAGTCCCTGTGCTCGGCCTCTTTTCTGCATTTTAATACAGCCATGCAGGACACCATGCAGATGCTTCATTATTCCCTGAAGACCAAACCTTAGAAATGACATTTTGGGGTGAGAATGTGGCCATACTTTTACGTCTTTCACTCAGCTGGCCTCCAGAAAGCCTGAGCAGTTCATGCTCCCGCCCACAAACGAGCACCCGCTGCCACCCATCACGCCAGCACGGCTTAGTGTTCAGTTTACCTTCGATGTATTCATCAACCCCAGACAGTTGTCCCTGAGGCCTAGGGAGGTGATTTACTTAAGGCCACCAGCCAGGAAGCATCAGACTTGGGCCTTAATCTCAAGTCCCTTTGGCTCTGGAGCCCCTGTTCTCCGCTCTTCTGAAAGTCAGGAACTGGGTGGCAAGGCCCCTGGCCTTGGCCTCCCCGTGGGGCCCCGGGGGCAAGCAGTGCTGCGGGCCTCCCTGGGCAGGGAGGCGGCGGCTGCAGCACACATGCGCTCCCAGCTCCCCGAGCCCATGCTCGTCCCCGGGCTCTGCGAGCCGGCTGCGTGCTGGCGGGGGCCAGACCGCCCTGGCACTGCAGGACGGCTGGATTTAATCAATGAAACAGGAGCAGGGTCAGGGAGCACGAAATGTAAAAATGGACATGCCACACACCTGCCCCTGGTTGGTTTCTGGGATGTGTTCACTTGCCTGGTGGCCTCTCACCTTTCCCCAAAGAGCCTCTAGGCCGCCCAGCCTGTGCCAGGGATGACCAAATGGGATTCCTGGGACTTGGGCCAGGTGGGATGTGCCAAGGTCCTGAGATCACAGCTCAGCCCTCTCAGAGCTGGCAGCTGGGCCCTGTTCCCTATCAGGGCTGCGAGGGGCTGGGTGAGGCCCAAGGCCCTGCCTGCAGCTCATCTCTCCAGGAAGGGGATGCTCCCGCCCATTTTCCGATGGCACGACTCAGGCAGCCGACCTGAGGCCTGGGCCCTGGCTCCCCGCAGAAAGAAGATACTGGGGCCCCGCCCTGGGGAAGCAGCCCCAGCCCCAGAGCGTCTGAAGTCCCAGCCTCCTGGCACCGGGCTCAGAGAATTTCACCAGGAATCCTCGAAGCCTGTCCGCCCCAGCGGGTGCTCAGGAGGGGCCACGTGGCCTCAGCCAGGGCTCTGCTATCGGCACCTCCCGCCTGACCCATGTAACTGCTTTGAAGGAGAGTCGGCAGGAGCAATGCTTCACTCAAAGGGGCGCACGACTGGGCGTGGTGGCTCGCGCCTGTAATCCTAGCACTCTGCGAGGTCGAGGTGGGAGGATCACTTTAGGCCATGAGTTCAAGACCAGCCTGAGCAAGAGCAAGACTCCATCTCTATCAAAACTAGAAAAAAAATTAGCCAGGCACTGTGGTCCTTGCCTGTAGTCCCAGCTAGCCAGGAGGCTGAAGCAGGAGGATTGCTTGAGCCCAGGAGTTCGAGGCTGCAGTGACCTATGACAATGTCACTGCAGTCTACCCAGGGTGACAGAGTGAAACTGTGTCTCAAAATGAGAGGGCGCAGTAATGTGGCTTCCAGCACTGGGGGAGAGCCCCGGTGTGGGCTTGTGGCTGAACCAGAAGGAGCCCTCAGTCCTGGACCTCAGGATTCCGCAGTCAGAGACCACCCAGGACTCCTGCTCTGGTGTGGGGACCCCATCTCAATCACTCCTCTTCCTTCCAGCCCCCCGCCCAGGGCTGGGGACACAGTAGGGACTCAGGGACGTCACTGTGGAGCATCTGTGCTGGCATCCCGCCTCCTTGTGCTCTAACCCAGAGGGGTGGTAGGGCGAGAAGGACCCAGTCTCGTCACCATCCATTCAGCATACATTAAGCGCCTTCTGTATGCCTGAGTCTATACTAGGCCCTGGGAAAGAACCCAGTCAGACGTAGCCCTGCCCTCCCATCATGAGCCAAGCCTGTGGAGTGAGTTGTGCCTGTACCATCCTAGGTGACCTACCAAACTTCGCTCTGCCTCTGTTTCCCCATCTGTAAAACGGGGCCGCCTCGAGGGCCATGGTGAGGTCTGGAATGACACCCGTAAGGCGCCAACTCTGTGCTTGGCACGCAGTAGGCGCTCACTAAAGGGCCACCACGCACCCTGGGCGCCGATGGCCACTGTGCGTGGGCGGGCCGGGAGGGCTTCTCCTGAGAGGGGCCTGGGTGTCCGGCCTGGACATGCCTGGGAGCGCACCAGCTGGCGCTGCTCCGTGGCAGCCCCGTCAGAGCGCCGGCCCGGGTCTGCGGCCCTTCAGGCCAGGAGCTGGGTGGGGCGGGCCGCGCCGGGGAGCCGTCTTAGAGGGTTGCCAGCATCTAGCAGCAGAAGAGGCGGCCTGGGCCTGGGCCTGCAGGAGGCTCTGGACCGGCGCTTGATTTGGCATGTAATTAAGTGCCAGTTACCCGGACAGGCGCCGTGCCTCTCCAGGCCGGCGGGCAGCGGGTCTGCACACGCCCTGCGCCCCTTGGGAGCCGGGCACAGAGGTGTCCCTGCGAGGGGTGCTTGGAGCTGAGTCTCCTGTCGCTTTCCCACTGTCCCTCGAGCGCCTCCCATGAAGGAAGTGGGGATGCAGCTGGGGGAGGGCTCTGGCTTTGGGGGCAAGAGAGGGTGGGCGTGGGCTCCATTTCCGGGGAGCATGGCTGCTCCCGAGGCGGAGCAGGGATGATGCCGGCTCCTGGGGCGGCTCCTCGTGGCAGCGTGACGTTGGGCCTTGGAAGCAGGGAGGGTCTGGGCAGATGGGGGTGGGCTCCCCGGTGGGGACCCAGCGTGGGCCGCACTGCAGTGGGTGGCCATCAGGAGCCAGTGCAGAGAGTGGCTCGGGAGGAACATGGGAGGGGCCCTGGGGGGTAGAAAGGTAGGGAGGGACCGGGTCGGGTGGGTTCAGGGTCCCTGGGTCAGTCAGTGCTCCTCGGGATTGGGACACCAGCTCTCGCCCCTCGAGCTTGGGAGGGACCGTGTGAGAGTTCCAGCTGGCCCACGAGGGACCCATGCCCGCCCCACTCTGCTTTCTGTGGGCTCCAGCCAGTGGCAGGTGAGGCCCTCCGTGGAGCATGCCCACATCAGGGCTCACGGTGGCCCTGTCCCCTCACCCATTGTCCTGCCTTCTTGGCCCTGCCTGGAGCACAGCCCGAAGCCACAGGCTCCCGAGCCTGCAGACAAGCCCTGTCCCACACTCCAGCAAAGGAGAGCAGCCACTGGCCCATTCCGGGGCACTGATGGCTGGGGCTGGGATAGGAGATGGGGGCCCGGGGCCTGTGGTTGCAAGCAGGAAAAGCTGGCCCAGACTGGCTTCAGTCCCACAGAATTAATCGGCTTATGCCAGTGAAAACTCTAGGCTTGGCATCACCTTCAGGCACAGCTGGATCCAGGGGTTCCAACAATGCCAGCAAGGACCTCCCACCCCTCTGGGTGGGCTCCGTGCTCAGGCTGGCCCTGCCCTCTGGGCAGCAAGGAGGCGTCAAAGCTCAGGACTGGCTCCTGACACCACCCAGCCCCACAGCCCTAGGACCCCAGAAGACCTTCTCTCCCTCCCCAGTTCTGCAGAAGTCCTATAGTTGAGGCTCGGTGGCTGAACTGGGGTCACATGCACCTCCTAAGCCATTTGCTGAGGCCAGGGTGGGCCGGGAGCACCTGCCTGTCCCTGGGCTGGGAGTAAGGCCAGTCTTCCCAACCACAGGCGGGGGGGGGGGTCTGTCCACGGCAGACAGACTTTGGGGCAGACGGTGGGGGCTGGAGGCCGCATGGCTGGCCCCATGGAGGCACAGCAGACCCCGGGGTGAGGCGGGGACAGGCACCTCAGGAGGGCAAAAGCACGTCAGGACCGCAAGCCTTGGTTCCGCTCTGTAGCATGGGCACAAGCACCAAGTGGCCGCAGGTTACAGGCAGTCACAGGGAATGAGTGGCACGCAGGGCAGTCCCACTGCCATTCACTCCTGCCCCGACCTCGGCCGCGGCCCCTCCAGTCTGCCTGGGAAACTGGAGACGCGTGGGTTCCGTTCCCTGGGGTCCCACAGGGTTCACGCGGCGCGGCAGCCTGGGGTCCACCGGGAGCCTGGGGGTGGCTCTGCCCGGGGTTTGCTCGAAAAGCCCTCGATGGGGGTGAGGACACGGAGGCCCAGAGAGGGAGGCCCTGCGCGTGCCTGTGCAGGAGCTGGGCACCACTGCCGCCACCCACCCCTCGAGGCCAGCTCGGAGGCCCCACCTAGCCGAGGCCCTGCAGTGTGCACCAGGCGCTGTCCCTAGGAGACTCACACTGTCCCCGTGGTCAGCGAACTGCTGGGCGGCCACAGCGTCCCCGCGCCGCCCGTGCCACCTCAGGCAACCACTGCGCTTCCTTCCCGGCCTGGGCTGGCGTCGCCGCGCAGGGTGCTGGGGGGAGGGCTTGGCGTCCTCACCTGTGCGTGGCGCTGGCATCCCCTCCAGGCCGGCCTTGAGCTGGGGTCCCGGGCCGGCCTGGCCTGCCCTCAGGAGCCCCCTGTCTGCTTCAGAATAAAGAGGAGGGGCCAGGAGGTCCGGCCTCTGTCACCAGCGCTCTCAGCACGCAGCTGCCCGCACTGAGCCTCCCGCCTCTGCTCTGGCCGCCGTGTGACCCTCTCGTGTTCCCGCAGAGCCCCAGGGACTGCCCCCGGACCCTGCCCGCGCCCCTGGCGCCCGTGTCCACCGGCGGCTCCCAGGACATCCTGGTGCCTCTGGCCAACGCCGCCCATTTCCAAGTAAGTAGGGCTGGCCAGACCCGGCTGGGGCGGAGGGGCCGGGAGCACCAGGCCACCCACCATGGCCGTGCCGGGATGGTGACCCTGCTCTGGCGCCTGCGTGGGCTCTGGTTTTCCCTGAGTGTGCAGGTTCCTGTGAGAAAGGCCCGCTCTGGCTGCTTGGCCTGGAAAGGGAAGTGGCGAGAGGGCCAGGCCATGCATGGGCCCCACCCTGCCCTGCCCCTAGGCTGAGCCTGCCTGCTCAGTTGGTGGCTTCCGTGTCTTCCCTGGAGAATGACCACACCATTCCCCATTGTCCAGTGAGGCCCAGGACGGGGAGCAGACGACTTTGGGTCACGCAGTGTAGGGCTGGACTGCACTTACCCTGGACTCCCGATCCAGTGCTCTGTTCAGCCCTGCACCGCCCCACCCCCATCTCAGTGGGGGAGGGTGCACAGCCCCTTTCGGGGCCCCTCCTGGAGGAGCGTCCTGGGCGGGAAGCGTTGACAAGTCCTGGAAGCCTGCCAGCCGCCCCTCCCCAGCTCCCTGGGACTCGCCATCTGTCGCTCCCACGGAGGAGCTGAGGCCCGTGAGGGCTGTCACACGTGGGGGCCACGTGCCAGGCATCTGGGAAGTGTCCTGGAGCCTTGTGGCAGGGGCGGGAGCCCTGGGAGCGCCAGGGAGGAGCCTGCCCTCAGCCCTCAAGCCCCGCCCTGCAAGGCTTGGGGCAAGAGCCTCCAGGAGCATCAAGGGGCCTGGGCAGGGCGAAGGACAGTTCTGCGGCCCCCCGGGCTACAGGAGCCCGGGACAGGGAGGCCCCAGCCCTGAGCTGAGTCCTGGCTGATTCTTTCCAGCTGTGTGGAGGGTAGGCTGCTCTCACTGAGCCGCAGGGATCCTACCCTCCTGCTCTGGGACACTGCGGGCAGGCCCGGGGGCGGGCCTGTGTGCTGAGCCTGCACCCTGGGAGCCGGGGACAGGCTGCATCTGCTGCCTCCAGATAGCCAAGGACCCCGAGGACGGACCCTCTTCCCACTCAGCACGGCAGGGCATAAACGGGTTTTTGGCCCTGTCCACAGCCACTTTCCGGTATTAGCTTCCGGAGTGGGTCCCAGAAAGGGAAGGGTAACTTGCTATCTGCTCGGGGTCCCATCTCCCAAGGACAGGCACAGAGACGGGAGCCCTGCCCCGCAGCCGGTGGGGCGGGGCTCAGCCCGGGAAGCCCGAGTCGGTTCACTCAGCAAACACCGATGCTGCTCGACAGCAAGATGAGACGGGAATGGAGCCCTGTTCTTTCATTCAACAAGTATTTCTTGAACACCTCCAGCATACTAATGATAGCAAGCACGTATTAGGCACCTACAGTGTGTAGCCCACTAAGATACATGATCTCAGCGACCCTGCAAGGTAGAGAAGCCTATTCCTGTTGTTCATTTAAGAAAACCAAAGCTCAGAGCAGTAGAGCAACTTGCATAAGGTCACACAGCTAGAAAGTAGCAGAGGTGGGATTTGAACCCAGGCCTAACTGAAGTAGAACCTGAGCTTTTCCATCTGCTGCCCTTGGGGGTGGGTGTCAGAGGGGCCCCTCCCGACCAGTTGAGGAGACAGGTGTAAACAGAGCCAGGGTAAGGGGCTAAGGGCGGTGCCTGCCACAGGGCAGGGGCGCAGGCTTTAGGAGCTTCCTGGAGCCCCCAGCACACACTCAGATAGTTGCTGCTGAGTGAGTGAAGGCACGACCAAATGAGGGGTGCCCTGAGTTGAGGGGAGCGTCTGGGGAGGCCTCAGAGCATGGGCTGTTTGAGCTGGATCTTAAAGGCTGAGTTTGCTGGTGGTGAAAAGGGAGACGGGCTGTTTGGGTGGGGGCGGGGTGGGCGGGGGGGTTGGGCCGTGTGGAAGGGTGTCGGCCTGTCTAGGGCATGGCCTTGCAGGGCAGAGGTGGGGAGGCCCTGCCTTAGGCCGCTGGGGGATATTGGAGAGGCTGTTTTTACCCCCAAGACAGGGTCTCAGTCTGTTGCCCAGCCTAGAGTGCAGTGGCGTCATGAAAGCTCACTGCAGCCTCGAACTCCTGGCTCAATGATCCTCCCACCTCGGCCTCCCAAAGTGCTAGGATTACAGGCGTGAGTGACCGTGCCCGGCTGAGAGGCTTTTAGTGGCACAGAGAGCACAAGGCCACAGTTCTGAGTGTTTGCGCCCCTGTACTCCCTCAAGCATTGGACATGATGGTCAGGAAGGGAATTCTGGGCCACAGTGCCGCCCAGGGAAGAGCCTGACAGCAGGACAGATTGTTTTAGGGCAACAATCTGTGCTGTCCTGTGGGATTTAGGGGGCAGTGAGTGCAGGATTGGCTCTCCTCAAACCCCCTTTGCCCCACAGGGTACAGCCCTAGAGTGTAGCTTTGGGCTGGAGGACACCTTCGAGGCTGTGTGGGTGAATGAGTCGGCTGTACGCTGCAACCAAGTGGTGGTGAGTGGTGTGGCTCCAGCAGGGGGTGGCAGGTGGAGGCCTGTGTAAGTTTGGGTGCTGCGCCCTTTCCTGCCCACCCTACCCTACCACCCTTTGGTCCCCCATCGCAACAGTCCTGGCCTCGTCTGTCTCCATGGCCACCCACAGCAGCGACCGGGACACCACCCAGGCCTCTCATGCTTTCCCCGTGCTTTTGCAGCTGCACGCGACCCAGAAGAGCCAGGTGTTTCCGCTCAGCCTCCAACTAAAGGGGTGGCCGGCCCGATTCCTGGACAGCCCTGACCCCATGACAGGTGGGCACCCCATCCACATGGCCACGGGGGACTCAGCACAGTGGGTGGGGCTGTGCCCTGGGGGACTCATTTTGGTGGTTGCCATAGTGCGGGGTCCTCCCCTGAGGGCCCCGCACTTGCGCAGACTGGGGTCCCAGCCCTGCCAGGCCCAGGCCCTGGAGCGTCTGCACACTGTGCTGGCCCTGACCTTTCTGTGTCCTGTGTGAAACGGGCATGGTCACTTCACAGAGGGCGTGGTGGGTTTGCTGAGCTGATGCACGGCAGCCTTGGGAACAGTGTTGGTGGCACCTCAAGGGCCCGCCTGCGCCCCAAGGGCCCGCCTGTGCCCAAGGGCGGGCGGTGCCGCTGCTGTCACAGCATGTGTCAGTCAGCACTCCAGGGCCTGACTGCTCATGGGGAGTCTGAGACGTCCCTGGTGGACCTGGGCCCTCCAAGTCCCACCGTGACGGCCACAGAGAGACCCCAGAACATTCCTGCACACCTCAGACCCCAGAGAACCCTCCCTGCCCTCCTCTTGGGCACCTCGAGGGTTTGAGGCCCCGGTGCCCTCAGGGCCTGCGTTGCGAAGGGGTTCCCCAGCGTCCCGGGGCCGTGCTGGGGTGGATCCGACCATACGGCCTGGCTGTGAATCCCAGCTCCCCGCTCCCCGGCTGTGTGAGCCTGGCCGAGTCGCTCCGCTCTGAGCCTCAGTCTCTTGTCTGTAAAACGGGGCTAAGCGATAGCCCCACGCAGTGGAATCGCAGTGAGGAGGGAGGCCAGAGAGGCTCGGCTACGCTGTGCTTGGCACAGACCCAGGGGCTGAGAAGGTGCTGAGAGCCTCACGGGTCTTGGGGAACCTCAGAACCAGGACCTGCCCTGGGTGGGCGCGGTCAGAGCGCGCCACGGGACATTCGGGGGGTGGAGGGACGGCGGGGTGGGCGGGCTGCTGATGCGGCTGACTCACCCCCGTGTCTCCCCAGTCGAGGTCTACAACTGCGCCATGGGCAGCCCCGACTGTTCCCAGTGCCTGGGCCGCGAGGACCTGGGTCACCTGTGCATGTGGAGCGAGGGCTGCCGCCTGCGGGGGCCCCTGCAGCCCCAGCCCGGCCCCTGCCCCGCCCCTGAGATCCGCGCGGTAAGCTTGCGGGAGGCGCAGGCGCAGTGCCCGCAGGACCCAGGCCCAGGCCTGTGCTGTCACCTGCAGCCGTGAAGTGCCCGCCCATGGGGAGGGGTGGGGGAGGGGCAGGTAAATTAAATTATGCTTAGGACGCGGTGAGTGCTGTGGAGGAAAACTGCAGGGCAGGGCGGTCGGAGGGTGGGGTGGGAGAGGCTCCCGGGCTGACTGTCGGGGCTGACTGTCACTAGTCTTTGTAACAAAGCCAGGAAACCTTGGCCATGTGATAACAATTGAGGCCACCAGTGACTCCCCAGCCTCCATTTTAATTAAGAAAAAGACCTAGGAAGGACTCTGATTGGTCAGGTGCCCACCTCAGGCCTGCTCAGCTGTGGGTGGGCCGCACGGTTAGGCACGGCCACGGGGCTGCCCTCGGTGTCCCCTAGGAGGCTGAGTGGGCCCTCAGCCAGCACGCCCTGGGCACCGCCCTGGGCGCGTGGGGCCGTGGGCAGGGATCTGGGGCGCCCAGCCTCACAGCCCATCCGCCCCTCTTGTCACCTGGCAGATTGAGCCCCTGAGTGGCCCCCTGGATGGGGGGACCTTGCTGACCATCCGCGGCAGGAACCTGGGCCGGCGGCTCAGCGACGTGGCCCACGGCGTGTGGATTGGTGGCGTGGCCTGTGAGCCGCTGGCCGGCAGATACACGGTGTCAGAGGAGTGAGTAGCGAGTGCCCGCCGCTCTGCTCCTCCAGGACCTCTTGCACGGGCCCCGCGGCTTTGCCTGGCCGTTCCCACCACGCGCCCTGCCCGCCTCTGCTCGGGATGGTCCTCTTGGTCCCTCCAGACCCCGCTGCGGTGTCCACCCCTCTGGGAAGCCCTCTGTGGCCCCAGCCCAGCCTGCCTTGCACACAGCCTGGTGACGACAGCGTCAGGAGGCTTGGGGGCGTCAGGCGGGGCTGAGGGTGGGGGTCTGCAGCTGCTGGGCCTGGCCCAAGGGGCCCCAGGAGATGTTCGTGAGCAGGAGGGAGCTGGACTTCCATGGTCAGGCCTGTAGATAAGCCCTCAGTCTACCAGCCAGTAAGCAAGCTCGCGATCAGACGCCATCTCGCCCCGCCTTGTCTCACGACTGCGCAACTGTGGGAAACTCGTGGGGTGGGGGCGAGGCCCTGAGCCTGGCACCAGGGTGGCCCTTGGGGGGCCTCGGACCCGCCGGCTGCTGCCACTGACCCTGCTGCCTCCACTCAGGATCGTGTGTGCCACGGGGCCAGCCCCAGGGCCGTTCTCGGACGTGGTGACGGTGAATGCCTCCAAGGACGGCAGGTCACGGGAGCGTTTCTCATACGTGGTAAGGGAGGCCGCAGCCCTCCGCCTGGCCTACCCCCCACGCACACCCCTGCGGCCTGGCCCGAGGCCTGACCGCCTGCCTTCCTCCCCACAGCTGCCCCTGGTCCACTCCCTGGAGCCTGCCATGGGCCCCAAGGCGGGCGGCACCAGGATCACCATCCTCGGGAGTGACCTCCATGTGGGCTCCGAGCTCCAGGTCCTGGTGAACGACACAGAGCCCTGCACAGAGCTCCTGTAAGCGCCCGGCCCGCCCGGGAGACCCGTGGGGTTGGGGGCCGGCAGGCTAGGGTGACGTCCTTGTGCCAGGTATCACCCAGGTCTTCGTTGGCTGCGTCCCCTTAGGCAAGCCCCTTCCTTCTCTGAGCTCGAGTTTCCTCATCTGGTAAGGACAGTACCAGTGAGCCGTGGCGTGTGCTCTGTGCCCAGCATGCAGTAGGTGCCCCATAAGGGGCAGCTGCAATGGAAGTGGTGATGACCGCACACACTCTGAGATCCCTTGGCTGGCCCAGGGGTGTGGTTAGTGGCAGGGGCATCATCTAGAGCCTTTTGGTGAAACACCTTTGTCTTTATTACGTGCTTACCGTGTGCCCAGCCCACCAGTAGGCATTGCTGGGGACACCAAGATGAGCCCCAAAGAGGGAAAAGTGGGCACACCCACAGGAAATAAGAACACCCCGTGGGGCTGGGGCTGGAAGAAAAGTGCTTCCAGGGCTCCGAGGGACAGCCCTCTCCCGGGGGGCAGCGGGTGGGAGAGGGGGTCCGAGGCCTCCTGGAGGAGGTGGCTGAGGCGGAATTAGGACGTCGGGCAGGGTCCCAGAGGACAAGGGAGGGTGAGCTTGGGCGCGGCAGTGAGGATGAGGAAGTGGCTGGGCGTTAACCGGCCTCTGTCAGGCGGGGCAGAGATGAAGTTGGGACCTCGGGGGACCTTCCGCCTGGGCCAAGCACTTGGGCCTGTGCTCCGGGGCACGGGGCATCGGAGTGAGGCAGTGGGTGGCAGGCCCCGCTGACGGCGCCCGCCGGCCCGCAGGCGCACGGACAGCAGCATCACCTGCACGATGCCCGGGGGGGCCCTGCCGGCCGCCGTGCCCGTGTGCGTGCGCTTCGAGCACCGCGGCTGCGTGCACGGCAACCTGACCTTCTGGTACATGCAGAACCCGGTCATCACGGCCATCAGCCCCCGCCGCAGCCCCGTCAGGTGAGGACCCCGCCCGTCCCCCGCCAGCCTCGGTCTCTGGGGCAGCAGGTGGGCTGACGGGTCTCGCTGCCCCTGCAGCGGCGGCAGGACCATCACAGTGGCTGGCGAGCGCTTCCACATGGTGCAGAACGTGTCCATGGCCGCGCACCACATCGGCCGGGAGCCCACGGTGAGGCCCTGCCCTGCCCTCCCCGCGCCTCGGGCTGCATCTCCTCGTCCCTCTGCCTCCTGTGCCTGCCCTGTCTCCGTCTCGGGCCCCTCCCTGCCCCTCGTCCCTCTGCCTCCTGTGCCTGCCCTGTCTCCGTCTCGGGCCCCTCCCTGCCCCTTGTCCCTCTGCCTCCTGTGCCTGCCCTGTCTCCGTCTCTCCGTCTTGGGCCCCTCCCTGCCCCTCGTCCCTCTGCCTCCTGTGCCTGCCCTGTCTCCGTCTCGGGCCCCTCCCTGCCCCTCGTCCCTCTGCCTCCACAAACCTCAGTCTCTCCTGTCTCTCCTCCGTGTCCATCTGTCCATCCCGCATCCTGGCCTTGTCCCGGTGCTCCTGCACCAGCTCTGCAAGGTTCTCAACTCCACCCTCATCACTTGCCCGTCCCCTGGGGCCCTGAGCAACGCATCCGTGCCCGTGGACTTCTTCATCAACGGCCGGGCCTACGCGGACGAGGTGGCCGCGGCCGAGGAGCTGCTGGCTCCCGAGGAGGCGCAGCGGGGCAGCGGGTTCCGCCTGGAGTACCTCCCCGACCCGCGGTTCTCCACGGCCAAGCGCGAGAAGTGGATCAAGCACCACCCCGGGGAGCCTCTCACCCTCGTCATCCACGTGAGTGGCAGGTGCCAGGTGGGCGGGATAGAGCGGCGGGGCTCGGCCCTGGGCCCCGGCCAGCATCTCCCACGGGCACCCCTCTGCACCCCCAGAAGGAGCAGGATGGCCTGGGGCTCCAGACCCACGAGTACCACGTCAAGATCGGCCAGGTGGCCTGCGACATCCAGATTGTCTCGGATAGAGTCATCCACTGCTCAGTCAACGAGTCCCTGGGCACGGCCGAGGGGCAGCTGCCCATCACGGTGAGCTCGGGGCGCTGGGGGTGGAGGTGGACCCGGCCCCCAGACCTGCCCCATCTGCCGAGCGGCTGCGCCCAGCCCAGCGCTCGCTGAGCATTTGCACACTCAGTAGCTTAGGCACGTGAAGCAAAGCAGAGCTTTTCATCCCCACTTGACAGATGAGGAAACTGAGACCCATGAACTTAGTGACCTGCTCAAGGCCAGTGATCAGCCCCATCTGGGCCTGGTGGGGCTGGACTTTCAGAAGCCAGAGGTTGCCTCTGTCCCTTCTTAGTGTCCCACTTAGAGACTGGGCTTCCAGTCATTATGTAAAGCACGGAGAGAAGGGAAGCAGGAGGAACAGAGAGGGCCCAGAAAGTGGGCTCTTTTCTGCATTATATCTACTTGCATGCCTCCTGGGATGGGGAGCTCACTCCCTCCAAGGCAGCACATGCCACCCAGGACAGCTCCCTTTTTACCCACACCTCAGTGCCATCCCTGCCCTGTGAGTCCTCACACCCTACCTGCCCCCTGGTCCCAGGACAGCCCTACAGATACTTGGGGACCGCATCCAGGCCCCATGAACCAGCCTCCTCTGGCTCCTCTGCTACTGCTTCCGGCCTGTAGCAATAATCACAGCCGACCGTATTGAGTCTCACTTTTGTGCCAGGCCCAGGACCAAGGGCCTGACAAGCATCACCTCATTTACCCTTCGTAGGGTTCCCAGGAGGTGGACATGGTTATCTCTGTGTTACCTGTGTGACATCTGAGGCTCAGAGAGGTTGGACTGGCCCAAGGCCACACAGCAAGGGAGGAGAGGAGCTGAGGTGTAACTTGCCCCCCCTCTGTGCAGATCCAGGTAGGGAACTTCAACCAGACCATCGCCACGCTGCAGCTGGGGGGCAGTGAGACGGCCATCATCGTGTCCATCGTCATCTGCAGCGTCCTACTGCTGCTCTCCGTGGTGGGTAAGGAGCCCCGCCCTCGGGCCGTGGGGGACAGACCTGCCCGCCTTCCCCGGCCCCTCTGAAGACTGCAGACAGGAGGAGGCAGGATGAGCCGGGGGCATAGCTTGAACAAAGGCTTGGAGGTGGGAACAGGTTAGGCACCCACAGGTGGGGACAGGTGTGCCCTGGTGACAGCACCACTGGCTGGTGGACGGTAGAAGTTGGGGAGATGTGCTGGGCCCTAGCCATGGGCCCTGAATGCCAGTTAGAGGCATTTGGAACCGTGTTCTCCAGTCAATAGGGAGCTACTGAAGGTACTTAAGAGAGGGTGTTCAGGGAAGGTTAATCTAAGTGTCTGGTGGGCAATGCCAGCGTTAACATGGTTACAAAGGAAACACACTCAATGCAGCAGAGAAGTTGCTACCCTCACTCACTGCGGGAGGGGATGTAAAATGGTATAGCCAAGTTGGAAACCACTTTGGCAGTTCCTCGAAATGTTAACACAGAGTTTCGCCGTGACTCAGCAACTTCACTCCTAGGTGTCTGCTCAAGAGAAACGAAAACATGTCCACAAATGTTTATAGCATTGTTATTTATAACCAAGAAGTCAAAACAACCCAAATGCCCATCAGCTGATAAGTGGATGCAAGGGGATACAAGTACATGCTAGAATATTACTCAGCGGAGAGCAGGGGTGGGGTGCTGACATGCCACATCCTCAGTGAGCCTTGAGAGCAGGATGCTAAATGAAGGAAGCCACTACATGCCGTGTGACTCCCCTGCTAGAAATGTCCAGAATGCACAAAGCCGCGGAGACACAAGCTGGTTCGGGTCGCAGGGTCTGGGGGAGGGGCACAGAGTGACGGCTTAACGCATGCAGGTCTGCCTGGCGCTGTAAAAATGCCCTAAAATTAATGGTGATGGTTGTAGGACTCTGTGCATATACTAAAAACTGTTGAATTGCACACTTTATTTATTTATTTATTTATTTATTTATTTATTTATTTATTTATTTTTGAGACAGAGTCTCGCTTTGTTGCCCAGGCTGGAGTGAGTGCCGTGGCGTCAGCCTAGCTCACAGCAACCTCAAAGTCCTGGGCTCAAGCAATCCTCCTGCCTCAGCCTCCCGAGTAGCTGGGACTACAGGCATGTGCTACCATGCCCGGCTAATTTTATATATATATATTAGTTGGCCAATTAATTTCTTTCTATTTTTATAGTAGAGACAGGGTCTCGCTCAGGCTGGTTTGAACTCCTGACCTTGAGCGATCCGCCTGCCTCGGCCTCCCAGAGTGCTAGGATTACAAGCGTGAGCCACCACGCCCAGCCTGAATTACACACTTTAAACGGATAGATTATATGATGTGTGCATTACATCTCAATACAGCTGTTTTTAAAAAATGAGCATAGTCAATGCAAAAATTCTAGAGAATGCTGGGAAAACATAAAAGGAAAAAATGCCATCATTAATGTGTATTTTTATATATTTCCTTTCAGTTTCTTTCCTAAAAATAGTACATATGTAAAATATTTTACACATTGTGTGTGAGTATGTGTGTGTGTGTGTGTATATATATATATATATATATATATATATGCATACCCCCTTGCCTTCAAAAAGCATTATAATGTGATACTCCTTTGTAGTCTGCTTTTGAAAGTGTGTTAATTCATAAGTAACACCTAGGTCTTCAATTCCTATTGAAGAAGGAATAGAAAATGCTAAAAGTCAGAAAGAAAACAAAAATCGCTCATAATTCTCTCACTCAGGAAGAGCCATGTTAACCACTATTTTACACACTCACACACACGCACACACCCCGTCTCTAAGAACGGTCACGAAGCGTTGCTGAGCCGGCCGTTCCCCAAGCCCTGTGCCCTGTAGGAGGTGGAGCCCAGGAGAGGCCTGCAGGGCTGAGGGTGCCCATTTCCCGCCCCACACCCCGCCCAGGGAGCTGGAGCCCAGGCCAGTGGGCAGGGCCTCTTCCTCCAGGCTGGGGCCCTGCATACAGCAGGCGCCCATAAAGGCTTTCCAAAGGGCTTCGGAGGCCTGACCCCCTCTCCACCGCCCGCAGCCCTGTTCGTCTTCTGCACCAAGAGCCGCCGCGCCGAGCGCTACTGGCAGAAGACGCTGCTGCAGATGGAGGAGATGGAGTCTCAGATCCGCGAGGAAATCCGCAAAGGTAGCGGGCGGGGACTGTGCAGGACGGGCCTCGGCGTTCCCAGCTGAGGGATGGGTCCCTGTCTGCTCACGGCCGCCCGCGTGTCCGCCAGGCTTCGCCGAGCTGCAGACGGATATGACGGACCTGACCAAAGAGCTGAACCGCAGCCAGGGCATCCCCTTCCTGGAGTATAAGCACTTCGTGACCCGCACCTTCTTCCCCAAGGTCAGCCCGAGCCCGAGCCCGCCCCCAAACTCGTGCTGGCCACCTCGGGCAGCTCAGCCCCCCTGGCCCTGCCCACCCAGAGGGTCCCTCGAGCAGTGCAGAACATGCTCAGCTGTCCACAGCAGTCCTGGCCGCCTCCCTCCCCCCCCCCCCCCCCCGTTTTCATTCTCCGCTCACTTGATGTTTAACTGTGAAGCCAGCTGCCGGCCCCACTGTCCTGGGGTGCTGGCTCTGCCTCTCCCCTCACTGAGGGGGCACAGGGGTGGCCAGGACTGCCCCCGCCAGCCATCTCATCTCTGGGCCCCTTCCCAGCCAGGCTTCTCTGGGTCTCCATGTCGCCGCCTCCTGTCCTCTAGGCGCTACCCCATCCCTTCCGTGCCCCCAATACTCCTCCGTGCCCTTCCACGGGCCACTACCCTCTCCTCACTGCCCTGGCCTGTCCAGGCGTTTGTGCCGGTGGCCAGCACCTCCCTTGCCCTGGCCACACCCCTGCCCCTGCAGCAGCCACAGTGAGCCTGTGTCTGACTACGTCACTTTTCATGCACCCCCAGTGGCTCTTCCCAGCCTCAGGGTGAAGCTCAACTCCCACGGCAGCCCTTACATGACATGGTCCCTACCAGCCTGTCTATCTCAGTTTCCCCGTGGCACACTGAGCTGCTTTCACTTCCCCCTAAGCCTCAGGCCCTCTTGCATTGCCATGCCATGGCTCATGCTGGTGGCTCATGGCTCATGGCTCATGCTTTGCGTGTGGCCCCTCCAGGGAGCCCTCTGGGACACTGACTGCCCCCCATCAAATCCCTGGCCCCCAGGCCTGGCCCGCTGCCTCCCACTCTTCATATGGGGTTATTTCTGTGTCAGTTTCCCCCAGCAGAGGCCCGCCGGGGCCAGTGCCCTTTCTTTCCGTTTGTGAGTGCCCCTTGCATGCCAGGCAGGGGTCTCCACCCTGCTGAGGCGCGGGGGGTCTGCCCTACAGTGTTCCTCCCTTTATGAAGAGCGCTACGTACTGCCCACCCAGACCCTCAACTCCCAGGGCGGCTCCCCGGTGCAGGAGACCCACCCCCTGCTGGGAGAGTGGAAGGTGAGTACCTCCCCACACGGTGCGGGCTGCTCTGGCAACCCTGCGCCTTCCTGGGGCCCCCTTTCCTGCTCATCTCATCCATTAATCCCAGTCTTGAGGAGCTGGGAGTCATCTACCATTGTAAGATACTGAGCCCTCCATCCCATAGGGTATTCAAGGAGCCATTCAGGGTGTTATAAGTGCTGACCCCCCAGGCCAGGTAGAGAGGTCAGAGGATTGGGTCCTCCTGAATGCTCCATTCTGCCCGCTGCTTAGAGAACGGGAGGTGAGAGTCTCCCACACTGGGTTGCTGGGTTACCTCTTGGCTCCCTCACCCTTCTCTGGGCCCCACTTTTCAACTCAACTGAGCCATTGTTCCCAGTTACAGGGAGTTAGGAGGCATCCTCTGTTGGAAGGTGGTAAGCTCCCCATCCCAGGAGGCATACGAGCAGCCTTTGTGGCACCATACTCTGGGGACCCAGGGCAGGCAGGGGCACTGGGTCCCTTTGGACACCCCGTCACCGATTGCTTCCGCAGATTCCTGAGAGCCGCCGGCCCAACATGGAAGAGGGGATCAGCCTGTTCTCCTCACTGCTCAACAACAAGCATTTCCTCATCGTCTTTGTCCACGCACTGGAGCAGCAGAAGGACTTCGCCGTGCGCGACAGGTCAGGCTGCAAGAGGTCTGGGCGGTGGGGAGGGGGTCTGGCCAAGCCCACACAGCATCAGCGCTGGGTCCTGGGGCTCCTGAGCCCCATATCTCTGCCCCTCCTGGGCCTGGACGCCCAAGACGTGGGAGCACAGGGCGCAGTGGTCGCTGTGGACGTTACGAAGGCGGCCGCTTCTCCAGCCCCACTCAGCCATCTGCAGGAGCCTCCCACACAGGCACTCCTGGTCCCTGGGTGCAGTGACAAGGCAGCACCGGGGCCCCGGGACCACACGGCGCTGCCGCCCGCCACCGCAGGTGCAGCCTGGCCTCGCTGCTGACGATCGCGCTGCACGGCAAGCTGGAGTACTACACCAGCATCATGAAGGAGCTGCTGGTGGACCTCATCGACGCCTCGGCCGCGAAGAACCCCAAGCTCATGCTGCGGCGCACCGAGTCCGTGGTGGAGAAGATGCTCACGAACTGGATGTCCATCTGCATGTACAGCTGTCTGCGGGTGAGGCGGCCGGCGGGGACATGGGGACCCAGGCGGGGAAATAACGGGGCACGTCACAGCGGTGGCCACCACCCCTCAGCTGTCCCTTGGTAGATCCGCCATCACGAGGTCCTCAGGCCGACTGCGGGGGGCTTACCACAGCCTCTGTGCAGACGCGGAAGGGCTCGGGACAGGGACAGGCGCACAGGACCTGTTACGCGGGTGGGGAACCTGGGCTCCGAGGGGGCCGGGCTGCTGGCTGCAGGGGCTCAGAGTGTGCTTGGAGCAGAGCAGAGGAGGTGTCGGGCCTTGTGCCTGGACGTTGTTTTCTCATTTAATCCTCCCGGTGTGGCCTTGGGCCAGTGGTCTGGATTTAGGAGCTAAATCAGACACCAGCCCAGACCTTGAGGTTCTCCCGCCATCGGGGAGAGATGTGGAAATTAATGAAAACACGAGTGATAAATGCCACCCAGCAGGTCTCAGCCAGCGGGGGGTCGAGGGGGTTCCTGGAGCAGGTGGCCCGTGCTGAGCCCGAGGGCTTAGTGGGAAGGAGCCCGGTGAAGAACTGAGTGTGGAGGGAGCTCCGCGCCCTGGGAACAGCATGGGCAAAGGCTGGGAGGAGGTGTCTGTGAAAGGAAGCCCAGTGGCTCTTCTGAGGGCAGGGCAGGCTGGCAGGGCGGGGGGCCAGGACGTCGGGGCCTCTGTTCTGCCCGCAGGCAGGAGTTGCTCGGCCACTGGTCCTGTGCCACCTCCAGCTGTGCTGTGGTGGCAGAGGCTGGAGGGTCACCTGGGGGTCTCGGGGGAAAGGCAAAGGCCTGGCTGGAGCCCAGATCCAGGGCGTCAGCTGTCCTGGGCTTGAGTCCAGTCTTCGGCACAGCCCAGCTGGTTGACCCTGGGCAAGTCACTGCCATCTCTGGGCCTTGGTTTCCTTCCGTCAAATGGGGCCTCTGCCCCTGGGCCTGGTGAGGGCCAGGCAGCCGGGTCGTCCCATGGAGCCTCCCAGGGAAGGGGAGAGGGGTGGAGCCAGGCTGGGCCCGGGGAGGGCCCTTGGGGCACCTAATGTCCTGCCAGCTGCCTCATTTGGGCCATCGGGGCTGTGTCAGGGACCACAAGGGCCACGTGGGCTCTGGACCTAGCTCCCCTGGCCTCTTCACGTGACCTCAACCAGGCCTTCCCCTCTGGGCTTATTTCCTCCTCTAGAAAATGGGGCAGGGTGGCCCCCGGCCGCCAGACCCAGAGGCTTGGCCCAGGAGCAGGGCTGGCACAGTGCCCTCAGTCTTTGCCAGATCTGCGTAATACTGTTACGCACTCAATCCTTTCTTCAAAACAACTCGCTGTTCTTACCTGTGTGTCCACCACAAACGCAACACCTGGGTTACTTACTAAATAGGGACTGTGAGAATCAGCTCACGGCGTGGGTGGCAGCCGAGCCCCTTTCTGGCGCAGTGCGCTTTCGGAGGTGGGCAAGAGTAGGGGGTGGAGCCCTCACTTGGCCTGAGACTCTCCACAGTCACCAGGCCGCCACCTGGGTCAAGGCCACATCTGTGTTCTGGTTCCACCTAAACGCACCCTGGGAGGCTCCCTCTAGGTAGAAGGAGTCACAGGCTTGACAGCTGGTCCAGGGTTCAAGTCCAGCTCTACCACTTCCCAGCTGGGTGACCCTGGGCGACTTGCTTGCCCTCTCTGAGCCTTGGCATTTTCAGCTGCACAATGAGGACGATGCCTCCCACTGGAGGGGTTGCTGGGCTGACGAAGTGAACACACCTGCCCCAGCTGGTGGTGTTTAATACACACGAGCTTAGGGTCCGTGGAGACACCCCAGGGTGGTGTTGGCACAGGAATCAGTTCAACAGGAGGGCATTAAACAGGCAGCCGTGGGTGCTGTGAGAGGGCCGTGAAGGTGTCAGCCCCATGCCATGGGGGGTGGCCCGTGGGGGGCGGGCCGGGAGGGCGGGCCGGGAGGCAGAGGGGCTGGCCTTGGCCCCTGATAGCCCTGTGCCATGGGGGGTGGCCTGTGGGGGGCCAGCCTTGGCCCCTTATAGCCCTGTGCCGTGGTGGGTGGCCCGTGGGGGGCAGTCCGGGAGGCGGAGGGGCTGGCCTTGGCCCCTCATAGCCCCGTGCAGTGCAGTGGGGGGTGGCCTGTGGGGGGCAGGCCGGGAGGCAGAGGGGCTGGCCTTGGACCCTGATAGCCCTGTGCCGTGGAGGGGCTGGCCTTGGCCCCTGATAGCCCCATGCCGTGGGGGGGTGGCCTGTGGGGGGCGGGCCTTGGCCCCTGATAGCCCTGTGCCGTGGGGGGTGGCCCGTGGGGGGCGGTCCGGGAGGCGGAGGGGCTGGCCTTGGCCCCTCATAGCCCCGTGCCGTGCAGTGGGGGGTGGCCTGGGGGGGGCAGGCCAGGAGGCAGAGGGGCTGGCCTTGGACCCTGATAGCCCTGTGCCGTGGAGGGGCTGGCCTTGGCCCCTGATAGCCCCGTGCTGTGGGAGGTGGCCTGTGGGGGGTGGGCCTTGGCCCCTGATAGCCCCGTGCTGTGGGAGGTGGCCTGTGGGGGGTGGGCCTTGGCCCCTGATAGCCCCTGCCCTGCCGCCAGGAAACGGTCGGGGAGCCGTTCTTCCTGCTCCTGCGCGCCATCAAGCAGCAGGTCAACAAGGGCTCCATCGACGCCATCACGGGCAAGGCCCGCTACACGCTCAACGAGGAGTGGCTGCTGCGGGAGAACATCGAGGCCAAGCCCCGGGTGAGCCGGGTGGGGGCAGGGGGCCGCAGGCCTGGCCTCCGCCTGACCCAGCCCCAGGCAGGCCACTCGCCACTCGCTGACGCTGCCCCTGCTTCCCTCCTGCAGAACCTGAACGTGTCCTTCCAGGGCTGCGGCATGGACTCGCTGAGCGTGCGGGCCATGGACACCGACACGCTGACGCAGGTGAAGGAGAAGATTCTGGAAGCCTTCTGCAAGAACGTGCCCTACTCCCAGTGGCCGCGCGTAGAGGACGTCGACCTCGGTGGGTGGGGGTGGCGGGGGCGCCTCCGTGTTGGGCTGCTTCAGCCGGGACGGCCCTGCCGTGGCCAGAGCACGCTTCTCACTCGGCGTGTGTGCACTAACCGTGGCCCGGGTGACACACGAGCAGACGGGTGTCCACTGCGAGCTGCCTGTATGCTATGGGAGACAGGTCCTGCAGCGTGAGCAAGCCGCGGGCAACCGCGGGAACGCGTGCGGGAAAGGCCCCCCGAGGAGGGACGTCAGAGTGGGTGTTGAAGGGTGCATCGGAGCCTTGGTTAGCCAGGAGGCTGAGGCCACTTGTTCCCAAGGCCGTAGGTAGGCCTTTCCTCAGCAGTCGCTCTGTGCCGGGCCCTGTTCTGAGCACCGGCCCTTACGGTGAGGAGACGGGTATGGCAGTTGTCCGCATAGAGCAGGGAAGTCGGGGTGACCACTGGGGCCAGCGCTGCACCCCCTGGAGCCCAGAAGGGAGAGCCGGGCACGTGGGCTTTGTCCCAAGGGCAGTGGGTGCCGTGGAAGGCGTGTGGCCGCTTCCGTGCCTGGTGCCTTTTCTCAGTTCAGAACTGGCACTCGCGAACCCTGTGGGTGAGGTCGTTTCAGAGCCCCTGCTCCGTGCCACCACCCTGGCACTTTGCACCCCCACACCCGCCCCCCAGCTCTTTCTCCGAGTCCCCATTTCACACGTGGGGAAACAGAGGCCACTCCCTACGAGGCCGTGGCCCTGACGGCCTGCTCCTTGCGCTGCAGAGTGGTTCGCCTCGAGCACGCAGAGCTACATCCTGCGGGACCTGGACGACACCTCGGTGGTGGAGGACGGCCGCAAGAAGCTTAACACCCTCGCCCACTACAAGGTGCGGCCCCTCCCCACCCGCACCTCCAGCCCCATCCACTCTGACCTCTGACCTCTGACCTCAGCCTCTCCCCTCCCATCAGATCCCGGAAGGTGCCTCCCTGGCCATGAGCCTCATAGACAAGAAGGACAACACACTGAGCAGAGGTAGCAGGGCGCACGTGGAGCAGGGGTGCTTCCGTCCCACACCCCAGTGGGGAAACCGAGGCTCCAAGAGGATAGGGCTGGGCCGGGCTGTGGTGGGGGGACCAGGCCAGCCTCCTCTGCTCCAGTACTGCCTGGGCAGGGCCTGCGGCCAGGCCTCCTCACGCTGATTTCCTGCGGCAGCTGGGGAGAGGCCCCGGGAGGGCGGAATGTGGTTCTTGGAGGTCTGGGCGGCCGCCAGGCCAGAGGGGAGGCTGGCATGCCCATCTGGGCTTCGGGCCGCGGCCAAGTGCCCCATCAGATGCCCCAGGCCTGGCCACCACTGCCATGCCCACAGCCTGAGCTCCTCTGGGCTCAGGTCCCCTCCCGAGGTCGAGGGCAGAGTTTGGGTCTCCCCCTGCAGCAGGGGGCTGTGCTGCGGCTGAGGGCAGCCAGCCCTGCCCACTCGGGGCCTCCCCCTTCTCCCTCTGTGACTGTCTCTCCCATCTCTCTCCCTCCCTGTGTCTCTCCGTCACTCTGAGTGTCTCCCTCTGCCTCGTTCTGTCCCGTTCTCTGCGTGTCTCCCCGGACCTCGCTCTTCCCTCTGTCTCTGTGTGTCTCTGCATCTCTGTCTCTGTCTCATCCTCTCTACGTGTCTCTTGGGCTCTCTCCATTTTCCTCTGTTTCTCTCCGCTTCTTGCTCTCCCCGCTCCTCTCCCTTGTTTATTTATCGTGTGTGTTTTTCCTCTTACAGTGAAGGACTTGGACACGGAGAAGTATTTCCATTTGGTGAGTGCCTGGCCTGGGGCCCTGGGGGATCCAGCCCCTCACTGGGTGTGGCCTTGGCTTTGCAGCCCTGGGCCTCTGGGAAAAGTTCTCCGAGGCCCTGGGAAAGGCTGGGGGTGGGGGTGGGGGTGGGGATGGGCCAGAGTCAGGAGGAAGCCACAGCCCTGTGTGCCTAGCTGCCTGGCAGAGCCAGGTGCCCGTGGGCACAGAACGGCCTCCCAGGGAGGTGCCTGGTGCCGCGCTGACGCCGCCTGGCCTCCCAGGTGCTGCCTACAGACGAGCTGGCTGAGCCTAGGAAGTCCCACCGGCAAAGCCACCGCAAGAAGGTGCTACCAGAGATCTACCTGACACGCCTGCTGTCTACCAAGGTGGGCCCAGCCTCAGTCTCCCTGGTGTGCAGTGGGTGCAGGGCCCAGCCCAGCTCCGGCGGCCAGCATCCTAGAGGGTCAGCTTCTCACAGGCCTGGGGGAGGGGTGCGAGCTCTCCCCATCGTCTCCGTGGGCCGGGTGAGCTCTCGGGGCAAGCGGCTGAGGGCTTAGGGCCACTCCTGAGGAGGCATTGCCCACGGCCAGGAAAGATGCCTGACCGATTCAGTATTAGCCCCGTCACGGGCGGCCAGTGATGTCCCCAAGGTCACATGGCTCGGTGGCGGAGCCAGCACCCTACAGCCCGTATCCTCAGCTCCGTGCCCGAGTGTCTTGATCAGTCCTTGCAACACCCCAAGGCAGGTTTCACTTGCCCATTTCTCAGACAAGAAAACAGGTCCAGAGAGGTTAGGTGACCAGCCTGATGCCATGTGGCTTCCCAGGGGGGCAGCCTGAGCAGAGGGGTGCCCCAGAGCCACCAGGGTGCCCGCTCACCCTCTGCGCAAGGGCCTGGGCTGATGGGGCCACCCTGCTCCCCACAGGGCACGCTGCAGAAGTTTCTGGATGACCTGTTCAAGGCCATCCTGACCATTCGTGAAGACAAGCCCCCACTGGCTGTCAAGTACTTCTTCGACTTCCTGGAGGAGCAGGCTGAGAAGAGGGGGATCTCAGACCCCGACACCCTGCACATCTGGAAGACCAACAGGTGGGGGGCGGGCAGCCAGGTGGGGAGGGCTGTGGCCTGGGCCTTCAGAGCCCAGCCTCTGTCCCCGCCACCTGCTGGGGTCAGTCCCTCCTCTCCCATTTCCCAGCTGTGTGATCTTGGGCAAGTGACTTAACCTCCCTGTGCTTCAGTTTCCCCTAGCTATAAAACCAGAGCAATCAAAGAAACCCACTGTAATTGTAAGAATTAACGTACAGATGAGAACACTGAGGCTCACAGGGAAGCAGCAGCTGCCCAAGCTCCGCAGCCCTGGGTGGCAGAACCAGCCTCAGCCCCCATGATCTGAATTCCATGTCCAGTTCATAGCCACCCTCCTTTGAGGCACGTCTTAGCTTTCCGTGGTCACACACCTGCCACACACACAACCAAGAGGTTGTTAGAAACTCAGTCTGACCCTCAGAAAACAATGCCACCGGCCCAGAAGTTTCCGGAACTTCTGGAGTTGCAGGAACTTCTCCGAGCTCTGGGGATCCACACGCCCAGCACGCCAAGTCACAGGGTGGCCCTGGGGTGGGGTGGGGGTGTTACCAGCCCTCTCTGGCCTCCCAAGGACGAGGATGAGGCTGCAGGCACCCCATTGCCCCACCGCTCCTTGGTGGCCCCTGTGCTAAAGCTGGACTTCCTGCTGCTGCCGGGGGTGAGGGGGAGGAGCCAGGGCCGCAGCGCAGCGGTGGGGGGGCTTCTAATGAGAACCAGGGCCTGGATGGGCTCCCTCGTGAGAGCTGAGGCGGCTGGCGGGGGCGCGGAGGGAGATCCACAAAACCCTGCTCTCGGCCGCTGCTGCCCTGCTGGCCAGGGTGGGCACACTCAGGCCCCAAAGGTCATGTCTTGCGCCCGGGCTCCACCGGCCTCAAGGGCCAGAGCCACCTCCCTCCTCCAGGGCCACCTGGCCTGCCTCCCTCGCCACCGGCTCTCCTGCCCCCGCTGGGGTGGGTGGGCTCACCCTGCCCTGCCACCCGCCCCACAGCCTTCCTCTCCGGTTCTGGGTGAACATCCTGAAGAACCCCCAGTTTGTCTTTGACATCGACAAGACGGACCACATCGACGCCTGCCTCTCGGTCATCGCACAGGCCTTCATTGACGCCTGCTCCATCTCCGACCTGCAGCTGGGCAAGGTCGGCAGCCCGGGCCTCAGAGAGACCCTTCTGGGAGGGAACCGAAGGAGCCCAGGTCTGGGGAGTGGCATGGATGGGTCATGCAGGCCATTCAGCAGGGGAGGAAACGGGCACCTGCCATCAGAAACTATCACTGTAGACCGACGGCACTCGCCTCAGGCGTGCCTGGCACCAGCTCTGGCATTTAAGCCAGAGAGCCAGGCGTGGGGCAGCCCGTGCGCGTGGGGCTGCCCGCGCGCGGGGACAACCTGCTTGGTTGGGCACGACATGGTCAGGATCAGGCCAGGCTCCGGGCAGCGGCCCCTGAAGGCCCAGAGCCATTTGAGCAGGGCATTCCGTGAAGGGCGGGCAAAGGGGAAACAGGTGGCCAGGACCCGTGACACACGCAGGAGGGAGGCGCAGGTGTCTGAGGGGAGAGGGTGGAGATGCAGGAGGACAGCCCCCTAGGCAGGGGGAGTGGCCCGAGCCCAGGCGGGCGGAGAGCCCTGGTTGCGTGGGCAGGGCTGGGATTGTGTGATCAGAGCTGGGCCGCAGGACTAGGGCGGCACAGCCGTCGTTTAGCGTGCATCTCAGAGACAGCACGAGAGGGGGAGGCAGAGAGAAAGCTGTCACTTCTCACGTTCTATCTCAGTGGCGGGACACCCATGGCTGAGAACCGGGAAGGTCCTGGCGCTCTTTGCCTGCAGGCGCCAGGAGCACGTGGTGGGAAACGCACCACCGAGCCAGCACTCGGGCTTGCAGAGGCCGTAGCCACTGAGACCTGCAGCCCAACAAGGACACGTCCTTGTCATGTCGAACTGGCTGCGAGCGGCCAAGAGCTGGCCCAGCCAGCGCACTCCTGCCCTGGAAGAAATAGGTTCCACTCTAGGCCATTGCCCTGACAGTCCCGGGAAAGTAGGGCAGGGGTCCCATGAATAGGGCGGCAGAGGGAGGGAGTGAGGAGCCCCCGCTCCAAGGCTGGCAGAGAGGGTGACGCTCAGTGACACCACGCCCAATGCGGCCATTAACGTGGCAGGAGAGATGAGAGCTTGTCCAGAAACAGAGCAGCTCCGTCCAGCCCCCACCTGCTGTCTGACTCCCTCCCTCCCCGCTGCCCAGGACTCGCCAACCAACAAGCTGCTGTACGCCAAGGAGATTCCCGAGTACCGGAAAACCGTGCAGCGCTACTACAAGCAGATCCAGGACATGGCCCCGCTCAGCGAGCAGGAGATGAACGCCCACCTGGCCGAGGAGTCGCGGGTGCGGCACTTGGGCTGACGGGCTGCGAGTCGGTGGCCTGGGCCTCGCTGCCCCCCAGACCAGAGCGGGGGCGCAGATGGCATTTCTTGGGGGGCCACGGCTTCCTCTCGTGCACCTGCTACTCCACGGCTCATTTTCCCCAGAGCTTGGGGCGCGAGGGTCCTTCCCAGAGAGGAGAGGAGAGTTTGGGGTCCAGGAAGCCATCTTCATGCACAGGACTTGAGGGGCCTGTCTACCCAACTGGGAGGTTGCGGGGGGTATGCAGCAGCCAGCCCTGCTGGGGTGCGTCCTGCTTTGACCACTGGGTCACCACCCAGACTTCCTGCCTTCCCGTTTCTTATAGAAATACCAGAACGAGTTCAACACCAACGTGGCCATGGCAGAGATTTATAAATATGCCAAGAGGTATCGCCCGCAGGTGAGTACGAAGCCCCAGGCCAGGCACCCGCCCCAGGCAGGTGGGCTTCCTTCCCACATACAGGCACCCTGGGACGTTCACACTTCATGCCGGCCACTAGTGGTGGACATTTGGGGATGTGTCCTCCCCCGAGAGCCAAGGTGGCACCCCTCACCCCCAGCTGACCCTGTGGCTCCCCTCAGATCATGACCGCCCTGGAGGCCAACCCCACGGCCCGGAGGACACAGCTGCAGCACAAGTTTGAGCAGGTGGTGGCTCTGATGGAGGACAACATCTACGAGTGCTACAGTGAGGCCTGACCGCACGGGAAAGAGCCGTCGGAGCTGCTGCTGGAGACACAGGCTGCCCACTGGGCCTGGTGTCCCTGCCTCGGCTGGGACACGCTGAGCAGGGGTGGCTGGGGCGGGCAGAAGAGGAGGGGCCGCTCTGAGCCCTGGCCCCTTGGGCACCTCCGTCCCCTCCCACCCACCCCCAGACTGCCTCAGGGATGGATGGGGGCTTGAATGCCGCAGCCAGTGCCTGGTAAGGCTCCCTGTGCACCCAGCGCAGCCTGGACCCTGCCCACCCACTCGCCCTGCTGAGCGCGCCCGCCCGTCCAGGTGGCCCAGCACAAGCGGGAGAGGCCACCTGCCCCGAGGCCGCAGCCCAGAAACGCTACCTCACCCAGCTGGCGCAGGGGCTCCTCGAACCAGCCCTCGACTGGTTCCTGCTTCGAGCACCGAAAGGTTCTGCTCCCCTCACCCAGAGGACCTTGGCCACCGACGGTTTCCAGCAGTTTGGTGTTTGCTGCTGCAGCGGCCGTTGGCAGAGTGGGCAGTGCCCGCTGGCCGCGGGGGTGGGGGGCAGGTGCTCAGGGTTCCTGGCCCCGGGGAAGGCGGCTTGCGACTGGCTGTAGCTGGGCTACTCCATCTTGCTGGAAGTGTTTCTAAAGATGGCACCACTTTTTGTTGTTTTTTAAAAAGCTTTTATATATTAAAAAACTTATGCGCCGACTGTGAATAGCTGCCGCTTGAGCAGAGGACCGGGAGGGTCCCGAAGGCTCCCGACCAACACTGGAATGACTGTCCCAGAGAGCAGGCGGCTGCCAGAGACCCCTCGGCGCCCTGAGAGTGCCGCCCGCCCGCCCCGCCCGCAGTGCCCCTCGTGGCCACCAGCCAGCGCCGGGACTGGCTCGGAGCCCACTGGGGCTGGAGGGAGGGTGGCCAGGACCCTCTGGAACCTTCTTTATAATAAAAGCCTGACGGGAAAACCTGCTGTGGGCTCCAGCCTTTGTCCGGAGCTGGCCACGCGGGCACGGGCAGCCGCTCTGCCCGTCTGTGGCAGGAAGGCGGGCGGGCCGGGCTCCCGTCCTGCCCCAGCCACGCCAAGGCTTGGCTGGCACCTGCTGGGGTCTGAGGAGGCAGCCAGGGGCGGGACGGTGGGGTGAGGCCACGCAGGCTGTGCGTGCGCCATGGCCAGCCCAGAGCTGACCTTCCTTGGACTCCGTGACCGCCCCGGGGACCCGGGAGGGTGGCGCGGCTGCCGTGTGCTCCCCGCCCAGGCTGGGCCCAGCTGACGTGCACACGAGCCTGCGGGGAGCACAGTTCCCACTCGGCAACCGGACACCACTGAGTCTCAGCAAGGTGGGGACCTTCCCAGGTCACACAACCAGGAGGGGACACTGTTCCTCTGTCCCAGCCCTCCTCCGGTCAGAGTCTCCACGGCGGCCCCAAGTTGTGTGGAGAGGTCAAAGGTGACCACCCTGGAAAGGGAACTGACATTTACGTACTTGCCTTGAATTTCTCAGCGTGAAAAATGTGTGAACCCTTTTTCAGACAAGGAAACAGGCCGTTTCCCCAAACCTAGCTTAATCCTGGACTGTGTTCCCGGCAGGCAGGCCCTTCCCCACAGCCCGCAGGGCAGGGGCCTGACTCTGGCTCCTGGCTGAGCTGGGGGTGAAGTTCGTCCCGCACCCCAGAAAGAGATCACTAGCAACCCCAGGCCCCGGCTGAACAAAGTCCGCTTCATTTTCTGCATTCGTGAGGGAAAAATAGTTACATGCATATTGGTCGAGAACAAGAACTTGGACAAAAGATTCACAAAATTTAAACAAAATCCCACAAATACCAGTTCTAGAATTAATGAGAACAGAAAAGTGAGAAAAGTAAACAACCTTTCACTTTAAAAATAGCTCTTTCCTATAGTGGCTTCTGGGTGGAGAGATCTTTATATCTTTCAAATTTTCTATTCTGAACATCGGTTCCTTTTTATTAAGCAGCAGATTTTCTAAGTTATCGGCACATTTGATAGTGTTTGAGGGGGGCAGGGGGAGGGTGTGATTCTAGAATGAATGCACATTTCCCAGAGAAATGCAGGGAGCACGAGAAGCACGAAGAAAAAGGCCGCACCGCCCTGACCTTGGTGGCGTCTGCAGCCCCGCCCCTCGCGAGCGTTGGGGCCAGGGGTGAGACGGAAACTCGGGCTGGGGGTACACACCGTTTTGCAACCTGAATTTTCCTCCCAACAATATGTCAGTGACATCTTTCTGTGTCATTAAATATTCCACAGACTGTCTTAATGTCTGATTAACATGCAATTCATTCCTGGAATTTAGAAATTCATTTGCAAATGAAGGAAATCTCTAGTTTCCCAGGTCGCTTCTCAGCACAGAAGGTGGCCAACTTCCACACACTGTCTACGACCCTGGCCTGGGGCCCTGAGGACTGGTGGGCAGTCTGAGGACTCTGATGGTCCCAGCGGGCTGGGGACCCTGCTGTAGCATCCTGGAGCTAAACTCCCTCACAAAGAAGGGGAGAAACCATTGCTGATAAGGGACGTGACTTGCGAGACACCTAGAGGTGACTCCCAGAGCCCCCAGCCAAGCCGCGTAGGAACCAAGGCAGAAGCAGAGCCCCCAGGGGAAGCAGCAGCCCAGCCCCCACCCGTCTGCTCCCGAGGCAGCCACATCACAGACAGCCCAGGGAAGCTGCCAGCAAAGCTAGACAAAGCCTCCTGGGGCCTCTGGGAGGAGAGGGTGGAGGGAACAAAGCAGGGGCACGAGGGAGCAGGCTCACGCCCCATGCTGGCAGCCTCAGTTTCCCTCCCCACCCCTTTCCTTCCCTGCACCCTTCTCAAGTCCCATCGAGCTTACTCATCTCACGAATGATGCTGTCTAGACCCAAACTCTGTGCTCGGCTTCAACCCCTTCTACATCCAGCGTGTCAGCTGATCCCAAACTACCTTCAGCTCCTACCCAGGACCCACCAGCCAGCCCTCTCTCCATGAGCCTCCTCCCGGCCGGCCACCACCCTCCCTCCCCAGCCTGCGGCAGGAGCCTCGTCACCGGCCTCTCTGGCTACCCCATGCCCCCTGCAGTGACCGCTGCTCACTGGCCTCCAATGGCTCCCTACGACAGCAGAGATAAAGCCCAACACCCCATGCCCCCTGCAGTGACCGCTGCTCACTGGCCTCCAATGGCTCCCTACGACAGCAGAGATAAAGCCCAACACATTTCCTCTTGGCGGACAAGGCCCTTGGTGACCTGGCCCTTATCTACCCTACAGCCCTGTTCTGGTGACAAACCTCCCAGCACCCATGGCTTAAAACAGCAGCAACCACTTGTTTTGCTCATGGACCTGCAATTGTGCAGGACCTGGAAGGGAGGCGGGGCTAAAGCCCCAGCTCCCGGATGCGTGCGCCTGGCGGCACGTTGCTGCCCGCGGGCGTGAGCCGGGCCAGGGCCGAGAACTGGGCGCCTAGTCCCCCCACGAGCCATGGGCTCAGCCAAGAACGGTGGCCGAGTTCGAGGAGTATCAAAGACCAAAACCCGAAAGACGCGAGTAGAAGCTGCCAGTCCCTTAGGGCAGGGCGCAGACGTCGACAGGGTCGTTGCCGCCGGATTCTGTCGGTGGGGCAGTCGTGGAGCCCAGACTCAAGGGGCGGGGACACAGACGCCAACTCCTGCTGGGAGGGGGCCAGGGATGTCCACAAGCGCCAGACCTCAGCCCGCTACTGTCCTCACTGGCTCCGGCCACACGGCCATCCTCTCGCTCCTGAGCCCGCCAGCACGCTCGTCTCAGGGCCGCGCACCTTCCCTGCCCAGGGCTGGGCTGGCCGGGGCCTCCCCTCCAGACAGGCCTCCCCGCCCCTCCCTGACACAGCGGCCAGCCCGTCTGCCTCTGCAGACCCGCCCGCCCTGAGGGCGCTGGGCCATGGGGCCTGTCTCCTACAGCGGTGCCTGGCCACCAGTCGTGCTCCTGAGCAGTCGCCGAGTCGTCTCCAGCTCCTCTCATCCCTCCTTTCCGCAGCCAACGTGCTGCTTCTGGACACACGCACCATCACCCCTGCCTGCGACCCTCCCTAGCTCCCCACTGCCCCTCACCTCTGCCCTGCAGGCCTTCCCATCCCCTACCCCAGTGGCTCAGGCCTACCTCCCCAAAATGCTCCTCTCAAAGCCTCAAACCCCCATCCTCCAACCACACCCCCCTCATGCGGCACCCTCTGCCTGCGACTTCCTCTCCTCCCCTTTCTGCAACTGCTAGACATTCGAGATCAAATCTCCGTCCTCCGGAGGCAGTCCTGGCTCTCTCGGGCTGGGGCTGGGGCTGGGGCTGGGTTAGAGCCCCTCCTGCAGCTCCCAGGGCCTGAGCCCACCTCGCCCAGCCCTTCACATCCCAGTCTGCCCCAGCGCAGGAAACAGTAGGCACTCAGTGGGTGTTTACACAGACCGAATGGCCAAACCCTTGAACCTCAAGGCTCCAGCCACACCAATTTGTGAGGAAAAACAAAAGTCTTTATTGATACAAACTATAGGTTAAATAAATACGGTAACAGTTCGCTGGGGAATAAAAACTCGAGCTCTTAGTCTCTGCCCGCACTTTGGGGTCTAGGCTTCGGCCCTCTTGCTAAGCGCCTTGGCCGCCAAGGCCCTAACGGGCTGCCCGGGCTTTCTTGGGCCCATGGGGGCCTCCGTCTTCGTGGCCAGGGCTGCAGGTGCCGTCGTGGACCCACTGCCCTTAGCAGGAAAATCTGCCCTGGCATTTGGCCCCTCCCTAGACCCCTGGGCAGCTGCCCCTTGAGGGGCCTTGGCCACTATCTTCTTCCTGGTTGGGGGAACAGCCCCATTCTTGACCTATAAGCAAGAGACGTGGAGCAAGGAGGTGGAACTGGGCAGGGCAGGGCTGGGCACACAGCTAGCACCCTCAGGGGTAGGCTTGAAGTCCCAGCCCCGGTGGCTTTGGACACCTGGCCTCTCCTCTCTAAGCCTCAGTGAAAGGGGGATGGTGACCCCCAGGGTGCGGGAGGGCCAGAAAGAAGGTATCTCCCCCTCCCCCTGCTGACCTCTGCGGGGGGCTGGACGTGGGCCACCCGAGCTCTGGCGTGGTCAGGGCGGGCAGCAGACCAGGAAGTCACACAGGCACCTACCTTGCTGGCTGTGGGTTTTGAACTCTTGCTCTCAGATTTGATCTTCCCGTGGACCTCGGCATCTCCTGCAAGTTGGGGCAGGGTGTCACGTGGGCAGGAAGGCTCAGGGGCTCCGGAGCCCCCTTCCTGCCTGGGTCCCAGGTCCTTACTTGGCTGTGTAACATGGGGCAAGTTGGCCACTCAGAGCCCCTGGTGCCCTAGTGCGCAAGCTGGAGATCACAGTGGCCCCTCCCGGGGGTGGGGATGGCCTGGGCCCCTTGCTCCCCGCAAAGCACAGGCAGAGCCCTGCTCCACGCCCACCCACACCACAGCTCCATCAGGCCTGTCAGCCTCTGGTCTGTCTTCCACACAGCAGTCAGGATACATTTTAAATACTAGCTCTGACCCCAGCTGCTCCCTGTCCCAATCCTTCCATGGCTCCTCATTGCCCAGATAAGGTCCAGGCTCCAGCTGCCCTTCGCAGCTTCTCCCTCCCGACACTGCAGACAGAACACATGCGGTTCCTTGAAAGTTCTAACTTCTTTATGGCTCCAGGCCTTTGCACAGGCATTTCTCCTGCTTGGGACACCTCCTCCAGGAAGCCTTCTCTGACCCCTGCCACCTCAGGAATGAGCCAGGCTCCTGGTCTGTTTTCTTCTTCACTGTCCTTGAACTGTTTGCTCCATTTCCTGACCAGCTGTCATGAGTCCTCTGTCCCTCCAGGTCAAGCCAAGTGCTCAGAGCACATTCGCTAGGTAAGCACACCCCCCTGCCCCAGAGCCGGACCCTCCGTCCCACCGCAGCTGCCGCAGACGCCAGCCCGCGTGCCCCACTCCCACCCCCACACCCACCTTGGCCGTTCCTGCTGCCTTCGTCCTTTGACTTCCCGCTGAGCCCGCTGGAACTGGAAGGGGCCCGTGTGGTCTTGTCTGGCTTTGGGGGGGCCTTCCCAGCCTCAACCAGTTTTGCCTTGGTGTCCTTGGCCTTGTTGCCTTTCTTGGGGGCCTTCTGCTTGGCTGCACGTGGTTTGGGAGGCGCCTTCCTCACTTCTCCAGGCTCCTCGGCTGCCTTTTCCACCTTGTCCAAGCTGGGAGGGCCCTTCTCTGCTGCCCTTGGTTTCTTGGGGGCCTTCTCCTTGGCCTCCCCAGCTCCCCTGGGGGCCACCGAGGCAGCTGTCCTCCTGGGCCGGATTTTCCTCTTGTGCTTAGGAACTAACTGGAGGAGGACAGTGTCGGGGTGGGCTCGAGGGCAGCTGTTCTGGGTTCCTTGTGCCCCTACGCCCTCTGCAAGACTCCAGGGAGGCCCCAGTCCAAAAGAGGGGGCTAAGAAGGTGGTCGAGGGCAAAGGGTGAAGAGTCACAGCCACCTCCTAAATGCCTGGCCCTTCTTCCACCCTGTCCCCGGAGACATAGCCCACGGGCCTCCCGACCCCCACGCACCTGCTCGCCTTTCCCAAGGATTGCGGCTCTGGGCCGCCCCCGCCCCGTGCCCAGCAGAACCGGGCTTCAGGGGCGCTCTGAGCTCACAACTTCCTCCAGCCATGTCTCATGTGTACATGGGCTGTCATCGAGGGCACAGGGTGTGAGGGTCAGGGGCGAGTGAGGGCTCCTGGCAGACGGGTGGTCCCTGCCCACTGAGCCCAGCTGATGCCACTACTCTGTCCCCAAACCCTCGCGGCTCCCCATCACCCACCAAGACCAGAAACGAGTCCCAGCCCCACCCGCCAGCACACACCCCCAACACCAGGACCCCAGAGTCCCCTCCCTGCCTCCTCCCCCCTCAGCCCCTCTTGCTTTTCCACCCCACCTGGCCTGGCCATGACCTGAGTCCAGGCTGACCCATGCCCAGGGGTCCCGTGGGGTGGGACTTCCCGTGATCCATCACCCAGTAACCAAGGGGACCAGCACGTGGTAAGCCGGGAGTGTTCCGAGTGCTCCACCGACAGCGACCATCAGAGAAGCTGTGTGCCGGTTGCTGAGCAAGGCTCCAGGTCACAGCAACGAGGTTTTCCTGGAGGCCAATGGCCGTCATGATGCCAGGGTTCCATTTTGTCCCAAACCTGCCCCCACTTGTGGGAGACCCTGGACAGGTCCCTCCCGAGCTTCCTTGCCGGGACGAGACCCTCTGCCGTAGAAGGGGAGGACGTGGCAGCTCAGGAAGGCTCCTGGCCTCGAGAGGTGTTCCGGGGCTGCACACCAGGACCCAGAAGCAAGCACAGTGACCGGCCCTACTCCCTGACACCCTCGGGGCCCAGGAGGGTGGGGGCTCAGAGGAGCAGCCCCGGCCTTCCCGGAGGAGGGGCATCCCTGTGGAGGGCACAGGAAGAGCAAGAGAGGACAGGGGGAGAAAGGCGCTCCGGGCAGAGCCGGAGAACAGGCGCCGACACTCCGCCCCCGCGCTCACCCTGAAGCTGCCAGTGGCCCCCTTGGCCTTGGAGTGGAGCGGCCTGGCAAGGAGGCCGCGGTGCTCGCCCGTAGCCAGGGCCTGCTTCAGCAGGTGCTTGAAGCGGGTGACGTCCACCGTTGGGTACTTGTGCAGGATGTAGCGTTTGATGGCCACCACCGACATGCCCTGGCGCTGCTCCCCGGCCTGCAGCGCCTCTAGCACCATGTGCAGCGTCGGCGGGTTGCGGCGGCCCACCTGGAAGGTCCTCCGGCCTGTGGGCAGACAACAACGTCACCAGAGCCCCCACCACCCTCAGGCCCAGTCGCCAAGAACGTGGGCCCAGCACTTCAGCAGACACCGGCAAGGCCCGGGGGAGGGGGCTCCGAAGACCAGATAGATACGCCTACCCCCATCCCCACACCGACAGTTGGCCCAAAAAGGACGGCCACCTTGCCTGATGAAGCCCAGTCTCTTTGTAAAGAGGTACATACTCCCGGCCGGGCGCAATGGCTCACACCTATAATCCTAGCGCTCTGGGAGGCCAAGAAGAATTGCTTGAGCTCGGGAGGTTTGAGACCAGCCTGAGCAAGACTAGCCTTTAACACCTTCACTAAAAATAGAAAAGTTAGCTGGGTGTGGCAGTGTGTGCCTGTAGTCCCAGCTGTTCAGGAGGCTGGGGCAGGAGGATCACTCAAGCCCAGGAGTTTGAGGTTGTAGTGAGCTATGATGATGCCACTGCACTCTAGCCAGGGTGACAGAGCAGAGACTGTCTCACACACACAAAAATAAAAACATACACACACACACACACACACACACACACACATTTTCCTAAAAAAACAAAACCAAACCTACATCAGATCGATTGTCCAGAACAGAGTGGGGGAACTGTGGCCCTCCAGGTCCCTAAACACAGCTTCTTGACCGAATCTAGATTTTACAGAACAAGTCCTTTTATTTTTATTAATGCATTTTTGTTTGTCTTCTACATTTTTATTTTGAAAACGAATGTATTTAAAATACCAAAGAATAAAAAATAAGTTTCAACAACATAATCCTCCCAGATTGACCGGCTCAATTAGAACATTAGTAAGCCATAAGGGCTAAATGGACGGCTGCTATGCTCATGATTTAGTGCTCACTTTCCCTGCCTGACTGGCGCCACTCCCGCACGAGGCTGGCTGGCAGTGGTTTATGGGGTCGAGTACACCAGTCTGTTGCCAGCTTTTGACAATAGTGCACTGTGTTTGTTTGAAGTGAAATTTGTGAATAGCTGCATAGCTTGACAGTATTTTTTAATTCTGTCTGCTTAATAGCCCATGTCAAAGATCAAGAGAACGATGAAGAAAACGGATTTTTAAATGAGGATTGGGAATTGCAGTATTATCTTGCTTCTGCCAAAGATATGATTTGCTTGTTTTGTGATACTACAATACCAACATTAAAGAAATTCAATGCTCATCAGCTTTATATATTCATAAGGACCACAAATATTTTAAATCAGAGGCAGAGGCATGAAAGTTTATACTATAGAAATTAAAAAATGAAAAGTAAAAGTAAAGACAATTCTTTCAAGCAGCAATAAGACCTGGAAATGATGCCACTGATGCAACTTATAAAGTAGCTTATATACTTAGGGGGAAAAAAATGAAGCCATTCAGTGATGTAGCAATCGTGAAAGAATGCATTGTTGACATTGCAGGATGCTTAGACCCAGATAACATTTCCAAGTACAAATAACTGCCTCTTTCAAGGAAAACCATAACTGATCGGCAGCATAAATCAGCCTTCAACTTAAAGAACTTCATGCAATAGTTCAAAAGGAAAATATAAATTATTCAATTGCTTTGGATGAATCAACTGATACTACTGACTCAGCACAGGTTTCAAACTTCATTCTGGTCATAACAGAAGATTTTCTTTGCTATGAAGGGTTACTCACTTTGGGCACTCCTGCAAATAGAACACAGGGAACAGGTATCTTCAACAACCTTCCAGATGAATGTGGTGAAGTTGGACTGAATTTGGTAAATTTAGTGAGTGTACGTATAGAGGGTGCACCTTCCATGACAGGAAAACATGAAGGGTTTATTGCACAATTTTTTTAAAAAGTATTAACAGATCCAGATGCTCTCATTTCTTTTCATTGTATCTTGTGTCAGCAAAATCTGTGCTGAAGCTACTATTTTAAGGGACACTTTGCAACAAGTTAAAGCATTGTTAACTATATTCATGCAAATGCAAAAAAGACATTGTCAGTTTTGTGACAAGCTAAAGTTGAGCCATGAGGTATTCAGTGTGGACTTGCCATATCACTACAAACTGCATTGGCTGTCACAGGGACAGGTGTTAGTCACAATTTTATTTCTGTGAGAACAGATACATTTTATGAATAACAGAATCAATGTGAATTATTGAAAGAAGATTTCTATAGGAATGCAGCATTTCTGTGTGATGTCATGTCAAATTAAAGTGACTTGAATATTTCTTTGCAAGGTAAAACTAAGTCTAAATATGATATGTGGCAAAAAACCCAAGTATTTCAGAAAAGCTTTCTTTCAAAACACTTCAAAAGGAAATCTTGGATGAACATTTTTCCCAGTTAGCAAAGGTCATTGATGGGCAAGATGAGATATGCAAGTCATTTGAAGAGTACACAGCTGTTATCTACCTATTAATTGGAGAATACAATGAAAGCTTCACTTTGAGAAACATGACATCGCACTCAAATCAACATTTCAGCTTCACCTAGTTGATAGCACCAAGGCACCTGAAGAACTACAGGTGGAGTTGATTGAGCTCTCAGATGACATTTTAAAGTCATTGTTTGATGCTAAGAAAGATCCAAGTGACATACGGAAAAATGCAGAATACCCACGAGTTGGCAACATGCCTGAAAAATGCTTTCTCACTTTTCAACCACTTATGGCTGCAAATCAACATTCTCCTACCCAACCCCAACCCGAGTCAAGACACCGGTAAGGTCACAATGACTGACCCCCATCCAGAGGATCAACTGAAACTGCGGACCTCCATGCTGCAACCAAATATTCACGTGCTTTCCAACAAAAAGCAGATATAACAAAGTCATTAAAAGGTTAACTTTAAAATTAGTTTTCATTTTTTGAAATTATTAAGTACATATTAAGTACATAGTACATAGAGGCAACCAGATTTTTACAAAATAATATACATTTTTAAGTGTGTCTAATTGAAGTTTCTTGAATGTGGCCTTATTTGATTACAGCTAAGTCAATGCGGCCTTCCAACATGGAAAGGTCCCAGCCCTGGTCTAGATCTCAGTGCCAGTTTACAGGACCTGCAGGGGCTCTATGAGCCCGTCTCAGCCGAACCCGGCCTGTGACGGCACACCACCTCGTGTTTTCTATGAACAAACAGGCAGGAAAGAGAGTAGGAGGTGCCCTATAGATGGGAGATACTTCGGAAACCTCCACCAGGTGCAGCGGGGCTCCCTGCTCAGACTCAGAGCAGGATTTAGACAACCCAGTGGGGGGGGGGGAACCCGATAAATGTTAACACTGGGAAGAAATATTGGATGGTATTAAGGATAATATCAATTGTTTCAGGTGTGCTAATGGTATTGCAACTACTTTTTAAAAGATTCTTATCTGTTAAAGATAAATACTGGGCTATTTACAGATGAAAAGATAAGCCCAGCGTTTGCTTTGAAATAACCCAGTTGATGAAACAAGAATAGCCTAGAACTGATGGCATCGTTGAAGTTGTGTGACGGGTGCAGGGGGTGGGAGCCACATAACATTCTTTTGCATCTGTTTGAAAGTTTTCATAATAAAAATTCATGAAAGAATTTCACTCCTAGGTATATACCGGAGAGAAATGGAAACATGTCCACACAAAAATTTGTACATGAATGTTCACAGCAGTATTAACTGTAATAACCAAAAGATGGGGGTAGCTGAAATGTCCGTGATGAATGACAGATGAATTATAAACAAAATGTGACGTATCCATTCAACGGATTTAGCCATAAAAAGGAATGAAGCACTGACACATGCTACCAGGATGAACCCTAAAAGCACACAAAGTGGAAAAAGCCAGTCACAAAAGCCATGTATTGAGTGGTTGCATTTATAAGAAGTGTCCAGACTGAGCAAATCCACAGATGCAGAAAGATCCATGGTGTCCCAGGGCCACAGGTGGGGATTATAGACTGCTGATGGGCGCAGGTGTTTTTAAAGGTGATGACAATATTCTAAAATTGATTGTGAAGACGGATACACAACTCTGTGAAATGCTTTAAATGGGTAAATTGTATGGTATGTGAATTATTTCTCAATGAGTTGTTATTTTTTAAAAGTTTCCAGGGAGAACAGGGCCAATAGGTTGGGGGCAGAAGTATGAGAAAGTGTTAGTCACCACTAGGTGCATAAAAGGGATTTAAATATGAAACAGGATGTAAAAGTGGTAATTGGAAATGGTGGCTTCTGATCAATTTGCAGAATTTCAAGACTTAAAAAGAAAAATTGGTTGCAATATATTAAATTTTTTTTCAAATACAAAAAAGACCCACCTGAAACCCTAGATCTAGAGCGAAATTATGAAGAGACCTAATTCAAGCCAACCTTCCGCCACCTGGCCAGGAAGAGCCAAGTGCCTGGGAACATACATTTTGGGGCCAAAGCCTGTGCGTTGGCAGAGGCCTGGGTCACTCCCAGAACCTCGGGAGTTCCACTCTCCCCTCTGGGCCTCGTTCTTGCCATCTGTACAGTGGGGAGGGGCCTAGATCTGAGCCCTCCCAGCCTCAGTGTTACACGGTTTCCCAAGAGCCCTCGGCCTGACCTCAGGTGGCAGCTGCAAGCCCTCCCCTGCCTCCCCCAAACCATGTCCATCCCAGAGGGACACTCCCGAGGGTCTGCCCCAGGCCTGCCCCTCCCTCCCTAGCCCCTCACTTCAGCAGTCAGTCAGTGCCTGCTATATACCAGGAGCTGTATGTCCTCCCCTGCCTCCCCCAACTTGCCCTCCATCTTCCGTCCCAGGACTGCCCCACCACTGCCCCTACCTACCCAGACGTCCAAGCAAGAACCCAGGGGCCATTCTCGCCCCTTCCCCCACCACATCCACTCCACATCTCTCCATAAGCTTCTCTCTGTCCCCACAGCCCCAGCCTCCTCCTGCCACCTCCTTCCCTTCCGACCATTCTCCTCACTGCACTGCACAGCCCGGCCCTGCTGGAGACCCTCCAGGGCTCCCCGCGGCCTTCCCAGTAAGAGCCGACCGGCCTGCGGCGCGCCTTGGGGGCCGGTCTGACCGCCCGGCCCTCCGCGGCCAGCAGGCTCGCCTGCGCCTGGCCTGCGCTGCGCTCCCTGCCTGGGGCGGCCCTCTGCCCATGGTCACCCCCGCTGCTTTCATTGTCCTTGAAGGCTCAAAAAGCACCTTGATCCAGACGCCTTCCCAATGAAGAGCGAGCAAGTCTGTCCTTGTACCCTTGGCACTGGGACCCCTCCTCCCCCACCCCAGAGCCTTTGCAAATATTCAGAGCGCCTCCCTGGGCGAGGATTACCCACCCTTTCAGGGCTCGCCTCCCCCAGGGCGGCCAGGCCCCTCTGGGCTCCTACAGCCCTCTGGTTACCGCCATTACAGCGCAGGCCGCGTTTAGTGGCATCTGCTATTAAACGGGCTTCCGGGTCAGGCTGGGAGCTCTTCAAGGGGACGAGCCGGCGGACACCCGTGCCCAGAGAGCCGGACGGCTGTGAGCGCCAAGGGGGTGCAGGGGGAGCCCGCCCTGGAGCGGCTCCGGCCTCCAGCCAGGCCGCAGCCCTGCCGGGAGGGAACGGGCTCCGCTGCCAGGCCCTGCTCGGCGCACCCTCTTCCCTGCCTGGCCCTGCCACCTGTGGCATCCGCTTTTCTGCCCGATGGGCTGGGCTGTGGAACCTGCAGCTGCCAGGGCCTGGCTGCCTGCCAGGTGGGGGCAGGGCGCGGACGCCAGGAATGGGCTGCAGGGCTGCGGGAGGGGCCGCCTCCTCTTGCTCACCTGGCTTTTCAGACCCAGGGGACCCCGATGACCCTGCCATGGACGTCGAGGAGGGCGCGGCTTCGCTGGCGATGCCCCCAGGAGCGCTCATCCTGGCAGCGGTGCCGACTGGCGGGCGTGGCGCCGCCGCGTGCCCGCTCGCTATATACCCGCAGCCACGCGCCGCTCCAATCAGCCCTGATTGGGCTGGGCCCAGAGCCGCGGGCTGGGGCCGCAGGGTTAGGGCGGGTCACGCCAGCCCTGCCACCCACTCCTGTGTGACCTCTTGGCCCCCACAGCAAAACGATGGGGCGTGCCACCTGATCCTCCAGGGCCGGTGGTGCTGATGGGGAATCGGGGCACCTGTGGCTGCCAAGGCCTCTGACCCCAGCCGGTGGGCGGCCCGGGTCTGCTCCCGTTCGCAGGCCGCTGCCGGCTGGGTCTCTCCCAAGGCAGGCCGCGAGCAGGCACGCCCGGGTGGGGCGGCAGCTTCTCCCAGCTTAGCCCGGCTCTCTGGGCCTGGGCCTCCTTTTGTTTTGTTGTTTGAGAAATAAGTGAGTAAGGGATGAAAGATCAATTTTTTTTTTTTTAATTTTTTTAATTTGTAGAGACAGGGTCTCGCTCAGGCTGGTTTTGAACTCCTGACCTTGAGCGATCCTCCCGCCTCCGAAAGATCAATTTTTAAATAAAATTGTTTAGCAGAAGTCTTCACAAATAAGAGCAATGTCCGCTGGGAAAATGAACAAAGAATATAAATAGGCAATTCACTCTTAAAGACTAATAAATACAGGAAAAAATATGCTTAACTTCCAGACATCAGGGAAATTCAAACAGAAACCATGATGAAATACTGAAGTTTTTCCCATCAAATTGACACAAATTGAAGTGTTGGCAATGATGCAGGAGCCAGGCCCCCACTGCCCCGCGCGGGAAATTGGGGCGCGCCCACTGTGGGCTGGGTTCCCTGGAGCCCAGCAGCTCCACCTCTGTGTCTAGAAGCAGGCTGCGTTATTTGGAAAAGAAAAAAATATGCCACAAACATATAAAAAATTGCTCAACATCTCTAATCGGTAGGGAAACGCAAATCAAAACCACAATGAGATATCACTTAACTCCAGTGAGAATGGCTTTTACCAAAAAGTCCCCAAACAACAAATGCTGGCGTGGATGCGGAGAGAGAGGAACACTCCTACACTGCTGGTGGGACTGCAACCTAGTTTAGCCCCTGTGGAAATAGTATGGAGATACCTCAAAGAACTAAAAATAAAACTACCATTTGATCCAGCAATCCTAGTAGACATCTACCCAAGGGTAAAAAGACATTCTAAAATAAAGACACCTGCACTCGAATGTTTATAGCAGCACAATTCACAATCGCAAAGATGTGGAAACAACCCAAGTGCCCATCAGTACATGAGATTAATAAAATGTGGTATTTGTATGCCATGCAGTTCTACTCAGCCAGCAAAACAACGGTGATCTAGCACCCCTTGTATTATCCTGGATAGAGCTGGAGCCCATTCTACTAAGCGAAGTATCACAAGAATGGAAAAACACGCACCACGTGCACTCACCAGCAAATTGGTACTAACTGGTTAACGCTTAGGTGCGCACATGGAAGGGATATTCATCGGGTTCCGGGCAGCAGGGAGGGGATAAGAGGATGGTAAATTCACAACTAATGGGTGAGGGGCACAATGGGGGATGGGCACGCTTGTAGCTCTGGCTTAGGTGGCACAAAAGCAATATATGTAACCAAAATATTTGTATTCCCATAATATTCTGAAATTAAAAAAAAAAATAGAACTTCCAAGTTAGTTCCCAGGGCCTAAATGAATAGTCCCTTTCTGTAGACTCTCTGTAGCCATCTAAACGGGAACGTGGACCAAGACAAGGAAGAGGCTGCATTTGACGCCCCGCAGAATGACAAAGACTGCGGTCGCTGCCGACGTGGCTGCCAAGGGTGCAGGGTGCTGGCTGCGGGCAGAGTCCCGCCGCCGTGGACAGAGCTTCGGCAGCGCCTCATACAGCTGAGGACGCGCTCACTCCACCAACCACCCATTTCGCCCTCCGTATAAATCTGAGAGAAGCTTTCACACTGACATACAGGAATGTTCGCTGCAATCTCAGAAAAATTCAAAACAGCCTAGATACCCATCAGGTGGAGAATAGGTGAGTAAACTGTGGTCTTTTGCACTGTGGAATAGTATGCAGCAATGAAAATGAAAAAACCAGAATGTGTTTGTAGAATATGTTCCCACTTCTGAGAAGACAAAACGCGCATGCGCGCGCGCGTGCGTGCGTGTGTGTGTGTGTGTGTGTGTGTGTGTGAAGGCCCAGAGGTCTGGAAGGACTCCTACCAGGGCAAGAGCAATGTTTACCTCTGAGGAAGGCATAGAGGGGTGCATTTTAAACAGACCTGTGTTTTCACTATGTAGTCTCCCCACTGTTGGAATTCTCCCAGACGACTATCACCAGAGGTCTGGATTGAGAAAGGCTGTGGCCATCAAAGTGTTCTAAAGTGAAGTTGGACCTCACTCCTCTGCCTAACACCCTTCTTGGCTCCCCACTGCCCTTGGGTGAAAGTTTTAGCTCTTCAGTCTGACCTACAGAGCCCCTTTCCCTCTTGAATCCCACAGTCCAACCACGCCATGGCTCTTGGAACGGGCTATATGCTGGTATCGGGCATTTCCCTTTGTGTTTCTTCTGTGTGTGCTAAATTGATGCACAACTGGCTCCAATTTTGCCCTCCTCGCCACAGCCGTGCGCGTTTGCAATGCAACTTTGCAATTCCCCCACATTCCCTAAATCTGAGCTGGCTTTGTGACTTGCTTTGACTGATCGCGGGAGTGATGCTATGCCATGATGTTCACATGGCCGTGTGACCAAGCCTACCCTCCCTGCTGGATGCTGACAGGCCCATGGCCCAGTCACCCTCGTCGCCCAGCCAACAGGGGCCAGCCAGTCCCCAGCCCGCCAGGTGACCACAGGTGCTTGAACGAGCCCGGCCAAGACCGGCCACGCTTGCCCAGAACAGCAGAGCCGCTTGGCTGATCCGCAGGGTCGTGAACAGTAGGTGCCCTGTTGCTTCACGCCGCGAAGGTCTGGGGCCGGCACGTGGTGCAAGCCGAACGATGCCCTCGGCCCAGAAGGGCCTCGGCCTTGCTGTGCTCCGGGAGGGCCGGGGGGACAGCGCCCGCACAGCGCCTGGCGCACAGTAGGTGCTCGGCCCCCACGGCGTGCTGCGGGAATGGGCGTCAGGGCCCGGCGGCGCGGGCGAGGGCGGCGCGGGCGAGGGCGGCGCGGGCGAGGGCGGCGCGGGCGAGGCCGGCGCGGGGGAGGCCGGCGCGGGGGAGGCCGGCGCGGGGGAGGGCGGCGCGGGCGAGGCCGGCGCGGACGGGCAGCCATTCGCTCGCATTTACGCCGTTCCCAAGAATTGAGGGACAGAGGCACACCCGCGACACAGACGCCCGAGAGCTCCCCGAGGCCTGCTCTGCGGTGCCAGGGTAGGGCTGTGCGCCGGGAGGGACGCAGCTCTAAAATGTGCCGCGCGATCTAAAAACTCCTCTAGAGGTTCGCCCTTTCGCAGGGAGATGGTGACGCTGAGCGTCAGACGGGAGAGGCGGCTGCCTGGCGCTGCTGGGACTGCTGAGGCCGCGGGAAACCGGGACGCGGCTGCTGCTGAAAGCGCTCCTGTCGCCGCTGGCGAGGCCCGCAGCCCCCCGCAGCCCCCCGCAGCCCCCGCAGCCCCCCGCAGCCCCCGCAGCCCCCCCCCAGCCCCCCGCAGCACCCCGCAGCCTCCCCCAGCCTCCCCCAGCCTCCCCCAGCCCCCCGCAGCCCCCCGCAGCCCCCCGCAGCCCCCCGCAGCCCCCCGCAGCCTCCCCCAGCCCCCCGCAGCACCCCGCAGCCCCCCGCAGCCCCCCCCAGCCCCCCGCAGCCCCCCCCAGCCCCCCGCAGCCCCCCCGCAGCCCCCCCCAGCCCCCCGCAGCCCCCCCGCAGCCCTGAGGGCTGCCGCGCGGAGCCGCCTTGTGCAGCCCCAGCCCCGGCCACGCCAGGGCATTTGCGACTGTTCTTTCCTGGTTTTAGGTCAATACGTGTATAAAGAGCAGGGTAGAAATAGGAACAGCTGCTACGTCTGATGTCCATGTAAATATTTTATATTCACTGTTTTATTTATACATGAAGAAGCTGAAGTTCAGAGAGTACCTGCCCTTAGATCTGCCTGAGTTCAGACCCTGGTCTACAACCTAGAAACACTCTATGTTAGTAAATAAATCAGCTATAACTCCAAAATAACAAGAGGTTTACTCGGGAGGCTGAGGCAGGAGGATTGCTTGAGCCCAGGAGTTAGAGGTTGCTGTGAGCAAGGCTGACGCCACGGCACTCTAAGCCCGGGCAACAGAGTGAGACTGTCTCAGAAAAAAAAAAAAAAAGAAGAAGAAAATCATTAAAAATAATAATAATAATAACAAATAGCTTAAATTAGAAAGCATTTGCTCACAACACTTTTCCAGTATAAGTCATCCAGGGCTGATGAGGCAGCATGGGAGAACCAGGCTCCTTCTCTCTTCATGCCTTGACATTCTCTGTCCTCAGCTTCTACCTCATGACCCAATACAGCTGCTGAAGCTCCAGTCACCATGAGTACATTCCAGCCGGCAGGAAGAAAAGAAGAGAGGAAGTGAGAGCATTTCTGTACTCTGAAATGCACAACCCAGCAACTACACAAACCACTTCTGAGTACCCTTCAATGGCCAGATCCACCACAGATAGGAAGAAAGCTAAGAGATGCTGTGGAGTTTTGGGTTTTTTTGGTTTTTGGCTTTTTTTGAGACAGAGTCTCACTCTATTGCCCTGAATAGAGTGCCCCAGCATCAGCCTAGCTCACAGCAACCTCAAACTCCTGGGCTCCAGCGATCCTCCTGCCTCAGCCTCCCGAGTAGCTGGGACTACAGGTGTGCGCCACCATGCCTGGCTAATTTTTCTATTTTCAGTAGAGACAGGTTCTCACTCTCACTCAGGCTGGTCTCAAACTTCTGAACTCAAGCGATCCTCCTGCCTCAGCCTCCCAGAGTGCTAGGATTACAGGCGTGAGCCACTGCGCCCGGCAGAGAGATGCTGTCTTGTGCTGAGTAGCTAAGTGCCCGGCTAGAACTTACAGTGATATCACTAACAGAATGGAAGGAAATGAACACTGGGGACGGTTAGCGTTTTCTTCCCCTGTTCCTGAGACCCGCTCGCTATATCGATCTCCCTACATGTCCACCCCCCACCACAGCAGGGCTGCCTCCTTTGACCTTGGCTCACACCGCTGGGAGGGGAGCTCACGTGTATGGAACACCTAGCATGCACAGCATTCTTGACGCCAGTAACCTCATTAGTCCCTTTAGACAAGTCTCCCAAGAGGGATGATTCTCCCCTTTACAGCTCGGGGCGAGGCCGGAATAGCTGAGGGGCTATTCAAGGACTTGCCCTGAGGCCACGCAGGTAGGAAGGGCACCCACCATCTCCTTGGGGGCACCTTGCCTGCCAGGGGTGCATGACCCCCGCTGGGCTGAGAGCGCTGTGGCCCTGACACGGGCCGGATCACGGCCCGGAGACCCACCCTCCAGTTCATCTCCAGGTCCCGGTGCTTTGTGGCCTGGGGTTGGCATACGTCACGCGCCCCGTAAACCTGTTGGCTGCCTGGCGAGCGGCCGGGCACACCCTTCCTGCAGCGCAGGCCAGCAGCGCTGTCCCTTTATGCACGGCAAGTCCCAGGAAGAGGCTGTCGAATCAACTGTCGATGAAGGAGGGGAAGAGGCTTTCCTCCCCACCAGGAAAACCAGAGAGTGTTCTGGTTTTAGGGTTAAATTCCCCCCGGATGTGAGGCTGACGCAAGTGTACCACCCCTCAGAGTACCCTCTCTCAGACTGGGGTCTGGGAGAGCCCCGACAAGCTGCCCGTGAGGCAGGACAACTGAGAGGCCACTGTCCCCCCCCCCACTGCCACCCTGGACCAACACAGCAGCTTAAATGGAGGGTGAGACCTCCAGGGCCACCCCAGGAACCGTCTCCCTCATGCCCCCTGTGTGGCAGGGAGGCCTGGCCCAGCCATGCCCCGGCCATCACCAACTTAGAGTCTATCCCTTCAGGGCCAGTGTTGTTTCTGCCCACCCTGCCTCCTGCCCTCCTCCTCCTGGTAACAGCACCCAGAGTTTCCTCTGCGAAACCTACCTCTCCCCACCCTCAGGTGCTTGGCTTATGTGAGGTTGACTCTATCTTGGGCTGCAGGAGTAAGCATGTGACCTAGGCACAGCCAATCAGAGGACAAATCCTTATCCCAGCCATAGTATAGGCGTAGGGGTGATCAGGTGACCCAGACATGGCCAATCAGAGAATTAACCCCCATTTCAGACATGGCAATAGGCTTAAAGGTGATCAGGTGATCAAGGCCTGGCCAATAAGAGCCATACCTGGGACTTTTGCTGGAAATAACAGGAAGGGGAAGCCTGCTTTCTGCAGGGCTTGCTGAATCTGGAACTGCTGTGGACCATTTCTGCCATCTCTTGGGAAGTCAGCTTGTGAATGAAGCCAACACAAGGAAAGTGTGGCCAGAAAGGGAGAAACAGAGCTGATCACATCATCTGAGCACCTGCATCCAGCTGTGCCTGAAGCCCTGAGCTTTTTGTTTACATGAGTCAATATCTCCCTTGTGCTTCAGCCCAATTGAGTTGGATTTCCTACCAATTGAAACCAAAGTATCCTGACTGATTTCACCTAGGAAGACAGAGAAAAGAGGGGCAATGACAGAGGTCCCATCTATTCCCCGTCCAAGCCCCACCATGGCACAGAGGACATTCTATCTCAGGCTCTGACCCCCTTTCCCACTTTAGAGGTTGGGGGTAACTCTTGGAAGCTATATCTCTATCCTGTCCCCCTTGGGGATGGGGCCCCTGGTAAGGCCAGCTCTGAGCTGAGCCTGGTAATGCCAAAGTCTCTCACCATCTGCTGCATGCCAGGAAGTAGGCTGCCACTTAAAGTCCACAATACCATCTAATGCCCTTAAGGTCAGTTTTAAGATTCCTTTTTTCAGATAAGGAGGCTCAGAGAGGTGAAAAAACTTGCTTGCAGTTTCACAGGTCACTTGTGTCTTTATGACTCCAATGTTGGGGTTTTTACCAGTCCCAAGAATGCTCCCCCCACCTCCCCCCCCCAGGGTTCTCTGGGCTCCTTGACTCTGCCCATTGCCCAGTCCAGGCATCCCAGTGTCAGGGGTCATGTGGAAGCTGCCAAGTTTAAATCCATCCTATGGATAAAGAGTTTGAGAGCAACAAAAACCACCACTATTAATGCCAATATAGGAGCTGAGCTTTTAATGCCCCAATTCGCCTTAGTCTCCAGGCAAAGCTGGGGAAAGCTACAGCTTTCAGCTTTGCTTATGTGGAGAAGCAGGGGAAGTTACTGAGGCAGCTCAATTCTGATGCCCCAGCATTCCAGCTGGCTTTTAAGAGCAGACTCCAGAATGGAGAATGGACTAGAGCTGCTGAAGATGGGCTCATCTGGCAAGGGAGCTGGAAACTGGGGTCCATGAGTATCACCAGGGAAGGTGGGACGAGCTGAAGTTCCCACTCTTTGTTTCTAAGCTCTCTGAGACAAGGATGATATCAGGGACTCAGCTCTTCATTAAATGTGGGCAGGTAAGCATGGCTTCTAGAAGCTCCATACTGGCCCAATGATGCTGGGGCCTGGGTGCTGGGGCAAAAGAGCAGGTGGCTTCTAGAAGCTGAGAGAAAGGCCTGTCTCTTGATAGGCCACATTGGGAAGGAGAGGCACTGGGCCTGGGGTTCCACACTGGAGGTGAGACCCCAGGCCTTGGCCCCAGCCCCCAGCCCCAATGCTGTGTTTTCAGGTGTGATGACTGCATTCTGAATTCCTGTGACTGCCCCTTCCTGCAGCCCAACCCCCAGCTCTGGTCTGGCCTGGATGCCTGGCTGATTTTTTAAAAACCTGCTGCGGCTGGGTGAAGCCCCATTGTCTGAATGCTTGGGGCCTTACCCAGTCTCAAAATGGTCACTATCAAGAGGTGATGATCACAATAATTAACTATTATATCAATTGGTATTGTTCATAACATCAACTACAATCTGTACAGCTCCTTACTATGTACAAAGTGCTTAAACATGCACACACACACACACGCATACACACACGTACAAGCTCATTTGGTCTTTGCAGCAGCTGCGTCAGCAGGGCCAGGTACTTGGGATTTCCATTTTATGGAGGAAGAAAGCCCAGGATGGGAAAAACAACTGTTCTGGGTTATCGAATGCTGCTGCTAAGGGGGGTCTGAGGGGACAGACGTTCTCCCTGTCTAGTCATTCCTTCATTCATTCCTCCATTCCTTCCTTCACCCATCTAGCATTTATTAAGCACCTACTGTGTGCCCCATTCTGTGCTAGACACTTATCCCTAAGCTGGGACACTTTTCCAGAGAGCAAGAGTTCTCCTGTTCCTGAGAGATGAGTTGGGGGAAGGAGGGGTACAGATCCCGCCGGCCCCTGGGAACTTGGGACTCCAGATTGGGGGTCTTGGTGGATGTCCCTTCTCAGGCCATCCCTGCGGAGTGGGGAGCCTCATTTTCCTCTCATTGATTCTTTCTTTAAAAAAAAAAAATACAACTCAGGAAGCCTGTGTGACCTTGTTCTGTCTAGGCGCCGCTCCTGCTGGGGTGGCAGTGGCTGGGGGTGGGGGAGGGGACGGGAGACTCCTACAGTCGGCCACGGAGTCCTTGGCAGGGCTTAGGCCGGGGCCACCTGGCTGGTCTCCGTCTTGGAGGCGGTGGTGGAGGCCTCGTCGTCACCCAGTGGGTTCTTGCCGCAGCAGAGGGTGGTGATCATGCAGGTCCGGAACTGAAAGGCAAGAAGCATGAGTCACGGGCGGGCTCGACCCAGGGGGGCAGACTGGCATGGCTGGCAGGGTGCACCTCCAACTTCTCCCCTGCTCTGCCCCTCACAGCCTCCACCCCTCGCAGTCTGGCTCTCTGGAGGGCATGTGCTAGGCTTACGTCCCTGTCCTCAGAGATGCCAGGGACTGAGCACACGGCTGGGTCCCCAGTGACGTTTCATGGTGCCCTCTGTGTGTCAAGGGCAGCTGTAAATTATCTCATTTAATCTAAGAGTGCAGGAATTTTCCCCTTTTTATGGATGAGTAAACTGAAGCCCAGAGAGGGGAATTGACTTGCCCAAGGCCACACAGCTAAAAAAGGCAGAGCTCACACCAGAAACCAGCTCCCCCCACAGCCATGGAGTCGAGTCTGCAGAGAAACCCGTGGTCCTGGTCACAGGACTGCTCTGTCCCTCCATCCTGTTTAACAGAGCCTGGCGCCAACCTCTTCCTAGGCTGGGGACCGTTTGACTTTTACAGCAGGTTTCCGGAACCATCTGGACCAGCGCGTCTCAGCCTTGAGCGAGCGTCTGAGCCCCCTGGAGGGCTTGTTAGAAATGCAGTTCCTGGGGCCACCCTGATGTTCTGATGCAGCAGGTCCAGGCAGGGCCCAGGAATCTGCATTTCTCAACAAGCTCCCCGCCAAGGCTGCTGACCCGTGAGCCCGCCACCCGCAGCCCTGGTGGGGCCCACTGCCCTGCCCCAGGCTTAGCTCGCCCTCGGCCAGCAGTGCCTGCGGCCTGGGAGTCGTGGGCCCTCCCGCCCCTGCCCCTGCAGGCACCTGCTTGTTCATCATGATATAGATGACGGGGTTGTAGATGGAGGCGGTCTTGGCAAAGAATGCCGGGAGGGTCATGAAGATGGGGCCGAAGTTGGAGCCCTGGTGGGTGAAGATGTAGAACGCCACGCTGGCGTAGGGCACCCAGCAGATCAGGAAGGCGATGACCATGATGATGACCATGCGGGTGACCTCCTTCTCTGCCTTCTGTGTGGTGGCCGACTCCTGCTGCTGGGCGGCCGCCTGCAGGGACACAGGACGGGTGTCCAGACCGCAGCTCCCTAGGGACGGGCTGGGGCTCGGCCAGCGTGGGAGCTGTGGGTGCGCGCTGGGGGCCAGACCCTCAGGGCTGCGCGGCTGCCCCCCGGCGTACCTCCTTAACCGTGAAGACCAGCTGCCCATAGCAGAAGAAGATGACGAACATGGGGATGAAGAAGTGGACCACGAACATGTAGATGACGAAGGACTCGTTGTTGACCTCGGGCTTGAGTGTGTAGTAGTCGATCCCGCACGAGCACTGCATGCCCTCGGGGATGTACCTAGGTGGCGGCGTGTGGGTGGGTGAGGGAGGCCCCACCTTCGAGGGACACCCTTCCCCTGGCTGGCCCCTCTCTGGGCCGCACAGTCCCCCTCGGTAACGGGGTGATAAATGTCCTCTGGGCTGGGCTCTGAGGAGGGCATGGGTGGAGACGTGCCCTCATGCACCTTGCAGAAGCCGTGCTATTTTGCTGTTTGTTTGGTGGCCAGGTCACCAGGTGACAGCACCCAGTCTGTCGCTGCAGCGCCCGCCCCGGCGTCACCCTTTCTTTTGTCACTGCTGACCTGCTCAGCATCTTTCTTTCTTTTTATCTGAGGGGGTCTCACTATGTTGCCCAGGCTGGTCTCAAACTCCTGGACTCAAGCGATCCTCCTGCCTCAGCCTCTAGAGTAGCTGGGACTACAGGCACGCGCCACCGCCCGGCTGCTGCTCGGCTTTTCTTCACCAGACCTGCTGCCCTCTGGCGCCCCAGGCCACGCGGGCGGAGGCTGGTGGGTGGGAGGGCAGAGCCCCACACCCTGTGTTTGAGGCAGTCTGTACAAACTCGGGTCTTCCCTGCGTGGGGCAAGGCAATTTTCTAGGACAACGAAAGACACACGGGGATCTCTGTGCAGCGCCGGAAGCAGGAGGCCGGGCCCGGCAGTCAAGGTGTCCCAGTGATTTCTGAGGAAGGTGACATGGCTGGGCCTCAGAAAACCCAGAGCACCCACGGCTGTGCTTGCAGAGGACTGAACTGGCCGGGCTGGGAAGGTGGGGAAGAGGGGCGAGCTTGCATCCAGCAAGGGGTGAGAAGGGGACCCAGGAAGACGGAGAGAGGAGGAAGGGAGGAGCGAGTGGGGACTTTCTGGCAGCAGAGAAACATGGGGCCTTGGGAACCAGAGTCCAGTCTGGCTGTCCAAGCCGCTGTCCCTGCCTCGTCTCGCCTCACTGGGAGACAATGGTGTGGGAGCTGGGTGGGATCCAGTCCCCAGGGGCCACAATGTCACCACCTGCACTAGAAAGGCTGGGCCTCCCCAGGTGCTGAGGCCCAAGGTCAGAGGGAGCTGCCTGGGGCGCTGGACCAAAGAGGATTGGAATTTGGCCCTGGCTTAGTCGAGGATTAGGGGCACGCGGCCAAGGGGAAGGGTCAGGGCATCTTGGGTTCTCCTTGAGTGGGGGCCCAGGAGGTGGGACAGCCCCACAGCAACATTAGGGCCTATTTCTCTCTCCTCTGTGCTAAACTCCTACCATGGGAACGTTGCCTGGGTGGGCACTGGGGCCAGGGGACATTTGAGGTCAGTACCTGCAACCAGACTGCTCTGGGTTTGAATCCTGACTGGGGACCCTACAAAGGGTCCCTAGAGACCCTTGTCTTCCGCTCAATGCCATTACCTGGACCAGCCAACCAGAGGGGGCGCGGCACAGGCCAGCGCCATGATCCAGGTGAAGACGACGCCCATGATGGCATGGTTCTCCCCGAAGCGGAAGTTGCTCATGGGCTTACACACCACCACGTACCGCTCGATGGCCAGGACCACCAAGGACCACAGGGCGATTTCACCTGCAAGGCAGTCGGCAGTGGGTCAGCACACCACCCACCCGGACCCCACCGCCTGTCCCAGATGGGGACAGGGTGGCCGAGACGGCGACCGGGGGTGGGACACCAGGGGCCTTGAGGACGGAGAGGGCTTGGCGTTGAGAGGAGGAGGGAAGGCGCAGGGACAACATGCCGCGGGACAATGAGCAGAGAAACTCCAAGGAGTCGGGGAAGTTGGTCTGCGTAGAGCTCCGGGCTGGTGAGGGACACTGAAATCAGATCGAGGTGGCTGCACGGCGCCCGCAGCTCCTGCAGGAAAACGCCGCCCTCGCCCTCGCCCTCGCCCTCGCGGGGCAGCAGGCGTTGCTCCCGCTGGAAGAAGCACAGAGGCGGTGGAAACCCAGAGCTGGAGTCCTTCCCTCCCTCTCCCCGCCAGGGAAATGAAATGGCCCAGCGCGTGGGGCCTTTCCCAGAGCCCATGAAGCGCCGCCGCCCGGGCAATTGTTTTGCCCAGAGGAGGCAGGAAATGCTGGATTCAGACACCCGCCCTGCCACACCCAAGAAATTCAACAGGGAGGGTGGCCATGTACTCAACCAACCCAGCTGGGACGTGTCTGAGCGTGAAAGGGGACACTACTAATAATTATTCTTGGACCATAGTTGTAAACGGGGACTGACCAGGCAAAGGAATGACCACCTGTATGTGACACCCCCACCTTCTGGCCAGAGACAGGGTGATCCATGATCATTGTAGGTAACATACACCCGGCAGTGGCCAGAGAGCCCCTGTGAGTGGCAGGGGCAGCACCCAGGACACAGGAGGAGAGGGAAGGCCAGGCCGCAGGGCGGCTCTGGCTGGTGCTAAGCCCTCCCCGTGCCCCGGCTGTCCCCTCCTGCGTCCCAGGGTGACTGCCCTGCGTCTGAGTCAGGAGATCCGGGCTCTCATCCCTGCCCTGCCGCATCCTAAATGAGTCTCTTCCCCTCTCCCTGCCCTGGCCTTCTCATCTGCTGAATGGGATCTATTACCCTGCAGCCCGCGACTCCATCAGTTTTCTAGTCGAATGAAAGGAAATATTTGGAAGCATCTTTCAAAGCTGCAGATTGCCTGCAGGTCCAACACCCTACAGAGGGGTGCGGGTCCCCAACACGAGCAGCATGCAAGCAGCTAGAGAGGCCAGAGGGGCACTCGAAGGCAGGTGGTCTGGGAAGGGAGTCAAATAGTTGCTGGGGGCCCAGGCTCATTGCCCAGTGACCGGGAGACTGAAAATCCACCTCCCGCCCGGGCGCCCAACAAGATTCTGTCCCAGCACAGCTGCTCCAAGGGAAACAGAGGCTTGGGGTTCAGAACATTGCCTGAGGAGCCACATCGATGGGAAATGCAAACCCAGCTCTGCCCCTGTGCCCATGTGATCCCCAGCAAGGCCCTTGACTTCTCTGAGCCTCAGTTTCCCTGCCATGAAATGAAACAAGAACACCAGTCTGAATAAGACCGGTGCCTGCCCTCCACAAACAGTAGTCTGGCCTGTCCCCATGGACAGTGACTGTTGACTGAATACATAAGCGCTCTGGACAGTGCCGACAGAGGGGAAGGGGAGGGGAGAAAGCGTCTCAGCCCCACCCCAGCCCGGACCTGTCCCCAGACCCCTGCAGGCTCCCGGCTCCTGCACCCCCAACCCGCACCCAGCTCATACCGCCCAGCGTGGCAAAGAAGCCCTCCAGATTGCACCCCGTGGGCCCGAAGACGAAGTATCCGTGCAGAGAGGTGTAGAGGGTGGTGGTGAAGCCACCGAAGACCATGAAGAGGTCGGCCACGGCCAGGTTGAGCAGGATGTAGTTGAGCGGCGTGCGCAGCTTCTTGTGCTGGACGGTGACGTAGAGCGTGAGGAAGTTGATGGGGAAGCCGAGCACGATGAGCATGAACATGTAGGCGGCCAGCATGGAGAACTGCCATGGCTCCGCCAGGTAGTACTGCGGGTACTCGAAGGGGCTGCGCACCACGCCCGTGGCGTTGGAGAAGGGCACGTAGAAGTTGGGGCCCTCTGTTCCGTTCATGGCTGCGGCCCCTGCGGCTGCCCCGAGGGCTGCTCCAACCAAGAACGCTGCCGAGGCCTGAGCTCAGCCTTCCAGGGCTCCGGCTGGACGACTCCCAGCTCTGACCCCCCCCAGACCCTTATAAAGTGACCTCCCCTCCCTAAGCTCCCGGCTGAATCAGCACCTGGGAGATTGGGGTGTAATAATCATATTAATCCCCGCTGCGGCTCCTGGGGGCCTAATTGGCTTCCAAGAGGGGCCAAGGTGACACCAGGTGGAAGCTGGGGTCACGGAGGGAGGTGTCAGGACCCTGGGAATGGGAAAGCAGGTGCCCCAACCTGTGTGCCCCAAGGCCCCCCCGGAATTCTCTGCCCAGCTCAGTCTGGCGGCCTTGGCCTGGCATAGGGACCTGGGTCCTCCATGCCGTCTCCCATGGCCTACCACGAGCGGAGGTCAAGTCTTTTTCTGGACTGGACCACGAGCGCCCGGGGGGCCAGAGGCTCTCTGGCCGTTTCAGTCCCTGTCCCCTCACGCAGTGCCCTGCCTGCCCCTCGGTCCCCAGACTGGCAGCAGCCCCTCTCGCCCAGCAGGAGCTCGGGGGGGGGGGGCAGGCCCGTCTGCCAGCTCTGGTCCCGGGGCCAGCACACAGCGCGGCGGCCGGGAGCTCAGTGGCTGCTCGCTGCGTTGCGTGGAGGTGGGGTCCACTCGCTCACTCGTTCACTGCACGTTCACGCGCAGGCCGCAGGGGACGCAGACGGGGAAGAAACGGAGGAGCTCGGGGCTGAGGACGCAGGTGTGGGGAGAGGCCAGCCTGAGGACGCAGCCCAGCGAGGCGCGTGGGCTTTGGGGAGGGCAGTGCTTTGCCAGATTTCTGGGCGGGAAGCTCCCCAAAGCGGGGACAGCTCTGATGGTCCTCAGTGCCAATCCCAGAACCTCGATTTATCCAGAAGGCAGTGGGCAGTGGCTTGGGCAGATCTTGGGGAGCAGAAAGGTGACTTAAATTCCCCCAAAAGTAGAGTGGAGGGAGGGAGTGGATGGAGGAGGCGACTGGAACAGGGAGGGGACGGAGCCTCTCCAGGCTGGGCCTGCAGTCTCCAGGGGTGGCTGGTGCTGGACACAGGCCTGCTGGGCGCTGCGGCAGGCAGGGCCCTGTCTGGGAGGTCTGCTCAGCCACGTGGGGCTCAGCTGCCCACGGCAGGCAGCTGTGAGGCCTAGACCCAGGACAGCCGGGAGGAAAGAGTAGGAGCTTTGGGGCAGGTGGCCTGGGGCAAAAGGAGGCTGGACAGGGGTAGATGCCCTGCCCTCAGCTGCACAAGGAGCAGGATGACGCCCCCAGGAAGGAAGTAGGGTGGCCCGTGCCTGGGGTGCTCGATGACAGCCACCCAGCTACCACGTGTCTAGCGAGCACCTACTGTGTCCCGGACAAGGCACTCGGTTCTGGGGGACACACAGGGGACAAGAGAGACCAAGCCTCTGCCCGCAAGAAGCCAGCAGTTCCGGGGGTCGGGTGGGGGCCACAGCCAAGAAATGAAACAAATGAAAACAGGAAAGAGCAGTGGTGGCCGGTCCCCACGCTGCCTGCGGGAAGCCCGGGCTGGGAACCGGCGGGGGGAGGAGGCTGTGGGGAAGGCGTCCAGGCGGAGGGAACTGCAGTGCCGAGGCCTGAGGCTAGGGGCAGGAGGCCAGCCAGCACTGTCCCTGTCCCCAGGACGCGGGTCCCCAAGCTCTCTCGCCCAGTCTCTCTTCTCATCTGATCCCAGGTCTGTCTGCTCAGAAGAGCGCCTTCCCTCCAGCCCGCTGGCCGCAGGCCCTGCCTGTCGCGGTGGTGCCGGGGTCTAGCGGGGCTTGCTTGGCACAGGGGGCGTGCGGCTGGGCTGGTGGGGCGCGGCCTCTCGCAGTTTAAGGCGCTTGGCGGGGATTAGGCCCAACGCTAATGAGGTCAAGGTGGAGGGTTTGATTCTGACGTGACCCCGGTGGCCAGACGGAGGGGCCACGCTGGATGCTGGGCAGCGCCGCTGCACCCCGGCCCGGCCGCCCCGCCCCCACGGTCAGCGGCACCTCAGCCACCTGCCGCTTGACTGCTGGGGAGCTGTCTGCATTCTGTTCCTGTGTTTTATGTCCATGTCCCAGGGGAGCCCCGGGGCCTGGGTCTGCCCAGAGCCCAGTGCGGTAGGAGCGTCAAGGCCTTCCCTGCGCCAGAAAGCGCTTCTGCGTTTCGTTTGCCGATGTGCCCTCGGGCTTGGCGCGCAGCAGGCCCTCAAAGAACGATTGTTGAATGAACGAGTGAGTGGGGGGATGGATCTGGATGATCTCAGTAAGCACCTCTCTCTTTCTCAGGTTCCCCCTCTGTGAGAGAGTTTCACAGTCCCAACCTTAGGGCGTACTGAAATCACTGAGGTGCTCAATATTCTGTAAAGCCTGACAAAGGATTTAAGAAAACAACAAAAAATGCTGTTTATTCAGAGCAACAGGAGCAAGGTGAACTGGAAAGGTTGTTAGAAATCACCTACTCTTGGCTGGGTTCTGTGGCTCACGCCTGTAATCCTAGCACTCTGGGAGGCCAAAGCGGGAGGATCGCTTGAGCTCAGGAGTTTGAGACCAGCCTGAGCAAGAGTAAGACCCTTTCTCCATTAAAAAAAAAAAAAAAAACAAGGCACCTACTCTGACCCTCCCTGCTGCACCCATTTTGCAGATGGAAAGACTGAGGCCCAGAGTCAGCTATGAGTTACCCGGGTCACATGACAGGTCAGGGACTGCCTGGGCCATAACCACATGGTCAAGTGGGCTTGTGGGCTCTCACCCCTACGCGGCCAGGCCTCCATCGGGGGCAGTCAGCTCTCAGGAAAATCTGTGCCACGAGAACAGTGCGGAAAGAAGGTTTAGCTGGGGAGGTGGGAAGGCCCTGGACTGAGTCACAGGCCTGGTGGAGCACAGGAAGCCCCAAGGGGAGAAGGTGGGTTCTAGAAGGCCGTGCCCGGCCCCTCTCTGGGCCCAGAGTGCTGGGACCCAAAACCTCGGGAGACGCACAGGCCTGCAGGGGAACCGACCTGCCTTCCCCACCAGAGCCGGCTCTCGGACCCCGGACCTTCCTTGGCTTCACTGTCCTCCCTCTGGGCAAGGCTCCTTTACGCCCCTCCTGCCCGGCTCCCTTCCTGTGCCTCGATTTCCCACTCTGTAAAGTGAGAGTGACAGTAGCGCCCGCCTCGTGGCTGCGGGCTGCTCCTTCAGGCCGGGCACGTGCCGCTGACAGGACCCCGGTCTCCCTGAGGTCTCCGCCCCACGCACGTCCTGGGAGAGGCCTCCTGGCCCCCGCACACCAGGCCACCCGTCACGTGTGGTTGCCACGGGCCACTTCGCACCGTGGCGACGTCCTGTTTGTCTTCTTCCCGACCGGCCGCTCTCTAGAACGCAGGGCCTGTTCCGCGCGCCGAGCGCCGCCAGGCAGTGCTCAGTAACACCTTGACCGGAGGAGCGGCTCCTCCCCCCTGCGAGGAGGGCCCCACTCCCCTCTGGCACTGAGGAGTCCGGGCTGCGAGGGTGAGTTTCCTCAGCAGAGCCGGGATTCGAACCCGGGTCTGGCGGGCACCCCTTCATGTGTGAGGCAACCGAGAGGACCCACGTGTGGGTGGTGAGCAAGTCCAAGTGTGGGGGAGTTCTGAGCCACTGGCCCCTCCAGCTTCCCTCCGCTGGGGAGAGCCAGTGAGGGACTGCAGGGGTGCGGAGGGCCTGGGGGCGCCATCTGCAGACAGGTGCGGGGACTCGGGCTCCTCTGGAAGCCCAGCGCGGGGCTCGGACTGCGCAGAGGATTAGGGGCTCAGCCGGCAGCGCACAAATAGCTCTTAAGCCTCCGCAGGAGAGGAGTTGCTGGGTCAGCAGCCCCCTCCTCCTTCCTTACCACCCTCACCGGCTTAGCCCCATCTGGCTGCGTCACCAAGGCTACGTGTGGCCTTCAACTGAGCTGCGAATGTCAAGAGGGAGTAAGGGAAGGAGACAGACCAGCCCTCCTTCCTTCCATCCTCCCTCCCTCTCACCCCAACATTTGCCAAGCTCCTGCTGGGCACAGGGCCCTGGGCTGGGCACTGACATGGGTCCTACAGTTCCTCCCCTCGAGCAGCTCCCAGTCTGGGGGCAGCAGACAGGGACAAACGAAGAACAGTGAGAGATGGGAGTTTGCTCCCCGCCCTAGTGCCAGGGCAGCCCTGAGGAGCAGGAGGCGGACCAGGAGGCGCTGGGAGGCTCCCCAGAGTGGCTGGCCTCGGAAAGCGCCTTCCAGGCAGGGCAGTGGGGGGGGGGGCAGCGGGGAGGGTGTGGAGGTGCTGGGGCCCCAGGGTGGCATGGTGGGGACAGAGACCAGGCCTACTAGTCAGGGTGTCAGCTGGCTGGCAGTGTGGAGCCTCTGTGGGTGACAAGCAGGGAGGGGTGTGACCAGGTTTCCATTCTAGGAAAATGTTCCTGAGTCTGGCTGGAGGAGTGCCAGGGGTCCTGGGGCTGAGGGCCCTGTCCAGTGGTGGCCTCTGCCATGGGTGCAAGACCCCAGCCGGGGAGAGACACAGCAGCGACCTAAGGGAAAAGGTGCCTGCCCACCTGTGCAAGAGCCACAAGGAGCTCCTGGCTTGACAGCCTTGCGGGGGGAAATGGGAAACCAAGGCCCAAAGACCTTCTCTGGTTGAGGCAGGGCCAGGGTCAGGTCCACCTAAGGTTGCCAGTCCTCTTCCTCCTCCTTCCAAGGATGTAGGCACAATGTTGAACACTTGGAGGCAGGATCAGGGTCGAGTCCCAGCCTGAACTACCACCAAGATGCGCAGCCCCCGGTGGTCGCTCCTCTCTGGGCCTGCCTCCTCTTAGTTAAATGGACATCTCCATACCCCTGTGGTGCCTTCCTCGCCACGTGAGGGCTCGATGGGGTTGAGCCCCATTCGCACACTCAGACTGAGGCTGGAACCTGTGTCCGAGCAGGAGGGGCCCTTCTGTACAGCTGTGGACGCAGCCTCAGAGAGCGCACCAGACTTCAGCAGGACCCGGACCTGATGGGGACAGGAGAGGGGCAGAACACGGTGCTCATGTGCACTCGGGTTAGCATGCCGCCTTGGCTCAGTGCTTATTTGTTGAATGAAAGAAAAGAGAATGTTGCTAAGCCTCAGTTTCATCATCTGCACGATGGGCAGCCTTGGAGGCTGCTGAGGACGAGATACGGTGAGGCGTGAAGTGCCTAGAGTGGGGCCGGGAACTCAGGAAGTGCTCCATGGAGTGGGCGCTGCAGCCAGACTCAGGCCTCCCGAGCTCAGCCTGCCCTGGGTGGCTGAGAGTGCTGCAGGCTCCGGCGGGCCCTTCCCCCGCTTCTAGCCAGGGACCATCTGATCTGTCACTGTGATTGACTGTTGGGGAGCTGGAGCTGTTTTCTTCTCCCGCTCCCCTCTTTTTCCCAGCCATATGCAAATGACTTCAGTTCAAGTAACGCGCTAATGGAAACCCTAACACATTAATAAATGTTTAGCGAGCGAGAGCATGCATGATCGAAGTAATTAGACACTCAGTGGAGGAGCTCTGTTGGCACAACTGTCTGGCTCCCTTTCTTCGTTTTCCTCCATCATCTCCAAAGAGAGATGCCAAGGGAGGCAGGGAGGAAGGGCTGGGCTGGGCTGGGGCAGGGGTCCTGGGCTCTGGCACTTTCCACTCGTGACTTCTGCAGCTGCTGCCCTCTCTGGGCCTCAGCATCTTTGTCCCTCCAGTGGCACATCTGTCCTGCCCTGCCCACCTCACAGATGAGCTGTAAGGTACCCATATTGCATCGTGAGGGCTGGCTTTCAGTGTGGCCGCTCACAGTTCAGTTCCCTCTCTCCTGCTTGTGTGCAGGGCTCTCGGGCTTTGCAGAAAGCCTCCATCAGGGAGGGCGTGGGCGAAGGGAGCAGGGCCTCGGGGCTGGACAGTGGTGGGCCTCCCCTTGGGACCCCGACAAGCCCCCTCCCCAGCCCCACTGGAAGTCATGGCCCTTCCTCATAGGGCTGCTATGAGAACCGAGACATGTGAAATGTGGCTAGCACACAAAAGGTCCCCGATAAATACGTGTTTTCTATCCGCAGCTTCCCACCTGCTGCCCCTCAGGCCCTCGAGCTGCAGACTGGACACTGTTGGTGCCCAAGGGAATGTGCCTTGGCGGGCTGGAGTCTCCCGTGCCAAGGAGCTGGAGGGAAAGTAGAAAGCCTCGGCTGGGTTGGGGACCCTCTGCAGGGCTGAGGCAGGTGGCGGCAGGAGGCTCTAGAGTCCAGGGGAACAGCCCTTGCCTTGACCAGGTTACCACCCGGGAACCTATCTCAACCTCTTTGCCATCTTCTGTGGAGCCAGGTATCTTACTTTCTTAAGACGGATGCCCATTAAACCAAAATAAATAAACAAAAAAAAATACCCACTCTCCTACCCCTTCCCATATTGTCATTTTGATGAGATTAAATTTTAAGAGCACACAAATGTAATGTTCCTTTCGGATCAAATTAGAAACAGGTGCATTTTTGCATAAGGAAATTAAGTTGCAGACAATATGAAGATTTGCTAAAATGCAGACACTGATGAAAATAAGTAGCCCTTTTATTTGTCATTATTGAGGCAATCTGTTGGCAAAGTATACGTGTTAACGGTCTGACAGATCTGTGGACTCCAGCAGGCTGCCACGAACAACTCGGAGCCGTTCTGCAAGTAACAGATTTTTTTTCTTAGAAAAGATATGTACATTCCCTTCCCCATCTCCTGGTGCTATTTACAAGGCATGAAATGCCATAAATAGGAATTCCGTGGTTACACAAGGCCCCTCCCTAAAATACAAACTTCATCTGGGCAGAAGACACATTCTGACAGCTTAACTCTTTCTTCTCCTCCGTAGCCCAGCGGACGGCAAGGCGGCCGGAGGAGCGCTGGCGCCGCGCCGGTCAGGGGCCGGGGTCGTCGATGGGCCTGCGGCAGTAGGGGCAGCAGGTGTGCTGCAGCACCAGCAGCTCGTAGTCCTCCGAGTGGAACATCTGAGGAGAGAGGGCCGCGAGCCCTGAGCCTGGGCTGGTCGCTGCCGGGACGGGGGCTTGGCAGTGAGGCGGCTCGAAACAAAGGCCCCCCCTGCCTTTGAGGGTGGGAGAGGGGACGGGAGGGGGTGCTGAGGCCCCCTTTTTCAGAATGAAGGTCAAAGGCACACCACACTTGCCCGGCCCTCCTGGATTTGGGGAAGGTGTGGACAGCACAGAGTCAAGGAGTCCACTCCAGACAGCACATGGCATGCAAGGAGGTCGAGGATAGCCCAACCTTTTCCCCAACACGGGGCCAAGGCCGTGCCCTGCAGAGCTCCCTTGTGCTGCTCCTCCCAGACACTCGGCCTTGCAGAGGGGCATTTGGGAAATGGAAAAGCAGCCGAGAGAAGCGCACACGAGCTGCCGCGGCGGGCACCATACCTGGAAGCAGGAGGGGCACATGGTGATGGAGGCATCGGGCAGCAGCGAGCGGAAGTACTGCCACCGCAGGGGCGGCGGCCAGCGCTTGATGAGGACGTCCCGGCGGCTCATGGAGCGCAGCACCGACCGGCTCACCACCACAGGCACGAACTCCGAGCCACCCTGCTGTGGGGCCGGGTGGGGAGGGAAGCAGGGCACCGGTGCCCTCACTCAGCCACGGTGACATGTTTATGTGGATTATGATACCAGGATCTTGGGGGGTGGCCTGGGAGGACTCCCTTGGGGGTGACAAGCTCTTCCTCATGCCAGAGCTGAAGCTGCCTCCCCATCAGGGCAGCCCTGGCTCCCAACACTCCCATCAGGCTGCCATGTCTGGAAGTTTTGGCCAACCCTCCTTGGCCACAACCTCTAGTGGAGGGTCCCTGTGTGCACAGGAGAAAGGACCCGAGACCACCCTCCCACAGGCCTCAGTGCCTTGGTAGCCATCACTCAGACAGGTTCCCTCACCTCAAAGCTCAGCTTTGCCGTGAATGGGTCATCGTCTCCCATGGAGTCCACGGTCTCATCCAGCCGTAGGGTCTGGGAATCTGTAGGGGTCTGGTCAGGGATGGAAACTGAGGCCGAGCAGAAACACACCCCACCCTCCACCCAACGTGTTAAGACTCACAGGGGATCAGCCAGGTTTTGTATCTCCCCACAGCTCTGGGGACAGTGGCAAGGCCTGTGGAATGGGTTTCTAGGTAGAGGAACAGAAAGGACACAGGCCATGGAGGAGCTGGTCCCAGTGCACAGGCTAGGGAGGGGGAGAGAAGGGTCCCTGCTGCCCTCAGCCACCTCCCCACACAGGCCACACGTGGCTCCTGCCGGCGGGCCGGCCAGAGCACCGTGCAGGCAGAGGCCTGTGAGCCATGGCGAGCGGGTAGAAATGATGGGCCCAGATGGAAAGCGTGGCAGCAAGCCCGGCATTCCTGCAAACGCTCGGCAGTCACCAGGTAGGCTGCAGGCAGTCACGATGGCTCACAGGTCATGCTTCGCAGAGCCAAAGGGGGTGAGAGCTCCAGCAGACCCCTAGGCCAGGCAGACTAGCGTGGAGGCCCCTGGAAGCACCCCCTCTGTGGAGGACCTGATGTGACAAAGGCAGGCCCAGGGAATGGACACAGCAGTCCCCACCTGGCTAGCACGAGTTTTGTACTTCTGCAAACAGCTCCGTGTCCCCCCTCACAAAGTGGACGGCGGCATGCCCCGGGAGCCTGCGAGAAAGCCAGGCCCCCAGCCCCAGCAGGCGGACAACTCAGCCACAAGGCCCCAGGTGACAGGCACGCACGTTGCCTATAAGACACCCCTCCCGCGTTCAGCCGCGAGCCTCAGTGTGAGGGCAGAACCCGGCCTGGACAACTACCACAGTCCCTGCTAGCCACAGGGACAAGCTGAGGTGTGCCCTGGGGTTTTTGCTGACACAGCTGGAAGAAGCGCCAGCCATTTCTGGGGGTTGCGAGGCTGATGGGACGTGGGGTCAGCACTGCTGGTGGCCATCTCTGTCACCGTGCTGAGGGGTGGGCGGGGTGCTGCTGCCCAAGAATGAAGCCACACTGAGGACAGCAGAGCCAAGAGAGCCAGAGACACCCCGGAGCGAGCAGCTGGACCCGCCACGGTGCTGCTCCTGCTAGGCTTCCTCACACACCTTAGCCTGCCCAGCCTCTGAGTCATGGTTTCTGTCGCCTGCATGTAAAAGTCAGCTGACCAGGAGAGTGAGGGCCACCAATATGGACATCATATCCTGTGTCAGCCACTTAAGGCTGCTTGTGGCCAGTAGGAGCCAGGGCGGGTGGGAGACCCTCGCGGGACTGAGGCACAGGGCAAGACCAAGGCGCCACTCACCACTTCTGGGTCTGCAGACCCTAGCCAGCTCTCTGCCCATCTCTAGCCCCCGCCCCTGCCTCCCTGGGCTTCTCCAATCTCTCTGAGGCCACAGGGCTAGACGCAGAGCGGCTACCACCCCCTGGGCTCAGCCCTCCTGCCTGCTGTGTTGCCCCAGGGCCACTGCACAATGGCCAAGCACACAGGATACTGTTGCTCGCAATTTCTTGCCATTTGTTCTCCCGCTTGGGTCTTGGTGCCTCCAGGTCAATGAGGGAGACGGCTTCTTCATCAGTGATCCCCTCCTCCAGGTAGAACTCAACCAGGTGCAGCACCTCTGGAGGGCACAGGGCACGGAGAGGGTGCTGAGGGGACTGGTGGTCAGGGAGGTGGGGAGACCACAGAGTTCCTTCCCCACCCCAGGCAGGCTCCCCCCTCTCTCCGTGTGGCTTCTGCTCAGCTACTGGCAAAGGGCTTCGGATCCTTTGTCAACATCGAAGGGGCTGGGCCTTGAGAGCCCATCTCAGCCTCCCAGCTGAATGCATGACCACAGGCCTCTATTCCTGGGGCATTTCATTACGCAAAGCCCTGCACCAGGTTCCAAGAAGTGAGTGCTTCAGGTTTGGGCAGCACTGGGTCCTATCTCTGGGGACACTAACAATGACTCAGGGTGTCAGGCAGGGTGAGTGTCATACTGCCCCAATTTACAAACAAGGACATTCAGCGGGCTTTGGGCCTTGCCCAACATCTTGCAACCAGTAAGCAGTGGAGCGAGCCCAGCCACCTCTGGCTGCCTTATCCACACATGCAGGGACACAGGGACTCACCGTAGGAAGAGGCAGAGAAGACGAAGGGCTGGCGGCAGTTGATGCACACGTTGCCCAGGTTGTTAAGCAATGGGTTGTTGGTGGAGCAGCGGTAGCACAAGGGCACCAGCTCCTATAAAAACACAAGCACCAAAGACTGCCTGAGGGAGCAAACCAGAGGTGGCACATGTCCGCCTCTCCCTCCTCCCCTTGGAAAGAGGAAAGGCCACCTAGTGAGCAGGGAGGAGGCACTGGGCCTGGGCCCAGGGTGCTCTGTGCTATAGTGAAGCAGGAGAAAGGCCTAAAGAAATATCTGAAGTCCTGTCACCTGGGACCCACTTCACAGGCAGGGCTCTATTCTCCTGGCAGGAACAACAATAACCACTGCCACCAATTACCAGCCACTTACCATGTTCCAGGCACTGTGATAAAAGAAGGAAATCAAGGCTCAGAAAGATTGAGCATAGCTAGAAAATGGTGGGGCTGGGATTCGAGCACATATGTCTGATGCTGAGTCCCTGCTCTGAGCTTAGAGGGGGGACTGTGGGAAAGAGCAGCTGTGGGGTTGAAGGACAGCAGGCTGGGGCACAGCACCCACTGCAGAGACTGTGCGGAAGATTTGCTGGAAAGCCAAACCTGGTTCCAGAAAGGGGGTGGGGAGGGCAGGGACTCCTAGGAGAGGGTCAGCCCGGCAGCCCGGCCAGAGGTACAGGCAGAGGCATCCGGGCATGGAGGTGTGAAGGGAGCCTGGGGAGGACTAGGAAGCAAAGGAGGCCAGGCTCCGGGCTGGGCCTGTGAGCTGGAGCACAGCAGGCTGTGTGGAGAACAGAGAGGAGAGGCAGGAGCAAGAGTTGGCCAGCCAAGGCTTGGGCAGGGCTGGGGGGCACAGAACCTTGAGAGAGTATAGCCATCTCTCAAACGGAACCCTGGCCAGGCAGGAAGTCATCAGAAGACATCCCAAGAGGAAAGGAGGAGGAGAAGGCTCCTGCCCAAGGTGGGTATGTCCTCACCTCACTGTCGTGGAAGGGCTTGGAGCGGATGGTCAGGCTGCCCAGCTCGATGGACTTCTGGAACCTCGCAGGGATCTGCAGGCCCTGCAGCTTGTCGTAGGCATGCCGGGCCAGCTTGTAGGCACCCAAGGCCTTGCTCTGCTTGGCCAGGGTGAACAGCGTGTTCCTGCCATTGACAGGGTTAAGGATGGCAAAGGCCAGCCCAGCCATAAGAGCTGGCTGGCACTGCCTACCCCTGGAGTGGGCCTTGTGCTGGTGCCAGTAGGGCACGGGAAGGAGCCTGGAGGAATGCTTTGCCCATTTGTGAGAAAGCTCAGGGATTTTTCCAGAGAGAAAGACAGTGCAGTTCCCATTAATATTTTAACTTTGCTTAGGTTCTCTGGGTCTGCTGATGGTTTGTTTTGGACCAGGCCAAAATGGTTCTTCCTGCCTTTCTGAGCCTGCCAGCCAGACCCTAGGACACCTGGCACCAAGTGCCCTCCGCTCCAGCCCTGCTGGGTGGGTCTGGTCCACACTGCCCGGGGAGCCACCCTCAGGCGAGGCTCACAGCGGCCACTGGGCACACAGTATCTGTCTGCCTACACTTCACCAAGGGCCCGCTGGATGCTTTCTGGGTGGCAGCCTCACCTGTTCTCTGGGGTCCCCTCTGAGCACCTTGGCCTGAGGCTCTGATCTCAGGTCACCTCAGATGCTGCCCTCCCCTGCCTGGCTGACCCTTCCACAGTCCCTCTCAAGGGCTCCTGCACCGTGGCCCTCCACAACTGCTCAGGGACTATGTCAGGAGATATTTCCAGATCCCCAGTGGATGGCACAGGGTGAGGCTTGCGGCAGGGATTTAGTCAAACTCTGTTGACTTAAACAGGACTTGCTGGAAAGGTTGGGTACAGGTGCTGAGGCTCCGCATGCATGGCTGTGGCCACTTGTCTGGGACACAGATGACTGGCCAGTTGCAGGGGTCTGAGGCAGCAAAGGCACCTCTTGACTTGGGGGAGTTTGCCCTGAAATGAGAATGATGGGCTACAACCCTTTAGGGAGGCCAACTCTCACCACAGGGCCCTCTCCTGGGAGGGGTTTCCTTTAAGAAGGTGGGGCTGGGGCTGGGAAGGGGCTGAGAGAACAGGAGATTAAGAAGAGGACAGGGATAATTATGTCCCTTATGACTTTCAAGACCTCAAGATTTTGGTCATTTCCTGGTAGTTTTGGGCCACACAGGCCCTTCAGTCACTTCTCTGCTTCTTGCCCCTCAGGGGTCCTCACTGGCTGGAAGAGGAGAAGCAACCCCCAGGCCAGTGTCCTGCTGCCTCTCCAGCCCTCCCGCACACCACGCTTGCTTCGCCTCCACCTCTGTGCCTTTCCACATGCTGGGCCTGCCCTGGTTGCCTCAGCCTGCAAGATGGACGTCTCTTCCTCCAGGCAGCTTCCCTGACCCCAGCCTAAGCCTCGTTCTACCTGCAAACACACCACACATCCACTGACCAGGCCCTGACCTGTGGCCTCTCTAACAAGATGGCAGCTTTGTCACCTGGAGCCTGGTCCAGTGGGGCACAGCAGCTACTCTGCACACCTGGGCTGAACAAATGCTTCCCACTCCCCAACCTGAGGAAGGGTCCAAGATTCCAAGCCTGAAGGCCTCATGCTTCCTCCATTTTGGTCAAACCCTCATCTGTGGATTCTGGAAGGGCTTGGGACAGTGCACTGGCCAGAAAGCCATCGCTGGGCTCAGCCCAGAGAGCCCTGAAAACTAATCTTCTCTTGGCACTGGCCCCTCAGCCTCCCTGGCTGAGCCACTTCTGCAGCAAAACAACAGCAGGAGGGCAAGCGTGCTCTCTTCCCTGAGGGCTGCTGGAGAAAGGAAGGTCTGCCAGGAAAGTGCTCTGGAAAGAACTTCTCGGGGCCATTAGACAAGAGGGGTAGGACAGAGGGTGGGGTGAGAGAAAGGATACACTTTAGAGATGCCCAAGGGGGTGTCCTTGGTCAGGCTGTGCAGCAGGAACCTGGAGATGTTGAAAAGGGTTTCAGGAAGATGGAAACTGAACGGCTCCTCCTGCAGCAAGAGAACAGCAAACAGGGGCTGAATTCTTCAACTGAGCTGCTGCTGGTCCAGGCCACAGGGAAGATACCAATAACTTGGAGTTACTCCAACAAAAGAGTGGCTTTGTTTATTGAGCACCTACTGTGTGCTGGGTACCATACAGCCACTGTCTCATGTGGTCTTGTGGCATAGCATTTTTTTTTTGAGACAGGGTCTCGCTCTGTCACCCAGGCTAGAGTACAGTGGCATAATCATAGCTCACTGCAACCTCTAACTCCTGGGCTCAAAGGATCCTCCTACCTCAGCTTCTCGAGGAGCTGGGATTACAGGCACATGCCACCACGCCCAGCTTGTGGTATGCATTTTTATCCTCATGGTACTGATGAGGAGATCGACACCCAGAGATGATTTGTCCAAGTTACTGGCTAGAACAGAGCTGGGATTCAAACCCAGATCTGATTCCAAAGCCGAAGAATATCTTCTCCCAAGTTGCACTGCCTCCAGGGTTGGTAATGATCCCATTGCCCTGAGCCCAAGGTGCCTCCAATTAGCTCTAAAAGAGAAGAGCTATTATGCAATTCAGGACCTGAGCACTGATAGAAGCCTGTCTTTAAATGGAGGCATTTGACCGTTTCCAGCATGAAATCACATGCCTGTTCTTTGCTATCCAACAGCAGCCTGACCAGTGCACCACCACACACACATGTGGGGTTCCTCAACTGGTGATCCCTGTTTCCCTGGCACCGGCCCTCACAGGAGGCACTCTGCACATATTAGTGGAATGAACTGGTCTTACCTACAGGCTGCCAGAAGCGCCACACAGCAGACCATAGGGAATCTTCTATTAGGAGGGGATCATAAAAGGTTAAGAATACCCTGTTTTGGGCTGGGTGTGGTGGCTCATGCCTGTAATCCTAGCACTCTGGGAGTCCAAGGCTGGAGGACTTCTTGAGCTCAGGAGTTTGAGACCAGCCTGAGCAAGAGCAAGATCCCATCTCTACTAAAAATAGAAAAATTATCAGGACGTTATGGCACATGCCAGTAGTCCCAGCTACCTGGGAGGCTAAGGCAAGAGGATCACTTGAACCCAGGAGTCTGAGGTTGCTGTGAGCTAGGATGATGCCACAGCACTCTAGCTTGGGTAACACAGTGAGACTCTTGTCTCAAAAAAAAAAAAAAAAAAAAAAGAATACCCTGTTTTGAAGGAGTCTGGCACACTGCGTGCCAGCTGAGACTGCTGATATGTAACAAAGCTTTGGATGACAAGGGTTAAAATAGGCCAGCCACACCTCCCCTTGTGAGCACTTAAATGTTACTAAATGGACATTCCCTGAAGGATCCTCTTAGGAGGCCATATCATCACTGAGCCACCAGGGCTTAGCCCCTAACTGGTCTAAATTCTGAGGACTCACTTTGCTCTATACTCCCTTGGTTCAGAGATGACCACTTTCTCTTCAGTTCCTAAATTTCTATAGCCTCTGTTAGCTCCAAGCACCCAAGAAAACCTGAGACCACATCCTTTTCAGGGTGAGAACCAGGATGAAGCCTGCCTCTGGTTCTACTGCACTAGGTGTGGAGGCTGAGAAATGTCCAGAGAGAATAGAAGGAGGGGCGTCCTCAGGATCAGTGCCTCTCCTCTGGGAAAAACACCACCATCCCAGGCAGGATCCAGCCGTTTCCTCTCCAGTCTTCCAGTCTGTTCTGCCAGGCCCTGATGCTGGCCCCCACGCTACCACTCACCTCCAGGCCTTTGGACAGCCTGTGACCTCTGCTAGGAATGCCCTTCCTCCTCTCCTCTTCACTTGCACTTTCTTCCTGGTCTCCCTCCTCTTGGCTTAGGGGCCATCTCCTCCAGGAAGTCTCCTCATAGGACTCTAAGCTTTCCCCTTGAAGGACTATCCTGTTTGCTAGATTGTGAGTTCCTCTGGGTGGGGACGATGTCATGTTCCCCACTGTGTCCCCAGGCCTCATCACACAGCAGGCATTTGTTGAGTGAAGGAATGGGCCAATGAAGAAGACTCAGCTGGTGTAAAGCCCCTCAGCTCCCAGCCCCACACAGGTCCAGGAGCAGAGCTCAGCTGCCAGAGAGAGGAGCCCAGCCCTGTGCCTCCCTGTGTGGGGAGGACAAAGAGCAGGGAGAGAGCTCAGAGGGACAGCACTGAGCACCGGGTTCCAGGCTGGCTTAGGGAAACTGAGGCTGAGGTGGGCCCTGACTTCCAAGCCTAAGTTGAGTCTGGACTCCTTTTGTGGTGGCTCCTTTCCAAGTGAGCACCTGATTAGAGAAGAGGGACTCTGAGAGGGTCTTATCTCAGGTAAAGCAAACTGGCCTGGCAGAGCCCATCAAAAGAGAAATCTTTCTTGCAAGACTTTCCCAAAAGGCAAAAAATGTGCCAAGATCAGAAGGAAGAAAATTCCCAGGGTGGAAGGAAGGGCGTTTGAGAGGTCAAAGAACAATGAGATACTCAGCCTTCAGGGTGCAGCTGTGGAAAGCTGGTGTAAACCCTCTACTGGGGCAGTAATAAGAATAGCTGACACTTACCCAGGGCCACACTGTGCCGGGCACTCTTCTAAGCAATTTTCCAATATTAACTTATTTAATCCTCACCACAATCCCATCAAATAAGTACTGTTATTATCTCCATTTTATAGAGAAGGAAACAGAAGCACAGGTAAATGACTTGCCCCAAGGTCACATGGTACAGCTGGGGCGTGAAGTCTCCTGAGTTCACCTTTTAAACAACCTACCAGCCCACTTTATCTAAGTGAGAGAGGAGGGCCAGCATGTTGGGATTCTAGTATTGGCTCTGCTACTTACTAGCTATGAGACCTCTCTGTCAAGCACCTGTCTCCTCATCTGTATAATGGGGATGAACACACTCACAGTATGGTTGAAAGGATGAAATGAGTTGATAAAATAAAGCCCCTAGCACATTGCCTAATATGTAGTCAGTGATCAATTCAGGTTGGCTTTTGATACCTGCCCAGTTTATCAGCCAGCACAAGATAAGCTCACACTGTAGGAGCTTAATCAACATTTGTTGAGTGACTCAGGAGACAAACAGGATGAAGAGGCTGTTGACAACCTGTCAACTGTTCCCCACTGCCACCAGAAAGATTTAAAAAGGCTTCATCAAAGGAATCAGGGAGTGACTAAAAAGGAGAACTATTTGGGTCTCTGGAGACCAAGCCAACCCTCTTGTTTTATAGACAAAGAAACTAAAGGCCAGACAGAGAAAGCAAACTGTTCAGGAACATACAGCATAACTGGGCCTTCACCCTCCTAGAGGAGAAGACCCCATGGAACTCCCACCCACCTTGTCTGGCTAATCCAGAGTTTGCCCAAGTCATCAACACCTGAACCAAGCAACTAGAATTACCCACTCAGCTCTGGACTGTAATTCAGAAACCCATAGCTAGCTGCATGTCAGACAAGTAGCAGATCAAGGAAAACCAAACTTCTTCTCCCCAAAAGAGACTAGGATTCCTCAGCAGTTCATTGCCTAGTGGGTTACCCGCCACCTTACCGTGTACCGCTGAATGGCGTGGTAGCCATGGTACAGCTCAGCCAAGTGCTGGAAGTGGTGGAACTTGCCGAGCATCGCATCCTTCTGGGCAGGATCTGCTATGTGCAGAGGGGAGTGGGGCGAGAGGGATAAAGACATGTCAAACAGTATCTATGGCTGCCGACTGCCACAGGAGGAAGGGTCAGGTGACAGCACTGTTGCCAGTATTGGTTCTTCTGCAACACAGGGCCTATGCCAGGGGGAGGGGCAAAAAGATGCAATGATGGGGAAGGTATTTTTTAGGAGCAGAGGCCAACCCAGGATGGTGAAGTCTCAGCTGGGCAGAGCACATGGCCAGGAAGAGTCTGCGAACATTTCTTCCGGACTCTTCCAGATCTCACACCAGACCCTCCCAAGTCATTCCACTGAGGAAGCACCAGCTTCGAGAAGACACCCAGACATGCCAGAAGCGCCTGGCAGGATGTGAGTGAGCAGACACCCACTTTATTCACATTTACCTCATGCCTCTTCCCTTGGTGCTACTCCTTATCAGAAAAACAAACCACTGGCCAGAACAGAAAAATGCCACCTTACACCTGGGCTTGATGGTTTTCAAACTAGAAGCACGGCTCCATGAGGCATGCTCCCAGCAATGTTATGAAGGAAACAGGGACAGGGGCACCCCCATGGTACAGATGGGCATGCGGAACCCAGGAAGGACTGACTGTGACTTGCTACAAGTCACCTTGCAGTCTCCATTCCAGTGTTTTCCCCACTCCTGCATCGGCCTGGTTCAGTGGAGAACATCTCCCTGTCCCTTCTGCTTCCAGAACTCTGTCAGTACATCATGTGAAGTCTTGTGAAAAAAAGCAACATTGGGCCAGGTGTGGTGGCTCAAACCTGTAATCCTAGCACTCTGGGAGGCTGAGGTGGGAGGATCACTTGAGCTCAGGAGTTCGAGACCAGCCTGAAGCAAGAACAAGACCCCATCTCTACTAAGAATAGAAAAATTAGCCAGGCATGGTGGCACATGCCTGTAATCCCAGCTACTTGGGAGGTTAAGGCAGGAGGATCTCTTGAGCCCAGGAGTTTGAGGTTACTGTGAGCGAGGCTGACCCCATGACACTTTAGCCCAAGTGACAGAGCCAGATGCTGTCTCAAAAAGGAAAAAGAAAAGCAACACTGAAACCATTTTTCTGCCTGGGATGACTGAGAATCTGGAGCATGTTATTGTAAAGCCATTTCTTGCTCATCTTTTCATTTAATTAAATTTTTTTAAACCAGTGCTCATCCAGGCCCAACTATGGGCTCCCAGGTAGCAGGGAGAGATATGTTCTGAATTAGCAACGCAGGCTGGACCTCCCAACCGTAACCCAGGATTGCCCTCATACCATTCTTATACTTATGGGCAAACTGGAAAAAGATGACATACCAGATTATGCCATCACAAGACAGGCTATGGACAATACACCCAATAAACAAGCCAAGGGCTTTAATTAAAATGTCCCAGCTCTTTTGATGTTTATCTTGGTGCCACAGCGGAGCAGGGGGCGGGGGAACAGTGGCCTGGCTGATGTTTACTTACCTTGAGCTATATCAAGGCACTGCATAGACAGCATCCAGTAATAATAGGCGGCGTCATTAAACCTGCTCTCCACCACAGCATTGTGTGTGAGCTGCTCCAGCACCCTGACTGCTTCTCCCTGCCGCCCGGCCTTGTGGAATGCTGGGGGGTGGGGGATACAAAAGCACATGCAATTCAGGGAGGGAGACAGGAGACAGGATAGAATTCTGCGGGGCTTGTAAGAGACTGCTTTGGAAGTAGGACACTCATCTGCAGCACTTCGTTGCTGAGATGCCGCCTCTCAGGCCGAAGGCTATAAATAACCAAGGCTACATCCTGAGAAAAGTACAGTGAGATATACCCCTTTTTGGCTGGGAAAGACAACCAACTTTAGGAAGGCATGGCACAAAGAAAAACCTAAGTGGCCAAAATCCAGGGCAAAGTCTAAGGATGAAACTTGCTCATCTTCAGTGAGGTTTTGCCCCCTGCTCCATTCCAGGGCAAAGCTTTGTGACTCCTGAGGTGACACTAAAAAGACTTGACACTTTACCAGGCTTGGAGGTTTACAAAGTGCTTTTTTGCCAATTACCTCACTGGATCCTCACAACAGACTTATGAAGAAGGGAAAATTATTTCCTTCTTAAATGAGCAATGAAATAGGCTTTTGCAAGGTAAAGTGCCACACCAAGGTCACAGAACCGAGCCCAACTCAACTGAGTGCTTTCTGATGACAACCTTGAAAGATCTGGCTTGCTTCTCAAAACCAAACATTTGTGAAAACAAGTAAAAGAAATTTCTCAATCATTCCTACATCCATTTAACAGAAATTTTCTGAGTACCTACTACCTGGCCAGCCCCTCAGGATGTTGGGGCTGCCAGTGAAGCACTCGTAGCTGTGACATTTGGCCACACATGGGCATTCAGATTATCCAAATCCTCTGCCTTTAGCAAAGGAAAAGGTCTGGCCTTTGTTCCATTCTCATCTCCAATCTCTTGTCTGAGTACCAAGTTACTATGGCAATGGATTCTTGGAAGGGCAGACACAGACAGATGGATAGGTTGATGTGTTTTGCCCAAACATGCAGATACTTCAGCAACTGGGTACTCTGGAAATGTTGAAGCAGTAGAGAACACACTGTCCTTCAATGGGGATTTTTAGCTGAGAAGCTCCAACAGGGAGACATTTGTTCTGCAATGTGTCCGCTGGTAGCAACTGTTACCATATAGATGTGTAAATGAGATGCTATGGAGTATGACACACCCAACTTCAATTAGAAGACTTCCTAAATAGGCAGTAAAACATAGAAGACTCAGGTTCCCCAGTCAGACAGATCTTGATCTGGTTCTGGCTCTGCTGCTTGCTAATCTGTGCCTTTGCACGGCACATTTAGCCTCTTTGTCTCTGCAGGGCTATTGGCAAGATTCAAGGTTATGTAGGTTAAGTGCCCAGCCAGTGCCTGACACAGGGCAGTCAATTTTTTAAACTGTGATTAACATTATCAGTTAAAGCTTCATACTTGCTCTGGCTCCTATTTCAGATGCTGTCAGACCTCCTGTGCAGCCATTTTACCAATGGAAATGCTGAGGAGTAGAGGTCAACTCATTTATCTGAGCCAGAAACAGAAACTGAGTTTCTATTCTCAGCAGAGGCAAGTGGAGGCAAGGCTATGGCACACTTTTTGGCAGTCTCTACTTTTTGTCCTCACTGTACCCTGGCTCCAATTACCTTTCTGCCACTTCCTAGCTATGGGACTTCAGGAAATCTCTTTACCTGTTTAACCCTCAGTTTTCTCATCTGCGAAATGAGAATAACAATAACGGTACCTATGCCACTGGACTGTTGTGAGGATTAAATCAGAAGATTCACTGGAGTGCACAGCACTTTGCTCAGTAAGCAGAGGCTCACAGAGCAGACAGCACCTCTTAAGGTCCTGTAGCAAGGGAGTGATGGCCCCGGTGTGTGTAACTCCAACGCCCATGTTGTTTTCACTGGTCCATAGGTCCACCAAACACATCACATCCCCAGGATGAAGTCACCTATCTTGGGACCTACAGATGGGAGGGGGCCTGGCAACCTTCCTAAAATGTGTGTCTTGGCAGTGCCTTGCCCTGCCCCTTCTGCAAGATGCCAGTCTATGTGGCCTACCTTTCTGGGCTTCCTCAAAACGATCATTCTCTGCTAGCCACTGAGCGTAAGGCACGTAGATGTCAACCTTAAACTCGGGATGCTTCTCACCCAAAGCAAAGGCCTGGAGGAAGGAGCAAACAGTCTTAATAAAGCAGTACCTGCAGCCCCCATGAAAACATGGCACTTGGCTGAATTCATTAGGGATGTCATATTTTGCCAACCTGACAACTCAGAGGGGGAGAGCGCCTCCCCCCTCAACTACCCCAGAAATGCAAAAACAAATCAGCTCTTTGAAAACAAAAGGCAATTAACAGCAATATGCAAGCGACTGGATTCAATAACAACACAGTCTGTTTCTGGACCACAGAAGCGGCACAGAATCGGAAACATTTTATTTTGAGGGTTTGCGTGGGCTCCTGTAGCAGTGCTGCAAACAGATTTCTTTTAATTGCAGCCGACACCTAAGGAAATAGAATTGACATTATCATCATCACTGCTTATTAGCTGTCAAAGATGACTGTGGGCTTGGTGCTATATGGGGCCCAGTGACTATTTCACCCAAGCCCTCAAACCACCTGTAAGGCCAGGAGAACCAGAAACAAGCCACAGGAAGAAAGTCTGCCTGATGCACAGGTTCTAAGATGCTCTAATTTATGCTGCTTGAGAAATCTCCTGAAAAATTTATCTTGAGAAGCCATTATTGCCTCTGTCCCTGGCCCCACCTTTTCTCATCAGTGACCTTGTCACCTCACCAAATGGAGTTACCCAGAGGAAAGACAAGAGTCAGATAGCTCTTACCCAGAAAAGGCCTTGCTATCACTCTGCAAAATAGACCACAATGGGTGGGTGGGGCAGGGTGAGGATCATGTGCAAGGCCCCTAATCTAATCCCACAGGGAATGGATTTCCGGGAGCTGAAGGGTGGGAGCTGAGCTGAAGAGGGGCCTCAGGCTGGCTGCCTATCCCACAGGCCTGGCTGGTTCTTCTCACCTGCTCCCACACTAGAGAAGCCCAGGTTGGGGTGGGGCCAAAAATGGAGGGGAAGAGCTGGCTCCTGAAATGGCTCTAACAGTCTGTATCTGAGAAGTATGAATAGCACTTTTCTGCCAAAATGCTACCCAGCAGGTTTTAAATGTCACACAGGTGCATCTTCACATTAGCGACGTGTCTGAGCCCGCAGTGCTGGTCAGAGGCAGCTCAGACCAACAGCAGGCACTGAAGCTGTCATGTTAACACTCACATCCCTGGTATTTATTATGGGACTGGCACAGAGCTGCCAATCAATAAAGATTTTCTGAATGAATGAATGAATAAACAAATGGAAAGCTAGGATGGAAAGGCCATCCAAGATACTCTGGTTCAGAGAATTGAAAGTTAAGTCTCCTGACTTCCAATGTTCATTCCATGATGAGGGCAGCTCCTCCCCATGCAAACACCAAAAGTCCCCTCTACTCACCTGCCTGTTTCTCATGGCTCAGGTGGAGCCCCAAACCCATGAAGCGTGTTTTCCTCTCACCTCATCCCAGCGCTGAGTCTCCACATGCAGCTGCACCAAGGACTGCAGGTCTCCGATCTTCAGGTAGGTCTCCGCAGCATAGCCAGAGTTATCTAGCTTCTTGAAGTAGTCAGCACACAGCAGCAGAGGCTCACGCTCAGCCTTGTCCAGCCTACGGGCAATGTCAATCAACCTGGAGGGGTAGGAAGGGCAGGGAGGAAAGAGACCACTGTGAATGGGCCTGATGGAAGGAAGTGGTGGGGGGACTTTGGATCTTCCAAGGGCAGGCTCTATGTCCATTCATTCCACTGTCCCCAATGCTAATAAAGTACCACAGCCCCTGGAAGATGTTCAATGGGTGGTTATTAAATGAGCGAATACATACTCCAGGAACATTGCCAGGGACCACGAGAGGAAGGCTCTAAAAGATGCTGTTGCCACCTTATATCTTTCACAGGAGTTACTAATCTATCCACAGCAGGATCTGGGGACAAATGTTCACTTATCCCTGCCAGGTACCAAGATGGCGCCATGAGCTTTCTCATGTGGGATCTCACTGAAACTTCACTACCCTGAGGTGGGTACTATTATTTCCATTTACAGATGAGAAGACTGAAGTCTAGGGGGGAAGGTGAAACACCCAGCCCAAGACTCCACAGCCAGGAAGTGGTAAAGTGCTCTTTCCACCACAGTAATTCTCACATGAAAGCAGAGGCCAAGGTGTGAGAATTCTTCAATGAATGGCCCTCCAGAGAAAGAGGCATGCGCGGGGCTTGCTCTGAGCTCTGGAAGAAAGGCCTGTGTCCTCCTCCTGGCCAAGGTGCTGACCGCAGTGAGGAGCCTCAGGGACTAGCTGGCTCACCACTAAGTTCTCAGTGGTGACCAGCCTTCCACTGCTCATGGGGACATGAGGGCTGGGTGGAATGTGCTTGTTCCCTCTAGTCAGGCTGGGGTTTGGAGTAAAATCAACTCTCCCAGGAGAAGGGATTCTACCCAGCCTGCTCTTTGTGAGAAAGGAAAGGGAAGCAGCTGTAGCAGATCCCTGCCTTAGAGACAGAGCAGCACAGGGAGGCCTGTCATTCTGCAGTTAGAATAATAATAGCAACTAAAAATAATACTGCTCAGCAGAGAAGGACACATTTTTAGGGAAAGGTGGCACAGGCAGCCCCTTGGAACCTTAAAACCCCCTACCCCTCAAACCAAATGTTCCTGGAGGAAAGGCACCTTTAACAGCCAGACCTGGAAAAGGGATGGATCATGCTAATGTCTCTTTTTTGAACTAGTTAAGTATCCCTAGGGTAACCTGATACATAGCACTTGCAAATGAAAGTGACATATAAAAAACCTGAGGAGAGAATGGAGAGGCCCTAAATCTGCCTGGCTCTCTTTTGTATCACCTCCTTTGTGAAAAGAATAATTTTGGGGGCAAAATCTATGCCTCTGTCTTTAAAAAACTTTATTCTTGGACAAAAGAAAGATGGAGTGATAGGTCACCCATCTTGTGAAGGGCCCACACACAAACCACATGGTGGAGTTCAAGGGGGCAACCTGATCAACCAGCCCCTTCTCATCCCCAGGGCCTGGCTGGGTGCCACTGCTACCTGTGGACCACAATGTTGCTTCCAGAACAACCCACAGCATTTAGGGCACAGACTGAGCCAACTTCAGGAGTCCCTCCTCTCCTCTCTTCCTTTGCCAGCTGTGGCAGCACACACACACACACATGCATGTGTGTGAGCATGAAATGCACTGTTTCTGACTGTGGGAGGACAAAGCTCTCCTGGGGAGGTCTGCTACACTGAGTCCCAAGACCAAATCCCTCGTGCCTCCATGCAGCCCCACCCCTAGCCCGTTCCTCTCCCTCTATTCTGGACTTTAGCGGAACAAGTCCTCCCTATGGAGGATTTGGACTTTGAACTTAGCGTAGCAGACCTCCCCAGGAGCACTTTGTCCTCCCTCAGTCAGAGATAGTGCGTTCATGCTCACACATACATACGAATGCACAAATCTGAACACTTCAGTTTAGATCTGAGGCCTTCCCGGTGTGGCCAGCCCAGTTCCCCTTGCCTGCAGCCCCCATACCCTCCCCTTCCCACACACCTTTTGATTCCAACCAGAGCCAGCTGACCCTGTTTGCGCTGTTCCTCCTGCCTGAACATCCTTTCCCTTTCTACTGATCGTCTCTGCCTCTTGAAACGCTTCAGGTCTCCTTCATGCAAAGACTACCTCCTAACAGAAGACATCCATGGTTCCTCCCACAGGAATTCTCCTTTCCTCATGTACTTGGAACTTTTCTTGTTCTTTTTTGGTACCTACCATTATACTATTATGGGCATTAAAATCACCCAGATCAGAGCCTGAAGCTCAGCTCCAAGACTTCCTGGTTGTTTGGACTTCTGTGATAACATGTCCCTTGACCCTCAGTTTCCTCATTGGCAAGAAGGGCCTGGAAAAACTAACTCTGAGGGTGTGGGGAAAGAACCAAATGCCTGCAAAGTTATCGCAGCACCTGGGTTGTGGTGAGCACTCAGCAAATGGCAGCTCTGACTTGGGGTGTCTGCCCCTCCTCAGCACTCACCACCCTTTCTCCCAGGGACTCGATAAGCTCCACAAAGACAGCGACTGCCTTCTTCAATCTCTGTGCTCCCAAAGAACCTAGTTACCATCACATTTGGTTAGATATTTAGAGAAACACGATTTTTTCCCTTGTTAGTCAAAATCAAGAGTTGACATGACATGACATGCTGCCAAACGCTCCCTGGGGCAGGGACTGAAACCTACATGTCAACCCAGCCATGGTCGCCACTGATCTGGATGGCCTTGACATGCTCTCCTGCTGAGATGTACATCTCCACAGCAGCTTTGGGCTCATTGATATTTCTGGCCCAGTCAGCCTGTTTGGTGATTAGCATCTTTGTCTCTTTGGGGTCTCCAGATCCAAGGAAATCCTGAGGAAGCACAACAAACAAAAACACTCTGGATTAGAACTTCCTGTGCCAGCATTACGTCAGGCTGCTGAGAGCCAGAGCAAGGAAGTGCTCCATTTGGCTGAAGCAGGCAATCAGGATGCAGGCAGGAGCCCATCCCTGCAAGGCTGAGTGGGGGGCAGTCCCAGGTGTCCAGCAGGAGTAATTATGGACTGCCCTACAGGTGCTCTTGGGGGATACTGGGACAGTATCAAAGACTACAGCTCTCAATGTTTCGTTCCCTTCTCTTCAGCTAAACACTTTCCAGACACTTTGGAACTCTGCACTGTAGAGGGTTTATGACTGGGTTACTTTGTATGTATGTCTCACTGATACAGCTTCATATATAAGCTACTATTCCTAAATAGTGACTAGACAACTGGTTGCACAATTTCAAATACCATACCTATGACCTTTATTCGGATAGTATGGATGATACCACATGCCTCAGAGTGGAGATGAACACGTGATCCCCGAAACTCACACAAACAAAATGATTTAAAGATTTCTCAGTTAGGCCTTTTGTGCCGTTCCTCAACCACCACCACAATGGAAGAGTCGCATCTGTTTTCTGAAATGTTTTGTTGCCTGAATTTAGAGAATCATTTCACTAGCTTAGCCCCAGGTATTTGCCTAGGACAGATAACAAGCAAAACTCTCCTTGGTTAATTAATTCTCAACTGAATGGTAAGGGGTCCTGTTTTGAGGTCAGGTCTGCAGGGTGGACCTGATCCAGCAGTGTACAGCAGGAGGCCATGGGGGGAGCTGAGGCAGGGGAAGGGGTCCAGGAGAGAACCCGTGAAGGAAGAGATGCCTGTCATCCCAGAGGCTCAGGGGTCAGGCTACAGAGCCTGTGTTCCTTCCACCACCACAGGGGGCCTCTGCAAGGCCAAGCTTTCCTGGGTTGGCCCTACAATGTGTGGGAAACAAGCTCAGAAAATCACCTCTTTTCAGGATAAAGTAGTCCAAAATCTATATGTGGGAGTTTGCCATAGTTGAGGCAGCACTGGTGCTGACATTTTAAAAAGTAGAGATTTCAGAAAGGGAAATGGAGCGTGCTTACAGCCCAGATCTGCATTACGAGTAAGAAGCAGTTTGTCTTAGGAATAATGTACCCTGCAGAGAGTGCTCTGTGTCAACCTCACAAAGTATAAAAAAAGCACTCTTTTCCCCATGATTAACACTCATTTGTCAGGAAAGTACAGTCAACATATGCTAAAAACCCACTTGAACAATTAGCTCACTTTTTTTTCCATTTGCTTTCAGGGTAATTGTGTAGCTCCTAAAATCATATATTAGGTCGGGCTAAGCCAGCCAAATGTTTTAAGGAGAAGAAGGGATGTTGTTTACCCTGAAGCTAGGGTCCCAGTAAAACACAGGTGTGCCTCAGCCAGCCTTTGGTTCCCTCTGGAGTTTGCAAAGGGGAAGGGGCTTAGATTGCAGCCACTGCTATGCCTAGTTCGGGCCTTTGCAGACACACCCTCTACCCTTGGCAGCTACTACAAGCACTCTTCATGCCAACACAAAGCTGGAAACTGCCTACCTGGTTGGTTAAACGAGGTTAGCAGCTGGGGGAAACAAGCATCATAAGAGAACAGAAATAGCCTTCAAAAGGACTTCCGTGAGTGCCCGGTGGACTAGGGATGACTGTAGTAAGAAGGATCAGAGGCTAAGAAGGAGCCATAAATTTGGGTCCTTGCCCCAGTGAGACCATCCAGGCACACAGGTTACAGGCTTGAAGGAGCCTCCTTCAGCCCAGCAGTCCAGCTCAGGGAGCTCTGACTTAATTGAAGCTGAGTCTAAATGGTTCCTTCAAGGCTCAACAAACTGGGTTTTCAAAGGCTTTCTGGATCCATGAAGCTAATTTACACGTTATCTGGGGGCTATGGCAAAGACTATGTCCTGAAGTGGACAGAAAGAGGCTGTGCTGAGTGATGAATGAGACTAAACAGTGTTCTTATGCTTGGTGATTTTGATAAGGACATACTACATAAGAGTTAAGAGCATTATAATTCCCTTTATCACCATATAAACATGTCACTTATCCAGAAAGCATACAATTTATTTGTATGTGGGAATGTAATTTAAAATTTTTCTGAAAACCAGATTGAATCTTGGGAAGCAATTTTCAAGTAAACAAAAACATGCCATGTTAATAAGCACTGGATCTCCCCACCCCCCAACATAATGTGTATGTACACATTTTCTCAAATTCAGACTACCAGGTGGGGGATGGGAGGGGAGATTGAAACGGAACCAACCTACTTGGAATTGTGATCAAAAACTAAAACCAAAAACAAGTCCCAGAGTATTTACCTTCATAGAGAGACAGACCAGATGGAGTGTGTAAATGGGCTGCATTTCTGGGTGGGAGACTGTGGCTGCATGAAGCCCACCCAAAGTGTTAGGAGGGGCCTCAGAGCAGAGGCAGGAGTGGGGCCAGCCAGGGAGAAGTCTCAAGAACATCCACTCCATGGTCATGCTTGGCCTCTCTCATTTTCCTAATCTTTCTATAGCTTGGCATTTGTAAAGGGTTTTCCCATAAATTATTCTGTGCAATTCTCATAACTAAACTGAACTGAACTAAACTGTCACCCGCTGAGGAGGAAAGGAGGCTTAGCAAAGTGAAAAGCCTTTCCCCAGGTCATCAGTCCCACAGGAGGGACAGAGATTCATACTAGCTCTCTGCGTGCCAAGGCAAGGCATTTTCTAGTGCACCACAGTGCCTACTTGGGGAGGCTTCAGGGGTTCTGGGAAATGCCACTGGTTGCAAAGAACAACCAGATCCAGCTGTTCCTGATGCCTAAATTCTACCTAGGGTTTTGATCCTTCAGTTAAAGGTTTTGTCCCCAGTTAAAATTTTATCCCCAGAAAGAGAGATGTGCTAATTTAGGTGTTCTCACTATGAATGTATTATGAAATCTTGTACATGTTTGTGGTGAGAGTATGGTGGAGGGTAAGGAAGACAAAGAAAAAAATGTAGAACCTGAGGTGCCCTAGATCTGAGGTGTGGTGTGAAGGAGTACCAAGGTAGAAAGACAGGCTGGGGCCCAGGGGCTTGTGCAGGTGCTGATGAACAATAATTCCTGGGCCCCATCACAGGGAGCCACATACAACCTGCAGCCCTAGGATCTAACAGATGGTAGAGGATCACAGCCATCTTTGGGAACAGAAGAGAAGAAAAAAATGAGGAGGATTTTCCATCTTGAACTTGAGAGCTAGGTAATTACCATTAATAGCCACTAATTGGTTGTGGCTGATGACTCACTTAATAACATTCTGAGAGCCTCTTCTGACACTACTGGGAAAGGCAGGTTAACAAAGGCACCTCTGTGGAAGGAAGAACATCCTTGCTCGATGCACCCAAGGCTCTTTTAACCTTGCATTAGGCCGAACTGCAAATGTCTTGACTGGTCTGGGCTACTCAGTGTACCTCATTCTCACACAAGCCATCATCAGGAACCTGGTCCAGGAAGCTCTTCTTCCACATGTACCTTTAAAGGCCCAGATATTTTGGGGACTAACCTTAATGGGGACCCTGCAAATACAAGAGGGAATCTACACCATCACCCACTGAGACCATGTGGGAGCTCTCCTGCACCTGCAGGGGTGGTGTGAGGCACACTGTGCTAACACTTGCTAGAGTGAACCCATCATGTGGTTGGTAGGACCAGCTTGTGCCTGAGGGATACCGATTCTTTGTGGCCTGACAAGGTTTGAGAGAATTTGTGGGAGACAGCCCTGAAGCCCTGAGCCCTCAACACTTAATAAAGGGATAGACTGGTAAAGACTCATAGCCCATGTAGCTCTGTTGCTGACAAAGGTATGAACTGTCATATTGTGTCCCTTTGGTATCATCCTTAAAGGTCATTTTTGGGTCAGATTCAATCAGTGGCAGTAGACAGATCCTCTGTTTACCAATTTGCTCACACTCTTTCTGAAGTCATTGCTATTTTTCACCTGCACCATCTCCTGGGGCAAACAACTTGGACACTGCAGGTCAGTGGACCCCAAATGACAGTTTGGGCCTGGGATATGGGTAGTTTACCTTGGCATACTCAAACATGCAGAGGTCAGTGTACATGTCGAGTGCGAGGTTCTCATGCCCACTCCTCTTGTACAGTTTGGCAGCCTCATGGAACTTCCCCTGGTAGGAAAACACATCTGCCAGAAACAGGTCATTGTTGGTTTCTCCCCGCTTCTTCCTCTCCTGGAAAAATTAGAAGCACAGGAAATGGCCTCTGCAGGCATGGGCAGGAAGCAGCCTTTACAAAGGTTCAGTGTTACTATTTCAAGTTAAGCCCATGGGCCTTCCTATTGGAACCTACGTTTGGCTCCTGAGCTGTTATGTCTCTCACCTAGGTTTCTGGTGGGAATGCTTGACAACAAAAGCAGATTTTTTTCCAGACAAGTGAAGATCAAAAAAAGATGCAAACCTTTGTTTGTTTAATGGAAATTCCTCAGGGCTGCTTTCCTGTATATTCTTCCAAGGTTACAACTGGATAGTTTGGATTGTGTGTGCTTCTAACTCATTGGTGACCCCTAAGGTCTCAAGACCTCCCAAATCTGCAGGCTTGGTTTGACAGAGTTGTGACCATGATGATGACAGACAAGGAGAAAGTTTAGGGTTTCTGCCCAAGATGGAAACCAATTAAATAGGATAACAAGTCTTTCTAAGTTCCTATTTCGTCCTTCTTTTCTTCTTTTTTTTTTTTAAAGATAGGGTTTTGCTATGTTGCCTAGGCTGGTAGCAAACTCTTGGGCTCAAACGATCATCCCGCCTCAGCCTCCTGAGTAGCTTGCATCGTGAGCCTGGCTTGTTCCTGTTTCTAAAGAGAAGGTAAGAAATACCATATACTGAACATCTACTAGGTGCTAGATATATATTTTGCATAAAAGTATGGACTCTATTCCTTTCAGTGACCCTCAGCATTGGTATTACCACCCAATACCATTGGTAATACCTTCCTCTCAGCAAAGGAAGCTGAGATTCAAGAAGAGGGACAGGTTAAGGACAGATGAAGCTGGCATTTTGACTCAGTCTGTCTGACTCCATATGCTCTTTGTATCACACAATACTACCTTCTGAAGCAAGCAATGGTCTCAAACAACACACACACACACACACACACACACACACACAGAGGCTTAATAGTGTGGAGAATAAAGAGAAGTACCACGCATGCTCCTTCCTCCAGTGTTAGGGAACATTCATTAGTCTGCAGCTCAAGTATTTGCAAACACTCACTAGCACCAATCCCTCAGCCCCAGCAGTTTCCTTTTGCTTGTTTTCCAGCAAGTGTACCACAGTGGAAGATGAGACATTGAATCAAACTCCTAGACAAGCTGGTGAAAGTTTTAACAGCTGGAGGCAACATGCTTCCCCACTGACAGAAATAATTTTTTTAAAAACCTATACATAGTTCAGGCAATCAAACAAATAAACTTTAACTCCTAATAGAAACGAATTAAAATCTTGCAGTGAGATAAAAAAAAAAATAGGTTTTCCTATAGCATGAAATTTAGGCCATATCCATTCTAGACCACATAGTATCACCATGATCAATAAAAATGACCTATGTGCGTTCAGTAGGTACATATCAATATTTTCCTCTTGTTACCAGAACAGAAACATCTCACCCATCCAAAAGTAATTACTGAGGAATCTCTGTTTTCTGGAATAATGCTGAACACCTAGAAGCATGCAACTAAGGCCTCAAAGTGGTCACTCAAAGGCACTTTTTTACTTTTTTACTTTTACTTTTTTCAAAAGATAATCTTACAAGTTTACTGTTTTAAACAATTTCCCAGCTTATATAGAAGAGACATACATTGTGAACTTGGTAAGACATAACAAAAGCAAGCATTGGTACTCACAGATACCAGTTACTTTTGTACACAGAAAAATTATGTTCCATGGCTTCAGATTAAGACCACTAGATCCAGGATAGTTGATTTAAAAATGCCAGCCCTGATAGTAAGCAGCACTGGGCATTACAGATAGATGCCTTAACATGTAGGTAACAGAAAATATAGATGCTCCTTATAATGTGCTGAGGAAGGTAGTGGGCGGGGAGCAGGTATGTGGCCTAGAGAGCACGAGCTTAGGAAACAGACAGACTGGGTCTGAATCCCAATTGAGCTTTTGGCTGTGGCCCCTTGGACATGTCACACAGCCTCTCTAAGCCTTAGTTTCCTCCTCCATCAAATAGGATAATAACAATGCCTGACTCATTAAGTTCTTGTGAGGCTTTGGAACAGAGTACCATCATCGATCGTGCATGAGGCACAGAGCAGACTCCACACATGGCAACTATTGTGAGGTTTAGCAGGCTGTGAGCTCCTGCAGACCTCTCTTCTACTCAGCTCTCTGCCCACTGGGAACAGCACACGGGTTGGCCCACAAAAGGTGTTTATTATGTTGAACTGAATTAGAGGGACAAGACATTTGTTGATTTCCTCACTGCTCTCATCTGGGAATTCAAATGTATCTCACATTCCCATAGCCTCACAATAAATCTGTTCAGGAGAAAAATATGTATGCCTTTTTACAGATGAGTCAGACAGCACTGAGATACACAGAAATTAAGAACAATGTCTACCAGCACCCAGTGCATGGTACACCTAGAACCAGCTCCTCCAGCCCGCCCAGGCCTGTGTGGATGTGGCTGACAAGGCCAGTGTTCTCAGCCGGGAACAGCAGGACTGGGGGTGCTCCAGAGCTCTGGGGCACTCTGTGCAGCCTGCAGACCTCTCTCCCAGGTCCATTTCTGGGGGTGGCACACAGGTCATGTGCACTTGGGAAACACCTCCTACACTGCCAGATTATTGGAGTCTGAGAGCATGGTAAGCAGCTAACCACCACCACAAAGATGCTCCAGTCACTGAGAACCTATTTAATCTTCACAGCAATCCTACAAGGTAGGTCTGATCCCATTTCACAGACAAGAAACCAAAGCTCAGAGAGATTAAGAACCCATCTGCCTCACCCAGCTACCAAACAACAGACTGCACTCCCTGCTCTAGGGCACTTCTTCCCCTACGTGGCCACTCTGCCCCTCAGTACAAGGCTGTGGCCCAGATGCCCAGCCACCAGTGGGCTTGATCACATGTCCTCAGGGCTCTTGCCTGCTAGAAAGGCTCCCTATCAATGACTGATACCAAGTTGGTGCTTTCTTGAGAAGGGAAGAATAATTCATCTTTTACCTCAATGCTGGTGATGAGCTCTAAATATCGGAGGTCTTGCACTCTTGTGAAGGCCTGCAGGGAAAGAAATAAAGAATAAAATCAGCTGCCTTCTTGGCTTCAAAAGTCAATGATCAGCTGCGAGTGGGAAGTCAAGCTCTAGAAAGTAAGCTGGTAAGGAGAGAATAAAAAGCAAGCATTAATCATCTTGTGTTTGGGAGGGTTCTACCACCCAGTGAGGCATGGCTTTATTCATAGGATCAGACCATACAAAGAACAGCAAAGAAGCCCTGGTTGCATCAATCATTTGGGGATTAGGTAAAACAAAACTATGATACTACAATGTGTGATGGTGTCTCCTTGGGAGACTATCCACAGAAAAATGAGCTGGTCTGACACTCTGAGGCAGCGACATCAGAGCAGGAGTGTGTAAGATGTACTGGCTGGTAAGAAACTGCATACACATCTTGATGACTTAGATGGAAAGCAAGAGATAGATATGCTTACCCAAAGGTGCCATAAACACAGGGCACCCAGAGCCCATGGTCCCAGCAGAGGGAAAGGAGGAGGGGAAAGCTGAGAAGGAATAAAAATGGTTTCTGGAAGGAGAGGGGAAGTGGGGGATGAATCACTCCAAGTCCCTGGAAGGCAAACTCTTGGACTCACAGTAAAGCCAAGGTTAACTCATGAATGGCTAGAAGTTTCTGAGGAATAGGCAGACTGATGTTAGCTAAACTTCATTTGCTGCTTTCAGATTCTGTAGGGGTTTAGAAGAATACAACCTACCACATCAGGCTGATCTTCATTTTGCTGTCAACATTTCTACTTAGCCAGTGCTTCTTTACACTGTCCCATTGGAAACGGGCTGACATGCTTCTAGAGGAGGCATCAGCTCCACAAGCCCTTGGAATTTAAAATACAGAGAAACTTTGGCCACTTGCAGCCTCTACTTAGCTGCATGACATGGTCTCTCCTAAAAAGACTTGGGGAAATGAGCAAGCCATCCGGCCTCTGGCTGCCTCACAGATGACCACAATCTGACTTCATCTTTTCGTTCCTCAAGGCCAAACATCCTGTCAAAGACTGGGGACCCAGAGATGAATAAGACTTGGCCCCTATCCCCCTCCTCAATTCAGAGACTCACATTCTAAAAAGGGAACCAGGAAGATTAAATATGTCATTAAATCTCCCTGAGCTAAGAACTATACAAGTACAAACCAGATACCCTTGAGAACATAGATTAGCATCTAAGCACAGGTAGTGACAGAAGGCAGGGTTAAATAAGGCATCACAGAGTAGGAACCTGGCAAATGGGTTTTTATGGAAAGGAATTTGTAGAAAAGAACAAGGTAGGCATCACATGTGCAAAGGTACAAAGGACTAAGAGTACCTGTGTTTCCATGCTGAAGGTCTTATACATCACCTTCTAGATATGGGTTTCCTTAAAGCACTAAGAGAGGGGAAATCTGAAATGCCCAGCAAAGTGGCAGTGAGGGAAAGAAGAAGCGTTCTAGGCCTTAGTCCTAGCTCTGAGGCTTTCCACTGGGGGGACCCTGAACCTACTTCTTCCCTGCTTCCAGGATCCAGCCATTTTTTTTGTGGAAAGGGGCAAGCTAGTGACACGCTTTCCAAGGGTCTTTCTAGTTCTGCTGTGCTGGATTCTAGGATTTGCCCAGTGAAAAATCTGTTTCTGAGTTCCTTCAGCCTGCCACATTCTGCAGAGTTAGGGTGCCTGGTCAGAGTGGTCAGAGTGATAGGGCCCGTGAATAACCTCAGCAAAGGGAAATATGGGAACAGGGAAGCATCTGCAGCTCTGCTCAGGACAGTGGTCTGTGGGCTAGGCAGCTCTCCTCTGCCATCTAGTGGGAACGCTGCTTATTGCTAGGAACCACCCACAAGCACGTGGGCCTGAGTGGAACAGCACAGAAAGAAAGGGATTTGAGATTTGCAAAGAATAGCCAAGTTCTAGTCTACGGTCAAAATCTTGTGGCTTTTTCAAAACATCATGTAGTACATGTACAAATAAACACAGTATACAATTATTTTCCTATTAAAATAAATACCTAAAAAAATCTTGTAGCTTTAATACAATCATTTCTATTCTCAGGGAGTGTTTGGGGGATACAGAACAGGGAGTTAAATAAATGGAGAGTAATTCCAGTTTAGTTTTTGGCCATTCAAACATTTGCTGAGCACTGAACCTGTCTAAGGCACTGTGCTGGGCAATCTAGGGTGATATTAAGACCAGGTACGTTTAGTTCCTGGGTATAAGGAGGTGACAATCTAGACTAGAGTGAAGACTTTTAATTTCACTCCATGCTACAAACAGACAAAACATGCTCTAGGAGTCCTTTGTTATTCTTCATCCCTGCTGGCATTCCTGGGTGGAGCAGGAGAGAGAAGCTCCCTCCAGGGAGATGCTTCTTCCCTCCTGAATTCTGAAAGCCCTCCTCTATTGCCACTTTCCTACACTTAGTAGACCTAAAGATATAATACAGATAATTATCATATAACAAAAATGTTCCTTGTTTTAATAATGGCTAGCAATTGTATAGCCACTCCAAGTTTTAAATTCTCCCTTACCATGTCTCAGGTAAGCTTACTGACCCTGTGGGAGTGTTTTCACCATCCCATTTTAGAAATGGGAGGACTGGGACTGGGAGAGAAGTGGCTTGCCTGAGGTCACAGAGCCCCTTACATGGCACAGCTGGCTCTCAATCAGGCTTCTGAATCCTAGTGTGGTCCAATCTACCTCTTTTCATGCCTACAAGCCTTGACTTAGCATGAGGCTGGTATCACAAACCTCTTTGAAACTCCTTCAGTTCAGCCCAGTAGTATGGACAAAATCAGAATCTTATTAATTGACTGGGAAAGCAAAGAGGCAAAGGAGGGGAGAAGGGGCTGGAAACCATTTGTTCATCCACCTCAGTCAGGTTCTAGATAGAAATGCAACTCAGAAATATACCTGGGCTACTTCTAATGTGAGGAAAGGGGTCAAATGGTTTCAGCCATTTCTCTAGCTTTAACAGACCAAGCCAGGAAATGACACAACAAATCAAGTCTATAAATTGTTCCATGAAGGTATGTGGGAAGTAATCACATTACTGTGAAAATCAGAGAGCTTGACCATCTCTTCCACCACACTTAGCAGAGTGCTAAGAAAAACAGTATTGCCTAATAAATGGCCTAATGATGACACCAATAAAAACTGCCATTTACTGACTGCATATTATATGCCAGGATTTTAGCTAGGTGCTTTACATAAATAATAGTAATAAGAGTGACAGCCAGAATCTATCAGACATTGTTCCTATGCAGGCTTTACAGTCATTATCCCATTAGATCCTCCCAACTTTGTGACTATGGGGCCTATTGTCACCCCAACGCTAAAGAGAAGCAATCTTAGAAAGGTTCTTACCTGCCCAGGCTTACAGTGAGGATGTGGCTGAGATCTACACCCAGATCAGTGTAACTCCAGAGCCCGTTATAGTCTACTTCTGCCTCTCCATATCACCTGCATCCCTTCTGCCTCCTCAAGAGACCCTCCAAGGACCAATTCCAACTCATGCTGACTAGATGCTTACCTTTTTTGCTGTTTCAAACTCTAATCCCTCTAGAGCTTCCATGGCCAGCTCACGCCAATCAGTGTCTGTCACACCTAAGCAAGCAATCTGGTAGGCTTCTTTGAACATTTTCCTATCCAGGTACTGGTACATCGGAGCAGACTGCAGGATTTCATCAAAAAGAAAAAAGAAGACTTTTCAGAGCAATGGAAAGAGGCAGTCCTACAGAGTCTGCCTCCAGATGTGTGTGATGACTTAATTACAAATGCCTGCAGAATAGCACTACAATGATCAATCAGCACCCTTGCAGCCTCTCCCAGTCCACGTTGCGATGCCTTCCATTCTGCCATCCCCTCTCAGCTGAGCCACAGGGCTCCCCAGAACAAACTTCCTGCCCATCTTCCCCTCTTTCCCACCTCCAGGTCTGTTTCTACCACAGGACGTCACCCTCGCCTGAAATGCCTCTGCCCCTCCCTACTCTCTGGGAAAATACCTATTTGGCTTTGAAGACCCTGCTAAAATGCCATCTCTTCTGGAAAGCCTCCCTGATCCCTCAAGCTCCCACTCCAATAAAAGCGGTCTGAGCTTCCTCTGCCCTTCATCCAGATTCCGGATTGTGCTGTAATTTCATGCTGTCTCCCAAAAAAGGCCATCTTCAACATGTGGGCAGCAGTGGGGTTATACTTACCTCCCTCGGCAGGCCCTCGGTCTATGTTTGCTGAAGGAATGAATGAGTTACTGGGAGGAAAGGGTCTGGGGTGGCCTCTTTTAAAAGAGACTGAGTCCAAGAAAGGTAACTTCCAGGTTACCCAGGAAGGCTCTAGAGAAAAGTCTTCTAGCTCCTTGGTGCTGGAGACCAACTCCCTCCTACAAGATTGGGTTGCCTTGCTGTGAATACCTGTGAATGGTTTCTAATAACTTCCCTTTTTTAGGTTTATAAAGTCATTTTGTATCTGTCCCAACAGCCCTACAGGGGTATTATAATAATACCCAACAGAGGTATTATTACTCCCTGGTTATAGCCCAGGAGATGGCCACTCAGGGAGGACAACTGAGAAGGACACACACCTGGCAAAAGGAAACCTGAGGCTGGAGCCAGAGGCAACTTGACTCCAGGTTCTGTGCTCCTTCCTGCCTCATGTGCATTCATACATGTGTGTATGTGTGCATACATGTGTGTGCCAACAAGTCTGAGTTGAGCCGGGACCTCTGTAGCAATGAAAGTCCTTGACCTGATTTTAGGCTAGTCAGTGTGCTTCAGGAGCCTGCATCTATCCTGGATTCCTGGGCAGTAGAGCTCAATCAGCCAGTACTTCTGTGTTAATGGTTCCCAAATGTGAACGGGAAGTACTGTTTTCTCCATTTGGGGCCTTTATCTTTGAAATTTCTAGTCCTATTTTTTAGCTTTAGAGTTGAAGGAAAATTTTTTTAAAGCTGGCCTTCCCTGACAGCAAGAAATGGCTGCCCCCGAGTGCTTTTCTTTCCTCCCAGGCCATCCCTCCCACCTTCTCTCCTCTTAGATGGGCAGCAGGGCATCGACTGTGGAGCAGTTGAGCTAAAACCCAGGCCTGGCTCAGCCACATCCTAGCTGGGTGAATTTGGGCTCAATCCATTAACTTCTGATTAGATGCCCTGCCCAGCTCAGGCTACTATGGGCAGACGATAGGAACTCTGAAAATGATAAAGCGACGGGTAAAAAGCAGGCACAATCATTACCTCCGCTGAGTTTTCTCAGCACCAGCTCCTCATCTTCTCCAGGGCTTTCCAGATTGTTCCCACCCACCTTCCCCTCTGCCTGAAATATCTTCCTTGCCTCTCTCTGCCTCTTCAGACCTCTCAGCCACCAGATCAAGTTTCACCCCCTCCTGGGAGCTTTCTCAAAGCCCCCACACACAACCAGCTTTCCTTTCTAAACTCCTTTAGTAAGTACGTCCTGTCCCAACTTAGTTCTGTTTTATGGTTTTTGCCTGTCAGTAATAATAAGAAATAGGAATTAGGCCAGACCAAACCTGAAAGATGGGTATCTATTTCACTGAAAAGAAAATGAGGCCCCAAATAGTGAAAGGAGCTGCAGTTACAGTTGGTTTAGATGGCAGAATTAGGACACAAAGCTGGTGCTCCTTCCCCTAAACTGCACAACTTCGCTCTGTGCTGAATGCCCCGTGAGAGTGGGACAAGCACTCAGATAGGCACATCCAAATTAAGCATATGACAGAGGAGGGTTAACATTTGGACTTGCTTGGGAGGCAAAACTGAGTGGGAGTTTTAAAAATATACTTTAACTGAACAAATATCCTTTGAGCTATACTTTATCTCACTGTTGCATTCCAAACATGAAGTCACCACCACCCTGAGAAGCCCTACTAGGGCTTGCTGCCCTACTTGGCAGCCCTGACAAACCAGTTCTTGCACAAGATGATGTAAATTTCAAAAGGAAACCAAAAATCCCAAGAGTGGATCTGATGCCTACCCCCTCTTCTCTGGGTGGAAAACCACAGGATGGCTGGAGGCAAGGCGACAGATAAACAGCCTTTCTCTTGAGACTGCCTTTCCTAACCCTTGGCAGTTCTGTCCTGCTGCATCAGCAGGACAGCCTTGGTGCAGTCAAGGAAGGCTTTGGCTACTGAATCTTAAGGTCCTGGCAGAGGAAGCCCTGGGCTGCCCCTCTGGCTCCTCTTGGCTGGCCAAAGTCAGGGAGCAGCAAACTGCATTTATTTTTGATGGCAGGATGGCAATTTTGGGAGAAAACCTTTCAATAAGCATAGCCTATTTGGCACGACTAAAGAAAAGTGAGTTTCTGGTGGATGTGGTGCATGGGTTTGGGATGGGAGCAGACAAGGACGGCAAGGACACAGTCCACAGGGGGCTGTCTGGGCCTCTTCTCCTGCCGCCACTTCTACCCACCCCACTCCCTTCTTTCTCTTGCTTTCTTCCTTTTTCTTTTTCCTCAGATCTGAATTCCACTAACATTTCTTGAATAACTGCTCTGTGTCAGGTACTTATGGTGGGTACTTCCCCAATAATTCCTGCAGTAAGTAGTAACAAGTGTTTCACTGACTTACAAGAAGAAGTGGACTCTAGTCTGAAGGCGAGTTGCATGGAGGGAATGTAGACTAAGAGAGCCTAGTGGAAGGAAAATCTGGAAATAGGTTAAAAATCTTTCAAATGTGCATAGCTTTTGACCCAGCAATTTCACTTCTAGGAATTTATACCAAGGAGCTAAGCTGGGATAGATGCAAAGACTTAGAAAGATGCTCACTATTTATAATAGCCAAAAAACCATAAATAACAAAAATTTCTGATAGTAGGTGCTAGTTGAGTAAGTTGTAGAACATCCATGTGATAAGAAAAAATGCAGGAGTGAGATATAATCCTGGAGGGGCTGGGGGCAAGAGGGAGTGGGGAGTGGTTATAAAAGGCAGCACAACACAAGGGACCTTGTGGTGTTGGAAGTGTTTAGTGTCTTGACTGTGGTGACAGATTACACAAACCTACACAAGTGATAAAACTACTAGAGTCTGGCAAACTGTTATCATTGGGGGAAACTGGGCTAAATATATAAGGAATCTCTGTATTATTTCTTACAGCTATATGTGAGTCTACATTTATCTTAATATTTTATAAATGCTGAAGAAGAATATTTATTGACATGGAACCATGTTTCCAGTAGATTGCTGAGTGAAAAAAGCCAGTTAAGTAGTTTATTTTTATTTATTGATTGATTGAATGATTGATTGAGACAGAGTCTTACTCTGTTGCCTGGATTACTGTGCCATGGTGCCAGCCTAGCTCACAGTAACCTTAAACTCCTGGGCTCAGGGGATCCTCCTGCCTCAGCCTCCCAGGTAGCTGGGACTACAGGCACACACCACCATGCCCAGCTAATTTTTTCTATTTTTAGTTATTTGGCTAATTTTCTTTCTGTTTATAGTAAAAATGGGGTCTTGGTCTTCCTCAGGCTGGTCTCGAAATCCTGAGCTTAAGCAATCCTCCTGCCTCGGCCTCCCAGAGTGCTAGGATTACAGGCATGAGCCACCGCACCCAACCCAGATTAGTAGTTTAGAGCCAACAATTCATAAGAAGTGATGGGTCTGCTGTATCTAAATGTTAGGTTAAATTAGAAGATAGCAATAAAGAAAGATGATTAAAAGTCTCTCCTGGACACATACAATTTACCAAGATTGAACCAAGAAGAAATAGAAAACCTAAATAGACCAATAACAAGTAACAAGATTGAATCAGTAATAAAAAATCTTCCAACAAAGAAAAGTCCAATGGCTTCACAGCTGAACTCTATCAAACCTTGAAGAAGAATTAATATCAATATTTCTCAAACTATTCCAAAAAATTGAAGCAGAGGAAATTCTTCCTAACTCATTCTATGAGGCAAGCAAAACCCTAATAACCAAAACCAGACAAGGACACAACAACAAAAAAGAAAACTTTAGGCCAATACACCTCATGGAGATAGATGCAAAAATCTTCAACAAAATACTAGCAAACCAAATCCAACAACACATCAAAAACACAATACAGGCCGGGCGTGGTGGCTCACGCCTATAATCCTAGATTTGCATATGTTGAACCATCCTTGCACTCCTGGGGTAAATACCACTTGCTCATGATGTATTATGTTTTTTGTTTTTTTGAGACAGAGTTTCACTTTCTTGCCCAGGCTAAAGTGAGTGCCGTGGCGTCAGCCTAGCTCACAGCAACCTCAAACTCCTGGGCTCAAGCAATCCTTTTGCCTCAGCCTCCCGAGTAGCTGGGACTACAGGCATGTGCCACCATGCCTGGCTAATTTTTTCTATGTATTTTTAGTTGGCCAATTAATTTCTTTCTATTTTTAGTAGAGATGGGGTCTCGTTCTCGCTCAGGCTGATTTCAAACTCCTGACCTTGAGTGATCCACCCACCTCAGCCTCCCAGAGTGCTAAGAATATAGGCGTGAGCCACAGTGCCCTGCTCAGGCCATGCATTTTAACATTTAAAAAAAAAAAGAAAAGTAAAAAAAAAGTATGATCATCTCAACAGATGCAGGAAAAGCTTTTGATAAAATTCAACATCCCTTAATGAATAAAAACTCTTAATAAATTAGGTATAGAAGAAAAGTACCTCAACATAATAAAGGCCATATATGATAAATGCACAGCTAACATCTTACTGAATGGGAAAAAGCTGAAAGCTTTTCCTTTCAGAACTGAAACAAGACAAGGCTGTCCATTCTGGCTGGGCGCAGTGGCTCATGCCTGTAATCCCAGCACTGTGGGAGGCCGAGGCAGGCCGGTTGCTCAAGGTTAGGAGTTCAAAACCAGCCTGAGCAAGAGCGAGACCCGGTCTCTACTATAAATAGAAAGAAATTAATTGGCCAACTAATATATATATATATACAAAAAATTAGCTGGGCATGGTGGCACATGCCTGTAGTCCCAGCTACTTGAGAGGCTGAGGCAGGACGACTGCTTGAGCCCAGGAGTTTGAGGTTGCTGTGAGCTAGGCTGACGCCATGGCACTCACTCTAGCCTGGTTAACGAAGTGAGACTCTGTCTCAAAAAAAAAAAAAAAAAAAAAAAATTAGCCAGACAACTAAAAATCTATATAGAAAAAATTAGCTAGGCATGGTGGTGCATGCCTGTAGTCTCAGCTACTCAGGAGGCTAAGGCAGAAGGAATGCTTGAGCCCAGGAGTTTGAGGTTGTTGTGAGCTGGGCCGACGCCACGACACTCTAGTCCGGGCAAGACTCTGTCTCAAAAAAAAAAGGATGTCCACTCTCACTACTCTTATTCACCATAGTACTGGAAGTCCTAGCCAGAGAAATCAGGCAAAAGAAATAAATAAAGAGCATCCAAATTTGAAAGGAAGAAGTCAAATTGCCCCTGTTTGCAGACAACATGATCGTATATATAGAAAAACCTAAAGATTCTAGAAAAAAACTTTTAGAACTTCTAAACTAACTCAGTGAAGTTGCAAGATACAAAACTAATGTACAAAAGTCAGTAGCATTTCTAGAAATGGACAAGAAACTAGCTGAAAAAGAAATCAAGAAGGTGGCTGGGCACGGTGGCTCACGCCTGTAATCCTACCACTCTGGGAGGCCGAGGCGGGTGGATCGTTTGAGTTCAGCAGTTCGGAACCAACCTGAGCAAGAGCGAGACCCCGTCTCTACTATAAATAGAAAGAAATTAATTGGCCTAATAATATATATAGAAAAAATTAGCCGGGCATGGTGGCGCATGCCTGTAGTCCCAGCTACTTGGGAGGCTTGAGGCAGGAGGATCGCTTGAGCCCAGGAGTTGGAGGTTGTTTGCTGTGAGCTAGGCTGACGCCACGGCACTCACTCTAGCCTGGGGCAACAAAGTGAGACTCTGTCTCAAAAAAAAAAAAAAAAAAGAAATCAAGAAGGTGATCCTATCTATGAAAGCTACCAAAAAAAAAATAAAACAGGAATAAATTTAATCAAGGAGGTGAAAGACCTCTACAAAGAAAACTACAAAACACTGATGAGAGAAACTGAAGAGGATACAAACCCATGGAAAGACATCCCACACTCATGGGTTGTAAGAATTAATATTGTTAAAATGACAATACTATCCAAAGCAATCTAAAGAGTCAATGCAATCCCTATCAAAATACCAATGATTTTCTTCACAGAAATATAAAAAAAATTCCTAAAATTTGTGAAACCACAAAAGACACCAAATATCCAAAGCAATCCTGAGCAAAAAGAACAAAGCTAGAGGCATCACACTACCCAGACCTCAAAATATATTACACTACAAAGCTATTATAACCAAAACAGCATGGTACTAGCATAAAAACAGACACATAGACCAATTAAACAGAATAGAGAATGCAGAAATTAATCCAAATATCTATAGTCAATTGATTTTTAACAAAGGTGCCAAGAACACTCACCGAGGAAAGAGCAGTCTCTTTAAGAAATGGTGCTGGGAAAATTTGATATACATATACAGAATTAAGCTGGACTCCTACCTCTTACCCTATGCAAAAATCAAGGCTGGGTATGATGGCTCATGCCTATAATCCCAGCACATTGGGAGGCCAAGGTAGGATGACTGCTTGAGATGAGGAGTTCAAGATCAGACTGAGCAACATAGTGAGACCCTGTCTGTACAAAAAAATTTAAAAATCAGCCGATTGTGGTAGTATATACCTATAGTCCCAGCTACTTGGGAAGCTGAGGTAGGAGTGTTACTTGAGCCCATGTGTTTGTGGCTGCAGTGAGCTGTGATCACGCCCCTGTACTACAGTCTGGGCAACAGAGCAATACTCTATCTCTTAAAACATAGGGGAAATGCTTCTAGACATTGGTCTGGGAAAAGATTTTATGAATAAAACTTCAAAAGCTGAAAAATTACCTGTGGGGTACAATGTACATTATTCAAGTGATGGGTACAAAAGCCCACACTTCACCACTATAAAATACATACATGTACTAGAATTCAATTTGTATCTCCTAATTCTATTAAAATTTTTAAAAAGGAAAAAGATACATCAAAAGCACATGCAGCAATAGCAAAAATAAACAAATGAGATTGCATCAAACTAAAAGGTTTCTACATGACAAAGGAAATTCAACAGAGTGAAAAGACAACCTAAAGAATGGAATAAAATATATGCAAACTACTCATCCAACAGGGAATTACTACCCAGAATATACAAGAAACTGAAACATCTCAACAGCAAAACAAAACAAAGCAAAAACACAACAAGAACAACAACAACAACCCAGTTAAGGGGCAAATGATCTGAACAGACATTTCTCAAAAGAACACATACAAATGGCCAAAATATATATGAAAAAATGCTCAACATCACTAATCATCAGGGAAATACAAATCAAAACCACAATGAGGTATTATCCTTTTCACCCCAGTTAGGATGGTTATTATCAAAAAGACAAAAAATAACAGATGCTGATAAGGATATAGAGAAAAGGGAACTCTTATACACTGTTGGTGGGAGTGTAAACTAGTACATTTCCTATGGAGAAGAGTATAAGAGGTTCCCCAAGAACTACAAACAGGCTGGGCGCGGTGGCTCATGCCTGTAATCCTAGCACTCTGGGAGGGTGGGGCAGGCGGATCGTTTGAACTCAGGAGTTCGAGACCAGCCTGAGCAAGAGCGAGACTCCATCTCTACCAAAAATAGAAAAAATTAGCTGGGCATTGTGGGGCGCGGTGTCAACGCCATTACAAGTTGGCGCCTGTTTCCGGCTTTGCCTAGAGCAGCTAACAAGTTCAGCGCACGCATAATTGTCGGTTGCCCTGTGGCGCGAGAATGTAAACAAAGGGTCCTGATATGGGCTAATGCTTTGGTGGCTCGACAGTTGAGCGGCCTATCGCAGCTTAGGGGTTGTACTTCTGGGGTATATAGCGGCCTGCACGCTGCCGGGCTGGGTCTTTCGCATCATGTAAGTCTAAAGGGAACCCCATTAAAGCACGGTCAGAAGAACTCCTGTTGCCGCGTCTTCCTTGCTGGCGAGGCGGGCGCGACAAGTGGTGCCGAAACCCGGGACCTCGTACAACTTTGAAGCACCAGCGGAGACGACCTCGACAGAGGTGAGTTCAGAACTGACGTGTGGGACGGCCAAAACTCCCCTGCTTCCAAAAATGGGTAATATTCTGCTGCGGCGCTTTTTGTGGCCTATTATCATAAAATGCCTGTATGATGAGACTTCAGGCCCGCACGTAGCAGCTAGCCAAAGTGCACTGAGTGACTTGCAAGAAGCAAGCTCAGGGAGAAGCAGTAAGGGAAGTACCGCGGTAAAAGGTGGAAAAAAGGAATATAGAGCTCAAAAAAGGAAAATGCAGGGAGGGATAGCGCAGCCCGACCTGCAAAGGGAGAGAAAGAAGAAAAGGGAGAGAAAGAAGAAAAGGGAGAGAAAGAAGAAAAGGGAGAGAAAGAAGAAAAGGGAGAGAAAGAAGAAAAGGGAGAGAAAGAAATGTAAAGGTACCAGGAATAAAAATAACAAAGGAAAGGACAGGACAGAAGACAGAGGAGATAGCCTTTTTCTGTCAGAATTTAAGAAATTAAATATTTCTGAGGATGATTCCTCTTCTTCCTCTTCTCTTACTTCCTCAAGTTCAGGAGAGGAGGCGGGGGAGGAATTAGAAAAGAAAGAGGAACCGGTTTTTCTGGAAGCGGCAGGTTGTGAGCGGTACTGCCCACCTCCGCATGCCCCGCCTTGGGAAGGGCTGGGTTTTTCTTGGGGGCTGCTCGCCGCTGGGGATCCTCTGCCCATACCCTGGAATACAGAGGAGCCAGTGTGGGTACCTCAGTGGCCCTTACCCTCTGAAAAGTTACTCGCTGCCCATAATCTAGTGCAAGAGCAGCTTACTCTTGGGCATCTTGAACCCTCTCATTTTCCTTGGAATACCCCTATTTTTGTGATTAAGAAAAGGTCTGGTAAATGGAGACTGTTGCATGACCTTAGAGCGATTAATGCCCAGATGCAGCTTATGGGGCCTATTCAAAGAGGACTGCCCCTTCTCTCAGCTTTGCCTAAACATTGGAGTCTAATTATCTTGGACATTAAAGACTGTTTTTTCTCTATTCCCTTGCATCCACAAGATAAAAGCAGATTTGCATTCACGCTTCCTTCCATAAACCATAAACAGCCTGATGCAAGATATCAATGGCAGGTTTTGCCTCAGGGCATGGCTAACAGTCCCACTATGTGCCAACTTTATGTGGCCTCAGCTATCCAGCCGGTTAGGCAGAAGTTTTCAAAGGTAAGAATTATACATTATATGGATGATATTCTCTTGTGTCATTGTGATAATGGCATACTTCGTCAAGCTTATGCGTCCCTTCAGGCTCACTTAAGGAAAAAGGGCTTGCTGGTCGCTCCAAAAAAGGTGCAAAAGGGAGAAGTAGGCGCGTTTCTTGGTAGTAGCATTCTCCCTGACAAAATTGTGCCTCAAAGACTGTCCATCCGAAAAGATGCTTTGAGGACCTTAAACGATTTTCAAAAACTGCTAGGGAATATTAATTGGCTTCGACCTTTTTTATGTCTTACCACAGCAAAACTAAAGCCATTATTTCAGATTCTAGAGGGAGACTCACACATCACGTCTCCTAAAACTTTGACTCCTGAGGCCCTTAAGGCTCTTCATAAGGTAGAAAAAGCCATTCAAAAGGCGCAACTAGTGCGCATTCAACACCATGATCCTTTCTCCCTCTATATACTCCCTTCTCCTACGCTCCCTACGGCAGTGCTTTGGCAGGATGGTCCACTTTTATGGGTGCATCCTCAAGCCTCTCCAGGAAAGGTGATTGGCCATTATCCTACCTGTGTGGCCGAGATAGCCTTAAAGGGTATTAGTTTGGCTGTGTCCCATTTTGGACGTCACCCTGATAGCCTGATTTGTCCATATACTGCCAATCAGGTAAACACCTTATGTGCCAATCTTGATGCATGGGCCATATTAAAATGCACCTTCCCAGAGAGCATTGACAACCATTATCCCAGACATGCCTTACTGCAGTTTGCAATGAGGAATGAGCTTATTTTCCCAAGAGTAACTTCATTGTTACCTTTGGTTAATGCCTTGGACGTGTATACCGATGGCTCTAAGACGGGTATTGGGAGCTATGTCATTCAGGACAAGGTGTATACCAAACAATTTAACTATTCTTCTCCTCAGCTAGTAGAGTGTGCCATAGTCGGTCTGGTTCTCAGTACCATCACTGAACCTATCAACATCATCTCAGACTCCTTTTATGTGGTCAACGCAGTTAAACAGTTAGAGAACTCCTTTCACATTCTTGCCAAGAGTACAGTCTTTTCTGTATTTACAGAAATTAGAAATACTATTCAAAATAGGAAAAACCCATTTTCCATTCAGCATATCAGAGCTCATTCCTTGTTACCTGGACCTATGGCTGCAGGAAATGCTATGGCAGATCGCGCCACTCGCGCCCTCTGGGTGTCTGATGGCCACGCCGCCGCCATAGACTTTCATAAACTTTATCATGTGCCAGCTAAAACCTTACGACTTAAGTTCAACATCACACGTGCAGATGCTCGTGAGATTGTACTGCAATGTCCAAATTGTGCTCCTTATCGCACTGTTGTTCATACGGGCATAAATCCTAGGGGTTTGCGTCCTCTACATATGTGGCAAATAGATGTAACTCATGTCCCATCCTTTAAAAAGCTTCAGTATGTTCACGTGTCTGTTGACACGTGCTCAGGCATCCTTCATGCCACGCCTCTGGCTGGAGAAAAGGCAAGTTACGTCATCATTCACTGCCTAGAAGCTTGGGCAGCCTGGGGCAAGCCCCGGGTTATTAAGACAGATAATGGCCCAGCTTATACCTCAAAATCTTTTCAGCAGTTTTGCACTCGCTTGGGTGTGGAGCACCGTACCGGTCTTCCCTACAACCCTCAAGCGCAAGGCATCGTGGAACGTGCTCACGGCACGCTCAAAATGTACTTACAAAAACAAAAAGGGGGAGATGCCCTACAGCTAGGGCTATCACCCAAAGGACGTCTTTCCTTTGCTCTCTTTACTTTAAATTTTTTAAATTTAGATGTCAAAGGATGTTCGGCAGCAGACAGGCATGTCATGCCTGCTCCGCCACAAAAAGAATTAGTAAAGTGGAAAGATGTGTTGTCTAACCTATGGAAAGGCCCGGATCCAGTGTTAATGAGATCCAGGGGAGCTATTTGTATTTTTCCACAGAACCAGGACAATCCCATCTGGGTGCCCACGCGGCTGACCAAAACGGTGCAGCAGCCTCTGGAGCAACATGAAGACGTGCTGGCTACTCCTCCTGACGACAGCATGGATGATCGCGAGGATGGCAGCGGAGCCACGCTGGAGGATCCTGTCAGTGCCTCCTCTGCCGATGCCTGTGACACATAACTCACCAATTTTCCCTCGCTTCTTTTCTACTAATGTTTCCTTGGACACTGCGTACATGCCGTTGGACACACAGAGTAGTAATCTGGAGGAAAATAGATCCTTCTCCTTAAAGGGGACTTTGTGTTTTGTGTGGGGTTAACGGAAGCTGCACGGACTTTGCCCCCCTGTCCATTGGTGGCTGGGGGTATGGCAAGGAATGCTAGTTTCGCATGGAATCCTAGCGACTCTTTTAAAGGTTCTGTGAGGGTGATTGCGGGAGGGCAAAACTCGACCTTTGCCCCTACACCTGTCTGTGTTTGGCCCCCGTTTATCTGGGTGGTATCCACAGAAAAACCCTCTGGTACGCATGTGAACTGTTCCTCTAATACGTGCAATTATACATTGTGTTGGAATGCCATGTCTCACCCCTCTGCCATTGTTACCTACTTGCCTAGATACATTCCTGTTTCTGTTAAAGCTCCTAGCTCTATGACTTTGTTTCGGTCTTGCAGCCACAGACCATGTGGTATTGGCACAGACATTTGCTGCGCTTGAACTGAGACAGTCTGCACAGGTGTGGTTGACCATGCTAAAAGGTTAGCCTAGTTTTGGGTTGCACCTGCTCCTACCCCCAGATATTTTAGCAGACATGGCCTTTGTACTCTGAGGGGTCTCTCCCATTGCACCAAATAAGGCATGTCTCCTATCCCACAGCCAGCCTTTGCACACCTCCGAGTTGTGCTCATTGCACGAGGATAGGTGGTTGCTGGTAAAAGTGAGGCTCTGCAACCTTGATCACACGGTCAAAGGATGGTGCTGAACGGTTGCTCAGCTCTCATTAAATTAATAAAACAGGGGGAGATGTGGGGCGCGGTGTCAACGCCATTACAAGTTGGCGCCTGTTTCCGGCTTTGCCTAGAGCAGCTAACAAGTTCAGCGCACGCATAATTGTCGGTTGCCCTGTGGCGCGAGAATGCAAACAAAGGGTCCTGATATGGGCTAATGCTTTGGTGGCTCGACAGTTGAGCGGCCTATCGCAGCTTAGGGGTTGTACTTCTGGGGTATATAGCGGCCTGCACGCTGCCGGGCTGGGTCTTTCGCATCATGTAAGTCTAAAGGGAACCCCATTAAAGCACGGTCAGAAGAACTCCTGTTGCCGCGTCTTCCTTGCTGGCGAGGCGGGCGCGACAGGGCATGGTGGCGTATGCCTATAGTCCCATCAGCTACTCGGGAGTCTGAGGCAGAAGGGATCACTTGAGCCCAGGAGTTTGAGGTTGCTGTAAGCTAGGCTAATGCCACAGCACTCTAGCTGGGGCAACAGAGTGAGACTCTGTCTCAAAAAAAAAAACAAAAAAAACTACAAACAGAACTACAATATGATCCAGCAATCCCCCTACTGGGAATTTATCCAAAGGAAAGGAAATAATTCTATTGAAGAGACATCTATACCCCCATGTTTATTGCAGCACTATCCACAATAGCCAAGATTCGGAATCAACCTAGGTGTCCAACGACAGATAAATAGGTAAAGAAAATGTGGTGTATATGCAACATGGAATAGTATTCAGCCATAAAAAAGAATGAGATCCTTTTATTCACGGCAACATGGACAGAACCGAGGGACCTTCTGTTAAGTGAAATAAGCCAGGAACAGAAAGTTAAACACCACATGTTCTTACCCGTATGTGGAATCTAAAAAAAGTTGATCTAGTGGAAGTAAAAAATAGAACAGAGGACACTAGAGGCTGGGAAGGGTAGGGGGAAGGGAGGGCCAGGGAGAGATTTGTTAAATGATACGAAACTACAAGTGGATAGGAGGAATAAGTTCTAGTGTTCTATATCACTGTAAGATGACTACAGTTAACAATAATATATTATATAGTTTCAAGTAGCTGGAAGGAGGATATTGAATGTTCCCAACACAAAGTAAAATGTTTGAGATGATGGATATGCTAATTACCCTGATCTAATGACTGACTATACGTTGTATGTATTGAAACATCACTATGTACCCCACGAATATGTATAATTATATTTGTTAATTAAAAATTTTAAAATAAATAAATTTTAAACATAAAAGTCTCTCTTGTTTATAGTCCACATTCAGTGAAGTACCATAAATCTGAGGTTTCATTTATCTATACTATAGATAAAAATCATTAAAACAATATTTACAGTATGATTCTACTTTTGTTTAAAAATGTTTACATAAATCACATGCTCATAATTATATATTATGCATATATCATATATATGTATAGAAAAGGTCTGGGTGGATGTATATATGTTTAAGAGTGATTCTTTCCTGAGGACGGGATTCTGAGTGCTAAAGTTTCTCCTAGGTGCTTGTCCCTGTTTTATGACAATTCTACAGTAAGCATCACTCACTCCGGGGGCAGGCAGGCACCTGGGACAGGTGTGATCAGGCCAGCCCCCACTTGGGTTGCCCATCTCTGCTCTCCTGTCTGTCCTCTTTGTGGCTCCATACTCCAACCTCCCATTTCTGTTCTCCTCCTATTTTCAGAGGACTTATGCAGAGTTCTATGCTCCCTTTTTGGCTCATAGACCTTAGCCCCCACACCCACCCCACTCATTCCCTCTCTCCCTCCCTCATACACATATGCACACACACACCACCACTACACATGCACTCTTGTGTACAACCTGCTGGACTCCCAGCTTTGCTGGCTTGCTCCACTCTGCGCCATGCCTGGCTCTCAGCAAAACACACTCTGCTGACAACACTGCATATCCCTGCCTGTCCTTACCCAGTAAGGATGATCAGAAAGACTCTGAGGATTAGCTGTTTGCCCAAAGACACAGGTTGCGTGGGGTGGCGACAGGGCTTCAGGTTCTGAGTCCTGCCTTCCACAATATCACAGCTGCCACTCCTCTCTCCTCCCTATTCCTTGCTGCCTCCTCCCCAGCATACCAGCGAGGGGCCTGGTTTTCCTGTTCTTGTTTGCCCTGCCACTGTTGAGAGTAAACAGGTACCCTGGGTTACCTGTGGCACCTCCACAGCTGACATGGAGAAGACGTGGAGGCAGAAGATCTTGGAACCATTGTAGCCGACCACAAAGCCCTGCAGCTTCTGCTGGTGCACGGGGAAGGTGCTAGCTTTGATGTTGAGGTAGCCTCCTCCTGAGAAGCAGAGCATGTCCTCACACTGGGTGTTCCAGGCCACGCTGTTGGCGTTTGGTTCCTGAGGGACAGAAATGGTAAGGATCCTGCGAGAACCACCCTGGGCTCTGGCACCACTCCCATATTTCAAATACCCTTTATAAAGACTGAATCCCACTAAACTGCCAACAGTAGGATGGAGGGAAATGGAGGAAAGGTGGACCACAAAGAAATGGATAGAGGTAAGCTCCTCTGTGCATTTGCATAGTGTTGGAATTTTTGAATAAGCAAGCATTCCTTTTGAAAAAAGTTATTCTACCCAAATATTGATCCCTACATGGTAAGTGGAAAATCAGCAAAGCAGGATTCCACTTCTATTAAAAGATAAATGTACATCTGTATACACAGAAGGTTTAAAAGGATTTATTCCAAAGGATTAAGAGTGATTATTTCTGAGTGGGTGGAACTGTGGAATTGGAAAATAAATCTTTTTATTTTCTCCAGTTTTTGTTTGCCTGAATTTTTCTGTGTGTCATGAACGTCTATTTTTTTTATAAAAGAAAAAGAATAGTGAGTTATTTTTAAAATTAAATAATATATTGTTTCTACATATACAATTCACACACTGTAAAAATACAGTCACCCTGGGTGGCACCCCCCCACATACCTATTCTTATTTTTCTGCTCAGCCCTGGAGCCCCAAGGACCGGCAGATGCTCATACCTTTCTGCTTAGAATCTTTTACAATGTCTGAATCTTTTACAATGAGCATGAACTACTTTTATAATGAGAAAAAAACAATATAGTTGTTTTCATTTGTTGGAAGCAGCGGCAGCTGAGAAGACAAAAAGGAAGTAGGCAATGTTACAACTGGGAATATCAATGTCCTGACAAGGCCTGAGACTTACCCTCTGATATGGTTTGGATATTTGGCTCCTCCAAATCTTATATTAAAATTTGATCCCCAGTGTTGAATGTGGAGCCTGGAGGGAGGTATTGGGTCATGGTGGCAGATCCCTCATGATTGGGTTGGTGTCCTCCCCACAATAATGAGTAAGCTCTCACTTTATTAGTTCCTGGGAGAACTGGTTGTTTAAAAGAGCCTGGCACCTCCTCCTCCATTCTTTTCACTTCCTCTCTCATCATGTGACATGCCTGCTCCCCCTTCACCTTCCACCTTGATTGGATGCTCCCTGAAGCCCTTGCCAGAAGCAGATGCTGGAGCCACACTTCTTGTACAGCCTACAGAACCATGAACCAAATAAACCTCTTTTCTTTATACACTACCCAGCCTCATGTATGGACTAATACAACTTCCCTAGCCTACTTTGGAGATATGGGTGGGGATGGGGAGGGAACACACCCTTCCACTTTTATATGGTTCTAGGCTCAGACACAGATTCACAACAGGGGCCTGCTAACCTACCTACAGGTCTGGGGTGGGGGTAGTGTTGAGGCTGGGAAAAAGGAAAGTAATATTCAGGGCCCTATTTTGTGCCAAGCTAGGTACTATGGTATGTTGTTTATTTCTGTAGCAATTCTGTGAGGGGGCAATTACTAGTTTCATTTCAGAGATAAAGAGAAATTGAGGCTCAGAGAGGTTCACTAACTTGCTTAAGATCACACCATAAGTGATGCAGGACCGACTTGAGCCCAGGTCAGTCTGAAGGTTGTGCTCTTTCGCTCCCCTAAACCACTCTACTTCCTCAGTGACATGAAAAAGTTAACTGGAAATCACCTCTAAGCTAGTGGTAGCCAGGTAACCCCTTCTAACTGACTGAGGCAATCCCCTACTCCAGGCAACCCTACATCCTACTGATTCCACTGTTCAGGACAAGGAGCCTTGTTAGGTGGACCTAAATCTGCCCTATAACATTGGGAAACCCTGCAGGGGCCAAGGAAACCAGTCAGGAGAGGTTCCAACTTTGGGGGAAACTCTCTTCAGGCAAACCAGCCCTGAACACTTACAAAGCCCTAAAGAGGCAAAGAACAGCCCAGTTCAGCAGGAAACCGACAAGGTACTGGGCATGGAGCCTCTGGGCTTTCATCTCCAGTGACACACTTCCTCCAGCCACAGGAACGAATGATGTATAAACAATGCCTATACCCGTCAGACTTGTGGGGGGAGAGGGGGAGAATGGGCATTTATTGAAACCTTAAAATATGTACCCCCATAATATGCCGAAATAAAAAAAAAAAAAAAGAACTACCATTAATCTCTCCTCTGGGTACATATCCAAAGGAAATAAAATCAGTATCTCGTATAAAACAAAACAAAACAAAACAAAACAAAACAAAAAAAAACAATGCCTATACCCGAATCCAAACAGTTCACATTTTGTTGGCTCTTACAGCACCCCTGTGAAATAAGCAGAAGGGCAGACTTCCCCACCCTCCTGTTCTTTTCCTTCTTTCAGGTGACAAAACTGATCCTGTTTCCTTACTGTGCCTTAGGTCACTCATAGAAACAGCCAGGCCTCTGGCAGGTGAGATACAGACTTCTTCAAAAGCAGCATCATCACCACCACATTAATTCATTCACTGAGAACCCACAACATGCTCCACTTAGATTTAGTATTATCTCATTTATTGCTCACAGTAAACATGTAAGAAAGGTGTTACTTGCCAGGAAGGAAACCAAAGTTCACAGAGGCTGGCGCAGGCCCTGCAGCTCGTGGGTACATGGGAGAAGGAGCAGGCTGTGGCCTGGGGCCTCTCAGACTCTGCACCTATGCTTGGCTCCTACACCTCACTGCTCCTCCCAGAGACCTGCCTGGGCAAGAGAAGGGGTGCCTCTGCAGGGAAGAGAAGGGTTTCTAATCAAAGGACCACATCCTTGGGCACTGTCAGGGACTTCACCTGAAAAAGCAGCTCCTTGGTGTGGATGTCATACACCAGGCATGTGTCGTTTTCATCTACCACAGCCAGCTTGTTACGGGAGGCATTCATGTCCAAGCAGCGCACGGCTGTGGCCTGCTTCAGCAGGACGATAGCGAAGAGATTGTCCACAAAAATCTTTAGTATCTGCCGAAATTTCAGAGAAGAAAGTGAGTCACCATGGCAACAAGGCCCTGGAACACTGCCAGGCTGTTGGAATCCCATGTGTTCTACAAGAACAACTCCTACTAATTTCACCAGAAGCTCTATGCAGAGAAAAGGACTCATCAAAAGAAAAAGGGGGAAAGGGGTGGTGACTTATCCTTAGGAGACCAGAAGTGTGGTTCATCAGAGGTCACCAAAGCAATGACAGGCCTGAGATAGGCCAAACTTACTATAGCATGTGTTTGGACTGAGGATTTGTTAATGACATTACCCAAACTGCAGGGTTAGGAGATACCATCCTAACAAAGATCTGAGCTGCAAACTAACACAGGAAAAGGCTACTATAGACACAGATAAGACATCTGGTATAAAATAAGAATGATGCTGCTAATGATGATCACAGCTATCATTTATTGCTATCCCTGGTTTTTTGTGGGTTTGGGAGGGATTTTTTGAGACAGAGTCTTGCTCTGGCACCCAGGTTAGAGTGCAGTGGCATCATTATAACTCACTGCAACCTCGAACTCCTGGGCTCAAGTGATCCTCCTGCCTCAGCTTCCCAGGTAGCTGGGACTACAGACCCACACCATCACGCCTGGCTAGTTTTTCTATTTTTAGTAGAGACCAGGTCTCACTCAGGCTGGTGTCTCTCTCTCTCTCTCTCTCTTTTTTCAATTTCATTTTTTAGAGATAGGGTCTTGCTATGCTGCCTAGGCTGGAGTACAATGGTTAGTCACAGGTGTAATCACAGCTCACTGCAGCCTTGAATTCATAGATTCAAGCAATCCTCCTGGCTCAGCCTCCTGAGTAGCTGGGACTACAGGTGCACACCACCACACCCAGTTTCGATATCCCTGTTTTTGACAGCCCTATGAAACATGTGGTTTTATCCTCATTTGTAAAACTTTGACCCAGAGAGGTGAAGTGACCTGCCCAGGACCCCAAAGAACATGACCCAAGGCTGATCTTACCCCAAAGTCCATGCTCCCAGTGTCACATGGAAAGTGAGAGCTGACAGGGAGAAAGCAGCAGGCCCTCCCTCCCCTTTGGTATTGCTGTTTGATTGTTGCTCCACTGATCTCATGCTCTGTGACTTCCTTCCTAAGCAAAGACCTGACAAGCCTCAGCCACAGGCCATCTGTTACACAGCTTGGCTCTCAGACTAATGCAGTTATATTTTCACATTCAAATTTCCATGTAGCCCACTTAGAACTTTTATTTTGAGCAAAGAACACACACAGATCTGTTTAACTTTGTGTAACCTAGATTTCTGACATGTATTTGACCAAAGGGTTCATTTTTTTTTATAGCATCTACTAACATCCTGAGGACCCAGCATTCTCTAGGATACACACTAGCACACACTATGTTAATCTACTTACTGCCCTAGTAGGGATCTGACCTAAGTAATGATCTCTGCCTCCCCCTCTAGCAAGCCACTGAAGATGCATCTCTAAAGAATCTCCCCCATATTGAATGACCTTAAGCCCACTAGTCTACTCTATGTGCAGCCCAGAGGCTGCAGTTCAACTCTGCCAGAATGTGAGTATGCTATGAGTCCGAGGGCCACTGTGACTTTGGCCTAGAGCTGTCCTCATAAAACTAAATTCAGTGATGCCCTCCAATGCGCCCATGGAGGGAAGAAGCCTTTTTCCTGTCCAGGGAACCCATCTCATGGTCACCACTAGACAGGTTGTCTGCATCTGTGTGCAGATACTCAAGCTGACGGGAGACATGCAGGGAGTGCTCACCTGCCCATTCTTCAGGCCCACTAATAGACCTTCTCTTCCAGGAGGGCCACCAATCACCTTAATGTAACGAATGAGAGACTCCATCTGCCACTCTCGCTCCTTCACTCCATTGAAGGACAGGCACTGCAGCCGTTTCTCCTAGGAAACAAACCCAGCTCTGCACAGACATTCAACAGAGTAAGTGCAGCCAGCCCTCCCAAGGAGGTCTTCCTTGATCTGAAGGGTGAAAAATACTGGCACATTCTGTATCTATCTAACCTCATCTAGTCCCCATGGTTGGCACAGTTAAACCTTCATGCAAGTCCTTCCCATGGAGCCCAATTCAGCCTGAGATCTTCAATGCAGACCTCAATCCAGACGGTCATGGCCAGAGACAGCACCGAAAAGTTCACCTATTTGCCACACCTATCCTGTAACTTGTGGTACTCCTAAACTGCTTGAAGTTATAGACTTTTAAAGAGATTTTAAAAGTATTTTATGCTATAGTGATTCCTAAAGGACTTCTTCCATTTTATCATTTCCATAGGCCTAAGTAAAACAAAATCTACCTCTACTTTCAAGAAAGATAAATGGTAGGCTTCTCTCAAAGTCTTTCCAAACTTCTCTTGGCATTGACCTAGGCAGTTTCTAGAAATCTAAGTTGAGAAAATTTTTTCTATGAAAAAAAATCTCTTAGGAAATAAACTTCCTTGACTATTGCTGAGTTGACATAAATTTTATGTATATATGCTTATCAAAAAAAACCCGTCTTCATTTTGTGAATTATATAATCCCAGTATGACAAAATGCTCTGCAATACAAAAGAGTATTCTCCAGTTTATAGCCCATGGCTTTCTAATAGAGTCTGATTCATCTAGATGCCAGTAAAATGAAAGCCAACACATAGCCACTGAGTGATGGAAAGGGACTTGTTTTCCAGTGACCAGTTTTAAAACTGTGAGGTGGTTACCATATTGTTACAGGGAATATAGAGTGAATTCAGCCTGCCCCCTCCAACACATTACTGCCCACCTGGCAGAGGATGATGTGATTGGCACACACCACCAGGAGGTTGCATTCGAACTTCTTGACAATCTTCTCCTTTACCCGGTAATGCATGTCTGATGAGTCATCTGAATACAACTCATATATGAGGATTTTCTCTGGCAGTTGGATAGCTAATCGATTTTTGTAGATGGCAATTTTCTTGACAAGCTCTTTGCATTTAATCCGAACTGTCAAAGAAAAAAAAAATTCAGCTTTAGCAAGAGATTGTTAAGTAACATAGAAGGCAGAGAAATTAAAAGCTATCATTTACTTAGTGCTACTGGCAATTAAAGTGAGACACTCTCATTAAAAAAATCTTTACAGAATATCTAATGTGTACAATCAACTCTGCTGAGCGCTGGGTTCCAAAGTCATATACAATACAATCTTTGTGGTCCAAAGCTTACAACTGAGTATGGAAAATAAAGCACTTAGTGCCACCATCATTTGTTGAATATAAATCTAAACTCTTCCGCACAGCACTAATGGCTCCTGACAATCGGGAGCCCACCTAAGTGACTGACTTTACCACTGGCCATTCCCCACCAACCTTCTTGACAGTAGATAATGGCACAGATCATTGAGAGTGGCCTTTTAACTGAATCCAAATTTTATAGAACAAATCCTTTTAATCAAGGGATTTGTTCTATGAAGTTTGAATTTGGTAGAGGGGCTGCACTTGGGGATCTGGAGGGCCACACATGACCTTGAGGCCACAGGTTCCCCCACCCCTTGACTCTACACTCTCACTACAGACCAGGTAGAGAAAATGTCTCAGAAGGGATACTGGAGAGCTGCCCAAGTGGCTCCACCCCCACTATCAGAGCTGGAATCTTCAGAGGTGCTTCCAGATGGGATCAAAGGATGCCCATTTGAATCTACAAGGCAACCTCCAACCTGGATCCCCATGTAAATACCCTGGATATGAATATACTGAAATAAACGGATTCTTAGCCTATTTAACCAGCTCAGCTACTTAGGTAGACACAGGGCGAGACTGAGGTTACAGCCTGAACTAACTATGCTAGGCCTGGAACCCCGAATCTTCTGACTGAGCCTACGCTGACCCACAGCTCCTGCTTATCTCTGGCAGAAGGACCCACCAGGAAGCAACTGGAGACTGGGCTGAGAGAGAAGCACCCCAAAGTGACTCTGACCAGAAGAGATAAAGTTCCACAAAGACCCATGCAAGTCAACCACCTTGCTTCTGACTTGTCATAAGTCATCTTCCCTTACGCAGGGAGTTCATGTATCCCTTCAAAGTATTTGTAAAATTTTGAATCAGTGTTTTTTTTTAGTTTTTGTTTGTTTGTTTGTGGGTGTTTTTTGAGACAGAGTTTCACTGTGTTGCCGGGCTAGAGTGCCGTGGAGTCAGCCTAGCTCACAGCAACCTCAAACTCCTCGGCTTAAGCTATCCTTCTGTCTCAGCCTCCTCAGTAGCTGGGACTACAGACATGCGCCACCATAGCTGGCTAATTTTTTCTATATATTTTTAGTTGGCCAATTAATTTCTTTCTATTTTTAGCCACCATGCCCGGCCTTTTTTTAGTTTTTTTTTTTCTTTTGAGACAGAGTCTCACTTCCCTTCCCGTCCCTTTCCCTTCCCCTCCCCTCCCTTCCCTGCCCTGCCCTTCCCTTCCTTCCCTTTTCCCTTCCCTTTCCCTTTCCTTTCCTTTCTTGAGACAGGGTCTCACTTTGTTGCCCAGGCTAGAGTCTAGAGTGAGTGCCGTGGCGGCAGCCTAGCTCACAGCAACCTCAAACTCCTGGGTTCAAGCAATCCTTCTGCCTCAGCCTCCCAAGTAGCTGGGACTACAGGCATGCGCCACCATGCCCGGCTAATTTTTTGTTTCTATATATATTAGTTGGCCAATTAATTTTCTTTCTATTTATAGTAGAGACGGGGGTCTTGCTCTTGCTCAGGCTGGTTTCGAACTCCTGACTTTGAGCAATCCGCCCGCCTCGGCCTCCCAGAGTGCTAGGATTACAAGCATGAGCCACCGCCCGGCCTTAGTTTTTTTTTTTTTTTTTTTTTTTTTTTTTTTGAGAGAGAGGATTTATTGCTTTTGTTAAGATCCTCAAAGGGATCAACAGCCTCCCTGCTCCCACCATAAAAACCAAGACCAGCCGGGCGTGGTGGCTCACGCCTGTAATCCTAGCACTTTGGGAGGCTGAGGCGGGCGGATTGCTCAAGGTCAGGAGTTCGAAACCAGCCTGAGCGAGACCCCGTCTCTACTATAAATAGAAATAAATTAATTGACCAACTAAAAATATATATATACAAAAAAAATTAGCCGGGCATGGTGGCGCATGCCTGTAGTCCCAGCTACTCGGGAGGCTGAGGCAGTAGGATCGCTGAGCCCCGGAGATTGAGGTTGCTGTGAGCCAGGCTGACGCCATGGCACTCACTCTAGCCTGGGCAACAAAGTGAGACTCTGTCTCAAAAAAAAAAAAAAAAAAAAAAACCAAGACCAAATGACTATCATGTTTTCAGAAGACCAAGGTAAAACATTTCCTGTCATTTTAAGTGCCCTGTCGCCAGCTCTTTCAACCTACCCCCTTCCCAATGCCTGGCAGGCAGAGGAACCCTACTTGCCTCTTACCTTTCTGCTCAGTGATCAGGTGCTGCACAATGACATCAGTCATACTATCCCTGTAGGCATACCGGTTCTTGTAGAGCCCATGGACTGTACTGAAAACAAGCTGGTAGAAGGAAATCGTGCCGTCCTGGCAGCCTACCACCTGCAGAGTAAGACAGTTGTCAATTCCCAGCTGTCTGTGGAGAGTCTACCCTCCCATTTGTCAGGAACAAACACCAATGATCTGACGAGCTAAGCATGGCTGATGCTCATTGCAATAAATGAACTTCCTTTCCTTACCACATAGTTGGATTCGGGTTTCACTTTACACGTCCACACCCAGGAGTTCTGCTCCCCAACAGTCCCAAGCCGAACTCCATCCTTGGTGAAAAGAGATACTTGCTTGTCTGACCCCCCCAGCAAGATGTACTCCCCTTTACTAAAGTAGCTGACGCAGCAGGGGTCAAAATTCAGTGACCGATCCTTCCCAATCTAAGGAAAGAGAACACATACCAAGGAAAAAATCATTTCTGAATCCATAATAATCTCAAAACAATTAAGGGTTTTTCTCAGCTAATGGGGACAGGTGGGAAGATAGCAGAGAGCTGGCCAGCCTTATCTCCTATGTCATTCCACACGGACACGAGCCTTTCTGCCTCTGGATCACCCTACTCCTCCAGACCTCCACACAGCTGAATCCTCGACCCCTAGAGTCAGCAGCAACTTCCCTAGTCCCACCAAATTGCTCCAGGAGTGTGTCTCAGCTGCTCAAGCAACCTGGAGGCTGGGATGGTCATGCCCCCATAGGCCCTCCTCTGCACATAGCTCTTGCTGTGCATCAGTGGGTCCCCACGGCTTCTCTTTTCTATCTTTTTAAAAAGTATTTTACAAAGCTGAGTTTATTCAGTTTAAAACACTGTCCTTTATTCTGCAACTATGCCCATCTTACTTCTCTTTATAATGACTTTTTAAAGGTATAATTTACATACTATATAATTCATCCATTTAAAGTGTATAATTCAGTGGCTTTCGTAGTCACAGAGTTGTGCAATCATCTAACTCCAGAACACTTCCATCACCCAAAAAGAAACCCCATACCTGTTAGTAGTCTATCCCAATTCCTCCCTCGCTTCATCTCTGCAACCACTAGCCTACTTTCTATCTCTATAGATTTACCTATTCTGAGCATTTCATTTTTTATTTATTTTTATTTTTTTAAACTTTACTTTTTTAATTTTATTTTTATTTTTTTGTTTGTTTGTTTAGTCTAGTGTATATCAGGGACATATTTTGAGCATTTCATATAAATAAACTCATAATATGTGGCCTTTTGTGTCTGGTTCATACATGTTGTGGCATGTACCAGTACTTACTTCCTTTTCATTGCTGAATATATTCATTGCATGATATACCACATTTTACTTATCCATTCAGCAAGTGATGGACATTTGGGTTGTTTCTACTTCTGGCTATTATGAATAATGCTGCTATGAATATTCACATACAAGTATACAAGTTTTTGTGTGGACATATATATGTTTTCATTTTCCTTGAGCATATACCTAGAAATGGAACTGCTGGGTCATATAAATTTATTTTTAACTTTTTGTGGAACTGCTATACTTTTTTAAAGTGACAGTACCATGCTATATTCACACTAGCAGTGTATGAGGATTCCAATTTCTCTATTCTAGTGGGTGTGAAGTGGTATCTCACTGTGGTTTTGATTTGCATTTCCTTGATGGCTAAAACGTTAAACGTCATTTCATGTGCTATTGGCCACAAAGAAATGTCTATTCAGATCTTTTGCTCATTTTTCAATTGGGTTATTTGTTGTTTCATTATTGCATTGTTCTTTATTCTAGATACAAGTCCCTTATCAGATATATGATTTGCAAAAATTTTCTGTGTACTGCCTTTCAACTTTCTTGATGGTGTCTCCTCAGCTTTTAGGATGAAGGTCAAACTCCTGAGTTCGGCCACCAAGATGTTTTTCTTGGCCAAAAAGAACTTCTTGCAGTTTCCCATGTGGATCATGCTCTTTCAGGCCTCCATATCCTCACAGGTGCTATTCTTTACCCCACCCCCAGCTGGGAGTGCTCTTTTTCTCTCCTTCTCTGCCAGGTATCATCTCCTCAAGGAAACATCCCCAAACTCCCACTCACTCCATGTTCCCACAGCCCCTGTGCTCGCCTCTCCTACAGCACTTCTCTCACTGCCTGTAGTTACAGAGCTCATTTCAGGTCTCCTACACTAAAGCCCAACCCCCTTATTGCCACTAGAGTTTTTCTGCTGCCCATGAGGGCATCTTTTGTAAATAAAAAGACTATTTATGATTAGCATTCTTAAACTAATATTCAACTTATTAAAGAAATAACTGTATGAACCTTGTTTCTCCTTAAGATTTTAAGTTCAATTTACAAATATTTTCCTATTTATAAATCTAGCAAAAGTGAACAGCCAATTTACTTTGACTATTTAATGAATTCAGTTTTGAACAGATCATAAAATCGCTTAAATATTCAGTCCCATTTACAACTTAGTTAATTCCCCTAAACTGATTTAAACTGCAATTATAAATTTAATATATTCAATTTTCCTTTCCCTTTTAGGAATTTCAAATGCCTGGCAGCCAAAACTTTCCCTAGTATTTATACAATGCTAGTAAATCTAATAAGAAGACTAAAAAAAAAACTCATGAGTCATGATGTGGAAGGCTGGCAGTTATTGGTAATGTTTCAGTGGTTCCTACTGGACCAACCCTCCTGTGGGTAACAACTGTAAACTCTGCACCAAGTATAAGTAACTACCACCTGAGGCAACCAAAATCAGGCAGAAACTGAAGACACATGCATGTTAGGAAGAAGGGAACAGAATTAAATGAACTTCTTTTTTTTAAAAAAATGGCTTTTTGCCTGACGGCATGCCTCATTAGCACCATGCTGGGTGAGTACAGAATTTGGAGGATGACACTAGCTGGAAAGTGATGTGGGAAATCCCAGAAAAGAGATGTGGAGTGGGAGACTAAGTTCTGCACATAAACTCTGCTGGATATCTGGAAACTCTTGAACTATACCCTGCAACACAGGTACCAAGCAGCCTAATGCTAAAGAATTGCACAGACATGTTAGCTGTTGCCCTCCATTGGAAACATGGAGTTTGAATTCTGTGTCCAGCAAAGTAAACTGCCTGCTTAAACACACACACACACACACACACACACACACACACACACACACACACACACACACACACACATACATCCTCAGAGGGACATGATACCATTCTCAATGCCCAGAGTACAATCTAAAATTCAAAAAGCGGCTGGGCACGGTGGCTCATGCCTGTTAATCCTAGCACTCTGGGAGGCCGAGGTGGGCAGATTGCTTGAGGTCAGGACTTCGAAACCAGCCTGAGCAAGAGCGAGACCCCTTCTCTACTAAAAATAGAAAGAAATTAATTGGCCGACTAATATATATAGAAAAAATTAGCCGGGCATGGTGGCGCATGCCTGTAGTCCCAGCTACTCTGGGGGCTGAGGCAGCAGGATTGCTTGAGCCCAGGAGTTTGAGGTTGCTGTGAGCTAGGCTGATGCCACGGCACTCACTCTAGCCTGGGCAACAAAGCGAGACTCTGTCTCAAAAATAAAATAAAGTAAAATAAAATAAAATACAATTCAAAAAGCATCTCCAGAGAAAAGGATGGTTAAAAAAATTCAAAAAGCAGGAAAATGTGAACCATATTCAAGAGAAAAGACAATTAATGGAGACTCACCCAAGATGACCAAGATGTTATAATTATCAGATAAGAATTTTAAAAAAGCCATTATAACTGCTTAACTATGGTTAAGCATATAAAGGAAAAGATGAATGAACAAATAAGAAAAAAGAACCAAATGGAAATTCTAGAATAGAAAAATGCAGTAACTTAAATACAGATTCACTGGATGGGCTTAATAGAAATATTAGAGATGGCAAAAGAGTCAATGAAGTTGAATACTAAGCAATAGAAATCCTCCAATCTGAAGATCAGAGGGATAAAAAGTGAAAAATGAACAGGACTTCAGTGCCCTGGAGAACAATATCAAAAAGTCTACCATAAGTATAATTGGAGTCCCAAAAGGAAAGGAGAGAATGGGTAAAATGTTTTTGAAGAAGTAATGGCCAAAATTTTTCCACATTTGGTGAAAGACATAAAGATATAAATATATAGATTCAAAATGCTCAGTGGACCCCAAGCAGAAAAATGCAATGAATTGCTTAAACATTCCAATATTGCTTAGGAAGTTAATAAAAAATTCTTACATCTTTACATTTAAAATCAAGAGTATAAAATTAGTTACTCAATTATAATCTTTAAATGGTCATCATAAGACTAATTTTATAGACATTCTAATATGGATTCTGGCACCATTCTGACTGGGTTCCAAACCAGGGTTGGCCACAGACTAAACTGTATGCCCTTAAGCAAATTACTGAACCTCTCTGTGCCTCAATTTTCTTACATGTAGAGTGGTGATAATAGTACCTACCTCAGAGGGTTGTTATAAGGATTAAAAGAGTAAATCCTTGTAAAGAGTTTATATAATGCCTAGAACTCAGTGTTAGCTATTACTATTAAGCCAGATCCTCTTAAATATTAAACACTTAAAATGTCAAAAATACATAAATTATTCCTAAGCTTAATATAAAAGTATGAGACTGATTTACTTCAATATCCTATATTTAATTCTAAATATTCCCAGAGCTAAAAGGACACTTACCCACCAAGAAAACAATTCACTTTCCCAAATTGGGGTTACCATCTCAGCAGACTGAGGTTGCTCATCATTCAAAGTCTTTGGGTCACAACATCAGTTCTGGGGCTGCATACATGGAAGATATTTGCATGGCCCTCACCACCACGTTGGACTCTTTTTCACTGGTCACTATAGCAACAAGATGCCAATCCCTCCCAGTGTAGTGTGGTTGTTGCCAGAAGTCTCTAATACCCACACTTAGTGCCTGGTACATAGTAGGAGTGTCAGTAAATATTTGTTGAATGATGATGTACACTCATTAAGTGGATGGATAGACAGGGCCAGGGAAACTAGATGCCTGTTAATTAAAATCAGGGTTTTGGGAAATGAGCCATGGGAAACTCAGAAAACACTTCATCGTCTAACTATGTTTATTTTTTCTTTACTCAACTACAAAAAAAAAGACCAATGATAATGCAGGGTAGAAGAAATTATTCCAAAGCTGATCTATACATATCTGAAACCCCTCCTTCTAGTATGACATATTTGAGGAATAAGGATGGCTGTAACGTGAAAGGCTCCATTGAATAGGCTGTATTTCACACTTGCTTGGCTGTAGGATGTAAATGTGCCCACCACCTTCACTCTAATCCTTGGCATTTCTTGCCTACTAAAAGGTCATCCAACCATCACTTGCTCTATATTGTAATCCACCTTCCACAGAAACAATGAATTTTTCTGAAACAGGAATCTGACCTTGTCATCTATGGCTCCTGAATACTTAAAGTGTATGATGTTCAAACTCCTTATTCACACTATTCAGGTCCTTTACAATCATATCCTCATCTTCCTCTCCAGCTCCATCTTCACAGGATTTTACAAAAATTAAATGAGATAAAGTATACAAAACACTGAATATAGTACTTGGTAACAGGGTAAATGCTCAAAAAGCAGGAACAATGATAATGTACAATTAATAATAATACAATCTCAGAAAGTAAAAATATACTACAACAGGAATAACTGCAACTGGGTTTGTATAGGGCTACATACCTGTTTTCCACTCAGTTGGTAGAAGGAAAGTTTCTGTCCCCAGTCAGCTACAGCCATGATATCATTATGTTCCTCTCTAATCAACGGAAGACAAAAGAAGTTATGAGGAGTCATGGCCTGCTGATGAGTATAGCCCTAAGGGTTTCACAAACAACAGGAAAAAGAAAACCCTGCCCAGGCTGTCAGGTTGCCAAATGTACAGCTTTAATAAGGCCAAAAGTTGTAATTTGGCCCAACCCATCAATCAGTCCAGTGAGATGAAGCAGAGAGGCAGTCCTCCCGGGATCTGCTATTTCAATGAATCCCTTGCCATGAGCTTATGGTCCTGGGACACTGTTGCAGCTAAAGAAGATAAACCCCTTCTTTCAGCACTTCCTGGGGAGCAACACTAAGAAACAGCAAGGCTGTAGATCCAGGAGTGCTACTCTTTTACTACAAAATGTGGGGAGATGGTAGAGAAACATATCAGTTGCAGGGGGAAGGCATGGAATGTCTGATTTTTTGATGGACAGAAGGGAAACTTTCTTGTTCTTCATGAAGAGGGAAAATTAACACCTAAAACTAGGTTCTCTTGCAGGTAGGGTCCTCGCACAGGTGAAATGGTATCTGATTGAATCTAAAAGAAAAGAGTAGTGGGCTCTCTGAAGAACAACTGTCTTTGAATCTGGGAAGCTATGGGGATCAGTGCTTTGGGGCTGGGTCTGTAGGACTCACATACAGGAGAGACTCCCAAGTTTGAGGCTGGGGAGCAGGCGACCTAGGAATCTAGTTCAAGAGAAAGGCATTCCCAGCCTTTGAGGCTGGGTCTTTCTTTCTTTCTTTTTTTTTTTTTTTTTTTTTGAGACAGAGTCTCGCTTTGTTGCCCAGGCTAGAGTGAGTGCCGTGGCATCAGCCTAGCTCACAGCAACCTCAATCTCCTGGGCTCAAGCAATCCTGCTGCCTCAGCCTCCCGAGTAGCTGGGACTACAGGCATGCGCCACCATGCCCAGCTAATTCTTTTGTATATTTTTAGTTGGCCAATTAATTTCTATTTATAGTAGAGACAGGGTCTCACTCTTGCTCAGGCTGGTTTCGAACTCCTGACCTCGAGCAATCCACCCGCCTCGGCCTCCCAGAGTGCTAGGATTACAGGCGTGAGCCACTGTGCCCAGCCTGGGTCTTTCTTAATTCACCTAACGTTGCCTCTTTATTAATTCCAGCTTTTCTGAGCCCAGAGCCTTTTTGTTTGTTTGTTTTGTACTTTTTGTTTGTTTCATGTCTCTAGAGACAGGGTCTCACTGTGCTCAGGCTGGTGTCGAACCCCTGAGCTGCAGCTATCCTCCTGCCACGGTCTCTCAGAAATCTAGGATTACAGGCGAGAGCCACACATGGTACAGCCTTGTTTGTAAAACCCAGCCAAGAGTGGCAAAGTGACAAATGTTATAGGCACTAATTCATAACTAAGAGAAAAGAGAAAAAGATCAAGAGGGATGTTAATAGGAAGAGGCCTGCAGGTGAACTGTGTGACGGGCATTGAAGTCCAAACACAATCCAGGAGCCCAGCCCACAGTGAACCCTCTTGGGGAAGCCACATATGGCTCTGAGCTGGGTTCTAACTCTATGTACTGGATTGGTGGGTTGAAGGCTATGCCTCACACCTCCTCCTTTCATGACCGAGGGGTGGAGTTCTTTCACGGAGCCTCAGGGAACCATAGAACACAGTTTGGAAAGTCCCAAGCTAGATCACTATTACCCAGTCAAAATATCCTGGCAACCCCCAGAGCTTTCCCCACTCCACACAGCCCATGTTTTCCCTACAGGTGATTTTGTTGTTGTTGTTGTTGTTAAAGACAGGGTCTTGCTGTGTTGCCCAAACTGGACTGCTGGACTTTGGACTTGAACTCCTTGGGCTCAAGTGATCCTCCCACATCAACTTCCCAAGTAACTTGGAATACAGGTATATACCCAGCTCCTACAGGTAATCTTGATTGAAGAGAAAAAAGGATTTGGATATGAGGATTGTGGGCAAGGTAAGGGCTTCCTCTCTGTTATGTGTCCTAGTAAATGCAAGGTAAGGTACAGTGTGGGAACAGACAAAGTAACATGCCCAGTAACAGAGGAAGTATTAAAAGAATTATGGGCCACGCACACAAGGGCATACATATGCAGGCATTAAAAATCATGTTTTTCAAAGGATTTCTAATGTTACTGGAAAGAATTCACTCTGATGATAAGTGAAGAAAAGAAAAGCAGGATATGATTTAGCTAATTATATGAACACACTAAAAGACTGAGAGTAAATACACTTAAATGCTAATAGTGGTTTTCTCAGAGGATGGTATTTTACAGAAAAGTTGAACTTTCTCCTTTAGACTTTTCAGTATTTCCTATAGTTTCTCACAGGATCACTTTATAAGCCCCACACAAGTTTTAAGGGTGTGTTCCTCTTTGTTGGAAGAGCTTTCACCCACAAGTCCCCTGGCCCCTGCACTGCTCCCCTTGGCCAAGGAGCTTAATACCAGCATCTGCCCCAGCAGGTCTGTTTGGGCCTGGCCCTTTACAAGGAGGGTTCTTGCTCCTTGGGACACACTCACAAGTTGTCGTCCCTGGGACTGTCGTCCTCTTCCTCTGGCTCTTCCTCCTCTGCCTCACTACCCTGACTACTGTATACTGTTGACTTCAGAGTGGAAGGGATTTCCTGAAAATATCTGTTGACAATGACTTCCTCGGCATCCTCGTTCTCTCTGTTCATCCAGAAATTCTCCCACCGGCTGTAGACAGTAAGTGGTTGTTCAAAATCACATTGCCTAAAACTACACTAAAGCTATAATTTCAAAATCTGTCAAGGAGCCCTTGAACCCTACCCGGAGGGGTATAGCCACCAAGTACACCGGGCATCCTGCTTCTCATGAATTAAAAATGGTAGCATGAAGCCACAAAGTCATCTGTGGCCACAAAATCAAACAGCAGGAACTCTGGGATAGGCTAATGGCCTTTGATGGCATTAGACATGCATGGTACAGCCCGAGCTGTACAAAATCAATTCCGGAAGAAGCATAATAATGTGGTGTAGGAAAGGCAATGGAATTAAACAACTTTCTAAATCAAGGAGACACCCACCTATACAGTGACACTGGACCAGTAAACAATTAAGTCCTTTACCTTCAAAGGACTCTGTGGGGGATACTGATGGTTTAATAATAACACAGGATTACACAAAGAGCATATAAAGCTATTAGTCTACCCTCAAAGTCACATGGGCATAGAAAGGAAAGTGTGAATAAGGTTTGAGAAGGTGGATGTCAATTATTTGTGGACTTCTAGGCTGTAGGGACATTTGTAGACTTAATTTTTACTTTTTGACAAGGGCAGAAAAAAGGCTCAGGATAAAGCTATTTATTACCAGGTGGATACATATTCTGCCCAGACAGGGAAGGAAGAACTGAAAAAGGGAAAAGAAAAAAATAAAGCTACAACAAAAAAGCTCAGCTATTAATTCATAAGGAATGGCCCTCCTGTGTTGCTCACGCATCACACACAAACACAAATACACACACCTTGGGCAGGCCTACATAGCTCATCTATTTAGCTCAATCCCTGGGATTCATTCCAAAACCCAAGATAGGCTCTTAAAAATTCCATACAAATAGAACAGCTTCCAAAACAGACCAGTCAAGTGGAGTAAGAAGCCTTTGAATGCAAAGAGACCTTAGAAGAGAGAAAACCCTTCTTCATAATAGTGTTTGTCCTTAAAGAAGGACAGCTATAAGAGTACCTTGAAGGGTTCCAGGAGATGGACCATATTGGGGAGAGGGAGCCCCCTGGCCGCTCAATCTTCACTTTCTCCTCGCCATTTTTGTTCCGAATGCTGATGATCCCATTGAACATCCCCAGAGCCAGGTACTGACCGTCATTTGTCCAGCTGTGCACACAACCAACAAAGGGCAAGGGGAGAGGGAAAGGACCACACAGAAAGTAAAACTAGTGAGCATGATGCCTTGGTTTGAAATAAAGTCTAATGAGGCAGCAACAGTGGAGCTATGGTTTCATCATTGTCAGTCCTGACATAAAATCAGAAGACCAAACTTAAAATCCCACTTATTTTTGGAGTCAATAGTGAGAAGTAAGGGCAGCAGTACCTTTTTTTGAGCTCCCACAACTCTCTGTACATACTTCCATAATAGCCCTGAGCTTGTGCCTGCATCTCTGGGCCAGCCCCCACTCTACATTTCATCCCCCCCACCACTTCAAGAGCACCTTAAGGACAGACTCTGTCTTGGTGTATTCCCAGCCTCTAGAGTAGGGCTTGATATGTAGTAGGTGCTCAACAGATGTTGAATGAAGCTGAACAGCAAGAATAGCTGCCATTTATCAAGTGTCCATTGTACACCAGGTGTTGTACTGCATGCTTTACACTCAATAGTTTGTGTGCATTTCACAACAACCTGATCAAGTCAGTGTTTTTATCCTAATTTGTCAGATGAGGAACCTGAGGCTCCAGCTCAGAGAGATTTAATACCTTTCCTGAGGTCACAAAACCTGTCAGCAATAAAATCTGGATTCTAATCCAGGTCTAGCATCAGCATCTGTGCTTTCTCCCCTTGTACATGCTGCCTGTACAATGACAGTCTCACATTCCCAGAGAGCCTCCTTTTAGTACAGCTACATGTTGAGGAAGCTTGTTGCTAGATAACTGCATGAAGACAACTTGTAGTTCTCTTTTGCTTAATGATCAAAGGCACAAGTCTTTCCCATAAAGAATAAAAAAGGAAACAGTTTTCCTTTTTAACACAAGACCTTTTCTATTATATGAAATAACTGGATTTTGAGAGTCTGGAAGAGGAAGGAAGATAAAGCCTATCTTCAGAGTTGTACTTCACTTACCTGCAGCAGGTGATCTTGCTGCTTGCTTTGTGCTTGGAGACAGACTTTTGTTCATGAGACCACAATCCTTCAATGCAAAATAATATAAAATAAAATGGGTTGGTTGAAACACTACTCAGCAATAAAAAAGAACAAACTATTGATATATACAACTTAGAGAGATCCCCAGGGCTTTATGCTGAGTGAGAAGAATCAATCTCAAAAGGTCATATACAGTATGGTTCCATTTATATAACATTTTTGAACGACTAAAGTATAGAAATGGAGAACAGAGTCATGGTTGGGGATAATAGGAGATAAGGAGGGTGAGTGTGATGACAAGAGGTATCTGTGTGGTAATGGAGTAGTTCTGTGTTGTGGTGATGGTAATCTACACATGTGATAAAATGACAGAACTATATACACATTTTGTGCTAGTCCCAGTTTTCTGGTTTTGTTATTGTACAATAGGTACATAAGATGTATCCATTGGGGAAAACTGGATGAAAATTACAGGAGACCTCTCTGCTTTATACTATTTTTACAACTTACTGTGAATCTATAATTCTTTCAAAAGAAAAAGAAAAAAAAGATAGATTGGTAAAATTCCAGCCAACTTTTCAGGAATTTAACTCTCAAAAAAAAATGACAATTTCACTTTGTCACTAGGAAATTGCAACCAAAATACAACTAGCATTTAAAGTAATGATAATCTCTGAAAATCTAGTTTCCTCTCTCAGGCCTCACCTACAACCCTGAGCTGTGCCGTGTTCATGGCATACTGGTTGCCTAAGGCTTGCTTCCTCCTGGCCCAGATGCCCTGGCTCAGTGCTCCACAGCAACAAGTGTATGTCTAGACTAAATAAGCAAATTCTACTCATTGCTGAGCCATGAAGCATGATCAAGAAGGTAGCTCTAGTGCACAAATATATTTATATAGCCAAGTGCAACATCGGGCAAGTTATATTTCCCCTATTTCTCCTGGTCCAGAATGCCTCCCCCAGACATTTCAACCTGTGCATATGTTATCTGTGCTCCACGGAGCCTGCCTAGAGCCTCCAGCTGGAGGAAACCCCTCCCTCCTGGGCTCCTTCAGCAATGCAATCGTCTGGAATCGGTCCAAGTTCTAGTTTCACCATTTTCTGGTTATGTGACCTCCAGTGAGTCACTTAACTGCTCCAAACCCCAGTTCTTTCTCATCACTAGGGTGGCAAAGAGCATAATACCTGACCTCAGGGGTCATCATAGAGCACAAATAGGAATTCATTTTTAAACCATAGCACAGTGCCTGGCATATTGCAAGCATTCAACAAATATTATTATTACTTAATATATATTTTTACAAATCCTGCCTCCTTCCAAGATCACAAGTTCCTTGAGAGCAAAGACTCTATTTTGTCTTTTTAATCCTCTAAGGTAAGCCAATAGACTAGTACTTTGCATGAAGAAAATGCTAAATTTTTAAAATAAATGACAGTCCTTTCTCCATTTATTCATGCAATGTTCTTTCAATTACATTCTCTATTTTGAACCTCAGAACTGTATCAGTGAGATAGACAAGGTGGGTAGCAGGTTCCTTTTAGATAAGGAAGCTGAAATACTGAGAGGGACTGGGTCTAGGACTCCTTGTCTAACAGCTGTCCCATTGTACCTACTATCTCTTAGCAAGGAAGACAGAACTGACAGAGCTGACAATCAGAACCAACCTTTAATGCAGATAACCTACAAGCCTCTGCCCATTTCACTCCCTCCCTCCCTCAACAGACATCTTACTAAGACCTCCTCTGTGCCAGCATCATGTCAGTGCTGTGAATGGGGCCAGGATGAACTCCTCTAGGTGTTCAGCCCCTCAGAACAGTAATGATGACTTTTGTGCAAGAAGTAGTTGAAACAGTAAAGAATTTCACATATACATGGATGTAGATCAACACAAATTTGGGGACAACTGAACTGTCCCTGTCAGGGTAAGTCAGGGCAGCAACACAAAGTTATGTCTGTGCCCTCCCATACTTCTTACCATTTCCTTCTCTGGGGCCTTTCTTGTTGTCTCAGATATCTTATCAGAGTCAAGGTCATTATTCACTGTCTTGGTTTCTACATACTTTAAAGAATAACTACGGGCTGGACGCAGTGGCTCATGCCTGTAGCACTCTGGGAAGCTGAGGCGGGTGGATTGCTCAAGGTCAGGAGTTCAAAACCAGCCTGAGCAAGAGCGAGACTCCGTCTCTACTAAAAAATAGAAAGAAATTAATTGGCCAACTAAAAATATATAGAAAAAATTATCCGGGCATGGTGGCGCATGCCTGTAGTCCCAGCTACTCGGGAGGCTGAGGCAGAAGGATCACTTGAGCCCAGAAGTTTGAGGTTGCTATGAGCTAGGCTGACGCCACGGCACTCTAGCCTGGGCAACGCAGAGAGACTCTGTCTCAAAAAAATAAAATAAATAAAGAAAGAATAATTGTCAGCCTCCCCTCAGTCTTTGAATGTAGATAAGTAGTATTAACTCTCTCAGGATAAAATCACCACATTCTGGACAGATTTCAGCATTTTTAGCCTAGATTTTCAGTTATTCCAGGACAGGACTTAAAGAATCAGAACCTACCAAAGTCATTGGAGGAACAAGATGCCAGTTGGTGGGTAACAGGATTGTAGGAGACACATTGTATAGAATCATTGTGCCTGGGAAGAAAACAACTGTAGATTATTATGTAGCAAACCACAAATGTCTGAGTGGCTACAACTGAAGATTTTAATGATGAGCCCATTGCATCTTACTACACACCACATGCTCTTCGGTAAGTGACCAACAAAAAGCACAGGGATTAATTTTCCTTTTCCTGGATTGCCCCTCACCTACCATTTTCATTACCACCCATCATCCTGGCCCAGTTCTGTTTTTGTTTTTTATATTATTTTTTTCAGCATATTATGGGGGTACAAATGTTAAGGTTACGTATATTGCCCTTGCCCACCCCGGCCCAGCTTTAACACCACCTCCTCCGGGACTGTAAACCTCCAATTTGTGAGCTGAGGAGATAATGATGTAAAGCACCTAGCCTAGTGCCAGGTACAGAGCAAGTGCTGTTACTCTTACTGTTTTGAGGAGGCCTGAAAATACAGGATGCAGGTGCAAAGAGGACATTACAGGCCATGAGCTGGAAATGTAGCAAATGCTTAGACAACAATAAAAACTGAGCAAGTCATGGTATTTCAGCCCCAGTTTTATCCCTTCTGGGTAACATTTTACTCACAACCTCACTCATTCATTCAGTTATTGATTCATTCAAAATTTGTTTGTTGGCCGGACATGGTGGCTCACACCTGTAATCCCAGCACTCTGGGAGGCCGAGGCAAGTAGATCGCTCAAGGTCAGGAGTTCAAAACTAGCCTGAGCAAGAGTGAGTCCCCGTCTCTACTAAAAATAGAAAGAAATTAATTGGCCAACTAAAAAATACATAGGAAAAATTAGCCGGGCATGGTAGCGCATGCCTGTAGTCCCAGCTACTCATGAGGCTGAGGCAACAGGATTGCTTGAGCCCAGGAGTTTGAGGTTGCTATGAGCTAGGCTGACGCCATGGCACTCACTCTAGCCTGGGCAACAAAGCGAGACTCTGTCTCAAAAAATAAATAAATAAAAAAATAAAAAACTTTACAAAATAAAAAGAGTTTTGGCAATTGGCTGCACAACAATATAAATATACTTAACACTAATGAACTGTAAATTTTATAAATGGTTAAGATGATAAATTGTACATTACGTATATTTTACAATTTAGAAGAAAAGAAGCTGGGTGTGGTGGATTATGCCTGTAATCTGGAGGCTGAGGCAGGAGAATCGCTTGAACCCAAGAGTTTGAGGTTACAGTGAGCTGTGATGACATCACTGCATACTAACCAGGGTGATAGAGCGAGACCCTATCTCATAAAGGAAAAAAGAGGCAAAGAAAAGAAAAAAAATTGTTCGCTGAGTACCTATTATGGACCAGGCATTGCAATAGGTACCAGGGACATAAAAGTGAGCAAAAAACAGATATAGTGTCCACCCTCATGGTGTTTACAGTCTGGTAGGCAATGTTGATCGATCATCAGAATAAATGCAAAACTAGAAATGTAAGAAATGCCACAAAGGAGACTCACCTGAGTCTAGAGGGGCAGAAAGGCTTTGCAGAAAAAGCAATGTCTAAGTCTGAGACCTGCAGGGTAAGTAGGGGCTAACTAGTAGAGGAACAGGGGAAGAACATGAGCAGGGCGCCTACAGTGGGAGAAGGCCTGGAGCACACTGACCCCAAGTTTCTGGCTTTTGACACTGGGTGGATGTAAGACCATTCCCTGAGACAAGGACATTGGAAGAGGACAGGTTGGAGATGGGTGGAATCCATGATGTCAGATTAGCTGAGATGAGCTATATGAAAATACCTAGCCCAGTGCTATACTGGCCAACCTAGTAAGTGCCCAAGAAAAATTCATTCACTTATTCACTACCCAACTTTCCTAGACACCACCCCTATTCCCAATAACATAATTTCAAGTTCAACTTCAAAGAAAAAAGTTTTTCCTTACATCTTTTCTTTTTCTTTCTTTCTTTTTTTTCCCCCCAGAGACAAGGTCTCACTCTGTTACCCAGGCTAGTGGCATCAGAGTACAGTAACATCATCATAACTTACTATAGCCTCAAACTCCCAGACCCAAGTAATCCTCCTGTCTCAGTCTCTTGAGTGGCTGTAATTATAAGTGTGTATCACCACTCCCAGCTAATTGTTAAATATTTTGTAGAAATGGGGTCTCACTATGTTACTCAGACTGGTCTTAAACTCCTGGCCTCAAGTGATCCTCCTGCCTCGGCCTCCCAGAATGCTAGAATTACAAGAATGAGCCGCTACGCCTGGCCCCCTAATATTGTTTCTAAGGGGCTTTTGCTACAATTACTCAGTAAGAGTCAAACTAACAATACTATACACCTAAATGGTTACTTACGTGTACTTCAGAATGCCTTCCAGTTTTGATGTCCAGATAATAACACTTTTGTCAGCTGATCCAGAAGCAAAGCGCTGACCTAAAAGTGTTTTTAAAAAGAAAATTCTCACTTTTATTTTAAAAAGCATTTCCCAGAAAGAATTTCTTAGAAAACTAGTTCTTTAAGGTACCTAATAAGTGTCAGCTTCCTCTCTACTACTTCTAATCAGTCCTGGGAGGCAGTACTCTGGAATCAAGATGTTTGGGTTCCAAACCTGCTCTGTCTGGCACTGAGTAAACAAGAATGTATTGAGGGCCTACTACATGCAGGAATCAAGTAGTGATTAAAACCCATATGATCCCTACTTTCATGAAGTTTAGTCTAATGGAGGAAATAGGTATTAAATTAAATTAATCCAATGCAAATACAATGTGGTAAGAAAAGACATGGATCCTATGAAAGAGACTAAGGGGGACCTAATTTACTTTTTTATTTAAATTTTTATTTTATTTGACAAATAATAATTATATACATTTATGAGATACAATGTGATGTTTGGTACATGTACACATTGTAGAATGATTATATTAAGCTGATTAACATATCTATCACCTCAGATACTTATTTTTTTATAGTGAGAACATTTAAAATCTATTCTTTCAGCATCTTTGAAATATTCACTATTATTAATTATGATCATTATGTTGTGCAATAGATCTCAAAAACCTACTGCTCCTGTCTGACCGAAACTTTGTACCCTTTGGTCAGTATCTCCTAGGGGACCTAATTAGATGAGGGAAAGCCTCTCTGAGGATGAGCTTCTTCCATGAATACCTAAATGATGGGCAGAGTTTAGGCAGGTGCAAAGAGAGGAGTAAGACCCATCCACATGGACAGAACAGATGTACAAAGGCCCTGAAGCAAGAAAATCCCAGCATGTCTGAGGGGCCAAGAAGCAGCCAGTATAGAAAAGAGATGGGTGGCGGAAGGATCTCTAGGGGCTTCAGAGTCACAGTAGAGATCTTGCTCTCTATCCCCAGAGCAATGGGAAGCCAAAGAAAGGCTTTAAACAGGGGAGAGACAGATCAGATTTCCATTTTCACACTATGTAGCCTTTATGAAAGAATGGACTGAAGAGAGGCAACATATACCAAGTAATTGCTTATTAATTATACTGTTACAGGTTTACAAGTATTAGAAAGAGTATCGGGGTATCTTGGCAGCAAACAATAGGAAGCCTTCAGCCACCCTGGTGAGAGACGAGGACTAAGAGGTAAGTACAGGCCAGATTTTGTACCTTGTTAAGGATTTTCAGACTTTATTCTTAGGGCTAGTCACTGCTCTCTGAGCCTCAAATCGTTTTTATCTGAAACACTGAGCCATAATAATACCTTCCTCAGAGGCTCTTTGTGAGTCAAGTAAGGTAATATCTGTAAAATACTTTTCACAGTAGCTGAAACATTAGATAGTAGTGTGAGCCATAGGACATTGCTGTAAATATTAAACAAATAGAACCTGCTCTTATTATTTCTGTCACTCGTCTCTCATACTGGTAGACAGCAGGTGATGAAAAGTATGGGCTCTGGACTCAGAGTCTCTGGGTCAGAATTCCTAGTAATGTCACTGACCAGAAGCACAACCTGGAACATGCTACTGAACATCTCTATGCTTTCATTTCCGAATTTAAAAAATGGAAACAATGGCCAGGCGCGGTGGCTCACGCCTGTAATCCTAGCTCTCGGGGAGGCCCACGCAGGCCGATCGCTCAAGGTCAGGAGTTCGAAAACATGTAAACAATAATAGTACTTACCTCATAGTTGATGTGAAAAGTAAATGAAGCCGGGCGTGGTAGCTCACACCTGTAATCCTAGCACTCTGGGAGGCTGAGGTGGGAGGATCGCTCAAGGTCAGGAGTTTGAGACCAGCCTGAGCAAGAGCAAGACCCTGCCTCTACTAAAAATTGAGGCCGGGCGCGGTGGCTCACGCCTGTAATCCTAGCTCTTGGGAGGCCGAGGTGGGCGGATTGCTCAAGGTCAGGAGTTCAAAACCAGCCTGAGCAAGAGCGAGACCCCTTAATTGGCCAACTGATATATATATAAAAAAAATTAGCCGGGCATGGTGGCTCATGCCTGTAGTCCCAGCTACTCGGGAGGCTGAGGCAGCAGGATTGCTTGAGCCCAGGAGTTTGAGGTTGCTGTGAGCTAGGCTGACGCCACGGCACTCACTCTAGCCTGGACAAAAAAGTGAGACTCTGTCTCAAAAAAAAAAAAAAAAAAAATTGAAAGAAATTATCTGGACAACTAAAAATATATATAGAAAAAATTAACCAGGCATAGTGGTGTATGCCTGTAGTCCAAGCTACTCAGGAGGCTGAGGCAGAAGGATTGCCTAAGCCCAGGAGTTTGAGGTTGCTGTGAGCTAGGCTGATGCCATGGAACTCTAGCCTAGGGCAACAGAGTGAGACTCTGTCTCAAAAAAAAAAAGTAAATGACAGTGTATGTATATATGTGTGTGTGTGTGTGTGTGTGTGTGTGTGTGTGTGTGTGTGTGTATGTGTACTGGGCAGGTTCAGATTTTCTTCTGCCTCTGTCACCCGTGAGACAGCAAGACCAACCCCTCCACTTCCTCCTACTTTCCAGCCCATTCAACATGAAGACAATGAGGATGAAGACGTTTATAAAGATCCATTTCCACTTCATGAATAGTAAATGTATTTTCTCCTCCTTACGATTTTCTTAACAATATTTTCTTTTCTCTAGCTTACTTTATTGAAAGAATACAGTATATAATACATAGATCATACAAAATATGCGTTAGTCAATTATTTATGTTATCGATAAGGCTTCTGTTCAACAGTTGGCTATTAGTAGTTAAGTTTTGGGGGAGTCAAAAGTTATACACACTGGGGCTTGGACCCTGGCTAGCCAGAAAATAAACCTCCTCTTGTGTGATTGCAAAAAAAAAAAGTTATACACAGATATTGAACAGAGATCAGTACCCCTAGCCCCCATGTTGTTCAATAGTCAACCGTATATATTGCTCACAACTGTGCCTGGAATAGAATCAATGATTTAAAAAATTATCTATTATTATATAGTAATTCTTCATATTATTTTATATTGTTTTTCTTGAGTAAAAAAACTATGTCTTACCCACTTTTGTATCATGGTTGCTTATTAAATACTTACTGAACTTAAGGGAGAAATCAGAAATAAGCAGACTTAAATAACAAAACCATAATTCAATGTATCTTGGTTTTCATGTCTAAGGGGAAAAGACCAGTTTAGATGAATTATAAGACTTTTTTTTTTTTTTTTTTTTTTTTTTGAGACAGAGTCTCGCTTTGTTGCCCAGGCTAGAGTGAGTGCCGTGGCGTCAGCCTAGCTCACAGCAACCTCAAACTCCTAGGCTCGAGTGATCCTTCTGCCTCAGCCTCCCGGGTAGCTGGGACTACAGGCATGCGCCACCATGCCCGGCTAATTTTTTATATATATATCAGTTGGCCAATTAATTTCTTTCTATTTATAGTAGAGACGGGGTCTCGCTCTTGCTCAGGCTGGTTTTGAACTCCTGACCTTGAGCAATCCGCCCGCCTCGGCCTCCCAAGAGCTAGGATTACAGGCGTGAGCCACAGCGCCCGGCCAAATTATAAGACTTTTTAATCATCATACAAGTGTCATGAAGAGAGAGCATGGTATACTAGAAAGAACAGGGTCTCTGCACTTAGAAGACCTGGGTCAGGCCCAGCTAGGCCACTGTTACCTGTAATTACCCCAAGCCTCTTTTCTCATCTTTGAGAAGAGATAAGAGTCCTCTCACTACCTGCTTCAGAGGATTCTTGGGAAGATAAATGAGATGTGCATGTCGGGACTCTGCAAAATGCTGTGCAGATGCCACTGCTGGCTGGTCATACTCTGACTTCCTCCAGTGCCCTATTGGTGTTGCTGGTCTAAGAGCCCCTCTCTGCTTATGAACTTCAGAGGCTCAACAGCCCTTAAGTACCTGCTGGGCCCTGTATTAGGCCCTGTACTGGCCCGGCCCAAGTTCCTCAAAGGCCACTATGATAAAACAGAAACTGTTCAGCTTTTCAGGCTCCCTCCTCATAGGTCTCCCCTCCACATTACTGTGGACTTGAACTCACACACATAAAATGTGACTACCATGGCGTAACACATTCAACAAGGAAGCAAGATATTAGTGTTATCTTTGGGCAACTGCTGCATGACCTTACCAAGCCAATTGATTTCTCTAGGTCTTCATGTAGGTCTCAAGTGAAGAGACTGGGCTAATCAGACTAAAACTACATGAATAAAATTTAACATCTACACAAATTATGTGCATTTTTCTAGAGAGGGGTCTGTAGCTTTCATCTGATTCTCAAAGAGGTCTGTCATCCAAAAGAAGTTAAAAACCTGAGGTTTGAATAATCTCCAAGATTGCTTCAAGCACTATAACATTCAGACTCTCTGACTTCTCAGCAGTAGCCACAGAATGTTATCTCTAATCCTATATCCATTTGACACATAAGGAAACTGAGACTCAGAGAGACTCAATAATCAGCTCAAACTCACAGAGCTTGTGGTGTTGGGCTAGGGTTGGAACTCAGACTGTCTCACTTCAAAACCCATGTTCTTCCTGCTAATCTCACACTGTGGAGTAGCATGGATTCATTTTTAACTCTCAATTTCATACACTCATTCTCTGACCACCACCTCCCCTCCTTCCCAACCCACCTGGTGCCCCAACTGCAATTATCCTTCAATCTCATCAGAACCTACTACTTCTCCATTGTGGTTTTCTCTCCCCTCATTACTCAGCCAATGTTTCAAGGTTAATGTATGTAATAACTCCTTTGTGTATACCCTGTGTTCCTCCCACTTTACCTTCAGACTGCTTGCAAAACTACCTCTAGTTAAATTCATTTCTTCCATCCCTTTATCTATGTAGCTCTCAAAGTGGCTAGAGAAAAAGACATAATCATACCAACTGATCTCACTTTCGATTCATGATTACAACCTTCAAGTGGGCCCTTCATGTCACCAGTGGTCTCACTATACCTCCTGGGTCTATTCATTCTCCCACTGTCCTAGGCAATGATTTTACACTTTTTCCTTTCTCCTCAATTCACGAATACCTCCCTCCCCATTCTAACTCTCAGTTGATGTTGCTTCCTACTTCACTGAAAAAATAGAATTTTCATTAGACGCCTGCTACCACACTGCCCACCTTCTGGCCTCTGCAGCTCCTACCATGCCCCTATCTAAAGCAAATACCCCACCTATGCCCTAGATCCCATCTCCTCTTGCCCATTCAACAACTTTGATCCGGCAATTATTTCCCCTCTCTCCTACATCATCAACTTTTCTCAGCTACAACATGTACAAAACTGAACTGCTCATCTTCCACTGTAAGCTTTCTCTCCTGCAGCCCTTTCCATCTCAGTGAGGGGCAACTCTGTCCTGTCAGTCACCCAGGTCAAAAACCTTGGAGTCATTCTTGTCTCTTCCTTCTTCACACCCCACATCCACACATCTACACACATCTACACCCAGGAAAGGGGTGATGGTAGCTCAGACTTTGTAGGGGCAGAGGAAGTGGTGAGAAATGGTCAGATTCTGGTTAAACTGAGAGGTGGAGTCTCCCAATCTGTCAAGCAATCCTATTGGCTCCACCTCTCAATGTAATCAGAATCTGACCATTTCTCACCACTTCCTCTGCCCCTACAAAGTCTGAGCTACCATCACCCCTTGTCTAGATGACGCTTCCTCACTCATCTCCCTGCCCTAACCCTCACCTCTTGCAGGCTATTTCCAACACAGAAGTTAAAGGGATCTTTTTATTTTTATTTTTGTTTTTTTTTTGAGACAGTCTCACTCTGTCACCCAGGCTGAAGTGCAGTGGTGCAATCATAGCTCACTGTAGCCTTGAACTCCTGGGCTCAAGGGAACCTCCTACCTCAGCCTCCCATAAAGCTAGAACTACAGGCAAACACCACCACACCTGGCATTTTTTTATTATTATTTTTTGTAGAGAAGGGGGTTTCACTATGTTGCCCAGGCTGGTCTCAAACTCCTGGCCTCAAGCAACCCCCTGCTTTGGCCTCCCAAAGTGCTGGGATTACAAGTATGAGCCACAATGCTGGCCAAGAAGGAAAAGATCCATTTAATTTATAAATCAAATCAGATCCCTCCTCTACTGAGAACCTTTCAGTGGTTCCCTATTTTCACTGAGAACCAAAGCCAAAGTCCTTATGATGGGCCACATGATCTGGCTACCCACGTCTCTTACCTATTTATCCTCACACCCTACAATTCCCCCTGATTCTCTGCCCTGGCTCCTAGTAGGCACTGTCCCACCTGAGGGCCTCTGCAATTGCTCTTCCCTATGCAAGGAGCTCTCTTCCCCCAGATGCCCACTGCCAGAATCTCACTGCCCCCTGACTTCAGGTCTTTGCTCACCTGTCCCAACTCAATGCCCCACCCTCACTACCCTACTCAATACTGCATCCAACCCCTTGTCCCTCCCCAGCATTCTCAAACCCATTATTCTGCTCTACTTTTTCTTCTTCCATAACACTTGTTGCCTTCCAGCATACTGCTTAATTTCCCTATTTACTATATTTACTGTATGTTTCCTGATAGACTCTTCCTCCCTCACTCCTCCCCCTACCCCCAACATAGTAGCCCCATAAGGGGACAGACCTTTGTCTGTTTTTTCTCTGATGTATCTCAAGCATCTTGAACAGTGCCTGGCACACAGATGGCCCTCAAATTAATACCTGTTGAACTGAATGGTTGAATTGAAGTCTAAACAACTTCACTATCTTCTGAACCTGCAAGCTGTATTTTGGCTTACTGAAAATAATTAAAGAGTGGCTAAAGAGAAAAATGAACAAAGGCTGGACACCCAGAACAGCCTCTTACCATCCTTTGCATATGCCACACAGTACACAGTGTCTTTGTGTCCCTTGAGGGGCTGAAGTAAAGTGCCATCAGATGTGTCATAAACCTGGCAATAAACAGACAAAAAGTACAGATTATCCACATGATACCTATTAGTCAGGATTCCTACAGCATTGCTACTGCTCTTTTTGTTTTTATAACAAAATATCTCTCAATACTCTAAATTCGTATTAAATAAAAACAGCACTGCAAAACCAGAGAGAACATGACTTAAAGTTGGATAACGAAGAAGTGGAGGTTCTAATTCTATGTACTATGTGAACAGGAACAGACCATTAATCCTTGAGAATCAAAGGTTTGATTACTTACTCCATGGAAATTTTCTACAAACTTCACTCATTCTTATATGAATTTGGATATATGTATGACCAATCTAGGCAGGCCCTCCTAAATAAAACCAAACATACAAAGAGCCAGCTACAACATGATTAAATTTTAGTGCTAGCCCACCCCCTGATATCATAGAGAGATGTTTCATATATGCTACCAAGAGTTTAAAAGTCATAGACCTGAACTCCGGGTGCAAGTAGGAGAGAGTGTTATAAAACATCTGTAATGTGGATTTAGGATATGTGATAGCTGTGTAACATCCATCAGTATGTGGAGACTTAAAAAACATACCATCTGAGAGATCAGGGCGAAACTTTCCAAAACGGATAGCGTGTTGGAGAAGATAACCTATGAAAAAATACTAAAAGGATTTGGATTGTTTACCCTGGAGAGAAGCAGTCTATGGAACAATTTAACTATGGTTTTAAGATTATGCAGTTACTATACAGAGACTGGAGATCAGTCAGTCTGCATATCTAAGGACAACAGAGAACGGGAAGTGGATTTACGCAGGAGGAAGGAGAGATCATACAAAGGTTTTTAGGTCAAACAAAGAGTTCTCTGAAAATTACTTTTATATACTAGGATAGGTTCCAGAGGGACCTTATGTTCTTTGAAAATATGAAAAATAGGACAGTATCCATATGGAATTGTTTAGGTAGGCCAATGCCTAAAAGTTGGCATCAGGCTAACTGGCTTTTCATGGAGGGAGTGCCTTCAGTCCTGTTGCTTGAATTTTTCTGGGGACAAAATGTGAACAGACACTAGCCCAGGTTTAAAGGCATTTTGATTAATTGTTTTAATTCTTTCATGGGTGTCTCAAAGTAAAAAGGGAAAGATTAATGACTCCAAAGGAGGTACTCTTCACAGGTTCCTATCTGATAGACAGTTTACTTACCTGTTTTAAAAAGCCCTTTTCCTTCCCTATTAAAAAGTAATGACTAGTTTTCCATCCTTGCCTTTTTTATCTCGAAAAAAAAATTTTAAAAAGAGTCAAATTTCAGAGTACTTACAAGAGGGGGGGGGGAGGAAAGCACTTAAAAAGGAAACTCAGAAAAAATCCTACCAGTAATCTGTTTCCTGCAGCCAAAATCAGTTGAGTTCCATCAGGCTTAAATGCGAGGTCGTATATACTAAACAGGAGACAAGACAAAAAAAACAATTAGGAACCAAAGTGATGAGGTCTGCTAATGGCCAGGAAAGCAAACTTCCATTATAAAATACTGAGTATGTATTGAGGAGAAAAGTAAAGGCTAAGAATTGCATTTGATTACAAATTCCATTCAACCACCACACCTTGGCAGCCAATTCAATCAAGATCCACTGGTCAGTTAGATCTTGATCCTAATTTCCTCTTGTTTAGAAGCCAGAGGCCAGAATAACTCAAAGGATCAACAGTTGAGGGCACTAACTCTTCTAAAAATACTATAAAGTCTACACAACCTGAGAGAATGTGTGAAAGCCAGTAAACCCACACAGAAACTTACTGAGTGCCTCTTAGGTACCAGGTACCAACAACTATGGGTAGATCACAGTCCCTCCCTGCCCTCAAGGAAATCACCATCCAAGGGGAAAGTATGAATCAGAAACATTCACAAAGAACTACCATAAGTCATCAATTCTAAGGCATACATTTTTTCACATTTTGTCATCTCTAAGGTTGGGATGCATCTTATAATCCATGATGTGTCTGTTTAACTGGTAGCATTTTTTGCTTTCTTTTTTTTTTTTTTTTTTTTTTTTTGAGACAGAGTCTCACTCTGTTGCCCAGGCTAGAGTGCCATGACGTCAGCCTAGCTCACAGCAACCTCAAACTCCTGGGCTCAAGCAATCCTTCTGCCTCAGCCTCCCGAGTAGCTGAGACTACAGGCATGCGCCATCATGCCTGGCTAATTTTTTCTATATATTTTTAGTTGGCCAATTAATTTCTTTCTATTTTCAGTAGAGATGAGGTCTCGCTCTTGCTCCGGCTGGTCTCAAACTCCTGACCTCAGGCAATCCACCTGCCTTGGCCTCCCAGAGTGCTAGAAGCATTTTGTGCTTTCTTACTGATAATGCAAAATAATGGTATTTTATAATCAGTGACCTCCCAGATTGGGTGAAATACAGAATAATATTGTGACAAAGGCTTTAAGACATACACTAAAACATTTATTACAGTTCTCAAAGGAGGACTGTTTTTAATGTCAGGATGAAGCATAAAGGAAGTTGAGAGAGCCTGAGTGCAGCCATTTTGGCCGATACCAGACCCTAACCACCCTGAACAAGGAAGTCACCAGCAAGTCGGCCACCCAGGACCACCCAAGGATGGACAAATTACTAAATTTACAAACAGTTTGCCAAACTGTTTGTGCTTACTTTTCTTTTCTTTTTTTTTTTTTCTTTTTGAGACACAGTCTTACTCTGTCACCTGGTGGCATCAGCCTAGCTCACAGCAACCTCAAACTCCTGGGCTCAAGCAATCCTTCCACCTCTGCCTACCAGAATGCTAGGATTACAGGTGTGAGCCACCATGCCCGGCCTGTGCTTACCTTTCTATGACAGCAGTTTATGACTAACGGTTATGGTCTGACCTCAGGACAATGCTGATCAAGTACGGGATTTTGGGACACATAAAAACGTTACGATTGCTCCATAAGGTGTCCCTCTCCTGCTCAGGAAAAGACCCCTACTCTGTCTGTGGAGTAGGATCTGTTGTCTGTCTCTCCATAAACTTTCCTGTAGCTAGTTGGCTCTATATTGAATTCTTTCCAGTGTGAAGCCAAGAACCCATTTGGCAAGTTCAGGGGACTTTCTTCCCTTCATTGGCACACCCCCTGCATCATTTTGATTTGAGGAAAAGATTAGAAAAAGCTTCTGGAAGAAAACAATATTTTTAAAAGGTAGGACTTTTGAGACACGTAAGAGGAGATTGGGTAGGTAGGCACAAAATTTCAGACAGAGAAAATAGAACAAGCAAAGACACAAAGGTGGGGACTAGCAAGTAATCTAAATAATCTAATTTGACTAAAATATTTGGCTAAGTGTAGGGAGAGAGAATGCTAGAAAAACAGGTTGGAGACATATTACAAAGATTCCTGAATGCCCCAGACTGAGGATATCATTGGTTCAGATGATTCTGGTAAGAAATTATCAAGACAGCACTGTCAAAGCAGCCTGTTGTAAAAGTTTAGCATGGATAAACTCGCCTGGTACTTGTTAGTAATGTAAAAATACACTCACAGTAACAGTACTTGGAGCCCTTATCCCAGCACTGTACTGAGCTCTTCAAATGTACTATTTTATTTCATCCTCACAATAATTCTGTGAAATAGAGATTATTACTCTAGTTTATAGATAACGACACCAGGGCTCCGATTTCAGTCAAATACCTCACCCAACATCACACAACGGGCAAGTGAAAGAGCCAGGATTTCAACTCTGGTCTGACTCTAGAGCCTGTGCTCTTAACCAATATGCTATGTTGCCTTCTACCACCTATCTGTTACCCTTAATACTTGAATAAAAATAACAGTAGCTAATATTTATTGAATACATTGATTACTGTGTGTGCCGGGTACAGTTTAAATCCTTTATTGTATTATTCAATCTCAAAACAACCCTATTTTGTGGATGAGAAAATTAAGGCACAAAGAAGTTAAATGATTTGCCTGAAATAAAACTGCTACTAAGTAGAGGTGGAGCCAGGATTCAAACCCAGGCAGCCTGACTCCAAAGACCATGATCTAACCATTATGCTCTGTGGTTTTCATTATCATTATTAGCATATGTCACAGTAAACAAAATAACTAGCAGTAGTTTTCATCCCTTATCAACAGCAATGAAAAAAAAAGATATTAACTACCTACTCAAGGAAAGCATCAGATGAAGAATCCAGAAGTTTTTTGTATAGGCTCTATTGACCTCAGAAGCTTCCTTTAATAAAAACTCTTCACAATTATTCAACAGTTAAGCACTGTTAAAAAGTGTAAACTTACATTACCTACTTTGATCCTTCAAACAACATAATGCAAGAGAAAGGACAGGCACCACTGTGCCATTTTTAACAATGAGGAAACTAAAGAAGAAACAGGCAAGTTTTTTGTCCCCATCACACAGCTGGCTGATGAAGAAACCGGAACAAGGGTGATTGTCACATTCTTTCTAGCTGGGCATCCTTCTGGACAAAAGCAAACTCAGGCCCTAAGTTCTTCAGCTTCCTTACCATTATGTGGTAACAGACCTGAGCCTTCCTTATTTCTGATGCTTTCCTTCTCTGAGCCCGGAGGCAATTTCCCTGGCACATTTCACATTCTGAGAAGTAGTGTGGTAGAGTGAAAAGTAGAAGGTTACTGGGGCCAGAAAGCTGACCTCCTATCTGACCTTTCATTCTCACCTACAAAACAAGCATAGAGAGGTGCCCTCTCACCTTACAGGGTACACAAGCCAGTCTTATACAAAGCTGTGGATTGCTATCATTGTGTATGAGATATGGGAGGGGGTCTGTACCTTTGATCTATAGTCATCCTTGGTTATGTGGCTTCCTTTCTGCCTTGTACACATATGAGCTCATCAAAGTGTTTCCTGTGTGGCCTCTTCTTCATAAAGGTCATTTGGGGTTGAATTATCAGAAAATCTGAGTGTCCTCTCAGATGTTAAAATTCATTTTATGTGAATTTCTTGAAATTTGCCTTCCTAAAATATAGAATATATGTCTGATTTGCCCCAATCTAAACTCTTACTGTACTTAGAATCAGTACAGTTCAGCAGGGCATGGTGGCTCATGGCTATAATCCTAGCATTTTTCGAGGCCAAGGTGGGAGGGTTACTTGAGGCCAGGAGTTCAAGGCAATGTATCAAGACCTCAGACCTTGTCTCTATAAAAAAGCAGAAAAATTAGCTGGGCATAGTGGCACATGCTTGTAGTTCCAGCTACGTGGGAGGATGAAATAGGAAGATCACTGGAGCCCAGGAGTTTGATGTTGCATTAAGTTATGATGACACCACTGTACTTTAGCCTGGGCAACAGAGTGAGACTATGTCTCAAAAAAAGGAATCTGTACAATTCAGTTTAATTCTGAATTAAATTATATAGTCTTTTATATTTTACATTGTTTTAGATACTATCTTGTCCCTTTAATTATAGTCATATGCAATTCAAGGGCAATAACCATGTTTTTGTTTGTTTGTTTGTTTTCTTAAGACAGAGTCTCACTCTGTTGCAGGGCTAGAGTGCCGTGGCATCAGCCTAGCTCACAGCAACCTCAGATTCCTGGGCTCAAGCAATCTTTCTGCCTCAGCCTCCCGAGTAGCTGGGACTACAGGCATGCACCACCATGCCCGGCTAATTTATATATAGATATAGATATATTTTTTTTAGTTGTCCAGCCAATTTCTTTCTATTTTTTTTAGTAGAGATGGGGTCTCTCTCTTGTTCAGGCTGGTCTCGACCTCTTGAGCTTAAATGATCCGCCTGCCTCGGCCTCCCAGAGTGCTAGGATTACAGGCGTGAGCCACCACACCTGGACAATGACCATGTTTTATACATTTGTGGGCACACAGTGCCCAGCACTGTCCTGGACACATAATAAATATAAATGATTAACTCACAAGATTTTATGTTGAATCCTCAGACTTTAATTACATTATGAGATCATAGATACTCAGAATTGGAAAGGACTCTAGACCTCATTTTGTAGCCCAACTCCCCCACCAGGGCAAGAATTCCCTACAAATGGCCATCTAGCCTCTGCTTGAACACTCCAGGGCTGCGAAGCTCACTCATCTGAAGGCAGTCCGTTCTACTATAGGATGATTTTCTCTCTCCATCTGCTCCCTTTTATGAAGAAGATAGATTGTCAAAAAATAAATTGTCAGATTCCATTGTAGAGAGATAGAAGGTGAGTCCTACAAATTGCCCTCTGCTTATCCTGCACCCACCCCACTATAAACTGAAGTCCCAAAGTGCCTCTCCAAGGCCTGCACAATCTGACCCAGCCCACTTACTTGCTTTGTAATCTTACACAAATTATGTCATCTCATTAAATCTTTTTTTAATATATATTATTAAATTTAATTTTATTTCTTTTTTTCTTAATTTTATTTCTTGCCTATAAGTGGAAGTGGATCATTAAATCTTAATTTTTTCATTTGTAAATGGGATAAAAATTCCATGTAATCCTAGCACTCTGGGAGGCCGAGGCGGACGGATTGCTCGAGCTCAGGAGTTTGAAACCAGCCTGAGCAAGAGCGAGACCCTGTCTCTACTATAAATAGAAAGAAATTAATTGGCCAACTAATATATATAGAAAAAATTAGCTGGGCATGGTGGCGCATGCCTGTAGTCCCAGCTACTCAGGAGGCTGAGGCAGAAGGATTGCTTGAGCCCAGGAGTTTTGAAGTTGCTGTGAGCTAGGCTGATGCCACGGAACTCACTCTAGCCTGGACAACAAAGCATGACTTTGTCTCAAAAATAAAAAATTCCAACCTCACAGGTGTTTTGGAGATTAAACAGATAATGTGTGCAAACACATTTGTCCTACAACAAATACTCAGTAAATACTAGCAGGTATGAATGGAGAGCTATAGCAGATACTAGCCTGATTGGAATAAGGTGTGCTAGCCTAATAAAGCATCATGGTTGAAATGAACCTGGAACAGTGCATTTCAGGGAGAAAATGAGGGAGTTCACAGAATAAGAGAGCATTTGGGAAAGATCTTTGGGTTGGAAAATTGAATTTTTGGCTGAGCTGAAAAGTATGAATTTAAATGTTTCCAGCCTGGGAGAAGAGGATGAGGAGGACAATCTAGCAAAATGCACAATTTGACATGGAAGGTAATTGGAAATCATTCAAGGTTTATAAGAAGTAAAGTAACAGGATGACAATAGCAAGTCTTGAAAAAGAGAGCTCCTGCTGCTAAACAAAGGTTAGACTAGAATCAAAAGAGCAGACCAGGAGACAATGGCTGATTCAGTAGTGGAGGACTAATCTTTGATATCTGGGATTTTTTCTAGTCCTACTATCTACTTTTTATGGTTTTTTGTTTTGTTTGTCTCATTCTGGGCTATCAGTTGGCTTATCTAGCAGCCACTGGGATTGCTGGTCTATGGAACCCCTACACCCTTTTAAGGTGTTTCAAACCTGTTATGGGCCAGAAACCAGATCACTAATCTTCATTCATCATTCATTCACTCACTTCTTTATTCATTCATAAATGCATCAATCCTACTATTTGATGCATCAATCTATCTGAATGCATCAAATAGTAACAATAACTGCTAACTTGACTAGGCTCTGGAAAAATTTAGAAATGAATAAGACATAGCCATTGCCTATAAAAGGGCTTATGGACTTCTGAGATAAACAAATTAAAAAATAACTCTTACACTCGACAGAGTCTAAGTACTACAAGAGAGGAATGAACAAAATTTTGTGCCAGGGGTTGAAAACAGCAAATTGGGCTGCATTTGGCTAGCAAATGTTTTGTTTGGCCCACATGGTGTTTTATTTTGTTTTGTCAGATTAGGTGCCAATATGTAAAAATTAGGACATTTCACATAAAAACCCAGATTCCTAGCTTCTGGTAAAAATAGGAAGATCTGAGCATACTAGGCCAAATGCCTGCATGGTGGTAATTGGCAGTAGCTGAGCAGCAGCTGCCCCTTTTAGGCAGAGCATGAGCTCTCCAATTTGCCACACCCTCTATCACTCTCTGACATTGAAGCCAAATATTCAGTTGCCAGTTATCACTAGCTTGTGCTATGGGTACTTTTATAATAGAGTTAAAAGTAAAATGAGGGGTTTTTTTTGTTCAAATTGCTCTTAAAAGTAAAAATGAAAGATATACTAGTAGGGCTATGTGTTTCAACAAAAGTGGGATATAAAAGAATATTCCAAGGCCGGGCGCTGTGGCTCACGCCTGTAATCCTAGCTCTTGGGAGGCCGAGGCGGGCGGATTGCTCAAGGTCAGGAGTTCGAAACCAGCCTGAGCAAGAGCGAGACCCCGTCTCTACTATAAATAGAAAGAAATTAATTGGCCAACTGATATATATATAAAAAAAATTAGCCGGGCATGGTGGCGCATGCCTGTAGTCCCAGCTACCCGGGAGGCTGAGGCAGAAGGATCACTCGAGCCCAGGAGTTTGAGGTTGCTGTGAGCTAGGCTGACGCCACGGCACTCACTCTAGCCTGGGCAACAAAGCGAGACTCTGTCTCAAAAAAAAAAAAAAAAAAAAAGAATATTCCAGCCAGGCGCAGTGGCGCATGCCAGTAATCCTAGCACTCTGGGAGACCTAGGTGGGCGGATTGCTCAAGGCAGGAGTTCGAACGCAGCCTGAGCAAGAGTGAGGCCCCGTCTATACTATAAATAGAAATAAATTAATTGGCCAACTAATATATAGAAAAAATTAGCCGGGCATGGTGGCGCATGCCCAGGAGTCTGAGGTTGTTGTGAGCTAGGCTGATGCCACGGCACTCATTCTAGCCTGGACAACAAAGCGAGACTCTGTCTCAAAAAAAATAAAAATAAAGAAAGAAAGAAAGAAGAATATTCCTAGGAAAAACAGACAATTCCTTGTTTTAAGATGCAAATACACATTTCCCATTTATGTTACCTGCCTGATTCCTGCAAACATTTGAGTTTCCCACCTCTGTAACACTTGGGAAAAACTAATGTTAGTGGCTGAAAGCACTGTCTTTGGAGTGAGGAACACCTGACCTTGAAAGCTGGCTCCACCATTCACTGGCTGTGTGACCTTGGCAAATTATCTACCCTCTCTGTACTTCAGTTTCTCATATGTAAAATAGAGGTAATCATAGTACCTACCTCAGAGGGTTGTTGTGATGAGACAGTGAAATAAAAAACATGAAGTTCTCAGCAAGTGTGTAGCACATAGCAAAGCATTAACTATCACTAGTGCAGAGCACAAAAGAGAAAGGAACCATCTCCAAAGGGAGCCTTAAATGATGTTTAGAATTTCAATTAGAAGAGATGAGGAAAGAAGGCATGCTTTTTGCAGACAAAGGCCTCAGAAAAGACAGAAAACAAATGGCAAGTATCCTGTCCTAGTGGTCAAAATTGAGGCTTCACAACGAAGCTGAAAAGACCATGTAGGAAGATTTTGAAAGTCAGGCTGAGAACTAGCCAATAAGTCAGTATCTCCCAAAATGAACCATTGTATGATTAACTTAGGTGATAAAAATGGAATAGGACATTAAATCACATTCAATCATATGGTGAGAAAATCATTCTCCTTTGATTCTTTTTCAAACATTTTATGGAATTTCTTTTTTTTTTTTTTTAAATAGAGTCTCTGTCACTCCAGCTGGAGTGCAATGGTGTTATCATAGCTCACTGCTACCACAAACTCCTGGACTCAAGCGATCCTCTTGCCTCAGCCTCCCTAGTAGCAGGGAGTACAGACGTGCACCACCATGCCCGGCTAATTTTTCTATTTTAGTAGAGACAGGGTCTCGCTCTTGCTCAGGCTGGTCTCAAACACCTGGCCTCAAGCAATCCTCCCGCCTCGGGCTTCCCAAAGTGCTAGGATTGGGAGCCACTGCGCCCACCCATTCTTTTTCAAACTTTTTAACTTAGAGAAAATCTTGACTTGATGCTCATTTTAAGCACCTCCCTGACCACCCTTGCCAATGTCCAGTTTTAGAGACAGTAGACCTCAGGTTTAAAGGCTCCGTCGCAAAAGATTCTAGCTACAACTTACTAACATTGTGTTTTTTTCCCTGCTTCAACCTCTACAATCTTCATGCACTTACACAGCCAACGATACTGATTTTCTCAAGTGGAGAAATGAAGTTTCCACGTAAAATGTAAAATCATATTTAAACGAAAATAAGTGAGACAATTTAGGAAAAAACGTCAAGTAAACAAGAGTATATGGGTAATATGTGGACGTGGCAAAAAAACTGCGCAGTGTTTCAGAAACACTGTTGTGGGTACAAGAGGAGGCCAGGACGGATTTGGAGTAAGGGAGCGACAAGACCGGATCGTGATTACGTATAGAACCACCTCAACAGGTCACCTCACGCGTGGCTCTTCCCTTCGTCCCCTCTCCACCCGCCACGGGCCGGGATGGCGACCCGCAGCCTCCCAGGCCCGGGGTTCGTGCCTCAGCACAGGCCTCAGGCCCGTTGCCCCTGGCAACCATGGTGGTTCGCGCGGAGATTCCCGCCATCCCCGCGGGGGCTCAGCCTCCCGCTCCTCCCGGACTGGCCCGCTCCTCACCACTGCTCCACTTTATCTCTCCAAGTCAACACGGCTCTCATCGCGGCGTCGCTCACGCCTCCGGCCCTTCCTCCTCACCTCAGCAACAGGCTCCACTCTGAGGGCCACTTTGGCTACCTGCGCTACCCCTGGCAACGCACATGCGCGGTGAGCAAAGCTCGAGCGCGCCTGTCTCTGAATGCGCATGTCTAAAAGAGAAGGCCAGAAAAGAAAGAGAAGCGCGACCGCAACTAGGGTGCGCGCGATTGGTCGGGGCGGGCGGTGCTCCTTCCCGGACAAGGGATTTGATTGGCGGAACGTGGAAATGGCGGCTGTGGCAGAGTGCGTGGCCGGAAAACAGCTGCGGGGTGTGGCGGGTTTTCATTGCCTTCAGAGTTTACCTTCAGCCTAGCGCCGTGAGCTGAGGATATTTTCACGTCTCACCCGGCTCCATACCCAGGGCGTCGCACCGTACGGCTCGTTGCTGCAGCCAGAGCCGCTTGATGGGCACGGCAGGGATGGAGAGTCCGAGCCTGGGGGACGGCGGAGCTGCCCCTGCGGTCACCTCTAGTGAGCTCCTAAGCCCCGACTGGCAGTGTGAGCTCCGGCAAGTTATTTTCCCCCTTGGGGCCTCAGTTTCACCACCTGTAAAGTGGGATCAGGGGAGCAGATGTTGTGTGGACCTTTCTAACCTTCGACAGAGGGTCGACAGAGACCTCGAGGTCCGCAGGTTTTGTTACTAGGAGCTGGGGCTGGAGCTAAGGTACTCTTCCTGTGGGTTGGGCCCTGGGAAGCTCCCCACTTCCCAACCCAAAATGATTAGGGGGCTGGGAGGAGCAGGGAGGTTTTGTGGTGGAAGGAGAGGTCTGCTCGGGTTGGAAGATCCTAGGAAGACCTTGGAGGAGATGGCATGTTAAAGGGCGCCCCAGAAATGAGAAGTAACAGGGGACACTACAGTCATTTATTGAGTACATGTATGTGTGTTATATGAGGCTAAGATGATTTACCTACTTCTTTTCAAAATTTAATCCTTAGAGCTACCTTTAAAAGAGGTGTTACCTTCTTTTTCCAGAAGAAACGAGACTGAGGAGTTAAGTAACCTGCTCTTGGACATACAGCTAGTAAATGGCAGAGCTGGGATTTCAGATCAGTCTGTTGACTTTAGAGTTTGTGCTGATTTCACCAAGTTTCAGTTTTCTTATCTCTAAAATTGGAAACTATATCATTTTATAACATCCATCCAACACCCCAAAATTGTTTAACCCCAAATTACTCAGAAGATCTTGATTCTAATTCTAGTCAGTCACTCGTTCTTGCTTAGTTTCCCTATTTAGAGAAAAGAAGTTGGATTAGATGCTCTCTCTAGACCCATCCACCTTTTAAAATTTGTAATGTAGTAATTAAGATGCACTTTACTGAAGTTTTTCAATAATAGTATGGGGGGGGGAGTTTTAGACCAAGATTTGGTAGACTTGGGTTCTCGTATCACTTCTGCAAGTAACTGAACCTGTCACTCAATTTTATCAATAAAATGAAAGTAAACCTTATCCTACCTACCTCACAAGGTTATCTTAAGGATCAAGATTTGAAAATTTTGTATCGGAAACTATTTACCTTTTGGAGGGTTACAACATCTGATGAAAGTGATAGACACTTTCCCCTAGAAAAATGCACGAATATGTAAAATTTTTATCTCACTTATTTGCAAAGAAGGGGAGGTGACTCACTGATTTATTTAAGCATTTCTTATTGATCCCAGGTTAAGAGCTCAGCTGTTGGTTCATATTCTCAGGTTTATGCTAAGTGTCACCAGAAATCTATATAACACCCCGGTTCAATGATTAACTAAAAAAGTTTCTAGCTTGAGCTTTTCATTGTACAAAGATTTCCAGTGCTTTCTAAGTCATATCGTAGAACAGGAAGCTGTTGGAAGAGATTCCCATTGCACAAGACTGGTCCATACTGACTTTAATCTCTCTCTTTCTAATCTGAATAATCCATGTAGTTCTTGCACTGTCATGGATTGAAATTGAATAAGCAGTGGAAAATGTATATTTTGGTTTTTTTTTAGAGTGAGTGCCATGGCGTCAGCCTAGCTCACAGCAACCTCAATCTCCTGGGCTCAAGCAATCCTGCTGCCTCAGCCTCCTGAGTAGCTGGGACTACAGGCATGCACCACCATGCCTGGCTAATTTTTTCTATATATATTAGTTTTTCAATTAATTTCCTTCTATTTATAGTAGAGACAGGGTCTTGCTCTTGCTCAGGTTGGTTTCGAACTCCTGAACTCAAACGATCTGCCTGCCTTGGCCTCCCAGAGAGCTAGAATTACAGGCGTGAGCCACTGCGCCTGGCCGAAAATGTATTTTAAATGAGTTAATAACCACTTAAATTTTGTTTTTCCAGTGAGGAAGATGTTGCTGTGGGATTGGAAAGACTAGGAGAAGATGAGAAACAAATGATGATAAAAAGGAGCAGTGAGTGTAATCCCCTGCTGCAAGAACCCATCGTTTCTGCTCAGTTTGGTGGTACTGCAGTGATAGAATGCAGTAAGTCTGTCCCATGTGGATGGGAAAGAGTTGTGAAGCAAAGATTATCTGGGAAAACGGCAGGAAGATTTGATGTATATTTTATCAGGTAAGCATGCAAGGTGGTAAAGATAGGATAGTTGAATAATTTTGTCTAGACAGGTAGTGGAAAAGCATAGCAAAAATTTTGGCTTATCTGTATTTTTACCATAAAACCATTATAGATTCTATTCCTTCAATGTCACTGGTTAATTATATCAAGTTATTTGGGGCCAGTTATACACATTTTGTCCCTACTACTGTGAATGGTTAATGGGAAGGTTGCACTTAAGTTAAATTTTTAAATTTATTTTATACTATCGTAGAGGAAACCATTTAAAAGCGCCATTTATCACTCTTTTTTATTTTTAAATGACCGATGCCCATGGCAACATTTGGAAATTATTAATTAGAAATCTGAAATGTGGTCCAGTTGTTTTTAAAAGTCACTTCTATTTACTAGCAATACATTTCCTTTAATCATTTTCTAGCCCACAAGGACAGAAGTTCAGATCCAAAACGTCACTTGCTAATTATCTTCACAAAAATGGAGACACTTCTCTTAAGCCAGAAGATTTTGATTTTACTGTACTTTCTAAAAGGGGCATCAATTCAAGTTATAAAGACTACAGCATGGCAGCTCTGACATCCCAACGGCAAAATGAAAGTAAAAATTCAAACCGGAACCTCAGGACACGAAGCAGGTTCAGAAAAGATGTGTTTCCTCTGCCGAATAGTAACTTGGAGTTGCAAGACAGCAGAGGACTATCTAACTTTAGTTCCACTCATTTGTGTTTGGAAGAAGGTGAGGGTATTAATGATGTTAACTTCAGAAAGCTTAGAAAGCCCAAAGGGAAGGTGACTATTTTGAAAGAAATCCCAATTAAGAAAACTAAAAAAGGGTTCAGAAAGAGTCTTTCAGGTTCCACTCAAAGTAATAGAAAAAGAGAACCTATGTATAAGAAAGCAGATGCTGAAAATGAGCCTGTTGCACAGGAAGGTCAGCTTGATAGAATGTTCTGCATTTCTGACAGCAGAGCAAGCAACAAGACCCTCAGTGTGACCAGTAAAGAGAAGAACCCTGTAAAAGAAAAATCAGGATCAAATTTTGGTTTTGAGCAAATAACTTCTGGCACCATAAACAAATTATGTTCGACCAAAGAAGCTGAACACGATAAGAAGTATGAGGATACCTTTTCAGAATCTGAAGAAATCAGAACAAAAGTAGAAGTTGGGGAAAGGAAGGGACATTTGCATATTGACATTTTAAATTGTGGCTCTGAAATGGACAACAACTGCTCGCCAACCAAGAAAGACTTTACTTCTGAGAAAATATTTCAAGGTATACCCTACCTAAAAGCACTGTTAAACATTATGTGATAAGGAGTTTGTACTCGCGCATCTCGTGTTTCATGCCTGTATGTGAGTAAAGATGTAGGAACAGAGCCAAGAAATAGGGCCAGTTACCAGCTGCCTTGTCTAGCTGATCTTGGGGCCCTTTCCTGTGGCAGGAAATCAGCTGGCTACTGTCACGATGCCCAGCAGAGCAGAGCTGAGCTGTGAATAGCTGCCATCAACTCCCTGGTACAGCAGCTGGGACTCTACTCAGCAGTGCTTTCCCTTCTTTCTATCCTCTTTCCAGCCAGTAAAAATTAAAAGGCTTCACTTGTGAAAACTTTGGGGAAGACTCTGTTTATACTTAAACCAGTTGAGAATAGTTGATGTCTTCTCTTAGCACCCCTCCTGTTACTTACTACTAATGTGTGACTTCCAATTTAATTTTGTATATATCATAGTCATTTCTATCTTCTGTTATAATGTAATGCTTCTCTAAAATGCTTTAGAGCTCTAAATAATTCAAAAGTATAATCACATAGTTCATCTATTATTTGTAAATGCTCTTAATACAGAATTCAGAGCTTCAGTTTTACCTTTATAATACCTCAATGAATAAGAGATAAAAAAGAGACCTTTTTAGCAGACCTGTATTAGTTATTCATTATGCCATTGTGGTATAATGAATAACTCCTTTTAAAGAAAAATAGTAATATTACTTAAAATCCTGTGGGAAAACAGCCTGCACATATTTGTGGAGCAAAGGATAGGCTCAATTCGTGCTCTCAATCCTCATGATTTTATGTCTTTTCTGTGGCTGGAATTTCTCTGCCTTTAACAGAAAATAGCCATATATACCTAGGAACAGCATAAGAATTCTTCAAGTCTGTCATTTAAAGACTTTAAGCTTTTTTTTTTTCCTAACATGGCAAACGGTATCTGAAGTGACTTTAAGCTTCTTAAAGAAAACTTTGAGGTTTATGTAGATTTATTGCTAGCATAATGGACAAATTAAATATGAAAAACATTCTTTTGTGACTAAGATGGAAATATCCTATTCATCCTATACTTAAAGAAATCTAGTTCTCCACATAAGATGAAGTATTCTTAGGTTATTAGGTGTCCAATGGAATAGTAAAAACCTCCCTTTGCAGCTGGGCACTGATTATAAGCTCACACTTATAATCCTAGCACTTTAGGAGGCCAAGGTGAGAGGATCTCTTGAGGCCAGTAATTCAAGACCAGCCTGGGCAACATAGCAAGGCCCCATCTCTATCAAAAAAATTTAGCTTGGCATGGTGGCACATGCCTGTAGTCCCAGCTACTCAGGAAGCTGAGGCAGGAGGATCACTTGCTCCCAGGCGTTCAAGGCTTCAGTGAGCTATGATCATGCCACTGCACTCCGGTTTGGGTGACAGAGCAAGATCCTGTTTCTTAAGGGAAAAAAAACTCCCATTGGCTTAGCTAGAAGTTGCCAAATAAACTAATAATAAAGGAGGCTAGTCAGTGTTGTTTATAAGAATTTACAGAAAAAGTTATCAAATAACTAGTAAAAGCAGGTTCCTTTGTTCTCTTTTTTATTCTCTCCTAGGCTTTACCTATTCAAACTAGATAGCAAAAATCATTAGACTAATGTAATGTTTTTGGAGACCTGGATAGTTGTCCCAGTCTTAGTTAATCCCAGTATCATTTTTGGATGGTTGCTTAATTTTGAAGCTTTAGTTTCTTCCTCTGGAAAAGGGAGGTAATAGCCCTTACTAGTCCTGTTTTTTGCATCAAGAATATTGTAAGGTAAAATGAGAAGTGAAAAAGATAGCTTCCTGCTATACAGATGCAAAGTAGTATTAACTGATATTCAAATTTAGAGACTGTGGCTAAAGGGAGTGTTAAATGTGATGATTTTAGAAATTTGAGAAGTCTGATAACACTGATAACTCTGTCCCAGTGGACAGAGCTTCCCAAGTAGGTGGTCTTAGGTGTTCCAGGGTTCAAATCTTATGTTTTTCTGCAAGTTCTGTTTTATCTATATCCCTTTTTTGGGAAGCATAAAAGTGTACACTGCAGAAATTTTGGAAAAATATAGAAAATGAAAGAAAAATTACCACTCAGCAGCAGCTGTTATATCCTTTTAGCTTATTTCATTGTTAATCTCTATTATATTTTTATTTGTATATATTTCCTCTTGTTTATAAAATTGGGATTATATGTAGAATCTTGCTTTTCTCATTTAGAAGTTAATGTCATGAGAAAATATTCTTGATACAGTCTAAAAATATTTTAATGACTACATTGTACAAATGTGTCACAATTTAAAATCCATACTGTTTTTAATTTTTCAATACTATGAACTCTGAACATAAATCACAAAGAACTAGTGTAACACAGTGGTTAAAGACATATACCCAGGAGCCAGACTGCTTGAATTTGAAATTTAGCTCTGACACCTACTAACTGTGTGACCTTGGACAAGTTACTTAGCTTCTCTGTGCCTCAGTTTCCTTATCTGTAAAATGAAGATAAAACAGTACCAAGCTCATAGGTCATTAGTAGAATTAATTGGTTAATTTTTGTAAAGAACTTAGAGTAGTGCCTTGGCATGCTTTATAATAGTAGAGGTATTATTGTTATTTGCATCCCTGAATATTTTTTTTAAGCTAAACCATAGATTCTATAAACAGTGTTTACTTTTCCTTTTCAGAAGACACCATCCCACGAACACAAATAGAAAAAAGGAAAACAAGCCTATATTTTTCCAGCAAATATAACAAAGAAGGTATCTCTTTCCCAATCAGAACAACAGATTTTATGTCCATTTTGGGTATTGAGCTCTGATGCAGTATGTTTATTTAGCTCTTAGCCCCCCACGACGCAAAGCCTTTAAGAAATGGACACCTCCTCGGTCACCTTATAATCTCATTCAAGAAACACTTTTTCATGATCCATGGAAGCTCCTCATTGCAACTATATTTCTCAATCGGACCTCAGGTTTGTGGATTATTTTCCTCTTTCTCTTAGTAGAGACAGTGTGGTAAGGAGAAGGCATTGAATTGATTAGGAGGCCCAGGTCCTCCTCAATTTCAATATGATATTCAAATTTAGAGGCTACACCTAAAGAGAGTATTAAATGTGATTTTAGAAATTTGACAAGTCTGATAATACTGGTTCCCAGTAGCATGACCTTGGGTAAGGACTTCTCTTTTCTGCCCTCAAACTCTTCACCTATTAGAAAGACTAGATTATATCCAACAGCCTTTTTAGAAAGTTAGACTAGATTAAGAGACAGATTTTCATTTATTTTCTACTTCCAAATAAGTTTTGGTCATCAGTGAAAATCAGTTAACATTTCTCCTGTCATGTGTATATAAAAGCATCTTTTTCACTGAATGTACCTTGTGTTCTATATGCTTCTACTCTAGTTATCTGGTGACCTGATTATTTAAAAACTAATATCAGACCAGGCATAGCGACTCACACCTGTAACCCCAGCACTTCGGGAGCCTGAGGTGCAGGAGTTAGAGGTTGTAGTGAGCTATGATTGCACCACTGCACTCCAGCCTAGGCAACAGAGTGAGACCCTGTCTCTCTTTTTTTTTTTTTTTTTTTTTTTTGAGACAGAATCTCACTTTTTTGCCCAGGCTAGAGTGAGTGCCGTGGCATCAGCCTAGCTGACAGCAACCTCAAACTCCTGGGCTCAAGCAATCCTACTGCCTCAGCCTCCCGAGACATGTGCCACCATGTCCAGCTAATTTTTTGTATATATATTTTTAGTTGGTCAATTAATTTCTATTTTTAGTAGAGACGGGATCTCACTCAGGCTGGTTTCGAACTCCTGACCTTGAGCAATCCACCCTCCTCAGCCTCCCAGAGTGCTAGGATTACAGGCATAAGCCACCATGCCCGGCCAAGACCATGTCTCTTAAAAAACAAAACAAAACTAATATCATGCAAGGCCAGGTTTCAGCATAATCTGGACTATTAGTCAAATAGATTAACAGTGTTGATATTTGACTCTGAAAGTGATTGCTGGTTCAGGTAATGGCTTCTCATCAGTGCTTAAAAAAATAAACCCTCTGGATGAGATTTCTAGATTTCTTCCTGAACCTGAAATCAGCCCATCTGAAGACTTGTGATCATACAGTTACTTTTATTTCCCAGGCAAAATGGCAATACCTGTACTTTGGAAGTTTCTGGAGAAGTATCCTTCAGCTGAGGTAGCAAGGACTGCAGACTGGAGAGACGTGTCAGAACTTCTTAAACCTCTTGGTCTCTATGATCTTCGAGCAAAAACCATTATCAAGTTCTCAGGTACTTTCCCATATACCCAAAGGAAAAAACATAAATTGCACTTATTTAAGAGAGCCATGCCTTAAACTGTAATGTCCTCGGGTGCTGTATTAATGGAGGTTATTCAGCTCAAGCTGAATATAAAAACAGTCTTCTTACCCCAAACTGCAGTTGCCCACTGACACAGGCAATAAATCTTTGCCCCACACTGAGTCAGGCCATGTGAGCATAACTAGCAGAAGAAGTCAGTGATGCAGAAAGCCCAGTCCTTAACCTCAAGGACATTACCTCTGTCTAGATAGCACAGCACAAAACAGTGGTTAGGAAGTGGCAGATGATAAGGATGTTACAGGAATTCAAAAAGAAGTGCAGTCACAGCTGGAGTTGTTAGGGCCTTTCCTGTCCCTTTCTGCAGTCCTCTCGATCCTGCCCCATCACCACACATGTAGGGAAGGTGTCTTTCTAGAGGCTGACCTGATAGGTGGGATGTTGTATTCTTCAGATGAGTATCTGACAAAGCAGTGGAAGTATCCGATTGAGCTTCACGGGATTGGTAAATATGGCAATGACTCTTACCGGATTTTTTGCATCAATGAATGGAAGCAGGTGAGGCCCTCTCCCCACATAACATGTTCCGCACATTTGGTCTCTGAGGCAAACTAGGTTCATCATTACAGCTAAAACTATTTATTGAACACCAGTGCTGCCACAGTCCCAACCAGTTTTGTTCCCAGCTTGAAGGGCAGCGGTGACATAGGGTTTTTGGCAGCAGGGAGAGAGGATCCATAGACACTCGCAGGTCCACAAAGACCTGTTGGCATGGCCTCTGACCTCCAGTGATCCATCACTTCTGACCCTGTTCCTGTCATTCTCCATTCATCTACTGTCTCTAAGCCTGACATGGTTTTCCTCCTGTCAAAAGTCCACCACTAAAGGCAAGCAGGCAGGTTTGGGCTTGGAGTGTATGTTTGTTGTGTTTCTCCTAGTGGTCTCAGACTGCTTTAACTGGGTCCTACTTGAGCTGCCTATTCTCTTGAACATGCTCAGCCCACAGGCATCCTGGCAGCTGGTGGGTGCCCAGCCTGGTACACTGCCATCTCAGCTTGTGACTCACCCTATAGCATTCAGCCAATAGGTCTGGCCAAGTGTGAGATGAAGGACACGGTGCTGTCCCTGCTCCATCAGAGCAATCCACTGTGACCTGAGCAATCCATTTAACCTCTCAGAGTCTGTAACCTCTTTCTGGAAAATGAGGTATTAATACTTGACTCTGTTCACCACACCATGCTCCAGGTTGTGGTGAAAATCAGTACTAAATTGGAAAATATTTTGAACAGTATTGGTTTCATATAAGGTATAATTTAAAATATTTTTAAATCCCTTTAGGTTAAAGGTTATAATTTTTCGATATATTATCATAATGTACTATTTGTCAGCAAACAGTACATTTTTTAAAAAGCCAATTTTGAAAAATGTTATTTCTTACTAACTTATATAAAGCATCCATATCCTAATGTGTTGTATTTCTTCCAGGTGCACCCTGAAGACCACAAGTTAAATAAATATCATGACTGGCTTTGGGAAAATCATGAAAAATTAAGTCTGTCTTAAAACTCTTTGAAGTTTTCAAACTTGTCTTATATGCATTGCTTTGCACTTTAGTTCTTAAGAGCTCCCATTAAGCACAACCAGCCATCTTTCCAGCCATATAGATTTTAATTAGCCTGACTAGATGCCCAGTTGTGTATCTTGTTGATGTGTGTGCCACTGGTGGATCTTTGTTACTGAATGTGCTAGAACATATTTTGAGATTTTTTTAAAAAAATAAATTGTTATTTGACAACAATCCTAAGAATGTATGACTTTTCCAATAATGAAGTATGATGAGAAAGTGAAAAACACTTTTCTAAACTATTGGTAATACAAAGCAAATTTCTATCAACTCCACTAGAGGAAAGATGAGACTTTCTGTTCTCTGTTCATAGAAGATGATATTATACTATAGTTATATGAAGAAGCAATTAAAAACTTTGCAGCCAAACATGTCATAAAAGGTTTTACTGAGTGTATTAGTCAGTTAAATGACAAAAATATTTTTATTTAAAAAAAGCTAACCCCCCCCAAAGACAAATAAGATTACTTTGTCATCGTACGCAGTTGATGACTACATATCGGTTCTTAGGAATTGTGGATCTGATCCCAGCATCTGTTTGATAACTTAATGTGAGTATCTGCTTACCTCTCGGTTCAGCTCACTGGCTTCTGGCTCATGCCTTTTACCCTGATTCCTTTGTGAAAACTCATCTCAGCTTCCAGTTGGAGGGTGGGACCTTTTAAGTTTTATGCTATTTTTATTATGGGTACTTTAATGTTATAGTTCAAATACTAAAACATTTACCTTAGAAAGAACTTATCGGCAGGGCGCAATGGCTCCCTCCTGTAATCCTAGCACTCTGGGAGGCCGAGGCAGGAGGATCGCTCAAGGTCAGGAGTTTGAGACCAGCCTGAGCAAGAGCAAGACCCCATCTCTACTAAAAATAGAAAGAAATTAATTAGCCAACTAAAAATACATAGAAAAAACTAGCTGGGTATGGTGGCGCATGCCTGTAGTCCCAGTTACTTGGGAGGCTGAGGCAGTAGGATTGCTTGAGCCCAGGAGTTTCAGGTTGCTGTGAATTAGGCTGATGCCACAGCACTCACTCTAGCCTGAGCAACAGAGTGAGACTCTGTCTCAAAAAAAGAAGAACTTACCAAACAAAAAATGTTAAATTATTAAGTCTTAATTACGAATCACCATTTTAAGGTATAACTTGAAAACTAAATTGATTGAACAAATGAAAATAAATCGATTGTTTGGGCAACTGCCTTTGTTATAGGCTGGTGTGTAGCCAGAATCAGGCTACGGTGTGACGCGGGGTTAGTTGGTTGTTTCCACTTTAGTCAGCAAGTGTCCGTTTTTAGAAAAGGCTGGATTTTGACCAGAGAACAGTTATACTGGCCACACCTTCCCCTCCCTAAGGCAAACATCTGCTGCATCCCATCACAGTTTCATTTAACAGATATTGAAGTGGCCTTCACAAAGTGCAAAGCCCTGAGCTGGGGAGGGACACAAAGATGAGAGGCTTGGTAGAGACCCTCACAGGGAGAGAGAGGCACACACTATAGGCCAACTCAGACAAAAAGCGTAGGGTAAAACACTCAAACATGGCAGTGAAAGGGAAGAGAGGCCTGTGAAACCCTGGGCCACAGCGGGAGTTGGAGGGTAGGGCAAGCCCGGCATCAGGTATGGCTTCACGACGGGGCTGGTTGTCACCAGTTGTCAAATCCCCTCCCCTCACGTCTCCATCCATCAAGAGTGTGGGCCTTTGTGGATGCAGGAAGTGAGCTCTGTGGTAGGGGAGCTCAGGCCACAGCTCCTTCCTAGTTCTCGACCTGGCTCTTCCCCTTTCTTGCAGGCGAGGTTGCCTGACTACTACCTGTTTCCTTTTTTGTTGTTGTTGAAACAGAGTCTTGCTCTATTGCCCAGGCTAAGGTGCAATGGCATGACCAGAGCTCACTGCAGCCTCAAACTCACAAGCTCAACTGATCCTCTTGCCTCAGCCTCCCTAGTAACTGAAACCACAGGTGCATGCCACGATGCCCAGCTAATTTATTTTTATTGTTTGTAGAGACAAGGTCTTGCCATGTTGCCCAGGCTGATCTCAAACTCCTGGCCTCAAGCGATCCTCCCCCCTTGGCCTCCCAAAGTGCTAGGATTACAGGCATTAGCCACTGCACCTGGCCTCATCTGTTTAAAATGGGATCATGGTACTACTCTCACATGCTTATTGTGATTATGAAGTTCAGACATACAAGTGTTTAAATGATGCCTGGCTTGTAAGAGTGCTACGTTAATGTGACATCTACATGACTGCCTATGTTGAGAGGGTCACAAAGGCAATGCATCTCAGTTAAGACAGTGCCTAGCACAGAGTAATCACTCAAGTGGGTTTTTTTAACTTTTTAAATTGAGATAAAACTCACCATTTAACCATTTTAAAGTGTACAATTCAGTAGTTTCTAGTACTTTTACAGTGCTGTGCAACCATCATCACTATCTAATTCCAGAACATGTCCATCACCCCAAAAAGAAACCCTGTGCCTGTTAGCAGTCATTCCAATTCTTCCCTTTCTCCATCCCCTGGCAACCACTGATCTACTTTCTATATAGATTTGTCTATTCTGGATATTTCATGTGAATGGAATCGTATAGTATGTGGCCTTTTGTGTCTGGCTTCTTTCATTTAGCATACTGTTTTGAAGGTTCATCCATGTTGTAGCATGTGTCAGTACTTCATAATGGATATACCACATTTTATCAGTTGATGCCTAGTTCAAGGACTCAGGTTCTGTAAGTCTAAGCCCGTGGGCTCCTGTCTAAGGGGACAAATATATCAAATACCCTGCCTCTGTTTGGTTCCGACTCACTTGGGTTCTTAAAACCCCGTGGATGAGGCAAGGTCTATTCTTTGGATGAAAAAACTGAGGCCTTAAGATGAGACAAAGATCCTACAGTTCACGGGAAAACCGAAGATGTATTACACCAGATTCCTGGGCCACCGGGCCAAAGGAAGAAACCCTGTCTTTCACCAAGCCCAGAACTGGGCACGGCTTAGATTTGCTCACGGCCCCTCCCAGTTTGGGGCCAAAGAAGGTGGGATCAGCAGGCGCCCGGCCGCGGGCGACTGTAGTCATGGCAACAGGACGCTTCTGCGCTCTGCAAGTTTGGCGCGAGCAGCAAGACTTGGAGTTCCTGCTTTTCTGGTGTCTGGCGCCCGCAGCAAGCAAGCGCACGCAGACGCGGACACGCTCGCACGCGGCGTGCGGCACCTCTCCCAGCAGCGCGACCATGGGCGATTCCTGTGAAGCGTTCAAGAAGCTGTTCCTGCTGCTCGGTAAGCCTCGGAAGCATCCGTCTGCAGGAAGCCCTCAGTGCCGGGACGCGCAAGGTGGGGTGAGGGCAGGACCCGGCGGGAGAGCTCATTGTGCCGTCCCCGCTCCGGGTGAGAGGTTGCCAGGGAGTCGGGGCATTACATTTCTGAGATTTCCACCCGGCCTAGTTATGGAAGCGAGCCGAGTCGCCTTGGCTTGGAACCAGAAGCCTGACCCATATGCCTGGGGCCCTCCAGCCCGCTCTGTTTCTCTGAGGGACATTAATGTCTTCAGCACTGGAGAAGAGGCATGGGGAAGTCTTTGGTGGTCAAAAGTTTGCCAAGAAAATGCCGGGGAACAAGTTCTTGGCAAAGCTCTGCAACTTCAAAGGTGAAGGACAGAGATAATGGATAATTACAGAATAAGAAGGGCTGAGTGCTGGGTGCAGGGGTGATGCCCAGCAGTAAGAGGCGCTTTGAGGGTATGGGACAGAGAGGAACAGTGTTTCCTGGAAATAATTCTGGAAAAGATCTTTATGGTGGGGCTCAAAGGTTAAAGAGTTCTCTAAGCCAAAAGGAAAAGGAAAAGCATTTCAGGTGAGGAAACAACATGTACAGAGGCACAAAGGCTTGGTGTCTTCAGGAAACTGCTGATAGTTCAAGTGTCACTGGAAGTGCGGTGAGAGAGGTCAGAAGGGACGGGATGCTGAGAGATCTTGTAAGCCAGGAGATGGAGAAACCACTGGCAGGGACAGGATTGGGAGCAGTCAGCAAAGACGGAAACTGAAGTGGCAGACTCAGAATGTTGCGTGTGAGAAGAGACCTGGGGCTGTCAAGCCGGAAGACTGAAGGTCTTCTCCGTGCCTCTGCTCCAGTGCCAAACACATGAATATCCAGCGGAGAAATAGGGCAAGCCAGAGCACCTGGCTACCTTCCCCAGGCACACGAGTCGAGCCTGTGGTCAAATGCCCAGGCCAAAGATGCTGGGAGGTGAGGGAGAGGGGCCAGGCTAGTGGGCACGACAAGGACTTGAGGGCTGATTAGTCAACGAACGTGGAAAGAGCAATCAAAGATGATGCTCAGGTTGGTAGCCAGGGGACCTGGTAGATGGAGAGCCATTTCACAGAGATAGAGAAATGCCTGAAGGACCCAAGTAGGTGGTGGCAGGGGCATGAAGACAAATCCAGTCTTAGTTGGTTGAGTTCAAGATCCTTGTAAGCCATTCAAGTGGAGATGTTTTAGGAGCAACTGGATATATAAAATTGGAGCTGATTCCGAGTCATAAGTGTTAGTACGGGTGTCAGTGTCCTCAGGATTAGAGGGTCATAGAAACATGAGAGTGGAGCAGATTATTTGAAAAAAGAAGAGAGCCTGGGTGTTAGCCCAGAAAGCACCAACATTTAAGGGGTGGGCAGTAAAAGAAAGGCCCAAGAACAGCAGCCAGAGAGGTGGGACTTAGGGAGAGACTTGAATCAGGAGCCAAGAGAGGAGAGAATATCAAGAAAGAATGGAATTATCTCCAGACACTGGCAGGCTATCCCAGAAAAAAGGGAACAAGTGTGTTTTTTGGGCATCAGTGGAGAGGACTGGGGCCAAAAGGTAGAAATTCCAGGGAAGCAAATTCTGGGTCAATATAAGAAAGTATTTTCTTTCTTTCTTTTTTTTTTTTTTTTTGAGACAGAGTCTGGCTTTGTTGCCCAGGCTAGAGTGAGTGCCGTGGCGTCAGCCTAGCTCACAGCAACCTCAAACTCCTGGGCTCAAGCAATCCTCCTGCCTCAGCCTCCCAAGTAGCTGGGACTGCAGGCATGCACTACCATGCCCAGCTAATTTTTTCTATATATATTAGTTAGCCAATTAATTTCTTTCTATTTATAGTAGAGATGGGGGTCTCGCTCTTGCTCAGGCTGGTCTTGAACTCCTGAGCTCAAACGATCCGCCCGCCTCGGCCTCCCAGAGAGCTAGGATTACAGGCGCGAGCCACTGCACCCGGCCAGGAAGTATTTTCTAGCAGTCGGAGTTAGGTGTCCACAATGTTAAATAGAGGGCTCCAATTTTACCCTTGGTTTATAATGTCAACGGGAAAAAAGCCAAACTCCATAAAACCATTTTAGAGAGACTTATTCTGAGCCACATTTGAGGATCCACACCCAAGAAGCCTTGAGCAAGTGGACTCGCCATGGTTGAGTTACAGTTTGGTTTTATATATTTCAGGGAGACAAGGGTTACAGGTAAAGTCATAAATCAATACATGGAAGGTGTACATTGGTTTGGCCTGAAAAAGTAGGCCATCTTGGAGAGGGGAGCAGGGGTGGGAGTGTGGGGGCCTTACAGGTTATGGGTGGGTTTAAAGATTCTTTGACTTGTAATTGGTTAAAGATATGAAGCTTTGTCTAAAGGCTTGGAACATAAGGAGCTGTTTATCCCAGACAAGCCATTGCACATAGATTTGTTGTGTAAATTGAGGGCCTGCAGGCTTGTCTTGCATAGCCTTAGGCCTGCCAATGGGTTACAAAGGATGTCCCTCTTGAGAGCTTCCCTCACCAACTCCACAGGAACATGTTCACACAATCTCTACCCTCAACTACACAGGGACAGACAGCCTCTTTTATTCTAAGAGCCATGGCACTTTCTGTCAGTGGGCACAGGACCCCCAAGAGCACTAGACTGGCACTCCACGAGGGGGCACGGTGGGCGCCCCTGGAGATGGGTGGTTGGGGCTGTAGGTTGGGGACTATGTGTTAAGAAGGACTCGCTGGGGGAAGCCCGGGGGACACCATGCTCGTCGGAGGGCACAGCAGATGTGAAAACCTGAGAGCCAGGGCGGAGCCGGAGCGCCTGACACGCAGAAGGGAGGCCAGCGCAGCCTGGCCAAGTGGGCGAGGGCGGGATGGGTGGAAATGAGGGGTGAGAAGGGAGCAGGCCTCCGGGTCTAGGAGGGGTAGTTATTCTAAGAGTGCCAAGAAGCCATGGAAGGACTTCAAATGGGGGAGTGACGGGATCTGATTTTACATTTTTAAAAGCCTCTTCTGGCTGGGGCAGAAGGGGGATTGGGGGTTTAGCCAGGACACAGTGGCAAGACCAGTGACGGGCAGATTTTGAATGTGTTCCCGGGGTCTGCAGGATAAAGTTGAAATCCCTTAGCTTGGCATTTAAGATGACTCCAACCTCATCTCCCACTAACAACCTTGTTGACATACAATACGCTTCCAATGCCCACCCCAAATCCCTCCCCAACTATCCCCCTTGAGTAGCCAACCATTCTTGAAGGTCTACCTTGGTGACACCTCTTCCCTGTTGATCCCCAAAGCCCAGCAAGTTTCTCCCCCCACTGAGAGCACCTCGCTACCCTCTGGCTGCCCTGCCTTGATCCTGGTGCACCATGGTCGGGCGCCCAGCGCCGTTTACATCTGCACCAGCACAGCACCAGGCCCTGGGGGATTCTCAGTGAATGCTGGTTTGATGAACGACTAAATTCTCAGGCATCCCCTGATGAGTATGGACTTTCTTGTGGCCCAGGAAATGACACATAAGTTTAGACGTGCTCACTTCTGTCCCTACTGATGTACATTTTTGTTATTTGCTGACTATGAAAGGAACACATGGGCATTGTAAAGAGACTTCACAAATGTACTGAATGTTCACTCTATGCCAGGCTGGGCACCAGGGACACGGGAACTAAGACACAGTCCCTGCTACCAGGAAACTCACGGCCTGTTGGGAAAGAAAGACGCAGAAAGCGTCTTCATTTCAGAAAAATATGGCAAATGCTGCTATGGGGCTAAGTAGGGGGCTCTGGAGCCCCAGAAGGGGGCATGAGACGGGGGTTGGGAGGGCTCCAGTGAGGCCTGAGCTGAGTCTCCAAGGACGAGCTGGGGATAATCAGGCGCAGCAGGAGAGAGAAGGGCGTGTCAGAGGGAGGAAGCACCCGGCGAGGGAGGTGGGGCAGGCCGGAACTGCGGGCAGCTCAGTCTGGCACATATACAGAGTGAGGCAGAAGGAGCAAGAGAAGGAGTCAGAGAATTTAGAGAAGCTGGCTGGAGCAGGAGGATGGGGGGCAGGTCAAGGCTGCTGGGAGCCATGGATGGGATTTAAGCGGAGGAGTTTAGGTTTTAGAAGGAAAATGATAATGACAATATTTCCAATAATGATGTTATAGCTCTTCTGATTTTTAGAACACTTTCATATCTGTTGTCTCATTTGATCTTCATAGCAACTTGGGAGGTAGATAGATGGAAGAGTTTATACCATTTTAGAAATAAAAGACTTGAGACTCAGCAGGATTGGGTGACAGCCTATAGTAATATCAAGTTAACAGCTAAGAGCTGAGCTCTGGGGCCAGGCAACTCTGCTACTAATCAACTGTGTGACCGTGGGCCTCTTTGGACCTCAGTGTCCTTATCTGTAAAATCGGCATAATCATAGCACCAACCTCAGAGGCCTGTCCATTTGTCATTCGTTCAGTCATGAAATATTTACTGAGTTCCCATGACGTGCAGGCACTAGGGAGATGTCAGAGCTCCAGCAGGGACCAAGAGAGACAAGGTCTCATGGAGCTCACAGTCTATCAGAACAGGTAAACATCAACCAAGTACTTGCACAAGGGGATCTCAAACACAAACATCTGCCTGACCCAGGAGCTTCATAAATGAACTGAGCTGCATGGGAGACAATAGAGAATGGTGGAGCCTGTGGAAAGCTGGAGAGACCATGCCCCTCCTGTCACTCAAGTTGAAACAGTTTAAGTAGTATATCAAACAAAACAGGACCTCAAGCCTCATTCAGTATGAGGAGCACCAGTTGTCAGCCCTTGATTTGCCTAGCTGTGATAAGGGGGACGAGGGAAACAGGCTGTGCGTGGAGAGGTAAGATGAGGGTATACTCGAGACTGGGGCCTGGGGGATGAGGAGGAGTGAGGAGAGTTTGGGTGGGGGAGGGAAGCTTCCTAGAGGAGGGAGCAGCATGTGCCAGACCCTTACGCAGGTTAGGGCTTGGATCACACAGGAAACAGACAGAAGCTCAAGGCATCTGGGACACAGTAGAGAAAGAGAGGCAAGTGTTAAGGCTGGACAGATGGGCAGAGGAAGGGCACAGGACTCTATTTTGAGGACTATGGAAAGACATGGAAGGACTTCAAAATGGCCAAAGGGTGAGTATATGAAAATTATGGCGCATTTATTAGGTAGAGAGTTACTCTAATGAATTGGCTGATTCCAAACATCTCCACCACTCTCTAAAGTAGGCACCATCATTATCTATCCCCATTTTACAGATGAAGAACTTGAGACACAGAGAAGTCAAGTGGCTGGCCCAAGATCACACAGCCAGCGGATGGCAGAACCAGGGCTCAAACCCGAGCATTCTGGCGCCAGGGCCTCTGCTCTTGACATGCTGTGCTACCTCAGAAGATCAGACAAGATCAGATTGGTGTTTTATTATTTTTATTTCTTTTTTTTACGAGACAGAGTGTCACTCTGTTGCCTGGGCTAGAGTGCCGTGGCGTCAGCCTAGCTCACAGCAACCTCAACTCCTGGGCTCAGGCGATCCTCCTGCCTCAGCCTCCCGAGTAGCTGGGACTACAGGCATGCGCCACCATGTTCGGCTAACTTTTTATATATTTTTAGTTGGCCAATTAATTTCTTTCTATTTTTAGTAGAGACGGGGTCTCGCTCTTGCTCAGTCTGGTCTTGAACTCCTGAGCTCAAATGATCCGCCCACCTCAGCCTCCCAGAGTGCTAGGATTACAGGCGTGAGCCACCGTGCCCAGCCCAGATTGACGTTTTAAAAATTTCATTCTGATTGCCAGTAGGAGTGTTGGGGACTGGGGGTGGGGAAGGTTAAGTAAGAGAAAGCATGTGAAGCCATTAGCTTAGTGCCTGCCATCGGGAGTGCCCAGCGGCGTTAGATGAAATCATCCTCATCATTCCAGCAAGTTGATGAGAGAGCCAGGCCTGGGACCCACGGCCCTGATGCCCGGCCTGGTGCTGAAACATTTTTCCTTCCTGTCTCCTTTTCATCCTCTTCTGGAAAGAAACTCACTTTTAACCCTCCTCCCCAAAGGGCTCTGCCAGTCTGAGACTTCAGTCAATGACAAAAACGCCAGCAATGTCCCGGTCCCTGTCCCTGTCTTCAATCCTGAAGCGGTCATCGCCCACTGCTTCAAGCAGTTCAAGCAGGGCTTCCACCTGCCTAAGAGCCGCCGGCGGATCATCATCGCGCCTCCCATGGAGGGTGAGACGCCCAGCAGTCCCACACCCCACCCCCAGCCTTCCCCACAGCCTGTCCCCAGCTTCAAAGCCCTGGAAGCTGGGGATATCCAAGAACAGCCGGAGGACAGTAAGACCTGGCTGAGGAAGAGGGCAAAGCTACGGAAGGACCTGGACTCCTTTGGCGACGTAAAGAGGTGGCTAGAGAACAAGCCCAGCTTCACGCCTTTAGAGGCCAAGGTCTTCGACATGATCCAGAAGGAGCAGAATGTCCAATCGGTGGCCCCCATGCCTGCTCCCAGGACCGCCAAGGTGAGTAGCCCCATTTGCCAGGTGAAGACACTGAGGGTTTTCGGGACATGTTAGCATTTGGTTCCCTTAGGTCAAGCAAGATGGGGATGGCTCGCCCCATTCCACAGAGGAGGAAATGGAAGTCCCAAAAGGGGGCGTAATATCTACAGCTGTGTAACAAATACCCACCAATGACTTAAAGTGACAAATATCTATTATCGCACACAGTTTCTGGGGGTAGCTTAGCCGGGTGGCTCTGGCTCAGTCTTCCATGAGGCTGCAGACGAGATGTTGGCCCGGACGCAGCCATCTGAAGGCTTGACGGGGGCCAAAGGGTTCGCGTCCAAGCTGGCTCCCCCAAGACTGCTGGCAGGAGGCCTCCCTTCCTCCCACGTGGGCCTCTCCCAGCGCTGCCCGAGTGTCCTCAAGCAGAGCCCTGGCACCCTCCAGAGTGAATGGTCCAGAAAGAGAGCAAGGAGGCTGCAGTGTTCCCATGGCCCGGTCTCCGAAGGTGAAGCCTGGTTTCGGGAGTTTCACACTATCACTCGCACCATATTCTTTGTCAGACGTGAGTCACTGAGCACTGCCCACACTCAAGGGGAAGGATGGAAGGCTCCAGCTTAGAAAGGAGAGTTGAAGGACTTGTGACATACCTTACAACCACCCCAAAAGCCATAAGTCCTGGCATTCCATCTTATAGGGTGTTTTAAAAATACTCATTGTTCATTCATTCAGCATTGACACTTGTTTGCTGAGGGCTATTTGTGCCAAGCAGGTGCTCTCAGGGTTACTGTGAGGATCACCATTGAGAGAGTGGGGAAAAAAGGGGGATCTTCCTTTTACAAAGGTGGAAATGGAAGCTCAGTGAGGCCAAAAATTTGTCCAAACCTAGACCAAGCGCAAATGATAGCATCATTACCAACGCGTCTCTCTGTGATGTTTCCTTGCAATACAAACACTTGAAACTTTTCCCAATTCAGGTAAAGTTGGGATAAGATGTCAGATAACTTGGGTTTAAACACAGCTCTGCTACTTCCTAGCAGTACAATCTGGGCCTCAGTTTCCTCATCTACAAAATGGGGATAAGCATTGTGCCTACCTCTTGGAGTTGCTGTGATGTCTATAAATGGATTGATTTACATAAGGTGCCTAAGACTGTGCCAGGTACATAGTGAGCACTCAATAAATGTGTGCCATTTTTATTGCTACTGTAGTCTCTCAGGTGTCATTTGGGTTTGTTGGCCCGGAAACTTCAGGATGGATCCTTGCTGTCATCATACCCAAAACCCAAATTTCATGGGTCTGACAACACATTCTTTTCCACCGGCAGCACAGTGTATAGGAACAAGCACTGGACTTGGGTTAGAAACCCAGCTCTACTGCTGTCCCTGCTATGTGGCCTTAGGCAAAGTCACTTTACTTCTGCCTCATTCCTTTCCTGTAAGTGGAGAAAGTGACACCTATACCTATTCACAGCAAACAATCACTACCTACCTGTCTAGGTAGGGCTTTGTTCAGTACAAGGCTGGGAGCTGGAGGTACATCGCTAAGTAAGACACGGCCTTGCTCTCAAGGTGTCCCAGTCTGTTTCCTCTTGCTACAACAGAATACCTGTGACTGGGTGATTTATAAAGGACAGAGGTTTATTTCCAGCCTCACAGTTCTGGAGTCTGGAAAGGCCAAGATTGAGCGGCTGCATCAACTTGGCTTCTGGTGAGGGGCTTGTGCTACATCGTAACATGGTGGGAGGCATTGCAGGGTGGGAGGGCCACGAGAGCGAGAGAGAGCCCCCCAAACAGGCTTTTATAACAGACTTGTTTTGGCTGTCATGGTAACTGGTTAATCCATTAACCCAGTAACACATTAATCCATGAATGGATCAATGACCTCTTAAAGACCCCACTTTTTTTTTTTTTTTTTTTTTTTGAGACAGAGTCTTGCTTTGTTGCCCAGGCTAGACTGAGTGCTGTGGCGTCAGCCTAGCTCACAGCAACCTCAAACTCCTGGGCTCAAGCAATCCTTCTGCCTCAGCCTCCCGAGTAGCTGGGACTACAGGCATGCGCCACCATGCCCGGCTAATTTTTTCTATATATATTAGTTGGCCAATTAATTTCTTTCTATTTATAGTAGAGACGGGGTCTCGCTCTTGCTCAGGCTGGTTTCGAACTCCTGACCTTGAGCAATCCGCCTGCCTCGGCCTCCCAGAGTGCTAGGAATACAGGCGTGAGCCACCGCGCTTGACCCCCACATGTTAATACTGTTACACTGGGGATTCAATTTCACCTGGAGTTTCAGAGGGGACAGACATTCAAGCCGTGGCACAAGGTGTTCCCGTATTAGTGCGGGAGGCAGACACATCAGATTAACGGCTCTACCTTTTGCCACAGGCCATTAATGGCAGCTGGTCCAAACCGCCCCAGGAGGGCAGGGGAACAGTAAGCCAGGGAATGGGAAGGCCCTTTGGAAACTGTCGAGTGCTGCACCAAGGTAAGGGAGCATTAGCATCAGGAAATACTCCTTTTAGTCTGGAATTGGAGGAGGGGCCTAGGGTAGGTAGGGACAGAGAGAAAGGCATTCCATGCAGGAGGCCCGGCAGAACAAAGGCTGGAGGGGTATGTATTTCAGTGCACTGGGGAACCAGAGGGGCACACATACTGGCTTTTCTGACAGGGGCCATGGAGATAAGGAGATTTTAGTTTTCCTGTTGTCCAAGTCTTCCATTTCAGATGACAAAACCTCAGGGCCCAGAAAAGCAAAGTCTCCCAGGCAGTCTGCGGCCAAACGCAGCTGTCCTGAATCCAGTGCCCGTGGCCCCCACATCTTGCTGTCTGTGGGGAGCTGCTCAGCCTCTCTCCCGTCATTCTCTAACTTTGGGGACTGCGTGCCATTGGCCTGTGTCCCTTGAACACCTCCTCTGCCTCACTCTCTCACCTCTTCCAGAAGAAAGCCCCCCAACTCTTCCGCCGAAAGATGCCCCAGCTCCAGCTGCCCAAGCCCTCCGCCCTGTTGGCCCTGTTCTCCTACCTGCATGGCCGCAAGATCAAGGTCCTGGAGATCTTCAACAAGGTGGACCGCGGCGAGAACCAGAGAATCACCAGAGAGGAGTTCATTGCGGCCGTAAAGGCAGTAAGTGCCCCTGCTTCCTCCTGCTGGGCCCCCTTCCTGGGCTCTGGATCCATGGAAAAGTAGACACAGGGAGCACAAGTGCCAGTATTGTTACAAGTAGAGCCAGGTTGGACAATGTGGATTAACTGGAGCCACACCAGACCCTTAAAAGCACTTGTACCAGTCTGACCTTGAAAGACCCCACACACGGGAGTGGGAGGTTTGCAGAGCCAGCCCACAACCAGCCAGCTGCCTGGCAAGTCCCTGTCTTACTCGCCAGACCCCTGTCTTACCCACTGAGCCCAGAGAGACTGGGCCTTCAGTCCTGCCTCTAGAACCTTCTAGAGCTTCTCCAACTGTCACTAGCATATAAATCACCTGGGGGAGCCTTACAGCTTTTTTAGACATCACATAGAGGTCTTGTTGAAACACAGCTTCTGGCCCAGTACATCTGTGCAGGCCCAAGACCCTGCACTTCTAACAAGCTCCTGCTAATGCCTACGGTCCTAGTTTATAGGCCACACTTTTACTTGCACTGGCTATTTAATAATATAAAGTAATTTTAAATAAAAAAAATAAAAAATCTGGTTCCTCAATCACACCAGCTATATTCTGAGTGCTCAGTAGTTACATGAGGCAAGTGGTTCCTCTATTGGATTACACAGATGTAGAATATTTGCATCAACATGGAAAGTTCTACTGGTCTGGCAGGGTCTGCAACATATGGCCGACAAGTCAAATCCACCCTGTCTCCTGTTTTTTAAAATAGTTTTGCTGGAGCACAGCCACAGTTCATCTATGTATTAATTATCTGTGACTGTTTTCATACTATACTGGCAGAGTTGAGTAGTTATGACAGAGACCATATGGCTCACAAAATCTAAAATATTTACTATCTGTCCTTTTATAGAAAAGTTTGCATGGGCACAGTGGCTCACAAACATAATCTCAGCAAATCAGGAGGCTGAGGCAGGAGGATTGCTTAGGCCAGGAGTTTGAGAACAGCCTGGAGAACATAGCAAGACCCCATCTCTAAAAAACTGAAAAATATTAGCTGAGGATGGTAGTGCACACCTGTAGTCCCAGCTACTTGGGAGGCTGAGGCAAGAGGATTGCTTGAACCCAGCCTAGAAGCTGGAGGCTACAGTGAGCCATGATCACACCACTGCACTCTACTAGGCCAACAGATCAAGATCCCCCATCTCTAAAAAAAAAAAAAAATTTGGCTGACCCCTAGTCTAGGTGAATTAAGCATATATATATATATATATATATATTTTATTTCAGCATATTATGGGGATACAGATTTTAAGGTTTCAATAAATGCCCTTTTCCCCCCTCCCCCCACGAGTCTGAGTTTCCAGCATGACCATCCCCCAGATGGTGCACATCTCACTCATTATGTATGTATATACCTGCCCCCCTCCCCCCACGAGTCTGAGTCTCCAGCATGACCATCCCCCAGATGGTGCACATCTCACTCATTATGTATGTATATACCCGCCCCCCTCCCCCCTCCCTATATATATTTTTTGAATACAAGATTCCTTAAAAAAAACTTTAGGAAGTTGACTGCTACGTCTTTTGTGGTTTTAAATTATCCGTTTTCACACATAGGTTTTATTTTATTTATTTATTTATTTATTTTTGAGACCAAGTCTCGCTTTGTTGCCCAGGTTGGAGTGAGTGCCGTGGCGTCAGCCTAGCTCACAGCAACTTCAAACTGCTGGACTCAAGCAATCCTGCTGCCTCAGCTTCCCCAGTAGCTGGGACTACAGGCATGCGCCACCATGCCCAGCTAATTTTTTCTATATATATTAGTTGGCTAACCAATTTCTTTCTATTTATAGTAGAGACGGGGTCTCGCTCTTGCTCAGGCTGGTTTCGAACTCCTGAGCTCGAGCAATCCGCCCGCCACAGCCTCCCAGAGTGCTAGGATTAGAGGTGTGAGCCACTGTGCCCGGCCCACACATAGTTTTATGACATGTAGTTATCCGAACAACATTACAAAGTATTTTAAACAACAAAAAACTAAAGAGTCTTTAATCACCATAGCCAAAAAGGTAAAATATTAAATCTTTTAGCACCAGGATATTTCTGATCTTATTTAAGGAAAGTTTATTCTTCTAAAGAAACTGAGGAACAAAATTATATTTCCCTTAAAACTTTTCTTCTTGAATATTCAGTATTGATGGCAAGCATTAAACACCTCCAGGGTTGCTCGTCGTCCTTGTAAGAGTAGAATATGTAGTATTCCTGATCCTATTTTGCTTCAGTTAAGGGAGGTTAGCGAGACCCTTGTGGACAAGGCTGATAGCCATGTGAGGCCACTCTCCGTGCCCAGTGCAGTAGACGCTGTCATTGAGATTGGTGCTACGTAGAGTGAGAACAAGAGTAACTGACTCTATAAAGACAGTGACATCTGGACTGGGCTTTTTTTTTTTTTCTTAAGACAAAGTCTCACTCTGTTGCCTGAGCTAGAGTGCTGTGGCGTCAGCCTAGCTCACAGCAACCTCCAACTCCTGGGCTTAAGCAATCCTCTTGCCTCAGCCTCCCGAGTAACTGGGACTACAGGCATGCGCCACCATGCCCGGTTAACTTTTTCTATATATTTTTACTTGGGTAATTAATTTCTTTCTATTTTTTTAGTAGAGACGGGGTCTCGCTCTTGCTCAGTCTGGTTTTGAACTCCTGACCTTGAGCAATCCTCCCTCCTTGGCCTCCCAGAGTGCTAGGATTACAGGCGTGAGCCACCGTGCCCGGCCTGGACTGGGTTTTGAAGGAGGGATAGGAGTTTTTCAGGCAGAGAGGGAGGACTGAGCAAAGGCAGAGGGTGAGAAAGTGCAGAGTGTGTTCAGGGATGGGAAAGGGCTCTTCGTCCTGCAGAGGGATGTTGGATGTGAGTGGGAAGTGGTTGCAGATGAAACTAGAAGCCAGGCTGTGGGGTGGGCCAGGCAGGTAAGGTTTGGCCGTCAAGGCAGGACATTTTGATGGGAGCCTGCCGTCTTGGGGGCTTCTCTTCTCTCCTCAGGTCGGAGTCCCTCTGAAGAACCAAGAGGTGGAGGATATAGTGATCTATCTCAGCTCTCTTGGGAAGCACAACACCATCACCATGGATACGTTGGCCAACACCTACAAGCAGTGGTCTGTGGCCCAGCAGAGGAGCACCCCGCCCACTGCACGGGAGTGTGCGTACCCCTCCCCATCCCCATCCTGGGAGCGACCATGGTGTGGGCAGCTGTGGCCCCTCTTGCCACGCTCACTTCCTGAGTGTGTTGTCTAACCGTGGCCCACAGTGGTGTGGCCAAGCCTCTGGAATGTCTAGGCCCGGAGGTCCACTAAGGAGCAGATATTCTCTTGAGTGCCCGGCTACCACTGTGTCCATTTGATGATGAATGAGCTCCAGCCGTACCCTTAGAGGAGGATACGCAAGGGGTAGGCTTAGCCTACCAGAGCCCACCTAATAAGCTGAGAACTGACCCAAACAGCAAGCCTTTCCAGAGACATTTATTTGTGTATGGGTCCAAGACCTCCTTCCTATTAATCCACGCCTTATTGATAAAATGTTAACTAAAATTTCTTGTTCAGAAATCAGAATTAGCAAATGTTTAGAGTTTACTGGAAAGTCTACTCTGATATTCTACTGTCAGGGGTATTATAGCACAGCTGCTATGAACATTGTATAGGTTGTGCACAGCTCAGATTCCATTTGCCACACCTGTGCTTGTGGGGCCACATCTGTCCAAACAAGGCATAGAGGCAAATTAGAAATGGACTCGCTAAAGCTCTGAATTTACTCTGTAACACAAGGACGCATACGTGTTTCTTTATATTTTAGTGCCATTGTTGTAAAAAAAAAAAAAACCAAAAGAACAATTACAACTACTCGCCCATTCCAGCACCCTCCCCACAGCTTTGTTTTTCTAAATGAAACAAATCTTGCTCTGCTCATATCCACCAGGTTGGCAGGAATTTAATGTCAGACAGGTTTGGCAGAGAGTGCTCCTTGCCCTCCCTGATGTCACGTAAGAGCCCTAGAGGAGGTAGTGAGGGGTTTCCTTACATGGTTGAAGACCTGGGGCAAGCTCTCTGGAGTTCAGGGTCACGCTGAACACGGTGCTCAGCATCCTCACTGGCATGGTTCATCTGGAGGCAGCAGGCAGCTCAGAGCATCCATTCCTCAGTCCCCTGGGAGATTTCTAACACCCAGTCTCAACCAGCTGCCCTGCAGAGGCACCATCCCCTCCCAGGCAAGGAGCCCAGGGAACCTGAGCGCGCCCAGTCTCCCCTGCCGGTATCACCACCCCCGCGGTCATCACCTGGCATCTGCGCAGGGTGCTGTGTGTCCGGAGCATCCTCAGGGTTGCCTCAAGTGGGTGCTCTTTCCCTCCGACGCTCTTTGTGCCTTTTCTTTATAAATTACCAAAGCTCACCCTTATCAGTGTAGCTGGCTGCATGTCATTTGAGTGACCAAAATGTGCTGTGATGCATATTTGCGGCAAAGGTATTTGGGGCCTGTTAGTTCCCAGGAAATAAACTCGAAGCCGGGCAGAAAGTGTTTGCTTTAACAGTGCTATTTCAGGCTCTTCATTGAGTCCTTTTTCCCTGGAGAGTGGCAGTGGCTGAGACAGGTGGACTTGGGTGTCTCTCACCTTGTCTAAAGGGGCAAGAGTTTGTGCACCTTGGCAGGGAAGTCCTCTGTGGGTCAGCAGGTCTTCTTGCAGAATTATCTCAGTTTATCCTTAATGTCCCCTGGAAGTCAGGGTTACTATTCGTGCTTTACAAGGAAGCAGCTGAAGGTCAGAGAGGCTGAGCCACTTATCCACAGTCTAAATAGAAGGTGGTGAGGCCAGGATTATTTCAGCTCCAGGCAACGAAGGCCTGAACCAGGGCAGGGGCAATGGGAATCTTGCAGTCATTCAGATATTTGTTGAGCGCCTGCTATGTGCCGCGCACACTTCTAGGCACTGGGAACACGGCGGTGAGCAAGCCAAAGCACCTGCCTTCAATGAACTTACACATAAAGGGTTAAACGAGATGATGTCCAATAGTGACTCATGCATTGAAGACAACAGGACAGAGCAATGGGTGGCGGCAGGGAAGGCCTCCCTGAGCAGCCGACACTAGAGCTGACACCTGTGATTGACAGGGACAGTTGCAGGGCATTCTAGACAGGGGGACCGCCAGGGCAAAGTTCCTGAGGCAGGAAAGCTTGCAAAGGACAGAAAGAAGTCAGGGTGGCTGGGTGGAGTGGGTGAGGGTGAACAGTAGATGCGCCAGGTGGGAAGGCAGCCTTGTAACCTGGGGATAGGACTCTGGATTTTAGTCTAAGTGCTATGGGAACCCAGAGGAATGAGGTGATCTGGTTTATATACTTTATATGTACACATATATATTGAACATGTGTAGAGACCAGGTCTCGCTGTGGTACCGTGAGTACTCCAGGCTGGAGTGCAGTACCTGCTCACAGGCACGGTCACAGCCCATGGTAGCCTCAGCCCCCTGGGCTCAAGCGATCCTCCTGCCTCTGCCCTCCAAGTGTCTGGGACTACAGGAACTCACAAGCATGCCCGGCTCTATGGTTTTTAAGGGCCTATTTTGCCACTTGGTGGAAACAGGGTGATAGAGGATGAGCATGGGGCAGCAGCTGGGGTGGTGTGCAGGTGAGGGGGGCCATCGTGGACACGGAGAGCAGGGACACAGTCGGGGTGGCCTCAGGTGGGCACGCCCGGCCGTGTGGGGAGGGAGCAGAGGGATGTCCTGGCGCCTGCGGCGATGTGGATGACTGCTTGGCGGATGCCATGGCTGGTTACCGTCACAGTCCCTCCTTCCTCTGTCTCTTCCCTCTGACTCCAGACTTGGCCAGGCACAGAGCTTCCCCAAAGAGCCTGCCCAAGAACCAGGCTGTGGACCCAGCCCCACAGCCCCCCGAGATGGACCTGCTGAGAGTGCCCGTGGTCGACTTGCGGATGGAGGCGCGGCCCATGACCCTGGAGGAGATGGAGGACGTGGGCAAACGGTACCGCGAGCGGAAGCGGCAGCAAAAGGTACCCCGCCGGCCCAGGGTGGGCACAGGGCTTGGGGACCAGACCAGCTGGGGTTCAAATCCAGTGCAGCGGCACCACCTGCTGGCTGAGGGAACCTATTGTGAGGGGTCCTCACTCTGAGCACCCGCCTTCCCTCATCTGTGCAAGAATAATAACTGCCCATGAGGTTTTCGTAAAGATGAAATAAGATCACATTTCTGCTGGGCACAGTGTCTGGAGCCTATAATCCCAGTGGCTTCACAGGCCGAGGCAGGAGGATCTCTTGAGGCCAGGAGTTCAAGGCTGCCATGAGCTATGATGACACCACTGCTCTCCAGTCTGATAGTGTGAGACCCAGTCTCTTAAAAAGAGAAAGAGAGAGAGAGAGAGATCCTGTTGCTGAAAGTATCGAGTTCCCTCTTCTCATTCTTTAATTACTTTTCTTCCTGAGACCAGGGCTACATCTTCCTCACAGCTAGACTCCAAGTGCCTGGCACAGGGCCTGGCCTGCATGGACCCTCCAGGAATCCATGGCAAGCAAAGGAAGGAAGGACTGATTGAGTGACTTAGTTTGTCCAGTGAATATCTATGGAGAGCCTACGAGGTGCCAGGCCCTCTTCTGGATGCTGGAGTGAACAATACAGCCCCTGCCCCAGGAAGCTGACAGCCTAGTCAGGGAGGCAGATAGCATTAATATAATACTATATATAATATATAATAATTAAGTACACGTTTGCAAATATAATATATGTATAATAAAATGGCAGGAATTGGTAAGTGCTATATCAACTAAGATGTGATTCAATTGCATAACAAGAAAACCCAAATGATAGAGTAGGGACCGGCAAAGTTCCTCTGTGAAGGACTGGATAGTAAACATTTGGGCTTTGTGGGCCATATGGTCTGGGTCGCAACTACTCAGCCCTGCTGTTGCCGCACGAAAGCAGCCACAGACAGCACCTAAACAAATGAGTGTGGCTGTGTGCCAACAAAAATTTATTTATAAAAACAGGTGGTGGGCCAGATTTGGCCTATGGATTGTACTTTGTTGATTCTGTTGTTAGAAGCTTTAAAAAGCAGTTTTCTTTCTCTTGGTTAAAAAAGAAAAAAGCAGCAACAGCAGAAGGTGGCAGCTAATGAAAGTGGTTACATGTTCCCCAGGCCCTTCTACCTTAGCACATGGCTCCCACTTCAAGGTCACAGACGGCTGCTCCTAAATTAAATCCCCGTGCAGCCAAACGCTTGGGTGTCATTTTCCAATAGGATGCCTCTAGGGCATGTGTACTGTGTCTTGCTGCATATATTAGACAATTGTGTATGCACATCTGTGTACAGGGCTGTGCACATAGAACCACACGCACTGACCATTCAAGTTCTCATAGGGCATGACCTTGACCATGTGTGATCTTCCTCCTGAGTCATTGACCTGAACTGCAGCCCCACTGTGCATAGTTTGTCGTTGCCATTCCCCAGAGCGTCTCCGGGAGAGGTCGATGAGACTCAGGGCAAGGGCAGGCGAGCCTCCCCCGTTCTCTTGCAGAGCTCCATCCCCTCCATCCAGTACATGGAGCAGTGCCGCCTGGTGCGCTGCGGGACCAAGCACTTTGACGAGCACTGCCTGCCGTCCACCATCCACGGGGAGATGAACGAGCTCATTGGCATGTCCCGCAGGGACAACTTTCTGGTCTACCTGCAATGCTGGAAGCTCTGTGAGTTCTATGGCCTCCCACTGACGGAGGACATCCTCATGAAAGGTAAGGGCCCTGGTGGTCGGCCCTCGGGAAGATGCCAAGAGGCCCCAGGCTAGGGAGAGAATGATGTCCCCCTGAGGCACCCAGTCAAGCTGCTGTGGCCTGTGGTGGGAACACTGGGAATAAGGACGGGGAGGAGAGGAGGAAGAGCCCAGCCTGTTTCTGGATGGGATTTCTAGAACACAGGCCTGAAGGTCTGGGTTCCCCAGCTGAGATCTGGGGGTCTGGGTTCCGGAGCCCTGAGCTTGGTGAGTTGGAAGCTCGTCTAGCAGGAAGCTCTAAGGGCGGGAGTTCTGGGTGAGTGGTGCCTGCAGCTGAGCATAAAGGAACAGTCCCAGTACTGAAGAGGGATGTCTGACAGAAATGGTAACTGCTATCAAGACTGCCATCACTTCTCTGGGCCAGGCCTGTTTCTTGGTTCTTGTGCAACAAGCAGTGAGGTAGGAGTGCTCCCCGAGACAGCATCTGCCGAGGCCCTGCGCTCTCTGCTCGAACAACGGGACTCGGCGCTGAGGTGTCCATGCTGCTTCTGCCTTCTCTTGGGGGAAGACTAATGTGTTCGTAATATTTATCAGGCTGATCTGAGCTCTCTGCATCCCTGGGTAGTGAGTGCTTCTGATAGGTGGAGATGAGGGAGGCCTGCCCCTGGTGGCAACTTAGTAATGCCAGCATCCCAAGCTTGTGAATTGGTGAATTTATACATTTATTGGGCAGGACACTCTCCGTACTTTAAAAACTTGAAGGAGCAAGCTGCACTTGGGGGCAGAGGTTTTTCTAGTAGGAACCTTGCAGGATGAAACTCTGGCCCTACTGGTAAATGTAGCTTTCTGAGAAAGGGACACACAGACAGGGTGTGACTTACCTGAGAACCAGAGTTAACAGTCACAATAGATTATTTCCATCCTTTTCCCAAGAGGGAGGGAAACAATTGTATTAGTTTGCCAGGGCTGACATAACAAAATACGACCAGTCTATGGTTTACAACAAAAATTTGTTTTCTCACAGTTCTGGAAGCTAAAAGTCCAAGGTCAAGGTGCCAGCAGGGTTGGTTCCTTTGGAGGCCTCCCTCCTTGGCTTGCGGATGGCAGCCTTCGTGCTGCCTCTTCCCCTGGTCTGTTCTCTGTGCATGTGCGGCTTTGTGTCTGTCTGGTGTGTGCACATTCGTCTCACAAGGACACCAGTCAAACTGGACTAGGGCCCACCTATGCAGCCTCGTTTTAGCTTGATCATCTCTCTAAAGGCCTTATCTCAGGAGTGTATATTCAGGGCAACTTGAATCTATGCTCCTGGGTTGCAAATATAATTTAAAAAACAAAACAAAAAAACCCCAACAACAGCAACAACAAATAAAGGCCTTATCTCCAAATACAGTCACATTCTAAGGTACTGGGGTTAGGACTTCAACACATGAATCGTGGGGGACACAATTCAGTATATAACAGGAAAATGTGGCCAAAGAACTTCAGGAACACAGGCAAAGCAACTTCAGCCGTCAGTTTCCCACCCACGCTGTGTGCCCCCTGCCTGGGCAGCCAGTTGCTGCTGTCTAGGCAGGGAGGGCAGAGACAGAAGGGGATCCTGCCGCTCTGGACACCCACTTTTCTCCAAAACATCCTTCCACCCTACTCCCTCAGGGAGCCTCACCTTCCCTGCTTGTCTACATCCCTGGTTTATCCAGCAGTGGAGCTGCAGCTAGTGTCTTTGAAAATGCAAGCAGATGTCCCACGCACCCTGGACAGCACCCCCTGGGTCAGGACTTCCCCAAATGTGCCTCCTCTGTCTGTCCTCACCAGAACATCAAGCCGCTGTTAATTCTCTCAGCTGCTGTCTTTTGCTCGCTCCTGCGTTCCCACACGGGTAAGCTTCAGCAGTCTGCAGGATCTCCCACTCCCAGGCGCACGGGCGCAGCCCCTGAGGGGCACTTCTTGCTCCGGAATTGACCACTGTCTTGGCCACTGTCTTTGGGTGTCTTCTGACAGAGGCCTGATCCACTGTGGGCAGAGGCTCAAACATCAGGACTTCCAGCTCTGTGTTCTACACTAGAGCTTGGTGGGCTCAGACTCCAGGCCTCAAGCTTAGGGGCCAGAATTCTAAAACATTGAGTTATCCCCCTTCCCCCAGCAAACATAGCTTTATTGGCTTTCTGCCTTGATTTTATAGATAATACTTGCTTATTTGAATTTTTTGGAAAACATAAAAATAAAAATTCCTTCAGCCTGAGTTGGCCACTATTAAAATTTCAGTGACCATCCATTTACAAATCTTTTTCTTTTCCATTTGCATAAAATTATTTCTATAAATCATTTAAAAATCGTACTTTAAAAAGTCACAGATACCTTTTGAAAATGTGGATGTTGCATATCTCCCCTTCCCTCTCCTAACTTCTTACCTGCACAGACCCCCAGCCCCAAGTAAGCAACCATTAACAACCTGGAGTGTAACTTCCATCACTTTTTCCAGAACACGAGATTTTTTGTGTGTTACCATCTTGCGATGTGCACTGCTCCACAGCTGCAGGAAGGTAGAGACCCTGGCTCAGTATTTTTTATGTTCTGCACTTCTTAGAAAACTCTCCCAAGGATATCTATGAAACTAATTCAAGACAAGGAGAAAACTACCATCAAACAGGTCTAAGTTAACCTAGTGAAGTGTTAGTGGAATCCTCTCGCCTGCTCCTGGGACTCCTAACCAGGCCGGTCCTCGCTGTACCTTGGGGCCCTCGTTGACCTGGTTACAAACAGTCCCCTCATGTGTATCCCATTGGCAGCACCTTCCCAAGGCCCAAGGCCACTTTCCGGATACAGCACTAGAGCTGCAGGCCGTATCACCATGGGGGGACGCTGGTGGGCATGGTTCAAGGGACCTCTCTGCTTGATTTTTGCAACTTCCAGTGAATCTACAGTTATTTGAAAATAACAAGTTAAGTCTGGGCGCGGTGGCTCACACCTGTAATCCTAGCACTCTGGGAGGCAGAGGCAGGAGGATCACTTGAGCTCAGGAGTTCAAGGCCAACCTGAACAAGAGCGAGACCCCATCTCTACAAAAAATAGAAAAATTAGCTGAGTGTGGTGGAGGATCGCTTGAGCCTAGGAGTTTGAGGTTGCAGTGAGCTATGATGATACCACTACACTTTAGCCGGGGTGACAGAGCGAGACTCTGTCTTAAAAATAAAACAAAAAAAGAAAAGAAAAGAACAAGTTAGAAAATATGAGAAAAAGTCTTTTTATTTATTTATTTATTTGGTTTTTTTTTTGCGACAGAGTCTCACTTTGTTGTCCAGGCTAGAGTAAGTGCCGTGGCATCAGCCTAGCTCACAGCAACCTCAAACTCCTGGGCTCAGGCAATTCTCCTGCCTCAGCCTCCCGAGTAGCTGGGACTACAGGCATGCGCCACCATGCCCGGCTAATTTTTCTAAATATATTAGTTGGCCAATTAATTTCTTTCTATTTATAGTAGAGACGGGGTCTCGCTCTTGCTCAGGCTGGTTTTGAACTCCTGACCTCAAGCAATCTGCCTGCCTCGGCCTCCCAGAGGGCTAGGATTACAGGCGTGAGCCACCGCGCCCAGCCAAAAAAGCCTTTTTAAACAAAAATGCAATTTAAGAAAAAGCAGCCCCCATCTGACCCAGAGCTCAGGGGGGAGCGGGGCTGTCTGAGCTAATGGGCCACGCGCGTTCCTTCCCGCTGCCCACAGCACTGCTCTACCCGGGAGACAAGATCATCCTCCTGCAGGACCAGGTGCGCCCGATCCGGCAGCCCGGAGGCTACTACTCTGACTGGAAGATCTTCAGGGCGAACCTGGCTCTGCTCAGGTCCCAGGGCCTCAGACAGTCTGCCGACAAGAAGACTGACAAGCTGAGTGTCAGACCCCTTCTCTCCGCCCTTTGCCGATGTCCCATTGCTGTCCCTTTGGCACGGGGCTGGGGTGCTGAAATCCCTGGCGTGTCGTGTGTGCCAGTGTCGGTGTCCCAACTGGTCACCACATACCGACCTAGTCCTACGTGTCACACGACCATGTGTCTTAGGATCACGGCCTCCTGCCCTCAGCTCCCACGCGGCTGTCCTCCCCACCACAGGCCTGCACAGACGAGAGGTTTCTGGAAAAGATTACGAGGAGAGCCTTGTTGGAGATTTGGGCGGGGGTCACAAATCACCACCCAGGTGTCAGGGGCCCTATAGAGGACAGAAGGGCAGCCCCTTCTCTGCCCTGCTGCCCTGCAGCCAACACGCCCCTTAGGAGGAGAAAGGAACACTGCCCTGGAGCCTGTCCCTGACCAACCTGAATCCCCTCTAAGAAATGATCTCCTTTGGTGACCCAAAGCCTAGGACCGCCAGATCTGGGTCAAGCACAGGTGGCAAGCCATGGGCAGCATCAGGGGGTGACTGCAGAAGGAGGGGCCCAGCACGGGAGGGGGAGGGGCCAGCAGGCTGGATACCACAAGGTGGGAGGGGTCCGGGACCTGCCCCAGCACCTTAGACCTCTGCCAGCTGCCCACGGGGACATGTGGCCAGAACACCTGGGTGGGACGCAGCAGAGCCGAGTACAGGTCACACAGGCCTTGGGTTGAATGGACAGAGTACTTCTCTCTGCGCCTCAGCATCTTCGTGTGTAAAAGGGGCCTAACACAGTGAGGATCAGATGAGAAGCACGTGTAAACTTCTTAGCACAGACAGTGCTCACTCGACGATCGCTGCTGTTTCACCTGCTCTGGTCAGGGCGTTATCAAGTGCAGAGGCAGGCCCCGTCCTACAGGTGCGTCCTGAGCAGGAGCCAGGCTGGTGCGGCCCTTCTGTTCCCTCTGTGACTGCCTCCCAGCCCCTAGGCCACTGGCACCAATTCCTGGGCCATGAACCCAGGAAGTGGGTGGAAACCTGGGAAAGGGATTTTTGTCCATGCTCAGGCAGGCCACAGCTATAAAGGAGAAAGAGGCCCCCTAGGTCAAGGAGAGACATTGGCTCTACCTTGCTACTCAGACAGGATTGGGAAAGAATGCTGTGATTGATTAGCAATGTCTGGCAGGCTCAAGGTTTGGGGGGTTAGTTTTCACCACCCTTGTCCTCAAGGCTGGGCTAGGCTCTGGCAGGGGAAGTGGGAGTCAGGGGCCCCAAAGGGATTCAGATTCAGCAGCTACGACTTATTGAACATCTCTCATAACTACCGTGGGAGGTCTCTGTTCTGAGCAATGAGAAAACCAAGGCACAGAAAGGAGAACCCAGGCAGCCAGGTGATGAGGCCAGGTTTGGCTGACCCAAGCCCACTGTGTGTTCCCCTGGAGCATGGAGACACAGAGTCAGGACCCCACCCCAAGTAGAAGAAATTCTCTTTTCAGACCTCTGGTTTGAGACTCAGAGATGAGTCCACGCCTGTGGCCCCTGAGCTACTGCCCAAGCCCCATTAGCCTGGATTTCCCCTCTCCTAACAAAATGCCTTTCTTTTCTCCACTAGGACAATCAAGAAAATGCAGTTTAAGGAGTTTGAGGAATTCACCAGGTCTGTGGCAATCATCTAACTCCAGAAGGAAGGAAGGATGGTGGGAGGGGGGCTAGCCTCACCCCGGAGGGGTCCCTGGGATTCTGCATGTTGCACCATGCGCCTAGCACAGCATCTGGGGCTCGGCGCCCTGACCTGAGAGGCCGTGGAACAAGAGTGCCAGGAAGCATTGCTCTGAGGCTTTCCATGTGTTAGCTCACTTAAATCCTCTCAACAACCCTAGGAAGTTAGTCCTTAGCATACCTGTATTACAGAAGAGGAAACTGAGGCACAGACAGGTCAAAGTCACACATCTGTTAAGTGGAGGAGTGGGGATTTGAACCCAGCTAGGCCAGCTCCGGGGACTGCACTCCGAACACCACATTAAAATGCCTCCAGATAACAGATGGTGCACAGTTAAGACTTTGGGTTTTAGAGGCAGCAGACTGGGAGTCAAACCTGCACCCAGCCACTTGCTCACTGTGTCACAGCCTCTCTGGGCCTCTGGGTCCTCACTGGTGAGGTCAACAGGGTAACAGACCCTCCCACAGGGAACTGCAGGGAGGACTGAGGTACTGAGGTGCTTATACAGCGGTAAGTCTCCACTTTAGTCACAGTTGGTGTGCTCTGCGGAGAAGGAGCTGAGCCCTGCCCTGTCAGCTGGCGACTTTCCTTCTGTCTTCTCTCTTCTAGGAAGCTAAAGGGGAAGAGGCTCAGTGGTCCGCAGCGAACCCACCCCAATTCCTTCTGGCCTGGGCACCTTCTGGATAAGCTGTATCTCTACCTGCCCACCGTGGCCACTGACCGGAGCCTGGCACTATTCAGTTGCATCCAGCCCCAGCCCCATGTCTACCCAGCCACCTACCACTCTGACCACTGGTGGCCCATAAGGGAGACAAACTACATGACCCACGGCCAGTATGATGCCGCCAAGGTCTACTACATCAACTAGAGTGGCCCAGGTGTCGCTGGACCCAGCCATCCTGCGCCAGGGGCCAGTGTGGCAAGCTGCCCAAGCCACAGACACAGGAGTGTCAAAGAGCTAGACAAAATTCCTTTCAATGGAATGGCCTAGGGCCAGCTCCTTCTGGACCCAAAGTGTCCAGTTTCTCAGAAGATAGATGTGTCTAGGGAAAAACGTGCAGTTTTTGGACTGTTTTCTTTCCCTGACCTTTGCCCTTTTGAAATAAAGCAGGTTGGAGTTTTTCTCATATCAGCTGTGATTCGGTTGATGTGATTTCTTGCGCAGGAACTGTGGCCAGTAGGGAGTTTGGAAAGCTTGAGCCTGGGGGGGTACACAGCAGGTACATTCCCTGGGATATTGACGGGGATGCCTCCATGGCACCTCCAGCCTCTTGTCCTGAGACCTTAGTGCCCCCGGGGAGGCAGCAGGCAGTGTGGGTACCCCTGTGGCCTCCTCTGTGAAATGAGGTGGCAGCATGTCTTTCACCTCCCTAAGACTGAGCCACTGGGTACTGCTTCCACATCTCACTGGTCTTTGGAAACTAAAGGCATGCTCTCTGGTTCGTGAGTCCTCCTTATTGACCCACTGAGCCCGACAAGACCTTTTCCTTCATGGCTTGCATGATGCGAGCTGCCATTCACAACGTGCATGGGACCAGTGTGTGGGACCAGCATGACTCATGAGGTGTGGGATAGCCACAGGCACAGCAGGGTTCTGGTCCCAATCCTTCCACTGGAAAGCTGTGTGACCTCAGACAAGACATTTCACTTCTCTGGGTCTCCTCCAACACCCCCTCACAGCCCAAATCTAACTATGACACACCCTTCTCACCTTTCATTACATCATCAACACAATCCCGTTTAGCTTCTGTCCCCATCTCACCCCTGGAACTACTGTAGAGATCACCAATGACATCTGTATTGTATTCGAGTTGTGGAATCAAAGGGTTTTTTTACTTATCCTGAAATTTGATTTTCACAATAGTTTTAAAAACAAAAGCTAAGCAAAACAAATCAAGAACAACAATTTTAAGAACTAGTCAGTTTAGCCTCAGGGTTAGAAGCATGGAGTGTGAGGCCAGGCGAGATGGCTCACGCCTGTAATCCTAATACTCTAGGAGGCTGAGGCGGGAGGATCACTTGACCTCGAGTTCGAGACCAGCCTGAGCAAGAGCCAGACCCCGTCTCTACTATAAATAGAAAAAATTAGCCGAGCATGGTGGCACACGCCTGTGGTACCAGCTACTTGGGAGGCTGAGGCAGGAGGATCGCTTGAGCCCAGGAGTGAAAGGTTGCGGTGATTTAGACTGACCCCACAGCACTCTAAGCCCGGCAACAGAAAGAGACTCTGTCTCAAAAAAAAGAAAAAAATGAAGTGTGGAGTCAAATCTCCAAAATTCACTTTCCACATATCTAAAATGGAGAGAACAATAGAACTTCCTTATAGAATTGTGGTAAGCAATAGTAACTCCCATGGAATGTTAGCTGTTACAGTCTCATTAGTATTTACCATATAAATTCATAAGAGGGAATTTTTTTTTTTTTTGAGACAGAGTCTCACTTTGTTGCCCAGGCTAGATAGAGTGAGTGCCGTGGCGTCAGCCTAGCTCACAGCAACCTCAAACTCCTGGGCTCAAGCGATCCGATCCTACTGCCTCAGCCTCCCAAGTAGCTGGGACTACAGGCATGCGCCACCATGCCCAGCTAATTTTTTGTATACATATTTTTAGTTGGTCAATTAATTTCTTTCTATTTATAGTAGAGACAGAGTCTCGCTCAGGCTGGTTTCGAACTCCTGACCTTGAGCAATCCGCCCGCCTCAGCCTCACCAGGGTGCTAGGATTACAGGCATGAGCCACCACGCCGGGCCTCACGCCAGGGAATTATTAGGTAATCTGTTTTGTTTCCTCCTGGCCACTAAGAGGCGCACTTCCGGGTAGAAGAAAGACGGGCGGAAATAGTCCAAAATCTGGATTTGGCTTCAACTTCTGGCGGAAGTAGTGTTCTTCAGGTCTTAGCCTAGAAAGAATTCCAAATTTCTACGTAGTTCAAAGGCAGGTAAGATAAATTTTCAGATTTATTCCCATATATTAATGTCTAATAAAACGCAGGTATACTCAGCATTTTTTGCAGCATTATTTCTCTTGATTGTCATTTTCTTTGAAGGACCTGGAGCCGGAAGTCCTCGTCTTTTCCCTGCCAGGATCCTAGAGGTTACTTCCCATAAGCCCTTGAGAACCGCCTTCCGGTCTCTCTTCTTGGCGGTGCCTACGGAGGTGGCAGCCATCTCCTTTTCGGTGAGTGTTTATCGTGAGCCATCCGCATTTCTGCGGCCGCCATCGGGCCCTTTTACACCCTTCGTGAGGGGGCCTCCCCTTCCGCGAGGTCGCCTCTGTGGGTGTTGTGGTTGCCGGCTTGCTGGAACATGGACAGGAACAGCGAAGCGGCCTGGGCGGTGATGGCGCTTTGCCTTCCAGGGCCGCTTGGGGCTACAAAGGCTGCCTGGAGTCAGGTCAGTCAGAGCTGCAGAAGGCTTGATTCCTAGCGGCGCAGGGTGCTAACTGGGACCAGACTACGGGGCTCCCCGGGGCTGTGGAGCGTCTAGAGCTGTCCCGGTTTGACAGCCCCTAAGCTGGGATCCGTGCGTCGCCGCCCCCACGATTGTCTGCCCACGTGTATTTCACTGCTGCACCCGGCGCTCCTTCCCTGCACTCTCTGGCCCTCGAACTGCCGCTGCGGAACCGCAAAAAAAGAAAAAAGTTGTGTAGTCCGCTCCTTTAATTGTTAACAGAAATTCTGGTAGTGAGTTAAGATCTCTGGGAATATGGAGATGAAAATGCTCCCTTGCATTCGAGGATGTCATAGTTCCAGTGGGTACAGTCGTTATTGAATATGTGGTTAATTGAGTTCCTACTGTGTGCCAAACAAAAAAAGCAGATTGATGGCTGTGAAGAGAACAAAGAGGGTGCTGCAGTAGGAAAAAAATAAGTGGCTGGGAGAACTACATTGAAGCAGGTATATGTCGATTCTCAAACGTCTCCAGGTAGAGCAGTAAGTTTAAAGGTTGTGGCATTTTAGAAGCACATGGTTTTGTGTGTATTTTGAGGGTACTGCGGAGCCACAGCAACCGAGGGGAATTATAAGTTCTCTTTATTAAACGTTTACTTGGTGACAGGCACTGTGCAAGCATTCAGCATGCAGTGTCAGTCTCCATTTTACAGATGGGAATACTACGACTCAGGTTCAAGTAGATTGGACAAGGCCTGTACAACTAAGTGGACTGTGTAGGTGTTGGGACACTTCGTGGGGTGCTGTCTGCTGCCACTTTGCAAACTGAGGTCTTGGGATCAGTTTTGTTTTAGGTCAGCTGTTGGATTCTTTCTTGGGCTCTGAGTGGGTGAGATGACCTCTAACCTCCTGGGATCGCGTCTGGAGAGTGGCTAGTATTCTGCCAGCTTCGGAAACAGGAGGGAAAGCAAGCCTAGCAGAGGTACCCATTCCATTCCCAGCTTGCACGGTAGCTGGTGATTGGAAGACACTCTGCAACAAGTGTGCAAGCCTTGGGCAGGAAAGCCTCCTTCCAGGATTCTTCTTTAACTGGGTCTGCTTCTTTCTTAAAGGCATCATGGCCGCCCTCAGACCCCTTGTGAAGCCCAAGATCGTCAAAAAGAGGACCAAGAAGTTTATCAGGCACCAGTCAGACCGATATGTCAAAATTAAGGTATATGTTCCTGGGATGGAAATGGGTGTTGGGGTGGAGAAAGGAATTCCTAACAGGCTGTTTCTGACATCACCTAGATGGAGGATTGTCTTTAAGAGATGAACTGGTTTGTGGTAGGTGGAAAAGCTGTCTGTAGAAAGCCAGGTCTCCCTGAATGTGCCTTACTGATACTCAGTCTCTTGATGTATACATTGAAATTTAAATGAAAAGGGATGCTTGGCTGTTTCGATGTGTTTGGATGGCTTTGTATTTAAATCATGTAGTTCAGGTGGCCTTATTAACATCAGGAGAGGTAGATTATCCATTTTATAGATAAGAAAACTCAGGTCTTGAACATCTAAACCCATGCTATTCGTCTTACTATATACATAATCCCTTCACATCCATCAGTATTCCATTTCTCCGTTGCTTAGGAGTATGAACAGGGATCTAGGTTCCTAGAGGTTAAAGCCAGGAGTTACTGTTTGTTCCCCCAACCACCACCACCAGAAAAGCACATAAAGAAATAGTGAAGGTGAGGCGTGGTGGCTCACACTTTTAATCCTAGCACTCTGGGAGGCTGAGGTGGGAGAATCACTTGAGCTAAGGAGTTCAACACCAGCTTGAGCAAGAGTGAGACCCCATCTCTACTAAAAAGAGAAAAAAATTAGCCGGGCATGGTGACATGCACCTGTAGTCTCAGCTACTCTGAAGGCTGAGGCAAAAGAATAGCTTGAGCCCAGGAGTTTGAGGTTGCTGTGAGCTACGCTGACGCCAGGGCACTCTAGCCCAAACAACTGAGTGAGACTGTCTCAAAGAAAAAAATAGTGAAGGCCAAGTGCAATGGCTCACTCCTGTAATTCTAGCACTTTGGGAGGCCCAGGTAGGAGTATCACTTGAGATCAGGAGTTCAAGACCAGCCTGAACAAGAGCAAGACCCCATCTCTACAAAAAAAAAAAAAAAAATAGAAAAATTAGCTGGGTTTCATCACGCATACCCATAGTCTCAGCTACTCGGGAGCCTGAGGCATGGGGATCACTTGAGCCTGGGAGTTTGCATTTGCAGTGAGCTATGATGAAGCAACTGCACTCTAGCAGTTGCTGGGGAGACAGATACTGAGCCTATTAAAAAAAAGGAAAGAAAAGGAAAAAAATGGAATAGTGAAGTACCATTAGCCAGATAGTGTTTGGTCTATTTGCTTTTCATGTGTTGTTTTTTTCCCCTCCCCAAAAGTAGGAATTGGCCTTCTGCACAGACACCCACCTGTGTGTTATTTCTTTCAGCGTAACTGGCGGAAACCCAGAGGTATTGACAACAGGGTTCGGAGAAGATTCAAGGGCCAGATCTTGATGCCCAACATTGGTTATGGGAGCAACAAGAAAACAAAGCACATGCTGCCCAGTGGTTTCCGCAAGTTCCTGGTCCACAATGTCAAGGAGCTGGAAGTGCTGCTGATGTGCAACAAGTAAGTTGGGTCCCACCTCTGGGTTCAGGGGTCAGAAGTTTGTGAACATTTCTGACTGGAATTCCAGATCCTTTGGGATGCTTTTGGAGTTGTGCGGTTTCTGAGGAAATCTGAAGTTTCTTGCAGGAGTTGCTGAAGAGGGGAGAGAGGCTTTGTCCTCAAGCGTAGAGACCCAAGACAAAAAAGGACTTTGCTTGACACTGCAGCATCTTTTTGGCAGTCATTTCCAGGATGTTGCTGTATTTATGGGGAAGCAGGGGGAAGATCAAACATAGCCTCAGACCTTAAAGGGTACTTTATTCTCCACTGGTAAGGGGTATGTCCAGAATGCCATGGGAACAGAGGAGTTGCTACCTGACTGGGGCAGGAGGCCCTTAGTGCCAAGTGTGAACTAGATGGAGAAAGGGAAGACTTCGCAGGCTCTTAGAATGCTTACACAGAGAGTTCACAGAGCATTAATTCTAGGTGTTTCAAGCAAGTTAGACACTTGGTGACTGTTGTGTGTAAGAGACTCGGTGGTCTGCTTTGGCTAAAACTAGGGCAGTGGAATGAAAAGACTCAAAAGATTTCTCGTGGGAAGTGAGTTAGACACTTTGTATGAGTCTGGATTGGAGGGAATGATAGTTTTTGGTTAAGTAGAGGGCAATTTATTTTCTTCCCTCCCTTGTAAACAAAAGCCAGAGAGCTGGATTTTCCTGAGAACATGACTAGTAATGTTTGTGTATGTGCATGTTGATGAAGACCTTTTATTTACAGTGGTTGTAGACACAATAATAAAAATAAACAAAACCAGTATTCTGACTTTGTTGCCTTCTAAGATTGGAATTTAACCAGGCGTCGAAACTCTGGAAATTCTTTTAGAAGGGACGAATGTAGGAATTACTTGTAGATACCCAAATCACAGTAAGTTTTGGCAGTTTGTGGGCAATTGAATTGTGAAAGACAGATACAACTCAGTACCTGTTATGTAGCCGCCATGATTAGTAATCATTTGCAGTGTAGATGCTGCCGGTTGCTATGTATTTTTAAGAGCAGCTTAGAGTTTTTAAGATCCATAGAAGTACTCTGTATCTATGACCTTTGATATACAAGTTCCATTTTAAGGCATTATCCTTAAAGAATTGAAAAGGCAAGGAAACTATAAATCTGGCCATTGCAGCAATAATCAATTAGAAACAACTGAAAATGTAATTAGTGGATGGTAGAGTACTTGATAGAATGTTGTGTGTCCACTCAAAGGATTGGTGTGTAGCAGTATGGAAAATGGCCAAGTGGGTGGGTGCATTTAAAATGGTAGGTACACTCAGTCCTTACCAGATAAGCAGATAGTAAGGATGGGGGGTTTTGAAAAAGGAAAACAAATCGAAAAGTGAAATACAACCTAAGTCTCATAGAAACATTTTAAAATGTAGCTGCTTTGAATTTGAGTGGACTTCTATATAAAACAAAAATTCTGCATCTGGATTTGCTCCTGTCTTGTTATTTTCATACCAGTTCAAGAACTGTATGCCCGTTGTCTCATTTAATCACTCCTTACAGTCCTCTCTGTGCTGAAGTTGTTTTAGGGGTGGTATGTCTGTCCTTAAACCACTGTTGGATGGCTTTGTAAATCACCTCATTAGGCCAGTCAGTTACCAAACTGGGGCATGGTCTAACTGCCTCTTCTAAGTTGTAAGGAATGAGTTAGAACACAGCCTAGGTCACCAGTACTCAGGGAATAGGTGTTGCTTCTCTTGAATTGTATCCTCAGCAGTCAAGCTGGGAACTCTTGGCTCGATTCAGACTGTTGGACTCTGCTCTTGGCCTCTCTGCAGAGAGTTGCAAAACTTTTCATGGGCAAGGCCAAGCACTCCAAGACTGACAGAGATCCTTTGAACCTGGAGTGTGGGCATGGCTTCATCCTGGCCCCTTGGCCCCTGCCCATTACTTGCTATGACTTGGAAATTCATGTCCTTTATGGGCCTTGGTTTCCTCATCTGTAAAATGGAGGTAATACCTGGATTGCAAGGCTGCTGTGAGAATTAAATGAGAAGGGACAAGGGGGGTGCTTTGTAAATGAAAGGCTTCTTGTCATTACCAGGGACACTAGTACCATGGAATCGGGAGCTGGTTGTGGAGCATCGTGCTCCAGCAGGCATTTATCAAGCTACCCTCTTTGCTTGGTGGTAAAGTGACTCAAACCATTGCCTTCCTGGTGGGATGTTTTTTGTTTTTTTGAGACAGAGTCTCACTCTGTTGCCCCAGGCTACAGTGCCATGGCGTCAGCCTAGCTCATAGCAACCTCAAACTCCTGGGCTCAAGCAATCCTGCCTCAGCCTCCCAGGTAGCTGGGACTATAGGCATGTGCCACCATGGCTGGCTAATTTTTTCTGTATATTTTTAGTTGGCCAATTAATTTATTTCTATTTAGTAGAGACAGGGTCTCGCTCTTGCTCAGGCTGGTCTTGAACTCTTGACCTTGAGCAATCCACCCGCCTTGGCCTGCCAGAGTGCTAGGATTACAGGCGTGAGCCACCGCACCCAGCCCGGTAGAATTTTCTGAGTGTGTTTTTAGGACTGTCTTGCTTCTTACCCATTCACTTGATTCTCTTCCAGATCTTACTGTGCGGAGATTGCTCATAACGTTTCCTCCAAGAACCGCAAAGCCATTGTGGAAAGAGCAGCCCAGCTGGCCATCAGAGTCACCAATCCCAATGCCAGGCTGCGCAGTGAAGAAAATGAATAGACAGCGCGTACGCACATTTTGTGTTTCAATAAAACCATAAAAATTCCCATCTGGCATTTTCCTTCCTTTTAGTCTTCAGATTCTTTACTAAACTCTGACAGCTTGTCACAGAGATTGTTATTTTGCCTGTTAAAAAAACCCTTTGGCATCTTCCATTTGGGTAGGGTTTATAAAGAACATTAGATTCTGAACAGGGAACATGGCCTCAGGCAGTAGCCTTGGTCAGCTCCAGTTGGGGCTGGGGAAGAGGGGAAGGCTTGCCCCCTCACACCAAGGTGGGTTCTGACGCACTTTATTGAAGCTTGCCACTCCCTCACTTGGTAAACTTGGGTGACAGTTATCCCACGTGGTTCTTGTGAGCATTGAGAGAATGTGCATGAAAACATCCAGATACACTTTTCTGAAGCTCAGCTGGATATATGCCTTTTGATTCTTAATGGGATTCGTAAATAGCATCATGTAACTGTCCCAAAATATACAACAGGGTGATGCACAAATTGTTTTTATATGATCTACCTTGGTTATTGGAAGATTGCTCTTTCTCTTATATAATCCCTTTCCCAGTTGCTTCTTCAGGCATAATTTTCCCAAGATGTGGGTGGGGTCTTTCTAACTAGTGATAATTAGGCCTCTTGATTGGTACTCAGATTTTATTTATTTTTTTAGAGATGGGTTTTGCTATGTTGCCATGGCTGGCCTTGAGAACTCCTGGGCTCAAGTGATTCTCTTGCCTCAGCCTCCTGAGTAGCTGCGAATATGGGCACATGCCACTAGGCCCAGCTAAGCTTTTTTAAGAGTGTCTCACTATGTTGCCCAAGGCTGGAGTACTCCAAATTAGCATGACTAAATCCCCTTTTTAATGATAGCCCTAAACCTTCCTTAGACAATAACAGCTAGAATTTAGCATCGTTTTAATGATAAGATTGTGATTCTACTTTTCCATTAATCGTATTAAGTGGTAGTATAGGTCACAAGGGATGTGGTGTATGCTACTTGGTAGTAACAAGACTAAAGTGCTTACAGACCGTTTCTAACTGTCCTGCTCAACCCAGCAGAAATACTGCACTGGCTACAGTAGTAAAATTTCAGGGCCTGCTTGTCACAACTGGACTTAAATCTGATAAACATCTTACAGGCTGTCTTGTTCAAAACCTAGTCGTGTGGAGTGAAGTGGTCGTTTTCAGGACTTCTTTAAATTGACTTGGAGGTATATTGAAGATAGTGGTCTGATTATTGGGGATAGGAATTATATAGAGAAAATGATAAATTTAAGATCTATTTTTTTCTTTTTGAGACAGAGTCTCGCTTTGTTGCCCAGGCTAGAGTGAGTGCCGTGGTGTCAGCCTAGCTCACAGCAATCTCAAACTCCTGGGCTCAAGCAATCCTGCCTCAGCCTCCCGAGTAGCTGGGACTACAGGCATGCGCCACCATGCCCGGCTAATTTTTTCTCTATATATTAGTTGGTCAATTAATTTTTTTCTATTTATGGTAGAGACAGGGTCTCACTCTTGCTCAGGCTGGTTTTGAACTGACCTCGAGCAATCCGCCCGCCTCAGCCTCCCAGAGTGCTGGGATTACAGGCATGAGCCACAGCGTCCAGCCAGGATCTATTCTTTATTAACTTGGAATATCATAGAAAACTTTGGCCTGTCACTTGTATTTCTGTGTCTTTAATACTAAAAACTAGAAATGACATTTGAAACCTTTCTTAGGACACACCAACTGGTTAAGCCTTGAGTGGTGATATAAAAGGTTTCATTTCTCAATTTACTAGTGTTTTTTTCTGTTTTTAAATTTTAATGCTTTATTTAACTCCATATATCCAAATTATCATTTTAAGATCTCAATATAAAAATTGAGATATTTTACATTTTTTTCTACTTAGTGTTTAAAATCCAGTGCAATTTTTATACATAATAGTATATCTTAAGTGCTCAATTGCCATATATGGGCAGAGCAATTTTAGATTTATTGTGTTTTCCCTTTCACATTCCAATTTATTATTAATAGTATTTGAAATTAGAAATTAAACATTAGGTCCAAGCCTGTCCAGTTCCCTACCCCATCTGTTCTCCTCCCTGCAAAAAACCCCTTAACGTCTTCCAAATTTCTGATTCATCACTGCCAATTAGAAATGAAACGTGTTGATATTTTAAATGTGAGTAACTCAAGTATCTGAGGCTTTCTGAGATGCCCAGCCAGGGCCCTAAGTTCTGGTATTGCAGAGTCCAGACCAAAAGCAGTGAAGAAACGGGAGTAGGGGCAGCGTCCACTGCCTCCTAACCTCTCGCAGCCGTCACAGCCTAGTCTAAGTACTAGTTTGCGAGGCAGGGGCTCCCCTGTTTGAAGGAACCACACTATGGAGGGATACGGTGTGAGGAGTCACTGGAAAATTCTCCATTCTTTGGATGACTGTCCTGAGTTAGATGGCCCAGCTGTTGGCAGCCTCACAGCTTGGGCTGGGGGCCTGTGCGATTGGGTCCCTGGGAAAGGCACTGTAAGCCCTGACCGGGAGCAGGAGGGCCCCCAGTGAGATGATAGAAGGGCAAAAGTAGAAGCCTAAGGCCTGGGATGGTGGGAGGGTGAGGCCTTGGGCTTGGCCAGGCTCCTTTTAAGTAAGGGCCCACCTGAGCACTGGGGTGAGACTAGCTGAGCTCCATCGAGTCCATGCTGGGGGCTGAAGCAGAATCCTTCTGGATGCTTTCAAAGAGGGTAGCAAGTTCAGGATTGGATCGTATTTGGGAAGAGAAGTCGGCCATGATGGGGCTTTTCCCCACCTCCGGGATGGTCAGCAGGGCTGCCACCGCCCTCATCGCAGAGCGCTTCAGTTCATCCTGCTTCTCAAACTCCTGTTTCACAGAACCAGCTTTGACCTAAAGTGGGAAACAATGAAAGAAGCAGCTGTCCTTTGTTGAGCCTGGCCTGCACCGCCACGTCCTCACCAGTCTTGGCTTCCTCCCTGCCCTCTGGTCTTCCCTGAATCCCAGCCGGCACTGCCCGCTCCAAGGTCTCCAGAGCTACTTCTTCAACTCCGCCCTGGGCTTGCACACTGGCTGGTGGCTTCTTTGCCATTCAGATCAGCTCCAGTGTTGCCTGAGGGGCTTCTGCCCAGACAACTAAGTAGCTCATCTTTATTTTTGTTAAACGCCAGTGGTGTGGTGGCTCACACCTGTAATCCCAGCACTTTGGGAGACCAAGCTAAAGGATTGTTTGAGGCCAGGAGTTCAAGACCAGCCAGGGCAACACACTGAGCCCTCACCTCAACAAAAAATAGAAAAATTAGCCAGGCATGGTGGCATGCACTTGAAGATTGTTTGAGCCCAGGAGTTCAAGGCTGCATTGAGATATGATCATGCCACTGTGCTCAGTGAAGTATCACAAGAATGGAAAGAAAGAAACAGAGCTGGGTTCAAGTCCAGCTCTGCAATTTACTAACTGTGTAACCTTGGCCAATAAGAACCTCCTGGAGCCTCCATGTATACATGTATACCACAGTAAGAATAAGAAGTACTTTATAAAGAAAATGATTAAGTGAAGCTCTTCACACAGCACCGGCTCTAAGGGGATTCTCAGTGAGCCGTAACTGAATGACCTGCAGAGGACCCAGCCGGTGCTCCAGGTCCTGGGCAAGGGGCTTACCTTGGTGGTGCAGGTGGCCCTGAGTGGCTCAATAAGCCGGTCCACCCTCTGCAGGACGGGCGCAGGACACAGGGTAGCCAGCCGGGCAAGCATGAGGAAGGTCAACATCTGCCCAGAAGGAAGAGACAGTTCTCAGGATGGCCCGTGGAAGCAGCAGAGGCTCTGCCCACCAAACCTGGAGCCCAAGTTCAGACTACAGCAGAGGCTCACCAGGGCCCTGCCCGTCTCCCTGTCCAGGCCTCAGTTTCCTCATGTATAAAATATGAATGGTTGAGAGGGGGGAGGAGGGGATGGGTATGTACATACATAATGAGTGTGACACGCACCATCTGGGGGATGGACACGATTGAAGCTCTGACTCCAGGGGGGAGGGGGGAAGGCAACATACGTAACCTAAACATTTGTACCCCCAATATGCTGAAAAAAAAAAAGATGTGAATGGTAATACTTTCTTCAACAACCACTCTTGGCTAATCTGAGGATTGATATGAAGAGTGAAGAGGCACAGGGGTGGGGTGGGGGGTGGTTCTCAAGCTCAGATGCCCACAGGGTCAACGGGTGGAGAGGCCAGCTGGGGACTGCTGGGCTCAGTGGATTGTGGGTATGTGGGAACATGTGGATGCGGCCCAGGGCCACTGGAATGTTTTCAAAACAAACCATGATTTTCATGTAAAATCTCTCCATTTTTAAACATTGGCACCTGATTTCAAAACAAAACAAACCATGTGAGCCAACTGTGAGCCAACTAAACTCAGCTTGAAAATGGGTCAAGTCCCCACAAAGGACCCTCACACAGCATAAAGGGTAGTTGTCTGGAATCCACATGTCCTACCCCAGCCCACCCGCCCTGCCCGGACCCCTACAGCCCACGGCAGAGGAGGCTGGGCCCCCAGCAGCAAGGAGCCTGGCGCTGGGCTTCACAAGCACTGGCTCTCGCTCCTCCCCTTCCCAGCTGTGCCCTCGAAAATGTGCACGCAACTTAAGCGTGGAACGGTGACCTTGATGGAAATGGGAATTCCTGCAGCCACGAAATGTGACAGTGAGCACTGATCCATACTGACAAGGAAAGAACATACAGTAAACATAAGGTAAGAGGTCAGGGGACAAAGCAGCACAGGTAGTGTGATCTCCTTTCTGTAAAACTCACACACTCATCGGCAAGGCTCTGCGAACAGGGACCCCGCCTGCCACGCTGACCTCGGTGCTGGCCCTCACTAGTGCTGCCTGCCTGACTGGTGAGCGCTCGTGTGCACCAACCCAGGGAACACTGCGATTCACAGCAGGTCTCTCTAGGTGGAGGTAAGTTCTGGGGTGATTATTTACGTCTTTATTTGCTTTCATCTTGTGTGAATCGTTTAAAACAAGCAGGTATTACTACTTTTGATTACTTTGTATTGGTTTTTCATCATAAAAGTGATTTGCTCTTTCGAGTCCTCACTTCCAAGATGACAAAGGAAAGAAGGAACAACGGTTGTGCCAAAAAGGGCCACGGCCACGTGCAGCCTATTCGCTGCACAGACCCTGCCCGACGCGTGCGTAGGGACAGAGCTATTAAGAAGTGCGTCATTCGGGACACATCGGCTGACAGGGGCTTTTCTGAGCGAGGATCTTGGATGCCCGCGTGCTTCCCAAGCTGTGTGTGGAGCTGCCTTACTGCGCGCGCTGTGCCACTTGCAGCAAGGTAGTCAGGAACCGTCCTCGGGAGGCTGGCAAGGACAGACTCCCCCACCCGACTCAGACCTGCGGGTGCTGCCCCAGGACCCCACCAAAGCCCACGTGAGGAGCTGAGTCCGTGAGGACTGAAGAAAAACTGTCCTTTGGAAAAAAGCAAAATGGAAATTATACTTTTAAAAAAAGTGATTCATGCTTACAGTATATATTTTAAAAAGATGCAGTATGGTGGTTCCTCAAAAAAGTTAAACACAGGATTCTGATATGACCCACAGTTCCACTTCTGGGTATATACTTAGAAGATTTGAAAGCAGGGGCTCAAAAGGGCATCTGCACACCCATGTTCACAGCAGCATCACCCACGACGGCCAGAAGGTGGGAACACCTAAATGTCCTCCCACAGATGAGTGGATAAACAAAATGTGGGCTGTCCAGACAATGGATATTATTCAGCCTTAAGAAGGAAGGGGATTCTGACACATGCTGCAACATGGATGAATCTTGAGGACTTTACGCTAAGTCAAACAAGTCAGTCACAAAAGGACAAATAAATACCGTATGATTCCACTTACAAGAGGTTCCTAGACTACTCAGATTCACTGAGCAGAGTGCTCGACAGGGACAGAGTTTCAGTCTGGCAGATTAAAAGAGTTCTGGAGATGGATGGTGGTGATGGCTACACAACAATGTGAACATACTTAATGCCACTGAACATACTTAAAAATGGTGACAGTGGTAAATTCTGTGTTACGAATATTTACCATAATAAAAAGAATTACTATTACATATGTGAATAAACTTTAAAAATTTTTTAAATGATACAGAGGATCTAAAATGAAGAAACCTAAGTCTCCTCACTGCCCCACCAGCCCCAGCCGCACTCCCTCAGGTAACAAAATGGCCCAAACTTCCAGAACTAGTTCTTGTCACTCAACAGTGGGGCTTGGCGCTCTTTCACGTCGTACCTGAAGCGACCCAGCTCCCTGTTTAATGCTGCTAGCACCCCGCAGCTGCAGGTACCCGGTTCACCTAGCCAGTCTCCACAGCTGGGCACGCAGGTGGCTGCCAGCTTTTCCTGATTCCCAGAATGCTGTGAAGAACCATCTTGTACATAAAACTCAGAACACGCGTCAGTCAGCCCAGAGGCTTTGCACGTGGGTCAAATGAGATGAGATGGAACTGCTGGGTCAAAGAGTCAAAGGTCAAAATGTCTGGAGATTTAAAGTTTTTCTAGTTACTGCCAAGCCGTGCTCCGGTGTACACTGCCACTGAAGGGCTTTCAGACACGGGTCCCTTTTCTTACCAGAAAACAACATGCAGCTCTTTTCAGGGGGGTCTGGAGTAGGGAGCAGGGACAAACAAGCATGGGCCCAGTGGTGCCTGGCCGTCCCTTGGTACGGGGTGGGCGTGGGTCTAGCAGGGGACGTGGTCCTACCCGGATGTCATAGTGGTCCTTCAGCCCATCCTCCACGTGGTTCAGGAACTCACAGATGTCCAGCTGGCCCAGGCAGCTCTCGAGCAGCGAGTACATACACTCGAAAGCTGCCTTCCGCACGTCCAGCCCGTCGTCCACCGTGTGCTTAAAGGGCCCCATCTCCACCTGCAGGCGGGAAAACGGCTAAAGTGTGGGGGCTATGGCTGCTGGGCGCAAGAACACCCCAAACCCCACACCTCTGCTCAACACTGTGCTGAACCCAAACTGTGCCTCACGCTGGCAAGTCTCCATGCCGTTGCTCAGCCCGCACAGCCCTTCCCCAGGTGACAGCAGCAGTGACAACAGTTACCGTCTGAGTGCCAGGCGCTGCGCTGGCAGAGGACATCCCACTCAAGCCCCACAACTGCCTTCGGAGGCAGATGTTATTCTCAACTAGGGCTCGGGCAGGTTAATTAACTTGCCTGAGGACTCACTGCTGCTAAGTGGCTGAACCAGGATTAAAACCCAGGTCTCTCTGAAGCTTTTAACCACGAGGCTTTGTTCTTAATGGTAAACTCATTTCCACTACTCAAAGCCCAGCTCAAATGCCCCCTCTTCAGGAAACTTTTCCAAGCCTTCTAAACAGAGTTGCTTCTCCTCAGCATTGCCAGGTGGTTCAGACTTTTTATTACATTGTGTGATAACTTAGCTGTTAAATCACCTTTAATCTCTCCCCCTAAATAAATCCTTACTTCACCAAGTGGGCTCTAAATAAGTTAAATACAGATGCTCCTCGACTTACAATGGAGTTACATCCCAATAAACCCATCATAAGGTGAAAACACCGTAAGTTGAAAGTGTGTTTTTGACTTACAATATTTTAAATTTATGATGGGTTTATCGGACATACCCCATCGTAAGCCGAGGAGCATACTGAATGTCTATCACTTTCGCACCATCATAAAGTTGAAAAATAGTAAGAGAAACCACTGTAAACTGGGGACTGTCTGTGATCAGCAGAGTGGCATCTGTCTCTTTTAGGAGGCCATCATGAGCTCTTTGGAGGCAGAAACCATGTCTGGTCCAACTCTGCGTCCGGCACTCGGGCTCAGCGCAGGAGCTCAGCGAACACCTGCTGAACGTCAACATCTCCTGAGAGCCGCCGCGAGCCGGAGCACCCTGAGCACCGCAGGACTTAGCTCACTGAGTCCCCGCAGCACCCTCATCGTGCAGGCGCGATTATCCTCCTGCTGCTCAGAGAGGATTAGGCTGCCCTGGCAGGGGTCACATAGCCGGGAGGTGGAGGGCAGGACCTGACCCAAGCCATGTGGCCTTGCCACCTGCTCTGATGAGCTTTACCCTAGTCGCCATAGTCCTACCAGTGAGGCAAGAGAGGCGGTGTCCCCAAGTGCCCAAAGCGGGCAACCAGCAAGGAGCTGGACTGTACCCAGCGCTCCTGGCCCTGCTCCTCACCTCTCGGATGAGGTCCCGGCGGATCTTTGTCTCCTGGTAGAGGAGGGGCAGGATGTCGTCCAGCAGGTCCCGGACCAGCGAGGGCTTGTTGTGCACGGCCGAGTTGAAGAAAGCCAGAGTGGCACGGCGCACGTTCAGGTCTGGGTCCTGCAGGCTCTCCATGAATTCTCCTGGCAGGAAGACGTGACAGGTGTGAGGGGCCCGCAGCCAAAACTCAAAACCTCGTCCCGCTCCCCCTCAACTATCTGGTGACTGTGAGCTGTGCAGACCTGGCTGAACGTGTTCTGAGAATCTACTTTGTGCCAGGCATAGCAGCCCTTCAAAGTCCAGATGAGAATGTGGGCTCAGGCTGGCCTGGCTTCCAATCCAGGCTCTACCACTTAATTTTGGGGCCCTGGACAGCCTTAATGTCCTCATCTGCAAAATGGGGGTCACACCAGTACCTACACTATAGTACTGTTTTTAGCTTTAAAAATGTGGTAATGCATTAAAAGCACACAGCACAGTGCCTGGCACAGAGCAAGGACTGTACAAATGTTAACTGGATATTACAGATGAGACTCCTGAAGATCAGAAAGGTAAAGAAACTTAAACAGAGTCACACAGCACTTCACAAAGTATACCTTTTTGTATAGTGCTATGATTTGAATATCCCAAAACCCACATGAACTAAAATGCTCACCCACCCTCCCCACCGGCTGACTGAATGGACCCCTCCTGGAGAAAGGACTATCCTACAGCAAAATTGCCTGCCTGGAGGAGGGAGGTCAGACATGCCTCATCATGCCCCCCTCCCTTCTTAGAGACTTCCTTTGTAACCCATTAACAGGCCTCAGGGTATGCAAGACAAACCTGCAGATCCTCAATTTATGCAACAAATGGTGGCTTATCTCTGGTAAACAGTTTATGTTAAAACATTCCAAGCCTTTAGACAAAGCTTCATGTTTTTAGCCAATTACAATCCAAAGAATCTTTAAACCCACCTGTAACCTGTAAGCCCCCCCCACTTCAAGATGTTCCACCTTTTTGGGCCAAACCAATGTATGCCTCCCACATATTGATTGATGGCTTTACCCATAACCCCTGTCTCTGAAATGTATAAAAACCAAACTGTAACCCTGCCACAACCAGTCCACTTGCCCAAGGCCTCTTGGCAGTGGCTCCTGGTCATGGTCCTCAAATTTGGCTCAGAATGAATCTCTTTAAAATTATTTTGTCTCCAGCAGAGACTGTCACAAAAAAAAAAAAAGAAAAAATAAATAAATAAATAAAATTATTTTGCAGAGTTTGGCTTTTTTTCCCTTGACACCCACGTTGAAATTTAATTGCCATTGTGATGGTATTAAGAGCTTGGGCCTTTAAGAGGTGATCAGGTCCTGGGGGTGAGCCCTCACGAATGGATTAATGCCCTATCGCAGGTGTGGGGGGTTTTCACGGCAGTGGGCTTCTGTTAAAAGGACAAGTTCGGCCCCCAGCTTATCTCTCTGTCTCCTGTGCCTTCTGCCCTTCTGCCATGGAGGACCTGCACCGGGTGCTGGTGCTATGCTGTTGGACTTCCCAGCCTCCAGAACTATGAGAAATAAATTTCCTTTCTTTATAAATTACCCAGTTTGTGGTATTCTGTTCTAGCAGCAGAAAACGTACTATGACATATAGTTTAGGCTTTGTAGAAGTGTTAATGTTTTCCATATTTAATAAATAAGCAAAATCAAGGATGGAGGATCCCTAGGTGGGGAACCTAACTGTATTTAAGATGATCAACATAATCACCCAGGTTACAAAGGAGAAAACAACTAACACAAGCCACGTCCACACGGAGTGTTTTGACGAGATGCCCTCTGGCTAAAGACAAAATAGCTCTGCACACATACCAACTTTGCACAGAGATAAAGGTCTGCACTTCTCAGGCTACTTTCTGTCAATTTCAGGATTAAGAAAATGAATATTTTGTAGATAATGAAAGCTGGGTTTCTCCCTGAGAAGGTAGTTAGGGATGTGGAAAAGGTGAAGGCTAGAATGGACGCTGTGGTGCAGACTGCAACAGGGCAGCTGTGAACTTGAGGTTTTCAAGATAGTCAGGTAGGTAGAAAAAAGAAAGTAAAGGAAAGAAAGAAAGAGAGGAAGAGAGAAAGAGGGTAGGAGAGAGGGAAGAGAGAGAGGGGTGTATAAGTATGTGTGTATAAGTATGTGTGTACATGTACACATGTACATACGTGTGTGTGTGTGTGTGTGTGTACAGGCATACAAACATTTCCTAGTTCTGCCTGCCTAGAGGGCCCAGAAGCAGTGACATCCGAGTAGCAATGCGCACACCTGGTGTCCAGACCTGGGATTCTAAATACCATTCTCCACTAAAAGGAATTAGGGCTCCTTGAAGGAATGGCTGATTCCAGAGCCAGGGCAGGAAAGGTTCAAATGAGTGTGGAGCATCTTATTGTGCCCCAAGGCAAGGATATGGTCAAAGAATAGTGGAAACACATCAACAGGACACAGGGTCCAGCATGAAAGATTCCCAGGGGCTAAGTCTGAGACAATCTTGGGCATCAAGATTAAACAATAGCCGGGCGCAGTGGCTCACGCCTGTAATCCTAGCTCTCTGGGAGGCCGAGGTGGGCGGATTGCTCAAGGTCAGGAGTTCAAAACCAGCCTGAGCAAGAGCGAGACCTTGTCTCTACTATAAATAGAAAGAAATTAATTGGCCAACTGATATATATATAAAAAAAATTAGCCAGGCATGGTGGCGCATGCCTGTAGTCCCAGCTACTCGGGAGGCTGAGGCAGAAGGATCGCTGGAGCCCAGGAGTTTGAGGTTGTTGTGAGCTAGGCTGATGCCACGGCACTCGCTCTAGCCTGGACAACAAAGCGAGACTCTGTCTCAAAAAAAAAAAAAAAGATTAAACAATAGATTAAACAATAGAAAAAATGAGTCAGGCGTGGTGGTACACGCCTGTAGTTTCTATATATATTTTTAGTTGGCCAATTAATTTATTTTCTATTTATAGTAGAGACGGAGTCTCACTCTTGCTCAGGATGTCTTGAAATCCCGACCTCAAGTGATCCTCCCTCCTCAGCCTCCCAGAGTGCTAGGATTACAGGCGTGAGCCACCGTGGCTGGCCTGACATTATCCTTAAAGGCCACAGGCTGAAACCCGTCTCCCTGTGAACAGTGTCTGGATCGCCTGAGCCCAAGAGTCTGAGGTTGCTGTGAGCTAGGCTGATGCCACAGCACTCTAGCCCGGGCAACAGAGGGAGATTCTGTCTCAAAAAAGAAAAAAAAAAGTCCAAACACACTAAAGCAAAACAGAAACACCCAGGTGGAGGCCCCTGGAGGTGCCAGCCACGCCGGAGGAAGTCAGGTGGGTGCTTGCGTGCGCCTGCAGGGACAGGCCACGGATGACACTGCTGCTGACGACACTGCTGCAGCTCGGAACAGTTCTCCAATTCAGAGTGTGGTCACAGCTGCTGGCCCCTTGGTCTCACTTAACGGTGCCCCGGCAGGTGGGGTCAGCGGCCCCATCTTCTAGCTGAGGATGAGCCGACTCTTCCACACTCCCACAGCCAGGGAACGGCAGGGCCAGAATTCCAACCTGAGGTTGGTGGGCTCCACAACTTCTCTCCACCTACGGGGCTGCCCTGCCTGGACGAGGAGGACTGAGACTTTGGTGTGGCCCGGTTCAAGCCTGAGGCTCCAAGCTCTGAAGGGGCGAGGGGTCTGCCTTGCCTAGGGAAAGCCTGGTCCTGTAGAGCCCCAGGGGACAGGCTCAGCCTCCTCCCAGTGAAAGCTGCTTGGGCTCCACAGGCCGGAGGGCGCCCCAGACAGGGGAGGTCTGGGGAGCCACTCTTCCCCACCTCACTTCGGTGCCTGCAGAAGCGAAGGCGTGTGAGAGGGTGTGGAGCGCCTTCTCCCTCAGCAGCCCACGGGGCTCCGGACAACCCTGGAGGATGGTGCACAAGAGCTGTTCACAGCCACCCGACAGGCCAGGAAAGTGAGGCTCGGGGTGAGAAGGGCATGCCAGCTCGCCTAACGATTCCATGGCGGCGGGAGGCAGGGACCCACTGTGGGGTCCAGGTATCCCTCGGCTATCGTGTAAGAAGCTTCAGCCCAAGCTCCAGGCCTGGGCGGGGGCGGAACAGGGCTGGGGGTGGCAGGGAGGCGCTCACCGATGAAGCTCTTCAGGAGGGGGTCGATGGGATGCGGCTGGTCTGAGATGAGGAACTTGACCGCTGTGATGACAGTGCTCCTGGTGTGTGGCCGACCTGCAGGGTTAGAGGAGACTTGGTGAGGGCAGGGGCCACCGACCGCACAGGTGGGAAGGCGTCAGGGCTGCCCTGCCTCTGGAAGACAGAGCCCCACCCCTTCTGTCTCAGGGCAGCCTTGACTCCCCCTGGACGCTTCCTGCTGCAGCTGAGTGAGGCGGCCAGTCCCGGACCGCACCGCAGCTTGCGGGCGGAGGAATAACCCAGGACAGTGGCCACTCAAAAGAACACTTCCGTTAGGCTTTGGGACTGCGTTACATTTTTCAGACACATTATCCCAATTAATCCTCAGGATGGCCCCATTAATAATGGTAAAATAATGTTAGTTTAAATGATCAATAAAAATGATTATTAATATCTATTTTACACATGAGGAAACAGAGACTCAGAGAAGTTCAGTTCACGTCTATGGCCACGCGAAGCGCCAGGCCTCCCAGGCGGGGCCGCGGGGCCCAGGCAGACTGCAGGCCCGGGGCTCTCGCAGGAGGCAGACCAGCCCCAGGCCCGCTTTCGGGGGGGGCTCGCCCAACGTGCTTTGCTGCTGCTTTCCGAGAAGAGAAGCCAAGGGAAATAATTCCCCTCAAGGGTGAGGGAGTAACCCGCCAGATGCGGGGGGGCGGGGGGGGGTTCATAATCTGGTGGTAGGGATGAATGCCGAAGAGGCACTGAATTCAGACTTCCAGATTTTTCCTTTCTCTTTCCATCCTGACTGGCTCCCAGGAAGACCTGGGGGGCTGATGAGGACAGGCACAGCAGGACAGGATTAAGTGAACTGAAAAGGAAAGAGACCAAGGACAACTAAGGGCAGGGAGGTGAGATGCAGACCAGGACAGGGGCTGCACAGAGAGCGCCAACCAGGAAGTCCCAGGAACTTGCTAGAAGCAGAAGCAGGCCACTAATTTGGCTCTAAGCTACCCAGCAGCTGGTGGTAAAAAGGCAGTGTGACCAGGTAGCTGGTTCAACTGGGCGTGGGACAGAAGCAAATCGGTGCTTAGACAAAGCAGGGCTCCTCCGCACCTTGAGAGGCTTGGAGCCTCATGCCACGTAGCAGCTGACGTCCTCCCCAGTGTCCTTCCTGTGCACTCAGTGCCGAGGGCCCCGACTGTGACCACAACACACCTAGCAGCCCCAGCGGCCTGGGATGTGCTCAGCGTCCATTCCTGTAGTACCGCAGCACACCAAGCACTTTGCCAGCACTCTGCCACCCGATATGCCTACTGATCCTGTGAGGGGCCCGAGAGCCGGCTCCAAGCCCGGAGGCCTTTCATCCTGCGGACACTCACTTGCCCAAATGCCCAACGACCCCAGGTGCCCGCTTCCTACCTCCTAGAACTGTGACACACCCTGATGTGCCCTTGTAGGACAACCCCAAACTCCTGCCCCTGCCTCTTGCCTGGCCCTCTCCAAACCCCAGGAACTGTCATCTAATCCCAGTCTACATCGACATCTGCTCTTGGCCCAAGCTAGCCCGAGAGCTGCCCCTCTGCAGGCTGCAGTCTCTGGCCCCTCAGAGATGCTTCATTAACTTTTGCCCGAAGCATGAGGCCTGTCCACACCAACAATCATGAAAATGGCACCATAAAACTTTTAAGTGCATTTGTTGTAGGGACGTATCAAGAACCCCATCCCTTCTATCCCAGAGGGTTCCACGGAGGAAGCTTTCAAGTCTCAGGAAACGCCGTGTGTTCCTCGGTGGTTCTTCTACCTCTACCCCATAGATACTGTGACTCCGGTGCCCAGGGACTGAAATAGCTCACCCTGGGAGCTGCCTGGAGGCTCAGGGGCAAACTGCCCACCTCCCAGCTGGGCTGTCTTTACCTACACCTGTGCCCTTACCTGCGGCAAGCTGCTTCCGGAAGCGGGGCAGAAGGAACGGAGGGTTCACAAGGACCAGCTTGCTGATGCACTCGGCCACCACGCCCCGGGTGCCCTCCTCGGCGCCCTCGCAGTGCTGGAACAGCAGGGCCCAGATGTCCTCAGCGTAGGGCTTCAGGCTGTCGGGCTGGGCAGCCCCCAGGGCCTCCCTGAGCGAGTGCAGCAGCAGGTACTGCCGCCGGGGCTCGGCCTCGATCTGCCCCAGCAGGAAGGGCAGGAAGTCGGGCAGGTTGCCAGCGCCCACACGGCCCAGCGCGTATGAGGCTGCAGCCCTCACATCCTCACTGGGCGACCCCAAGGCTTCCAGAAGCACTGCCTTCAGCTCCCGCTGGGGGCCTGGTCCGGCCACTTGCCCCACCTCGGCCAGTGACAGGAATGCCAGGACCTTGACCCCCGTGCTGGAGTGGGGTGACCTGGCATCAGAGACCAGGCGGTTGGCTGTGCCTGCTGCCTCCTGGGGACAGGCAGCTGAGAGGGCTGCTACACACCGGGCCAGCGAGTGGAACACCTGCTTATGCAGACCCGGTCCCCCGTCCACAGCCTGCTCATAAACGGGTGCAGTGAGCAGGCTGATGAGTTCAGCATAGTCCACGCACGGGGGGCGGGTCCCCACCAGAGCCTGCAGGAAGCCTTCAGTGGCCGCCAGCACCCCAGTTGGCAGCAGCGGCGAACGCAGCAGCCGCAGCAGCTCTGAGAGCACAGGGCCGCTGACCTCCGCCAAGGAGGCCGGCTGGGCCTGGGTCACCGTGGCAAGGAAGTCCACAGCCAGCTGGGCCACATGCATGTCGCTCTCGTTGACCAGGGCGGGCAGCTCGGCCAGCACGGCCCGCACTGCAGACGGGGGCAGGCTGAGTCCCTGGCTCTGGGCCAGGGCGTCCAGGGCAGCCAGTGTGGCCAGCCGCAGCGCTCGCTGGTTCTTGCGCAGGAACGAGCCCAGGATGGGCAGTGCCTCCGCCAGGATGAGCTGCAGATCGAGCCGCAGTGGGGACACGGCCACCAGAGTCAGCGCCTTGACGGCAGGCAGCCGGGTGGTCTCATTCCGCAGGCGACCCAGGAGCAGCAGTAACGTGGGCTCCAGGTCATCCCCCAGTCGGTCACCTAGGTGACCTACCAGGTGGCCCATGCAGGAGATGGCCCGCTCCTTCACCTCCTGGTCTAGGTCAGTGGCTCGGAGTCTCGCCAGGGTGGCTGTGGACATCGCTCCGACATATGGCTCGGGGTCCAGCATCCGAGGCCTGTCCAGTGGCCACAGAGCCCTCACCAGCTCCTGTAGCACCAGCAGGGCCTCGGCTGCAATCTTGTAGAAAGGGTCGGCCACACAGGCCATCACAGCTGGCAGGAGGGCAGGCAGGTGTGGGTGGAAGGCCTCGGCCGGCTCCGTGCCCAGGAGCCCCTGCAGGAAGGCCAGGGCATCCATCCGGATGGTGGAGGAGCTGGAGCGGTCAGCTAGCGAGCACACGATGCCTGTGGAGTGGGTGCAAAGGTGGCGTGGCCATGGACCCTGACCCAACATGGTCCTCCCCAGAAGCAACTGGAGTGCCCACAGGTGCTAGGCTGAAGCACCTAAGCTCTTATGTAGAAGCTTCTAAGAAGTCAGTGCTTGACCAGTGGCCAGGGCTAAGGGAAACAGGCTGGGGAAATGCATGTGAAACCAGGAAGTAGGGCCTGGAACCCAGCCTGTTCTGGCTGCAGGCAGTGGGAGCCGCAGTAGGCTGCTGGCCTGGGGTTCAGCCTGGGACTGGGGCCCAGGTTCTCTTGGGGATTGGAGGGCTCAACCCAGGGCTGGGGCCTGGGTTCTGGAAGAGGCCCTGAACAGCAGATACCAGACTACAATCCAGCCTACCTGACACCAGCACGGGCATGTGCGCTGCCAGGCTGCCAGGGAGGACGCCCGCCAGCTCGGTGAGAAGGCTGAAGCAGCCCTGGCGGGCCCTGATGCTCCGATCTTTAAGCTGCCGCTGCAGGGCCTTGATCACAAGCGGCACCTGTGTGCAGGTGGGGGCAGTCAGGGACCACCCGGGACCTCCCCACCCACCCACTGCCAGGGACCTTGTCCGGGAACATCCCCAGGAGGACACCCGATGTGGGGAGGACATCTCCCAAGCACCCATCCCTCGCTCTATGCCAGGAACTTGAGGACCACACGCAGACCCCCAGGTAGGTACTCCTGTGTCCCTTTTACAGGTACAGAGAGATGAAGTAAGAGGAAGCTCGAGGTCACCCAGGCAGTCTGGCTGTCACGGAGGCCTGGCTGATCCCACCCCATGGGCACCTTCCCTTCCTCGGCCAGGTCCTCTCCCCAGATGAGCTTCCAGCGCCGCTAACTGAGCAGGCGTGGGGCGAAGGCATGCCCACCTGTCTGCGCAGCATGTGGAGGTTGCTGCCGGTCTGGGTGGGCTCTTCCACGGCCTCCAGCCATCCCTTCGGGGGCCGCGTTTGCCGCAGCAGCACCATGTAAGCCCCAAAGACATCGGCCTTGACGTTCTCCTCACGTTCCTTGAAGCGACTGATGAGTGCAGGTGCCAGGGTGCAGTGGAACTCGGGCAGCAGGTCGGGCCGAGAGTCGATCAAGGCTGCCAGGCACTTGGCCGCTGCCCGGCGCACCTTCCAGCTCATGTCGTCGTCGTCACTGTACTCATCCTCACTCTCTGGAGCGGGAACAAGATGCCCGTGGAGCCCGTCTCCCAGGCCAGGTGTGGCTCAGGGCAGGGAGCGCATGCTGTGCTTCATCTCCGGAGGAGCAGTATTTATACCCTGCAATGAACCCTGCCTCCTCACGAACACCTACTGCGTGCTAGGCATGGCGCTAAAACATCAAATCCAGTTTCCTTTTAGCCCCATGACCATCCTGTGAGACAGGGGTCATTTCTCCAGTACGGAGATGAGAAAACTGGCGCTTCGAGGGAGGAGGTGGCTTGCCCAAGTGAGGGTAATATGTGGGGTTGAACCAGGGTCCCCCTCTGCCTCTGGACCCTTGTTCTGACTACACCAAGGAAAAAACTGGCTTCCAGTTCTTCAGTGAAGAGTCAGAGAATCCATTTTGGGCCCAAAACCCACCCTTTGGTTTCAGGACTGGCTCGTGATGCTTCATTTACTGGGATTCCAGAGGGGAGAGGTGACAGGGCCTCCCCTTGGCCTCTTCTCTGCCCCAGCCCCAGCTCTCAAAGGCTTCAATTCCAAACACTTCCAAGCAGGATTAGTACTAAGGAAATGCTGGCTTTGTGTGGCTTTCTACTCTACAAGCTCCCCGGAGAAATAAGAGCTCATCAAGTCCTTACCACCACGTGAGCAATGAAGGTGCTGTTAAGCCCCATTTTACAGATGACAAGACTAAGGCTCAGAGAGGTGAGACTCTCCCAAGGACACACAACTAGGAAACAGCAGAGCTGAGATTCAGGCCCATGACACGCACCCATATTGCTGGGGGGAGACACACAAGGCTCCCAGGGGGATTATCCTAACCAGAATCCCCCCGAAGGACAGGCTCAGACGCCAAAGTGTGCCTGGCCATGCCACTCTGTTGACGATTCAGACTCTCAGAGCACTTGCATCTAGATAGGTCACAGTGGACCACATCCACTGGTCAGCTCAGCAGATGTCCCCTCTGATGCACTGATGTTTGTTACCACCCTAAGCCACCCACAAAGAAATATCTATAGCTCCCTATTACTGACAAGAAAATGTCCAAACTCCTTGGTTTGGCATTCGCGGCCACAACACGCCTATCCAAGCTCATCTCCTACCATCCCATCTTGTTTCAAGTATCCCATCAGGCCCTAAGTATGTCATCTTCATCAACACCTCTGCCTTCAGGTCTAGGGGCATCTCTGCCCTGGAAATCCATCAGAGTGACGGACAGAACCACAGGCACAGGAGGAAGGAAACCACGGAAGCCAACCCCCATCCAAATATCTTTCTCCCTGTCAGTGCCTACCAGCCCACCTTTAGAGCTTCCCTCTGCTCAGTTAAAAGCATTATCTCTTAAGAACCATTAATATTTAATAAAAGGGTACAGAGATGGCAGCAGAGGGATGGGGGAGTCTGACAGACCTGGCTCCAAGTCCCAGCTATGCCACTTCCTAGTTGTGTTATCTCAGGCAAATCTCTTCTCGAGTCTCAGTTTCCTTGTCTGAAATATGGGGATAACGGTACCTGTTTTTAAGAGCTATTGTAAGGAACATCAACACCAGTAGATGTTCAATAAATGATAGTGATTACTATTGTCATATTGTGATCTGTGCAGTCCGAGTGGGTGGGGTTGGAGCCTGGCAGCAGGACAAGGACACCAAATGTGGCCTCTGCCCTGCCTTTGGCTGGGGGATCCGGGAAGGCTGTGCCACCTTCACCGTCCAACCCCATCAACACGTAGTCCACGCACCTTGTTCACTGAATTCACTATCCTCTGTCTCCATCTGCTCTTCATCTTCGTCACTGTCATAGTTATAGTTGGGGTCGTGCTTCAGGTATTGGAGGCAAAGGTTGGTCACGTTGGGCACGTGAGGCCCCATCTCCTTGGGGCACCTGTTGGGCAGGATGTGGGAAGCTCTGCTGGATCCAGGCAGGACAGGGTGGGGGCCAGGGCCCAAGGGTGAGTCCTGAGATTTTACTGCCTTGAGGATCCCATCCCCACCAATTTCCCAAGAAACCCCCAGGCAACCCTGCTGCACCTACTTCCTCAAGAAGGCCTCGAAGGCCTGGAGGCAGGACTCCCGGAGCTCATCGTCATCCAGGTTGCAGAAATCCTCTACCAGCGGTACCAGGCGGTCCAGGTGGGCCCCTGTGGGGCCAGGTGGGTCACTGAAGCCAGGCCAGATCTCCCCTGGGGTTCCCCCAGCCCATAGCAATCATTCTGTCCCTGCATCTGCTACCCTGACCACTGCAAATTAAACTCAGAGTCTTCACAGTCTACCAGATGTGGGTTCTATCACTGATTCTGCCACCTATATACTATGGTACCTTGGGCAGGTCACAACCTTTCTCTGACCTCAGTCTACTGATCTTCACATTAAGGACAACAATGTGAAAATTAGTAATATTAAATATGATACAGATAAAGAATTTAGCCCTGGTCCTGGCACAGAATAGACATTCAATAAGTAGCATCTGTTATTAAAACCATTATTCACGTCCTTGCCTTATTTCTTATACTAGGTTGTAAGCCCCTGGATGAGAGATGGGGGAAGGCAGGTACTGCCCTAACAGACCAGGCAAGAGGGGTCCCTGCCTGGTGCCCAAGCTTTAAAGGACCCCACCCTTGCTTTTCTCCAGCCACACCCCTTCCCACAGTGCAATAAGGGGCATGTGACCTGGACCCCTAACATGCCCCTTCTAGATTCTGCTCTGCCTAGGTACTTGGGACCCCAGAGTTCCTGCCCAGCTAATTCTGAGTGCTTGTTCCAGCCTATGCAGGCCTCTTTCCCAAGGGTGGGCAAGTATTGGTTGTTGTTTGGGGCGGATGGGACCGGGTGGGTGGGGTGTCCCCTTGCAGTGAGAAAGTCAGGGGTTGGAAGGGTTGACTGTGGGCCAACACTGTCCACACCGTCTTGTTCTGGCCCAGAACTTCAAGTGTCTGAGGATAAATTCAAACCTGATTTCAGCTTTGCATTTCCAAAAAACTCATCTATGGTGACAGAAAGCAGATCAGCAGTGACCTAGGGCGGGGCAGAAGGAGGGACAGACTACAAGAGGCACAGGGAAATTCTGGGGGTGATGGAAATGTTCTGTATCTTCGCTGTGGTAGTTCCACAGGTATACGCAAAGCTCAAAACACACTAAACCGTAGGCTTTAAATAGTGTGGTTTATTGTACATGCATTAGCTCCTAATAGTTTTTTAAAAATCCAAACCTGGCTCACGGGTTGTTATTAAACTGTAATTGTCAACATCATATTTTATTTAACAGTTTAGTGGCATGATTTATAATTATAATAACCCACGAGCCTCCAGGTCTCAGAAGGGTCCGATCCAAGCCCCTTCCACAGAGGGCCTGCACTCCGCAGGGGCTCAGGCCACTGAGCACAGGGCCCACCCCGCTTTGGCCCCACCCCGCTTTGGCCCCGCTCAGGGAGCTTCAGCCGCACCCCCTTGCCGAGCCGGTGGCCGGCCTGGCCCCGCCCCTCGCCCAGAACCCCGCCTCCATACCGAGCCGGTGGCCGCCCCAGGCTCCGCCCCTCCCCAGGGCCACGCCCCCTACCGAGCCAGTGGCCGACCTGGCCCCGCCCCTCACCCAGGGTGCCGCCCCTTACCGAGCCGGTGCCCGCCCTGGCTCCGCCCCTCGCCCAGAACCCCGCCTCCATACCGAGCCGGTGGCCGCCCCCAGGCTCCGCCCCTCGCCCAGGCCCAAGCCCCTTACCGAGCCGGTGGCCGACCTGGCCCCGCCCCTCGCCAGGACCACGCCCCCTTACCGAGCCGGTGGCCGCCCCCAGGCTCCGCCCCTCGCCCAGGGCACCGCCCTTTACCGAGCCGGTGGCCGACCTGGCCCCGCCCCTCGCCCAGGGCACCGCCCCTTACCTTGAAGGTGGCCGGCCTGGCCCCGCCCCTCGCCCAGGGCCACGCCCCTTGCCGAGAAGGTGGCCGCCCCAGGCCCCGCCCCTCGCCCAGGGCCACGCCCCCTTACCGAGCCGGTGGCCGGCCTGGCGGCCGACGCTGCCCAAGCACTGGATCAGGGTGCGGATGGCGGCGGGGCTGGCGGGCGCGCGCGGACCGGGCAGCCGGTCCAGCAGGTGGTCGGCGAGCTCCACGAAGAGGTCGGTGCTGCAGGCGGCCGCCAGGTGGCCGAGCGCCCCGACCGCCCGCTTGCGCACGGCCAGGCGCGGGCTGCTGAGCTGGGGCAGCAGGCAGTGCAGGAGGCTGGCGTGGAAGGCGCCCAGTGGGGCGCCCAGCCTGGGGGAGCCAGAGGGGCTTCAGGCCGGGCCCACCGGGCGAGCAGCCCAGCCCGAGCCAGGAAAACCCCTCCCCGTCCTCTCCTGGCCTCCTCTCCAGAACTGTGACAACCCAATGGCCCCAGGAAAACGGATGCCCTGCAACCGCGAGGAGGAATTACTTAAGTTATTTATTATTGTTACACCAGAGAAGGCGAACGGAGAGAGGAAGTGACTTCTCAAGACTACTGAGCCAAGAAATGCAAGGTGAGGACTTGAACCCAGCTGTCCAGGCTCCCAGCCTGGGAAAAGGCCCAGTGGTGACAGGAGGTGGGTGTGGGGGCTCTAGTGGGGCTGTCCTGATTTCCTGGGAGTCCAGGGCTAGCCCCAGTACCATCCCCCCACCAAGTTATCCTCCTCACTGAGACCAGAGTGGTCTAAAATCTACTTCTAACATGGTCACTCCTCTGCTTAACTCCTTCCATAGCTCCCTAGTGCCCACTGGGTAAGCTGAGCTCTGGGCTCAAGACAAGAGGCAAGACCAGGGAATGGCTTCTGCACACACAGGACACAGCCCCCTGCCCGCCTCAACAGCTTCTCTCCCCACCTTCAAACAGGCCTGTACCTCTTCTGTCCCATAATCGTCTTGAGGCCTCTTCTCTCACTCAGCACGAACTCACTGCCCTTACCCTCCCTTATCTCTGCGCTAGCCACGCTCCTCTCCTGCAGAGGGTTTCATTTTTGTATTTGTTTGTTCACCTACTAGGGGACAGGGGCTGGGCCAGAAGTTGGGGTGAGCAGGCAGACTCTGGCCCCGGGACCTGCCCTCGTGGAAAGCATGGCTGCATGGGTGCCTCCAGGCGCCTCAAATTCAACACGCCCCAAACTGCACCCATCCCTCCCACACAGCTACTCTTTCCCCGGTGCACCCACCACCACAGCCCCCGTCCGCCCCCAGCTACTAAGGGCAGACCCTGGGGATCATCCTCAAGTCTCTGCCCCTCTTGCCCACTCCAGGTCCGGTGGCATCTACCTCCCGAAAACAACCCGAGTCCCCCAGCCTGCAGAAGCCTCTTAACCAGTGCCCCGCTGCGCGGTCCTCCCCCTGCCCTCCACAGCAGAGGACCATGTGAAACTCACAATGGCTCCCGCCCGGCCCTCCAGCCTCACCTCTCCACACTCGCCTCTCCAGGCACGAGCCGTGGTGCCCCCCATCCTCTCCTGCCTCTCCCCTCTGGGCCGGGCAGTCTCCCCTCCAGGGTTCCCCTTACGACACCCAAACCTGGCTAAGTCCTGTTCCCCCCTAACCCCGTGAAGGCTCAGCTCTAGCAGGACCCTCTCTGGCAAGGGTCTCCACCCCCAGCTGGGTTGGGCTCCTGTGAGCTCCTATCAGTTGTGCTCTTATCCTTATTGTACTGACTACATCCACAGGTTCATTTTATTTTAGAGACAGGTCTTGTCCTGTTGCCCAGGCTGGAGTGCAGCTGGGAATGGTGGCCACCACTCCTAGCTAGTTTTTATTTATTTATTTTTTTGTAGAGATGAGGTCTCCCTGTATTGCCCAGGCTGGTCTTGACCTCCTGGCCTCAAGTGATCCTCCTGCCTTGGGCTTCCAAAGTGCTGAGGTTACATGTGTGAGCCACCGTGCCCAGCCAGCAGTTTTACGTATGTCTGTAAACCCTTTCCCAGGAGCAACCAAGGCTGATCCAACTCCATATTCCCAACACTAGTCCAGCACCTGTATTTTCCTGGCTGCAGAATAGGCACTCAAGTTGTGGGAAGTTTTACAGAGTGTGACCTCAGGCAGCCCACGTCACCTCTCAGAGCCTGTAAAATGGTGACAATCAAGTTTTCCTTTCAGGGCTGCTGGGACGATTAAGGGGCCCTGAGCACAGGCCTGATGTGCAGCAGGTGCTGGCTCTGTGGATCAGTCTCTCCCGGTCCCCACAGCCCCGCCTCCGCATCGCCCAGGGCCCTCCTGCACCTGCTCAGCATGTCAGAAAGGATGTCCAGGGCTTCCAGCTGCACAGCCACATCTTCCTGGTGGGCAATGGCACTGGTGAGCTGGCCTGTGATCTTCCGGCACACGGTGGTGGCCAGGCCGGAGCCTGCGAGGAGCACAAGGCAGGCACGGTGAGGCCCTGGCCTGGGGGAACGGCAGCCTCCACCTCTGGCCTGCCTCTGCTCTGGCTGCGTTCCTGAGCCCACACCCTGGGAACCCCACTGACCCAGGGAAGCCAGGGCTCCAGTGGTCCAAGTTTTGGCCTTGAGTCCAACTGAACTACAGGAGACAGCTAGGGCAACTGAGGACTCAATGGCCAAACTGCTGGACTGGCCCCTTCTTCCTTGCTCACTTCCACTGGGGAGGTGAGAAAAGTTAAACACTTCCTTTCCTGCCTCCCTTGCTGCTAGCAGTGGTCGGGTAACCCAGTTCTGTAAGTAGAGGTCTTCTGGAAAAACAAGTGCTTTTTTTGTAAGGGGAAGGAGACACGGATAAGAGACCTCAACCTTGTCAATACTGAGCCGCTAAAAGAATTGCTGCAGAAATGGAGTGGCTGTTTCCTCCAGAATTATCATGTGAGAAACCCCCTATTCCTTTAAACTGCCACTGCCTAGATTTCATTACTTGAGCTAAAAGCATTCCTAAACGACACAGAATCATGAACTTAAATTGACCTAGGTCTGAATTCTCTGCCACCTCCTAGCTGAGTGACCTTAGTTAGGTAAGTTCCTTCACCTCTCTGAGCCTCAGTGTTTTTAGCCATAAACTAGGGCAAATGATAACAGAGCTCGTTGCAGGGGCCTGGGTACCTGTGGCTGCAGGGGGCAGCTCGGAGAGGACAGTCTTGAGGCCAATGCCTGCGATGTCTCGGAGCTGCTCCTTGTCTGACCGCATGTTGGCACAGAGGGCATCCACGATGGTCTCCACCTGGTACTCCTTCACTTTGCCCACCAGAGGACCCAGGCTGAGCAGGGAGGGAGGGAGGTGAGTCCAAAAGCCCCAGGCTCAGCCTGAGTCAGGCTCCCCCCTATGTCCCCTCATGCTCCTAGGGCCACATGTGCTGAGGAAAAGGCCTCAATCAATAGGGGACTCTCTGTTTTGCCACAAAGAGAGGAACCCACTGGCTATGCTGACATCATTCCTGGCACCTGCCAAAACCTACATTCCTATATTTTGCATCTCAGTAGACAGCCAAAAATGTTTCTCAAACTTGAGCCTACATGAGACTCCCAGGACTTCCGAAAACACAGGTTGCTGGGCCCTAGTCCCAGAATTTCAGATCCTGGATGCCAATGGGGCCTGCGGTTGTGCATTTCTAGCAAGTTCCCAGTTGATGCTCACGCTGGTGGTCCAGGGACCACACATGGAGAACTTCTGCCTTAGAAACTTGCCTCTCTGCCAGGTGGGCAGGCGCAGTGGCTCACGCCTGTAATCCTAGCAGTCTGAGAGGCCGAGGCAGACAGATCGTTTGAGCTCAGGAGTTCCAGACCAGCCTGAGCAAGAACGAGACCCCATCTGTATTTAAAAAATTAGAAATTAGCTGGACAACTAAAAACATATAGAAAAAGATTAGCCGGGCATGGTGGCACATGCCTGTAGTCCCAGCTACTCCGGAGGCTGAGGCAGGAGGATCCCTTGAGCCCAGGAGTTTGAGGTTGCTGTGAGCTAGGCTGATGCCACAGCACTATAGCTGGGCAACAGAGCGAGACTCTCCAAAAAAAAAGAAAGAAAGAAACTTGCTTATCAAAGTCTGGTCGCAGATCAGCATCATCAGCGTCACCTGGGAACTTGTTGGGGTGCAGAGTCTCAGGTCCTTCGCTAGAACTACTGAGCCGGCATCTGCAGTTCTGCAAGGTCCCCGGGTGATTTGTATGCACATGAAAGTTTAAAAACGGCTGCACTAGACTCCCTGGTTCTCAGCCTCAGAGGCACACTGCCATTACCTGGGGCCTTTGAAAAATGTTTACCTGGGCACTGCCCTCGGAGTCTGAGATAACTGGTTTCAGGTGTGGCCTAAAAAAATAGTGAAACTTTTTAAATTTTTCCAGGTTACTCTAACACGCAGTCAAGTCTGAGAACCTCTGCTCTACATGTGTGGTTCCCAGATGTCGGTGTACATCAGAATACAGATTCCAAAGTGCCATACTCTCATCCTTCCACCCCAGCTCCTTCCCCTTTCCCCTCTCAAACCCCTGAATCTGAATCCCTGAACCTGAATCCCTGGCAGAGAATACACAGTTTCCAAAGGGCCCCAGGTGGCTTCCTTGCATACTTGTTTTCAAACCCCGGCTCCCTGGACTTCTTCCTCCATCTAAGGAATCACCTCCATCTAAGGAATCACAGAGCCCTCCCTCCTACCTCCCACAGCTGGTTCCCAGCTGGGTGGTACTGCTGTGGCAATTCATGGGGGGCCTTGGTCATGTAACTATTGAGTTGGCACCTCTGTCTTTGATGGTGGGGAACAGGAACAATAAAAAGACAATATTGCAAAACAAAGCACTGTCCATGTCCTGCAAGAGTTTCTAACATCCCGCTGGGCATTCATATGGGCTAAAAACCTTTCTATAATTATCTGAGTCTAAAATTTCATTTTATGTGTAAACACAAAGTACTTTTTGCCTTTCTTTTTTTTCTTTTTTTTTTTTTGAGACAGGGTCTCACTCTGTTGCTCAAGCTAGAGTACAATCGCAACAGTATAGCTCACTGCAACCTCCAATTCCTGGGCTCAAGTGATCCTCCTGCCTCAGCCTCCTGAGTAGCTGAGACCACAGGTGCAGACCACCATGCCTGGCTAATTTTTTAATTTTTTGTAGAAATGAGGTCTTGCTGTATTAGTTCATGCTGGTCTCGGACTCCTGGCTTCAAGTGATCTTGCCTTAGCCTCCCAAAGTGCTGGGATCACAGGAATGAACCACCATGCCTAGGCTGCACTGCTTTAATACACTATACTCTAGATTTTTAAAGAATGCAATAATCAGGAAAATTAAAGGAAGATTGTACTTTGTTTTCTTCAAAACTTTACCAGAAGATGCTGACCACTTTAAAATATCTCACCACTAAGAACAATGCTGCTTGTGATACCTTAGTCTCCAACACCCCTACCTATATCCACTTCTGCTTAGAGTTCACACCAGGGCACAGGCTTCTCATAATTTTATCACCATTTCTATTGTCACAGTGCCTGGGCATTCATGTAGTGAAACACACACTACTTTACTATGTTCCCTTTATTTTTCTTTTAGGTTACAGGTTAGGGCATTACATATACTGTTTTATAATTATGTGTAGAAGTAGGTTTTATGTTTTTTTTTTGAGACAGAGTCTCGCTTGTTGCCCAGGCTAGAGTGAGTGCCGTGGCATCAGCCTAGCTCACAGCAACCTCAAACTCCTGGGCTCAAGCAATCCTTCTGCCTCAGCCTCCCGAGTAGCTGGAACTACAGGCATGCACCACCATGCCCGGCTAATTTTACATATATATATTAGTTGGCCAATTAATTTGTTTCTATTTATAGTAGAGACGGGGTCTTGCTCTTGCTCAGGCTGGTTTCGAACTCCTGACCTCGAGCAATCCACCCGCCTCGGCCTCCCAGAGTGCTAGGATTACAGGATTGAGCCACCGCGCCCGGCCTAGAAGTAGGTTTTATTATGTATAAATTTCATTTCATAATAGGAAAAAGGGGCTGGGCTCGGTGGTTCACGCCTGTAATCCTAGCACTCTAGGAGGCCAAGGTGGGCGGACTGCTCGAGGTCAGGAGCTCAAAACCAGCCTGAGCAAGATCCTGTCTCTACTATAAAAATAGAAAGAAATTAATTGGCCAACTAATATATATATGAAAAATTAGCCGGGCATGGTGGCGCATGCCTGTAGTCCCAGCTACTTGGGAGGCTGAGGCAGGAGGATTGCTTGAGCCCAGGAGTCTGAGGTTGCTGTGAGCTAGGCTGACGCCACGGCACTCACTCCAGCCTGGGCAACAAAGCAAGACTCTGTCTCAAAAAAAAATAGGAAAAAGGTATTACAAACTACTTGTTATAAAAAGGGGTATTGGTTCTGCTGGTGGAAAACCGCAACTCCACCCTATGTCCACCCACGGCCATAGAGACACTCCCAGACACTCCCACAAACCTGAGCATGTCGCGTTCTGCACAAAACCCTCTACTGAACTCCTGCTGCTCTTGGGAACCAGTTGCAACTCATTACCATGCCCCAGAAGAATGCCTGGGCCCAGCTCCTAGGGTGGTTTGAGAGGCAGTACCCCAATTCTCTCACCCTGTTGACTTTTGACCCCTGCCTTCTGAAGTCCCCTGCCCACCCACCACACACGCACGCACATACCCTGTCTTACTTTTTCTACCCTGGAGGTAACTAGCCAAGATCTCAGGATCACAACGTCACAATGCCCAGGGCTGAGGCTTTGGGGACCTCCCCCCATCCCATGTCCCCTCACCCCTTACCTCTCTGGTGCATGTCACCCTGACCTTCCGGCTGCCAGCACTTGCATCTCTGTGTGAGGGCTTCCTCTGGCTGGAAGTGCCAGGAAGTGAATAACCCTCCATCCTACCCCAAGAGTAGCCCTCGAGCAATGACTGACAGAGAGCAGGTGGATTAATACCCAGCTCCCTCACTCTTTGGGTGGGAAAACTCCAAGGAGCATGTCCTATACCGTTTCCCAGGGTGCCCAGTGGGCACTCGGTCCACCCCTTTACTGGCTTTCTTGCTCCCCTGCCTCACTTCCCTACTCCCTCTCCCACGTTTCCTGGCAGCACCTGCAAACACACTCAGACGTGAATCCTTGCCCCAGCATCTACTTCTCGTAAACCCAGACTAAGGCACCACCCAGCAGGAGCTGCTCAGCAATTCTCCCCTCAGAGGCTGTACCCCAAAGGCACAGGGACCCTTGGGGTGCTGCCACCCCAGGCAGGGCCCCTTCCTGTCCCCGCCAAGGCCGACACTCACCACTTGACAGCCAGGTTCTGCACCTCCCCGTTCTTGTCCTCCAGGAGCCTAAGCAGCATCTTCACCACCTTGCGCTCGCTGTCCTCGTCCAGCTGGACTGAGTCCTTCTGCAACTCGGACATCAGGTCACTGGTGGCCATGAACCTGGCGGGGGGGGGGGGAGGGCAGAGGAGGATTGCTAAGCAGCTTCTGGGCCCGGCAGATTTGGGCAATATCTCAGAGTTCCCCCCAAATAGACCCTGATACGATGATTCAAGGGCAAGGACAGCCATGCACCGCATAACTGTTTTCGCCAGCGACGGCCCACATATACAGCAGTGGTCCCGTGTGACGACAACAGAACTGCCCGATACAGGTGTGCCATTTTATCTTGCACACCGTATATTCACTGTACCTTCTCTTTTCTTTTTTTTTTTTTGAGACAGAGTCTCCCTTTGTTGCCCAGGCTAGAGTGAGTGCCGTGGCGTCAGCCTAGCTCACAGCAACCTCAAACTCCTGGGCTCAAGCGATCCTACTGCCTCAGCCTCCCAAGTAGCTGGGACTACAGGCATGCGCCACCATGCCCAGCTAATTTTTTCTATATATATTAGTTGGCCAATTAATTTCTTTCTATTTATAGTAGAGATGGGGTCTCGCTCTTGCTCAGGCTGGTTTCAAACTCCTGACCTTGAGCAATCCGCCCGCCTCGGCCTCCCAGAGTGCTAAGATTACAGGCATGAGCCATCTCGCCCAGCCTTTTCATAATTTTTTTAAACTATAGTCCGGCCCTCCAACAGTCTGAGGGACAGTGAACTGGCCCTGTTTAAAACGTTTGAGGATGCCTGGCCTACAGTATTCGGTGCAGTAAGTAACGCACTGTGCAGGTTCGTAGCCTGGACTTGTAGCAAGCCATCCAGGTTTATGTAAGTACACCCTATGATGTTGGTACAACAGCAAAACTGCCTAATGACACAGCTCTCACAACGTATCCCTGTCATTAAGGAGCTCATGACCGGCTCCCACAAGGAGATGCACATGTGTGACACCAACTGCCATATGGTGGCAGACCAGGAATGGCTCAGCATGCTGGATGAATGCTTACGGCTTCAGAGTCCGTGGCGCCTGCCTCTGCCATTTATGCAAATGTGAGACTGGGCAAGTCATGCCACCTCTCTGATCCTTACTTTACCTGTCTGAAAAATGGGGATGAGAACAGGACCTGCCTTATGAGCTTGTCTATGCACGTGGTGAGCACACAGTGAATGGCACTGTCGTAATGGCACATACGTCATCCCCATCTCACAACAGCTGGGAGAGGGACGCCAGAGATTGAACAAACACCTCGTGACCAAGTCAGGGGTAGACAAGAAGCCTCTCTACCAGGCAGGTGGGGGAGGCCAAGCCACGCTCACCCCATCTCAGAGAATCAACTCAGTCCCTGCCCTTAGAGCAGTGGATCTGACACTGTACTGGCATCACAATCCCCTGCAGGCTTGTGAAACCCCGCTGGGCGCCACCCCTAGAGTTTCTGAATCACTAGGTCTGGGCTGGGCCCAAGAATTCGCATTTCTAACAAGCTCCTGGATGATGCTGAGGGTCAGGGACCACACTTTGAAAACCACTGCCCTGGGCCAGGGGCATATTTTGGAGACCAGAGCTCCCTGACCCACGGTGGGCACCAGAGTCAAGGGTTACCCACCTCCATGTGGGGCAATCCATGTGACCTGATGCCAAAAGCCTGACGCCCTGTCCCAGGCATTGGAAATTATAGAGTCTGAGCTGCAGGCCATGGAGAGTTCGGGGAGAGGGACTGTTGGGCACCATTCCTGCCAAAATTAACAGGGCAGAGCTGTCTGAAACCGGTGGCCCTCAGCTGTGTCCAGCTTGCAAATGTTTTCAAAAATGTAGATTACTCATCAACACTTGAACACTGGGAGAGCTGACATAAAAATACTGACTTCCAGATTCTCTTGAGGACAGAATATCTGAATACGCTGGGCCTACAATCCCTGGTGACAATAACTGGCTGGAGTCAGGTCCTGGCTGCAGCAGTTCTCTGCAGCTCACCAAGTCCCCACAAGGCCCACTTCACCCATTTCCTGGCTCTGAAGAGTGCAGATTCGCGGAGAAAACAGGACAGAGCCACGTGGAGAGACACGATGAGTCTGGGGCCAGAGAGTGGCAGCGGCAGAGAAAGCCGCCAGCCCTGCTTTGGCATGGCCGAGTAACTCAACCAAGAGCCCTACCCCTACCTCCAGTGCCAAAATCTGTCACCGTTGGGATTCCAGCCCTCAGGCTCAGGCTGCTGGTTGCTGTCACCCTGGCCTGAATGTTCCCTGGGGAAGTTGTGGGTGTCACAGCTATTTATTTTTAACAGCTGGATTAGCCTCCAGCGGCTGAGAGAATGAAGGAGGCTGGGCTCACAGTCACAGAGAGCAGGGGGCTGGCAGGGCTGACTGTACCCACCTCTGGGCCAAGGTAAGGTCAAAGAAGAGGTCTGGATTTGAGGCAGGCCAAGGCCTGAGGACACTCCAAGCTGTGTTTCTGCTACAATCCATGGGAGCCCAGCTTAGCCCAGCAACCCAGTGGATGCGCTCCTTTGCCCTCTTTCTTCTCTACCTGTTGAACTATCTATCCATCAAGAGCCCAGCTCAAATGTCCCAGCTCAGGGATGACTACCCTGCCCCACACCCCACCCACACTCCCTAAGCACAATGGTCCTCCCAAGCAGAATCCTTTCAGAGCATTCTGCACCCTTCCATGACAGCACTTCTTACTCTGCAACGCAAGTTTGGTCACCAGAGCATCACCCGCATTAGACTGCAAACTCACGGGGGGGGCAGGGGCCCACTGGGTTTATCTCTGGGACTCCAGGCTCAGCAAAGAGCAGGTCTGCGGAGGGCCTGGGGGGCAGGGTGAGGGCAGAAGGAGAAGGAGGGAGAACTAGCCTTTAACAGAGCTTGGAGCCAAACAGCTATGTAAAAACTTGAACTCGGAAACCAGTTCTTCTGAAATATGCCTCAGTATTTCAGACACCCCCGAGTTCCTGCAGACGCTCAGCTCTCAGAGAAAGAAAGCCACATTGTACACGTGTGTGGGATGGGAGGGGGAAAGCATGTGATTTGGTGGAGTAGCACTTGAGCATCAAAGTTTGGCTTTAAGTAAGTATACTGGCCTGCCATTTATTATATCAACTGGGTGACATGGGGCAACTGCCTCCTTCTCTGGGCCTCAGTTTCTCCAAGCATAAGATGAGAATTTTCTTTGTCCCTATTCATAGCATCCTTGGGAGGTTCTAATAGGACAACCAACTCTTAGCATAGGCGGATATTCAGATAGGCTCAGAGAAGGTACAGGAACTGCCCAAGGTCACACAGCAGACTGGAAGAAGAACCAGCCCACCAGACAGGTCTTCTGGCTCCTCAACTACTACTACTGTTTTCAAGAAATGATGTGGGAATTTCTGTAAGTCCCCTGAGTTCATCTGCCTGTTGGGAGCCTCAGCAGTAACAGAGGACCCTCCAGCTCTCAGAGCCAGGACCCAGGAAGAAGAGCAGTCAAAAGCTTCCTCCACCCAGCCGGGGCCCCACCTGCAGTCACTGCTCCCCTCCAGGAACCAGAGGACAGTCTCAGTTTCATTCGAGAAACCCTAGAGGCGACTCAGCTGAAACACTCGGCCATATGGGTGCCTGAACAGCTGGTCTGCAGGGCCCAGCCCCCCTGGTATTTGGACTTTAAAAATAGACACCATTCTCATATGCATGGGGTGGTTTTAACTGTTCTCAAGGCTGAAAGGGGTTCTCAGTCTGTAGCTGCCAGGGCCAACTCCGTCTCCCGGAGACTGGACCCGAGGCCCGAGAGACGACAGTGCAAATCCCCTTGGCAACTGGCCGCTGTGTGACCTTGGGCAAGTCACTGCACTCCTCTGGAAAACAGGAAGAACAATTACTACTACCCAGGCAGACAGACAGACTGACACATAGAATGCACACCAGGGAGCCTGGGGCCCAGCGAACATTCACTAAGCTACTGTGCACCTAGCACAGGCTCTGGGGCACCAAAAGGAAGTGCACAGTCCCAGTCAGTGGTCCAGGAACTCAGGGTCCCCCGGCTGAGAAGTGACACAGCAGAAACCTGGGGAGGTGAGAAGTGTGTGGGAGCTCAGGAGAGGTGCCCAGCCCTGCCTGGGGTCAAGAAGCATCCAAAGAGGTGACACCTAAGTAGGAGCCAGCAGGTGAAGGGGTGAGGTCGAGGGGGTGCAAAGAACTTCCCAGTAACATAGGTACTGCAGTAATAGGGTGTTGGGCAGGTGGGAGGGGGGAGGGGGGCGGGTATATACATACGTAATGAGTGAGATGTGCACCATCTGGGGGATGGTCATGATGGAGACTCAGACTTTTGGGGGGAGGGGGGAAATGGGCATTTATTGAAACCTTAAAATCTGTACCCCCATAATATGCCGAAATAAAAAAAAAAAAAAAGAACTTCCCAGTAAAGGTCTAGGAGGAAGAGAGGGCATGGCAGATTTCTGATGTGCACAGAATCATGGAGTGTCCATTTGTTAAGTGTGTACCTGGTGCCAGCCACTGACCTGAGCATCCCACAGGTACTACCTCACTTCATCTGCAAGCCACCCTTCTGAGGTGGGTTCTATTACTGCCTTCGTTTTACAGAAACAGAAGCAGAGACAGGCTCAGAGTGGTTAAGTAACTTGTCCACGGTCACACAGCCAATAAGTGATGGGAGCCAGGATCTGAAGCCAGGACTGTAGCTCTGAGGCTCTACTGACGTAGGCGGCTCTTGTGGGGCGTTGAGGAATGGATTGTAGGAGAGTGCAGGGGTCAGGCGAGGAGAGCAGGTTCACCCTCCTCACCTGTCAGGGGCCCAGATTTGGACCCCAAGTCCTCCGCCTCTAGCTTTGTGACCGCACCTGGGCCCTTCATGCCTCTGAGCCTCAGTTGCCCTATCTGTAAAATGGAGATGAAGTGATAGACTGTTCCGTAAGTGAGTGTGGCCACGTTGGTCTCTAAGATCTCCTTTCTGCTCCGATAGGCCAGAACTGACCATGGGACCACAGGCCCATCCCTTCTCCTCCTTGGGCCTCAGTTTCCCCAGAGGATGAAGGCTTGGACCAGATGTATCTGCCCTTCTTTCCAGCTCCATTCCTGTGCTTCTGTGATTTGGGAGGGGGAAGAAGGGGAAGGGAGTGGGCACACAGGGGAGCGGCACACAAAACACAGAAGGCCCTCCGCAGCCACCATCCACCTGTGCCCACAAAGCCAGACTCAGCCCGCCCCCTCCTTCAGGCTGTCTCAGCACCCCAGGTGGGGACGGCTGGGGGGGCGCGCAGGTTGGGAGATTTAAAGAATAGGGCAGAACTGAGGGTATCCGTGAAAAAGTCAGCCTGGGGTAGCGCCCGGGGAAGGAGAGGTTTCAACAGGGGAAGAAGAGGCAGGCGCCGGGTCCCCAAGTTCAGTCGGGCCGGCTTCACGGTGGCTGTCTGACGCGGCCGGCAGGGGACCACCGCGGGCGCGGGGCTGGGCACGACGCGGCCGGCAGGGGACCACCGCGGGCGCGGGGCCGGGCACGACCCGGCAGGCAGGGGACCACCGCGGGGCGCGGGGCTGGGCACGACCCGGCAGGCAGGGGACCACCGCGGGCGCGGGGCTGGGCACGACGCGGCAGGCAGGGGACCACCGCGCGGCGCGGGGCCGGGCACGACCCGGCAGGCAGGGGACCACCGCGCGGCGCGGGGCCGGGCACGACCCGGCAGGCAGGGGACCACCGCGCGGCGCGGGGCTGGGCACGACGCGGCAGGCAGGGGACCACCGCGGGCGCGGGGCTGGGCACGACGCGGCAGGCAGGGGACCACCGCGGGGCGCGGGGCCGGGCACGACCCGGCAGGCAGGGGACCACCGCGGGGCGCGGGGCCGGGCACGACCCGGCAGGCAGGGGACCACCGCGCGGCGCGGGGCCGGGCACGACCCGGCAGGCAGGGGACCACCGCGCGGCGCGGGGCCGGGCACGACCCGGCAGGCAGGGGACCACCGCGCGGCGCGGGGCTGGGCACGACGCGGCAGGCAGGGGACCACCGCGGGCGCGGGGCTGGGCACGACGCGGCAGGCAGGGGACCACCGCGGGGCGCGGGGCCGGGCACGACCCGGCAGGCAGGGGACCACCGCGGGGCGCGGGGCCGGGCACGACCCGGCAGGCAGGGGACCACCGCGGGCGCGGGGCTGGGCACGACGCGGCCGGCAGGGGACCACCGCGGGCGCCGGGCCGGGCACGACGCGGCAGGCAGGGGACCACCGCGGGCGCGGGGCTGGGCACGACGCGGAAGGCGCAGCTGGCCCCGCGCGGACGGGAGGCAGGGCTGGCGCGGCGCGCGGACGAAGCGGGGACCCGGGTCCCGAGCGCAGGCGGCGGGTGGCCGCGCGGCGGCGGGCGGGGGCGGGCGCACCTGAAGTCCTTGTCGCCGGACGTCATCTTCTCCAGCAGGCTGGCGACGTGGAAGGCGGCGGCGCTCATGGTGCTGCGCGCCGCGGGCCGGGCGGGAGCGAAGATGGCGGCGCCGCGCCCCTCCCCCATTCCCCTCCCCCCATTCCCCCTCTCCCTCCCCCTCCTCCACCGGGCTGCGCTCGGCCGCCAGAAATAGCCGCCCCGCCCGCCCGCCTAGCGCCCCGCGAGGGCGCCCGGGAGGTCTCGGCCGGGGCCCCACCCCCATCCGGGACGCCCAGCACCGCTTGCACACCCGCAGAGACGGGGAGCTCACCACTAACCACCGGACACTTCTCCCTGGGATTCCCGGGCGTGCTGGCTCTCGACCCGAATGCTCATCCACAAGCATATGGGTAAACAAACTGTGGTATGTTCATAAAATGGAATTTTACATAGCAGTGAAAGTTAACGAATTGCTGCCGCGTGCCATGACCTGAATGAATCTCAGAGATGCTGTATGGAACAAAAGAAGCCACAGGCAGGAATGATACTTGTGATCCCTTGTGTGATCACAAGTATCACAAGTGATTCCCTAGTGTGAAGTTCAAAAGCTGGTGAACTAGTCTTAAGGTGCTAGAAGTCAGAATACTTAGGCTCTAAACTAAATACATGGTTTAACAATGTTTTCCCCTCTATTTAACCATATTTTTGAAATAATTTTACGAGTCAGTGCATATACTTTTTTACAAGTCAAAAATAAGTAAATAGCTGGGTACAATGAGTGGCTCACACTTGTAATCTCAGCACTCTGGAAGGCCAAGGCAGGAGGATCACTTGAGATCAGGAGTTTGAGACCAGCCTGAGCAAGAGTGAGACCCGTCTCTACTAAAAATAGAAAAAGAAAAATAGCCGGGTGGCATGGGTCTGTCATCCCAGCTACTCGGGAAGCTCAGGCAGGATTGCTGTAGCCCAGGAGTTTGAGGTTGCTGTGAGCCAGGCTGACGCCACAGCACTCTAGTCCGCGCAACAAAGTGAGACTCTGTCTCAAAAAAAGAAGAAAAAATAAATTCTTTTCTTTCTTTTTTTATTTTTTGTTTGGCTGTGAGCTTCATGTACAGAGAAATTCTTAAGATGATCTGGATGCTGCAACAGCTGCCCTCTTCGGTTTAGGCCTTGTTCTTTCTTTCCAGAATCCATGCCTAAATCTGCAGCATACAGCTTTTAGGGAGGGGCCTCATCCGACCAGTCCTGGTGGTATTTTGTCTTTTACCTTTGGCACTCCAGTTGTACTTTGTCTGACACTTGGCAGGGCAGCCACATTTGAAGGTGGAAGGCCTTCGGGCCACAGCGGTGGCACAAAGTATGCGCCTCATTGCAGCGGTTTCCTTCCAGTGTCCCCTCGCCATCCGGCTTCTATGGCCGACAACAAGCAGGAGCTTCCCTCTCTTTAAGGTATTCAGGGACACAGGCTCCCTCTATCTTATTGTTCTGCTGTGCCCTAGGGCACTGTCCCCAACTGCTTGGTTGTAGTTGGATCCAAGCCACACCCAGTGCCTTAAGTCAAATCTGGGAAATTAGGTCTTGCTGGGCAGCAAGTTCCCAAATACAAGTCTCTTACAGGAGAAGAAAGGAAGACCAGATTTTTGTGGATAACCAGCTTGGGCTCAGAAAAATTGTTTTTTGGGTGGACTCCTTATTAAGGGCTCAACTGACAGTCTCCTGTACCCCTCCCTCGCTTCTGGGAGACCATCAGACTTCTCTTTGGGCATTCCCACTTCCCTCCATCCTTGTGTGGCAGTATGAGATCCTCTGTAAGAGCCGTCTTTCTGCTTTTGCAGTCTCGGAGGTTCCGGCTGCCTACGGGGTAGGATTCAGGGCCCTTCACACCAGGCCAAGCGTCTCCACAGGAGCACTCCACTCTTTTCAAGACCCCTGTCCGGCTGCGTGGGTTCCACTTCCACTCGTGTCATGCTGTGCTCGCCACTTGAAGTGCCCTCTGCCTCCTTTCCAGCTGTCCAAATCCCAGCCCTGCCTGACCTTCAGGACTCAGCTTGAGTCCTACCTTCCTATGAAGCTTTTCCAGAACCTTCTAAGTCCCTAAGACAAAAACAAGAAAACACTCATTTTTGTTGAGCACTCACTAGGTGTCAGGCATTTTGGTGAGTACTTTTGGGCATGATCTCATTGTAAGGTTTTTCAGTGGCAGCGAAAAGAAAAGACAGACACAGAGAGAGAAAGAGTGGGGCCAAACCTCGTGGCTTTATTATACAGTCCTGGACGAGGTTCTGGGGCCCCAAGAGAGGGGAGCCCCGAAGTCACCGCCCTTTGAAGGGCCTTTGGGCCTGGCTAGGGACTTTTGGCTGGAAGAGCTGGGGATTTTAGGAGGGGCTGGAGGTATTTGTGGAATCCAGGTGGACATCTGGGTGTGGTTCCTCTCAGTGGGGCCTGGTAGTTTGTCCTTGGTGGGTCTGGTCACGTGAGCGTTTTCTTTTTCCATCTAGGGAGGGGAGGGGGCTGCCACCAGCCTTACACTCATGTACCCTCACGCCCACCCTGTGAGGCAGCTCTCCTTATTCCATTTTACAGGCGGAGAAAGCGCAGTCCGGCAAAGGCCGATGGCTGGCCAGGGTGGCACAGCCGCCCACAGTGAGTGGGCTCCTGGGACGGCGCGCCAGCCAACACACAGCACTGCCCGCTCGCACCCTCCCACCCTTCCTTCCTTCCTTCTTCCAACAAGAACTTCTAGCCCAAGCTTTACTCTGGGCGCTGGAGACCCCTGTCCCACCCCTCCCCCATCACCCCCTCCCCCCTACTCCCCGCCCCCACCCACCTCACCCCAGCCCCACAACCGCAGCAGCAGGGGCGTCTTGTTAAGCGGCAGCTGCCACTGCGTTTTGTGTTTGTGGCCCCAGTCCTTCCAGCTGACAGAGCAGTCCCAGCTCCTGGGCGGGGTGGCTTGGGTTGATGAGCCCTCACCGTGGGACATGAGCGGAGATTTTAATGACACCATACAACGTTGTTTTCCTTCTTCTATACAGCATCTCTTCCTCCTTCCCCTAGGAAAGCAGCTAAGAAGGGGCTGCGAAGTCCCAGAGCTGGGGAGCAGGGAGGGCACCACGCTTTCCGCAGGCGCCTCGCTTGCCTTCGCCCCTAACATCCATCTGCGTGCGCCCCGGAGGACTCGTTTCCGGAGGGCGGGCTCTAGCCCGGAGATGGGGAGCTGTGGGAGGGGTGGGGGAGCCTTCAGGGGACTGTGAACATTCTGGAGGAGAAACAGCCTTGAGCGTAGAGCCTGGAGTCTCGGAGCAGCTACTCAATGACAGTGGAACCAGAATTGGATTGTTTGTGCAACACTAGGCTGATGGCAGCAAAGATACTCCCCTCCTTGTGGCGAACCCGGGGATGCGACTGTTTAGATCTGTAGAATCCCAATTTTTCTATATTTGTTGAGACTTGCCTTATGACTCAGTAGATAGTCAATTTTTGCAAATACCATATGTGTTGAAAAAACATGCATTTTTATAAGTATTTTTTATGTTTTTTTATGTGTCTATATTTGTTAATTGAAATTCTTCTGAAAGGAAGAGGCGTCATTTCTCCCCCATTTATTTATTTTAAAAATTACTTATTTATATTTATGGTCTCATATATATTCACTCTATACTTTGGGTTATAATCTAGTACTATCACTATTTATTTTCTTTTTCAAATAGTTCCAGGTTTGGCCATTGGGAGCTCCTTCAGGTTGGCTCCTGTGTTTCTTTGACAGCCCTCATCCTTTTTTGAGCACTTTCTTTTTTCCTGGCACCAAAATATGTTCTAAGCTCACCTTATATTTTCCCTGTTCCAACTCTATAATCATCACCCACTTTTCCAAGGAGCACTGGCTCCTTTTATTGGAGAATGGCACTTAGAAACCAAGCTCTGGGTGCTGGCTGTGCTCATTGCTACTGGAATGTCATTTCTTCTAGATCTCTCAGTGGACAGAGCTGTAAAATATATGTGTGTATACTGACCCTCACTTATACATATCTATGTCTACAATAAAACCACAAGTCCATACTAATATTTCTGATTTCAATCCAATACCACAAGGTTCATTCTAGCCTTCTCTGTTTCCTTATTTGTAACTTCTTTGACAGTGATAAATCTTGCTTGCATATCTAAAATATACTTATTTGTTCAGTTCTAGCATACATATAGAGTACTTTCAGAATTGATTACCCATACCCCAGTGAGAAATAAATTTACTAACTAGAGTACAGTATTTGCATGTGGTTCTTTTTGTCTTTAGCCTTACAAAATTCAGTTCAAATATTGTGTTCCATAGTTAGGGGAGTTCTGTTTTTTATTCCCCATCCCTGTCAGTGTGGTCTGTTATTCTTTTGTAATAGTTAAGTTTGTTTGTTAGTGTTTGTATTCCACTTTAGGTCCCAGTGTTCTGGTTGTTTTTATTGTTATATATTGGGGGAGGTATGTGAAACTTTACCATTTGTTCTAAGAGTCAAAGTTAACCAAAAGGACATACTCAAGAGGAGTGTGGCTTTCTTCTCCCCTGATTCCCATTCCTTCTTGTCACCCCTTTCCTATCTCCCTCTGTAGGCAACCAATCTCTTCAGTTTCTGGTTTACTCTTTCTAGATTTCTTTTGCACAAATGAGCAGATACATGTACATTTTCCTATCTCCTCTTCTTTCTTAGATGATGATAGCACACCTCGGATGCTTTTTTGCACTTTGCTTTTCTCCTCTTAACTGTCTACCTGGAAGTTACTCGTAGCAGCGCATAAAGATCTGGTTCGTTTTTACAGCTGTGGGCACTCCACTGTGTGGAGATACGTGGCCTATTCAGCCACTGTCCTATGTTTGCACATTGAAGCTGTTTCCAATACTTTGCAAATACAAACCATGCTGCAATGAATAACCTTATAAATATGTATTTTCAAATTATTGAAGATATATCCTCAGAGTGAATTCCTAGGAGTGGGGTTACTGAGTCAAAAAGTAAGCGTGTATATAATTTTCTTAGGTATTGTCAAATTCTCCCCCAGAAGGGTTGTCTAGTTTGCATTCCCACCAGCGATGTGGGAAAACACCAGTTTCCCCACAGCCTCATTGCCAGGATGTGTTGTCATGTGTTTAATCTTTGCCAGTCATATCAGTGAGATCTGGTATCTCAGTGTGGTTTTAATTTGCGTGTTTCTATTATGAATAATTTTGAACATTTTTTCAAATGTATGGGGGCCACTTTTGTATCTTTTTGTGAATTATCTGTTCATATCTTTCCCTCATTTTCTTTTCTTTTCTTTTTTTTTTTTTTTGAGACAGAGTCTCGCTTTGTTGCCCAGGCTAGAGTGAGTGCCGTGGCGTCAGCCTAGCTCACAGCAACCTCAATCTCCTGGGCTCAAGCAATCCTCCTGCCTCAGCCTCCCGAGTAGCTGGGACCACAGGCATGCGCCATCATGCCCAGCTAATTTTTTCTATATGTTTTTAATTGGCCAATTAATTTCTTTCTATTTATAGTAGAGACCAGGGTCTCGCTCTTGCTCAGGCTGGTTTCGAACTCCTGACCTGGAGCAATCCGCCCGCCTCGGCCTCCCAGAGTGCTAGGATTACAGGCATGAGCCACCACACCCAGCCATCTTTCCCTCATTTTCTATCCAGTTTTTAGTTCTTTGTCCCTCAAATTTTTAAAAAATAAACGTTTAATTTTAGGGCAGTTTTAGATTTACAGAAAAACTGTGAAAACAGTACAGATAGTCAGTTCCCCTCATTTTACATTGACGTGGTATATTTGTCAAAATGAATGAACCAGTATTTTACATTACGATTAACTAAAGACCATTATTTCTTTCAGATTTACTTAGTTTTTACCTAGTGTGTTTTTTGTTGCTGTTCCAGGATATCGATACATTTAGTTGTCATGTCTCCATCTTGGTTGTGACAGTTCCTCAGATGTTCCTTGTTTTTGACGGCCTTGACAGTTTTGAGGAGTACTGTTCAGGTATTTTGTCGCGTATCCTTCAACTGGAATTTGTCTAATGTTTTTGCTGCAGTTAGGCAAGGGTAATGAGCTTGCGGGAGGAAGACCACAGGGGTGTGCTGTCAATATGCATCATCCCCGTTGATGATCTTGACCACCTGGCTTCAGGCAGCGCTTATCAGCTTTCCTTACTGTAAAGTTATTCTTTTCTTTCGTTCCCTTTCCATACTCTACTCTTTGGAATAAAGTTGCCATGTGCAGCCTGCATTTAAGAATTGGGGAGTTATGGCCGGGCGTGGTGGCTCACGCCTGTAATCCTAGCTCTCTGGGAGACCGAGGGGGGCGGATTGCTCGAGGTCAGGAATTCAAAACCAGCCTGAGCAAGAGCGAGACCCCGTCTCTACTATAAATAGAAAGAAATTAATTGGCCAACTGATATATATATAAAAAATTAGCCGGGCATGGTGGCACATGCCTGCTACTTGGGAGGCTAAGGCAGGAGGATGGCTTGAGCCCAGGAGTTTGAGGTTGCTGTGAGCGAGGCTGACGCCATGGCACTCACTCTAGCCTGGGCAACAAAGTGAGACTCTGTCTCAAAAAAAAAAAAAAAGGAATTGGGGAGTTATGTTCACCTCCTTAAGGGTAAAGTATCTACATCAATTATTGAAATTCTTCTGCACTAGATATTTGTCTTTTCTCCCCCATTTATTTATGTATTTATTCAATGATTTATTTATATCAGTTTGGACTCATGGATATGTATTTTATACTTTGAGTTATAATCCAATACCACTTTCCTTTTTGCTCAAATTGTTCCAACTCTGGCCATCGGGAGCTCTTTCAATTGGCTCTTATGTTCCTTTGACATACCCCAGTCATTGTGTGTGTGTGTGTGCACGTGTGTGTATGTGCATGTGCACATGTGTGTGCCTGTGTGTGTGTGTGTTTGAGTACTTCCTTATTCACTGTCACTACAAGATGCTTTCGGCTCATCTTGCAGTCTCCTGACACAGTCCAAAAATCAGCCATTTCTCCAAGAAGAAATTTTTGGTTCCTTTTATTGGAGAGTGGTGTTAGAAACCAAGATCTGGGGACCTCGGTGCTATATGTGCTGTTGCTACTAGGGTGTCATTACGTGTAGGCCCTCTCAGCTGACAGAGCAAGGTGATATGTGTATGCGCATTAACCCGTGTATATCCATGTATCTATAAATATGTCTGTATGGAACCATTTGTATCTCTGTTAGGGTAAACACAAATGCATACTGATGTCTCCAAATCGAATCCTTTATCCCATAGTCAGTTCTAGCCGCCTCCCCTTGCTTCACTGTGACTCCTACTCCAACAAAGAGAGACCTGGTCCCATTGTCAGCTACCATTTACCTAATCGTTCAGCGCCAGTCTATATGTAGATTGGTGTCACAATTGTTAACTTGTACGCTATAGGAAACAACTTTATCGACTAGAGCAGCGGTCCCCAACCTTCTTGGCACCAGGGACTGGTTTCATGGAAGACAGTTTTTCCATGGACTGGGGGTGGGAGGATGGTTTGGGGCCGATTCAAGCTCATTGCATTTATCGTACAGTCCAACCTCTCCCCGTGTCTGCAGCCACTCCCCAGCACTAGCATGCCCACCCAGCTCCACCTCGGATCATCAGGCAGTAGATTCTCATAGGGAGAGTGTCACCTAGATCTCTCCCAGTTTACAGTGGAGTTCAGGCTCCTGTGACAATCTAATGCCCCCGCTGATCTGACAGGAGGCAGAGCTCATGCGGCAATGCCAACCACGGGGACTGGCTGCAAGGACAGATGAAGCTTCCCTGCCACTCACCGCCTGCTGTGCGGCCAGGTCCTAACAGGCCACAGACTGGTACCAGGCCGAAGCCCAGGGGGTTGGGGACTGCAGGACTAGGGGATGGTGCTTATGTATGTCTTCTTTTGTTTTCAGTCTTGCAGATTCCATTCATTTCCAAAGCCACTTTAGTCAGCACCTTTCTCCCCCATCCCATTCACTGAGGTTATTTTGTATATCTGTAATGCAGTTAGATTGTTTTGTCACACTCTATATTCCATCCTGGAATCCCCTGACCTAAATGATTTTGTAAAACTTGCATATATTAGAATTCACCTTTGTTCTGTAAAATTCTGTGGGTTTTGACAAATGCGCAATGTGGTTTATTCTCTATTATAGATCGTATGTAGTTACTGTAGATAGCTTCACTATTCTAAACAATCCCCTGGGCTTCACCTGTTTACCTCTCCTCCTTCCCCTGGAGCCCCTGGCAACCACTGATCTTTTTACTGTGGCTACCGTTTTACCTTTGCCAGGATGCTACACAGCTGCAGGCGTCAGTGCATAGACTTTCCAGACGGGCTGCTTTCACTTAGTAATGCACACTTAAGATTCATCCATATCTTTTCATGAGAACCACAGAATTCTTGACATATAACAACTCTATCCAAACCCCTGCACTGAGACTGCACCAAACTCTAGGGTGGCTTCTGGAAGCATAAGAACGTGCCCCTAGATCGACTCCAGTTCCCTATTAAAATACCTTGAAAAAGCTCGGTCTTCTGGGAACTCACTCTCTGTTCTAGCCCAACACTGTTCCATAAACCTCTGACCTCCCTTTCTTGAAGTATCTGCTAAAAATGGCTTACAATTGTGAATACGTATTTTTCACAACGCAAAAGTGTTTCTGTCAAGGACCTGAGAGCCATTCGTTTGAAAGATAATCCTCAGAAGGACAGGGCCTCTGTCCCTGTCTCTGAGGGAGGGTAGGGTCTAAATTCTATAACTGCCAATTAGCAAACACAGCTGGCCTAGTTGCATTTACACCGACCAACTCTTTGTAATTTTTCACTTCTCTGACTCTACAGCTGAGGCCCTGCTCTCTCCCTCCGTCATTCTCCCTGTAAAACATCCACATCGGCCAGGCACAGTGGCTCAGACCTGTAATCCTGGCACTCTGGGAAGCCAAAGCGGGTGGATCATCTGAGGTCAGAAGTTCAAGACCAGCCTGAGCAAGAGCAACACCCTGTCTCTACTAAAAATAGAAATAAATTACTTGGACAGCTAAAAATATGTAGAAAAAATTAGCTGAGCATGGTGGCGCATGCCTGTAGTCCCAGCTACTCAGGAGGCTGTGGCAGAAAGATCGCCTTAGCCCAGGAGTTTGAGGTTGCTGTGAGCTAGGCTGACCCCATGGGACTCTAGCCGGGCAACAGAGTGAGACTTTGTTTCAAAATAAATAAATAAATAAATAACATCCAAATCCCCTCTGCACAAATCGAAATGGAGCTCAGCTTTCCCCCTACTGTCAATAGTTGTTAAATAAAACCAACTTTCTCTGCTTTAACTAATGTCTGGCTGTGTGTTTTTTTGTTGTTTTGTTGTCTTTAGAGATAGAGTCTTGCTCTGTTGCCCAGGCTGGAGTGCAATAGCACAATCAAAGCTCACTACAGCCTTGAACTCCTGGGCTCAGGTGATCCTCCTGCCATAGCCTCCTGAGTAGCTAGGACTACAGGCATACACCACCACACCCGGCTAATTTTTTATTTTTTGTAGAGATGGGGGTCTTACTCTGTTGCCCAGGATGGTCTTGAGCTCCTGCCCTCAGGTGAGCCTCCTGCCTTGGACTCCCAAAGTACTGGGATTACAGATGTGAGCCACCATCTGTAATGGTGTGTTTATCTTTGACAATAGTCCATTTCTTTTTATTGCTGAATAATATTCTGTTCTATGGATGTACCATAGTTTGTTTATCCATTTGTCAATTGAAGGACATTTTGGTTTCTTCCAGTTTTTAGCAATTATGAATAAAGCTTCAATAAACATTCATATAAGCATTTTTGTGTGGACATAAGTTTCAGATAAGTGGCATAAATAATTAGGAGTGTGACTACTAGCTGCTATGTATAGCTTTGTAAGAAACTGCCAAACTGTCTTCCAAAGTGGTTGCACCATTTTACATTCCACCCAGCAATGAATGAGAGTTCCTATTGCTCCACATCTTCACCAGCATTTGGTGTTGTCAGTTTTTTTAATTTTAGCCTTTCTGATAGGTGTGTAGTGGAATCTCGTTGTTTTCTGTTTTTGTTTTTTTGGGCTTTTTTTTTGAGACAGAGTCTCACTCTGCTGCCCGGGCTAGAGTGCCATGGCGTCAGCCTACCTCACAGCAACCTCAAACTCCTGGGCTCAAGCAATCCTTCTGCCTCAGCCTCCCGAGTAGCTGGGACTATGGGCATGTGCCACCATGTCCGGCTAATTTATTCTATATATTTTTAGTTGGCCAATTAATTTCTTTCTATTTTTAGTAGAGATGGGGTTTTGCTCTTGCTCAGGCTGGTCTGGAACTCCTGACCTTGAGTGTTCCTCCTGCCTCAGCCTCCCAGAGTGCTAGGATTATGGGCATGAGCCACCATGCCCGGCCTCATTGTTTTAATTTGCATTTCTCTAATGACAAATTACGTTAGACATTTTTATATGCTTATTTGCTATCCTTATATCTTCTTTGGTGAGGTATCTGTTCAGATCTTTTGCTGATTTTAAAATTGGGTTGTTTTCTTATTGTTGAGTTTCAAGAGTTATTTGTATATTTTTGGAAACAAGTTCTTTACCAGAAATGTGATTTGCAATTATTTTCTTGTAGTCTATGGCTTGTCTTTTCTCTCTCTTTTAAAAACTAACTTTCTTTCTTTCTTTTCTTTTCTTTGTTCTTTCTTTCTTTCTTTTTTTTTTTTTTTTGAGACAGAGTCCCACACTATGTTGCCCAGACTGGTCCCAAACTCCCAAACTCCTGGCCTCAAATGATCCTCCCCCCTCAGCTTCCAAGTAGCTGGGATTACAGGTGCAAGCCACTGTGCCAGGCTTTTCATTCTCTCTCTTTTTTTTTTTTTTTTTGAGACAGAGTCTCACTTTGTTGCCCAGGCTAGAGTGAGTGCCGTGGCGTCAGCCTGGCTCACAGCAACCTCAATCTCCGGGGCTCAGCGATCCTACTGCCTCAGCCTCCCGAGTAGCTAGGACTACAGGCATGAGCCACCATGCTCGACTAATTTTTTCTATATATATATTAGTTGGCCAATTAATTTGTTTCTATTTATAGTAGAGACGGGGTCTTGCTCTTGCTCAGGCTGGTTTCGAACTCCTGACCTTGAGCAATCCACCCACCTCAGCCTCCCAGAGAGCCAGTATTACAGGCGTGAGCCACCACGCCCGGCTCATTCTCTTAATAGTGTCTTTTGACTGGGAGTGGTGGCTTACACCTGTAATCCCAGGCTACTTGGGAGGCTGCGAAGGGAGAATCGCTTGAGGCCAGGAGTGTGAGGTGAGCCTGGGCAGCATAGTGAGACCCTGTCTCTTAAAAAAAGTCTTTTGCAAAGCAGTAGGTTTTACTTTTAATGAAGTTCAATTTATCATCTTTTTCTTTCATGAATCATGCTTTTGATGTTGTATGTAAAAACTCATCGCATTCAGTTTATTGCACTTCCCAAGATCATCTTATGGTCAAATGTTGCCACTCTGACTCCTGCCTTTACATTCACATTCCAGAAAAGAAACAAGGGGCCAAGGTAATATGACAGATGTATATTAAGGAACATTCTCAGAAGCTACCACTAGATACTTTTATAATACAACCCACTGGCCGCATGTAGCTATTAGAGCACTGGAAAATGTAGTCTATATTCTAGTACTCATGTGCCCAGATATGCTATTGCTACGGAAAAGGGAGAAACAAATACTCAGTTTCTGCCACAAGGAGTTAATACCTCCTAGTTCTTCTGTAGGTCTCTCTTTGCTTCCCTAGCCCTATGTAGTTCAGGATTCAACAAACTGTGACCCACAGCCCAAACTCAGCCTGCCACCCAGACGAATCTCTGAAATTAAAATGTTTTATTTGGGAAGAAAGAATTGCAATTTGGGGCATACCCGGAGACCAGGTTGTCTCTGGTATGTTCAAAGAACAAAGAGGAGGTTGGAGGTTTTATAAAAAGGAAAAATGTTACATATCGCTCTTTGAGAAAGTTCATTGGCCCTTAGTAAGGTTCTGGGGAGCTGGCAAGCTGTCACCGGTGTGCAACGGCAGTGGACAAAATGCGTCCTAGAGTTGCAGCAAATTATCTCAGCAGTTACAGATAAAACTTGTCTCAACTTACAACAGGCAGTTTGAGCAGCCAAACTTGCAGAGAATCACGTTTTTGGAGCAATGTTATGTGTCCGGAATGCTTTTTTCCCCTTGGCCTCTCGACTCTTTTAGTTGGATACAACAAGAATGACCCAATTCATGTGATTGGGTCTCTCACACTGTTTTCACACTGCAATGGCAGAGTTGAATAGCTGTGACAAAGACGGCCTGGCCTGCGAAGTTTAAAATATTGTTCTCCCTGGCGGTTTACAGAAAGTTTGCCAACCCCCGCGTCTAGCTGCTCACAGCCCTCTGACCCCATCTTTCACACAGACTGACCCTCAGGAGTATGCTTCCCCTCACCAGGGTTATTTATATTTCAAAAGATTGGGGAAAAGCCTAGATGTCCAACGCTAGGGAATGGTCAAGTAAACTAGGATGCAGCCATATAAAGCAGCCATTTAAAAAGTTATTATGGAAGAACATTGGCTATAATGTCAAAATTTTCCCACTATTATATTTGGTGATTTAGGATTAGGGTTTTTGTTTGTTTGTTTTTTGAGACAGATTCTCACTCTGTTGCCTGGGCTAGAGTGCCCTGGCATCAGCCTAGTTCACAGGAGCCTCAACCTCAAGCTCCTAGGTTTGAGCAATCCTTCTGCCTCAGCCTCCCAAGTAGCTGGGACTACAGGCATGTGCCACCATGCCCGACTAATTTTTTCTATATATTTTTAGTTGGCCAATTAATTTCTTTCTATTTTTAGTAGAAACAGGATCTCACTCTTGCTCAGGCTGGTTTTGAACTCCCGACCTCGAGCAATCCACCCGCCTCGGCCTCCCAGAGTGATAGGATGACAGGCGTGAGCCATCACGCCAGGCCAAGAAGGTGGTTTTAGGTGCTCCCCACAGGAATCTTACTAACTGTGCATTCCTGTATGAGCGGACATCTCTGGTCCACCAGATGTCTGGGCGAAGGCCGGAGACCCCGCGCAAGCCAGCCAGTCTGGGCATGCGCAGTTCCTTCCGTGTCCCCTCGGACACGACCTCCCCCTTGCTTAGCTAGAGGCTGGGAGAAGAATCGGCCTCTGTCGCTGGGGGGGAAACTGCCTCCCAACCCAGGGAAGCGGCCCCTGCAGCCTGCTCTCACCTTTGTGAGAATGAAGCATTCATCCATCGAAGGCTGTGTACACCTGTCTCCACAGCGGTCATTTCTGGGTGGTGGGAATCCCAGGAAAATTTTTTCCTTTTTTTGCTTATCTGTTTTTTACTGAAGTTGCTGTAAGGAATCCATCCTACTGTTAGAGCCGGAATCCGCAGTCCCGCAGAACAGAGACAGAGTCACTGAGGCTGAAATCACCAAGAGGAGTTTTATTGACTAGCTCCAGCTAGGGTCCGAGTGTCAGAGCACCAATCGCAGTGGCCTCTAGTCTGACAAGGACCCCTCCTTGGGCTACAGGTATCTCTTAAATACCTTTTCTTTTCTTCCCTCCTCCCGCAATTTTCCCCAGCATTTTATTGCATCCCTTTTCTAGTTGGCTCTGGTTGGTCCCGGGCTGTCAGTTGATTGGTTCTAGAACCAGGGTGTTTTCTCTGCATTTTATTTCAGCCTTTTGTTGCGTTATCTTGGCTCCCTGAGACTTTCCATCCTCTTATCAGGAAATGACCTGCAGTCACCACCCTTTTGGGGCCCGCACCCGCTGAAGCCTATATGGCTTCACTCGAACTATACATATTGCAGGCAAGCTTAGGGAACAGAAGCTAGACGAAGCTGTTAGCCTTACTTTTTCTACAGTTCCTGTTTCCTACACTACTTCTGTCAGGGGGTGGGAAACGTTGTTTAGAAAACAACAAACTATTGCTGTGCTCAGGTGGGAAAAAAACAAAAAAAAAAAAAACCAAAAAAAAAAAGAAAACAACAAACTAACCAAACAAACCCCAACCAACCTACCAGACCAGCTGTCATCTCCTTGAAGCCTTCCTGGATTTCCCCTCCCACCCTGCTTTCGCGCCCCTCCTCTCTGCCTCCCCGTCTCCCTTTTTTCCGAGACAGACTGAGAAATCCTCTTTTTGTTTTTCTTCTTCTTTTTTTTGAGACAGAGTCTCGCTTTGTTGTCCAGGCTAGAGTGAGTGCCGTGGCCTCAGCCCAGCTCACAGCAACCTCAAACTCCTGGGCTCAAGCGATCCTCCTGCCTCAGCCTCCCGAGTAGCTGGGACCACAGGCATGCACCACCATGCCCAGCTCATTTTTTCTATATGTATTAGTTGGCCAATTAATTTTTTTCATTAGAGACCGGGGTCTCGCTCTTGCTCAGGCTGGTTTCGAACTCCTGACCTCGAGCAGTCCGCCCGCCTCGGCCTCCCAGAGTGCTGGGATTACAGGCGTGAGCCACCGCGCCCGCCTGAAGTCCTCTCCCTGGCCGGGAGCGAGCAGTAGAAAGAAGGGCGATGGAGCCGTGTTCCGTGTTCCGGCGCCTCCTCACTGGGAGCGGCCGCTCCACCCGCCGCCCCGGCGCTGCCCGCCCGGGCCCGCGTGCACGGGCCGACCGAGCGCGGGCGAAGGCGAGGCGAGGGCCGAGGTATGGTCGTGAGAGCGCTCTGTAGACTTTGGAACCAGAGATTCATTTCTAGCATCCCCAGCCTGTGGGGGCGCCTCGATGGCCCTTCGGCGGCGTCTCAGTGGCACAACAAGAAAGGAATTTCCCCCCCTTCGTGTGAAGTAGGTGAGGCAATTAGCGAACAGCACACATCTGTTTATACTCATACCTCCAGTTATCTCTTGGGTTGTGAAGAAAGGCAAAAGGGAGGTGGGATGCACAGGGATCGCGCAGAATTCAAAGAAAATTAATCACTTCAAAGGTCAGCTCATGGCCAGCGCGTAATTAGTTTGTGCCTTGCTAGGGCCCTTTGGGGGGGGATAAAAAGCACCCCGCAATTCAGGTCGGGGTCCTTGCCCAAGGAGAGCGACCACTGCGTTGGGGCTCGAGGGCTCGGACCCTGGCTAGCCAGAAAATAAACCTCCTCTTGTGTGATTGCATCCTCGATGTCTCTGCTTTTCTGTCCGGTGGGGCTGTGGAGGGTCGGTCCCTAACATTTGGGGGCTCGTCCGGGATTTGCCTTCCCCACAGACTACCGGGTAGAACTCAGGGCTGAGGGAGGAGTGTGAAAATCCACCCCGGACTAGCCGGGTGTGGTGTTGGGCAAGGGACGCGGAATCCCCTTGCAGGACCCCGGATCAGGACGCCGGCACAGGACCTAGGCGGACGCGCTGGTGGGTCGCCGGTCGGAGCCAGGCGGAGACGTCCTCTGGCCCCGTTGGGACTCCGGAGCTGACCTTGTAGCCTAGGGCTTGGTCAGGAGGAGCTGGAGCTGACCTTGTAGCCAAGGGCTCGGTCAGAAGGAAATCCGGGAGGAGGTCCGGACCAGGTTAGGTTTATTGTTAATTTGTTTTCCGTATGTTATCTGTCGTCTGTCTCGTTTGTCGCCAGCTTTTGTGTTCTGTCTGAATGAATGGGTTTTGTGAGTGAGGTTGTTGACTCCACAGGCCCACGCTAAGACCCGTGAGGAGACATCGGAGTGCCGAGGACTGGAATTGACTAGATCAAAATTGGAGCCAGTACTTCCTTATAGTTGCTTGTCTTACGCCACCATGGGACAAGCCATGACAACGCCCCTTTCCCTTGTACTGGGCCACTTTAGAGATGTAAAGGACAGGGCCCGTAATCTGTCCTTAGAGATTAAGAAGGGTAAATTGGTCACCTTATGCGAAGCCGAATGGCCCGTGTTCAATGTCGGGTGGCCTAAGGAAGGGTCCTTTGACAGGACCGTGGTTGAGAAGGTAAAAGAGAAAATCTTTGGGCATCCTGGGCACCCCGATCAGATCCCATATATCGTAGTCTGGCAGGACCTGGTCAGAGACCCCCCGCCTTGGATGCGAGCGTTCGTGCCCCCCCTTAGGGGACGTACAGAGATCCTCACAGTACAAGAGGCTGGGAAGAAGGGGAAGCCAGGTTCGTCACCCGCCAAGGTTCTCCCAGACTCTAACCTCTACCCTGACCTGACCGGGCTTGAATGGAATGCCCCCACATTTAATGCCCCTCCTCCTTATAATCCCAGAGTGGCACTCGCGGCCCCAGCAGCCCCCGAGGTGCCTGCGCCCCAGCGGGATGCCACTGGAGGGGAGGGAGGACCGGCCTATGGCACTAGGCAACGCACAGGTCGGACTCCAGACCCGGAGCCCGTGAAGGCATTTCCCCTACGGGCAGTAGGGCCCCGGGGAGACGATGGGACGCAGACTTATCAATATTGGCCTTTCTCCACCAGTGACCTGTACAACTGGAAATCTCAAAACTCAAACTTTTCCGATAACCCCAGGGACCTTATTAACCTTTTAGACTCTGTTCTTTTTACACACCAGCCTGCCTGGGATGACTGCCAGCAGCTGCTCCAGGTGCTTTTCACCACAGAGGAAAGGGAAAGGATTCAGGGGGAAGCAAGGAAACTGGTTCCGGGAGAAGACGGCAGGCCTACTACAAACCCGAGGACCATTGATCGAACCTTCCCCCTCGAACGACCACTGTGGGACTACAGTGAGGCTGAAGGTAGGGAGCGTCCCCGGGTCTACCGCCAGACTCTGATGGCCGGTCTCCGCATGGCGGCACGAAAGCCGACCAATTTGGCTAAGGTAGGTGACATCCGTCAGGGGCCCCAAGAGAGCCCGGCAGCATATTTAGAAAGGATTATGGAGGCTTTTCGACAGTACACCCCCATAGATCCCACATTAGAAGAGAATAAGGCTGCAGTTATGATGGCGTTCGTCAATCAGGCGGCTCCTGACATTAGACGTAAGGTACAGAAGATTGATAGATTAGGGGAGAAGACGTTGCAGGACCTTTTAGAGGTGGCAGAGAAGGTATACAATAATAGGGAGACACCGGAAGAAAGGGTGGAGAGGATGAGAAGGGAGGATAGGAAGTTCCAGGCCGGGGAGGCGAGGAAGGCAAATAAAGAAATGGCAAAAATTTTGCTAGCTGCAGCTGGCGGAGGGCGACAAGTGAGACCAGGAAACAGGGACAAACGTCGGCGAGAAAGGCTCGACAGGAACCAGTGTGCCAACTGCAAGGAGCATGGGCACTGGGCACAGGAATGTCCCCGGAAGAAAGGGGGACGAGAGTTGAGAGGGTCCGAAAGGATCCTGATGGCGGGCCAGGCAGATGAGTAGGGGGGACGGGGTTCGGCTCCCCTCCCCGAACCCAGGGTAACCTTGCCAGTGGAGGGGAATCCAGTTAATTTCCTCATAGACACAGGGGCAGAACATTCCGTGCTAACCCAGGACAGGGGAAAACTTTCTAATAAAACCAGCTGGGTACAGGGGGCGACTGGAACCAAACCATATCGATGGACCAGACGACGAAAGCTAGACTTGGGCTCAGGTCAGGTGAGCCATGCCTTTATGGTTCTTCCTGAGTGTCCCACTCCGCTGCTAGGCAGAGATAGCCTTACCAAGCTCAAGGCCCGAATCCATTTTGAAGAAGAAGGGGTGACAATAACTGATAGTGAAGGTAACCTCCTCTCCTGCCCCCGGGTCACCCAGGTTCTGACACTAGCTCAGGCAGATGAATACAGACTATACCAGCTCACTGAACATGGAGGAGAAGCGATGGATCAATGGCTCCGCGAGTTTCCCATGGCCTGGGCCGAGACAGGGGGAACGGGGTAGGCCAAGCACAGGCCGCCTCTTTACATTGAATTAAAGCCCGGAGCCGAGCCGGCCAGAGCCAAGCAATATCCCATGTCCCAGGAGGCCAGAATGGGGATAACGCCCCACATTCGGAGACTTCTGGACAGTGGGGTTCTCCGGAAATGCCAGTCGGCATGGAATACACCCCTATTGCCGGTAAAGAAACCGGGGGGACAGGACTATAGGCCCGTGCAGGATCTTAGGGAGGTCAATGTGAAGACCTTGGACATCCACCCTACTGTTCCAAACCCCTACACCCTGTTGAGCTCTCTCTCCCCTACTTTGTTGTGGTACACTGTCCTAGACTTGAAAGATGCCTTCTTCAGTCTGGCGATAGTGACATGCTGCCAGGAGATCTTCGCCTTTGAGTGGCAGGATGAAGAGAGAGGGATCCACGGACAGTTGGCATGGACGAGACTGCCCCAGGGATTCAAGAACTCGCCTACTCTGTTCAACGAGGCCCTCCAAGATGACCTGAGTGAGTACCGAGCCAACCATCCAAAGGTAACTCTGCTACAATACGTGGATGACTTGTTGTTAGCCGCCCCCGATCCCTGGACTTGCCTGGAAAGCACCAAGGACTTGCTTAGGGTACTAGGCGAACTGGGGTACCGGGCCAGTGCAAAGAAGGCCCAGATTTGTAAGGATGAAGTCACCTATTTGGGCTATAAGATCAAAGGGGGCCAAAGGTGGCTAACTGAGGCAATGAAGCAAACCGTGCTAAGAATACCTACCCCAACTTCTAGCCGGGAGCTAAGAGAATTCCTGGGGTCGGTAGGCTACTGCCGCCTCTGGATTCCGGGATTCGCAGAGAAGGCCCGACCTTTGTATGAAGGGTGTAAGGCGGGGCTGGCATGGAAATGGACTGAGCAGATGGCGGATGCTTTTCAGGCCCTGAAGGCAGCCATGCTAGAGGCCCCTGCCTTAACGCTCCCAGATCCTACCAAAGAATTCCACCTTTATATAGTTGAAAAATCGGGGATAGCTAAGGGGGTGCTTATGCAAACCCTAGGGCCCTGGAAAAGGCCTGTGGCATACCTATCAAAGAAACTGGATCCAGTGGCCAGCATGCTTGCGAATGATCGCAGCCACAGCTCTGATAGTCAAAGACGCTGATAAGCTTACTTTAGGGCAGCGGCTGCTCATCACTACCCCGCACGCTATAGAAGGGGTTTTAAAGCAGCCTCTGGGACGATGGATTACGAATGCGAGGCTGACTCACTACCAAGGACTCCTGCTGGACGCTCCCCGCATCGAGTTCCGGGCCCCCACCGCCTTGAATCCAGCCACGCTCCTGCCCATCCCCGACTCAGCTGCACCTGAGCACGACTGCCTTGAGATCCTGGCCGAAACCCAGATGGCCCGAAAAGACTTAAAAGACCGCCCCCTTCCAAGCAGCGACCTGATCTGGTTCACGGATGGGAGCAGTTTCGTCCGGGATGGACACAGGTACGCAGGGGCGGCCATAGTCGATGACCAGGGCAAACTAGTCTGGGCGGCATGCCTCCCACAGGAGACATCTGCTCAAAAGGCAGAGTTGATAGCGCTGACAGAGGCCCTTTGCCGGGCCCAAAGAAAGAGACTGACAGTATACACTGACAGCCGTTATGCTTTTGGGACTGTGCACATACACGGAGCTCTCTACAGGGAGAGGGGGTTCATCACAGCAGAAGGGAAGGAGATCAAGCATAAGCCCGAAATCCTCCGCTTGCTAGAGGCTGTCCTGCTGCCAAAGGCAGTGGCGGTAGTCCACACCCCGGGACACCAGGGTGGAGACTCAGTGGAGGCTAGGGGCAACCGACGGGCAGATGCCGAGGCTAAGAAAGCAGCGGGGGGTGCTACGCCACCAAATATCCTACACATCAGCCTTCCGCCCCCGGGCATGGGACAGATACCTCCTCTGCCAGACTACTCCAGTGCAGACGAAGCCTGGGCTGCAAAACAACTAACTGCAGAAAAAGGTGAAGATGGCTGGCTGCGAGACGAAGAACGCCACCTGATAGTGCCAGAGACTCTGGGACGTCACCTGTTGACGCACCTACACCAGACCACACATTTAGGAAAGAGAAAAATGTTACAACTGTTAAACACCGCCCAGCTCAGGTTCATGTCGCAGGGACGAGTGGCAGACGACATCGTCCGGGACTGCCGAGCCTGCCAAGTCATGCAGCCAGGGAGGGTCAAAGGGACCCATGCAGGTACGAGGGAAAGAGGGAGGCAGCCAGGACTGTTCTGGGAAATAGATTTTACAGAAGTCAAACCTGGAAAGTATGGGTACCGATATCTGCTAGTTATGGTGGATACGTTCTCCGGGTGGGTAGAGGCTTTCCCCACTAAAAAAGAGACTGCTCTGACGGTAGCCAAGAAAATATTGGAGGAAATAGTCCCTAGATATGGACTGCCAGAGGGAATAGGATCAGACAATGGACCTGCTTTTGTCAGCCAAGTCAGTCAGGGACTGGCCCAGGCTCTGGGGACCAATTGGAAGCTACATTGTGCCTATAACCCCCAGAGTTCAGGGCAGGTAGAGAGAATGAACAGAACAATAAAGGAGACCCTGGCTAAATTGGCCCTGGAGACTGGTGGGGACTGGGTGACCCTCCTTCCCTTCGCCCTGTTCCGAGCCCGGAACACCCCCTATCATTTAGGCTTAACCCCCTTTGAAATCATGTATGGCACTCCTCCACCCGTAGTCCCCAGGGTAAGCCCTGAGGCCCTCCCAAGACACCCCAAAGACGTGTTGCAAGCCGTTCGAGCTCTGCAGCGCGTTCACAGCCAAGTATGGCCTGCCCTTCAGGCCATATACCGCGCCGCGGAGCCCGAGGAGAGTGCCGGACATTCACATCATCCTCACCAACCAGGAGACTGGGTGTGGGTGAAAAGGCATCACAGTAAAACCCTAGAGCCTAGGTGGAAGGGGCCCTTTCAAATTATTCTTATCACCCCCACTGCTCTCAAGGTAGACGGCATATCAACTTGGATACACCACTCCCACGTGAGGCCAGCCAACGAGAACGACCTAGAACGGTGCCAGAGCCAGTGGAGAGCAACGGTGGACCCAGAGAACCCACTGAAAGTCAGGCTGACTCAAGTAGCAGCAGCGCCACGAGAAGCCAGCTGAGTCCTATTCCTCTTGGACTACTAGTTATACTGTCTAGACTCAGACTCGGGGCTGTGGCACCTGGAGATTGGACCTCACTACAAAAATGTATGCAGGGTTTGTTTTATATCTCCTTGAGAGCATTTTGTTAATGGGTGGGGGTGTTGTAAGTGTGATGAACAATTTCAATCCCCACAAACCCCATAACCTGACATGGGAAATTGTCAATCAAGAAACCCACGAGGTCTGGAACGTGACCTCTGGGGTGGCCCCCTTAAACAGTTGGTGGCCGGACTTATATTTTAACTTAGAAAAAGTCAACCCCCTAAAAAAGCCAGCACAGACAATAGCGATATCCTCAGGAGGCCCTGCTGTTGCCCCAATCCCCAGTTCGTGGGTAACTGGACCATGGAGAGAAGACATAGAACGAACCTCCATGAGCCGGAATGGGTTTTATGCCTGTCCGGGATTCCGGCCCCCTCAAGAAAACCGTCAGTGTGGGGGTATTGGAAGTTATTATTGTGCCAAATGGTGGTGTGTGACCACCAATGATGGGGAATGGAAATGGCAGGCACAACCTCTTCTCATTAGCTTGTCCTATGTCCAACCTTGTACTAAAAACAGGTATGCCAGAGACTGCAACCTAATAAGGGTAAAATTTACAAAAAAAGGAAAGAAAGATAGGCGGTGGATAACAGGACTCTCATGAGGGATATGCCTCTACCAAAGACCGCACATTTGCTCACTAATATATATCAAACTTAAAATTACCCCGCTCCCAACAACGGTAAGACCCAACCAGGTACTACATCCATGGCCAGCTACTGCCAGGCCCAGCCCGGCAGCACCCCAGACCACCTCCAGCAAAGGGACTCTCCACAAACTAATGGCTAGCACAAGTAGTCCCCGAGGCCCATTGCCCGATGGAGAGCTCACAGATCCCTTATGAAAAATGCTGACAGCAGCATATAATGCACTGAACCGCACAAGTCCCAATGCCACACAGGCCTGTTGGTTGTGCTATGACATAAGGCCCCCCTTTTATGAGGCGGTGGGGCTGGCCACTTATTTTAACCTGTCTTCAGAAGACTCCCCTAAAACGTGCCAGTGGGATCGTAAGGGCCCCGGACTCACCCTCCAGTCAGTTCTTGGCAAAGGTACCTGTTTAGGAACAGTGCCTCCCAGCCATGCACCACTCTGTGCCAAGGGTAACAGGACGCTAAGCCTATCTAAGAAAACAAAGTGGGTTATCCCCGGGCCAGGTGGGTGGTGGGTTTGCTCCAAGACCGGTCTGACTCCTTGCCTTAGTATGTCTATTTTCAATGAGTCTGAAGATTACTGTATAATGGTATTAGTGTTCCCAAAAATAATATACCACACTAAAGAGACAATGTATGAGGGTATGATAGGGCAAAGAGCTGCTAACCTAATTTTCCGTAAAAAAAGAGAGCCCATTACTGCCATCACTCTGGCTACCCTATTTGGTCTAGGGGCAATAGGGGCGGGAACTGGCATCTCCTCCCTAGCCATGCAGCTATAGGGGACTTAACTCCCTCAGGGCGGCTATCGATGAGGATATCGCCAGGATTAAAGAGTCCATCTCCCACTTAGAAAAGTCTTTAACCTCCCTCTCGGAAGTAGTTTTGCAAAACCGGAGAGGGTTAGACTTGGTGTTCCTGCAACAGGGAGGGCTATGTGCGGCCCTCCGGGAGGAATGCTGTTTCTATGCCGACCACACAGGAGTGGTAAGAGAGTCCATGGCCAAAGTAAGAAAAGGGCTTGCTCGTCGCAAACGAGAGTACGAAAAACAAACAGGTTGGTTTGAGTCCTGGTTCAATAGTTCCCCCTGGCTGACTACCCTGATTTCCGCGCTTGTAGGATCACTGGTGATCTTACTCTTAGCCCTGACATTTGGGCCCTGCATAGTAAACAAACTCATAAGATTTGTAAGAGACAGGGTCAGTGCTGTTCAGCTTCTGGTGCTGCAACAGCAATATCAAAGACTCGGGACAAATAATGCAGACCCAGAACTTATAAATTACCCAGAAGACGAGCAAGAGTGCTCGTCAGCTATGTAAAGGAAAGGGGGAAATGTGGGGGCGCCTCGATGGCCCTTCGGCGGCGTCTCAGTGGCACAACAAGAAAGGAATTTCCCCCCCTTCGTGTGAAGTAGGGTGAGGCAATTAGCGAACAGCACACATCTGTTTATACTCATACCTCCAGTTATCTCTTGGGTTGTGAAAAAAGGCAAAAGGGAGGTGGGATGCACAGGGATCGCGCAGAATTCAAAGAAAATTAATCACTTCAAAGGTCAGCTCATGGCCAGCGCGTAATTAGTTTGTGCCTTGCTAGGGCCCTTTGGGGGGGGATAAAAAGCACCCCGCAATTCAGGTCGGGGTCCTTGCCCAAGGAGAGCGACCACTGCGTTGGGGCTCGAGGGCTCGGACCCTGGCTAGCCAGAAAATAAACCTCCTCTTGTGTGATTGCATCCACGATGTCTCTGCTTTTCTGTCCGGTGGGGCTGTGGAGGGTCGATCCCTAACAAGCCCTAGAGTGAGGGCAGGGCTGGCTCCTCCCGCGCCCTCCGCCTGGGAGGCACCGGTGTCCGCAGGTGGGCTCCGCAGCCCTGTCCTAAGGGTCCCCGTCTCGGCTGGCGGTGCTGCCTGCGAGGCCGGGCACCAGGACCGCCCTCTCCGCAGTCACCGCCTCCTGCCAGGAGTCGCCCCGCTCGGCTGCGGGGGCGGCGCCGCCTCTGGGCCACTTCTGCTGGATGTGTCCGGCGCTCCTGCGCAGGGCCTGGCCGCCTCTGCGGCCCCGGGAACTCCTGGGGCCCTGCCCGAGGCCGAGAAAGGGGCGTGCCGAGCACTCCCGCGGTCCCCGCGGTCCCCACGGTCCCCACGGTCCCCGCGGGCGGGCGGCTCCGCGGCGGCCGGCAGCTCGGGCGGGTAGCGTCGGCGCAGTCGCGGCCAGAGCCGGAACCGAACCGCGGCCCCCAGCTCCCGGCCCAGCGCGTTTATGGGCGTAGGCCACTTCCCTCCGGGCCGAGTAAGACGCTTGCAGCTTGGAGCAGGCACGGGTGAACGCTTGTCCCGCCCGCTTGGGGGTGAGGGCGGCAGGCGGGTTGCTGGAGGCGGTGGCAGACCCCCGGAGTGCGCCGAGCAAGGTCAGAGTGGCGACTGTCCCGAGCCGAGGAGCCAGGCCCTTTACTCGGCCCCAGGGATAAGGAAGCCGCCGGTTAGAGATACTGTTAAGAACGAGTGTTCTGTGAACAGACAGGGCTGAATTTGAGTGCCCTCCAGCTGTGTGGTCTTGGGCAAGTGACTCAGTCTCTCTGAGCTTCAGTTTCCACCTCCGTAAAATGGAAGTAATGGCACCCACCTCATGAGGCGAAGCCCTCGGGAGAAGAGCCCCACACGGCAAAGCTTCGGCACTGCAGCTGACAGTTGCTCTCTCTCGGCACCCAGGCTGGGCAGGCACACTGAGGGTGATCGCCACACCACGCAGTATGTGCCGCGGGTGCGGGAAGAGTCCTGGCGTCTGTGCCGGCGAATTCTGTGTCAGCTTGACCTGGCTGAAGGGTACCAGATGGCTGGTAGGACGTTGTTTCTGGGTGTGTCTGTTCCGGAAGAGATAGCCGTTGCGTCAGTGGACTGGTGAAGAAGACCACCCTCCACCGATGGTGGGCAGCATCCAGTCCGTTGAGGGCCCAATAGAACAAAAAAGTGGAGGCAGGCCAACTTCGCTCCGCCGGAGCTGCGACACACGCCTGCCCGCGCCCCTGCGCGTTGTAGCTCCTGTCCTCAGGCCTGCAGGCTGGACTGGAGCCACACCGCCAGCTTCGCGGGCCTCCAGCTTGCAGGTAGCAGGTGGTGGGCCTCAGCCCCATAGCAGTATGAGCCAATCGCTCCCAGTAAATCTCTTCCGATGTTCCTATACGTATTCCGTTGGTCCTGTTTCTCTGGGAACCTTGGACAATACAGGGACACAGAGGAGGAAGGGGGCGGGGGACTCGTGAGCCAGGCCTCGAGGAGCAGGCACCTTCTCCAGCCAGATGGAGGGCTGGCATTCTGGCACACGTGCTTGCGCCGCCACGTCCTGGGGCTCCCATCGCTGAGTGCCCTGCACCTGCTCCTCACACCCACGGGACAGGTGTGTCCTGTAGCGCCTGCCTGGGCTTGAGCTTGGCGCAGACAGCACTCACAGAGGAGTCCCTTCCCAGAGTTCCTGGGAGGATGCCCAGGCTGAAGGCGCTGTCTCCTCCCAACCGAGAGGCGCCCATTCCAGACATTTGGGGCTTGGGGCTCTGGATGCTCTCAAGAGCCTCCTCTGGATCTGCCTTCCTCCCTCCCCATTCCCTCCCCTCCCCCTTCCCTCCCCCTTCCCTCCCCCTCCCTCTGTCCCTGCCTCCCTCCTTCCTATTCCTCACAGAGCAAAGAGCAGAGCTCCACGGAGCCGGGCAGCGCGAGGGCGGCCCCCAGCCCAGCGAGCCCCGCGCCGCTCCGCGTGCACACCCCGACGGCCGCGACCCAACAGCGCCTCTTGGCGCCGCGGGACGTGGATGCAGTGACACGCCTCGCCCCGCCCTCCAGGACGCGCATCGTGGGAACCTCCACACGCACACACACGCTCACACACGCTCACACACGCTCACACACGCTCACACACACTCACACACGAGCACACGCACACACATGCGCACACACACGCACACACGCGCTCACACACGCACACAGATGCTCACACACGCACACACACGAGCACACGCACACACATGCGCACGCACACACATGCGCACGCACACGCACACACGCGCTCACACACGCACACAGATGCTCACACACGCACACACACGAGCACACGCACTCACACACGCACACACACGAGCACACACGCGCACACACGCGTACACGCATGCACACGCAGGAAGAAGGGCGCGGCCGTGCGCCCGGCCCTCCGAGCAGGCCCCTGCGGCGGGCGTGTCGCCGTAGCGCCAGCCCGCGCCTCCGGTGGCCACGCGGCCTCTGCGGAACCGCCACGCCACTAGCATGCCTAAAAAGAGTCCTTAGATGATGAATGCTTTGTACTCAGATCTCCCGCATGGCGTCAAAGACGTCTCTTTCCAATTAGTAAGATGAGTATTCACAAAATCCTCTCGAGCCAGGCCACCTCGCGCTCCTGCTCGAACCTCGGTGTCCAGCCAGCACTTCCCGAGCCTCTGCCACACCGTGACCGCCTGGATCATTGTTTATTACATAGTTTTAATTTTTAACATTACATGTATAACTTTTCTTTTAACTCATATCTTTATTTAAAATAATATATTTCCAAAGGAACCCTTATGTTACCACCCAAGATGAAAATCCAGTACTATCTGCCATAAATTGAAAAATAACTACTAGAAAAATGATAAAATACAAGGAAAGCAGGGCAAGGTTATTACACTCCAATGAGATACCATTTCCTGCTGAAGATTTTGAGCTCAGGCCCACACTCACTTTATTAAAGAGAGGGATGAACAAATGGGTAAGACGTGTTGAAGACACATTAGTGCCACACTGAGACTTTCTCTTAGATACAATAATAGCTAAGACTGTTATAAGCACTTTAAGTGAACTTAGTTAATATTCACAGCAACCTAGTGAGGTAGGGACTACTGTTATCCTCATTTTATGGATGAGGAAACCGAGGCTCAGAGGGGTTAAGTAACTTCCCTTAGGTCACACAGCTAATAAGTCAGTCAGGATTCAGACCCAGAGCCATAACCACTATGTTATATGAATCAGAAGGCCCAGATGGGTTGAAAATGGGACCTCTCTCTGACTATGTGTGTCAGTGTTAATGGCACCTGCTCCTGTACCAGCTGTGATCATCTCCTGAGCCACCAGAATGGGGCTGACTCGGGTCACCTGCTGCTTTGGGGCAACTCTAAGTCCTTTTCACAGCCAGCTCCTCCAGCCTCATTTTATTGCCCCTCTACTCTCACCTGCTCCAGAAAGACAGAGACCCTTTAACTTGTTTAACTACAGGTGGCCCCTGGTGGTCTCAAGCTGAAGGGCAGCGGTGGCGCTTAGCGTTCCATGTGCCCTGAGTCCGATTTTGCACCCTGGACCAGCTGTAGCGGCTGGGGCACGGGCACGGGAGCCGCCTCATATCCCTCCTCCAACACCCTGCTGTGTGCGGGACACAAACCAGCCCACAGGAGGCCCTCAGATGAGCCCAGGCTTTGACCCTCCTAACCTCTTGCTGGGTCCAGCAGTGCTGGGTGGGCGTTTTCCCGTCCCTCGGAGACCACCTTGCGGTGCGTGCTCAGAGCGCGTGAGGGCATATACAGATGGCATATGAGCACGTGAAAAGGTGTCCGACATCATTCACCATTATGGAAATGCACAATGAGACCAAGAAGAATGATTAAAACAAAAAATAGTGACAAGATCAAATGCTGGTAAGGATGTAGAGAAATTAGACCACTCATACATGGCTGGTGGGAATGTAAAATTGTGTAGCCACTCTAGAAAAACAGTGTGATAGTTCCTTAAAATACTAAACATTCAGCTACCATACGACTCAGTAATTGCACTTGTGGGCATTTATCCCAAAGAAATATAATCATATTTTCATGGAAAAACCTGTATAAGGGCCGGGCACGGTGGCTCACACCTGTAATCCCAGCACTCTGGGAGGCCGAGGCGGGCAGATTGCTCGAGGTAAGGAGTTCAAAACCAGCCTGAGCGAGACCCCGTCTCTACTATAAATAGAAAGAAATTAATTGGCCACCTAACATATATATATATATAAAAAATTAGCCAGGCATGGTGGCACATGCCTGTAGTCCCAGCTACTCGGGAGGCTGAGGCAGGAGGATCGCTTGAGCCCAGGAGTTTGAGGTTGCCGTGAGCTAGGTTGACACCACTGCACTCACTCTAGCCTGGGCAACAAAGCGAGACTTTGTCTCAAAAAAACCCAAAAAACCTGTATATGAATGTTTATAGCAGCTTTATTCATAATAGTGAATCTCTGGAAGCAAGAGATGTCCTCCAATGAGGGAATAGCTAACCTGCTGTGGCACAGCCATGCCATAGAGTGCTACTCTGCAATACAAAGCAACATGCTGTTGATACATGCAACATCCTGGGTGACTCTACAGAGAATTATGCAGAGTGAAAGAAGTCAATCCACAAATTGTATGACTACTGTACAATCCATGTACATTAGCATTCTTGAAATGACAAAATTACAGAAATGGAGAAGATTGGTGGTTGCCAGGGATTAGGGATGGGAGAGGTGAGAAGGGAAGTGGATGTAGCTATAAAAGACATCATGAAGGACCCCTGTGGTGGTGGAAATGTTCTGTATTTTGACAGTCTCGATATTAGTATCCTGACTGTGAAATTGTATTACAGCTTTTCAAGATGTTACCATTCGGGTAAGCTAGGTAAAGGGCACGTGGGATCTCTCTATTATTTCTTAAAATTTCATGTTATTGTCTCAAAAAATTATCTCAAAATAAAAAGTTTAATTTTTTAAAAAAAGTGTTCAAACAGAGAGGCATTTTCCTCTAGAAGCCAAAGGGACCATTTTCTGGACCTACTGATCTCCCCTTAAATGGATTTCCAGGGTTGTTTTGTATTGTTGCCCTCCAATAGTTGTCAAACTGGGTTCCCCAGAGCCCTGGGGTTCTTGGTCGGCACCCCAGGGACTACACACATGGCCAAGGTAATACTGAGCAGGTGTTCCCATCAACAGCCCATGGGCTCTACTTCAACCAGAAAAAAAAAATCCATTTTGATCTGATAGGACGTCTTAAATTTTATTTGTCAAAAGGATTTTTCTGCTTAAAAAATTGGAAGTTTGTTGATTGTAAATCCTTCATTTTACACTTGTCACAATGAGCTAGGATTGACTTTTCCTCATTCCCTCTTCTTTTTTTTTTTTTTTTGAGACAGAGTCTTGCTCTGTCTCCCTAGGTAGAGAGAGTACAGTGGTGTCTACGTAGCTGCAGCCTCAAACTTCTGGGCTCGAGGGATCCTCCTGCCTCGGCCTCCCAGAGTGCTAGGATTACAGGCGTGAGCCACCGTGGCTGGCCTATTCCCTCTTCAATTTTTAAGATTTGACTTTAGTCCTTGCCTTTTAAAGTAGGCACAGGGATGCTGGCATCTGAGAGTTAGGAGGTCTTTTAGGGTCACCACTCCAACTTCAGCCGTGGCAGGCTTCCATGATTACGCTCATTTTGCAGGTGAGACATTTGAGGCCCAGAGGCCCAGAGCGAGTCAGGCTTAATCTAGATCTAGGAATATTTTAAACTTCATCTCATTAGGATCTGCTATAGCCATTGTTTCTCAAAGAACATAGTGTTGCAAAGATTCCAACATACACCAGAAGGTAACAGTTCACACTCAGATTTAAATGGGACATTCAAGGGCTTCTAAACCTGTGGGTGAGCTTGGAGTTTCTCCATGGAGGAGTGAAAACAGTTCCAGCTTTCAAGACAAGGAGACCCTAGTCTGACGAGGGTCTGACTCAGCCACTTCCCAGCCATGTGACCCTGAGCAAATCATTTCACCTTTCTGGACCTCATTTTTCTCATCCATGAAATGGGCATAATACTCTCTGATTTAGACAGTGCATTTAATAGATGCTTTATGATGATTAAGATAAGCCTCACAGAGATCCTTCTGATGACTAACTAAAAATCCACGTAGTAAAGGACCAGGCTCCTAGGTGCTCACAGCAGGTGAACATTCTTTCCTTCTTAACTACAGGGCATCATTCTCAGCCCCAAGAGGTCGCTGGGGAGTTTTGATTAGCCCAGGGATCCCATGGTGTCATCAGAAGAGCACCAAGGCACAGCAAGGACACATGTGCCAACCACTGCCTGGAGCACTTTATACACGCATCCTCACCACAGACAGGGGCTGCTGTCTCCCCCTTTTATGGCTGGGAGGACTGAGGCTGAGCTGTCCGACTGATGCATCCAGAGCACACGTGCCTGCTGAGTCAGGCAGGCCCGCTGGCGGTTCTGGAATGCAGGGCAGCTGGATGCCCCACTCGGCTGCTGAGCTGGCTCCCCGGGGCTGTCAGCTGTGCCACAGGACAGTGGAGGCCGTCCCGTGAATCATCCTCCGCACACAAAGGGCAAAGGGGCCAGCCCAGGATGGAGCTGAGCTGGGGCCTCTCTCACACTCTGGCAGCTCTGTCATGGCCTTTGAAATCTGCCCACGGCGAACAGGTAGGCAATGCCTTCAGGTTTGCGTCTATCCTGTCCCAGGCACGCGCGCAGCCAGGTGCTGTAGGAGGTGCAGAGAGGGAAGTAGCTTAACCTGGGACTGTGAGGCAAACAGAAGGTAGTGAATAGAGTTTTTTATGTGCCAGGCATTTAAACCTTTAAATGATAGGAAGCATTATCTAGCCTACTGATTCTCAAACTTGAGTGGGCATCAGAATCACCTGGAGGGGGTCTTGTTAAAATACAGATTATGGGTCCCACTCTCAGAGTTTCTGATGCAGTAGGTCTGAGATGGGGCCTGAGAATTTGTATTTCTAGCAGGTTTCCAGGTTATGCTGAGGCATCCGGTCCAGGGACCACACTTTGAGAATAACTAATCTAGTTCAGCCTCCTACTTAATAGTGGCCCTCAGTTTTCTTCTTACATACCTCCAGGGACAGAGAACTCATTCCTTATTCTGTCAACCTATTTCATTTCTTACTTTGAAGGTGCGAATGTGCGTGTGTGTGGTTGTGCTGAGCTGAACGCTGGGCTTTCCCCTGTGGCCTCTGGACTACATGGTCTCATCAGAAAGGAGCAACTGGAGGAGTGAGGAGGCTTCAAAATTTAAATTTAAAATTTTCAAGTAGCTGCATTAAAAATAGTAAAATGAAGTAGGTGAAACTAATTTTAATAATATATTTTATTTAACCCAATATATTCATAATATTATCATTTAAGCAGATAATCAATACAAAGATTATTAATGAGGCCAGGCGTGGTAGCTCACGCCTGTAATCCTAGCACTCTGGGAGGCCGAGGCGGGCGGATGGCTCAAGGTCAGGAGTTCGAAACCAGCCTGAGCAAGATCCCATCTCTACTAAAAATAGAAAGAAATTAATTGACCAACTAAAATATATATATACAAAAAATTAGCTGGGCATGGTGGCGCATGCCTATAGTCCCAGCTACTCGGGAGGCTGAGGCAGGAGGATCACTTGAGCCCCGGAGTTTGAGGTTGCTGTGAGCTAGGCTGACACTAGGGCGCTCTAGCCTGGGCAACAGAGTGATACTCTGTCTCGGAAAAAAAAAAAAAAACAAAGATTATTAATGAGCTATTTATATTTATATATATATATATCTCAAGTCTTTGAAATCAGTGTGTACTTTACCTCACAGCACACTTCAGTCCTGACTAGCCGTGTGGCTGGTGGCCACTGTTTCTGACACTGCAGCTCAAACCTTCCCAAGATCCTGTCCCTTGTCCCCATCTCCCCTGCCATGGCTCATGCTCACCCGGATACTTGTGCCTCAGTTTCCCCACCAATCCACAACATGGCAGCCAATCATCTAAAATGTAGATCTGATGGTGGCTCCCCATTGCTCTCAGGGTGACATCCGACTCCTTGGTCTGGCCTCTGAGGCCCTGCCTCACTTGCTGCCCGGCTCCTGCCCCCTCTGGCTGCACAGTTATTCACAGATCCTCAGCACAGCAGCCTCCGTCCCCTGAGCCCTTGCAGGCATGGCTCCCTCTGCCTGGAACGCCCTGGGAATGCTGGCTGGGCTAAGCTTTCAGGTCGCTCGTTCATTCGTTTATCGAGCACCTACTTGACAAACGGTGTTAGACCCTGTCCTGGATCCTGGAGCACGCAGGCACCTCGCGGGACAGGGGCGCGCAGCACGGCGGGCGGCGCGGCAGGGACTGATGCCAGGCGCTGCTTACACAGGCTCACAGGAGGCCCCTCGCAGAAGGGGCTTCGAGTAGAGGCGAGCAGGAGTGAGGGAGGGCCAGGTGGCTTTCTAGGGGAAACCATTCTAGGCAAAGGGAACAGCCAGCGCAAAGGCAGCGAGGAGGGACCCCACCCCTGCAGTGTGGGGGCACACTGCAGTGGCTCGGGCGGTGACAGGAGCTCACAGGGGTCGAGGCCGGAGAGGCCAGCGCCGTGGGCAGATGGTGCGGGGCCAGAGAGGCCAGCGCCGTGGGAAGATGGTGCGGAGCCAGAGAGGCCAGCGCCGTGGGCAGATGGTGCAGGGCGGAGAGGCCAGCGCCGTGGGCAGATGGTGCGGGCCGGAGAGGCCAGCGCCGTGGGCAGATGGTGCAGGCCGGAGAGGCCAGCGCCGTGGGCAGATGGTGCGGGCCGGAGAGGCCAGCGCCGTGGGCAGATGGTGCAGGCCGGAGAGGCCAGCGCCGTGGGCAGATGGTGCGGGCCGGAGAGGCCAGCGCCGTGGGCAGATGGTGCAGGCCGGAGAGGCCAGCGCCGTGGGCAGATGGTGCAGGGCGGAGAGGCCAGCGCCGTGGGCAGATGGTGCGGGGCGGAGAGGCCAGCGCCGTGGGCAGATGGTGCAGGGCGGAGAGGCCAGCGCCGTGGGCAGATGGTGCAGGGTGGAGAGGCCAGCGCCGTGGGCAGATGGTGCGGGCCGGAGAGGCCAGCGCCGTGGGCAGATCGTGCGGGGCCTCATAAGAGCCTGTGATTTATTCTGAGTGCGCACGACGCGGGATGAGGGGTGAGCAAGGGAGGCTCATGACTTGGGCTGGAACAGGATGCCTCTGGCTGCTGTGGTGACACCAGCCAGGTGAGGGCAGGAGCAGAGAGACCAGTGAGCGTTGGCTGCCCGGGCTACCGTAGGGGTGGAGAGAAGGACTAGATTTGGAGTGTATTGAAGGTGGGTGGGCCAACAGGATTTTCCAGGTGGGTCAGAGTATGAGGAAGCAAAGAGTCAAGGATGACTCCAAGATTCGGGGCCTGAGCTTAGGCTATGGGTGACCCCTCTTCCCAAAAGCCCTCCTGGAAGCCCACCGCTCCCCCGTTGCCTGCTCCCTTGCGGCTGGGGGCTCCCGGGGCAGCGGCAGGGCTTGTTTCCTGTCCCACCTGGTGAACGAGTGAAGGGAGGCAGGCTGAGCTGGGGTTACCACTGGGCCTCAGCCGTGTGAGGTCAGTCCCCGCCCCTCTCACCCCTCTGGCCCCCTTCTCCCCCTCGCGACCTGTGTTTTCCCTCCTGCCCAAGGCAAGTGGGGGCTCTCCAAGAGGGCCTCTAGCTTTAGCCTGGTCTCCTTCCTAGGAGAAGACACCGCCAGCCCCCGAGTCCCCCAGGCTCCTCTCCCGCTTCCTGCCCAGCCTCGGCCTCTGACACTGTGGTGTCTTCCTTCCCCCCTGGGACCCATGGGGCAGGTTGGGACACATGGCTGGGGCGTGAGTCAGCCTCACCAAGGAGGTGGAGGGGTACCTGGGACACGCCCCCGCCTTCCTTCCCAGCTCTGCCGGCCAAGGCTGCCCCCAGCGCTGCCTGCCAGGGTCCGAGGGCCTGGTGGCAGCTGCCTGAACTGCCCCTCCTGGGGTGGCCTGCCCCTCCTGGGTGCCGTAGGGAGGAGGCAAGTCAGACAGGAAGGCCTGGGGCTGATAGCCCCGCAGGAAGGAATGCCACCCGGTGAGGGTGAGCCATGGGGCCCAGGGCAGCGTCATGCTGTCCCCGCCCTCTGGCTGTCACGGGCGTGGCCTGGCCTCTGCTTCCCCTGCCCAGCTGGAGTCCCCACAGTCGGCACACAGCTGGCCTCGCTGCCCGGACAGGCCGAGGGACCACAGCCACAGGTAATGGGAGCTGGGGCTGGGTGGGCCATGAGGCGGGGAGCCAGCTTTTGAGGGAATGGGGCAAACGGCGTCCCGGGTAGGCTTGACAGCTCCTGGGGCACCTGGGTCTGAATCCCAGCGTGGCACCTCCGCAGCTGGACGACAGCCTCAGTCCCCGGCTCGGGAGACATCTGGGGAGGATGACAAGTATTCACCTCCCAGGTCGTTTGGAGGCCTGTGCCTGGCTGTGGTAGGTGACCAGCTCCTGATTTTGTCACCAACTTACTGCAGGATCTTCAGAAAAACCCTTGCCTTCTCTGAGCCTCAGATTCCTACCTGTGAAGCAAAGGGTTTGGCTGGATCTCTGAGGGCCCCTGTCACGCTGCCGTTGTGGAACCTCACAGCTTAGGAGAGCCAGGTGTCCCCCCAAGGTCTTGGCCTCTGCACTTTGACCGGCCAACGAAGGCAGCTGCCCTCCCTTGTCCTCTCCGGTAGCTGTGGGAGGAAGGAGAGGCCAGTTGTCCCCTGCCGGCTCAAAGGCACCCCTGGGAAGAGAGTGCTGACCCGAGAGCTGGCCCGTGGGGAGGGGCCCTGCTGCCTGTCACAGCCCCAGGCCCAGTGGTGTGGCCCAAGGGAGGGGCTTGGCAGACCCCTCAGAGCCCCCCAGGGCCAACCTCCCTCTAGGGCCGCCATCCTCATCCCGCAGCTGCCTCTGCTCGGAGCAGCCTGGCTCTCAGGCCTCCAGCAAACTATTTTCCCGCTCAGGGGGATGGGAAAGGCCAAGGTCTCCTGCTCGTTTTCTTCCGTCTTGTTTAGAAACGGCCCGGAAGAGTTTCGAGCCCTGATTAGGGAGCCAGCGGTGTGTGCTGGGCGCAGCGGTGCTGCGTGCACTCCGGCCCGCACAGCCTGCAGAGCACGGCTGTCTGCTGGAAATCAGAGAGCCACAGAGAGAGATCTCACGCCAGGGATCGTGCCAGGCCCTGCCCTGCCTCTGCCTTATTTCGCTTTCACAACAACCCTGGTGAAATCCACGTCCTTTTTTTTCATTAACAACTTTTTCTAGATATGATTCACACACCATAAAATCCAACCTCTTTTAAAGTATACAGTTCAGGGTTTTTAGTATATTCACTGAGTTGCGACACCATCATCACTATCTAATTTAGAACATTTTTATCATCCCCAAGATACACCCCATGCCCTTTAGCAATCACTACTTTTCCCCTTCCTGCTGGTAACGTACCTACTTTGTCCGTGCGGACCTGGCTGCCCTGGACATTTCCTCTGAATGGGATCATAGTGTGTGGCCTTTCCGACTGGTTTCTTTCACTCAGTGTGATGTGGTCAAGGTTCATCGGTGTCGTGGCATGTGTCGTGGCATGTGTCAGCACTTCACTCCTCTTCACAGCTGGATGATACTGCATTTTGTTTATCCATTCGCCAGTTGATGGAATTTGGGTTGTTTCCACTTTTTCGCTATTATGAGTAACGTTATAAACATTCATGTACAAGTCTTTGTGTGGACGTAGGTTTTCAATTTTCATGGTTATATTCCTAGAATTGGAATTGCTGGGTCATATGGTAACTCCACATTGAACATTTTGGGGAACCACCAAACTGTTTTCCAAAGTGACCACCGTGTAATACGGTTAACCAGAAGTGTTATGAGGGCTTCAGTTTCTCTGCATCCTCAGCAGCACTTGTTATTGTCTGTGCGTCTTATTTTAGCCATGCTGGTGCGAAGCAGTACCTCAGTGTGCTTTTGATTTGCATTTCCCTAATGCCTAAATGCGGAGCATCTCTCCATGTGCTGTTGACTCCTTCTACATCTTCTTTAGACAGATGTCTATTCAAACCCTTTGATCACTTTTAAGCTGGGTTATTTGTCTCCTTGCCGTTGAGTTGTAGGCATGCCCGTTTTTCCAGGCGAGGATTCTGAGCTTCCGAGAGCAGACGTGGCTGCCCGAGGCCTCACAGAGTGAGGGTAGAGGTGGAACTGCGTCCAGGTCTGTCTGATGTTCGGGAACAGACAAGCTCTTGCACTGGCTCCTCCTTTCTGTTGTTGTCGATTGTGTGCGTGCATGTGTGTGTGTGTGTGTGTGTGTGTGTGTGTGTGTGTGAGAGAGAGAGAGAGAGAGAAGCAGGAAAAACAGGGAAAGAAAGGTGTAAAGGAGACAGGGGAAAGAGACTGAGACTTGAGGCTGCGAGAGCCCTGGCTGGCTCTGTACCTGGGCAGCCACTTTGGTGCCTTGGTGTTTAGCTCAGAGCTCCATCAAGCGAGGATGACACAGCCAGGGGAAGCCTTTAAAGAGTTTTTGGTTTCTACTCATTAATCTTCCAACTTATCATGGGTGACTCAAAAAAGTTTTGTTGAGGGCATACTCCCACCCTAGCTTTCTCTGTTCCTAAATCCGAAACAAATTCTGCTTAGAACCAAAGGCCAAAGCAGGACTAGCATCCCCTAGTGCCCAGCTCGGTCTGAAGATCTAGAGCAGCGGTGTGTCACTCTGTGATCGAGCACCCTTCTCAAGAAAATACTTGGGCACCCCCAACATATGCATATGTATAGATATATAAATTATATACAAGTACAGTGGCCATTAGCTCATGTCTCAAGGCCCAATATACGCTTGGAGTGAATCGCATCACCAATGATAGTGGATGGAAATCCACCCTTCAAATGGCTTCTCATCATTATTTCAGTAAGCAATTGTTTGTGTGTGAGGCCCCACTCAACTGTCGTTCCCAGCATGGCAACACAGCTGAACTAGGGGCAGGGGTGAGTCTGCCCTGGGCTTTTCCTGTTGCTGGTTTGTACTTTCGTGATTAGAGTTATCTCCGTCCAAGGTTTCTTTGCAGGGACTCTCTGAAGCCACTTGTCCACACCAAGGGGGCTGATTCAGCGAAAGCTGTATCCTTTGAGCCTTGGATCTGCCCAGGGGCTCCTGCGCACCACAACGTGCGGGGATAGTCCGGATGTGGCGAGAGGGAGCGGTGGCCGCAGCAGCCCCGCCTGCGCTGTGGGGCTCCCGCTTAGTGGGCACGGCGCGCAGTGTCGGACACGGGCCGGGGTGCACGGCAGGGTTAGACCACATACTGTTAATTATTCTTAGGGAAAAATTACGTAGAAATAGATGGACTAATACTTTCCTCCTGCACTCTGGAGATTATTGCTTGAGAGACTAATCGGTTCTGAGCTAAGAACATCTAAGCCATATGCTGCCACTCGCTCCTCCGCTTGCCCCTTGCTTGACAGGGTGCTCACGCCCACCCCAAAGCAGGTGTCCGCTTTAGAAAATTATATATTGAGCTGGCAATTACCCTGGTGACTCCTTCAAGGTATGGACCCCTCCATTTGGGCTCACAGCCCTACCTCCTGGTCCCCTGTCCTGGAGTAGCCCTGCAGAGACTTGGGGACTGTGACCAGGTCCGTCCATGTGGTGCTCGTTTCTAGGCCGAGTGCCCTGCTCCTCCAGCCACTTGTCTTAGGTGTGGTTTCTGCACCCCACAGCCTGTGGGTTCTGTTGGTCTCTCCAGACCCTATTCTGTGCAGAACCCAGGAGCGAACCCAGGATGGAGGACTGGGGACGCTGGGATGCGGATCACCGTCTTCACTGTAGACTGCGCTTCTGTTAATATGACCTAAGGCTATGTTGATTGCGCTCTGTAGCCGTGTCACCTTGTTGGTTCGTATCACCACTTCAACAAACATTGGTTGTGTTCCTACTATGTGCTAAGCACCAAGCTAGATGCTTGTGCTAATATTTTCTTACTTTCTAGATTGTCTTTTAAAATCCCAGATCTTTCTGTATGGACAGCCTCCAAGCTGGGCCACCCATCCTCTTTCTGCACAGCTGTTATTTTGGCACTTGGGCATCGCACTTGCTTTGGTCCCTTTTCATCTTCTTATTTCAGCCTAGGTGCATCCTGCACTCTTTGGGGGTCGCCCCGGCCCTGGCTGCCTACTTGGGTACGCTGTGGCCACAAGACTTTCCCCGGATTCGTGGACATTCTGCTGAGCGTGGTCCGCTGGCTGGGCCGTGTGGGTTGTTATGCCACCATTGAACTTCCCGGACTGACATGGGCCAGAGGAACTCCCTGCATGGTTCCTTGCACGCTTGGACTCTTTGTCCTTAGATCTAAGTTCATATTCAGACTCCTCACTGGTGGCCTTGGGCAAGTCCTTTTCCTTTCTAGGCCTCAGTTTTGATCTCCTGGGTACAACACTGTGGAATTGTGACTTGGGGAAGGAGAGAGTCCCTCAAGCCTGGGGAGGTGGGGGAGGAAGGAAGCGGGAGAGTGGTGAGGAAGAAGAAGGGGTATGAACAAGTGGAAGATGTTATCAGGGGAAGGGGAGATGCTAAGAAACTTTGCAGGTCTGACACTATTTCTTTAAGCTCTTAAGTTCAGCACTTAAGTTTTACTTCTTTTTATGAAGTGATTTCTCTAAGCCAGGGGCTAGAATATAGCAGGGAGCAAGAAAATATGATTCCTACTCCTAGGAAGCTCAGGAGCTAAGTCCTTTCCATCTCAATTCTCACGGCAACCCTGCAAGACAGTGCCACTATCCGCATTTTACAGATGAGGAAACGGAGGCTGAGCTAGGTAAAGTGATTGGAATCACGGAGCTGGGAAGCCAAGTGGGGAAGCACAACTTGAAGCAGGCTCTGTCGGACCCGTTGCCCGAGTGGCATAATCAAGGCACCTCTCAGTACAGCATCCTGGCTGAGGATGTGACAGTTTCGCCACACACTTTCCTATCCACAACCCCACTTGAGCTCCCAAACCCTCAGTGAGTGATGTTATTCCCTGTTTTATGGACGAGAAGAAGGACCCAGGGGAGGGGTGATATGGCCAGGGGTCTAGGGTGGGCTAGCAGCAGGCCAGTGCCAGACACTCAGTCTCATGACATCCGGACTCAGCCCCCAACCCAGCCCTGCTCTAAGGCAGGCTCGGGGAGTGACGAAGAGGGTACTCTGCCCACAACCTGCAAGTCTGGGGCTGGTGCAAAGACATTTCTGGGCCGGGGGCGGTGGCTCACGCCTGTAATCCTAGCACTCTGGGAGGCTCAGGTGGGAGGATTGCTTGAGCTCAAGAGTTCGAGACCAGCAAGAGTGAGACCTCATCTCTACTATAAGTAGAAAATAAAAATAATAATTAAAAAAGTTCCCATTAAAAAAAAGAATTAAATAAAAACAAAGGCATTTCTGTTCCATGCCCCAGGTTCCCAGAGTCTGTTTTTGACTCAGTACCATCCCCAAGTGTCTTGACTGAGGGATGGAGGAACTCTGGACCCAGGAGCTCGGTGCTGTCCAAAGTGGGCGGTGACGTTAGATTGCCCAGGCCTGGATTCTAGGACAGAGAGGCCGATCCGGCACATCAGCAGTTGAACAAGATGGAGGAATTTCTCAAAACTGTGCTAGAGGATTTCTACTCTGCCTTCTGAACTGCATCCTGGAGAAAAGGACTGTGTTCTTGCACAGTTTGGGGAAGGATTGGATTAAAGAAAGTGAAAGAGCTTTCTCTCCTACAGGCCTTCTCAGAGCCTTTAATACACTATTACACATCGTGGGGCTCCAATAGGAGGACTATGGAAAATAGTGTTGCCCAAACTTATTTGAACACACAATCCCCTTTTTCTTGGAGCATTTCAAGGGCCTACAGTTGCACCGAAAGATACCATAGGTACATGCTGCTCTGGACCCTCTTGCAGGTCATGTCAAGCCTGAGGCCCAAAGTTTTGTGTTGATTGAGTGGATTACCTTGAATGCTTTAACTAGACACTGACTACATTAGTACCCTATTAATAGAATGTCAGAGCTAGAAGAACCTTACAGAATGCAGCCCAACTTCCTCTACAGATAGGGAGATTGAGGCCCAGGGCAATCCAGCAGTATTTGGAAGAGGGAGAGTGGAGGCAGGCCAGCCAATTGGGAGACTATTGTAATACTCCTGGGAGAGGTTCTTGTGGTCTGAGTGGACCACACTCTGCCTAGCATGTGGTGTCCCTGTTAACAATACAGATTTCTTTGAGCTCTATCCTAACCCTAACTTTATACCTAACATCAGACCCCTGAATAAGAACTTCCAAAGGAGAAAGTCCTAGGAATCTGTACTGTCAACAGTGCTCCCAGGGAAATATGATCCTTAGCCAAATCTGGGAGACAGTGGGCATGCCTAAGGAGAGAGGAAACTCTCATTTACTAAGTGCCGATATTCTAGGCTTGTTATGGGCAAAGTATTACTTAATCCCCACAATACTCTGGAGGACAGATATTGATGTTCCATTTTATAGATGGGAAGACTGAGGCTAAGAGGAGCCAGGCGGTGGTAAGAAGATAATTATAGCCAGCTCCAAACTCCTTGTTCCCTGTAGGTTCTCTTGGGAGGCAGGCAGTAGGAGCAGAGAAACCAGGCCTTCTGGAAGGGAAACTGGGGCAGGCTTGGGCTTTAGCTGCTGGAGAGGAAGGAGTTAGGACCCCCTTCCTGCTTTCAAAGGTTGGGGGCTTGGATTACAGCAGAGTCAGAGGGGGAACCTGGTTTGGGCATTTGCAAGGCTGCAGCTATGCCAGGCCCTGGGGTAAGAGCCTGTGGTAGGCAGAATGATGGCCCCCGAAGATGTCCACATCCTAATCCCTGGAAACGGATACTGTACTGGGTATTTGGCAAAGAGGAATTGAAGCTGCAGATGGAATTACGGTTGCTAATCACGTGACCTTAACTGGGAGATGACCCTGGGTGGTCTGGGTGGGCCCAGTGCGAGAATCCTTAACCCTTTGCACTTGCTTGCTTTTTTCTCGATTTCTTTATTCTACGCAGGATTTACTTTTTTAAATACCCCAGATTTTACAAAGCATGGCAGTAGAATAAAAAACTGGAGTTTCTTTTCATACAAACTTATTTATTTGGATTTTTTTATATTTCAAATTATTGATACATTCAAAGAGTAATTTTAATCTCTATAATTTTTGCTAACCGTGTCAAGTCACACTCGACATCCAAGTGCAAAGGGTTAAAAGCAAAGGGGAGAGGTCAGAGTGATGGGACGTGAGGGCTCACCCTGCCACTGCTGGCTTTGAAAGTGGAGGAAGGAGCCACCAGCCAGGGACTGTGGATGGCCTCTAGGAGCTGAAAAAGCAAAGAAAAAGAAGAATAAGAAAAAAAGACAAGGAAACAGATTTTCCACTAGAGCCTCCAGAAAGGAACGCAGCCCCGTTGAAACCTTGCTTTTAGCTCCGCGAGACCCATGCTGGACTATCTGACTGTGAGATATTGAATTTGTTTTTGTTTTTGTTTTTGAGACAGAGTCTCACTCTATTGCCCAGGCTAGAGTGCCGTGGCATCAGCCTAGCTCACAGCAACCTCAAACTCCTGGGCCCAAGTGATCCTCCCGCCTCGGCCTCCCAGAGTGCTAGGATTACAGGCGTGTGCCACCACGCCTGCCTAATTTCTTCTATATATTTTTAGTTGGCCAATTAATTTCTTTCTATTTTTAGTAGCAACGGGGTCTCTACTCTAGCTCTTGCTCAGGCTGGTTTCAAACTCCTGACCTTGAGTGATCCTCCCGCCTCCCAGAGTGCTAGGATTACAGGCGTGAGCCACCACACCGGGCCTTGAATTTGTTTTAAGCCTCTAAGTTTGCAGGTATTTGTTAGCTATTTGTCAGCGCAGCAATAGAAAACCTGTGGGGAGCGGAACCAGGTCTAGGATGGCTGCCCTGGGCGAGGGCGCAAGCCTGCAGGGCACGTCTTCAAGGCAGACACAACACCGGTTTGGGGGCCTCAGGGACCCTGCCGAGCCTGGCCCTGGAGGCTGGCGGAGGCCCCTGGCCCTGGTCTGCCCGCAGCCCTGCCGGCTCTGCAGGAAGCCCAGCGCTCTGCGCCCGCGTTTGTCTCAGCTAACGTGCTTTGACTGCACGTCACAGAAACCACCTCCGGCCACCAAGAAAGGGCTGCCTTGGGCGGAAGGGGGTCTCACAGCATGCAGGGAATGGGTAAGGAGCCAGACTGCAGAAGAGACCATGGCGGGGCGGGATCCAGAGCACAGCCTCTGCAAGGCTCTGCCTCGGGCCAGCCCCACGCCAGCCTTCAGGCTCTGGGTCACTCTCGTCACAAGTCAGGTTCCCGCAGGGGAAGATGCTGATGCTCTAACCTGCGTAAAGGGCAGTGAGCCCCAAGTTTCCATGTAAAGGGGGCACAGGGAGGGCTGCAGTCATTTCTGGGGTGCTTATCTTGGAGCTGCGTCTGCCTGACAAGGATCTGTTGGAAAGTAGGGAATGCTAGTTTGGGTGGCTTGGGAGCCTCGTGCCCACCCCCAGCCAGGAAGGGCTCGGCACATTGAGGGCCAGTCCCAAGCTGTGGTTAGACTTCCTCGAAGCAGAATCCCTTGCAATCACCAGACGGGAGCGTTACTGCCAGGTGGGCAAAGGCAGCAAGTGTCCACGCCTCTGTCCGCTCTGTTCCTGTCCCAGCTGCCGCTTCTGCATCCAACACTGCCCCCACCCCTGTTTCCCACCCTGGCTTGATTAGCGGAGCTTGCCCTGTGCTCCCAGCTCACAGACACGTCCCTCTTGGTGCACCTGCAGGAAAAGTTGGTGGTCTTCAGCCTGGCATTCAAGGCCCCGGATGATCTTCCCCACCCTCCCCATTTCCTAGCCCTTCAGCTGCCTCCCCCCTAAACCTTTTATCCTACTCTGCCTCCTGTGGCAATCCAGCTCAGTCCTGGTTGCCTCAGTCTCCTCCTCCAAGGTGGGACACGGAAGAAAGGTCACCAGCCCCTGAGTCAAGAGACAAGGTTCTGGAGCCAGCCTTGCCCCTGAGTTGCTACGCCATTTCGTGAGGGTTCCTCTCCATTTCAGGGCCTCAGTTTCCTCATCTGTAAAATGGGGCAATAATCCCTGCTCTGCCTTCCTCCTGGTGGTCTTGAGGGTCAAGTGAGCTGGGGGGTGGAGTGCGGTGAGGCGCATGGCTTGGTGTGCCCCGCCAGCGCTCCCACCCTGGGCCCAGGCCCCAGCACAGCAGGCACCCAGGAAACAATCCAGTTTAGCAAGACCTGCGAGTGCAGAGGCCCTGGCACCACCTATGACTAAGCAGGGCTGGGCTTTTTGGAGAAAAGTGCCAGAAAGCAGAATCCCTACTAGGAAGGACTCCATTCCTTTTCTTTCCTTGTAGGATCTGCCTCAGATGTGGGGGCCGCTTGAGAGAGGTGCCTAGAGCCGCCAACCAGGGGCACAGCTGGGGAAGGGGCTTCTCTGTCGGGCAGGGGGTGGGTTCGAGTCCATCTATGAGCTGGAGACCTTGGACAGGTCACTTAGTCTATCTGAACCTCAGTTTCTTCCTGCATAAAATCAGACCTGTGTAGATTAAATAAGATCACAGGTAACGTGTCGTGTGCTCTCTCCTCTCCCTGCTTTCTTCTTTCTTTACTTCTCTTTGTCTCAGCCCCCTACGGTCCATCTTGGCTCAAAGGAAGTCACGTGCCATGAACTTGAGATTTTAGAGTTTCCTCTGAGCAGTTCCTGGGCTAGTCCCTGACGTCCCGCGGCAAATGCTCTGTCCCTGTGTGTTAAGTCTTGCCCTACAGACTGATCCTTGGTTCTTACATTTTCAAAATCAATTCATCCTTCCTCATAGCAGAAAAATGGGTGGAGCAGGAAAAAAAAGGTGTGAACAAGGCCATCAAAAGGAGAGACAGGCTCCTTCAGTCTTACCCGTCACGGCTCCATTTCCCCTGGCGGTGGGCCAGTGTGCGAAAGAGCAGCCCCAGGAACTTCCTGGCCATGAGGGCGCTTACTCAGGGCCCCACCAGAGGCCATTTGCGTGACACTCTGATGACTTGACTGTTAGTGGCCTCTTTCCTGGTGCTAATGACAGGAGCCCGGAAAGAGGTCCCAGCGTCACTCGTTTAGACCCCCAGCATGGACCGAGCCACTACCTTTATTCAACCACTTACTGGCTATGTGGTCCTGGGCAAGTTTCTTAGCTTCTCTGTGCCTCAATATTCTGACCTGTAAAAGGGGTACCACCACAATGGGCCTTTATAGGGCTGTGGTGAGGAATGCATGAGTTACTATAGGTTAACTGTTAGAACACTGCCTGGTGCATAGTAAGTACTTGTTATCATCGCCATCACCATCACATCATCATATCATCACCACCATTTTTGCTCTGTCCCCAGCCCTGTGCAGGGATGTGTGACCCAGAGATGAATCAGCCTTAGGCCCTACTTGGGCGGGGTTCACGGTCTAGTGGAGGAGCTGAGCCCTGGGTGTGTTAGACCCTCTGCTGAGCCCTGGGCAGAAAATTGAAGGTGACTGCCCTCTGGAGTTGTGCAAGAAGGTGCCCTACGCTGAGGAAGAAGAGTCAGGTCCGAGCCAGCGACCACGAAGCCTCAGGAGAATCATGCGCCAGGGGACGGGGGCAGTGGCCTCTGGGCCTCTCCACATGCCATTCCTCTCTAGAGCTTTCCGCCAGCTCTTTTCTGTGTCAGCCACAGCCCTTGCCTCTGTGCCTTTGCACATACTGTTCCCTCTGGCCCTTCCAAACTCACCCCCAGAGGCCCCTCCTTGAGGAATGTTCCCTAACTCTGGTCCAATTTGGCCCCTGGGCTCCCTTCTACCTCAAAATTCTTTATGGACAGGTCTGTAACTTGTTCACGGCAATATTCCCTGTGCTAGCACACAGTAGGTGCTTAATTAATGTGTGCATGTAGAAGAGGGAAGGTATGTTAGTCAGAATTGCGTTTAGCTACACATGCCAAAAGTCCTTACTATAGACGCTTAAACAAAAAGGTTTATTTTTCTCCAATAACAAGAAAACAGGCAGCTTCTGGCAATGGCTCAGCAGCTCAACAAGATATCTACATTGTCACTGGTTTTTCCTCATGGTCACAAGATGACCATTGTAGCTCCTGCCATCACATTCATGTTCAAGAAAGAAGAGGAAGCAGGACATGGCACCTGCCATCTGCCACTTTTGCCAGAAGAAGCAAAACCCTTCCCAGAACCCCAGCTGACTTCCACTCACTTCTCATTGGCCAAAGCTGGGTCACATGGCCACCTCTAGCTAGGGAATCTGGGAAAACAAATATCTAACCTGGAGCTGGAAGCACAAAACTGTAGTTCTATTAGCAAGCAAGAAAGAAGGCCAAGGGTGGTGGAAGGAGGAGGATTAAGGGAGTGGGGAATATAGATGGTGCATATTAATTAGGCAACTAACAGAGGGCTTACAATTTTGACAATAGGAAAGAATGGCCCAGGCCTGAAGATGCTGTTTGCCCAGGGCTGCAGAGCCGGAGGAGGTGGGACTAGAGAGAGAGGCCAACACCTAGGGCATGGCTGGCAAAACAAAAACAAAGGAGCCTGGTCCCCACAAGGCCTCATTCACAGAGCCGCTTGCCCACCTGGACCTGCGTGCGGAGGGACTGCTAGGTGCACAGGAAATAAACTCCTCTTTTATTGCAGCTCCTGTCTTTTTTTTTTTTTTTTTTTGAGACAGAGTCTCGCTTTGTTGCCCAGGCTAGAGTGAGTGCCATGATGTCAGTCTAGTTCACAGCAACCTCAAACTCCTGGCTCAAGCAATCCTCCTGCCTCAGCCTCCCAAGTAGCTGGGACTACAGGCATTCGCCACCATGCCCGGCTAATTTTTTCTATATATATTAGTTGGCCAATTAATTTCTTTCTATTTATAGTAGAGATGGGGGTCTTGCTCTTGCTCAGGCTGGTTTCGAACTCCTGACCTCGAGCAATCCGCCTGCCTCGGCCTCCCAGAGAGCTAGGATTACAGGCGTGAGCCACCGCGCCGGCAGCCCCCCGTCTTTTGAGTCTCTGTTATAGTAGCTTAGCCAAGAGGTGCAGGCTTCATTTTGATTCTTGCCCTAAAAGGACGACCTTGTTAATAAACTAGTTAACAGAGAAAGATAAACTATCACACAGAAAGTGAGAGGCAGTAACTCACAACACAACTGCCTTTTGTTTTGCTTGATTAAACAGCTGGGACTTAACTTGCCTTTAAGATCAACTCGTCACCTCTAGGGTTCCATTTTCCCCACCTTGAAGAGCCCTCAGCAGACAGCAGGGGTGTGAGCTCCCTGCTGCGGTTCTCTCAGGACCACATCCCAAGGACTCTGATAAGCTGGCCTCACAGAGAAAAGGGAAAAAAGAGAGAGAGAAAAAAACTAGAAACAGCTGCCAGCTGCCTCCCATTATCAGTCTGCAGCAAAGCCAAGAAAGAGCCATTTTCCCCTCTAAAGCCTGAGCCGCGTTTCCTCAGCTGCTGGCATCCCCCACTTTCCTCAGCGCCATGCCACTCCCCCTTCTTGCCTCTCTTTCTCTTCTTTTCTCCCTCTTTCTTTCTTTCTTTCCTTCTCGGGAAAGTAAATAAACTTTTTACTTTTTTATATCTTAGTCTTTGTGTGAGAACTCTTTCTCCACTGCGCCGGGAGCAGCTAGCGAGTCCCCACCTGCCCTGCCCTATTTCTTCCCCGCTCTGCGTCTGAGGCCGCCAACCCGAGAGGCGGGAGGTTGGCGATTCCCTGACTCAGCCACTCCAGCGTTTCTCACCCCAACACTGCCAGCGCTTACTCGGGACCGGCTCATCTTTGCTGTTGTGCGCATTGTGAGATGCCCAACAGCCCCCCAGATGCATTCTCCCCCTCAATTGTGACAACCAAAAATTTCTCCAAGGGCCGGGCGCGGTGGCTCACGCCTGTAATCCTAGCACTCTGGGAGGCCCAGGTGGGAGGATTGCTCGAGCTCAGGAGTTCGAGACCAGCCTGAGCAAGAGCGAGACCCCGTCTCTACCAAAAATAGAAAGAAATTAATTTGCCAACTAAAAATATATAGAAAAAATTAGCCAGGAATGGTGGCACATGCCTGTAGTCCCAGCTACTCCGGAGGCTGAGGCAGGAGGATTGCTTGAGCCCAGGAGTCTGAGGTTGCTGTGAGCTAGGCTGATGCCATGGCACTCTAGGCTGGGCAACAGAGCGAGACTCTGTCTCAAAAAAAAAAAAAAAAAAAAAAAAGAAAAGAAAAGAAAAATACCCATTGACAACCCAGAATAAGTGACTGAGGCAAAGATCTTAATCAATGGAGGTTTATTAAGGCAAACTTCGAGGACGCGAGAGGGAGAGCACAAACCGCATAAGCATCTGTGGCCTGTGCTCTCCACACAGGGATTTGGGGACATCAGTATTTAAGGGGAGGAGCACAAGACAGAAAGAGAGGAGGGATGGGCAGGCAGGCAGATGGTTACATTCTTATGAGGCCCAGGAAAGCTACATTTTACATAAGATGAGGTGAATGTTTGAGAAGAAAAAGGGAGTGAAGGGAAATCAATTATGTCCATATCCCTTCCACGTAGAAGAATTATTGATCTTGTCTCTGTTCTGCGCCTGAGAAGACAAACTTGTAATCAACGGTATTAGTGTGGAATGAACAGACCTTAGCTTTAGGAGCTAGACTTAGCCTGCAGACCTAAAGTTACAATTCACATGTTCTTGTTTATGAAAGTCCAGCAAGGAATGTCCTTATGAATCATCTCGGGGGCAGTCCTCATGGATCCCTGAGGCCTTTCACCTTTCGGTGGGGGATCTGGTTAATGCATATTGTTAGGAATAGCTGTTCATTTGGAATAGGGTGTTGCATGGCTCAGCCTTCAGGCTTGACTTCCTTTTGGCATAAGGAATTGGGGGATAGTCGTGTGATTTTTATTTTACTTTACACTATAATGCCACCCAGAGATGTGCACTATTTATATATATATATATATATATATATATATATATTTTTTTTTTTTTTTTTTTTTTTTTGAGACAGAGTCTCGCTTTGTTGCCCAGGCTAGAGTGAGTGCTGTGGCGTCAGCCTAGCTCACAGCAACCTCAAACTCCTGGGCTCAAGCGATCCTTCTGTCTCAGCCTCCCAAGTAGCTGGGACTACAGGCATGTGCCACCATGCCCGGCTAATTTTTTCTATATATATTAGTTGGCCAATTAGTTTCTTTCTATTTATAGTAGAGACGGGGTCTCGCTCTTGCTCAGGCTGGTTTCGAACTCCTGACCTCGAGCAATCCGCCCGCCTCGGCCTCCCAGAGAGCTAGGATTACAGGCGTGAGCCACCTCGCCCGGCCCACTATTTATATTTTGATATAACTGCAACAATTATCAACTCATAATAATTTTTTTAAACTCACTTCTCTTTCTCCCAACCCCTCAACAAAATTATTTTGAGGCAAATTGCAAACATCATATAATTTTATCATAAATAGTTTTGTATTTATCTCTAAATTTAAGGATACTTTCAATAAATATAATATCAGCATAAATATCACTTAAAATTAGTTCTCAATATTATCAAAAAATTATCATTATTCAAATTTCCCTAATCATGTATTTCTTTTTTTGTAAATTGTTTTTCTCATTCCTTCAACTATTGAGTGTTTATGAAGGAAGAAGATAGAAGGCAAAAATACCTAACAACAACAAACTATTGAGTGTTCGCCTTTTTTTACTTATCTGCCAAGTTCTTTATATATTAAGAATATTAACTAAGGTGATATTTTATTACTTATTATTGTTATTCCTCCAGGGAAAGCCATGGAGACTTCAGGATCCTTCTCCCAATCTCAAGACAACAGTCGAGTCCACAGAGAAACAGAAGATGTAGACTGTATGTATGCCTTCTTTGACCCTCTGGGCAAAGCTAGGCGGGCAGTGGAGTCTAACTGTGGCTGGGACAGAAGACCCAGCTCAGCTTATGTAGTACAATGGCTCAAATAAAGTTGAAATGGGGAAGTAGTGATTTTACATACATGCACAAACACATAGATGCTTGGTGCAGTCTGTCCCCAAGTCGTTTCTAGCTGTGGGGACCCTCAGTTTCTTCCCAAACCTCATGAAGTCTCTGGGGGCTTGAGCTGGCCCTCGGGAGAGTCTCCAGAAGGTGGGAAGGGTTCTTTGTGGCCTCAGAATGAGGGATGCAAAGGTCTGGAGCTTGATGAGATCCCATCTTCCCAATAACTTACAGAGAATCCAAAATTGGCAACTACTCCACAGAGTCTAGCAGTTTCTGGGCAGGGTGGGACGCTTAAATCCTCTTTTCTGAGGTCCATATTAAGGGGAATTTCTGCCGTCTGCCTTCTTGAGCCCCTGGGATCTCTGACAGCCTTGGTCTCAGGGAGATAGTTAGTCTTCTGTCCCTGCAGATCCAAGTAGAACCCTGGGAGGCTTTGGTGGTCCCTGGGGTGGGAAGCATGGGAAACGCTCATGCCTTGCCTACCTGTGCCTCACAGATGCAGAGACAGATTTGCATAAGCAAGATGAGAAGGCCGGAGTCTTATCCCAAAAACAACATGACAAAGACAAGTCTTCTTCCTCCTCCTCCTCTTCATCCTCCTCCTCCTCATCCTCCTCCTCCTCCTCAGGTAGAGCAAAGATTTAAAAATATGTGTGTGTATGTGTGTGTGTATCACAATATTATTCAAGAAAAATATTTACATGGAAAAAAATCCCGCATACTTCAGGTGATTGAAGTACTTGATACTTCAGCGCTGGTTTCCACACTCCCTCCTCCTAGAGCCCGTCTCTATACAGATACTTGCGCATACACAGTTACAATTGATCATATAGGCAGTTTTGTCTTCCGTTTAAAAGTTTTTGCCATCTTATCCTAAGCATTTTGCCATGTCATTCTGTAATATCTTTGCAGCTAATTTTAATGCTTACCAACCAGCCCATCAAGTGGCTGCATCTCATGTACAGTACTGTTTCAGTTTATTAGGGGCACTCTATTGCTGTAGTCAAAGCATGCATTGTAGGTTCAAATCCTATCTTTGCGACTAACTAGTTTTATGTCCTTGAATAAACTGCTTGATTGTCCCAACCTATAATATGAGGGTGATAACAATAGCTAATACCTCACAGGATTATTGTGAGGATTAAATTCGCCATACAGGCAAAGTCTTAGCACCTAGCACACAGTAAAAAGTCTAAAAATAACTGCTGCTGATAAAATCCTCCTCCTCCTAGGTTTACCATGCTCATGAGCTTCCTTGTGCAAAAGCTTTTACTTATTGAATTCTTTGTACAAATTGTGTCCTAAGTATTGATTCCCCACCAGTACTTTAGTGAGTTTACAGGAATGACATCTCCAGTAGGGTTTTGCTTACAAATTACCACATTATTCCCCAAGAAACAGCAGAATATTCTTGCATTTTGATTCTTTTAATTCAAAATGTGCACAGGTATGGTGGCTCACGCCTGTATTCCTAGCACTCAAGGAGGCTGAAGCGGGAGGATCACTTGAGGTCAGGAGTTTGAGAACAGCCTCAGCAAGAGTGAGACCTTGTCTCTACTAAAAATAGAAAGAAATTACCCAGGCAACTAAAATAGAAAAAAATTAGCCGGGCATGGTGGCACATGCCTCCAGTCCCAGCTACTCAGGAGGCTGAGGCAGGAGGATAACTTGAGCCCAGGAGTTTGAGGTTATTGAGAGCTAGGCTGACACCACTGCACTCTAGCCCGGGCAACAGAGTAAGATTCTGTTTCAAAAAACAAACAAACAAACTAAAAGAACAAAATGTCAGGCTGAATTTATAGCAGCAGCATTTACCAAGTGCTCACTGTGTGCTGGGTGCTGTTCCAAGCACTGGGCGCGTAATAACTCAGCTAATTCTCACCACAACCCATTGAGGAAGGTACTATTATTATTCCCATTTTGCAGGTAAGGCAACTGAGGCACAGAAAGGCTAACTGACCTGCTATAAGAGAGCTCAATAACCAGCCTGGGGTTCCTAGGAGTTCTTTCTGGAACTGGCAAGACTAACCTTCCTCAACCAGAGCTCCTGTATTGGGATCTGTTTTACATCGTGGTCTTGGGCTCAAGATCTTATTTGATAAAAGGTTCCTTGGGCAGAAAAAAACAAAAACAGCCCTGGTCTTATGTCCTCATGTTGCAAATGATGGGAGCCAGGCTCCCAAATCAATGCGTACCTCAGTAGAAGAGGGAGAGGGGCGGCGGGTCCAGCGGCTTTGCCCGGAGCCAGTCCCCGCAGAGTACATGGTGCTGCGGAGCAGCCACCTCCCCATTTGAGAACAAAGAAACAAAACCACCTACAAGGTTTAGCTTTGGAAGAAGAGCTTCCAGGTGCAGGGGGACTGATGCCTGTCCCTTTGTTTCTCCTCCCTGGGCAGGAGGCAGTGTCAGTCCTCTGGTTCTGGTCGTCCCTCAAGGGCTGCTGCTGCCCTGCAAATGCTCTCCCCCAGGTGTGGCCATGAGCCCCTTCCCTGGAGTGTCCATAGCACGCATGGCACTGGCCATAATTAGCAGAACTGAACGCTAAGAGACAGCAACAGCAAAATGAGCTCGGAGTCCTAGAAGCATGGGGCAGACTGACATTTAGGGTCCTGGTCCCTGCTCCTGCCATGGCTGACCTGCTGCTAGCACCCAGACCCTGGCCCTTCTTCAGGCTCCGCGGGCGACCTGTCACCCCAGAGGCCCCAGCTTCCTCATGCGCAGGACCCCAGCTCATCACCTGGCACCAGCATCTGTCTGCACGCATGCCTTTTTGTTTCCAATGATTCTGTTATTTTAGATGAAGTTGAGCTTTCAGTTGTAAAAGACTACACATAGGCACATTGCAGAAAATATAAAGCATATAGGGAAATAGAAAGAAGAAAAAAAATGACCCTTTTGCTCTGTCACCCAGAGATAGCCACTAAAGACATGCTATGGATTCCCTTACATTTATTCAGTAAGTATTTCCTGAACACCAGCTTCGTGCCGGCCCTTGCTCTGAGAACAGCAGTGATGAACAGCGAGTCTTCCTGCCACGGCTAATTTTTTTTTTTTAACTTTTCTTTAACTTATAAAGAAAGGAGGTTTATTTAGCTCACAGTTCTGCAGGCTGGGTAATTTTTCAAATAATTGAATTAGAGAGCATATACAAAAATTCCCTTCATTTTAAACAGTATTATTCTGTACCTCATAAAAATGTATATTATGTACAAATGTCTTTGTTACATGAAAAAAAGAAATAAGGAAAATAGAAATATAAAAATTTTTTTAAATGTATATTATGAATATGTCATAGAGAATGCTAAAATAATGTTCACTCACAAGTTGATGAAAGTTGTCCCTGGTGGGTAGAATTTGGAGTAATTTTTGCTTTCTTTGTTTTCTGTACTGTTTATTTTGCAACATGCATAATCTTTGTACCAATAAAAAATGTTCTTTCTTTTTTTTTTTTTTGAGACAGAGTCTCACTTTGTTGCCCAGGCTAGAGTGAGTGCCATGGCGTCAGCCTCACTCACAGCAACCTCAAACTCCTGGGCTCAAGCGATCCTCCTGCCTCAGCCTCCCGAGTAGCTGGGACTACAGGCATGTGCCACCATGCCTGGCTAATGTTTTCTATATATTTTTAGTTGTCCAATTAATTTCTTTCTATTTTTAGTAGAGACAGGGTCTCACTCTTGCTCGGACTGGTTTCGAACTCCTGACCTTGAGTGATCCACCCGCCTCAGCCACTTAGAGTGCTAGGACTACAGGTGTGAGCCACCGCACCCAGCCAAAAGTTCTTTTTTTTACATTGATGAATATTTGTAAACTATAGAAAAGAAGAAAATAGGCCAGGTGTGGTGTTCACACCTGTAATCCTAGCAGTCTGGGAGACTGAGGTAGGAGGATTGCTTGAGATCAGGAGTTCAAGACCAGCCTAAGTAAGGGTGAGACCCCATCTCTACTACAAATAGAAAAACTTAGCCAGGCATGGTGGTGCACACCTGTAGTCCCAGGTACTCAGGAGACCAAAGCAGGAGGATCTCTTGAGCCCAGGAGTTTAAGGTTGCAGGGAGCTAGGCTGATGCCAGGGCACTCTAGCCTGGGCAACAGAGCAAGACTCTGTCTCAAAAAAAAAAGGGGGCGGGGCTGGGCATGGTGGCTCACACCTGTAATCCTAGCACTCTGGAAGGCCGAGGCAGGTGGATCAATCAAGGTCAGGAGTTCAAAACCAGCCTGAGCAAGGGTGAGACCCCATGTCTACTAAAAGTAGAAAGAAATTAATTGGCCAACTAAAAATATATAGAAAAAGTTAGCTGAGCATGGTGGCACATGCCTGTAGTCCCAGCGACTCGGGAGGCTGAGGCAGAAGGATTGCTTGAGCCCAGGAGTTTAAGGTTACTGTGAGCTAGGCTGACGCCACGGCACTCTAGCCCGGGCAACAGAGTGAGACTCTGGAAAAAAAGGAAGGAAGGAAGGAAGGGAGGGAGGGAAAGAAGGAAGGAGGGAGGGAGGGAAGGAAGGAAGGAAGAAAGGAGGGAAGGAGGGAGGGAGGGAGGGAAGGAAGGAGAGAAGGAGGGAAGGAAGGAAGGAGGGAAGGAAGGAAGGAAAGAAGGAAGGAAGGAAGGAAGGAAGGAGGGAGGGAGGGAGGGAGGGAGGGAGGGAGGGAGGGAAGGAAGGAAGGAAGGAAGGAAGGAAGGAAGGAAGGAAGGAAGGAAGGAGGGAGGGAGGGAGGGAGGGAGGGAGGGAGGGAGGGAGGGAGGGAAGGAAGGAGGGAAGGAGAGAAGTAGGGAAGGAAGGAAGGAAGGAAGGAAGGAAGGAAGGAAGGAAGGAAGGAAGGAAGGAAGGAAGGAAGGAAGGAGACAGAAGTCACCGCAGATCCTCTCTACTGAAATAATACCACCGGTGTTATTTTGATGTGCTTCTTTTATTTATCTGTGAGTGAGCATGAGGTCTCCAAGCATACTGAGGAAGACTCGGCACTGCTGGGCCATCTTGGCCGTCCTGAGGAGAGGCGGGTCCCCCGGATGTGGAGCCAGAAGCTCCTAGGCCTGAGTTCTTGGAATGCCAACTGGCCGGCAGCACAAATGGCTCAGTCATTCTCCAAGTTCCAGTCAAGCTCCTACTCCAGGCTGAGAGGTGGAGGACCCAAGCCATGTCCTTCGGGAGACCAAGATCGCCGGTAAAGCGAGATCGTGAGACCACTGGCGCTCACGTCCTGAGTCAAGCACCGACAGCTGGTGCCATGGAACTCCAGAAGGGCAGCTTTGCGCAGTGGCAGTGTCCAAGTCAATGAGGTTTATCCAAGGTGTGATTGTTGCTAATTGAAAACTTTTCCCAATACCCCGCCATGACGACTTGCAATATAGTCGGCATTGGCAATTTTTGGCAGTCCCGATGGGACTGACTAACAAAGGAAAAAAAGAAAAATTCAAGAAGGGAAAGGCAAGATCAATGGGAACTGGGCAGTGGGAAAGGCTTTCTACAGGAGGAGTGACCTCAGCTTAACCTCCAGGAGAAGAGAGACACATGGGAAGGACACTCGAGGTGGACGGAAGACACAGCAAACAGCAGAGTCAGCGTGACACGGGGAAACGGGTGACACAGCCCCTGCGCTTGGTGGATGGAAAGCACCTCAGGAACATGACACCTCACGGGACCTTGTCTCACCTTCCCGAAAGCCTTATGAAGTGGGCAGGGCAGCTACAGAAATACTAAGTAGGCATGGAACCAACAGAGCTATTAAGCGATTTGTCCAAGCTCACGCAGAAAGTTAGTGGCAGGTCTCCTACCTCCCGATCCCCAAAGCAGAGACCCTTCCGGCAGTGAACGGAGTCCAGGCTTGTCCCGGGCTGCAGTCCTCCTACAGCTTGTGTTTCTTCCCTGCAGAGAGCGGCGATGAGGACAAGCACCCCAAAGGAACTGGAAAGCGTCGACGGAGCCTGGCGGCCCGACGCCCGCATGGCGGCCCCTCCCCCGGTAGGCGCCGGCCTCACCGCTCTCCCTCTCCCGCGGGGCTGAGCCCGCTGCGTGAAGGTGTTCTTCACAGCATTGCTTATGTAGGGTAAAAATAGGAAGTAGCAACAGCAAAATAGATAGAGGATGCTACTCCCTGACCTGCCGTTAGCTCTGTTCTTCATCTGTCTCTAGGGTGAAAAAGAAAGATGCCAAATTGTATAATTAATTCAATCTCATATATACTTTGTAAAAATTCACACATACATGGTTATAAAACATGGAAGGAAAAAAATACCAATATGTTACTAGTAGTTATCACTGGATGGTAGAATAATGAATGATTTTTATTTTCTCTTTTTTAAAGTATCCTATACTACACATAATTTACAGTGAACAAGTCCTATTTTTACAACCAGAAGGAAATAATTTTTGCAAGAAAATAAACCACAAATTTTGTGGGAAAGAGCATGTGGCAAAGAACTTGAATCAATGCCAACTACAGAACCTGGTGCACATGAGGCGATTAATAAACACTGCACGTGAAGCCGGGGCTGAGCTCTGGGCTCTATTCCTGGACATCAAATAACTGGGGGCCGGGCAAGGCATTCACACCTATAATCCTAGCACTCTGGGAGGCCGAGGTGGAAAGATATATTGAGCCCAGGATTTTGAGGTTACAATGAGCTACAATGACACCACTGCACTCTAACCAGGTGACAGAGCGAGACTCTGTCTCAAAAAAAAAAAAAAAAAAGAATAGGAATGCAGTCTTCGGCAACAGACCTGGTAGATTTGCCACTTACTAGCTATGTGACTTTGGGAAAATAACTTTTTGAGCCTCCATTTCCTTATCTGTATAATGGGTGGGGTTAGGTACTAATACCTTCCTCAGAGGACTTCTATGAGGAGCAAATGAAATATTAAATGTAAATTACTTAGTACAGTGTTGGTACATAGTAAGTGCTCAATAAATGATAATTATCATTGACCTTGAGCCAGGCCCCGGTCCTCGCAGGTCCCAACTCCTTTCTAGTAAGCTGAGCATGGTCACTGCTGGAGGTGCCAGGGCGGGCGGTCTCGGACGGTGTAAAGGAAAGCACTCGTAAGGCTGTTCTGTCTCTTGAAGACCTTCCACCGCCCAGCACAAGGACTGTGGTACTTGTTGGGGCTCCAGACCATGAGGATGGGCGTGGCCCGGGGTCACTGTGGCTGGGGAGAGCTGACCGATGGGTTTGTCTCCGTCCAGGTGCTACACAAGGGGAGCCTGATGTTTTGAAGGATGAACTTCAACTCTATGCAGGTAATTGGTCGTGCAACAGCTTTGGAGAAAACAGAGTTACACTAAGGACATGAGGGTTAGGGCTTCGTTGGGCAGAAACAGGTCATGGGGGTGTTCCGTGAGCTGAAAAGTCCCAGGCAAATACAGGAGACGTGGCAAGCTGAGCGGTTATAATGCTGGCAGATGGGGATGGGGCATTTCCACCATGAGGAGACTGTTTCAAGGAAACCCTGTATTCTTTTCTGAGCTATGACCTTGACTTGTGGGTCACCTTGACTTGTGGGTCACCTTGACAAGTCACCCAACCTTTCTGGGCCTCAGCTTCGCCACCAGCAAAATGGGACATGATCAGTAGCCCCTTCTCTTGGAATACTGGGCTGCTTACATGTGCAAGGAAAAAGTAAGGCTCTGTCTCTACGATACCTATTTTATGAAATAAGTGTTTCCAAGCACCCTGATTCCTACAGGGGGAAGTACAGATAATGCAGCACTTTGAAGCACTAGGATGAAATGGGAGAATTTTTAGGCATAAACCAATTTGCCAATGAGCCTGGCAAATGCACCAGGTAATCCAACATTTCCAAAATCTATGTAGTCTCCTACCGCCTGGTAATAACCCCAGGAAAACAGTAAAAATGCTTACGTATACCTTCAAAGAAAAAAGACTGATATGTTAGGTGGGTAATCTTCATAGTGTTTTATTTGCTTATCTGAATTTTTTTCTCTCTTTTTAACAAAAATAATTGTTGCTTAGTTTAGAAAAATGCCTAAATTACTCAAGTAGTTTAAGAAAATTTTCACTGGGTGTAAAATAAGAGCGTGTTATGTTTACACGTATTTGAAAATACTTTTCTTATCATAAAAGTAATTTAGGCTGGGCGATGTGGCTCACGCCTGTAATGCTAGCACTCTGGGAGGCTGAGGCGGGCAGATTGCTCGAGGTCAGGAGTTCGAAACCAGCCTGAGCAAGAGCGAGACCCTGTCTCTACTATAAATAGAAAGAAATTAATTGGCCAACTAATATATATAGAAAAAATTAGCCGGGCATGGTGGTGCATGCCTGTAGTCCCAGCTACTCGGGAGGCTGAGGCAAGAGGATTGTTTGATGCTTGAGCCCAGGAGTTTGAGGTTGCGGCACTCACTCTAGCCTGGGCAGCAAAGCAAGACTCTGTCTCAAAAAAAAAAAATTTAAAAAAAGTAATTCATATTCACTGTAGAAAATGTAGCTATATTCACCTACTTGTGAATGACTCTGCCCCTACCAAGAAATTGAAGGTGCTCAGTGAATTGCATTGTTCGAGTCTCGTTTCATGTTACTTTCGGCACATTCTCTGCACTCCCGGTATCAGCTACTCTCTGGTACTTCGCAGACGGTGCCCCTGTTTGTCCATTAGCCCTCAGAACGGTTCAGTGTGCTGAGTGCTTGTTGGCCTGTGCTCAGCTGTGTCCCAGGGCTGCCCTGAAGGACAGGGAATGTACAGGACTGCAGGCGGGTGGGGAGGGGAGACCACACAGGGTCCAGCTGCCCTTGAGGGGAAGAAGAGGACGGGGTAGGAGAGAGGTCACCAGGGACCTGGTGGTGAGGCCGCCCAGGATGGGACTATTAATAACCGGGAAGCTGCAGCCCAGGGCAGCGCTATGGGGCTCAACTCACCCTCGGCAGCCCAGACAAGTGGCTGGCGGTGTGGGGCCGCAGCTCAGCTCCGGGCCCAGCTCATCTTGGCTCCACCCACTCAGAGCCTGGAGCCACGTGGCCAGATGTCACCACCTGCGTGGATAGCCTTGAAGCAGGAACATTGCAAATTGGTGGCCTGTGTGTGCGGATGCGTTTTACCTGGCTCAGAGTGTTTTGTAAAAATTAGATTGTGAATATATTTCATCAATTCTACATTTTTTCACATTTGGACATCTCTGAAACCAGGATGCATCTTAGAATCACTAGCAACTTACAGCCACAAGTGGCAGGGATTTTCCTTGCGTAGCAGCACATAAAATAATGTTGCGCCTCACAAACGATGGCATCTCTGATTTGTGGAATATAAGAGTTGCCAACTTTTTTTATGAATGAGGAAGTTTACGTTAAAATCCAGTTTCCTGTGGGAACTCGGAAGACCTGTGAGGTCAGGCGTTCCCATAGCAGGTTTCCGTGGGTGGTGGCTGGTGGCTGCCCCTTTAGGCGCGGCCCGAACCCCGCAGCCTGCCGCAGTCCCGCCCGGCCTGCCGCAGTCCCGCCCGGCCTGCTCCAGAGCGAGGGGAGGCTCCAAGCAGGATCCGCCTGCCCTGAAGTGTAGCTTCTCCCCGCCCAACCATCACGGATGTGACATGACTGATTTCCCTCCTGTGCAGATGCCCCTGGAGATTTGGTGCCCTCGGGGGAAGCGGGTGAGTGTCCAGCGCGGGGGGAGGGGCCATGGGTGTCAGTGTTGGCCCAGGTCTGGCCGTCCCCTCTCCCCGAGGGAGCCAGCGACCGCCAGGGTGCCTGGCTGGGCTCTGGCCCAGGCGCAGCAAGCAGGCGGTGGCCCTCACAAGGCAGGGAGTCGGACAGGGAAGAGGCAGGGGGTCCAGCCAGCCGTGCATGGATGGATGGCATGATCCCTAGGGCTGGAGAGTTGGACGGGGCATTTCTTTAGGTCACCTCTATGCTCCCCCTGGGTGGAGGCACAGCCCCAAGCTGGCCTGGACACTAATGTTGAGCTTCTCTTTTCCAGGACTGCGAAGGAGAGGCTCTGACCCAGCAAGCGGTGAATACACGAGCAGTCGGGCTCGGGAGGGTCTGGATTCCAGGGGTGGGACGTGGCCACAGACGGCCTGAGAGGCTGGGTGGGTCCCAGCAGGGATGCCATCACCAGCCAGAGTGTCACGGTGCCTCGGGAAAGGGACCTCCAGTGCAGGGGAAATGGAATGGAAGGCAGGCTCGGGCTTGGGAGTCAGAGGAGGTCCCAAGGACAGCACCCCATCTTCATGGTTTTACTTAACCGGTCCCGCAGCGAGCACACTCGGACCCAGGAAGAAGCACCGAGTTCAATTCTCGGTGAGGCAGGGAAGAAAAGTCCCACCTGCTGTCCCGTGTCAAAGCTGAACACTTGTCTCTGTCTCATTCCTCAGGAGAAGTGGAGGCCTCTCAGCTAAGGAGGCTGAATATAAAGAAAGACGGTAAGGAAATCGGTGTTGCAGCGCTGTGTCCTCCTGTCTGGGCCAGGTGTCTGGGTGAAAGGCAGCCCGGGGCCTAGAACACAGTAATCACAGCCCACCTTGCCACGTGCTCTGCAGTTTGCAAAGTCCTCAGCCCAGAATCACCTGGAGAAGTGGGACAATGATTCCCATTTTATAGATATGGAAACTGAGGCTCAAACTTGGGGCATAGCCTTACAGCTTGCGAGTGGCACACCCTGGGCCCGAACCCTAGTCCTCTGCTCTTTCTGCTATAAGGGGAGACACTAGGATGATAAACGCCTTCCGGGCATTGTGAGCGCCGTGAGGTCAGATTAGACCAGACTCTGGGGAAGGAGCCGGGAGAGCTGAAGGCACCTCCTCTGCTCCAGCGCTGGGATCTCTGGGGACTTCAGGAGGAAGAGGAGGGCCAGTGGGGAGGCGATGGTTTTTGATGAAACAGATGGTAGTTGTTCTGGAAGCATCTTGAGCTATTGTAAAAGCCCGCCTTCAGAGAGTGGGAGACCTGGGGCCGAGCCCCCGCTCGCCCCGTCCAGCGGATGGCCCAGGGCCGCTGCTGAACTCTCCCGGGCTGTGGACCGCGGCTCGCTGGGCCAGAGCGCAGAGCCCGAGGCGCAGGCGTTGGCCAGGTTGCTTCAGGACGTGGCACTGCACCCAACGCAAGAATGCGATTGCCCCACTCTCGTCCTGTGGGCTGGGCCTCTGTCTGGAGCCCGCGCCTGGCCCTCGCTTGTCACCCCCCGGCCACGGGGCACAGGCCTGTCACCGGCCGGGCCTTCCCGGGCGGCGGGGCTGGCGAGAGCGTCACCGTCTGTTGTTGGCCTTGTATGGATTTTAAGTTAGGGGATCCTGGTTTTCCACTTACTGCTGGGATGTAAAGTTTCCTTTAAAGTAAATGTATTCCTAGTTGGTTAGTAGATTTTTAAAGAAAGAAAAAAAAAAATAAAGTAAATGTATTTCAGGAAAAGGAATCTATTTAAAGAAAAACGTGAAGTAAATACTAGTACAGACCATCCTTGGGTTAGCATGGACCTGTGCAGGTGGTGAGTCCGAGAAAAACTGAGCGAGCATGACCCTGAGGGCCCTCCCGGCTCCAGCCTTATTCCCAGTCCCTGCTCTGGCCTGGCCTCTTCTGCCTCCAGAGCGCCCCTCTTCCAGCAGCCGACTGCGGGCACCCTCCCTCCGCAGGCTGCGCCTGCGACCCCTGCCCGCGTGTCCCGTGCCGCCACGCCCAAGGAGCAGGGCGCGTGCACCTGTGCACAGACACACACACACAGACACACACACGTGTACTCACACACACACACACGTGTACTCACACACAGAGACACACAAGTGTACTCACACACAGACACACATGTGTACTCACACACGGACACACATGTGTACTCACACACAGACACACACGTGTACTCACAGAGACACACAGACACACACGTGTACTCACAGACACACACGTACACACAGTGTACTCAGACACACACACATACACGCATGTGTACTCACAGAGACACACACATACACACACGTCCTCACAGAGACATACACATGTACTCACAGAGATACACACACAGACACACAGATACAGAGACACACACATACACACAGAAACACATCCTCACAGAGATACATACAGAGACATACACATGTACTCACAGAGACACACACATACACACACACAGAGACACACACGTGTACTCACAGAGACATACACATATATACACACAGACACACGTCCTCACAGAGATACACACAGAGACACACATGTACTAAAGAGACACACATATGTACACGGAGACACACATATGTACTCACACAGACATACAGAGATACACACATACTCACAGAGATACACATAGACACACACATGTACTCAGAGACACACACAGGTACTCACAGAGACACACACACATACACACAAAGACACACATGTACTCACAGAGATATACACACATACATACAGAGCCACACATGTACTCACAGAAACACACACAGAGACACACATATGTACTCACAGGGATATACACATACACACACAGAGAGACACATGTACTCACAGAAACACACAGAGACACACATGTACTCACAGGGATATACACATACACACACAGAGACACACATGTACTCACAGAAACACAGAGACACACATATGTACTCACAGGGATATACACATACACACACAGAGACACACAGGTACTCACAGAAACACACACAGAGACACATATGTACTCACAGGGATATACACATACACACACAGAGACACACAGGTACTCACAGAGATACACACAGAGACACACACATGTACTCACACAGACACACATATACACAGAGACATACATGTACTCACAGAGACACATATACATATACACAAAGACACATACATACTCACACAGACACACATACATACACACAGAGACACACACATATATACACAGACAGACACACAGATACATACGCACAGAGACACACACGTACTCACAGAGACACATACAGACACACACACATACTTACCGACAGAAACACACACATACAAACACACAGATATACACACACAGAGAGATGCAGACAGATACACAAACATACATATATGCACACTTACATACACACACAGACACACAGAGAGACTGGCACATCCGCAGACACATACACATACATACACACAGAGACACACGGACAGACACGCCTGCTCTCCTCTCACCCAAGTCCTCCTTCCTGTCTTTGAGGCTCAGCTCAAGCTCAGTCTTCGGCCAAGTCCTCCCAGACTGCCCTGGCCATGGCGACTCCCAAAGTCTATGACATCTTAACAACCCATACAATTCCAAGGATGGTACATAATATTGTGCTTTCTGTTCTTCAACTGACGGACATTTGGGTTGTTTCTGATCTTTCATTTTCACACTGAGCTGTCCTCCCTCTAGGCCTCTATTTGATCTTGCATTGTGTTGCTATCTCCTTTTTTTTTAACTTATATTTTTAAAATATTTACTCACAAGACAACTGGAAAGCAAATCCAGGGAGAAATTCTCTGTTGGGAATTCATTTTGCATTTCTGAAAAACTGATGCGGAAGAGAAGAGGAAAACGTCTCTCTAATCCACTCGCCCCAGGCTTTCCCATCTCTGGAGGGACCTAGGCCCGACGCTTTCTTGCACCATGAGTCTGGTGCTGCATCATGTCCTTTTTTCTCTAAAGGGTAAACTGACTTCAGAGCCAAGAATGTTCTAGAAATACTAATTTTGTTTTTGCCCCAGAAGCAAAATCAAACAAAAACAGCCTCCACTCCTCTGCTCGCTTCCCTTCAAGATGCCCCTTGGCAGCGGCGAAGCCATCGCCGTCATGCTGCCTGGCACCACCGAGGCAGCACTCTGCCAGCCAAGCGCCCGCCCACCCTCGTGGTGATGTGTGCCCCCCGCTCCTCCTTTACCAAGGAGCACTCTGAGGCTCAGAGGGGGTAGGACACCTGTCCAACGCCTCACAGCACATTGGTGGCCAAACTGGACTGAACAAGGGCACATTCCCTGCAGCCTTGTTCCAGGAAACCGTCTTTTGCATCCCCTCTAATCACAGCTGCTTGACGGCGCTGAGGCCCCTGGGAAAGCAGGAAAGTCCTGCTCTCTCCCCTGGCCCTCCCCTGGCCTGACAAGTGCAGGGGGCTCTGGATTCCTGCCCGAGGCACAGGCCCTGCTCTCAGCTCCTCTCTAAGCCTCTGTTGAATTCTTAAACCCTCCCAGCCTGCAATGCCACTTCCAGGCACCGGCCCGCAGGAATAGGTGCACAAGTGCATGGAGATTCTTGGCTAATAATCTTGGTGCAGCATCGATGGGAATAGGAAAAAATAGAACACCTCTAGCTTCATCAATGGGGCTCTAGTTAAGTTAAATCAATTAGGATAAATATATATCACAGAACACTGCACAGCCATGAGAAAGGACAAGGCGGGTCTGTGTGCTCTGAGATGGAAGATGGCCTTGCTCTAGCAACGAGAGGGAAAAAGCAAATCAGTGCAGGAGGGATATAGATCATCCCATTTATGTTTTTAAAATGTGCATATATATGCCTGGAAAAACTTTCCCAATCACTGCCCACTTTTAAGGAGTGAGATTTGGGAGGAAGAATGAGGCAATGTGAAAGCTTTTTATTTATTTATTTTTTTGAGACAGAGTCTCTCTCTGTTGCCCGGGGTAGAGTGCTGTGGCATCAGCCTAGCTCACAGCAACCTCAAACTCCTGGGCTCAAGCCATCCTCCTGCCTCAGCCTCCTGAGTAGCTGGGACTACAGGCATGTGCCATCATGCCTGGCTAAATATATATATTTTTTTTTTTCTTTTTTTTTTTTAGTTGTCCAGCTAATTTCTTTCTAATTTTTTAGTAGAGATGGGGTCTTGCTCTTGCTCAGGCTGGTCTCAAACTCCTGAGCTCAAATAATCTGCTTGCCTCGGCCTCCCAGAGTGTAAAAGTTTTGTTTGTTTGTTTGTTTGAGCCCGAATATGAGTCTGAGGTTGGGAAGAGTGTAAAAGTTTTAACTTTAAACTTGACACATTTGCATTTTTTATTATTGTATTTAACCTTCATCTGACAGATACAGCACTGAGCCCCTGTGTGTGCCCGTTGCTTCTCCAGTTGCTGGGGGTCCCACTGGGGACGGACCAACTAAAATCACTGCCCACCCCACAGCCACATCCTGGGTGGGGAGGGTAAACACAGAAATGAAAATAGAATCAGTTGACTCGTGACAAATGTTATGAAAATAATAAAGTGAGATAAATGGTGGTTTGTGGGGTGAGGTTTTAGCTTGGCTGGTCAGGAACAGCATCTCTGGATGCTGTTTTTTTTCCTTCTTATATATATTTTTAATTTTATTGCTTTCTAAAAGTACTTCGTTTTCTTTCTTTCTTTTTCTTTTTCTTTTTTTATTTTTGAGACAGAGTCTCACTCTGTCACCCGGGCTAGAGTGCAGTGGCGTCAGCCTAGCTCACAGCAACCTCATACTCTGGGCTTAAGTGATCCTCCTGCCTCAGCTTCCTGAGTAGCTGGAACTACGGGCATGTGCCACCATGCCTGGCTAATTTTTCTATTTTTAGTAGAGACAGGTCTCACTCTTGCTGAGGCTGGTCTCCAACTCCTGAGCTCGAGCAATCCTCCCACCTGGGCCTCCCAGAGTGTTAGGATTACAAGCGTGAGCCACCGCACCCAGCCGGCATCTCTGAATAAAGTTACATTTGAGCAGAGACTCAGTGTAATTTTAAAGAGAGAGAAAGAAACAAATAGCAATTCCCCCTCTGCCTTTACAGATGAGTTTTTCCATTTCGTCCTCCTGTGCTTTGCCATCGGGGCCTTGCTGGTGTGTTACCACTATTACTCAGGTGGGCTGGGCCTTGGGGAAGGGGAGGGGGTGGCATGGGGGGAGTTGTCCCGGCCCACAGGCCAACCGTCTGCTCCCCCTGCCCTTGCAGACTGGTTCATGTCCCTTGGGGTCGGCCTGCTCACCTTCGCCTCCCTGGAGACGGTCGGCATCTACTTTGGGCTGGGTAAGTCCCCTCGGCACACACGTGCACAAACGCCGCACACACGCACACGCACACTGTCTCAGAAGGGTGGGGGCCGGGCTGGCCATACTTGCTTGTCAAGGGCCAGAGAGTCACAACCTAAACATTTTTTTTTTAATTTCCTTATGCTCATGCTTTCTTCCTGACCACTTTTAAGGTCAATGTCAGGTCATTGGCAAACCCCAGTGGAAAAAAGTGGACAGGTCCATAAAAATACAACAAAAACTGTTTAAAGTGGCAAACAAGTCGGGCATGATGGCGCATGCCTATAGTCCCAGCTACTTGGGGGGCTGAGGAGGGAAGATTGCTCAAGCCCAAGGGTTTGAGCAATATAGCAAGATTACAATATAGCAAGACTATATTGCTAAATTACAAGACTACATCTCTAAAAAAAGTAAAAATAAAAATGTAAAGTCGCAAACAAATAGAATTAGCCAGATGCTGAAAACAAGTTAGTTAACGAAGTTGGGAACTGAATTTGCCCAGTGAATTTCCTGCCACCCTGCTCCCTGTTCACGGTGGTGGTTTTGGGCGACAGTAACTCTGGCACTGTTGCCCAAGCTCAAGCTGCTGCCTGCAGTTCCACCGCTAGCGCTTGGCGTGCGGGCGAGCCCGTGTCCAAGGCGGGCAGGTGGGCCTGACCCCACAGCCCTGGCGGGCACAAACCTGACTCACCTTTCTGTTTTTCGGGCAGTGTACCGCATCCACAGCGTCCTGCACGGCTTCATCCCCCTCTTCCAGAAGTTCAGGCTCCTGGGTAACTGTTAAATGCTTCCGTGTTCGCGGTCTCCCCCTGCGGCCTTCCGTCTGGAGAGAGGCTTCGCGTGTGGGGAAGGCACGGGGCCTGGAGGCAGAGGCTGGGTGGCCAGTTCGGCGACCCTGGGTGGGTCCCGCAGCCTCTTTTAGCTGCAGTTCCTCAGCTGGAAGATGGGTGTGGACTTCCTACGGCACAGGGTCTTCTGAAAACCAAGTGGGAGCAGGCGCCAAAGGCCTCCAGTGCAAAGCTAGGAAGGCGAGGGGTCTCCTCGTCCCCCACCGTCTCTCGGAGCTTCACGCCGCCCCAGACGCTATGGCCCCCGGGCGGTGCTTGCCTAATGGCCCCTGGGGAGGTGGGTTGGCCGTCTTACGCTGGCCTGAGGAGCAAGCTGTGGCTCAGAGAGGCGCAGTCATGCCGAGCGGCGGGGCTGGGCTGGCTCTGTGCCCTCCTCACACCTCACAACAGAGAGGCCAGGCAGCTGTGCGTCTCCCCTAACCCACCACTTAATATCAGAGAGGTCGGTTACTATGACTGTGGGCCATGGAGCCCCGCGGCCTCTGGGATGACTGCCTCGGCCAGCTGCGCGGGTCATTGGGCACCTGGGGTGAGGGTGGGGACGAAGCCTGCTCCCTTCAGAATCCCATGCCGTCCTGCGGGCTTTGCCCTTTAGGGTTCAGGAAGACCGACTGAGGCCACCGCCAGGTGGGCGCTGCAGGGCCCCAGTGTGACCACCGCTCCAACCCGTGAGCCCACAAGGACAAGGGCAGAGCAACGTTCGGGAGACACGTGGGAGGCCAAGCCGGAGCAATAAAGAGAGCACTTTTTCTTCCATGTGGTCTGACGTCGGCACCAGCCCCTGGGGGTATCGTTCAGGCAGCACTGGCAGGCCATCCGCCCGCAGCATGGAAGGCAGAGGGAGGGCACGGGGCGGAGCCCTTCACGGCACCTGAACCAGCAGGAAGATTCTGAGAGGTCACTGCTCTCGGGAGACTGCAGGAGACGCCCGGCCCTGCATGCTGTGATCCTCCTGGGCTGGTGGTTTCACTCAAATCCCCAGGCTAACCTGGTGGGCTCTCAGCTCCTACAGAGCCATCCAGGGACAGTCCACTGCCCCCGAGGCACAGAGCCACCAGGCTGGGTCTCCCAGGTGAACCTGATGCAGGTAAGATGTTGGGGATCAAAGCCACAGCATCTGGCCATCTTCCCCGAGCCCCATCACCACCAATGACAGCCCTGCTGCCCTGGACTCCATCAAGATTCAAATAAACATTCTCTTTCCTGTGTCCAAAAGAGTCACCTAAATATTCCTTGAGCTTTCTGGAGCACGAGAACACTTTTAGGGTCTCTTTGAATCTAGGTATCTGGTCAAGGCGATACCCCGCCCTGCCGGATGAAATATAAAAGGAGATAAATGCAAAGCTCCTCACTCTAGGTCCAAGATTTCAACTGCACAGGTTCGGAGTGGGAGACAGGGCTTTGCAACCACTCTCGTGAAAAACATCTGGGGCCGTAAGTGTTCTCAGTTCAACAAATACTGAAGGAGTGAGATGAAGGCACACACACAAAAACCATTGCCAACTTGGGCTGCATTAATGGAAGCATAGAGTTTAGATTGAAGGAGGTAGTAGCAAGTCCTACTTGCACTGGCCAGGCCATGCCAAAAGCACGTGTTCAGGGCTAGACTTACATGCTAACAGCAATAGTGACAACCTAGAGAATACACAGAAGAAGAGACCAGAGTGAGAACATAAAATGATTGAACGCCAGGCGTGGTGGTGCACACCCGTAGCCCCAGCTACTTGGGAGGCTGAGGTGGGAGGACTGCTTGGGCCCAGTAGTTCGATTCCAGCCCGGACAACATAGTGAGACTCTGTTTCTTAAAAAAAAAAAAAATTTAAAAATTTAAAATAAATAATGATTGAAGCAATGAGAATTCTTCAATTTGCGGAAGAGAAAAGTGGGGCCTCCGTTAAACTCAGAGATTCTTGGAGGACATTTCCTTAAGTGCTTACGATGGCCCAGGGACAGTCACATACACTATTTGATTCAATTCGCACCGTAGCCTTGAGGTTTATGACTCATCCTCATTTTGCAGATGGAGAAACAGAGGCTCAAAGAGCTTTAGTAACTCACTCAAGTTCATGCAGCAAGTAAGAGGCAGAGCTGCAGTGTGAACCCAAGCCCGGGCAAAGTCTGCCTTGTAGAGCTTGGCCTGTTCAGTCCCTCGCCAGGCAGAGCATCCTTGAGGGAGCTGGAGTTTTTCCCAATGTTTCCTAGACTTTGGGATTTCTCCGAACTACAGAATATTTTTTTAAAACTGAGAGAAAGCCTGGTGTGGGAGTGCATACCTGTAGTCCCAGCTACTTGGGAGGATCACTCGAGCCTAGGAGTTTAGGGCCAGCCTGGCAAAATAGTGAGACCCCCTGCTCTAAAACATTAAATAAATAAAAACTTTTAAAAAGCAAGGGAATAGGGCCTGGCATGGTGGCTCATGCCTGTAATCCTAGCACTCTGGGAGGCCGAGGTGGGCGGATCGCTCGAGATCAGAAGGTGGAAACCAGCCTGAGCAAGAGCGAGACTCCGTCTCTACTATAAATAGAAATAAATTAATTGGCCAACTAATATATATAGAAAAAATTAGCCGGGCATGGTGGCGCATGCCTGTAGTCCCAGCTACCCGGGAGGCTGAGGCAGAAGGATCACTCGAGCCTAGGAGTTTGAGGTTGCTGTGAGCTAGGCTGACGCCACGGCACTCACTCTAGCCTGGGCAACAAAGTGAGACTCTGTCTCAAAAGAAAAAAAAGTGAGGGAATGGGGGGGCTGTCAATGCTTTAGTTTCTAATTGAGGACAATAAAAACAAAAATAACTGTCAGCATCACTTTACAGAAGAAACAATAGGTTTTATACCCAAAAAGCAGGAAAATTATCATCGAAAACAAAATGGAGTTTAAAGTGGAATAAAGTAAGCCCTGTAAAAGTCTTACTGCCTGTCCTTTTTCCCCTGATCATTGTGGTCCGATAAAAATTGTATCTTTTGTCCACCTGGATTATTGTTTTGGAAAAAAACTTTTTATCCTTTGGAAACTGCTAGACTAGAGGATCCCTAAGGGTCTTCCTTCTTTCATTTCTGGGGTTTTCCAGCCTTGCTCCCACATCCCAAGTGGCGACTGCTTCGTCCTCTCCCAAAGCAGTTCGCACTGCAGGGATTTTGTGCTTAGGTTCTCAGACACAGCTCTTAAGGCATTCTTTCAGACGAATAAAGACTGACGTAAAAGTAGGGAATGAGATTTTTTTTAATTGACAAATAAATATTGTATGTATTTATGGTACGCAACATAATCTGCGTCACCTCACATACTTACTTTTTCGATGGTGAGAACACCTAAAGTCTACTGTCTTAGCAGTTTGCGAGTGCACAGTGTGTTGCCATTAACCATGCAATAGGTCTCCTAAACTGGGACTGCGCTCCTGATGACCACGGCCCTGCCACCCTCAGCGCTCAGCTGTTGGCTCAGCCCCAGCGTCAACGCCATGGCACAGAGCACGCTGACTTCGCTCCGTTTTCCAGACTGTTTTGGCTGTCCCGGCTCCTTGTGTTCCACACCAACTTTAGGATCAGTTTGTCAGCATCTCAAAGAAGCCAGTGGGATTCCGATGGACGGCATGGAATAGATCAGTCTGCAGAGCACTGTGCCTCTTTTTTAGTAATTTATTACTGTTTTTACATTTTATTTATTTATTTTTATTTCAGCATATTATGGGAGTACAAATGTTTAAGTTACATGTATTTGTTTTTACATTTTGTTAGGGAAAAAAACATTGGCCTAAATCCCAACACCCCAAACCATCCACGGTTAGTATTTTGGTGTGTTTCCTGTGAGTCTTTTTTGTGCATGATTCATTTATTTATTTTTTTTAAGATTTTTTTTTATTTCAGCATATTATGGGGGTACAGATTTTAAGGTTTCAATAAATGCCCATTTCCCCCCTCCCCCCACAAGGCTGAGTCTCCAGCATGACCATCCCCCAGATGGTGCACATCTCACTCATTATATAGATTCATTTATTTTTTATTCTGAGCCGTTTTTACTTTCACATGTAATGAGCCTCTTTCCATCACTGCGTGCGCTGCACAGGCGCCCCTTCCAGCCCCTGTGTATGTCTCGGCTGACTTAACAGCCCTCTGTATTTGGTGATGATAGTCACTGCTGACATTTATTCACTGCTTGTTAGGTGCCAAATCCTTGTCACAACTACATGCGGTAGCATCTGCCAGGATCCCTGTTTGACGGATGAGTAAACTAAGACCCAGAAAGCTAGTTTCTGAGGTTTTGATTTCAAGCTCTTCTTTATACCTTATTTTCTTCTAAAAGGAGCCTAGAGCGCACAGATCAGATATTCATTAAACATAAATAAAACACAAAGTTTCAGGATAGAAGCATGAACTAGCTGAGAAGAATGAAGTTGCCTCATTTTATGGGAATTACGGGTTCCTATGGCCAGTTCTGGCACTGCCTGGCTGTAATTTTGGTCAAGTCCTCCCTCCCCCAGCCTCGGTTCTCTCATCTGTACAAAGGGAGCATGACAGAGCCCACTTCACAGTGTTGTGGCAAGGATTACATGAGATAATTACATGAAGTCTTATGCACAGACTCTGGCACATAGTAGATGCTCAATAAATAGGAGCTACTAGATTAGAGCAGGGACACAAATCAGTTGCTGTTAGGGTCAGGCAGGTAAAGTCAGTTAGATGTAGAAAAATGGGGAGCGGACAGAAGGGAACGAAGAGCCTGCACCTGACCAAAGGGAGCAGCTGCTGTCCAGCAGTGCCAGGCAGGAATGCCCGCTGAGTGGTACCGTCAGCCAGGAAAGCAGAAACCACACCTGGTGTTTTAACAGAGAGAATTTAAGAGAGGGGATGTGTTAAACAGGTGTAGGGAGACTGACAAGGCAAAAGGGACCACTGAAGTATCACAGGGCATAACCGAGGCAACCGCCTAGGGCTGGAGGAACAAAATAAAGAGGCTGGCGTTTGTTAGAGCCGTGAAGCTCGGGAGAGTGCCCGTGGAGCCGGGCACAGACCTCTAAGGAGGCCTGCCTGGCTGGGACTGGTGTCTCTGAGGGGCTGAGGTGGCTGTGAGCGTAGGGCCAGTGATGTCACGCCTCCACTTTCTCAGCAGAAGCCCTGAATCCAGAGTTTTAAAAATTGTTGGCAACTAATTTTTTTTTAAATTTCAACTCTGTTATGGAAAACAGTATGGTAGTTCCTCAAAAAATTAAAAATAGAATTACCCTGTGATCCAGCAATTCTGCTTCTGGGCATACACCCAAAAGGGGCCTGATGAGATCCTTGCACACCCACGCTCAGAGCTGTGTTATTCCCAACAGCTACAGCGCGGAAGCAGCCCAGGCGTCCACCAGCGGGTAGGTGGGTAAACAAAAGGAGGTGTCTATATACAGTGGGATACTATCCTCCATGAAAACGGACACTGGGCACCACGTGGATGAACCTTAAGTGAAATAAGCCAGTCACAAAAGGACAAATACTGTTCTGATTCCACTTATATGAGATCCCTAGGGTAGTCAAACTCATAGAGACAAAAAGTAGAAATGGTGGGTGCCAGGGGCTGGGTGCGGGGAGACCAGGGAGTGAGTGTTTCATGGGGACAGAGTGCCAACTGGGGAGGATGAAAGAGCTCTGGAGAAGGACAGCGATGGCTGCACAACAATGTGAATGGGCTTAATGCCACTTAAAAATGGTTAAGGTGGCAAATTTTGTTGTGTGTATTTTCCCACCATTTTTTTTTTAATTTTACATTATTAGTGGTCAATTAAAACTAGATCAGGCCGCAGGCCATAGCTTACAGTCTCTTCACTGGGGGCTGTTCATCGTGTTAAGCTGCAGACAGGAGCTAGGAGTGGTACATACAGAGTGGGAGAGAAACCAGAGGAAGAACGAGGACACAATCACTTCTGTTCTGCTTTGCAGTTTTTGGTGGCCTGACTGCATTGCGGGACAAGCTGTAGCCAGTTCTGCTGCTGGTGCCCGTGGCCTCTGTGGGCTCCAGTTGTCAAAGGAGGGGTTCAGGTGAGCTAGGCTGTAGGAGCCCCCACTCTCCGCTGAGGCTCTGTCTGCCCTTGGTGCCACCTCCCTGGGGCCCGGCCCCCAGCGCTGCCCCGGGCCTCTCTCCTGGCTCCCGTGCCCAGTGCTAGCTGGGGTCTGGTTACACCTCAGGCATCAAGTGGATTCCTGGAGCCCCAATCCAATGTGTGGTCTAAAAATAAAACCTTGAATCCTGAGCCCAGGAAGGCGGGCGGAGCGCGGAGGGGCGCGGAGGAGAAGGCGCCTGTCTGACTGCTGACTCTGCGCCGCATTGCTGCCGAGCACCGCGCAGCGCGCGCCGCGTCCTGAGGGGGTCTCGGGCGCACAGGCCAGCGTCCGCTGGGTGGAAGGAGAGGAGCTCAAGAGGACTGTCGCAGTTGCTGGCCCCGCTCTCCTGCCACAGCCCCAGGAAGCCTCTGTCCACTCCAGAGGCTCTGGGCCTGGGCCCGAGAGAGCATGGCGGTGCTGCCAGCCGGAGCTGGAAGCTGGGAAAGCACTTGACATTGGAGCTGGGCTTTATCGAGGGAGAGGTAGGGAAGGGTCGTCCAGGCAGAGGCCCGGCGTGGGCAGAGGCGTGGAGGAATGGAAGAGGAGCATGTCCAGGCAGCAGCAAGTCGTCAGCCCTGGGCAGTCAAGGCACACAAGGTGGAAGTAGGGGTGAGGGTTGGGGGCGACAGACACACAGGGGAATCACTCCTCCCCCAGCAGCCCCTTGAGACCTGGGACAAGGAGCTGGGACTTTCGTCTAAGGAGTTACAGCAAAAATAAATGGCACAGGAAGATTCACTGCAGAACCATCGCTGAGCTGCTTGTGGGGCAAGCAGCAAGCTGGCAACCTTGTGGGGGCCCGGGGCGGGGGGGAGGCGGGCATGAGAACGAACCTCCCAGACCCCCAGCTCAGGGTTCCTGACTGACCACGGGGCTGCTGTGCCCTGTGTTTGCACCGAGGCCACACTTCCCTCGGGATGCTCCCAGCTGATGGGTTGCCATGAGAGGGCTCCTAAGGCAGGCCCATTCCTAGGAGACATGGGAGTCCTCTGACAGCTGCCTTTGGCTTGAGGACTCCTGACACCCTGCCAAGCCTTCCTCAGACTGCACAGCAGACCGGGACTCTTGCACCCAGCCCTCCTTCCCTCCCTTCTTCACCTGGGGCTAGGCTTGCGCTGCAGCTGCATGTAAGCCTAACTGGTTCCCGCCCCATTTCCCTCTCATACGTGTTTTCTCCAACAAAATCCTTGCACATTTAATCTTGTCCTGGCCTGAGCTTCTCAGATGGCTCAGAGTTATGTGGTAAGATTAGAGACAAGGGGTACCAGAGGCCACAGAAACAGGAAGGAAGGGGGGAATTAAAAGACATTTCAAAAGCCCACGCTGGGCACGGCATCTCATGCCTGTAATCTTGGCTCTCTGGGAGGCTGAGGCGGGAGGATAGCTGGAGCTCAGGGGTTCCACACCAGCCTGATCAACAGTGAGATCCCGTCTCTACCAAAAACAGGAAAAAAAAAAAAAAGGAAAAGACAAAAATAAAATAGCACACAAAGCAACAAAACCCAGCCAGGCGTTGCAGTGGTGCCTGTAGTCCCAGCTACCCGGGAGGCTGAGGCAGGAGGATCGCTCACAGCTCAGGAGCCACAGTGACATCACTGCACTCTCCCAGGGCAATCCAGTGAGGCTCGGTTTCAACAACAACAAAATGTCTAATCCACAGTGTGACTTGAAGTGCGCACCTGCCATTGGCTTTCCCCATGGTTACAGTTCTTAACTCCCGGCATGGTAATCACCTATTTCTATATTGCTCACCTTCACTAGATGCTGAGTTTGTTCGATGATTGAGTAAATAAGTGAAGGACAGAAGGGAGTGTAGGATGATCCCAGAGCTCCAGTTTGGGCCACTTGGTGGATGATCATAGTTGACATTTGCTATTTGCCTCCCTGGTGTATTTTGTCAGTCCAATGTCCCTTTGAAGAAAAAGTCCTGCACTCTTTGTGCCCCAAAGTATGCTATTAAGAGCGTGAAGCCAGGTGTGGTGGCCCATACCTATAGTTCCCACACTTTGGGAGACTGAGGCAGGAGGATCACTTGAGGCCAGGAGTTGAGGTTATAGTGAGCTCTAATTGGGCCACTGCACTCAAGCCTGAGGGATAGAGCAAGAATCTGTCTCAAAGAGAAAGAGAGAGAGACAGAAGCCAACCCACAGGATGGGAGAAAGTATTTGCAAATCAAATATCCTATATGAGTTTAATATCCAAAATGTATTTTAAAATTTCCTGCAACTCAACAACAACGAAAATCAAATAACCCAATTAAAAAATGGACCCCCCTCAAAAAGCAAAGGACTTAAATAGACATTTCTCCAAAGAAGATATATGCAAATAGCCAACAAGTATATGAAAAGGTGCTCAGAGTCATCGTTCATTAGAGAAATGAAAATCAAAATCATGAAGAGGCCGGGCGCGGTGGCTCACACCTGTAATCCTAGCACTCTGGGAGGCCGAGGCGGGCGGATTGCTCGAGGTCAGGAGTTCGAAACCAGCCTGAGCAAGACCCCGTCTCTACTAAAAAAAAATAGAAAGAAATTAATTGACCAACTAAAAGTATATATACAAAAAATTAGCCGGGCATGGTGGCGCATGCCTGTAGTCCCAGCTACTCGGGAGGCTGAGGCAGGAGGATCGCTTGAGCCCAGGAGTTTGAGGTTGCTGTGAGCTAGGTTGACGCCAAGGCACTCACTCTAGCCTGGGCAACAAAAGTGAGACTCTGTCTCAAAAAAAAAAATAAAATAAAATAAAAAAAATAAAAATAAATCATGAAGAGATGCTACCTCATACCCATTAAGATGACTATTATTAAAAAATAAAAGCCAAAAAAACAAATGTTAGTAAGAATGTGGGGAAATTGGAACCTTTGCGCTTTGCCAGTGGGAATGTAAAATGGTAGGTCACTGCTCAAAACGGTTTGGCAGTTCCTCAAAAAGTTAAACATAGAATTACCACATGACCCAAAATTAGAGTCTTAGGTAAATATTCCATTGAAAATAGAGACTCCAGTAGGTACTTGCATACAAATGCACATAGCAGTGCTATTCACCATAGCCAAAGAGTGGAAACAACCCAAGAGTCCATCTGCAGATGAGTGGATAAATTACAAAATGTGATCTATACACACAATGGAATATTATTTAGCCAGAAGAAGGAATAAAATTCTGATTCATGCTATGGCATGGATGGACCTTGAAGACTTCATGCTAAGTGAATTAAGCTAGACACAAAAGAACAAATACTGTGTGATTGCATTTATAGGAGGTACATAGAATAGGCAAATTCACAAAGACAGAAAGTAGAATAAAAGTTACCAGAGGCTGGGGCAGGTAATATAAGGGGTATGTTTAACAGGTACAGAGTTTGTGTTTGTGGTGATGAGCAAGTTCTGAGATGGATAGGGTGACGGTTACAAGACATTGTGAGTGTACTTACTACCACTGAATTGTACACTTAGAAATGGTTAAAATTCTACATTATGCACATTGTGCCACAATTTTTTTTATTTCAACATATTATGGGGGTACAAATGTTAAGGTTACATACATTGCCCATGCCCCCCATGCCACAATTTTTTAAAAAGTAAAAAATAAAAAGTAAAACCTGCACACACCGTGGGCCTTGGAAGGGTTCACCCCACCACTGGCTCCAGGGTGGGTTCCGACTGGCATCAGCCAATCAGATCAGCACATTCCAGTCATTGACTTGGGGATGGCATGTGGCAGAGACGCTAGTTGTCCCCCAGTGTCTGTGCTTCCCCTTTTCCTTTGTGGGTCTCCTCGGCACAGCAGCACGGTCTGTAAACCAACTCGTTCAGGCTCAGAGCTCATCAGAACCAACAGTGCACCAAGGACTAGTCTCCAAAGACGAGCGCCAATGGGCTCTTCTATCTCTATATGCCCGTGCTGCCCTGCCATCACGACGGAGGGACCGCAGCTGCACGAAAGCAATCCATGTAACCAAAGCATGTGCACCCACATAATATTCTGAAACAAAATAAAATATAAAATAAAATGAAAACAAATAAATAAAATGCTAATGTAAAATTAAAAAGAACAAACAGACATGGCGTCCGCTCTCTGTCCTCTCCCCTCTCAGCTGGAGTAGAGATGTCCCTTGTGGCTGTCCCAGGACGAGCCTGTAGGAAGACTGGCAGCTCCTGCTTCTCCTCTGGGAATCCAGGCTCCGTGTAAGAAGTCTGACTATCCTAAGCCACTCAGACTGTGACAAAGCCCGAGAGAGCCACAGGGGGAAGCCAGGTGGAGAGAGGCCCAGCCAGCCCCGCGCTTTACAGCCATCCCAGCTGAAGCACCAGACATGTGAGTGAAGAAGCATCTTGAGTTTTCCAACCCCAGCAGACAACATAAGAAGCAGAACTGCCCAGTTAAGCTCACACTAAGTTGAAATATCATGAAAAACAATACATTGCTGTACTCTAAGCCACTAAGCTTTGCAATGGGTTGTTACACTGCAATAGATAATTTTTTTTTTTTTTGAGACAGAGTTGCCCAGGCTAGAGTTCCATTGCACTAGCCTAGCTCACAGGAACCTCAAACTCCTGGGCTCAAGTGATCCTTCTGCCTCAGCCTCCCAAGTAGCTGGGACTACAGGCATGCGCCACCATGCCTGGCTATTTTTTTTCTATATATTTCTAGTTGGCCAATTAATTTCTTTCTATTTATAGTAGAGACGGGGTCTCGCTCTTGCTCAGGCTGGTTTCGAACTCCTGACTTTGAGTTATCTGCCTGCCTCAGCCTCCAGAGTGCTAGGATTACAGGCGTGAGCCACCGCGCCTAGTCTGCAATAGATAATTGAAACAGAGACTTTGCTGGGTCTTCTGACAAATCACCTTCTCCTCTGTTGTATTTCATGGTGTGAGTGTGTGAAATTTGGAACCACAGCCACCATCTTGCTACCATCAGGGGCCAGAGAAGGAAGCCTACAGGACGTTGAGTAGACCCCAGGGAGGTTGAGAAACCATGCCCTGATGACAAATGTCACCTTCCAGATCAAGCTGCCTCTGAAGCTAGCCCCGTTTTATGAGGCAATAAACTTCTCACTTTTCTTTCATCCAATTTCAGTTGGAATTTCTGTCCCTTACAGCATAAGGTGCCTAACTGTCATATGGCAATGATAGTATTTTACCCTGTGAATGTGGATGAGAAAGCAGTTAGTGAGTGGATTAGTTAGGAATAGAGCTTCCGCTGTTATGACAAAGAGATCCCAAAATATAGGCACTTTTAAATAAAATAGGACTCGATTTTTCTCTCAGTAACACTTTGGAGTTGAGCAGTCCAGGCTGGAAGGACAGCTCTGCTCCACACAGTCACGCAGGGACCCACCTGCTGGGCAGCGTCCCAGTCCAGGGGCGGGGCCTTTTCATGTTGGAAAGCCACATTGACTTAGCTGTAATCAAATAAGGCTGCATTCAAGAAACTTCAATTAGATATACTTAAAAATGTACATTATTTTGTAAAAATCTAACTACTGCATACTTAATAACTTCAAAAATGAAGACTATTTGTTGAATTTAAAGTTAACTAACCTTTAAATGACTTTGTTGCATCTGCTTTTTGTTGGAAAGCATGTGAATATTTGGTTGCAGCGTGGAGGTCTACAGTTTCAGTTGATCCTCTGGATGGGTGTCAGTCATTCTTAACCTTAAGGGCATCTTGATTTGGGTTAAGTGGGAGAATGTAGATTTGCAGCAATAAGTAGTTGAAAAGCAAGAAAGCATTTTCCAGGCATGTTGCTAAAGGTATGGGTATTCTACTGCATTTTCCCATATTTCTATTGGATCTTTCTTAGCACCAAACAATGACTTTAAAATGTTATCAACTGAGAGCTCGATCAATTCCATCTGTAGTTCTTCAGGTGCCTTGGTGATGTCATCTAGGTGAGGCTGAAATGCTAATTTGAGCGTGATGTCATTATTTTCAAAGTCAATGAACCTTTCATTTTATTCTCCAATTAATATTAATAGGTCTATAACAGCTGAGTATTCTTCAAATTATTTGCATATGTCATCCTGCTCATCAATGACTTTTGCTAACTGGGGAAAATGTTCATCTAAAATTTCCTTTCAAAGAAAAAGTGTTTTGAAAAAAGATAGCTTTTTTTGAAATGCTTGGACTTTTTGCCATATATCATATATAGACTTAGTTTACCTTGCAAAGAAATATTCAAGTCATTTTGGTCTTGCTCTTTTTTTTTTTTTTTTTTTTTTTGAGACTTGAGTCTCACTTTGTTGCCCAGGCTAGAGTGAGTGCCATGGCATCAGCCTAGCTCACAGCAACCTCAAACTCCTGGGCTCAAGCGATCCTCCCGCCTCAGCCTCCTGAGTAGCTGGGACTATAGGCATGCGCCACCATGCCCGGCTAATTTTTTCTATATATATATATATATATATATATATATATATATGTATTAGTTGGCCAATTTATTTTCTATTTTTATAGTAGAGACCGGGTCTCGCTCTTGCTCAGGCTGGTTTCAAACTCCTGACCTCGAGCAATCCGCCCGCCTCAGCCTCCCAGAGAGCTAGGATTATAGGCATGAGCCACTGTGCCTGGCCTCAAGTCATTTTGATTTGACATGGGTATCACACAGAAATGCTGCATTCCTATAGAAATCTTCTTCAATAATTCACATGATGATTCTGTTCTTCATAAAATTTAACTATCTGTTCTCATAGAGATAAAATTTTGGCTAAAACCTGCCCCTGCAATAGCCAACACACTTCAGAATGACAGGGCAAATCTGGAAACTGACAAAGCTGTGTTGCATTTGCAGGAATATATTTAACAATACTTATAACTTGTTGCAAAGTGTCCCTTAAAATAGTAGCTTTAGCAGAGAGATTTTGCTGACACAAGATACAATGAAAAGAAATAAAGAGCATCCAGATCTGTTAATATTTCTTTTAATCTATGTAATAAACCCTTCAGGAAGGTGCACTGTCTGTACACACACTTATGAAATTTGCCCAAATCAGTCCAACCTCATAACATTTATCTTGAAAGTTGTTGAAGATATCTATCCCCCCCACCCCGTGTTCTATTTGCAAGAGTGCATTCTTTGTAGCAAAGAAAATCTTCTGTTATGACCTGAATGAAGTATAAAACCTGAGCTGAGTCAGTAATATCAGTAGATTCATCCAAAGCCATTGAATAATATATATTTTCCTTTTGAACTATTGCAGAAAGTTGTTCTGTTAAGTTGAAGGCTAATTCATGCTGCTGATCAGTTATGGTTCTCCTTGGAAGAGGCAATTGTTTATACTTTGAAACGTTATCTGGGTCTAACCATTCTACAACTTCAACAATGTATTCTTTCGGAATTTCTACATTACTGAATGGCTCTCCTCCCCTTCCCCCCCGCCCCCCCATATAAGCTACTTTATAAATTGCTTCAATGGCATTATTTCCAGGTCTTACTGCTGCTTGAAAGAATTGTCTTTGCTTTTGTTTTTCATCTTCAAATTTCTTCAATACAACCTTTCGCACCTCTTACTCTAAAATATTTGTGGTCCTTATGAGTGTTATAATGCTGATGAGCACTGAATTTCTTTAACGTTGATATTGTGGTATCACGGAAGCTAGCAAATCATCTTATCTTTAACAGAAACAAGATAATGGTGCAATTCCCAGTACTCATTTAAAACATCTGTTTTCTTCCTTCAGCATTCTCTTGGTCTTCTTTGACACGATAGGCTTTTAAGCAGACAGAATTAACTATCAAGCTGTGTAACTTCACAAATTCCACTTCAAACAGAAACACAGTGCACTGTTGTGAAAAGCTGATAACAGACTGGTGTACTCGACCCCCACAGACCTGCCCCGACCAGCCTCCGGCGGCAGTGGTTCCGGTCAGGCAGGGGAAGTTAGAACTAAATCAGGAAAGAAGCGACTGTCAATTTAGCCCTTGTGGCTTCCTAATGTTCTAATTGTGCTGGTCAATCTGGGAGGATTATTTCATTGAAACTTAGTTTATTCTTTGGTATTTTAAATATGTTAATTAAAAAAAGAAAATATGAAAGATGAACAAAAATGTATCAATAAAAATAAAAGGATTTGCAGCCAGGCTCAGTGGCTCACGCCTGTAACCCTAGCTCTCTACAAGGTGGGGGCAGGAGGATTGCTTGAGCCGAGGAGTTTGAGGTTGCAATGAGCTGTGATGATGCCACTGCACTCTATCCAGAGCAATAGGGAGAGATTCTGTCACAAAAATAAAAATAAAATAAAAAAATAAATACAATTATTTGTTCTATAAAATTTGGATCCAGTCACAAGGCTGCACTTAAGGACCTATCAGACCAAATGTGGTCTTAAGGCCACAGGATCCCCACCCCTGTCCCGGTCTGTAGGATCAAAACTGGGTGGTCACTGTGTCTACATTCCAGTCCCTGGAAATGTAAATGAGAGGAGGTAGAAGACAAGCAAATTCTTTTTAGGCCAGTAGAGGTGGCTCATGCCTATAATCCTAGCATTCTAGGAGGCTGAGGAGGGAGGACTGCTTTTTTTTTTTGAAACAGAGTCTCATTTTGTTGCCCAGGCTAGAGTGAGTGCCGTGGCATCAACCTAGCTCACAGCAACCTCAATCTCCTGGGCTCAAGCAATCCTGCTGCCTCAGCCTCCCGAGTAGCTGGGACTACAGGTATGTGCCACCATGCCTAGCTAATTTTTTTTATATACATTAGTTGGCCAATTAATTTCTTTCTATTTATAGTAGAGACGGGGTCTCGCTCTTGCTCAGGCTGGTTTCGAACTCCTGACCTCGAGCAATCCGCCCGCCTTGGCCTCCCAGAGGCGTGAGCCACACTGCGCCCGGCCGGGAGGACTGCTTGAATTCAGTAGTTCGAGGCCAGCCTGAGCAAGAGCAAGACCCTCTCTCTACAATAATTAAAAAAAAAAAAGAAATAGAAAAATTAGTTGGGTGCAATGATGTGCAACTGTAGTCCCAGGCAGGAGGATCTCTTGAGCCCAGGAGTTTGAGGTTGCAGTGAGCTATGATGATGCTACTGCACTCTACCCAGGGTGACAGAGTGAGACTCTGTCTTATAAAGAAAGACACTTAAAAAAATAAAAAGAGGGCCGGGCGCGGTGGCTCACGCCTGTAATCCTAGCTCTCTGGGAGGCCGAGACGGGCGGATTGCTCAAGGTCAGGAGTTCGAAACCAGCCTGAGCAAGAGCGAGACCTCGTCTCTACTATAAATAGAAAGAAATTAATTGGCCAACTAATATATATACAAAAAATTAGCCGGGCATGGTGGCGCATGCCTGTAGTCCCAGCTACTCGGGAGGCTGAGGCAGGAGGATCGCTTGAGCCCAGGAGTTTGAGGTTGCTGTGAGCTAGGCTGATGCCACGGCACTCACTCTAGCCTGGGCAACAAAGCAAGACTCTGTCTCAAAAAAAAATAAAAATAACTCAAAGAGTGACCAAGGTTTTAAGAAAAAAATAAAAATAAAAATAAATAAATAAATAAAAAAAATAAAAATAAAAATAAAAAGACAATATTAGTGTGTCAACGTTAGTTTCTGGTTTTGATCATTGTACAGTATACCCCCTTATCCATAGGGGATACGTTCCAAGACCTACATCCTATAGATGCCTGAACCCTTGGATAGCCCTATGTATCTTATGTTTTCTCCTATACGCATATATGCCTATGATAAAGTTTACTTTATAAATTAGGCACAGTGAGAGATTAACAATAATAACTAATAGTAAAATAGAAAAATTTAACTATACACTATAATGAAAGTTATATGAATGTTGTCTCTCTCTCTCAAAATATCTTATTGTGTTATACTCACCATTTTCAGACTGTGGTTGACTGTGGATAACTGAACCCTTAGAAAGTAAAACTCCCAATGACCGGGAGGTGGGGGGGGATTACTGTACTGTGATTATATGAGAGAAAGTCCTTGTTTCTAGTAAACACACACTGAAGTATTGGGGGTAAAGTGTCATCATGGCTGTAACTTGCTCTCGAATTCAAGGGGGAAAAGGTACTTAGTGAGAGAAAGATAAACCAAGTGTGGTACTATATTAACATTTGGGAATTGGTGAAAGGGACATAGAAATTTTTTTGTTCTATTCTTGTAACGTTTCTGTAATTCTGGAATTATGTCAAAATAAAAGGTAAAAACCAAACCAATCCAAACTCTATCCACCACCACAGCTGCTGAAATCAGAGGTCAACCAAGGGTAGAAACCAAAGGTTTCCACTAAGAACACAAGCAGCCCAAAGGGATATAAGCAAAACAATTTTTACAGACACTTCATACAAGAGAAATTTCAACTGGTCAATGAACATATTGAAACGTGCTTAATCTTATTAATTACCAGGGAAATGCAAATTAAAATAACTATAAGATACCCTGCACACCCACGAGACTGGTGAAGATTAGTGTGGGATAGTACCAAGTGTAGCCCCGTGGAACAGTGGGAATGAGCCTGCCTTGCTGGGTGGGAATGTACATTTATTTGTTCAACCATTTTGGAAAACTGTTTGGCATTATCCAACAAACTCAGAGACATGCACATATTCTGTGGCCCTGCAGTTTCACTCTTAGATACTTAGCCTGGAGAAACGCATGCATTTGTGCAGCACAACGTATGCACCAGAATGTTCACAGCAACGCTGTTCAAAATAACCCCAACCTGGAAAAAGCACAGATGTAGAGCAACAGGACAATGATAATTTGTGGTACAATCACATACTGAAATATTATACAGCAACGGAAACTCAAACTACATCTGCATGCAACAGCACGGAGAGCCCTTACAAAGATAGCATTGAACAAACCATATCGTTTTATTTATATGATGTTCCCAAACAGACAAAACCAAAATTATATTGTGCAAGGATACATCATATAGATACGGGTAATAAAACCATGAAGGAAAGAGATAAAGGTACACACGTGTAGGGCAGAGGCCGTGTGTGATTGAGTAGGAGCAGTGTCTCCGGGCCGGCAATGCTTTGTATCTTTACTGGGTGGTGGGTACATGGGGGTTCACTTTATAACCACTTTTCAAGCTCTATGTATATCCTGAACACTTTTCTATGTATTCTATTCCACAATAAAGACGAGTTAAATCATGTGTTAAATAAAAATAAAAAGTCATCTTTCATTCATACCCCGTTATATGTTTTAAATAAAGAAAAATAATATTATTTTTATTTAAAAAACAAAGTCATCTTTGCTCAACCATAGGTGCCATTACAGTGTATGGACACAAGGGGGGGCACTAACCAATGAGCAGTGGAGAAGCGAGGTTTCCTAGCAACGGAGAAAAACACAGGAAGAAACGCCGGAGAGTGGTTAACTGATGGATTCTGGCTCCTGCACCTGCCGGTCAGCCAGCGTCCGCCTCCAGCACCTGGAGCACCTCTCACCTGTCATGGGGCGTGGAGCTCTTCCCCCAAGCGCAAGATCGGGTCTGCAGAACCGGGAGGCCGCGCCTCGCACCACTGAGCTTCCTTCTCCCTCCATATGACACCCTCGCTCTTATCCAGAAGACTCCAAACACGTCCTGCGTTTTCTCTCCAAAAACGGAGAGAATTAAGGAACAGAGAGGAGGGACTTTGCCTGCCGCCTTGTGAGACCTCGGATAGAGAAAGAAAGAGGAGGAGAGCCTTTTCAAGATTTGGGATGTGGTGGAAGTTTTCAGGACTGTTGACAAAACGGAAGGTCTTATAATAAATAGGTAAATATTAGGCAAAGTTGAGCCTGAGTGAGGTCATAATAATGAATACATGAAGAATACACTATGAAACGGAGCGTTCCCATACTTTCCCTCCCTTGATTTCACGAGCACTCTGGTATCACCCCCTTTTACAGATGAAGACAGCGCGGCTCGGAAGGGTTACACGGTGAGCAGTCCAGAGTTTCCTCCCAACTCACTACAAAAGAAGAAATGTTAACTGGTTTGTTCATTCATTCATTCATTTATTTATTTATTTATTTAGAGACAGAGTCTCCCTCGGTTGCCCAGGCTAGAGTGAGTGCCGTGGCGTCAGCCTAGCTCACAGCAACCTCAAACTCCTGGGCTCAAGCAATCCTCCTGCCTCAGCCTCCCAAGTAGCTGGGACTACAGGCATGCGCCACCATGCCCGGCTAATTTTTTCTATATATATTGGTTGGCCAATTAATTTCTTTCTATTTTTAATAGAGACAGGGTCTTGCTCTTGCTCAGGCTGGTTTTGAACTCCTGAGCTCGAGCAAACGGCCTGCCTCGGCCTCCCAGAGTGCTAGGCTTACAGGCGTGAACCACCTCGTCCGGCCAACTGGTTTATTTTTAAAGGGAAGAAACTGTTAATTGTCTCTAATAATCAAAGAAATGGAAGTTACAAGAAGGAGGAGGTAACGTGTTTCTTCATTAAGTCAGCAAAACTGCTTTAAATCTTAATTCCTCACAGTGGGAGGCTGTTCGGACACTGTCCTGTACGCCTGCGGCAGCATAAACTGGCGGCCACTGGGTGGGAGAGCAGTCTGGAAACACGTATCAAGAGCCATAAAAACGTTCCTACCCTCCGATCCAGCAATCTGGTTTCTGGGAACCTATCCTAAGGATGTAATTTGAAATTTGGGAAAAGGCATATGGGCAAATAATTGGTGGCAGCATTATGTGGTTAGGTGATCAAGGGAACAACCTTACAGAGCAACATTAATGCCTGCCTTAAAAATGATGATTCGGAAAACTGGCATCATGGAAGTTCTGCTGTGTAATATTCAATAAAAAATAAAAGCAGCTATTAAATGACCTGGACACTAATCCATCCCGTAAGTAGATGCCATCCCATTAGTGTGGGGGTAGAGGTAAGGTGAGGGAAGAAAATAATTTCAGGGAGGTGGGCATGCTTTTTTCTCTTGTTTTTTGTTTGTTTTCATAACTTTTTTTCCCCCTTTCACTTCCACTCAGAATTTATATTTTCTTCTTTTCAAATTTTTTTTTCCTTTTTCTTTCTTTTTTCTTTTTTTTGAGACAGAGTCTCTCTCTGTTGCCCGTTCTAGAACACCATGGCATCAGCCTAACTCACAGCGACCTCAAACTCCTGGGCTCAAGCAATCCTCCTGCCTCAGCCTCCCAAGTAGCTGGGACTACAGGCATGCGCCACCATGCCCGGCTAATTTTTTTATACATATATGTTTTTAGTTGGCCAATTAATTTCTTTCTATTTATAGTAGAGATGGGGTCTCGTTCTTGTTCAGGCTGGTTTTGAACTCCTGACCTTGAGTGATCCACCCACCTCGGCCTCCCAGAGTGCTAGGATTACAGGCGTGAGCCACCGCACCCGGCCCAAAATTTCTTTTTAGTGGGTATTTCTTATATCAGTTGGCCATGTATGCTTACTCCAGAAAAGTTAGAAAATATAAGAATATTAAAATATTTGTACTCATAAAGAAACAATCTCTTGTAACACCTTAGAGCAGTGGCTCTCAAACTTGATTGTGCATCAGCATTACTCTGTTAAAGGCCCAGATTGCTGAGCCCTCTTCCAAAATTTTTGATTCAGTAGCTGTGGGGTGGGGCTCGAGAATTTATATCTTTAACAAGTTCCCAGGTGATGCTGATGCTGCTGGCCCCCAGGCCACACTTGGAGAACCACTGCCTTAGTTGTAGCCTTATGAAGTCTAAGCGTCACACATAGAAACCCCTCACCAAAACAATGACATTTGTTTTTCCAGGAGCAACTTTTTTTTTTTTTAGCTAAATCTTTGGTACGTTCTTACTTATCAATTATCTGAATAACCAAGATTATCATAATTATTAATTTATTCTCTTATAAAAATTATTAAGTTTCCAATTAAGGAAAGTTAAGGTATTAAGTTTCCAGTTCCAGAAATGGAATTGTTTGGGCCAAAAGACATATCTGTTTTTCAAGTTTTTTATTTTTAAAGCATTATTTATTATTTTATTCTGTTTTGTTATTTTTTAGAGTCAGGGTCTTGCTATGTTGCCCAGATTATCCTCAAACTCTTGGGCTCAAGTGATCCTCCCACCTCAGCCTTCTGAGTAGCTGGGAATACAGGTGTATGCCATTGTGCCTGGCTCAAACTTTTAATATATACTGTCAGATTGTCAGCATAGAATCTAATGTTTGCCATATACCATGTGTGTCAACTTATTTCATCTTCAAAATGTATTCATTCAGTCTTTCACCAAATGCTACTTTGTGCCAGGTATTTTGGGACTCAGAGATAAGCAAGACACAGTAACCTTATGAAGGATAGCCTATTATTATTCCCATTGTACAGATGAGGAAACTGAGACCCATGAGATGACTTGCCTAAGAACAGACAGAGATGCCAGGCACAGTGGTGCATGCCTGTAGTCCCAACTACTTGGGATGCTGAGGCAGGAAGATATGTTGAGCCCAGGAGTTCAAGACTAGCCTGGGCAACATAGGAAGACTCCAACACACACACAAAAAAATGTTTTTAATTAAAAACAAAACCACACAGAGGGTAGCTGCTCCTTGGGCTGCTTCATAATTTGCATGAGGTAAATCTTTTCTGCCTCCCAGCAGCCTCATGTTGCATTGTTCCATATGGAAGAGAATGTTTTAATTTTGGGTGGCAACTCTTTTCCTCTTTTTCTTTTTCCCCATTACAGTCCTGGAAAAATCAAATGAGGAAACATCCTGGCATATAGCTTAGGAAATAAAGCTTGTCCAAAAACTGCCAGGAATAAAAGCTAACAACACTTTCTCCACTGCATTTCATTCCCCACCTCAAAAACTTAGGCAGGTCACTGCACCTGTGCTATCTTAAAAAAAAAAAAATAAAATAAAATAAAAACAAAAACTTAGGCAGAGTTGGCTCCTTTTGATCCCAAAATTAGACTGGTTAGTAAAATTTCTAAGAAAAAGCATGATAGATGTGTGTGGACAAGTAGCAATTTAGTCAGATCTTGTTTTTCAGTTTCCTAACTAACTATAACTTTAATTACAATTATTGGCTGAGTAGCTTACTGGTTAAGTACAAAATCTTGTGAGTTAAACAGATTTGACAAAGCAGAAAGTTTTACAACAAATATTGTTATAACTCTCTAAGCTTCAGTTTGCCCGTCTGTAAAATGTGGGGCAAGAATACTTCCTTCAAAGTCAGGTGTGGTGGTGGGTGCTTATAGTCCCAGCTACTCTGGAGGCCGAGGCAAGAGGATCCCTTGAGCCCAAGAGTTTTAGTCCAGCCTGGGCAATGTAAAAAGATCCTATCTTTCAAAAAATAAAATTAGGTTGTACTTGCTTCGGCAGCACATATACTTAGAAATTGGGACAATACAGAGATTAGCATGGCCTCTGTTTTTTATTTTAAATAAATAAATAAAATAAAATTAGAGCTGGGCATGGTAGCTCAAGTCTGTAATTTCAGCTACTTGGGAGGGTGAGGCAGGAGGATTGCTTGAGCCCAGGAGTTCAAGTCCAGCCTGTATAGCAAGCGAGACCCCATCTCCACAAAAAAGAAAAGAAAAATAGTGGCCTCAGCTGCAGATGCTGTGTTGGCGGCAGTATCTTTCCTGCACCAGATTAACTTAGCTTCAAGTCCACGGTATCCAGCCATTGATCTGGCTTATAAATCCTTTTCCATCCCTGCAAGAAAAAGGACCAGAAACAGTTCACTTCCCCCCCCCCCAACAGTTCACTTTTATGTGGGGCAGACGACAGTATACACTTACTGTTTCCTTCAAGGCTATGTTCCGTCCTGCCCTTTGGAGTAACATAGTCTGAAGGGACTAGCCCACCTGGCCGTTCTGCAGAACATCACACCGGCCACTCCCCCCGGGAAATCGTGTTGCCAGGCCAGATGAACAAGGCCTGGCTCTGGAGGAGTAGGAGATAAACCCCGAGAATTCAAAGGACCCCAGAGGATGGCCGTTTAAGTTCAGGGGCTCACCACATCAGTGAAGTTTCCAGTGGTCTGGGGCATGTTGGGACATCCTCTCCAAAGTAATGGACAAGTATTTGTAAAATATCAGGAAACTACTGGCTGGGCGTGGTGGCTCACGCCTGTAATCCTAGCACTCTAGGAGACTGAGGCGGGCGGATTGCTCGAGGTTAGGAGTTCGAAACCAGCCTGAGCAAGAGTGAGACCCTGTTTCTACTAAAAATAGAAAGAAATTAATTGACCAACTAAAAAATATATATATAGAAACAATTAGCCGGGCATGGTGACGCATGCCTGTAGTCCCAGCTATGCGGGAGGCTGAGGCAGTAGGATCACTTGAGCCCAGGAGTTTGAGGTTGCTGTGAGCTAGGCTGACGCCACGGCACTCACTCTAGACTCTAGCCTGGGCAACAAAGTGAGACCCTGTCTCAAGAAAGGAAAGGAAAGGGAAAGGGGAAGGGAAGGGCAGGGCAGGGAAGGGCGGGGAAGGGCGGGGAAGGGCAGGGAAGGGCAGGGAAGGGCGGGGAAGGGCAGGGAAGGGCGGGGAAGAGCAGGGAAGGGAGGGGAAGGGAAGGGGAGGGGAGGGGAGGGGAGGGGAGGGAAGGGAAGGGAAGGGAAGGGAAGGGAAGGGAAGGGAAGGGAAGGGAAGGGAAGGGAAGGGAAGGGAAGGGAAGGGAAGAGGAAAATCTACTAAAGACCAAAAAAAAAAAAAGTACAAAAAAAGAAAATATATATATAGGTGAATGTCTTATTCTTCCTGAAGAAGGAAGCACAGGTGCTAGCTCTGTGCCTCAAGTTCTGGGGTGAGCATACTGCATGCTTGGGAGAGCTGCTGCAGCCCACTTTCTCAGTGACATGGAAGGCTGCCAACTGCGAGCGGGTCCCAGGGCAGAAAAGAGTTCTGCAGCAGATCCAGGCCGTCGTGCGAGCAGCTCTGCCTCTTGGGCCGTATGACCTGGAAGACCCCGCGGTATCCGAGGTCTCTGGGGTGGGAAGAGATGCCACGTGTTCATGGCAAGCCCCAGTGAGAGAATCACCACCCAGACCCCTACAGTTCTGGAGCAAGGCCATTCAGTCTGCAGCACAGAACTATCGCCATTTGAAGCACTCCTCCTGGGGTGGCGCCTCCTGGAGATGGAGTGCCTGACCACGGGACATTAAGTGGCCCTTCAGCCAGAATTGCCCACAGCAAACAGGGATCTGTCACACCTACCAAGCAATAAGGCCAGGTGGGCTCAACAGCGATCCATAGTAAGGTAGGACATCTGGGATCAGGCACAAGCAGGGCCAGAGAACATAGCTGCACAAGACCCCATGTCACCCCCAAATGTTGCAGTCGTGTGCCTCCTTTAGCTCACACCTGTGGCTGCTTCTGGGCTCCTTTCAACCAGCTGGCAAGGAAGAAAAAGGCCAAGCTTGATCCACAGATGGGTCTGCTTGGTATGTGGGTGCCTGCTGAAAATGGAGAAAAGCTGCAGCACAGCCTCGCTCAGAAGTAACTTTTAGGTCGGGCACAGTGGCTCATGCCTGTAATCCTAGTACCCTAGTAGGCCAAGGCGGGAAGATCGATCACTTGAGGTCAGGAGATTGAGACCAGCCTGAGCAAAAGCAAGACCCTGTCTCTACTAATGTTAGGGACCGACCTTCCACAGCCCCACCGGACAGAAAAGCAGAGACATCGAGGATGCAATCACACAAGAGGAGGTTTATTTTCTGGCTAGCCAGGGTCCAAGCCCCAGAGCACCAACGCAGTGGCCACTCTCGCAGGCAAGGACCCCGACCAGAACAACGGCATGCCTTTTATCCCCATGGTGCACAAACTGCACACAAGCTGACTACGCATGGATCATGAGTTGACCTTTAAAATGATCGGTTGCCCACTATTGCCTTTTGAAATAATTGGCGGGTTGGTTGCCCCCTATTGCCTGATGGGCCAGTCGCCCGTGCTTCAATGACCTCATCCCATAATTCCCCCTACAGCGGTGTAGCAAGCAAGCAATGACCAGAAGCAAAGGTTTGCGGTTAGCTCATTGCCCCACCCAAGTAAATTCCCGACAATTGGAAGAATTCCTCTGCCCTTCCTCGGTCCTACAAATTCCTCTGCCCTACACTAAAAATAGGAAAAATTAGCCGGGCATGGTGGCGCATGCCTGTAGTCCCAGCTACTCGGGAGGCCGAGGCAGGAGGATCGCTTGAGCCCAGGAGTTTGAGGTTGCTGTGAGCTAGGCTGATGCCACGGCACTCACTCTAGCCCAGGGAGCAGAAGGAGACTGTCTCAAAAAAAAAAAAAAAAAAAAAAAAGGAGTAACTTTTAAGACAATAATGAGGACTATGATCTTCCTAATGGCCGTACACCTGCTCATCCACTTTGTGGACAAGGAAAACGGCCTGAGGTAAGAATAAAGACACGTGGACCGTGGCAGAAACAGGAACGATAAATACAGGAAGATTAGGGACAAGGAGGTCTGGAAAAGAGGGTGCTACCAACTGTGGGGACGGGCACAAAGTGGGAGAATCTTTGCGGCGATGTCCATGGGCGAGCATCTGTCATGGAACAGCCAACCACACAGTGACTCAGGCGGTTCCACCGTCTCCTCCCGTCACTGGCCACCCCAGTTTTGGCACAATGGGCTCATAAATGGAGGCGCTATTTGGCCAGCTTAGAGGTTCTGCATTCGCTAAGAATGATCTAGCTACTGCTGCTGTTTTGTTTTTTGTTTTCTTTTTTTTTAAATTTTTTTTTTTTTTTTTTTTTTTTTTGAGACAGAGTCTCGCTTTGTTGCCCGGGCTAGAGTGAGTGCCGTGGCGTCAGCCTAGCTCACAGCAACCTCAAACTCCTGGGCTCGAGTGATCCTTCTGCCTCAGCCTCCCAAGTAGCTGGGACTACAGGCATGCGCCACCATGCCCGGCTAATTTTTTTTATATATATATATCAGTTGGCCAATTAATTTCTTTCTATTTATAGTAGAGACGGGGTCTCGCTCAGGCTGGTTTTGAACTCCTGACCTTGAGCAATCCGCCCGCCTCGGCCTCCCAAGAGCTAGGATTACAGGCGTGAGCCACAGCGCCGGGCCTGTTTTGTTTTTTAACTATAGTCCCATGCCAGATTTTTTCAACTTCACACATTTCTTTCTTTCTTTCTTTCTTTCTTTTTTTTTTACTATGGTATTTTACTTGTCTCAAACTCCTGGGCTCAAGAAATCTTTTTGGCCTCAGCCCCCCAATTAGCTGGGACTACACCACCATGCCCGGCTGCTACTACCACTGCCGAATGTCCAATCTTCCAGCGGCAAAGACTAACAGAGTGCTCTCAATGTGGCAACCATTCTTCCAGGAGGCCCCCAGCCCCTTGGTGGCAAGTTAATCACATCGGACCTGTTTTACCTGGAAGGGGAAGCAGTTCATCTTGACTGGGACCGACACATCTTTTGGTGTGGAGTTACCTTTCCTGGCTACAGGGCCTCAGCCAATCTAAAAACATTTTTTTTTTTAAAGACAGAGTCTCACTTTGTTGCCTGGGCTAGAGTGAGTGCCGTGGCGTCAGCACAGCTCACAGCGACCTCAGACTCCTGGGCTCAAGGGATCCTCACTCTTGCTCAGGCTGGTCTTGAACTCCTGACCTCAAGCGATCCTCCCACCTTAGCCTCCCAATCTAAAGACTTGCAAAGTGTCTGAACCACTGATGCTTGGTTTCAGGTAACTCCCAGTAGACCAAGGGACAGCAGAAGCAGTGCCGCAGTTTGTGCGTAACTGTGGGATCCACTGGACTCGGCCCGCGCCACACTGCCCAGAAGACTTTGGAGGACTTTGGGGCTGTGACCTATATCCCAGCTAGTCAAGCTGGGCCCAGGGAAAAAACTGGCTTGGGGTCTCTCCCAGCCCTGATCTAGAAATATCATCTCACTTCTCTCCACAGACTGCAAAAAGCAGGCATTTTGGCTATTAATTCTTTCTGACTTTTGGCCTTTCTCTCTTCACAGGTGCAACAAATTCTGCCTGCCTGGAGGCTGTGGCACCACAGTGCTCCTGGGAGTGTCGCTGCCCCAACCCCAGTGCTGCTTCCCACGGAAACCCGCCGCCCGCCCGGGGCTGACTTCGTCCATGCCCGGGTGGCCCCAGCCCTGTGGGATCGCAGGCTCTGTCATTCCTTCCCTTTCCGACGTCTGAGCCAATCCACTCCCGCTTTCTACAGTGACAGACGAGAAACCCTGATTGGAGTCAGACTCGGATTCAACTTCTGTTCTTCTCCCAGGTGCATTTTTATCTCATTTCAACCAACAGTCCCTAGAAAACTCTAGTCCATCTCCAAAAGGAGTGATGAGCAAGATAGCCGAGGCTCCTTATGTCTCCCCTCAGTAGCAGTCACTGTCCCGTGGTCTCCTAACTGGATGTGGCTTCCCTAGAGGCTGTGACCATGTCATGAGGGAGGGGCCTACATACGCAGGCCACCTCGGAGCAGGCACTAAGGCCCCTGCGCCGCTGGCGCCTTGACTGTGGTCTGCTGAGACCATGCTCTCACAGGCGGGCGAGGACTGTGGGTGCCGGAAGCAGTCAGGGACCTGAAAACTTCCCTTCTCTCTGACAACCTCCCCCTCCCCCACTGCTCTATGGCTGTTGTTGTGATTGAAGTTTGAGTATTAAAAATGCTTAGTACACTCTGGGAGGCCGAGGCAAAAGGATCGCTCAAGGTCAGAAGTTCGAAACCAGCCTGAGCAAGAGTGAGACCCCGTCTCTACTAAAAATAGAAAAATTAATTGGCCAACTGATATATATAGAAAAAGTTAGCTGGGCATGGTGGCGCATGCCTGTAGTCCCAGCTACTCGGGAGGCTGAGACAGGAGGATCACTTGAGCCCAGGAGTTTGAGGTTGCTGTGAGCGAGGCTGATGCCAGGGCACTCCAGCCCGGCCAACACAGTGAGACTCTGTCTCAAAAAAACAAACTGCTTAGTGACGGTCACTTTGGCAGCACATATACTAAAATTGGAACAATACAGAGAAGATTAGCATGGCCCCTAATAAAAATAAAATAAAAAAAAAAACTTAGTAAGTCTAAAAATAAAAAAGCACTTAGCTAAAAAAGAGAGAGAGAGAGAGAGCTGCAGCCGAGACAGCGGCTTGGAAACGGCACTGCGAGGACGGAGCTCGGCTTCCCGAGGCGGCTTCGCACCCACCAGCCGCCCGCGGACGGACGCTGTGTGCAAGGAGGACAGACACCTCTGAGAGTGCGGGGTGCAGGCACATCACGCTCCAGTGAGCGCTGCGAGAATTTGGGTCCCTCAGCCCCACAGCTCTGGGCTCTTTTGGGTCTAGACATCCGCATTAAACCAGCTGCTATCTCTGGTTGTAAAAAAAAAATAAAAAAGAAAAATGTATAAAAAAGAAAAAGGAAAAATGTATGCCAGCAATGATGATGGGTTAAAAAAAAAAGAAGAAAGAAAAATAAATATAAAAATTTAAAAAAAACAAACAAAAACCCAGACGCTACCCTGTCTCTTCAAGACCAAGTGACCAGGTGGGGCAAAGGCAATATATGTAACATAAACATTTGTACCCCCATAATACACTGAAATAAAAAAAAAAAAAAGAAAAAAGATCAAGGGACCAGCAGACAAAAAAGGGAGTCACCTTCTTGGCAGGTTAATTGGCCAGGGTCACCAGGAGGTGTGGCTGCAGCTACAAGACGGGGCAGGGCGTGCGCCACTCCAGCTGATCCACGGCTCTCCGACCACTCTGATGTGAACAGACAGATGCAGCAGCCACGGCCTAAGACAAGCGTGGTGACCAGGGCCCCTCCCAGGGCCCTCCACTAGGGTGACCGCCTACACCAGCAGAGATGCTAGCTGAAGGTGAGGGCATCCAGAAGGGGCAGGAGGGACGGAGGGGAGGACTAGCAGTTATGGCCTGAAACCAGCTGTGGCCTCAGCTACAGTTCAGTCCACTGACCATCTTGAGCTGCTGCAGGTGGGGTTGGCTTATTTTACAAGGCAGTGGGACGCACACCGGGCAGGCCTCCAGTGGAGCCGCGGTGTGTTGCTTGGATCTCCTCTCTGAGCACCAAGGCCCGCGCTCCCCAGGTGCCAGGAGTCGTGCCCTCTTCTGGAAACAGTCACAACTCCTCTCGGGGCAGCCTTCGCCAATGCCAGACCTACCAGCACGGGAATACAAAGGCATGCTGCCCTTCTGTGCATTCAGGACTGGGAAGCAGATTCAGAGGCGCTCCCTGTGGGAAGTGCCGCTTCCTCGCCCTCCGACTCACTCCCCAGTGAGTCCCCTGCATGCAGTGTCCTCCTCAGAGTTCGTTTCTGGGGAACCTGGCCTAACACACCACACACATCCTCAGCCGCACTGGTTGGTCAATGTCAAAACTGTTCCCAAGATGTTGTTCAACCTACATTCCTACCAACAGTGCCTGAGAGTTCCATTTACTCGATATCCTTGCCAAATTCTAGCATCAAGTTTCTCATTTTTAGCCAATCTGGTGGGTGTAAAATGGAACTTTCCACCCTATTGAAATGATTGATTAAAAAAAAAAGCAAAAAAAAATGGAACCTGATTGTGGTATTTTTGTTTATTTGTTTCTGTTTTGGGGTTTTTTTTTCCTCTTTATTTTGAGACAGGGTCTGGCTCTGTCACCCAGGCTAGAGTGCAGTGGGGCCATCATAACTCACTGAACCTGGAAGTCCTGGCCTCAAGCAATTCTCCTGTCTCAGCCTCCCAAACTGCTGAGATTACAGGTGTGACCTACCACGCCCCTCACTGTGGTTTTCTTGTTTTGGTTTTTTGTAGATCTCACTGTGTGGCCCAGGCTGGAGTGCAGTGACTATTCAAAGGCGAGATCATGGCTCCCTGCAGCCTCAAACTCCTGGGCTCAAGGGACCTTCCTGCCTCAGCCTCCCGAGAAGCTAAAACTACAGGCACAGAGTGCCAGGCCATGGTTTTGATTCATATTTCCCTGATGACTACGGAGTTTGAGCACCTTTCATGGGTTTACTGGCCATTTGGATTTCCTCTTGGGGAACAGCCTCCACTCCTTTGCCAGGTCCCGTTTCATAGTCCCGTTCATTTCGTGCTGGCTAACAAGGGAGTGAGTGCTTGGTTTACTCAGGTGAGCCAAGAAAACTGGAATGGCTTTCCTGAAGGCCACCAGCCTTGATGAATCCCTCAGTCCTCCTCTGACTTGACGTCTGAGCAGCCTAAGATTTGGTTGGTCACTCCCTCCTCCCACCCTCTTTTCTTGGCCTCCTGAACCCTGGACAATCCTTGTTTTCCTTCCCCTTGCCTCTCTGGCCGGCCCTTCTCTGTGTCCTGTGCGCTCGACTGTGCAATGCTGGGCTTCCTCAGAGCTCAGTCCTCGGCCCTCTCCTCGTCTTACTCTGGACTTTCACCCTGGGTAAGCTCTCCCGTCCCCAGCTGCAGTCCCACCTCTGTGTACTCACAGTTTCAACATTCCTCTCCTCCGACACTTCCATGTGAACGTCCCAAAGCCCCTCAACCTCAAACCACGCTCTTCCCTCCAAAACCTGGTTGTTGTCCAGCCATCCCTGTTGCCAAAAACTCCACACTTGTCCTCAAGGCCACATCAGAAGACTGAGAACAAGTAGTTTGGGGAGAAGGAAAGAGAAGTTTATTGCCTTACTGGCAAAGGAGGAGGATGGAGACTCTTGTCTGAAATGCCATTGTCCTAATAATAAGCAGAAATACAGACCTTTTAAAGGATGGGTTCTCAGCTTTGGGCAATTGCTGTTCAGCTACAGTGATGATTCTGATCGTCCCATCTCCGACAATCCGTGACCTCCACCCAGGACCTCTCTCCACCAGGCACAAAGAACACAAAACATTACCCTGCCTCTCCCAACCACTGGCCTGAGGCAGCGATGCAGGTTTTAGTTCTCAAAAAGGAGTGGAGGATGTTTTAAAGAGACATACAGGCTGGGCGCGGTGGCTCACGCCTGTAATCCTAGCTCTCTGGGAGGCCGAGGCGGGAGGATTGCTCGAGGTCAGGAGTTCGAAACCAGCCTGAGCAAGAGCGAGACCCCGTCTCTACTATAAATAGAAAGAAATTAATTGGCCAACTAATATATATAGAAAAAATTAGCCGGGCATGGTGGCGCATGCCTGTAGTCCCAGCTACTTGGGAGGCTGAGGCAGGAGGATTGCTTGAGCCCAGGAGTTTGAGGTTGCTGTGAGCTAGGCTGACGCCATGGCACTCACTGTAGCCTAGGCAACAAAGTGAGACTCTGTCTCCAAAAAAAAAAATAAATAAATAAAGAGACATACAATATTTTTGCCAATTTTTCAAGCCATTCCCTCTGTTACATATTTCCCCTGTCAATATTTCCCTTCCGTATCTTTGGGAGGAGGGTGACTACTCTGTTACAGCCCTGCTTCAGGAAAGATCTCACAATCCTTCCAATTCCCAATATCACAAACCCAGGAATCCCTCTCTCAGCCTGTATCCAACCTCATGACCAGCACTGGTTGTTTTCAGTTTATCCCCCTAGATCCACCCCGTACCCTTCTCCATCGCACGCTGTGTCAGGAATCTGATTGTGTGGACAGCTTCAGTGGGCTTCCTTGTTGTTTAATTTCTAATTGGGTTTGGCTAATGGTGTTTTAGTTATTTATTGCTACATAATAAACTACTCCACAACCTAGTGGCTTAAAAATACCACCATTATGTTATCTCTCATAACTCTGTAGACCGACTGGGGTCATCCTGGGTCAGTTCCGCCCTCCATGGTGCCAGCTGGGGCGCCAGTCGTCTGCAGACAGCATCCAAGATGGCGTCCACACGCCCGGCCGCTTGTGGGGCTGGCGGGATGGCTAGGGGTCTGGACTCGGCCAAACCAGAAAGGCTGAAACTCTCTTTTCCCAAGTCGTTTCAGGGCCTCTCCCTCTCCCTTGCCATGTGGTCTCTCCAGCACGAGGTAACCAGGCTTTTTATGTGGCAGCTCAGGGCTGTCCAAATGGCAAAAGCTGAAACTTCTAGGCCCTCTAAGTCTTTGACCCAGAGCTGGCATGGCATCACTTCTTCCGCCATCTGTTGGTTAAAGTAGGTCACAGGACTGGCCCAGATACGACGTGGGAGGGGATGTGCAAAGGCAGGAGCACCAAGAGGCCTGAGTCATCGGGCCATCTTTGGCGACCAGCCACCAGTCTACCATCTGGTCCCCACAGCCCCTCTCACATGCAAAACAAGCCCTCCCACCTCCCGTGAGCCCCAAGGTCTCATCCCAGTTCCGCCTCAGGCCCAGGCGTGAAGTCAAGTTACTCATCAACAAAATCTCACTCTGTTGTTGACCGGGCGTTTGGGTGTGGCTCCTCGAGCTAAAGGCCTGCCAACCGGGGAGGCGAGTCTGCCCTCTCGGGCCGTCATACCACCGTGGAGCAGGGACTGGAACAGCACAGGACACACTCCCATTCGAAAAGGGGAGACCTAGAGAAGTCACAGGTCCACGGCAATTCTGAATTCTGCTGCGTGCAGTTCTCCCTGCTCCTGGGGTAGGAAATGTATGTTAATTAAAGCCCCAGGTCTGCTTTCTGGGTATGGTTCTATTTGGCTCTTGGCTCAGCCCTCTGAATCATCCTTCTTTCCTGTGAGAAATGGCCCATGTATGCTTGCTTTCTGCACTTAGGAAATTTGGGCCACAGAAGCTGCTTTTTGTTTCAAAATACCTCTATTATTTCAGTTCAAGGTAGTAAAATTAAAAATTTTGTGAGTTTCCTATGTATCAAATTATAATTTGCTCCATTAGACAAAAGCTGCTAAGGGACAATGCCCTGAAGATTCTTACAACCTTTTTGTCCAGCTGAGAGGATCTACCTGGCACACCCTTAAATCTTTCTGAGAGAAAACAAAAGGGTCTTATGGCTGCATACTGGATTTGATCTTGACCACCTTTTACTGGCAACCCCCTGGACTTAATCTTTGGTACCACGTTCTTCCCCTACCCCCAGGTTTTTATGTTTATTGTTTCATTTCTTTTTTTTTAATATTTTTCAAGACAGAGTCTCGCTCTGTTGCCCAGGCTAAAGTGCCATGGTGTCAGCCTACCTCACAGCAACCTCAAATTCCTGGGCTCAAGCGATCCTCCTGTCTCAGCCTCCCGAGTAGCTGGCTAATTTTTTCTATATATTTTTAGTTGTCCAGATAATTTCTTTCTATTTTTAGTATAGACAGGTCTCACTGTTGCTCAGGCTGGTCTCCAACCCCTGAGCTCAAACGATCCTCCCCCCTTCGCCTCCCAGAGTGCTAGGATTGCAGGCGTGAGCCACTGCACCCAGCCCTCCCGGTTGTTTTTTTTTTTTGAGACAGAGTCTCACTTTGTTGCCCAGGCTAGAGTGAGTGCCATGGCGTCAGCCTAGCTCACAGCAACCTCAAACTCCTGGGCTCAAGCAATCCTTCTGCCTAAGCCTCCCGAGTAGCTGGGACTACAGGCATGTGCTACCATGCCCGGCTAATTTTTCTATATATATTTGTTGGCCAATTAATTTCTTTCTTATTTATAGTAGAGACGAGGTCTTGCTCTTGCTCAGGCTGATTTCGAACTCCTGACCTCAAGCAATCTGCCACCGTCCTTGGCCTCCCAGAGTGCTAGGATTATAGGCGTGAGCCACCACACCTGGCCTCTTTAAGGATCTTTATTGGGCTGTAGAGGCTGGGAATGAGAAACAGTTTTATTTTCTAATCCAGCAAGTTTGGGGCTAGAAACCTTTGACTTTGCTTAAATACTGAAGAGTTCCTTCTTTAGTTGATCTATCCATTTTAGCTTCTTATATGCAGCTAAAATGAGCCAGTTGACTCTTTCAACATCTTGCCTTAGCCAAACCAACAAGGTCATTAAGTATATTTTCTTTTTATTATTATTATTATTTTTTATTAGATTTTTAAAATTCCTTTTTCTTTCTTTTTTTCTTTTTTACAGTGCTTTACAATCCATCAATCAAAAATGAAGTATATTTTCTATTCCCACATTATCACGGGGAACAGTTTTACTAAGTACATACATGGGGTCTCCTTTACTCAGCCTTCAATAACAATTTCCTTACAGTCCTTCCGGGTTCTAAGAATGATCCTGTCATCCCAAAAGATCACCAGGATAGCTAAATAGTAGAAAGAAGAGCTTTATTGGCAATATCGGTTTGCAAATCAGGAAGAAGTGGCCCCAGGTGTGTGTTGAAGGCACTCTGTCTTTGAAGAGGGGAAAGACAGGTTGGGTGGTAGGCCTCACAAGGCCTGTGTCGCACAAATGAGTCACACATATTCAGCAGGTTTGGGGGAAAGCCATACACAGTTATGAGGGGAGCTACGCACATGTGCCTGGGCAAACATATCTATATAACATACATCCCATATTCACTTTGGGGTGGGATTTCAACATTAAAATGAGGTGGAATTTTGGCTCTTTACATCAAAAGGTGAACTACGTAGGAGACACAAAGACAGTTTGTATGCAGCCTCTATAAACTGGTTGAAACTCACTTAAGGACTGGGCACAGTGGCTCACACTTGTAATCCTAGCAATCTGGGAGGCCAAGGTGGGAGGACTGCTTGAGCTCAGGAGTTTGAGACCAGCCTGAGCAAGACTGAGATCCTATCTCTACCAAAAAGAAATTTTTAAAAAACCCAGCCAGGCACTGGCGCACACCTGTAGTAGTCCCGGATACCTGTGCGGCTGAGGCAGAAGGATTGCTTAGAACCCAGGAGATGGAGGTTGCCGTGAGCTACGATGACGCCACTGCACTCTACCCAGGGTGGCAGAGTGAGGCTGTTTCAACAAAAACAAACAAGGAAACCGGACACCCCTCCTCACAACCTCCCACCCCTTCATATTAAAAATAATAATAGGCCGGGCGCTGTGGCTCACGCCTGTAATCCTAGCTCTTGGGAGGCCGAGGCGGGCGGATTGCTCAAGGTCATGAGTTCAAAACCAGCCTGAGCAAGAGCGAGACCCCGTCTCTACTATAAACAGAAAGAAATTAATTGGCCAACTGATATATATATAAAAAAATTAGCCGGGCATAGTGGCACATGCCTGTAGTCCCAGCTACTCGGGAGGCTGAGGCAGAAGGATCACTCGAGCCCAGGAGTTTGAGGTTGCTGTGAGCTAGGCTGACGCCATGGCACTCACTCTAGCCTGGACAACAAAGTGAGACTCTGTCTCAAAAAAAAAAAAATAATAATAATAATAATAATAAAAGAAGGAAAGAAACTGGCTAAGAAGAATGTAAGGCACTGTCCCATCAGAGTTATAGTGGGCTGGGTTGTAAATCAGAGTTAGGGGGATCTGGTAACTAACTATTGTTAGAGCGCTTAGAGCCCTTAGGAGTTTAGAAACTTGCCATGGCAGCCAGGCCCTGAATCCTCTACCCATAGATAGCTTTGTTTCCTTAGCCTTAGGGCCCATCTTAGTTGATAAAGGGACATCACAATCCCCTGAAGGCCTGGCCAGCCTCTGCTCACTGCCCTGTCCCTAAGCCAATGGAACACTTTTTCAGTGTTAGTTATTAGAGTCTCTCTCTTCTAGATAGCAATTCCTGTTTTGGTTATCTATTGCTGAATAGCAATCACCCCAGCACTCAGTGGCTTTGAACAACATTCACGTATTATCTCTTGTGAGTCTGAAAATTGACTGGGTTGGGCTCCTCATGGTGCTGGCTGGGAGAGCAGTCATCCTGGGCTGGAATGTCCAGCATGGCTCTCTCACATGGCTGGCACCTTGCTGGGGACGGCTCAATGTCTAGGCTCAGCTAGGGCACCGGCACACTGCGCCTCTCTCTTTCTACTTGGCTTCTCCATGTGATCTCTCTTGGTGGTCTGTTCAACAGGACAGGAAGACCTAGGACCAGTTTCATAAATGTTTTGTCCCTAGGTGCGCCCATTCCTTAGCTGCTCCTGTTCCACCAGGAAGGCTCTGCCTCTGTATCCTTCTGCCATGGGATCTACTGACTGCTTGGGATTTGTCTGTTCTGTCCTGTGCTGAGCCCTTGCTAAAGACGTGATATGAACTTTCTCCCTCAAACCTCAAGGCAGACCCAGTTAGGTAGGTATCGCTTGTTTCCTCATTTTATAATGTTCAGTGACTTGCCCAAGGTCATGAGCTGGACTGGAATCCAGGTCCATCTGACTCCATAGGCTTTGCCCTCTTCAGCCCCCTGCCCAGGCAGCCCCCAGTGTCAATCAGCGAACCCTACAGCACGGTGACTGTAGGTTGAGGAGCTTATGGGTTTTTAGGTATAAGGTGCACATGGTAAAGTGCAAACATGGATTTTTCACACACTGTTCAGTGATGTTTACATCTGTACACATGCAACAACCACCAAGATCAAGATTTAGAACACCTCCAGCACCCTTACAAACCTCCTCATCCCTCTCCCTAATCTACACTCCTCTGACTTCTTTCATCAGCAAATAGTTTTGCATATTCTTGTCTTGGTGATAGTATGAAAAGACAGACCTGAAATCACAGTTCTCCACTAGTTCCCAGTTGTGGGACCTTGGCCAAGTTACTATCTTCTCTGATCATCAGTGTTCTTATCTGCATAGTGAACACGAATAACCCCTCCCTCACAGCACGGTTAGTCCCTTCCTCTTCAGCCAATTCTTCATGTTCCTGAAAAATGTGCCACACAGCACAAAATATGAATTTGGGCAGGAGCATTGGCTCCCAACCCTGGTTGTGCATTACAATAACATGGGAGAAATTTTTAACATACCAATGCCCAGCCCCTAACCCCAGAGGTTCTGATTTAATTCACCTGTGTGGGGGAGCCGGCATCTATACTTTGTCAAAGCTGCTCAGGTGATTCTAAGGTGCAGCTGGGGTGGGAGCCACCTGCACATTCATTTGAGAGGCTGTCAAGGGGGAGATGGTGACCATCCAACCCAGTTTGCCCCAGGACTGTCCCAGTTTTAGCGATGAAAGTCCTGCATACCAAGAAACCCCTTAGTCCTGGGCAAACTGGGATGGTTGGCCATCTCTCAGGGAGATGATATGCCAATGTTTGATATGTGCTACTTAAATTTATCTATTTATTTATTTATTTATTTTTGAGATAAAGTCTTACTCTGTTGCCCGGGCTAGAGTGCCGTGGTGTCAGCCTAGCTCACAGCAACCTCAAACTCCTGGGCTCAAGCGATCCTCCTGCCTCAGCCTCCCGAGTAGCTCAGACTACAGGCACTCACCACCATGCTTGGCTAATTTTTTTTTTCTATATATGTTTAGTTGGCCAATTAATTTATTTCTATTTATAGTAGAGACGAGGTCTCTCTCGTTCTTGTTCAGGCTGGTTTCAAACTCCTGACCTCTAGCAATCCGCCCACGTTGGCTTCCCAGAGTGCTAGGATTACAGGCATGAGCCACCGCCTGGCCTGGGCTACTTAAATTTAGGATTTCCTTTCTATTCAAGTGTCAGGTTTGAAGTCAAAGTGTTAAATGCTTTTGAACCTGGGGAATAAAGACAAGAAGGCTGCTGCTCCAACCCAGCTCACTTGGGCATCTTAGTGCAGAGTCGGAATGCACAGAGAGGCTGGAAGCTCTGCAGCCACCACAGGAGTAGAAAGGAGACAGAGATCAGGGGGCAAGGGGTGTGTGAGGATCATTATGGGGTCCTATAAAATGCAGCTTACTTTCCCGCAGGTCTGGGGTGGGCCGGAGACAGTGCATTTCTTTTTCTTTTTCTTTTGTTTGAGACAGGGTCTTGCTCTGCCGCCCCCGCTAGACTGCAGTGGCATGATCATAGCTCACTGCAACCTCACACTCCTAGACTCAGGCGATCATCCTGCCTCAGCCTCCCAAGTAGCTGGGACTACAGTCACAAGCCACCATGCCCAGCTAATTTTTCTACTTTTAGTAGAGACAGGGTCTCGCTCTTGCTCAGGCTGGTCTTGAACACCTGACTTCAAGCAGTCCTCCCATCTCGGCCTCCCAGAGTGCTGGGATTACAGGCATGAGCCACCTGGAGACTGTGCATTTCTAACAAGCTCCCAGATGACTCCAATGCTAGGCTAGGTCCTGGGGATAGTTTTTAGAGTGTAAGCTTTGGGTGTGAGGTGCAACTTCTCTCTTACAACCCGTGTGGCCTTGGGAAAATACTCCTTCTAGACCTTCCGGTTTTTCAGCTATAAAATGGGAATGGTAATACCCACTTCAGACTAATACCCAGGAAAGTCCACCTAGTTCAGAAAGTGGGTTGTTGTGAAGATTCAATCACTGAGCTGGCACACCGCAGGGGATGCGTACATGTTGGGCCATCTATACCTACACGCGACTTCACCCCTCCTGATTGAAGGGCTCTAACTGTTCTTAAGTTAGCGCAGTCCTTAACGTGGAGTAGGCACCTAAGGACCAGTTGCTGAATTGTTCAGAGAGGGGGAGGGGAGGCAGAGGCCTGCCAGCCAGCACCTATAATTTAACCATTTGTGTGCCCTGAGGAGTAAAACCTCATTTCATTTAGAGATGTTTTTATTTCAAGGCAAAAAAAAGTTAAGAGAAGAAATGCATGGGGAAGACATTTTTTCTTAGTAACTGGCCTCAGAATGCTGAGATTGGACGAACTGTTAACAGACAGGGAAAGTACTAGACTCATAAATAGCTTTAGAGAAGCACAAGCTTTGGCAGAAATTCCTGGGTTTGAATTCTAGTTCCCCCAGTCATTATGCTGTGTGATCTTGGATAAATCACTTCCCCTCTTTGAACCTCAGTTTCCTCATCTGTGACATGGAGAAGACAATCCCTACCTGGTTATCTAGGGCCTCCTTCCCCAAACACAAGCATCCGTGACTCGTGTGTGCCTCTCACTAGTCAGCAACTGAGTGTCAGGGGAGCCAGTGCCATCAGACAGGAGGCCCATGACAGGAAGGTTGCAGGCTGGCAGCCTGGGCCCAAGGGCTCTGCAGGTCTCTCCCAGTTTTCTTATTCAATTTGTGACAACATTAAATCTTAAGGGACTCCTAATAAAACCCTGGAGTTGCATAGAGCATTGGGTCCAAAAACACTGCTTCCCACTCCCACAACTGTGCACTCTCCAGTTTGCCACTCGCCCCCCCTGTGTGCTGACAGCTGGGGCTGCTTTGCTGACTCCCCACACCTGCTGGGCGCCTGGTGGCTTTCCTTGCATTGCCTTGTCTTTCCTTGATACCAACTGAGGTGTGAGATGATGGCAGGCTCTTACAGAGTCTTTCCTAAGTGCCAGACACTGCCCCAAGCACTTTCCCCATGTGAATCCTCATGCCCATCCTATGAAATAGATGCTATTATTAGCTTCCATTCCATGGTAAGGAAGCAGAGGCAAAGAGACACTACGTATATGACCCAGCTAGAAGTAGCAGTGCTCAGATTTAAATTCAGGCAGCCTGGCCCCAGAGTGTGTGGTATTAACCACTTGCATCACTTTGCCCCTGCCAGAGCTTTCTCCCATTTATTTTTCTCAAAATAGTGTTTGCTTTCCTAATAATAAAAGAGACACATGTTCATAAAAAAAACTAGAAAAATTTAAAAAGCAGGTGAAAAATGTCTCAGACTTTTAATTCCCATCCTTCTCCAGAAGTAACGTTTTGGGGTTGTCTCTGCATTTATTGCAGCACCATCCACAATTGCAAAGATGTGAATCAACCTCAATGCCCATCAACTCATAAGTGGACTAACAAAATATGGCATATGTTCACCATGGAATACTACTCAGCCATGAAGAAGGCTGACTTAATGCCTTTTGCAACAATTTGGATGGAACTGGAGACCATCTCCCTAAGTGAAATATCTAAGGAATAGAAAACAAACACCACATGTACTCACTATTAAATTGAAACTAACCCATGAGCACACATGTTCGTAGTGGGAGGTAAAACTCAATAGAAATCAACCGGGGGGAGGAGGAAGAAGGAGACAAGCGAAAACCTACCTATCAGGTACAATGAACACTATCTGGGTGACGGGCACACTTATAACCATGACTCAAGCATTATGAAAATGATCATGTAACCAAAAATATTTATACCCTCATAATACTTTGAAATATAAAAAAAAATAACCAAAAATGTTTTATATAAAATGAGATAACATCATTCATGTATAAGAAAATCCTGCAGCGATAAGAGAATGATCCAGAAGTCACAGTCGACAGCCATTCAGCCTGGGTTCGGATCTCCTAGCTTTTCCTCTGCCTAACTGTCTGACCCTGGGCAAGAAACTGAATCTAAGCCTCAGTCTTCCCTTCTGTGAAATGGTACTGATAGCTCAACCTCATAGAGCTGGCCTAAAAATTCAATGAGATAATATATGAGAAATGCTTAGCATGGTTTCTGGCATCCAATGGATGCTTAATAAAAATTTAGCTATGATTGATTGCGATTAGTCATGGCTGAGGTATGTTCCTTAGATTTGGTGAGCCACCAGGCCAGGGAAGAGAGAAACAGGGGGTCTGAGGGCTGAGGCACCCAGCATGAAGACAAAGGCGAGGCTGGGACCCGGGGCCAGCAGCAGTTCAGACAGTGAGGTGGGGGCCGGTGTGCACGGACGTGCGGGGCTGGGGGCGAAGGCTGCAGGAGCCGTTGGCTCCAACAGGCACAACAGAACCAGGCCCCAAGTCTGGCCGGAGCCAGGCAGGCCTGGTGGGGAGGAGGAGTCCCTCTGAGTGTGCTCGCCCGCCCTGTCCCCAACAGTCACCCGCACCGCACCGACACTGGCCCTGCAGTCTCTGCCCTCCAAGTAAATAGGTGTTGCTATTCTAAGAGAGGCCTGTGATAAAAATACTTGCTTTGCTTTGGAGGGCGTTTTCTTTTTTTTAAGCCATGAAAATAACAGGGCAGTAGGCTGCCTATTTTAGGTTGGGGCCTTTGGCCTGCTTTCAAAGTCACGGCCCAGATGAGATCTATTTAGAAACAGGTCACTGCACTTTGCCACACGGTGATGGTCCCTTAAGACGAGCCTGCATGGGTGCACCTAAGAGACTCTGGGGCCTGTACTTGAGTACTTGAGGGACAGAGCGGGAAGAAATCACAGGGCCAATGTTTACAAACCCAAGCTCAGTGTAAACGGAGCCCTGGCATCTCTCAGAGGCCTTTCTCGCCTCTGCTCCCCCACCAGGTTCTCAGGAGGTGGAGCTGCCAGCCTGCCTCCCTCCCCACCTTAGGAATCCTGCGTGAGGGTGGGACTGGGGTGTGGGGAATGCTCCCCGCCTGCTCTGTAAATCAGCCTATCATGTGCAGAGTTGGCAGGAGTTCCTGTTAGGACCCGCATCGGTAACTGGGCAGGATCTTTCCATCCTCAGCGAACGGAGGGTGCCTGTGGGGACTGAGAAAGACTCTCGAGGGGATGGCCTACGCTTCCAGAGCAGCTGGAGTGGAAAAGACCTGTGCAGACTTAAGGTTGAATCTTGACCCTGGCCCACACTAGCTGTGTGACCTCAGGCAGGTAACTTCACCTCTCGGATCTCTTGTTTTCTTGTTAGTAAAATGGAGATAATAAAACCAACCTTATAGGACTTGGAGGATTAAAGAAGATAATGTATTTAAAAGTACCTAGTACAAAGGCCGGGCACGGTGGCTCACGCCTGTAATCCTAGCTCTCTGGGAGGCCGAGGCGGGTGGATTGCTCGAGGTCAGGAGTTCGAAACCAGCCTGAGCAAGAGCGAGACCCCGTCTCTACTATAAATAGAAAGAAATTAATTGGCCAACTGATATATATACAAAAAATTAGCCGGGCATGGTGGCACATGCCTGTAGTCCCAGCTACTTGGGAGGCTGAGGCAGGAGGATTGCTTGAGCCAGGAGTGTGAGGTTGCTGTGAGCGAGGCTGACGCCACGGCACTCACTCTAGCCTGGGCAACAAAGCGAGACTCTGTCTCAAAAAAAAAAAAAAAAAAAAAGTACCTAGTACAGCCAGGCGCCGTGGCACAACCTAGTACATATAGGTTGGCTACCAAGTCTGAAAACACAGAGGAATTTTCAGAATAAATTATTTATTGATAACATATACTAAAATTCTGTATATTTCCAGACTTTAGGGCTACCTTGTGGTAATAATAATTGCTAGCACTTATATGGTGCTTACCACGTGTCAGGCACTGTTCTAAATGCTTTACACATATAAACTTATTAATGTTTCGTAACAACCCCATGAAGTAGACACTACGTTATCCCCATTTTACAGATAAGAAAACTGAGATTCAGGGAGTAAATGACTTACCCACGTTCACATGGCTAGTAAATGGCAGAAGCAAGAATGAAACCCAGGCAGTTAACCATGACACTACAGATAACCACTATAATATTGTTTCTTTTTCTAGTACAACTAACATCTTGATACCCAGTTTGCCACTTGATCTTAGATTTTGTTTCAGGTATTTATTACTGTGAGGAAAATTGGCTTTTATGTAGGTCAATTCATCAATCTTTCTTTTATGCCTTCTGGAATTTGTACCATGTTTAGATATGGGGGTTGCCCCTGCATTGAAAAAATTTTTTTAAACTTTCTCTCTCATGTTTTCCACTAGTACCTCAAATGGTTTCATTTTTTACATTTAAATATTCTGGTCATTTGGGTTTTATTTTGGTGTAATTTGCAAGGTAGAGGGCAAACTCTCCCCTCCTCCCTTTTCTGGATGTGAGGAAAACAACACTTCTGATCCTATTCTACATGTCTGCTATTTCCACTTTCAGCATGGGATCATTTCTGTCCAATTCCAATTTTAATAAGAGAATTTGGCCTAGAAAGGGGGGGTGGAGCATAAGAAAAAAAAAGAAAATTTGGCCTTAATTTGTTGTACCAGTGTCCAGGGCTGCCATAAAAAAGCAGCACCAATTTAGTGGCTCAAAACAACAGAAATTAGTTATCTCACAGTTCTGGCAGCCAGAAGTCTGAGATCAATGCTAGTAGAGCCATGCTGCCGCGGAGGCGTGGGGGACCCTTCCTTGCCTCTTTCGAGGGCCTGGCAAGCCTTGGTGCTCCTTGAGCGCAAGCTGCCTGTGCTGGCACGCGTGCTGCCCTGAGTCTCTGTCTTCTCCTCTTGTAAAGACATCAGTCCTGTTGGGTGAGGTCCACCCTACTCCGCTACAACTTCGTCTCAGCTTGAGTCTATCTGCAAAGACCCCATTTCCATTTCCAAATAAGATCACAGTTATAGGTCTGGGGGTCAGGACATTAACGCATCTTTTGGGAGGACACAGTTCAACCCATAACATTTGTTTCTTTAAAAAGATCTAAACTCTGGAGGAGACAACTTCAGAGCCATGGACTAAATGATAAAGAAAAAATATCAAAATAGGCCGGGCACGGTGGCTCAAGCCTGTAATCCTAGTACTCTGGGAGGCTGAGGCGGGTGGATAGCTCAAGGTCAGGAGTTCGAAACCAGCCTGAGCAAGAGCGAGACCCTGTTTCTACTATAAATAGAAAGAAATTAATTGGCCAACTAATATATATAGAAAAAATTAGCCGGGCATGGTGGTGCATGCCTGTAGTCCCAGCTACTCGGGAGGCTGAGGCAGCAGGATTGCTTGAGCCCAAGAGATTGAGGTTGCTGTGAGCTTGGCTGATGCCACGGGACTCACTCTAGCCTGGGCAACAAAGTGAGACTCTGTCTCAAAAAAATAAATAAATAAAAGGAAAAATAAATAAATAAATAAAAATCTCCAAAACCACCACCACTATAATAATGACTGTCACTACAAAATCACAAAATAAAACAAAACAGTTTCAAAAAGTCAAACAAGTATACCACGGAGTACTATTCAGCTCTAAGAAACAACGGTGATATAGCACATCTTATATTTTCCTGGTTAGAGCTGGAACCCATACTACTAAGTGAAGTATCCCAAGAATGGAAAAACAAACACCACATATACTCACCAGCAAACTGGTATTAACTGAGCAGCACCTAAATGGACATATAGGTACTACAGTAATAGGGTATTGGGCAGGTGGGAGGGGGGCGGGTATATACATATATAATGAGTGAGATGTGCACCATCTGGGGGATGATCATGCTGGAAACTCAGATTGTGGGAAAAGGGCATTTTTTGAAACCTTAAAATTTGTACCCCCATAATATGCCGAAAGAAAACAGAAAAAGAAAAAAAAGTCAAACAAAAGATTAGGAATAAACATTTGCAGCAAATATAAGTCATGAGAAGTCAATTTTTTTTATCATAAACAGTAATTCATACATACTGATAAGAAAAAACATCAATACCTCATTTGTCCAAGGTCATGAAGAGTTAAGTCAGAAAACAGGGAACATATGTATGGGAAAGTATTCACTCCTCAGGATTAATCAAGGAGATACAACTTAAAATAGTGACAAAGTAATTTCTTTCTTTTTTTTTTTTTGAGACAGAGTCTCACTTAGTTGCCCAAGCTACAGTGAGTGCCGTGGCGTCAGCCTAGCTCACAGCAACCTCAATCTCCTGGGCTCAAGCAATCCTCCTGCCTCAGCCTCCGAGTAGCTGGGACTACAGGCATGCGCCACCATGCCTGGCTAATTTTTTTCTATATATATTAATTGGCCAATTAATTTATTTCTATTTTTAGTAGAGATGGGGTCTTGCTCTTGCTCAGGCTGGTTTCAAACTCCTGACCTCGAGCAATCTGCCCACCTCAGCCTCCCAGAGTGCTAGGATTACAGGCGTGAGCCACCATGCCCGGGCGTAATTTCATTTTTCTAATAACAACAGAAAGAATAAGTTATAATATTTTGTGCTAGCAAAATTGTAGTGAAACTGGCAATTTTATATGCCACTGGAGCGGTTAAATTGGCACCCTTTTGGAAAGCAAGTCGGCACTGTAGATAGAGGGTCATAACGATGTTTATACCAGTCGATCTGATTATTCAACTTATGGGACCCTATACTATGGAGATAATCTGAAGTATGGAAAAAGCTATCTGAAAAGGCAGAGAATAAGAATATTTGTTGGATCCCTACTGTTAATAAATGCCAAGCTCTTTACACATCTTATCTCATTTTATTCCCTTCATAACGTTGTGAAGTATGTGTTCTTTGCTCCTTATACAGATGAGGAAACCAAGGCTTTGTGAGGTTAGGCCCCTGCCAATGTCACATAGCTTATAAATGACAGAGCTGGGCTTGGATCTGAGGTGACCAGTTCTAAAACCACTGGGCTCTCAGCTCCCAAGGCTGCCTACAAGGCAAAGCACTCTGACCCCTCTTGGGGCCAGCCCACCCATCTGCCAAATGTGAGGGCTGGAAGTGTTTCTAAGATTTCTCCAAGCTCTGAGCTTTTGTGACTATTTATTTATTTATTTTGAAACAGAGTCTCACTACGTTGCCTTGAGCAGAGTGCCGCTGTGGCATCAGCCTAGCTCACAGCAACCTTAAACTCTTGGGCTCAAGTGATCTTCCCGCCTTAGCCTCCCAGGTAGCTGGGACTACAGGCATGCACCACCATGCCTGGCTAATTTTTTCCCCCTGTTTCTATGTTTTTTAGTTGTCCAGCTAATTTCTTTCTATTTTTAGTAGAGACGGGGTCTCACTCTTGCTCAGGCTGATCTCGAACTCCTGACCTAAAGTGACCCTCCTGCCTTGGCTTCCCAGAGTGCTAGGATTTCAGCCGTGAGCCACAATGCTCTGGCCTGTGATTCTTTATTGCTGTAAGTAACCTCAGAAAGAACAAATACAGAAATGAAAAAATTATGCAAAAAATATTAGACACACTTCATTTCCTCCTTCAGCTTTGGGACTTTCAGCCAAGATTAATATTTGTTTTGGATTTTCATTTTGAATATATTGGTGTTTCTTAATTAAGATTAGTTACTTACTATGTTTGGCTGCCTATTTATTATATTTATTGAACAAATATATTTCCATGATTAAGAGTGCAGGTTCTATATATGGATGTGCCTTGCAAATTTTCTCCTTGTTGGAAATAGGAGGTGGCTAGAAAAATTTTACAGAGTAAGAAGATAAATAAATGGTGAGGTGCAGAGCTGGACGACTTGAATTGGATCTACAGCTTACCCACTGTTAGCTGTGTCCTTGCCTCTGTTCTCTTATTTGTAAAATGGGATGGTATTTCTTTCAGCTCTTTCATTAAAATAAAAAGAAGAAAAAAATTTAAAAAAAAAAGAAAAAAAATGGATGGTAATAGTACCTATCTCAAAGTGTTGCTATGAGATCTATCCATAGGGTATAGGACCATATGGTCATATGCCTTCTGGCATTGCGCCCAGCATACCGTTGGTACTCTATTACTGTTAGTTATTATTGTCAACAACTTCCTTTCTATGTTACATAGCCAACCAATTCGCTTTGGAGTCATTTGGCTTCTGAAATTGTTTCTTTGTTTTGATACAGAGTCTTGCTTTGTCACCGGGCTAGAGTGCACTGGCATAAATCATTACTCACTACAACCTCAACCCCCTGGGCTCAAGCAATCCTCCTGCCTCCGCCTCCTGAGTAGCTGGAAATACAGGTGTGCACCACCACACCTGGCTAACTTTTATATTTTTTGTAGAGACAGGGTCTTGCCATGTTGCTCAGGCTGGTTTCGAACTCCTAGTCTCAAGTGATCCTTCCACCTAGGCCTCCCAAAGCACTGGGATTATAGGCATGAGATACCACACCTGGCCCTGAAATTGTTCTGAAAGAAAACATTGATTTTTGTGAGGGGAGGGGGGAAAGGGCATTTATTGAAACCTTAAAATTTGTACCCCCATAATACGCCGAAATAAAAAAAAAGAAAACATTGATTTTCCTGATAGAACAAATGCCTACAGGACACCAATATTACTACCGTGTTTCCCCCCAAATAAGACAGGCTCTTATATTAATTTTTCCTCAAGAAGACACTCTAGGGCTTATTTTCAGGGGATGTGTTATATTCCTCTCAAAGCCTCAGCTTGCAGCACGCACAGGACGGCCGAGTCCTGACAGGGGGAGCCGACCTTGTTAGTGGGGCTGCCCGCACCTTTCCAGTCACCTCTGGGATAGTACCATGTTTCCCCGAAAATAAGGCCCACCCATAAAATAAGCCCTAGCAGGATTTCTAAGCATTTGCACAATAGAAGCCCTACCCGAAAATAAGCCCTAGTGACGGGCGTGGCCGCGCAGCACGTCTGCACAACCCGTGCGTGTCGTCACGGAGCGGGAAAGAACACGAGCAGCCCTTCTCATCCGCACATGAGAGCTCTATTGCTCGACAGGAGAGATTAGGGCCAATGGTTCTAAAGGAAATAGAGTCATAAGAAATTCAGGATGGAATTCAGGGTTTAGAGAGTTATGATGATGTTCCAGAAGACGACGATTTAACTATATTTGAATAAATGTAGATTGTTGTACTGTACTTAAAAAAAATAACACATCCCCTGAAAATAAGCCCTAGGGTGTCTTCTTGAGGAAAAATAAATATAAGACCCTGTCTTATCTTTGGGGAAACACGGTAGCTGTCACGATGGGGCATGAGAAGGGCTGCTCGTCTTCTTTCCCGCTCCTCGAGGAAATGCATGGGTTGTGCAGATGCGCTGCGTAGCCACGGGCATATTTTCCGGGTAGGGCTTATATTGCGCAAATGCTTAGGGCTTATTTTATGGGTAGGTCTTATTTTCAGGGAAACACAGTATTATAGAAAGAATCTGAGAAAGAAGATAAAACCACAGTTGCCCAGTTCCATAATGAGAAAATGAACTAAGAGAAAGCACCTTCCAGAATTTTAAATGTGTGAACCATATTTTAGGCTGAAATAAGGAATGTTCAGATAATCTCTATTAATCAGATGACAGGACCTTTTAGCTAAGGTGGACCCTCTTGTATCATCTTCAAGTCTCCTTTCTAGAGAGGTAAGTGAAGGAGCACAGATTTAAGCTGAACATCAGTGGATTACATCTTTATTTATTTATTTTTGAGACAGAGTCTCGCTTTGTTGCCCAGGCTGGAGTGTGTGCCGTGGCATCAGCCTAGCTCACAGCAACCTCAAACTCCTGGGCTCAAGCAATCCTCCTGCCTCAGCCTCCCGAATAGCTGGGACTACAGGCATGTGCCACCATGCCCGACTAATTTTTTTATATATATTAGTTGGCCAATTAATTTCTTTCTATTTATAGCAGAGACGGGGTCTTGCTCTTGCTCAGGCTGGTTTTGAACTCCTGACCTCGAGCAATCTGCCCGCCTCGGCCTCCCAGAGTGCTGGGATTACAGGCGTGAGCCACCGTGCCCGGCCAGTGGATTACATCTTCAGCTACTGAACAAACTCCTCAGTTCTTGCTGACTCCAAGTCATGGGGCCAATGTCTACGTGTACAATATTGCTAATAATGAAAATAACGGCAGAGTTCTCACAGTCTGCAGAACCCTGGTGACGGCCTTTCCAGCACGAAACCCTGTGATTCCACACGAGCCGCACAGAAGCAAGCCCTCTGAGGGTAGAGCAGCAGAAGGAAGGTCCTTGGAATCTGGAACACTCCTTCAGTTCTAGGACTCCCTCCCCATGAAAGCCTGTGCATAGCCCTAGTGATTGCCTGGGGGAAAGAGAAATGACCTTCACTGCTCATTTTCCAGAGAGAAAATCCACAGCTAATCGCCAGGGCACCTGTTAGGGTTCCTTACAAGTGATAGAAAAACTAACTCAATGGCTTCAAGTCTAAAAAAGGGAACATAATGCTACCCGAATTGAGCAGCCCAGGTCTTGCTGGTTGCAGGTCTGGCTGGGTTCAGCGCTCAAGAGAAGTCGCAGGACCCGTGGGACACGCCCTGAGGCCTGTGAACTCCAGGCTCCGCTCTTACTGCGTAAAGGCGGCTGCGGGGCTCCGGCCTCCCTCCCTTCCAGCGCCAAGTCCACGAGAAAGCCCAGAAGGCTTATTTGGGAGGTTGCCTCCCACTCCTCCCCAGTGGCAGTGATCAGGACGTGTGCCTGAGTCACGGGCTCCTCTCCTGGTCCTGGGCAGAGTCCCAGCCAAGCAGGTAGGCTGAGAGGAGGGGAGGGCAGGGCCGGGGCTCCAGACTTTCGGTATGAAGGGAAGTAAAGGGAAACAATGAAGTCCTCCACAAGCAACTACTTCAACTAAGGCATCCGGCCCGGGGTGGAGGGCAGCGCAAATGCTGCCCAGGCCCTCCAGCGAGCCAGCCATTCACCAACCTAGGCTCTCGCCACACCATGCCACTTGCGTTTCCTGGCACCCACACACTGCAGTAGTTATCTATCGCTGTGTAACAGAGTAGCCACAAACTTGGCAGCTAAAACAAACAAGCATTTATTATCTCGCAGTTTATGAAGGCCACAAATCCGGGAATGGCTTAGCCGGGGGGTCTGGCTTGGGGCCTCTCTCTAGGTCGCAGTCAAAGAAATAAAAGCTGAGGCCGTAGTCAGCTGGGACACCAGCAGAAGGCGTGCTGGCCCAGGGCCTGCTGCCTAGCTCGCTGCCGCGCCGTGCCGCGGCCCATCACATGGGCCTCCCCGCAGGGGGCTCACGGCAAGGCTTCCCTCAGAGTGAAGGATCCAAAAGAGAGAGAAAGACACAGAAGTCACATTTTTTAACCTTAGGTGAAGTTCCCTTTTTTTGTTTTGTTTTTCTTTCTCGTTTAGCAGCTCCACACACTGTCATTCCAGCGACTACCCTCACTCCTGCCGTGTTCTATTGGCCATGCAGACCAACCCTGACAACAAGTGGCAGGGGGTCTCACAAGTGTGTGAATGCCAGGAAGTGGGGGCCAGGGGAGCCTGGCTACCACGAAAAGTGCCATTTCCTGCCTCTGTGTTTGTCTGTACTTGCCCTGTTTCTTCCACCCATGTCTCCCCATCTCCCTCTCTTGGAGAACTTCATCTGGGCTTCCGTCCTGCTCAGACGCCGCCAGGAGGCCTCCCTGCCCGTTCTCCAGTCAGGCCCTCTGGGGGTGACACTCGCACCAGGCGGGTCACTGCATCTGCGCCCCTGCGCGGCCTGGGGCTCGCCTGTTCTCCTCCACAGCGCGCAGCCAGTCCCCGAGGGCAGGGGCCACGCGGGCATCTCTGCATCTCCAGTGGCAGCGGGCTCCCAGCCTGCCACGTCTCAGAACCCGTTCACTGAAATAAACCGAACTGCAGATGACGGGGAATGAGCACGGGGACTGAGCAGGGGACCAAGGAGATCGCCTGTATCATTTCAGCAAAACAAAGCAACACAGCGTGTCTTTGTCCCCGAGCGTCTGGTTTTCATTCCCCCTTTGGAGTCAGCCAACTCGAGCCAATGAAGGAAATCGTACCGATTTTAGACCCTCGTTATGGTGACAATGAAATAACCTGAAATTAAAGTTTTAGTTATCCAAAACCCTTGTTCCTTTAAGGTTTGTTTCAAGGCCAAAGGCACCATTTCTCTTCTCTTTTTTTAAATTTGTTTTTTATTTCAGCATATGGGGGTACAAATGTTTAGGTTACGTATATTGCTTTTGCCCCACCCAAGTCAGAGCTTCAAGTGACTTCTGTCTTAACTACTAGTGAAATAAGTATATATTAAGCACCAATTGTATGCTCAGTACTACATGCTGGGTGATAAGGGTGCTAGAATATAACACAATACGGTCCTCATCCCAGAGACTGAGAGAGGCCCGAGCCACTTAAATATTTTGAAGCTATATATATGTCTTTTTGAATTCTATGGGGGCAGGGCTTTTTGTCTGTTTGGTCAGGGATATATCCCCAATGCTTTCAATAGTGCCTGGCATTGCTGAATGACTACAACAGGATCTTGGTTTAGATTCCTTCAGCAGCCCCTCATTGCCTGCAGTGCGGACAGTGTAAAAGTTACAGTGTGGACCGGGCGCAGTGGCTCACGGCCTGTAACCCTAGCACTCTGGGAGGCTGAGGCGGGAGGATCCCTTGAGCTCAGGAGTTCAAGACCAGCCTGAGCAAGAGTGAGACCCGTCTCTACTAAAAATAGGAAAAATTAGCCAGACGTGGTGGTGTGCACCTGTAGTCCCAGCTATTTAGGAGGCCAAGTCAGGAGGATCACTTGAGCCCAGGAGTTTGAGGTTGCTGTGAGCTAGGCTGACGCCACGGCACTCTAACCTGGGCAACAGAGTAAGACTCTGTCTCAAAAAAAAAAAAAAGAATAAAAAAAGAGAAAAATAGTTACAGACAACACCTTCAGCATTTTCATTCCTTTTTGTCTTACTGGCCTCATTTGCATCACACACACCTGAATACACCATGGTGTTTCACGTGCCATGTCTTTACACAGACTGTCACCTTTGCCTCCCATGACCACTTTCACCTTGTCCAGCTGAACTCCCATTTATTTTTTTTATTTTTCGTGGATGAGGTTCTGGGGCCCCAAGAGAGGGGGGCCCCAGAAGTCGCCTGAACTCCCATTTAATTTACTTTGAGTTCCACATTTTCTTCTCTACAGTCTTGCCTGATTTCCTCAGAAGTGAGACACTTATTCTTTCACACTTCCAACTAGTTCTCACCTCCATTATACTACTGATCAAATTATGGTGAAAATGTTTACATATTTGTTTTCCATGAAAGACTGTGAATTACTTGTGGGGAGGAATGATCTATGTATTTGTATTCCCAGCACCTAGCATGGTGCCTGGCATATAGGTGCTCCACAGAGGGTTGTTAAATGAATGTGAAGTTAAGGTGGATGTGTACATGACTCGCACATAGAGGTGGTGGCACTGGTGGGAAGGAAGATGCCAGTTCCTAGCACAAAACCCACCCTGGACCTTCTCTAAGAAGTGCCTGATAATTTCTTCCATAGCATAGTGGCCCCCAGCTCCCTGTTTTGTGTCCTAGGCAGCGAAGGTTGTTAATCTGACATGATCTTCCCCCAGTATATTCTAAAAATTATTTATTTATTTATTTATTTATTTATTTATTTATCTATTTATTTATTTTTTAAAGACAAGGTCTTACTCTGTCACCTAGGCTGGAGGGCAGTGGCACACTCATAGCTCACTGCAGCCTTGAACTCCTAAGCTCAAACGTTCTTCCCACCTTAGCTTCCAGGCAGCTGGGAATACACGTGTCATCACCATACCTGGACAATTTTTAAAATTTTTTGTAGAGACTGGGTCTCTATGTTGCCCAGGCTGGCCTTGAACTACTGGTCTCAAGCAATCTACCTGCCTTGGTCTCCCAAAGTGCTGAGAGTACAGGCGTGAGCCACTGTGCCCAGCCTCAGTTTTTTTTTTTTTTGAGACAGAGTCTCACTCTGTTGCCCAGCTAGAGTGCCGTGGCATTAGCCTAGCTCATAGTAACCTCAAACTCCTGGGCTCAAGCGATCCTCCTGCCTCAGCCTCCCGAGTAGCTGGGACTACAGGCATGCGCCACCAAGCCCAGCTAATTTTTTCTATATATATTTTTAGGTGGCCAGTTAATTTCTTTCTATTTTTAGTAGAAACAGGGTCTTACCCTCGCTCAGGCTGGTTTCAAACTCCTGACCTTGAGTGATCCACCTACCTCGGCCTCCCAAAGGGCTAGGATTACAGGTGTGAGCCACCACGCCCAGCCCAAATGATTTATTTTATTTTATGTATTTATTTATTTTCTACTTCTTGGCTTAGCTTTAAGGGAGACAAAGGATTTATTTTAAAATGTCATTAAGGTGGAGGGTGGGAGCAGGGTGCAGGTTGAAAAAGTTCCTATTGGGTACAATGTATACTGTTCAGGTGACAGGTACACTGAAAGTCTAGACTTCTCCACTATACAATTCATCCATGTAACAAAAACCATTTGTACTCCCTAAATCTGTTAAAATAGAAATAAAAAATAAAATAAAATGTAAAAGGTGTGTCTGATCATACTTTTCAAATAAGGCAGCAATAATACCTCCCCTCCCACATGAATTTCTATAACTTCACCAGTCCTGCATCAAGAGATGGAGTTTGTGTTTCCTCCCCTTGACTCTGGGCAGGCTTGCAATAGCTTTAACTAGTGGAGTACAGTGGAAGTGACTGTAGGTCAGTAGGTCATATAAGGTCATGGTGCTCTGAGTCCCCAGGAGTAATTCTCGGACTGCCCCAGCTTGTTACCAAACAATGGGCAACTGGAAGAATAGTCTACCACAGACAGTGTGGTCTGGTATCAAGGCTCCGATTTAGGCTGGGCACAGTGGCTCACGCCTGTAATCCTAGCACCCTGGGAGGCTGAGGTGGGAGGATAGCTTGAAGTCAGGAGTCTGAGACCAGCTTGAGCAAGAGTGAGACCCTGTCTCTACTAAAAATAGAAAGAAATTAGCTGGGCAACTAAAAATCAAAAAAATTAGACAGGTATGGTACCTGTACCTGTAGTCCCAGCTACTTGGGAGGCTGAGGCAGGAGGATCACTTGAACCCAGGAGTTTGAGGTTGCTGGGAGCTAGGCTGTTACCACAGCACTCTAGCTGGGGTGACAGAGTGAGAGTCTGCTTCAAAAAAAGAAAATTAAAAAAAAGGCTCCAATTTAAAATTGTATACTTTTATTCTGGTCAATGTATCTCTATAAGCTTGTTTGGGGATAGCAGCAAATTTTAAGACCCTTGGCCTCTGTCCAGGGGTCATCTACATAATTTATGAGGCCCAGTGCAAAATGAAAATGCAGGGCCTTTGTTCAAAAGGGGGCAATACCATTTAAAGGTACTAATATCTGGAACTTTTTCTTTTCTTCCATGGTCTCTCTCAATCTCTCTTGGCAGTTTGTACTTACTATTTAATGTCGTGTTCCTTCGGATGTGGGGATATTCGCAGGATGAGTGCAGACCCCATCGGGACCAGTGTGTGCTCACCAGCTGGCTCCCAGGTCACCCTCCCGCCAGCTTGCACACTGATGTGCTTTGTCCGGCTGGGGCAGGGAAGTCAATTTCTCCTTCCTACCGGAACACTATCCCAACTCATGGTGGATGGTGACCCTCAGTGATTGCAGCCTCTGTTTGGGTAGTGCTCAGTTCCTGAGTCAGGAGTGGGAGAGAGGCCCCTGCTGCACGGCCTGCCAAACACGGAGTGGTACTGCCACAGCAGGCGGCCTTGGTGGAGTCCCACTCTGATCTTCCTGTCCCACCGCAAGGTGGGGGGAGCTGCCACAGGAGCTGGGTAGGGGGTAGTGGGAGGCTAGGCCAGGCAGGAGTGGTGTGGGGGTGGGAAGAAGTGGCAGAATGGTGGAGCAAGTAGCCAGAACCACTCCCCCTTCATGTGGGCAGGAGGCAAGAGGCCAGACCATGCGAGAGTAGAGGTTCCAAGTCCCCTGTGCACACTTCATTGTCCTATTGGACTTCACTTACAAAACACAAATTCAAAGATGAATGGTTAAGAATTCCAAGACAGAGACCACAGAGCATTAAACTCCAAGTGTGGGAGTCCTCTGAGTAGGGTATGGGTGACTAGCTTATGTCATGACCATGAAGTCCACCCTGCCTCTCACTGTACAAGATAAGATGCTTTAAATAAGGATCTCAGCCCCCAAAAAAGCCCTGGGGTGGGCATTATCCCCATTTCACACATAAGAAAACCTCTTGGACAGGTGTATAAGCTAGTCTGCTTGGCCCAGAGTCACACAGCTAATAGGATCAAGAGATGGAAAGTCAAAGTCTGATTCCAGCCAGGCTTGGTGGCTGGCCTGTAATCCCAGCTACTAGGGAGGCTGAGGGCGAAGGATCGCTTGAGCCCAGGAGTTCGACGTTAGTCTAGGCAACATAGTGAGGTCCTGTCTCTATTAAAAAAGTCTGATTCCAAAGCCTGTGCCTATTTGCAATGCCTTTGCAAGCCTGAGGAGAGGCAACACACACAGTCAAGGGGGGTAAACTGAGTTGCGGCAGACGAGGGTCCCTGGAGAGGTGGTCCTTGAGTTGGATCTGAAGTAGGCAAGAGTGTTCCTAGAAGAGGGCCTGGCACACGTTCTTCACTGAGCTGCTCTGGGTTCCACAGCCTTGCACGGGCAGGCCGGAAGGAGAAGGGCCCGTCCTGGGGAAGAGGAATCAGACAGGGCTGGTGAGACAGGAGAGAAGCACAGAGGTAGAGTTTCTACAGGAAGAGCGTGCCTTTACCACATGCCACAAAGGGCACTGAGGCCCAGGCTCGGGACATCCTCCTGGGATTTGACTGAGGGCCCCAGAAGGCAGTTTCTGGGGGAAGGAGAGGCATTCTGGGGATGGCTGTGGAAGGCAGACTGTCGGGGCTCAGCGGAACGATGGCTGAGAAATTCGGGCCTGAGTCTAAGTCATTTTTGGATGGGTTTGGCCCTGAAAGGGAAGGATCAGGTTAGTAAATGGGGTAATGCTGCAGTTGAAAGTGCTGGTGTTTTTCTTCTTCGAGACCTGCCCATGTAGGGCAGAAAGCAGGGGGTTGGGGGCTGTTGGGGGGGGGGAGCAGCGTTCCTAGCACCTGCTGCCTGCCAGAGCCTGTGCTTTCCCGTTGTTTCCTCCCATCAAGGCCTGAAGGCAAGAGTTCCCACTCCTTCTTGACCCAGGGAGAGACCAAGAATCACGGGGGTGAGGGGCAGGCTGGATTTGATCTCCCACCTGTCTGGTTCCAGAGCCCTTGCCTGCCCTCTGTGCAGGGAAGAGAGGAGGGCTTGGGTTGATCAGGGAGGAAGTACATGTGCCCCTCAGGAGCTGCTCAGGTAGGAGTATGATAGAAAGCGGCAGTGAACAGAGCCCTGGGCTCCTGGTAAAGGCAGGTCTTCAGCCCAGAGGTGTGTCCAGGGCTGGATGAGGGGGAGTGGGACGATGGAGGAGCACTAGGGCTGGGGAACTGGCCATGGACCCTGCCCTCTGGCTCATTCCCCCCTCTCCCTACCTCAGTTTCCAGTGTGGATCATGCAATTTGACCTTTAGGCCTGTATTTTTGTTTTATGTTTTTTAAATTTTGAGTAACACACTCACATGGTTCAAAAATTAAAAAATTTAAAAAGCTAGGCAGTGCAAGCTGGTCACAGTGGCTCACACCTGTAATCCTAGCACTTTGGGAGGCCAAGGCCTCAAGGTTAGGAGTTCGAGACCAGCCTGAGCAAAAGTGAGACCCCGTCTCTACTATAAATAGAAAGAAATGAATTGATCAACTAAAAATATATACAGAAAAAAATTAGCCGGGCATGGTGGTACATGCCTGTAGTCCCAGCTACTCAGGAGGCTGAGGCAGGAGGATTGCTTGAGCCCAGGAGTTTGAGGTTGCTGTGAGCTAGGCTGACGCCAAGGCACTCTAGCCAGGGCAACAGAGTGGGACTCTGTCTCAAAAACATAAAAAAATAAAAAGCTGGGCGTGCAAAGTATTTTTCCCACCCCTACACCCCATCTACACAGTGCCCGCCCTCCTCTGGCCTGTGATCGCTGTTAGTAGCATTTGGTGTGTCCTCCAGACATACTTTGAGCCTTTAGAAGCAAATGTTTTCCTCCCTTTCCACAAAAAGGAGCATGCTTTTCACACTGTTTTATCTCTTGGTTTGTTTTTTGTTCCCTTCAACAGTATTTCTTGGACATCCTTCCAAATCAGTACACAGAGAGTTCACCGCTCTTACAGCTGCATGGTATTTATTTAGAGAACAGGCAACTCAGCAAGGAATAACCTATTTGGACATCATTTCAGAGGTTTATGAGTATATCTATAGGTATATTTCCAGGAGGAGAATTTCTGGAACAAAAGATGCATGCATTTATAATTTTGATATTGCCAAATTGACTTCCATAGAAATTGTTCCAATTTATATGTCCCCAAGTAATTTATGAGACTCCAGCTCTTAATTTTTTTGTTTGTTTGTTTGTTTTTTGAGACAAAGTCTCTTTCTGTTGCCCGGAAAGAGTGCAGTGGTGTCATCATAGCTCACTGCAAACTCAAACTCGAGCTCAAGCAATCCTCCCACATCAGCCTCCCGTATAGATGAGACTACAAGTGTGCGTCACCATGCCCAGCTAATTTTTCTATTTTTTGTAGAGATGGGGTTTCACTTTTGCTCAGGTTGGTCTTGAATTCCTGAGCTCCAGCAATCTGTCTACCTCGGCCTCTCAGAGTGCTAGGATTACAGGCGTGAGCCACTGTGCCCAGCCAAAGTCATAATTTTTCACTGCTTTCAAGATGACTGTACTAGGCTTTCCTGCAAATAATACCACAGTGCATATTGTGGCTACCACCTCAGCAGTTAGCCCCTCACCCCCATCATGCACTGCCAATTATGGCTCGAAGGGGATTGACACTGGGCCAGACATCTTGTGCCCCTCCAGACCCTCTTCACCATTCTTTCCACACTTTCTGCCTCAAAGAGGCAATCTCTAACTCCAGAGAACTGCTTGCTGTTTCCCAAACATATCATGTTAGTTACCCCTCTGTGCCTTTGCCTATACTGTTCCCACCTCCTGCCCTGCGTTCTTCCTCAGTCTGGAACATTCCTACTCATCCTCAAGACAGCTAAAACGTCTCTGGAGGCTTTCCTGCCCTCCATGGCAAAGCCGGTCCCTCCCTCCCTCTTCTGGGGGCCCTCCCACAGCCGTGCATGACAGCACAGTCACAGCACCTGGTGGGGTAACTGTTGTTTACATGGCTCTGCCTCTCCCAGCACCCAGCCAGCCCAGGGCCCACACTTCAAACTCATCTGTGACTAAAATTAAACTTGCTGGAGGGGCAGGATACCATGGAAAGGCCAAGGTGTGGGAGTCAGACTAAATGCGACTCTACCTTCTGTCCTCTCCTGCCCCAGTTCTCTGTTCTCCAACGACTCTGCCTGCATTCCTGCCCCATTTCATGGCCCTTGCAGCCCTGTTCGAATGCTTAGAATATTCTTCCTCTGGCTCTTTCTTGTCCTTCAGTGCCAAGCTTCACTGTCACCTCCTAAGAGAGTTCTTCCTTGATATTAAATCTAAAGGCACACCCCTTTCCTATTCTATCATTCTCTAGTCAGTCCCTTCTTTGATTTACCACAATCCTAACTATCATGTTTATTTGTTTTACTTGTATGGGACCAGCATTAACATAGGGCCTGGCATATATTAGGTATTACAGAAATTTTTATTAACGGAATGTGGAATGAACAAATGAACAGGTATAACTCTTTGCTCCACCACTTACCAGCTTTGTGTCCTTGGATTAATTACTTAACCTCTCTGAAGGGCTCCTCATCTAAAGGTGAGGCCTTTCATTGGTTGTGTACTGGAGAGTGTACAAAAATACTCGATATATGAAGAGACTCTATAAATGGCAGTTGTTATTTATTAAGTTTTTCTTTCCTGTATGTGAAATATGTACTCTATTTGCCAGCCTTAAACACCTTACTGTCCACCTTTCAAAAGAAATTTTTATTGAGTATTATAGAACATGTTCTTACATTTAGGAAAAATAATTGTAAAAATTATTTTTAAAAATAAAATATAAGGCCGGGCGGGGTGGCTCACGCCTATAATCCTAGCTCTTGGGAGGCCGAGGCGGGCGGATTGTTCAAGGTCAGGAGTTCAAAACCAGCCTGAGCAAGAGCGAGACCCCGTCTCTACTATAAATAGAAAGAAATTAATTGGCCAACTGATATATATATAAAAATTTAGCCGGGCATGGTGGCGCATGCCTGTAGCCCCAGCTACTCGGGAGGCTGAGGCAGAAGGATTGCTCGAGCCCAGGAGTTTGAGGTTGCTGTGAGCTAGGCTGACGCCATGGCACTCACTCTAGCCTGGACAACAAAGCGAGACTCTGTCTCAAAATAAATAAATAAATAAATAAATAAAATAAAATATAAAATAAGAAATTTTTATTGAGGTGTAACAAAAGTATAGAAAAGTATATACACCAATTTTTACATATATATACACCTATGTAACCACCTCTAAAATTAAGAAGTAGAATATTCTAACGCCCAGAAATGTTTCTGTGTTAACCTCTCCCACTCTCCATCCTCTTCCCCACCTGTGACTCTTTCCCTCCTGTTTGATCTGACATAATCATGTCCATTCTATTCTTCCTTCAAACAATTTTAGACCATTCCTTCCCCCCATTCCTCTTCTGAGAACTTTCCTAATAACTCTAGTTCTCCTGACCTCTCCTACTACCAAACCAGGTCTTCAAAATAAGGGACATGCAAGCCACCATGTAACACATGGTCCTAGCACCATTCTTCATAATAGCCAAAGGATGGAAATAGCCCAAATGTCAATCAATAAATGAATGGGTAAACAAAATGTGGTTTAAACTTACAGTAGTGTATTATTCAGCCACAAAATAGAATGGAGTACTGACACATGCTATGATGTGAATGAACCTTGAAAACATTTTTTTTTTTTTTTACAGAAACTGTCACTTAGGCTAAAGTGCAGTGATGTGATCACAGCTCACTGCAGCCTTTGCAGCCTTGAACTCCTGGGCTCAAGGGATCCTCCTGCCTCAGCCTCCCAAGTAGCTGTGACTATAGGCATGCACCACCATGCCCAGCTAATTTTTTTTTCCATTTTTTTTTTTTTTTAGAGACAGGGTCTAACTATATTGCCCAGGCTGATCTGGACCACCTGGTCTCAAGTGATCCTTCAGCGAGCCAACCATTATGCTAAGTGAAAAAAAGCAGCCACAAAAGGTCATATATTGTACAAGAGCATTTATATAAAATAACTAGAATAGATAAATCCATAGTGACAATACATATTGCTGGTTGCCAGGTGTTTATAGACTGTAAAGAAACTGCTTAATGGGTTTTTTTAAATTTATTTTTAAATTTTTTATTATTCTTTTTTTATTATTATTATTTCTTTCTGTGAAACTATTGGTGTCAATCTTAATGGGTTTTTACTTTGGAGTAATAGAAATGTTATGGAACTAGAGGTGGTGGTTGTTGCACAAGACTGTGAATGTACTAAATGCTGCTGAATGTTAACTTTATTTTATTTATTTATTTATTTTTGAGACAGAGTCTTGCTTTGTTGCCCAGGCTAGAGTGAGTGCCGTGGCGTCAGCCTAGCTCACAGCAACCTCAATCTCCTGGGCTCAAGCAATCCTCCTGCCTCAGCCTCCCGAGTAGCTGGGACTACAGGCATGCGCCACCATGCCCGGCTAAGATTTTCTATATATATTAGTTGGCCAATTAATTTCTTTCTATTTATAGTAGAGATGGGGTCTTGCTTTTGCTCAGGCTGGTTTTGAACTCCAGACCTCGAGCAATCCACCCGCCTCGGCCTCCCATAGTGCTAGGATTATAGGCGTGAGCCACTGTGCCCGGACTGTTAACTTTAAAATGGTTAATTTCATGTTATGTGAATTCCACTTCAATAAATTATTTTTTAAAAATGAAGCAGCTATCCTTATAGGTCAACTGAAAGGTTAGAATGGGGCACAGACTCCTTTCAATTTCTAAGCTGTAAAGTGCTAGGCAGATATCAGCTGGGGGCGCCTGAAGGAAGGAATGGCTAGAGGATCAGCAGGTGTGGCTGCATTGCTTGTTTCAAGTAGTAATGGTGATAATAAGAGATAGCTATAATAATTATAGCTAACACTTCTACAATGGTTAATATGAGCCAGGCACTGTTCCGAGCACTTTACATCTAAAACTTACTAAATCCTTTCAACTCTGAGGTGGGTATCATCACATTTTCTTTATAGATGAGGAAACTGAGGAACTGAGAGGTTTAAAAGGCTTGTCCAAGTCACAGATAAGGAAGTGGAAGGGTCCAAATTTGAACATAAGCAGTTAGGCTCCAGATACTGAAAACTATCCCAGGCTCTGTCTAAGAGCTCTCTAGGTTTTTCTCTCATTTAATCCTGTAAGTCAGTGTTATTGTTATTATTCCCATTAAAAAAAAAAGTCCCCCTCATGGTCCCGCCATATTCCACACCTTCTGGTCTTTTTCCTACATTTATTTTCATGTTGGTCCACGTACTCCTGTCATTATCTCCTTTGCTTCATTTTTTTTTCTTTGAGACAGGGTCTTGCTCTGTCACCCTGGCTAGAGTGCAGGGGCATCATCATAGCTCACTGCAACCTCAAACTCCCGGGTTCAAGTGATCCTCCAGCCTCAGCCTTCCAAGTTGCTGGGACTACAGGTGTGTTGCCACTATGTCTAGCCAATTTTTATATTTTTTGTTGAGACAGTGGGGTCTCACTTTTGCTCAATCTGGTCTTTTTTTTTTTTTTACATTTTTAAAATTTTTATTGAATTTAGAAAATTTTTTTTTTTTTTGAGACAGAGTCTCGCTTGTTGCCCAGGCTAGAGTGAGTGCTGTGGTGTCAGCCTAGCTCACAGCAACCTCAAACTCCTGGGCTCAAGCAATCCTGCTGCCTCAGCCTCCCGAGTAGCTGGGACTACAGGCATGCGCCACCATGCCTGGCTAATTTTATATATATATTAGTTGGCCAATTAATTTCTTTCTATTTATAGTAGAGACGGGGTCTCGCTCTTGCTCAGGCTGGTTTTGAACTCCTGACCTCGAGCAATCCACCCGCCTCAGCCTCCCAGAGTGCTGGGATTACAGGCGTGAGCCACCTCGCCCGGCTTGAATTTAGAAAATTTTAATTCTTTCCACTCCAAGTTACCAAGTGAATCAATCTGGTCTTGAACTCCTGACCTCTGGATTCTCTGGCCTCCCAGAGTACTAGGATTATAGGTGTGAGCCACCATACAGGCCTTTGCTTCATTTTTCTTTACACTGCACCTACCTGAATGTATTATTTACACCTTATTTTGGTCTCTCATTACAAAAAGACTGGGAATTTGATTACTGTTCATATCCAGAACAAAGTGTGGTACATAATAGGTTCTCATCAAATACTTAAATGGTGCACGTGTTAGGCAGTATGAGGTATTTTACGTGCTTGTGTTTGAATAAATAGGGTATCACCCATATGCAAATGTTCATTTTAAACTTAACATGTTAGGTCGACGCAGTGGCTCACGCCTGTAATCCTAGCACTCTGGGAGGCCGAGGCAGGCCGATTGCTCGAGGTCAGGAGTTTGAAACCAGCCTGAGCAAGAGGGAGACCCCCGTCTCTACTACAAATAGAAATTAATTGGCCAACTAATATATATATAGAAAAAATTAGCCAGGCATGGTGGCACATGCCTGTAGTCCCAGCTACTCAGGAGGCTGAGGCAGGAGGATCGCTTGAGCCCAGGAGATTGAGGTTGCTGTGAGCCAGGCTGACGCCACAGCACTCACTCTAGCCTGGGCAACAAAGCGAGACTCTTGTCTCAAAAAAAAAAAAAAGATAAACTTAACATATTGGATTAAAAAATCAGTACATAGATCTACCTTTCTTTGATGGATGCATGAGGCATCATTCATTTAACTAGTTTCCTATTAATCCACATTTTCCCCCAGTGTGGCAATATCTTAGCACATGCTTTTTTGTGCTTACATGTAATTATTTCTCTAGGATTAGTGCCTAAAAGTGGGATTGCTCGGAGGAAAGGTATATTCATTAAAAATGTTAATATCAGAGAGCTCCTTTCACATTAAAAAAAAAAAATGTTAATAGAGGCCGGGCGCTGTGGCTCACGCCTGTAATCCTAGCTCTTGGGAGGCCGAGGCGGGCGGATTGCTCAAGGTCAGGAGTTCCAAACCAGCCTGAGCAAGAGCGAGACCCCGTCTCTACTATAAATAGAAAGAAATTAATTGGCCAACTGATATATATATATAAAAAAATTAGCTGGGCATGGTGGCGCATGCCTGTAGTCCCAGCTACCCGGGAGGCTGAGGCAGAAGGATCACTCGAGCCCAGGAGTTTGAGGTTGCTGTGAGCTAGGCTGACGCCACGGCACTCACTCTAGCCTGGGCAACAAAGCGAGACTCTGTCTCAAAAAAAAAATAAAAATGTTACTAGATAGTGCCAAATTGCCCTTCAGATATCCAGTCCTGTCAGCGATATATGAGGGCACAATGGGTTTCAATATACTTTGGACCAAAGTGGATATTATCGGTCTTTTCAACTTTTTGCCAATTTGATGGGGGGGGGAAGTGAACCCCAATTTACAGACAAGGAAGCGGAGGTTTAAGAAGGCTTAGGGAGGCAGGCGCGGGTAGCGGGCGCCTGCAGTCCCAGCTACTCCGGAGGCAGAGGCGGGAGGATCCCTTGAGGCCAGGGGTTGGAGGCTGCAGTGAGCTATGATCGTCAGGGATTTTCCCACATAACCGGCAAGTGGCTGAGCCGCCATTCGGCATCTGATGCGTCCGCCTCCAGAGAGAAACTGGGTACTGCTGCGTCGTGCGTCCTCGGGCACGTCGGGTACTCGCTCTCTCTCTCTTTTTTTCTTTTTGAGACAGAGTCTCACTTTGTTGTCCAGGCTAGAGTGAGTGCCGTGGCATCAGCCTAGCTCACAGCAACCTCAATCTCCTGGGCTCAAGCGATCCTCCTGCCTCAGCCTCCCGAGTAGCTGGGACTACAGGCATGCGCCACCATGCCCAGCTAATTTTTTCTATATATATTAGTTGGCCAATTAATTTCTTTCTATTTTTTAGTAGAGATGGAGTCTAGCTCTTGCTCAGGCTGGTTTCGAACTCCTGACCTCGAGCAATCAGCCTGCATCGGCCTCCCAGAGTGCTAGGCTTACAGGCGTGAGCCACCGCGCCGGGCCGACGTCTGGCGATCTCTGAGCCTTGCGATGCAGGCGGGCAGACCCTCCTCTCCCCATCTAGGCCTCTCAGGGGCGGCCGAACTGCGACTCTTCCCGGTTACCCACCGCCCCTCCTAAAAGCCAGCCGGTTTCCCCTCACAGCCTCCCCGGCCCCGAAATGGCGGCCGCCAGGGCCCAGAGGCCACGCCCCTGGAGGCGGGGCCTGAGTTCAGGCCAGAGAGAAGGATGCCCGAGCCAAGTTTGAAGTCGACAGCCAGGAGAGCTCGCACAGAAGCGGAGACTCCGTGGCGCCGCAGGTCGGGAGGAGGAGCACCGAGTGGAGGCTTTGCTTGCCTGGGCAGCCCTAGAGTATCTTCATTGCGGGCGTTGGGGCCGCCATCTTAGATGGCGGGAGTAAGAGGACAAGCGTGAGGCGGAAAGACTTCTTTGTCGCTCTCGTTGGGCCCCGGAAAGGGCCAATTGGCCGGGCTTTGGGGCGTGTGCCCTGAGGCGCGGAGCGCAGGTGCTGCGATGCGGGGGCTGCCCGGGGCCCGGTCCCCTGGGCTGGGGACGCGCCGAATGTGACCGCCTCCCGCTCCCTCACCCGCCGCGGGGAGGAGGAGCGGACCAGACGCCGCCGCCAGACGACAGACACTGAGGCGGTCCGGCTCCCTCAGGTAGGCGCGGCAGGGCCGGGTCGTGGCTGCCGGGGCAGCCGGGCTTGGAGGCCGAGGTGCCAGCTTCCCTGGCGCGGGCCCGGGCGGTGCTGGTGGAGTGGCTCCGCGGCTGCCGGGCGCAGGGCGAGCCAGGCCGCTGTCACCCCGGGTGGCGCTGGGCGGGGGCCCCGGTGCCCCATGTCATGGCCGGCGAGCCTAGTTTCCACATCCACGTTCAAGTTTCCTTGTGTTTCGTGGAAACGTGCCAGCGCCACCCTTGTGCCCAGTGCGCATTCCTCAAATTTCGGCAGTGGGAAAATCCGCCCCGAGCTGGCCGGTGTGTGTTGTCACGCAAATGGGTTAATTCCTGTTCTCTCTAGTCGCGGAGTGGGGGACCCATGCTTGCACCCTCTCAGAGTCCTTCAGTGAAGTGACACCCTTTTAGGGAGGACGAGAGGAATCGGGGAAGAGAGCAGGAAATGGGTCAGTGCCCCACCACAAAGGCATGGGGGCCTCGCCGTGGGTTTCGGGACTGTGGGTTACTAATGAGAGGTTTGGGATGCTTATACTGAGGATTGGCCTTGGGATGCTTGGAATGAAGAGCCAGAGCTGTCTTTTGTGTGAAGTGAGAGCCGCCGGGCGCTTCAGTTCTGCAGCTGCCAAGGCTTCTGCAGAGCCAGTCGATGCCTAGAGAGGAGTTTAGACATCACGAGAGGCGAGGCGGCTGTATTCATTCATTGTTCTCTTTCCAGGGCTCTGGGTGTGCCTCTGGTGTTCATTCTCTGGTGGGAAGATGATAGGATCTCATATGTCTCCTTGAGATGTGACTGGGTTCTAGGAGGTCACTTAATCTAAGTAAAGAATGAATTCAGCGCACGTTCGTTGAGCATTTCTGTCTGCCTGGCCCTCTGTGGGCTGAGTGGAGAGACAGTCTGCGCTCCCAAGGTCTGAAAACAATGCAGTGTGATAGGGATTGGCTTACCAAGTGTTATGGGAATTTAGACAGCTAGTTTTTCTTGGGAGAGTTGAGGACGCTTGTAGAGTGGAGACTTTTGCACCAAGTTTTGAAGGACTGATGAATAAGTGCTCTCCAGGTGAGGAGGAGGAAATGAGGGGACAGCTGGTACAAAGGTGTAGAGACAGGCAGGAGTTTTGATGAGTTTGGGGAGCAGCCAATTGCCCGGGGTACAGGGAAAAAATGGTGAGAGAGCAGAGTCTAAAAAGTTGCTAGATTGTGAAGGGTCTGTCTTCGTTGTTGATAGTGTGAACTAGTTGATTTAATTTTAATTTCTAAATGAAGCGTTTTATATAAAATGTTTTGCAGTTATGCAGTGGTGAATGAACTGAACCCATATTCCTAAGCATTCTTGCAAAAGATTCTTCTAAAGTTATATTTGCTCACAAAAATGTTAACTTTATAAATGTAGTACACTCTACTAATGCTGAATTTTAAATGGTTGTTGACAATATAAACCATGTTCCACAGTCTTATAGAAATAGGTAGATTATATAAAACAGACATCTGAAAAGGAGTAGGATGCACATGAGTATTTTTAGTTTAATAAATGCATTTTATATATAAACTGTTTCTTTGGATTGATTCCCTGGATTCCAATTCTGTTACAAAGTCTTTAGCTCTGTGAGTATAATTTTCCTAAAATAGCTGTGTTATTGTGAGATTAATGTTTATGCTAAGGTGATTATTACAATATTAACAGACTTCAACTTGGAGTTCCTAAATCTTTCTTGGGTTGTGATGATTATGTACCACTGAAGAACATCAAGATTCTTTTGGCTTGTTTTTATCCTTATCACTCAAGGGCTAAGCTGTTTAAAATTGGACAGAAACATTTGACCCAGTTGAACATTGGATACTTGGAAAATAAACATGTTACTGTTTCTGTTCTAAAAGCTTATCTTATAGGTATGTGGTATTTGCGGTTATAAATTGTAGTGGAATTGCTTAGTTTTGTTAAAATTCAGTAGTTGAAAAAATGAGTGCCTTCAAATTAGAAGGCTTGACTGAAATACATTTGAACATAAGGCATTTGGGTTAGCAGAAGAAAACTGAGAAACAGGTTAAGTTGGTTATTTATAATCAAAAGTATCTTAAAGACGAAGTGAAGAATGATTAAACATAAAGTATTGTATTAGAGCTGCTCTGAGGCTAGTTTTTAGTTTAAAACATGCCATTTTGTTGCTCCTTTTTTTTTTTTTTTTTGCAGCTATACTGGTGAGTTGGACATTTGGTTGCTCTTAAACACACTTCATACTTCTTGGAAGTTAAGTTTTACACTTCTGGAAGCACTAGATTATTTATGAAATGGAAAATATAATTAATAACTGTGTAATTCCAGCACTCTGGGAGGCCGAGGTGGGTGGATTGCTCAACGTCAGGAGTTCAAAACCAGCCTGAGCAAGAGCGAGACCCCATCTCTACTAAAAATTGAAAGAAATTAATTGGCGAACTAAAAATATATAGAAGAAATTAGCCAGGCATGGTGGCACATGTCTGTAATTCCAGCTACTTGGGAGGCTGAGGCAGAAGGATCGCTTGAGCCCAGGAGTTTGAGGTTGCTGTGAGCTAGGCTAATGCCACAGCACTCTAGCTGGGGCAACAGAGTGAGACTCTGTCTCAAAAAAAAAAAAAAAACCTAAACTATTTCAGATAGTCTATTAGTAGTAAATGTATGATTCTTAATTTTTTCCCCCTAGCCATTAGACCACCAGGGAAATGTATGATTCTAATATATTTAAATTTCAGATAAAACTTTGTCAGTAACCTACTGCTTAAAAATAGAAGAATGTGGCAGGGCGCGGTGGCTCACACCTTTAATCCTAGCACTCAGGGAGGCCTAGGCTGGTGGATTGCTCAAGGTCAGGAGTTGGAAACCAGCCTGAGCAAGAGCGAGAAGACCCTGTCTCTACTATAAATAGAAAGAAATTAATTGGCCAACTAATATATATAGAAAAACTTAGCCGGGCATGGGCTCATGCCTGTAGTCCCAGCTACTTGGGAGGCTGAGCAGTAGGATTGCTTGAGCCCAGGAGTTTGAGGTTGCTGTGAGCTAGGCTGACATAGGCTATGGCACTCACTCTAGCCTGGGCAACAAAGCGAGACTCTGTCTCAAAAAAAAACAACAAAAAAAATAGAAGAATGTTACATCAGGGAGTACTTTTGCTTATTTATTCGGAACAAAATATGCCATACATAATAATCTTGATCTTGGGAGGAGCTTGTAAGCCAAACAACATGCCTTAATGTTGACTTGCAGAAGAGAATTTCAAGTATTGCCTTTGAAAAGGCAGCAGACTAATGTGACAGTGAGGGGGTTTAGGAACCCACAAAATCAAACTTTGACTTGAAAAGTTTTTTTTTTTTTTTTTTTAAGTTGTGTAGATCATGGAAGACATTTCTTAGAAGAGAATGACTATTAGGTGGAAAATGGCTTACCTTGACTAAATTATTTGGAAAATCAGGGTTCAGATCTTTTATTATTATTTTTTCTTTTATTACACTCAAAGATGGTAGAGAGTGGACTGCTCCAATAAGGAACAGTCTAGGTCTTATTTTTTGGTGTGTGTATGTGTATACATAGGTAGAATTCCTCATTGCTCATCTTGACAGGGTTCAAAATATAATACTAGATACTTGTGTTATAATTCAGTTGGCACATCTGTTATATGGCTAAATTATCTTGCCTGTAATCTTCATGATAGTAATAGCTGGGTCTTTTATTCTTGCCTTAAAGTTGTGAATAAACATTCTTTAATTACATATTGTTTCATCTTTAATTTTACAGTGTTTGAATCATTATGTTACTTTGTTTCTCCCAGAATTACTAGTGTAACTCTCATTAGTTAACAAAGTTAACTTTTTAAATTTAACTTCATATCTGTTTGTCTTCTAAAATTACTCCTAGAATCTCAAATTAACCAAGGAAAATGTCAAGTGGGTGTTGCTTCTTTGTTACTGGTTTTGGCCTAGGCTGTCTGAAGTTGCTTTGGCAAATTACTTACAAAGTGTATTAATTGTCATCACATTCCAGTCAGTATACATAGTATTTTTTTAAGGAACACTTGACACATAGTTTTATTTTTAGACCAGGTTCTAAGGGATTTTGCTGGGTGAGGATTAACAGTCCTAAAACTACTTTACAATTTAAAAATCTTTGTTATTTAGAGTTTGTTTACATTTTTGGTTAATGAATGGGAAAAGCAGCATGTAATAACAATCAGTATTTTAATGGAACCCAGTATGTCTAATTTGCTTTTGAGGACCCTTGTGGGCTATACAGTGTCATCTTCCTTCTCTTTTTTACTTGTTGGATTTAATTTATTGTCATCTAGTGGCAAGAGTAAGTACATCTTTGAGGCTTTAGTCCTCTTTATTTTCCTCCAATCTGCTGTGGAAAGTAAGTGGTCTGATTTCTTTGAAGCTACGTAATACTAGCCATCACATTTGGACAAAGAATTTCCCTTCATCCCTGTAGATACCTCCGTAGATACCTGATAAGAGTTGGCTAGTGAGTTGTTACTATGTCTTTATATTAAGGACTTTCATTCTTTTTTTTTTTTTTTGAGACAGAGTCTCACTTTGTTGCCCAGGCTAGAGTGAGTGCCTTGGCGTCAGCCTGGCTCACAGCAACCTCAATCTCCAGGGCTCAGTGATCCTACTGCCTCAGCCTCCCGAGTAGCTGGGACTACAGGCATGTGCCACCATGCCCGGCTAATTTTTTCTATATATATTTTTAGCTGGTCAATTAATTTATTTCTATTTTTGGTAGAGACGGGGTCTCGCTCAGGCTGGTTTCGAACTCCTGACCTTGAGCAATCCGCCCCGCCTCGGCCTCCCAAAGTGCTAGGATTACAGGCGTGATCCACCACGCCCGGCAAAGGGCTTTCATTCTTAATCAGGCATCCTTTGCAACTTTGGATATCTTTTTTTTTGTTGTTTTTCTTACTTTTTTTTAAGGCAGGGTCTCACTTTGTTGCCCAGGCCAGAGTAAGTGCTGTGGCATCAGCCTTGCTCACAGCAACCTCAATCTCCTGGGCTCAAGCAATCCTACTACCTCAGCCTCTCGTGTAGCTGGGACTATAGGCATGCACCACCATGCCTGGGTCATTTTTTCTATATATATTAATTGGCCAATTAATTTCTTTTTTTTTTTTTTTTTGAGACAGAGTCTCGCTTTGTTGCCTAGGCTAGAGTGAGTGCCATGGCGTCAGCCTAGCTCACAGCAACCTCAAACTCCTGGGCTCAAGCAATCCTTCTGTCTCAGCCTCCCATGTAGCTGGGACTACAGGCATGAGCCACCATGCCCGGCTAAGATTTTCTATATATATTAGTTGGCCAATTAGTTTCTTTCTATTTATAGTAGAGATGGGGTCTCGCTCTTGCTCAGGCTGGTTTCGAACTCCTGACCTCGAGCAATCTGCCCGCCTGGGCCTCCCAGAGTGCTAGGATTACAGGTGTGAGCCAATGCGCCTGGCCAACTTTGGATATCTTTAAACATCTATCCTTTGGGATTGATGAAATCCTGATTTTTCCCTGGAAGAACACAACTCTTGCCCTCTATGGCGAATCTGATTAGGAAGTTTCTGGGAGAGGCATTTCCCTGGATCCAGGTTGTCATTCAAAAAAGAGCTGCTTCAAGCCAGCAGTGGCAAGTTGAAAAATATAATTAATCAAAATTAAAAAGGAAAGAAAAAGAGAAAGGAGCTCCCACTTGCATTTAAGAAAAATTTTTTTTCTTTCTGGGAACAAATAGGGAAAAAGAAAGTTTTTTTTTTTTACAAGTGAAGAAACTAGGAACAGTTCAAATGTCCGGCAATAATAAAAGTAACTGTGGTATAGCCGCTTGATGGGACGCTGCTTTTCATTTAATATGGCATATATGAAGCATTTATGACATGGAAAATGCTGAACACAAAATTATGTATCTGGAATGATTAAACTTGCATTTAAAAGACCCGAAATTCCATATAGTAGTCCATCCGTATACATGGTTTCTGTTATCTGTGGTCAACCGAGGTTCAAGAAGAGGCGATACCGTGCAGTAAGATATATATAGAGAGAACACATTCATATAACTTTTATTACAGTATACTTATATTATTACATTTTATTACTAGTTTTTTTTTTTTCTTTTTGAGACAGAGGTCTTGCTCTGTTGTAGTAGTAGCTGTGGCGTCAGCCTAGCTCATAGCAACCTCAATTTCCTGGGCTCGTGCAATCCTCCTGCCTGAGCCTCCCAAGTAGCTGGGAATACAGGCGCACACCACCATGCCCAGCTAAATTTTTTTCTATTTTTAGTTGCCCAACTAATTTTTTTCTATTTTTAGGGCTCTCACTCTTGCTCAGGCTGGTCTTGAACTCCTGACCTCAAGTGATCCTCCTGCCTTGGCCTCCCAGAGTGCTAGTATGAGCCACCATGGCTGGCCAACTACTAGTTATTGTTAATCTCTTACTATGCCTAATTTATAAATTAAACTTGATCATAGGTATGTATAGGAAAAAACATAGTATTAATATAAACAGTATAAGTTTTGGTACTATCCTTGGTTTCAGGCATCTACTGAGGTTCTTGGAATATATCCTCTGTGAATAAAGGGAGACTGCTATACAATGGAATATTATTCAGTTATACAAAGAATGTATAGATATATACTACAACATGGATGAATCCTGTAAACATTATGTAAGTGAAAGAAGCCATGCAGAAAAGACCCCATATTGTATTATTCTATTAATATGAAATGTCCAAAATAGGCAAATCCATAGAGACAGAAATAGATTAGGGGCTGAGGGAAGTGGGGAAATGGGCAGTTACAGTTATAGGGATTTTTTGGGGGGCAATGAAAATGTTCTAAAATTGATTGTGGAGGTGGATATACAACTCTGAATGTAATAAAAGCCATTGAATTGTACACTGTTGATGGGTGGATTGTATGGCATGTGAATTATATCTCAAAGCTGTTTAAAAAAAAAAAGCCCAAAACTTGTACATAGGAAGAAAATATATGCAGATGTTAGCAGTGGTTGTTAAACAGTAGAAATAAGGGTTTTTATATTCTTCTATACTTTACAAATTCTCTGAATATATTGCTTTTATAATACAAAAGCACAATTTAATAAAGTTAAATGGATTCTATTCATGGTATGGGCCCTTATGTCACTCCATACATGCAGTCACTTGTCAGATTGCACTGACAACTATATTTTTGAGCTGCTTTCAGCTACTTTCCACTGCCTCCAGATTAGTTTAGGTCTTTATACATTACTGTTTGCCTGGATTATTATTAGAACTTCTGAACTGAACTTCTTTCTCTTATTTATTTCCATGCCAGTGCATTCTCCACATTACTGCCAGATTCACTGTGCACATTACTGTGCAGATTCTTAAAAATTAAATTTCATATATTTATTTTTTGAATAAATAATATGGTCACATGTCACTTTTTTGTTTTTTTGAGACAGAGTCTTGCTCTCTTGCCCAGGCTGAAGTGAAGTGGTGTGATCATAGCTCACTGCAGCCTCAAATTATTGAACTCAAGGGATCCTCTTGCCTCAGCCTCCCAAGTAGCTAGGACTATAGGCACATGATACCATGCCCAGATAATTTTTTAAAATTATTTTTTGTAGAGACAGGGTTTCACTATGTTGCCCAAGCTGGTCTTGAACTCCTTTATTTTTTATTTTTTTTTTGAGACAGAGTCTCACTTTGTTACCCAGGCTAGAGTGAGTGCCGTGGCGTCAGCCTAGCTCACAGTAACCTCAATCTCCTGGGCTCAAGCAATCCTCCTGCCTCAGCCTCCCGAGTAGCTGGGACTACAGGCATGGGCCACCATGCCCAGCTAATTTTTTCTATATATATTAGTTGGCCAATTAATTTCTTTCTATTTATAGTAGAGATGGGGTCTCGCTCTTGCTCAGGCTGGTTTCAAACTCCTGACCTCGAGCAATCCGCCCGCCTCGGCCTCCCAGAATGCTAGGATTACATGGGTGAGCCACCACGCCCGGCCTGGTCTTGAACTCTTGGTCTCAAGCAATCCTGCCTTGGCCTCCCAGAGTGCACAAAATTTAAAGGATACAGGAAGTTATGCTGTGCAGAGTAATGCTGCCTTCTTTGTTCCCCAGCTACCCAACTTTGTTTTATGGAGGGAAATATGGGTTCTTTTTTTTTTAAAATTATTTTGTTTTCTTTTCCTACTCCTTGCATCTCAGGCTGATGTTATGGGTTCTTATGTATCCTATTTTGTGAAGAAACAAGAATATTTAAGGATGGATATGCTGGCCTTCACTTTCTTGCTCAAATATCCCAAGGGTCTTCATTGCCTACCAGACTAAGTACATACATACAGTTCTTGCCTTTGTGTCTTGCTCACATGGCCTCTTCTCGCTATATTTATTGGAGTTCAAAAGCTATCTTTTAAAGCACCTAGTATGTACAGACTACTGCCCTTGGTGCAGAGTAAGGCAAGTTCCTGCCTGCAAGAACCTTATCTAATGGGGAGAGGCTGACATGATTTCCTCACTTTCATCTGTTCCTCTTTTAAGAGCCATTTCGAACACCATCTTCTAACAATCATTTCCTGATCTTTTTCTCTACTTCCTACTCATACTGTTATTTTCCTTCCTTGAGCCCCTCCTTTAAAACCCTTTGCATTTGTTTTTCTTCCCTACCCCCCTCTTTTTTTTAAGCATCAGTTTGGTGAAAAAAGTATTTGTTTCTCTTATGGCCTTTACTGTATAGTTATTTATAAGTTTGTCCCATTAGATTATAAACTCAAACTAATGCTTCCTACTCAATGTTTAATTATTTGCTTATTGATATTTGTGAAAAAATTTTCCATTTGAAAGGCTGATGGACCAAGCCTGTGTTCTTCAGTGAAAGCATTGAACATAAATTCCAACACTTAATATAATATTAGGTTTTAGAAGACTTTATTTAACTTTAAATGTGTAATACTCTTTTGTAATGTGCACTGTATACTTTATATGTGTTTATTGTGACCCTTCTTTTATTAAAGTATTTATTTACCATTCTCCTTTTCTCTTTGAGGACTGTGTCTTAATTACTTTTTTTTTTTGAGACAGAGTCTCACTTTGTTGCACAGGCTAGAGTGAGTGCCGTGGCGTCAGCCTAGCTCACAGCAACCTCAAACTCCTGGGCTCAAGCAATCCTTCTGCCTCAGCCTCCCGAGTAGCTGGGACTACAGGCATGTGCCACCACGCCCGGCTAATTTTATATATATATATTAGTTGGCCAATTAATTTCTTTCTATTTATAGTAGAGACGGGGTCTTGCTCTTGCTCAGGCTGGTTTCGAACTCCTGACCTTGAGCAATCCGCCCGCCTCGGCCTCCCAGAGTGCTAGGATTACAGGCTTGAGCCACCGCGCCCGGCCTTAATTACTTTTGAATATGAAAATTTTAACACAGTGGCTGGCCTCTGATAGCAGCCTAATATATGGAATATATGGTGCTAAATAATGTTCATTGAGTTGAATTTTTGTGTAAGATGTCTTATGTCTGCGTAGACTTAAGCTCCTTAAAGATGGGGCATGTCTTATTCTTGTTTATGTCTCCAGTTCTTAAAACCTTGTCTTGCTTATACAATAAACATTAGTTGAATGACTGGAGATTCAGAAGTTAATCACTTGTGGATTTAGTTGTTCTTGCTGTCACATATAAAAAAATGCTAAAGAGCATATACTTACTAAATTCAAGCTCAGAACTTTGTAATTTAGGACATCTGTTGGAGCAGTTACCTAATCTTTCCCCTCTGTTGGGTATTATCTGAGCTCTAGGTTCTCACTGCTAGCTCCTTGAGGTTGTTTGCCTGCTTTAGCAGCTTGCTGACTCATTGGCTCAAGTAGCTCTTGCCATGCTGGCTGTTTGCTCCTGCATTCATAGGTTTTAGACATGAAAGAAAGTTGTGGTTTTTTTTTTTTGAGAAAGAGTCTTACTCTGTTGCCTGCATAGAGTGCAGTGGCATCATGGTAACTCACAGCAACCTCAAACTCCTGGGCTTAATAAAGAGATCCTCCTGTCTCAGCCTCTCAGGTAGCAGGGACTACAGGTGTGCGCTACCATGCCTGGCTGATTTTTCTATTTTTTGTAGAAATGAAGGTCTTGCTCTTGTTCAGGCTGGTCTTGAACTCCTGACCTTAAGTAATCCCCCCGCTTTGGCCTCCCAGAATGCTAGAATAATAGGTTTGAGCCACCACATCTGCCCTGGAAGAAAGTTTTAACCAGAGAAAATTACGAGATAAATGATACTCTTTTTACCTTTTTGACCTTAGTCTGGACTAGGATTAAAGTGTGATTGTGAGAGTGGAGACTGATTTTCTAGTTAGTATCATGTAGCTGTCTGGCAGTGCAAAATGGACCCCTAGGCTGTGTGTGTGTGCACCTGTGTTATGTTTTATTTTATATATATATATTTTTTGAGACTGAGTCTCACTTTGTTGCCTGGGCTAGAGTGCCATGGCGTAAGCCTAGCTCACAGCAACCTTGAACTCCTGGGCTCAAGCCATCCTTTTGCCTCAGCCTCCCATGTAGCTGGGACTACAGGCATACACCACCATGCCCAGCTAATTTTTTAAATATATTTTTAGCAGTCCAATTAACTTCTATTTTTAGTGGAGACGGGGTTTCGATCTTGCTCAGGCTGGATTCGAACTCCTGACCTTGAGCAGTCCACCCGCCTCAGCCTCCCAGAGTGCTAGGATTACAAGCGTGAGAGTTTTGTTATATTTAACATTACCATTTTTTTTTTTTTTTTTTGGAGACATTGTCTCACTCTGTTGCCCAGGCTAGAGTGCGGTTGCATCAGCCTAGCTAATAGCAACCTCAAACTCCTGGGCTCAAGCAATCCTACTGGGTCAGCCTCCCAAGTAGCTGGGACTACAGACATGTGCCACCATGCCTGGCTAATTTTTTTTTTATATATTGTTAGTTGGCCAATTAATTTCTTTCTATTTTTTAGTAGAGACGGGGTCTCGCTCTTGCTCAGGCTGGTTTCGAACTCCTGACCTTGAGCGATGAGCACCCGCGTCGGCCTGTCGGAGTGCTGGGATTACAGGCGTGAGCCACGGCACCCAGCCTAACATTACCCTTTTTAACCGTTAAAAATTTTTATTATAAAATATACATAAAATTTGCCATTTTAACCATTTTAAGTATGTAGTTCATTGACATTAAGTACATACATAGTTCATTGACATTAAGTACATTTGCAGTATGTTAATAACCATCACCACTACCCATTTCCAGAACTTTTTTATTACCTCAAACAGAAACTTTGTACCTGTTAAACAATAACTCTTCATTCCCCCCTATCCTCAGCCCCTGATAACCTCTATTCTACTTTCTCTCTATGAATTTGCCTATTCCACATACCTCAGAAGGCAAGTCTCAATATTTGCCCTTTTGTGTCTGGCTTATTTCACTTAGCATGCTTTCAAGGTTCCTCCATGTGGTGGCATGTATTACCGTGTTTCCCCGAAAATAAGATCTACCCATAAAATAAGCCCTAGCAGGATTTCTAAGCATTTATGCAATATAAAGCCCTACCCCGAAAATAAGACCTAGTGATGGGCATGGCTACGCAGTGTATCTGCACAACCCATGCATTTTGTCGCAGAGCAGTAAAGACGAGCAGCCCTTCTCATCTGCCCCATCGTGACAGCTACTATCCCAGAGGTGACTGGAAAGGTGTGGGCAGCCCCACCAACAGGGTCGGCTCCCCCTGTCAGGTCTCGGCCATCCTTTGCGTGCTGCTGCAAGCTGAGGCTTTGAGAGGAATATAACACATCCCCTGAAAATAAGCCCTAGGGTGTCTTCTTGAGGAAAAATAAATAAAAGACCCTGTCTTATTTTTGGGGAAACATGGTAGTACTTCACTCCTTTTTATGGCTGAATAATATGTCATTGTATAGATATATCACATTTTGTGTATCCATTCATCTGTTGGTGAACACGTGGGTTATTTCTACCTTTTGGCTGTTGTGAATAATGCTGCTGTGAACATTGGTGTACAAATACTTGTTCAAGTGCCTGCTTTCAGTACTTTTGGGTATATACGTAGGAGTGGAATTGCTGGATCATATGGTAATCCTATATTTAACTTTATGAGGAATTGCCAAACTGTTTACATTGTGGCTGTCCCATTTTACATTCCTACCAGCAGCGCACAAGTGTTCCATTTTCTCCACATCTTTCCCAACATTTGTTATCTTCCTTTTTTTTTTGTAAGTAATAGCCATCCTTTTGAGTGGGAAGTGGCCCTAGGCTTTTTAAATTGCTAATTAGATCTAATAGGCAAGTCAGAACCTTGGAAATTGTCTATATTTGAATCTGATGGATTATTTTCTCCCTCTTAAATATATTTGTATATAATGTTCTTCAGAGAGGTAAATTTGTTAATGAATCATCTTTTTTTTGTAAAAGGTTTTTCTATAAGCTGATACATGTAGTTGTATTAATAGTTACTTCCTTTATACCCTCATACATTAAAATGTATTTAGTTAACCAGTTAGGTGATTTCAATTAATACTGGATGATAAGATACAGTTGACCCTTGAACAACATGGAGGTTAGGGGTGCCAACCCTCTTGCCCAGTCAAAAGTCCGAGTATAACTTTTTGACTCCCTAGAAATTTAATTGTGATAATGATAGCCTACTGTTGACCAGGAAGCCTTACTGATAACATAACACATATTTTGTATGTTACATATATTATATATTGTATTCTTACATAAAGTAAGCTAGAGAAAAGAAAATATTAAGTAAATTATAAGAAAGAGAAAATAGATTTATAGCACTGTATTGCATTTATTTATTTACTTATTTTTGGAGACAGAGTCTCACTTTGTTGCCCCGGCTATAGTGAGTGCTGTGGTATCAGCCTAGCTCACAGCAACCTCAAACTAGTGGGCTCAAGCAATCCTACTGCTCAGCCTCCCAAGTAGCTGGGACTACAGGCATGCGCCACCATGCCTGGCTAATGTTTTTTCTATATATATTAGTTGGCCAATTAATTTCTTTCTATTTATAGTAGAGACGGGGTCTCTTGCTCTTGCTCAGGCTGATTTTGACGAACTCCTGACCTCAAGCAATCCGCCAGCCTGGGCCTCCCAGAGTGCTAGGATTACAGGCGTGAGCCACAGCGCCTGGCCTCTGTATTGTATTTATTGATTCTGTAAGTTTATGAATCATTTATCTGAAATGGCAGGCTACCACAGCTGCAGATCTCAATCTATGATATATATCAAGCAATTCAGCTTTTTCTTGTAATGTTGTAGCTTTTTTCTGCTTCTTGGGATCACTTCTAGCATTGCTAGTGGCACTTCATAAGGGTCCCATGGTCTTACTTAAGGATTATGGTATTGTGCTAAACAGGATGAAAAATTCTTGAGACCATATGAGAGATCACTTTTTACTGCAATTTGCAATTTCACAGGGACATGAGTGGCTACTTGCAACACTTGAATTCACTGCAATAGCGACAGGAGGTTGCTATGAAATTGTTACAATAGTATAATGTATGTACTGTGCTATATAGTTTTAGCAGTGGCATATAGTTTTAGCATATAGTGGTAGATGAGTTTTAGCAGTTATAATTTACTTATTTATTGAGACAGAGTTTCCCTCTGTTGCTGGGGCTAGAGTGCAATGGCGTCAGCCTAGCTTACAGCAACCTCAAACTCCTGGGCTCAAGCAATCCTCCTGCCTCAGCCTCCTGAGTAGCTAGGACTACAGGTATGCGCCACTATGCCCAGCTAATTTTTTCTCTATATATTTTTAGTTGTCCAGCTAATTTCTTTCTAGTTTTAGTAGAGATGGGGTCAGGTCTCTCTCTTGCTCAGGCTGGTCTTGAACTCCTGACCTCAAGTGATCCTCCCGCCTTGGCATCCCAGAGTGCTAGGAATACAGGCGTGAGCCACCACGCCCGGTCTGCAGTTATGATTTAATACTGCATCTTTACGTTTGTTTACATTTCTCTCAACTGCAAATGGCACCATGTATGGTCTATAAGTTTATGTTTGGACAAATTTTAACTTTTTAAAATAGATTTGTGTGTATTTTATGATAGTAAATGATAAAATAGACTAGTATGTACAGATATCATACATTCATGACATACCTATCATTTTCTTAATTATTTTGGTATTTATAGGCTATGAGGTTCCTCTTGAATTTTTTTAAATTGTTGCAAATCTCCAAAAAATTTTCCAATATGTTTATTAAAAGAAATCTATGTATAAGTAGATCTGTGCAGTTCAAACCTGTATTGTTCAAGGATCAGCTGTATGTTAAATGAAAACACAAGGGTACTAAAATATATATAGCATGATTCCATTTCTATAAAAGCAATATTTACAAATACATATCTGTACATATAAAAAGATTGGATACATATGTACACAAATGTTGGGATGTGCCATTGATAGCGTGTTTTTTTTGTATTTTTCATATTTTTCAGTTTTTTCTCGCCCTCTTTGAAATGTATTCTGTAAGCAGTCAATGTATCTTTTAAAAAATTAGGAGATTGAGAAATTATTGCAAAAAATTATATATGACATCTGTATGGGATTATAAGCATAGAGGAAAACACTGAAGAATAATGATAAGTTATTTGTGGGAATAAAAGGAAGGGGTAAATCAAAGAAGGAGTTTAAAAAAACTTCACTGATTTGTATATTGCTTAAGTGCTATCAAGCTTGTAATCCCAGCACTTTGGGAGGCCAAGGTGGGAGGATTGCTTGAGGCCAGGAGTTTGAGACCAGCCTGGGCAACATAGTGAGACCCCATCTCTAAAAAAAATTAAAATATTAGCCAGGTGTGGTGGCATGCACCTGTGATCCTAACTTCTCCAGAGGCTGAGGCATGAGGATAGTTTGAGGCTGCAGTGAGTTATAATTGGGCCACTTACACTGCAGCCTGGGGTGACAGAGCAAAACCCTGTCTCTGGAAAAAAAAATTAAAAAGCTGGGTAAATGTTTGGAGGGGTAAGGGTTTGCTATTTATAATAAGTGTGTTTGTAAAGACATTACATGTAAAGATGTAAAATAAAAGGAATAAGTAAAAAGGCTATACCTTTTATCATTAGTCTCATTTCTATTTTTTTATTTTTATTTAATTTATTTATTTTTGAGACAGAGTGTCACTTTGTTGCCCAGGCTAGAGTGAGTGCCATGGCATCAGCCTAGCTCACAGCAACTTCAAACTCCTGGGCTCAAGCAATCCTTCAGCCTCAGCCTCCCGAGTAGCTGGGACTACAGGCCTGCGCCACCATGCCCGGCTAATTTTTTCTATATATATTTTTAGTTGGTCAATTAATTTCTTTCTGTTTTTAGTAGAGATGGGGTCTCGCTCAGGCTGGTTTCGAACTCCTGACCTGGAGCAATCTTTCCGCCTTGGCCTCCCAGAGTGCTAGGATTACAGGCGTGAGCCACCACACCGGGTCCGTTAGTCTCATTTCTTTCCCTAGTTTTCTTCTGTTCTCATTTCACTTTGGCATTTTTGTTTTACCTCTGGATCAGTCTGTTGAAACGCTGTCTCTTCAAGCTCAAATACTACAATGAAATCATCCTTCATCATTTACTTCTTCCTCTAGTTAAGGTAGAAGTAACCTTTCCACACTTTGGATTCTTATAGTAGTTTTCTTAAGAATCCCTTTCCGTGAAAGTTACCATTGTTTGTTACAGGCCTTAGCACAATGCCTAGCACATTCCATTTTTGGAATGATGGTGGTTTTTACTTCTTTAAAAGCTCCTGGAAAGCAAGGGTCACCTCTTTCTGAACTTTATATTCTTCAAAGCAGCTAGAAGTTGAAAGTAGATTCTTAGCAATTGTTTTTTTTTTGAGATAGTCTCACTTTGGTTGCCCAGGCAAGTGTCCTAGCATCAGCTTTGTTCCCAGCAACCTCAAACTCCTGGGCTCTAGCGATTGTTCTACCTCAGCCTCCCGAGAAGCTGGGACTACAGGTGTGCACCACTGCCGGTGGCTAATTTTTTTCTAATTTTAGTAGAGACAGGGTCTTGCTCTTGCTCAGGCTAGTCTCGAATTCCTGAGCTCAAGTGATTCTCCTGCCTTGGCTCCCCAGAGTGCTAGGATTATAGGCCTGAGCCACCCTGCCTGGCCTTTAGCAATTGTTGAATGGACAGCATTCCTTATTCTTTGTTTCCTCTCATGCTGTGCCAGGTTGCAGTCTATAGAGTGGCATTCTAGTTCTTTAGATTATAAGTTAGTATTTTTATGTGGTAGATAGTGATTCAGTGTCCATGAAAAAGGGTTAAGACAAATATTGTAATTACATGTTTCCTCCATTAATATTTTATCAGCACATATTCAGGCACCTAATTTTTTGCTCGATACTGTATACTGGATGATGGATTATGATAAGATGTAGGAAGTATATATAATTCTTTTCCTTAAGGCATTAATACTTTGTTGTATAATTATATAGATTACATTTTCATGTTTTGTTTTAATCCTGTGCCAAAATAGCTGGGTATAATTTAGAGCTTTAATGAATTAGTGGTCTAATTAATAGGGGAAACTTTTTTTTTTTTCTCGCTTTGTTGCCTAGGCTAGAGTGAGTGCCGTGGCGTCAGCCTAGCTCACAGCAACCTCAAACTCCTGGGCTCAAGCAATCCTTCTGCCTCAGCCGCCTGAGTAGCTGGGACTACAGGCATGCGCCACCATGCCCGGCTAATTTTTTTTTTATATATATTAGTTGGCCAATTAATTTCTTTCTATTTATAGTAGAGACGGGGTCTCGCTCTTGCTCAGGCTGGTTTTGAACTCCTGACCTCGAGCAATCCGCCCGCCTTCGCCTCCCAGAGAGCTAGGATTACAGGCGTGAGCCACTGCGCCTGGCCTATAGGGAAAACTTTTAAACATGCCCTTTTGAGAAAATTATTCCTGAAAAGTTGGTTCAAAATAATTTCTGAACAACAAATGATACTACCAATTTTATAGGTGTCTTACTGTAATTCTTACAAGTTCTTAAAGCAAAGTTTACCTGTGGGAGCACCACTAAAGGCTAGGGAATCTTTCTATTTGAAAGCCGTTGACTGCAGAAGGAACTGTAGGAGAGCTGGCTGAATCAGATGGCTCCTTCTTGAAATTGCTTTGGTAATATGTAAACATGGGGGAATACCTCCAATCTTGATGACACATCCTATTTGTCCAAATGAGTGATGGCAGTGTGTGGAATGGTTGATTCACTTATTTCATATTTTGTGTCTTTGTTTTTGAGGAGGGAGGGTTAAATGATTTTTTTAAAAAAACCACTTGCTGAATATGTAAGAATTGCCATAATTCATGCCTTTTATGTGGAAGAGAAATGAGTGATATAGATTAAGCCAGTGTTTCCAGGTGATTAATTTAGCAGGATGAGATAAATGGGAGATTTGTTTCCTGTCCTTTCCCCTTGAGTAGGTAGCCTTTTTTTTTAACCCCACTGTTACCTGGCCATCAGAATGATCATCTTTAAACTATATTTTATTTGTACACTGTATATTTCGGTACTTGTATTAATGGTGTGTTTTGTAAATGGGTGCATTCATTTAAAAATTAATAGTTGTTGCCTAAATGAAGAAATGATGACTGATTTGAAGAAGAGAAGAAAAACTTGGGTTAAAAAAAGAGTTTAAACTGATTTAAAATGAAAGTAGTGAAAAATTCATTTGTGATGAGAGTTAAAAATGAAGTTGGCTCTAGATATCTTTCACTATGGGACTGATTATTTTGGTATAATTGTTTTGAACTAGCTCATTTTTAAGTTGTATTTTAAAAGTTAATTACCCCTTTAAAACACAGAAATCTGTTTTCTAGACTTGGGCATCCCCTCTGCTTGCTAACTTTCAGAAGGGTAGAGTGGCTCATTTCTTCATGTGCGTTTATGCTGGCTAGTCATCTGATGAAGTTACCAGTTTGTGGTCAGAAATTGAGAAAGAGGAGTGAGGAAACTCAAAATATTGACACATGCATACCAACTTGCAGTGCATCAGAGTGCCCTTTTGGACTGGTTGAGAAACTAGCATAACCCTTTTACAAACTAGACATATTGTTGTTTATTAGCTTGGATGATCTGAGTATTTGAGCATGTTGTTCAGCAGAAACTTTTTATATGTAAAGGTGGGTTTTTTTCCAGTGTTGTGTGACCAGTTGAAATTTTTATTTCCCCCCAGTTGCCCTGCCAAAAATTTTTTTAAAAAGAACAAAACATTTATTCCCTAAAGGAAGCTTGAGGTAATGTTGTTGTTTTAAACACCTATTATGCCATGAATTCATATGGGATAGGTTGCAGCAGCTCAGCCTCCTTTCTATTGGTTCTCACAAAGTGTACTTCTCTGGGTGGAACAGGCTAGCCTTTCAGTTGAACCCAAGTACTGTTCTCTTTGGCTTCCTCCTTTTTCTGATAATTTTCCTGATAGCCTTTCAGGAAGCTATCTCTCCTCTTAGAGTGCTTAATAAGCTCAATACATACATTAATTTTCTTGGCAAGAAACTTGCCCTTGTTTGTTTACAACAATGCCAACAGCATGCTGGGTAACATTGTGTGTAGACTCTTCTAATTTTCCCATGGTAACATTTGTGGGACATTCCTTTTTGAACACTACCTATTTCCTTGATGTCTACAATATCACTTTTCTTGTAGATTTGAATGTTTTCTCCTATCCAAGTACTAACCAGGCCCGACCCAGCTTAGCTTCCGAGATCAGATGAGATCGGGTGCGTTTGGGGTGGTATGGCTGTAGACGATTTGAATGTTTTCTAAAAGGCCTAGAGAACATATTTTGGGTGCCTCTCCTTTTTCCTTTTGTGTTCCTCATTTTGGTGAATTACTGGAAGATGATTTTTCCACCAAAAGGCCAGCTTGGGGTAATCTTTTTTTTTTTTTAAAGACAGAGTCTCACTCTCTTGCCTGGGCTAGAGTGCTGTGGCATCAGCGTAGCTCACAGCAACCTCAAATTCCTGGGCTCAAGCAATCCTCCTGCCTCAGCCTCCCGAGTAGCTAGGACTACAGGCATGTGCTACCATGCTCAGCTAATTTTTTTCTATTTTTAGTTGTTTGGCTAATTTCTTTCTATTTATAGTAGAGACAGGGTCTGGCTCTTGCTCAGGCTGGTCTCTAACTTCTGAGCTCAAGCAGTCCTCCTGCCTTGGCCTCCCAGAGTGCTAGGATTACAGGCGTGAGCCACCTGGCCCCGCCAAGCTTGGGGTAATCTTGATCACATGATCTATCATGTGGACCAAGGCTGGACTGAAGAAAGGAATGAGTTTAAAGGAGGAATGAATTCAGTGATGTCACATTATAAGCACATTAAAATATGGTTATTTAACTATATTTTTGCCCTTGTAATAAGAGTATTTTTTAATAGTACAGGCAATTTTAGCTACCATTCCTCACAGTAACCATATGTTCTCATGACAGGTTTTGATTGCAGTTCGAGAAAGTAAATTTATTCCGTTGTCATTCTCAATTCTCAAAAGCTTTATAGCCTGACCATCTTACAGTTGAACCATAGTTGTGGTGTGATTCTTTTTTTTTTTTTTTTTTTTTTGAGACAGAATCTCGCTTTGTTGCCCAGGCTAGATTGAGTGCCATGGCGTCAGCCTTGCTCACAGCAACCTCAAACTCCTGGGCTCAAGCGATCCACCTGCCTCAGCCTCCAGAGTAGCTGGGACTACAGGCATGCGCCACAATGCCCGGCTAGTTTTTTCTATATATATTAGTTGGCCAATTAATTTCTTTCTATTTATAGTAGAGATGGGGGTCTTGCTCTTGCTCAGGCTGGTCTCGAACTCCTGACCTGGAGCAATCCGCCCGCCTCGGCCTCCCAGAGTGCTAGGATTACAGGCGTGAGCCACTGCGCCCGGCCCAAATCTTAAATATTAATTTAGTGATCTAGTTTAAAATAATACTTTCAGAAACATTTCTTCTTTCCAAAATAAGTTTTCCTTTACCACCAATAAATATTTTCTAAACTTCTAGGAAACTTCCTATCAATTATGTATGTATAAAACATACCTAGTTTATGCAAGCATTTTTGGTGAGATTGAGGGTTCAGCCTGAAGCCTTTTATTCTAAATGTTGGAGTCCTTAGGGGTACCTGATGTTTTTTATTTATCGTTTAGTAGAGGACTTCAATCTTTGAAAAGTTTTTCTGTGATAATTTTGCCAATTTTTATGAGAATGTTTAAGATGCCTGAAATTTTATATGATAGATAATACTCTGAAGTGAGCTTAGTGCAAAGATTTCTACAATGATTATATTGACTTTTGGAATCTTAAAGGTTCATTATACAATTAAATAATCAAAACTGAGTGGATGTAAGTCTTTGGAATAGTGTTTTGATCAGAATGGCTATTGGAGTCATTAATATATATGTATATTTTTATTTTATTGCTACCATTTCTCCTTCTCTATGCTTTGTTTGTTTGTTTTTGGTGACAGAGTCTGGCTCTGTTACCCTGGCTAGAGTGCAGTGATGTCATCCCGTCTCACTACAACTTCAAAAATACTGGGCTCAGGTGATCCTCCTGCCTCTGCCTCCAGAGTAGCTGGGACTACAGGCACATGCCACCATGCCTGGCTGATTTTTGTATTTTTGGTAGAGACGGAGTCTTGATCTTGCTGAGGCTCTCCTCCTGCTCCTTAAGCCACTTTACCTGGCCTATAATCCCTTATTTTGTAATCCTTTTAATTTATCAGAGATACAGTATTAGAATATTTTATTAGTTAACTGATTAAAATATAAACTGACATTCACTTCAAATAAAATTGAATACTACATGTAGTTAATAGGGCTACTTTTACCTGTATTTTTTTAAAGAACAATGAAATAGGATATTTTATGTCTTCTTAAGCATTAAGTAACTTTAAGTTGTACATAGTATTTGGCTTATTTTCTCTTGTATTTAATATTGTCTTAATTCTCATATCCTGGAAAATAAGCTTTTTGAGGAAATGATAAATCCAGGCAGAGAGATTTTCCAAAAAGTTGCATTGTTTAATTATAGGTGGATTTAGGAGTATGATGATGTCATTTACAGGTTCCAAGTTATAGACTAATGAATAAAGCATCTAGAATTGTCTCATGCAGGCTGTGCAGAGGATTTCTGAGAATCTGGAGACAATATGCAAAGAGCAAATGAATAAGATAGTGTATAGTCAATATGGGGAAATATAGATTTCTCTGAGTAATGTTAAACAGTCTCCATGGTTGATCTGTACTTTGGAACCTGGGACTTAATTTTTGGTATATACTGTGTTTCCCTGAAAATAAGACCTACCCATAAAATAAGCCCTAGCAGGATTTCTAAGCATTTGCGCAATATAAGCCCTACCCCGAAAATAAGACCTAGTGACGGGCGTGGCTATGCAGCGTAATTGCGCAACGGTAAAGAGGAGCAGCCCTTCTCATCTGCCCCATGAGAGCTCTATTGCTCAACAGGAGAGATTGGGGCCAATGGTTCTAAAGGAAATAGAGTTTCAAGAAATTCAGGATGGAATTCGGGGTTTGGAGAGTTATGATGATGTTCCAGAAGAAGATGACTTAACTATATTTGAATAAATGTAGATTGTTGTACTGTACTTAAAAAAAAATAACACATCCCCTGAAAATAAGCCCTAGGGTGTCTTCTTGAGGAAAAATAAATATAAGACCCTGTCTTACTTTCGGGGAAACACGGCTAGTAACATAATGGTTAAGAGCTTTAGGAATTGAACTCAGAAAAACCCAGACTGGAGGGTTAAGGGATATCTGGAAGAGTTCCTAATTATTATAATAAATAGAACATCATTTCCAGTCAATAGAACACCTTTTCTAATCAACAGAAATTGCTGCTTGTATAACAAATAATAGGTAATATTTATTATCTCAGGCTAACACTATGTACTTTCCATATATTATTTAATCCTCACATATTAAGAAACATGCCAAGTAGAGGTGAAAGAAATACAAGTATTAATAAATCTTAAATTTAGATGTCAGTAAGGAAAATGCTGTTTAAAAATATAGGCACCTTAATGTATTCAGGTGCCAGATGAGGACTTTTTAAGCTCTTGCTACCAGTTCCTCCTACTCCGTCAGCTTTCAAACCAAGGAGAAACTCAGGGCAGCCAGATAATACTACAACAGAATTTCAACTCTAGGGCAGTGCCTGGGTTATTTTGATGTATAGGAATTCTTTTGTATTGACTAACATTCAGAAGTAATGAGTCATGGTTTGTACTTTAGCAGTCTTCTAATTACATGGAAATTTTATTTTATCTAAGCCACATTTATTACCAACTCTGGGTAGAAAATTTTGGGAATGAAGATAAAGTGACATAAAAGAAATTTGTAATATCTTCTTTACATTTCTACTTGTTTTGAGTTCTTATCCATTTGTTGTAGACTATAATGTTAGCTGCATGAATAAAAGATCATATATATTTTTTATACAATCTATATCGTTTAATGGGTAAGAAGAAAGGAAGGCCCGGTTAGAAAAAAACCTTAGTATTAATACAACTGTTCTAAGATAAGGAATTTAAACTAAATTCTTTATTATTTAGAAATGAAGAAAAATTTTGATTGCTTGTTATATAGAAGACATAATTTTTATAGTGTTGTCCTTTCCTCCACATAGAGATCTGATGCATTAGTTACAAACAATATTTATTTCAAAATAGTGTAATAGTAACATCACTAAATTAAAAAATTTTTAAGTCTAAATTTTTTATTTAAATCAGTGTATTATAATTTAAAGTCTGAGGATCTGAGGTTTTTTTGTGGTGTTGTTTTTCCTAAATTGTCACTAAACCTTATGAACTTTACTTTTTCTTCATTAAAAAAGAAGTAGTATGAATATATCTGTGTTAGCCTGCTTAGTTCTAATAGTCCTGTGAGATAATGGAAAGTCTGTAAAATTCTAAGTTCTCTTGACTGAAGCAAACTTTCTGGAGTCAATCTCAGCCTACAGACTGCATTGCTACCTTCTCAGAAACTAGATTTTTAGGTAGATTTAAGAATCTCTTAAAACCTTATCTAATACCTAATGGCTGGCTACCTTAGATATTTTTGCTCTACCACTTTAAATCATTTATTTATTTATCTATCTATCTATTTATTTATTTATTTATGACAGTCTCGCTTTGTTGCCCAGGCTAGAGTGAGTGCCATGGAGTCAGCCTAGCTCACAGCAACCTCAAACTCCTGGGCTCAAGCGATCCTCCTGCCTCAGCCTCCTGAGTAGCTGGGACTACAGGCATGCGCCACAATGCCCGCCTAATTTTTTCTATATATATTAGTTGGCCAATTAATTTCTTTTTTTATTTATAGTAGAGACCGGGTCTCACTCTTGCTCAGGCTGGTTTTGAACTCCTGACCTTGAGCAATCTGACCGCCTTGGCCTCTCAGAGTGCTAGGATTACAGGCGTGAGCCACCGCGCCCGGCCCACTTTAATTTTTTTAAGTGAAATATAAGATAGTATTTGAGGAAAAACTCAAAAGTGAGGTTTTTCAGAGTTTCTGATTGTAATTACTGATTTGCTGAGGCATTTTTGAAGAAAATTTTAGAATATACATACGTGAACTATTTACATTGTTTAGTGCCTGTGAGTGTTTCCCTACTTATAAAGAACAATAGGAAGATTTATTTGGCTGCTTGGCTTTGCTAAGCAAAGGGATAGAGCCAAGGTATAGGGCGAAACAAAGTCAACCTTAACCTTGAGTTCGTGCAACTGCTGCTTTTTTTTTTTTTTTTTGATATTTTATTTTATTTATTTATTTTTTTTATTTCGGCATATTATGGGGGTACAGATTTTAAGGTTTCAATAAATGCCCATTTCTCCCCTTCCCCCCACAAGTCTGAGTCTCCAGCATGACCATCTCACAGATGGTGCACGTCTCACTCATTATATATGTATATACCCGCCCCCCTCCCCCCTGCCCAATACCCTATTACTGCAGTACCTATGTGACCACTTAGGTGCTGTTCAGTTAATACCAATTTGCTGGTGAGTATATATGGTGCTTGTTTTTCCATTCTTGGGAAACTTCACTTAATAGTATGGGTTCCAGCTCTAACCAGGAAAATATAAGATGTGCTATATCACCATTGTTTCTTAGAGCTGAATAGTACTCCATGGTATACATATACCACATTTTATTAATCCATTCTTGGATTGATGGGCACTTGGGCTGTTTCCAGAGCCTTGCAATTATGAATTGTGCTGCTATAAACATTCGAGTGCAGGTGTCCTTTTTGTAGAGTGTCATTGGATCTTTTGGGTAGATGCCCAGCAATGGGATTGCTGGATCAAATGGTAGATTCACTTGTATCGCTTTAAGGTATCTCCATATTGCTTTCCACAGAGGTTGAACTAATTTGAAATCCCACCAGCAGTGTAGGAGTATAGAATTTTTTTATTTCCATCTTGATTTCTTCATTTATGAAGTAATCATTTAGTAGGAGGTTGTTTAATTTCCACGTTTTTGTGTAGAAATATGAGTTTCTGTTAGGGTTGATTTCTACTTTTATTCCACTGAGATCTGAGAAGGTACATGGTATTTCTATTTTTTTAAATTTCTTGAGATTTACTTTGTGTAAATCTCTAGGATATGGCCAATCTTAGAGAATGTCCCGTGAGCTGATGAGAAGAACGTATATTCAGTGGATTTTGGGTAGAATGTCCTGTAGATGTCAGTCAGACCCAGTTGTTCCAGGGTTTTAAGTCCATTATTTCTTTATTAATTTTCTGTTTGGAGGATCTGTCTTGTGCCGTCAGTAGGGTGTTGAAATCTCCGATGATTATGGAGTTGCTATTAATCCTTTTGCTTAGATCCAGTAAGGTTTGCTTTATGAAACTGGGTGCACCTAAGTTGGGTGCATATATATTTAAAATTGTTATCTCTTCTTGTTGAAGTATGCCCTTCACCATTATATAATGATCCTCTTTGTCTTTCACTACTTTTGTTGGTTTAAAAACTAAATCGTCTGAAATTACAACTGCCACGCCAGCAACTGCTTCTTGACTCTCTTTTGGGCCGAAGTTTTAGGACTTTTAGTTCTTAATACACTTAACTCCTGAAAAGCTTGCTGGATTAATTGGGATGATTATAATTAATTTTTCTTACCACTGTCCGAAGGGATCTATTCCCATCTTTCAGGAGAGGAGCTGTGATGACAAGAGAATCCATGAGAAGGTTGAGTGAGTGCTCTAGTGTGGTCCACATCTCTAGAATTTGGTAAAGTAGCATTACCACTCAAACTTTTATATGCCTAAGATTAGGCTTTAATGTGGGAAATATACCTTAAAATATTAGGACTAAACTCACTGAAAATGATACCTAAAGTACAAGTAGCAGTATTTTAATAATTACAGTCTTACCAGATCTGACTTGTCCTGAAGCTACTTAATAGTACTTTGTATGTGTGCTGCTCCCTAAAATCTTGCACCTTGAACATAGTCTTGCTTTCTTATTTTTTACAGCATATGGTAAACTCAAAAAGTAAAAGCAACCACAAAACTCTCCCAGGGTTTTTCAAAGTTTGTTTTCTAACTTATACTTTATTAATTAATCTGGCACTATTTATTCATTTTTAGCAATGCTTCTGAATGCAGTAATTCACTGAAATTATTTCTAGAGCTGGGCTACAGGGCGAGAAGGCTAAATGACTATGTTGAGTTCATGATGCCTTTATTACAACCTGGTATTCTTCTGGATTACAAGCATCAGAGTAAATTCTATAAAATATCCTATGTAAGATCACTTCTCAGTAATTTATTAGGAATTGTAGTAGGAAATAAACTGGCTTTCTTTTTAATATTTAAACAGGTCAATTTTCCACAAAGATGATATGGCTCCTATGTTTACTACCCTCTTACTTTGATCCTTAACATGTTTGCATACCCAAGAATGCTCCTACCTGCTATAACCTGTTTCTCAGCCACATGATGCTTTGTGTCAATTGAAGGCATGAGGATTGTGGGAACAGTGCTCAGAGCTCTGTAAGCTCTTTGGAAATACAGGACACCTTTTTGCCTTAGCCAACAGAATGTGACTTCTCTGCTGTTGCTTGGAAGTTGAGTGGTAACTTTTAAAGAGATAATTAATCTTATTTTTTGAAAGGGTAGGAGATGAAAATCAGTGGCCTTCTGCTTCTCTTCTCTTAGTAGCTTTCCACTTGGCATACAGAAGAAAACTTATAGGCTCTGTTGGTGCATTTTGTTCATGGAATTTCTCAAGAATGCATTCCTGATTTTTAAAAATACAAATTTACTGTAAAAGTTGAGTTTTTCTTAAAATTACTATAGTTTTCAAATTATTCAAGGAGTTGAAAAACTTACTTTGAAACATAGAAGTTAGCTAATTAGTTGTGGGCTATAAAACTTGTTGACATTCAACAGTCTCTTGTTTTTATTCATTGAAAATTGGCTTCACTGTTTTACTAAAATGGAGAAGTATTCTTAGGGCTACCACATAGTCTGCTGTATTTGGCCCATAGCAAATCCAGAGGAAGTGGTGACTTTACTATCCGATTATAGAATCCTTTGCAAACATGATGTGAAGGTAGCAGTTTTCCCACATTTTAGCATTTATGTGTTCTGGAATTGCTGGAATCAATGACAGAATTGTGTTTGTTTTTCTTTTTATTTCTACTGAATTGGTTGGCTCCATGGCTGACAATTTATGTACTGTATATGAGAGCATTTTTTTTTTCTATAAAGACTTTCTTCTGAGAGAGTATTTTAAATTAATACCCAAGAATCTTTTTTCCCCCCCTGAGTCCTTGCTCTGTTGCCTGGGCTAGAGTGCCCTACTGTCAGCCTAGCTCACAGCAACCTTAAACTCCTGGGTTCAAGTGATCCTTCTGCCTCAACCTCTTGAGTAGATGGGACTACAGGCATAAGCCACCATGCCAGGCTAATTTTTCCATTTTTAGTAGAGATGGGGTCTCACTCTTGCTCAGGCTGGTCTCAAACTCCTGAGCTCAAGTGATCCTGCTGCCTTGGCCTCCCAAAGTGCTGGGATTACAGGTGTGAGCCACCGTGCCCAGCCAATACCCAAGAATCTAAAGAATAACTAGCATTATATAAAAATGCTTTCTTAAGCATCTTGGGGACATGTCCCCTAAATATTTGGAAATTATTATATAATACTTCCTTTAAGCTGGACTATTTTTTCTCCATATCTGAAATCCTTCTGTTCCTACACATTCTTTTGCATTTTATATGCTCTCTTATATGTGTTTTAAAAATACATTTCCGGTTAGGTGTAGTGGTTTATGTCTATAATCCTAGCATTTTAGTAGGTTGAAGTGGGAAGATCTCTTGAGACCAGGAGTTTGAGACCAGTCTGGGCAACATAGTGAGACCCGGTCTTTACAAAAGATTAAAAAATTAGCTGGATCTGGTGTTGTGTGCCTATAGTCCAGTTACTCTGGAGGCTGAGGCAAGAGGATCACCTGAGCCCAGGCATTCGAGGTTGCAGTGAGCTCTGATCTGGCCACTGCACTCCAGCCTGGGTGACAGAGCAAGACCCTGTCTCAAAAATAAAATAAAATAAATGAAAAAAATTAAAATGCCCCACATCTCTACATTTCTTTGGCAGGAGCACTGTAGTTTAAAACTACTTTTTATTTTTAGCAGTGTATGTTTAGGACAAATTAGTTGTGTATGTAACTAGAAAATGTTTATCATTTAGTGTGGCAGAGCAGGTGAACGAGAATGGTATGTGCTTTTATTTGTAGACTAAAACAAATATGAAGGGAAATACCAAACAATAGTAGTAAATCAAATTTTGGAAATACTGTCAACATTGTAGAGTTTCATAATGACTTCATTTGGGTGTTGTCAGCTGGTTTCTTGTCAGTTTGGGATTTATTTGATGAACTGTTATATGACTTCAGCTGACTGCCAGTCAACAGTTATTCTGGCTGATTCTTAGCTGACTACCAGTCAACAATCACTCTGTGCTGATTCTACAGTTTTTCCACAATTGTCAGTGTTCTAGTGCTGATTGTAGTTCCTCAGCATAGTGTGGTTCATAAATGACTGCACTGATAACTTGTGTTAGAACTCACCACTTGACAGATTGTCCAGATATGGCATTTGTTACTCATTCAGGAAATACATTTTAAGGACCTACTATATGTTAGACACTTTTAAAGGTAATGGACTTCTTATAAGGGTGAACTGAACTTAGCTATTTGGGGCATACTATCTAGTGAGGTAGGCAGACAGTAATCATTGAGTAGGCAAATATATAATTTGAAATGATGGTACATTATTTGAAAACCATAAGGCTGAGTAAAGAGAGAAGAATGATGAGGAGGGCAGGATACACTTGACTTGGTCCCAGACTTGGTCCGGGAAATCCTTGTTCCAGAGGTAACATTTGAGTGGAAACTTGATTGACAGGAATTGAACTAGCAGCAAGAAAACCAGCATGACACAAATAAAATGAGTAAGAGAGAGGGGGATAGCAGCTAAGGTAGAGGATAGCGATAGAGGTTAGGCCATCATGCAAGCTCTTGTAGGTCATAGTTAAAAGAATTTTTTGAGTATAATGGGGAATGGATGGAAGATTTTTGGCAGAGGTGTAATGACCAGATTTGTGTTTTAAGATCACACTGACTGCTCTGTAGAGAATAGATTGCTTACACATGTTGACAGAAGCTAAGGTCTCTCAGCAGAGAGATGTACATAAGCACATACAAAAGATTCTATATTCAGTTTCTGAGAGTTCTTGAATTTACTGGATCTCTCAAGTTAAAGGACTCAAATTAACCCCTGATATCCTCCACTAAATGGTACTCTAGTTCCTAAGCTTACCAGTGAGTATAATACACTTCAAAACAAAAACAAAACAAAGTTCAGTTTTCCACCTAAAGAATTTGTTGTAATAGCAGAGGCATACAATTTTTGCTAACTTAGAATGCTTTTTATATGGTAGACTCTAAGCTGGTTGCTTTACATACATTATCTTATTCATTCTTCACTGCAGTTCAGTGAAGGTTGTACTATTATTACAAACTGGGTACCATTTGTACTCAGATTAACTCTTGCTTGATTACTACAGACTTGACCTTTTTGTTTGTTTTGGTAGCGGCTTCATTGAGATGTAATTCACATACCATATAATTCACCCACTTAAAGAATATAATTCAGTGATTTTTTAGCATATTCATAGAGCTCTGCAGCCATCACCACATTCAATTTCAGGACATTTTCATCACCTCTAAAAGAAACCCCTTAGCTGTCTCCAGTCATCTCCATCTTCTCTCTTCCCACCCTTCCACCCCTACCTCCACATTAGACCACCATGAATGTGCTTTATATCTCTATAGACTTGCCTATTTTGGACTTCCATATGAATGGAATCATAAAATATGTGGGCTTTTGTGACTGACTTCATTTACTTAGCATATAATTTTCAAGGTTCATCCATGTTTTGGCATAAACCAGTACTTTATTTCATTTTGGTACTATTCCATTGTTTAGATATACCATTGTTTAGATATACTGTACCTTAGTTTATTTGTTTCTCAGTTGATGGACGTTTGGGCTGTTTTCTCCTTTTGGTTATTAGGAATAATGCTATTATGAACATTCTAATGTTCTAAGGTTTTAATAACCTGAGATTCTATCCTGTCCTATAATTCCTGTCTGTAGGAGGGAAGCTTGCTGTTTTTTATTGTTCTGGGCAGGCTTTTGGAAGGGAACAGAATAATTTAATTTGGAAATATTGAAGGTAATCAGAAGCCCTTTATTTATTTTTATCTTATATATATATATATATATATTTTTTTTTTTTTTTTTGAGACCTAGTCTCACTCTGTTTCCTGAGCTAGAGTGCCATGGCGTCAGCCTAGCTCTCATCAACCTCAAACTCCTGGGCTCAAGCGATCCTCCTGCCTCAGCCTCCCGAGTAGCTGGGACTACAGGCATGCGCCACCGTGCCCAGCTAATTTTTTTCTATATATTTTTAGTTGGCCAATTAATTTCTTTCTATTTTTAGTAAAGACGGAGTCTCGCTCTTGCTCAGGCTGGTCTCAAAAGCTCCTGAGCTCAAGCAATCCTCCCGCCTCAGCCTCAGAGAGTGCTAGGATTACTGGCGTGAGCAGAGAAGCCTTTTTTTTAATTGTTTGAATTCCACAAGGGCTCCTGAGACTCCAAGGTGGGAGTAGGACTTGATGCAATTCTATTACCCACCCTCACTCGCACAATGAAGCCACTGAGGTACAAGGTGCTTGGGCCTCCCCAGTACCTCCAAATTTAGCACCAGTGATGTTGATAGTGTTTTGACCTTTAGCGATCCACATTCTATCTTTTTAAATGACATGATAGATTTAGGCAACTATAAGCATTGTTTTTTGTATTATTATGGTTAAATATATAACATAAAATTTACCATTTTAACCATTTTTAAGTGTACAGTTCAGTGATACTAAGTACATTCACATTGTATGCAATCATCACCACCATTCATCTCCAGAACTTTCCCATCATCCCACAATGAAACTCTGTACCCATTAAACTCCTCATACCTACAGCTCTTGGCAACCACCCATTCTGCTTTTTGTTTATGAATTTGGCTACTCAATGTATCTCATGTAAGTGGAATCATCCAATATTTGTCCTTTCATGACTGGCTTATTTCACTAGCAAAGTGTCCTCAGGGTTCATCCAGGTGTCATAATTTCCTTCTTTTTTAAGGTTGATAATATTCTATTGTATGTATAGATATTTTGTTATTCATTCATCTGCTGATGGACTTGGGTTAGTTCCATCTTTTGGCTGTTATTGCTGCTGTGAACACAGGTATACAAGTACCCGTTTGAGTCCCTGCTTTCAATTCTTTTGGGTATATATACAGGAGTGAATTTGTTGGATCATATGGTAATTCTATTTTTAATATATTTTCTGTATGCAAGCTCCCTGTCATATATATGACTTGCAGATATTTTCTTCCATTCATTGGTTTCTTTCTTCCTTTCTCCTTTCCTTCCCCCTCTGTTGCCAGGGCTAGAGTACAATGGCATCATCATAGCTCACTGCAACCTCAAACTCCTGGGCTCAGGGGATTCTCCTCCCTCAGCCTCCCTAGTAGCTGAGGCATGTGCCACCACGCACCACACCTGGCTAATTTTTCTATATTTTTATAGAGATGGCATCTTGCTATGTTGCCCAAGATGGTCTTGAGCTCCTGGCCTCAAGTGATCCTCCCACTTCAGCCTCCCAGAGTGCTGGAATTACAGATGTGAACTACCTACCACGCCCGGCCTCTTTTTACTTTTTAAAAAAATTCACCTTATGTGATCCACCTTATCTAAGATTATATTACCTTATCTAATGTAATCTTTTTACTTTCTTGGTGGTGTCCTTTGAAGCATAAAATTTTGTAATCTTGATGAAGTCCAATTTACTTGTTTTATTTTTCATTGTTTGTGCTTTTGTTGTTATAGCTAAGAAACCACTGTCACATTTAAGGTTGTGAAGATTTACTCTTGTTTCTAAAATTTTTATAATTTTAGCTCTTACATTTAGTTCTTGATCCATTGAGTTAATCTTTTTTTTTCCTTAAAAAGGGGTCAGGGGCTGTTTGGAGGGTTGTTCAGTTGCCTTGTTTGTTTTTGTTGAGACAGAGTCTTACTCTGTCACCCTGTGTGACTCCTGGGCTCTAAGTGATCCTTCTGCCTCAGCCTTCTGGGTAGCTGGGAGTACATGTGCACGCAGCAATGCCAGGCTGTTTTTTTGTTTTTTTCCTTTCTTTTTGGTATAGACAAAGTCTGTCTTGCTCAGGCTAGTCCTGAACTCCTCAGCTCAAGCAATCTTCCCACCTTGGCCTCCAGAGTGCTAGGATTATAGGCGTGAGCCACTGCACCCAGCCAAGTTAAATTTTGTATATGGTGTGAGGTAAGGGTCTAGTTTCTTTTTTTTGCATGTGGGTATCCATTTCTCCAAGCACCATTTGTGCTGGGATCATTGAATTGTTTGGCACCCTTCTCATTTCTGTTCCATTGATCTGTATGTCTTTCCTTATGCCAATACTGTAACAGAGGGAATGGCTGGAAAAAATGCCAAAAACATTTTCTCTTTAAAAATAACCTCCACTCCTTTTTGAGAACTAAAACCTGTATTCCTGCCTCAGGCCAGTGGATGGGAGGGGCAAGGTAAGTCTTTTGTTATTTGTGCTAAAGGAGATGGCTCCGCCTGGACCTGGCAGAGGGAGGTCCTGGGTGGAGATCCCGGGATTGTCTTCTCAAAGATGGGACTATTTGAATCATCAACTATAGTTGAACAGTAACTGCTTAAAGCTGAGAACCCATCCTTCAAAAGCTCTGTATTTCTGCTTATTATTAAGACAATGGCATTTCAGATAGGAGTCTCCATCTTCTTCCTTTGCCAGCAGAGAAATACAATCTCTTTCCTTCTTTCCTTCCTCCTCAAACCACTTGTTCTTGTTCTTCTGATGCGGTCTCAAGGAACAAGTGCTGAGCTTTTGGTAACGATACCACACTGTCTTTATTGTTGTAGCTTTGTAATACATTTTATTTTATTTATTTATTTTTTTTGAGACAGAGTCTCGCTTGTTGACCAGGCTAGAGTGAGTGCCATGGCGTCAGCATAGCTCACAGCAACCTCAAACTCCTGGGCTCAAGCAATCCTTCTGCCTCAGCCTCCCGAGTAGCTGGGACTACAGGCATGCGCCACTATGCCCGGCTAATTTTATATATATATTAGTTGGCCAATTAATTTCTTTCTATTTATAGTAGAGACGGGGTCTTGCTCTTGCTCAGGCTGGTTTCGAACTCCTGACCTCGAACAATCCGCCCGCCTCAGCCTCCCAGAGAGCTAGGATTACAGGCATGAGCCACCGCGCCCAGCTTGTAATACATTTTAAAATTAGGAAGTATGAGTCCTCTAACTTTGTTCTTTTCAAGATTGTTTTGGCTATAATGGGTCCCTTGTGTTTCCATGTAAATTTTAGAATCAGCTCATCAGTTTCTACAAAGAAGCCAGCTGGGATTCTAGTAGGGATTGTATTGATTCGTAGATGAGTTTGGAGAATACTGTTACCTTAATAGCAAACCTACTTTTATTGCTTTGGATATACATGGTCCAACATTCTCATCCCGTAGCTCCTGAGTTTATATGTCCTCAGTTCAAAGGACCATTCCATCTAGTCTTTCAATTTCAGATCAAGTTCCCAGCTTGTATCCTTGCTTTATTCATATGTAGGAGGGGCTACCAAGGGTTGGATCATGAATTTAAACATTGCCGTTGGGGGCTTACTTCTTGGGTGAAGGGAGGAAGTTCCCAAAAGAAGAGGGTAGGTTTGAGAGACAACATAGAGTTGTCCACCTCACTTTTCACTGATGGAGAGAGTAGTTCAGGGTGGAAATGCTATGGAACACTTGGAGAGTAGTCAAATAGAGCCTTGAGGTATTTCCATAGTTGAGGCAGGAGAGAATAGAAGCCAGCTAAGCAGACAGAGGAGATGCAGTTGGAGAGAGAAACCCCTGGAAGTTCAGTATAATGAAAACCTCTTTGGGAGGAAGAAAGAGCCTTAGGGTGAGAAAAACTCTAGATTTGATTGGTAGAATTTATATGGTGCTTAGATTTAAGAGCCTGACTGATAAGTAATGATAAAGTTCAAGATCGTTTAAGAATATATTGCTCTACTAGACTAGTGTTTCATTAACTTCAGCCATTCAGGTACTACCTTCATGATTTTTACTATAACAGGGAACTAACTATATGGTTATTTAATATTTTCTCTTAAATAGCTCACTGTAAAAAATTAAATATACTTTTTTTTTTTTTTTTGAGACAGTCTCACTTTGTTGCCTAGGCTAGAGTGAGTGCCGTGGCGTCAGCCTAGCTCACAGCAACCTCAGACTCCTGGGCTCAAGCGATCCTTCTGTCTCAGCCTCCCAAGTAGCTGGGACTACAGGCATGCGCCACCATGCCCGGCTAATTTTTTCTATATATATTAGTTGGCCAATTAGTTTCTTTCTATTTATAGTAGAGACGGGGTCTCGCTCTTGCTCAGGCTGGTTTTGAACTCCCGACCTCGAGCAATCCGCCCGCCTCGGCCTCCCAGAGAGCTAGGATTACAGGCGTGAGCCACCGCGCCCGGCCTAAATATACTTTTATTTATTTTATTTTATTTTTTTTTTTTGAGACAGAGTCTCGCTTTGTTGCCCAGGCTAGAGTGAGTGCGTGGTGTCAGCCTAGCTCACAGCAACCTCAATCTCCTGGGCTCAAGCGATCCTCCTGCCTCAGCCTCCCGAGTAGCTGGGACTACAGGCATGCGCCACCATGCCCAGCTAATTTTTTTCTATATATATTAGTTGGCCGATTAATTTCTTTCTATTTATAGTAGAGATGGGGGAAGGGTTCCGTTCTTGCTCAGGCTGGTTTCGAACTCCTGATCTTGAGCAATCCGCCCTCCTCGGCCTCCCAGAGTGCTAGGTTTACAGGCGTGAGCCACCGTGTCTGGCCTAAATTTCCTTTTTTTATTTATTTATTTATTTTTTGAGACAGAGTCTCACTTTGTTGCCCAGGCTAGAGTGAGTGCTGTGGCATCAGTCTAGCTCATAGCAACCTCAAACTCCTGGGCTCAAGCAATCCTCCTGCCTCAGCCTCCCGAGTAGCTGGGACTACAGGCATGTGCTACCATGCCCGGATAATTTTTTTTTTTCTATATTAGTTGGCCAATTAATTTCTTTCTATTTATAGTAGAGACGGGGTCTCGCTCTTGCTCAGGCTGGTCTCGAACTCCTGACCTCGAGCAATCCGCCCGCCTCGGCCTCCCAGAGAGCTAGGATTACAGGCTTGAGCCACCGCGCCCGGCCCCTAAACATACTTTTAAAAGGAAGCTTTAATACACTACTATATATGGAAAATCAGTATAGGCACTTCTGCAAAATGTGATAAGTGTTCCTGGAAATCTATACATTTTGCCAAATCACACACCAAAAATAACAGGACTCATGAGCAAAATAAAATAAGGACAGACCACTTAACAACTATTATTCAATTTAAGAACTCTAAATATAATATGAATTCTATTATAAAATCATAGTTTAAAAAGCACTTTAAATTCCTAGTGCATATATACTGCAGTAAATATAGAACGTTATCTTTAAAAAAGTGATAGTAGTTTGAGATTGTTGAGTTATGGAGAAAAGAGCTGAGTGATAGCATCATCATAAGTGATAGGGGCAAAGCAAGCCTCTTTGCTGGAAGTAGCGAGTGTGAGTGGGTGTGATACTCTATCTTGTGTTGATTTCTTTTGCACAAAAATGGGGCAGAACAATGTTATAAGCACTTAAAAAATACATGGTCAAAATGAACCTGGAACTGCCAGGAGAATCACACATACTACTAGATTCCTCTGTTGCTATTTTTATAAAACAGAAACAACAGTATTAATTTTTAGTTGTATATTATAGTCTGTCAGTGGCTTTGTGTTTGAGATCTATTCTTTTTTTTTTTTTTTTTAATTAAAAAGGGAGATTAGGGCCAGCCGTGGTGGCTCATGCCTATAATCCTAGCATTCTGGGAGGCCTAGGCGGGTGGATTGCTCAAGGTTGGGAGTTCGAAACCAGCCTGAGTGAGACCCCATCTCTACTAAAAATAGAAAGAAATTAATTGACCGACTAAAAATATATATATATAAAAAAATTAGCCGGGCATGGTGGCACATGCCTGTAGTCCCAGCTACTCGGGAGGCTGAGGCAGTAGGATCACTTGAGCCCAGTAGATTGAGGTTGCTGTGAGCTGGGCTGATGCCACAGCATTCACTCTAGCCTGAGCAACAAAGTGAGACTCTGTCTCAAAAAAAAAAAAAAAAAGGAGATTAGGAAGTGTTAATTAAAAGATATACTAGGCTGGGTGCAGTGGCTCACACCTGTGGGCGAATTACTGGAGGTCAGGAGTTTGAAACCAGCCTGAGCAAGAGCGAGACCCTGTCTCTTCTATTAATAGAAATAAATTAATTGGCCAACTAATATATATAGAAAAAATGAGCCAGGCATGGTGGTGCATGCCTATAGTCCCAGCTACTCGAGAGGCTGAGGATTGCTTGAGCCCAGGAGATTGAGGTTGCTGTGAGCTAAGCTGACTATGGCACTCACTCTAGCCTGGGCAACAAAGTGAGACTCTGTCTAAAAAAAAAAAGATACAGGCCGAGCGCGGTGGCTCACGCTTGTAATCCTAGCACTCTGGGAGGCCGAGGCGGGCGGATTGCTCGAGGTCAGGAGTTCAAAACCAGCCTGAGCGAGACCCCGTCTCTACTATAAAAAATAGAAAGAAATTAATTGGCCAACTAATATATATATATAAAAAATTAGCCGGGCATGGTGGCTCGTGCCTGTAGTCACAGCAACTCGGGAGGCTGAGGCAGGAGGATTGCTTAAGCCCAGGAGTTTGAGGTTGCTGTGAGCTAGGCAGACGCCACGGCACTCACTCTAACCTAGGCAAGAAAGCGAGACTCTGTCTCAAAAAAAAAAAAAAAAAAAAAAAAGATACACTGGCACCAAATTGAGACTTCCTCCTTATCATAACCTTTATCTGATTGATTCAGTTTTTAGTTTATGTCATGTACACATGTCCCTAAAATCATTTTGTAAACCTGGAATAATATATAGCCCATGCTTTGGGAAACACTTTGCTGCTAGACTATTTTATTCATGTTGTTTGATCACTTGGACTATCTCAAGACCCAGCACAGGTCTTACTAACTACCTCCTCTATAAGGAAGAGTGTACATAAAGAGGCTATAATGTCATGTAAAACTTTTAAAATGTGGGCTATTTCCTTCCCTCCCTCCTTCCTCCCTTCTGCTCCTTCTCCTCTGACTCATCCTCCCCACCAAGAAAAGGAAAAAAAAAAAAAAGAGGCATCATGAATGTTGTTGGTGATAGTTTGAGATTGCTAGAAAAGGTCACATAATGATGGATTCTTGTGCCTGCTGTACACTTATCAGCATCCAGGGATTTCCCTCTACTAGCCTTCTGGGGATCTCCTTCACTTCTTTCATGTGTTGGATGTCCTGTTTCTTTTAGACATCCATCCTTGAGAAAGGGATTATGGAAAGTAAATTTTTGAAATCACAAGTGTCAGAAAATATCTCTTCTACCCTCATTGATAGTTTTGCTGGTTATAGTAAATTGGAGATAATTTTCCTTCAGAATTTAGAAGGATTTTTTTTTAAACTCGAGAAGTTTATGTAATCTTCTGGTGCACCATTATTGTAAAATTTAATGTGCTAGGCATTTGATGGGCTATTTTAATCTGATATAGTTCAAGTCCTTCTGTTGTGGTTTTTTTCCCTATGTGTTTTGGTCTTTATCATCCATGTTGGAGGCTCTCCTAAAATGCCTGGTAATCCTTGGCAATCTGTTTATTTTTAAAAGGATAGGATTAAAAACACTGGAATTATTGAGTGCCTGGATGAGGTTTTCTGTCTCTGTTTCATTGTTAAAAGGATAGGATTAAAAACACTGGAATTATTGAGTGCCTGGATGAGGTTTGCTGTCTTTGTTTCATTGTTTCATTGTAAGGTAGAGGACTCAGGATGTTAGTTTCTTTGAATTGGTTGCCCTGCTGGGGAGGGGCTGCTAGTTTCCTTAGTCAAGCATTCAGTTAGTATAGTTTTCAGAATAGCATCCATGCTCTCAACAGTGCCCAGAATCCCCTAGTCTAGAGACTGTTTAGTTTACCTTCTCCAGGAATAAAGACCTGGGACTTCTTATTAGAAGCGTTTGTGAGAGAGCTCTTTGGGAACTAGGCTGTTGAGTTTTACTTTTCGTCAAAGGAGTATAAAAAAACACAAAATAGTCTCAACTTGCTAATGGAAAGATGACTTAATGTGGAATTCTTAGAAAGTTACACCCACTAATGTTGGTTGCCGTTATCAATCTCTATCTTTACCCTCTCTAAACTTTAGCAGCCTTTGTCACTTCTAAGAAAGATGAAGTAGTAGCACAACCTGCCTTTTCCAGGTTAAACCTACCCCCCACCAAAAAAAATCAGAAAAAATAGTGACCAACTGCTTCAGAAAATAATCTTAAAAACAAAACCCACCCAAGTTTAGTCTTTTTTTTTTTTTGAGACAAAGTCTTACTTTGTTGCCCTGGCTAGAGTGCCGTGGCGTCAGCCTAGCTCACAGCAACCTCAAACTCCTGGGCTCAAGCGATCCTCCTGCCTCAGCCTCCCAAGTAGCTGGGACTACAGGCATTCGCCACCATGCCCGGCTAATTTTTTGTATATATATTAGTTAGCCAATTAATTTCTTTCTATTTATAGTAGAGAGGGGGTCTCACTCTTGCTCAGGCTGGTTTTTAACTCCTGACCTCGAGCAATCCACCCGCCTCGGCCTCCCAGAGAGCTAGGATTACAGGCGTGAGCCACCGCGCCCGGCCAAGTTTAGTCTTAAAATATTAAAAACATGACAGTAGCAGCATTCATACATAATTTGTACCTTTTGACCCAGTAATACCATGCCTAGGGTAGTAAGCAAAACATCCATATACTTGAAGATATTTATTTTAGGTTTTTTGTTTTGTTTTTTTTGACACAGAGTCTTGCTCTATCACCTGGGCTAGAAAGCTGTGGCGTCAGCCTAGCTCACAGCAACCTCAAACTCTGGGGCTCCAGCAATCCTTCTGCCTCAGCCTCCGGAGTAGCTGGGATTACAGGTGTGAGCCACAGTGCCCGGCCTATTTTAGTTCTCCACTAGAACAAATAAAGCACATCATTGTTTGTAAGATACATTTTTATTTCAAAGATTTTAAAATTTGAAAAAAATGTGTGACTTAAAAATAGATACAAAATAAATCGTATCCAACACAGTGGAGTATGATTTGACCAATAGTTATCAGATATTTAACATTTAATTTGGGCTGGGCATGGTGGCTCATGCCTATAATCTAAGCACTGTGGGAGGCTGAGGCAAGAGGATTGCTTGAGGCCTGTAGTTTAAGACCAGCTTGGGCAACACAGTGAGACGCCGTCTCTATAGAAAATTAAACAATTAGCAGGATGTTGTGGCATGCTCCTGTAGTCCCAGCTACTCAGGAAGATAGCTTGAGCCTAAGAGTGTAAGGCTTCAGTGAGCTATGATGACGCCATTGCACTGTAGTCTAGGCAACAGATTGAGACCTTGTCTCAAAAAAAAAATTAAATTTGAAGGAGAATATCGTAATATAGAATTTGGATTGAGAATGCAGTTGTATAAAGTGCCTGTGTATGTGGACAAGGATTAGGGCTACAGTTAGCCCCCAAATCACCAGTGCTAAATAGAAAAAGGTCCCCTCTGTACAGATGTAGCTCTGTGGAAACATAGCTTAGCTAGCAGGACTTCCCCCTTCGTGTGAATTAGGAAGATCCCCTTCCTCTGGGCTGAGGCTGTCTATGTACCAGGGACATGGCTTAGCAAGTGAAGCATGGGCTGAATTTCCCACTCTCTCTCATCTCCTATGCTGGGCGTTCTTGTGATGGGAAGAAGCTATAACAAAATTAAGTGCTTTACAAACACTATTGAACAACATTCATAGTACTCAATGAGGTATTATTATCCTATTTTACAGTTAATTGTTCAGCCTAGACATTTTCTGAATTTCACAATTGTATATCTAACTGCCTATGTAGTTTATTTCAATATAGCAGCTGAAGTAATCTTTTTAAGGTGTAAGACAGATGGCATCTCTCTCTGCTCAAAACCTTTCAATGGCTTCCCATTTCCCTTTCACTCAGTAAAGGCAGACAGTCTGTACAGTGACCTACAAGACATTATGTTATCTGCATTGTCCCTGCTCCCCCTAACTGTACTCTTCACTTCATTTAAGTTTATGATCTCTTTGCTATTCCTTGTACACAGGGTTTTCACTGCCTGTTCCTTCTTCTCCCTGGAATGTTCTCACAGCTATCTGCAAGTCAAACTCTCTGCCTTCCAGGTCTCAACTGTTACCTCTTCATTGATTCCTACTCTAATCTCACTATATAAATTACAACCTGTCTCCCTTCCCTCAGCACTTACCACCCACTATCATATAATTTATTGTGTTTGCCTCCATTAGAAGATAAGGCTTCTCATGTGATCAGGGATCTTTCTCTATTATTCCCTGAGCTACCGTGTTTCCCTGAAAATAAGACAGGGTCTTATATTTATTTTTCCTCAAGAAAAAGCCCTTCCTTAGGGCTTATTTTCAGGGGATGTGTTATTTTTCCCTTAAAGCCTCAGCTTGCAGCATGCCTAGGATGGCTGGGACCTGACTGGGGAGTCGACCTTGTTGGTGGGGTTGCCTGCATCTTTCCAGTCACCTCTGGGATAGTAGCTGTCACAATGGGGAGATGAGAAGGGCTGCTTGTCTCCTTTACCGCTCTGTGAGGAAATGCATGGGTTGTGCAGATACACTGCATAGCCATGCCCATTACTAGGTCTTATTTGCTTATATTGCGCAAATGCTTAGAAATCCTGCTAGGGCTTATTTTATGGGTAGGCCTTATTTTTGGGGAAACATGGTAGTAAGTTAAGAAAATTGGTATGTGGGGAAGTTAAGCAACTGAGCCAAAGGCTGTACAGCTAATAAAAGGTAGAGGTAGATTTTGAGCTGATACTCATGTTTTGTGCCTCAAATATTAGAAGATAATATCCCCCCAAAAATGTTTTGTTAGATGAATAAGATTATAGGTAACTTTATCTTCTCCAAATTTAATTTTTTTTTTTTTTTGGAACAGAGTCTCGCTTTGTTGTCCAGGCTACAGTGAGTGCCGTGGCGTCAGCCTAGCTCACAGCAACCTCAAGCTCCTGGGCTCAAGCAATCCTTCTGCCTCAGCCTCCCGAGTAGCTGGGACTACAGGCATGCGCCACCATGCCTGGCTCATTTTTTATATATATATATATATCAGTTGGACAATTAATTTCTTTCTATTTATAGTAGAGACGGCGTCTCGCTCTTGCTCAGGCTGGTTTTTAACTCCTGACCTGGAGCAATCCGCCTGCCTCGACCTCCCAGAGTGCTGGGATTACAGGCGTGAGCCACCACGCCCGGCCAAAAGACTTATTTTTAAAAAAGTTTGTTCAAGTTAGGCATGGTGACACATGTCTACAATCCCCAGTAGACTGAGGCAGGAGGATTGCTTGAGCCCAGGAATTGGAGGGATTTGCCTGGGCAACAGAGTGAGACCCCATCTCTTTAAAAAAAAGTTTGTTCAGGGAAAATAAAATAGGATTTTTCATAACTTTAGGTGTATTTTTTCCTGTACAAAGCAGTCTGTATAAATATTCTTTTTTTTTTAAGAGATGGAATCTCAGTATGTTGCCCAGGCTGGAGTGCAGGGACACCATTGTAGCTCACTGTACCCTTGAATTCCTGGGCTCAAGTGATCATCCTGCTTCATTTCCCAAGATGCTGCGACTATAGGTGCATGGCACCACACCTGGCTGGATAACTATTCTTTAAAGCAGACCTTTCACCAGTGTATTGGGGCAGCGTCCTTTCCTAGGAGGTCTTTTTAAAAAAACAGTTGTGCTTCAAATTGTCCCAATTTTAGTTAATATGGCTTTGGGTTTGAGGTAATTTACAGTTTTTTGATATTATAAACAATGCTGCAGTAAATATCCCTGTGTGTTTGTGTAGTGCCGGGTGTTTTTTCTCTTGTAGGATAGATCATCAAATGAAATGTAAATTTAAATCTTTAAATAGTTTATAGACACCATTAGATTGTTAGACTATTGTGGTTTAAACTCTTAACAATACAATGAGAGGGTAGATTGCCTTCAAATGCTTGTGCTGGATATTTTCAGTCTTTTAATTATTTATATTTTTCCTTTTTTTATTATCCCTCCCTCCCTTCAGTCTTTTAAATTTTACAGATCTGATACTAAAAATAGTATTTTAGTTTTTAATTTGTATTTTTCTACTTTATATAAATATATATGTTCAGTAGCTTTGTATTTCCTGTCTGTGAATTTAATTCCCTGGTTTTTTTCTGTGGCATTGTTCATCTTTCTCTTATTAGTTTTTAGGAATTCTTTGCACGTTATGAATAATAATCCTTTACAGTGAAATATATATGTTTTTAAATGATTGATTTCTTTCAGCACAGTGAATTTTTCCATTCGTGAAAGAATATTTAGTTTTAAAACTTTTCTATTGAACTGTGAAAGATCTTTCACATTGAGAAGTGGATTTCTACTTTGGTCTATCTAGTTTTAGTATATGTCTAGGTGTGTGTATATGTGCATTTGTGGGTTTGTATATATTTTTAACATAGAGCATTTAAATCAGATCAGAGAAATCACAATGTTGGAAGCCAGATCTACATGTACATTTGAGAACAGTATCAACAGAATTTCTGAATGTCTCCATTTGAGGTTGAAGTATGTTACTGCTGTATGATCTTTTTAGAAGATAACCTTTTCTTGTTTTCAGGTGTCTGCCCTTTAGTAAATTAAGGAATGTCTTAGTATAGAGTTTTCCGTGATGAACAGGTTAGAGGTATACCCCTTCTGCCCTGGGGTAACTGGACCTTGGCCTTGGAGTCTTTAGGCTTGTCACTTCAAGCCAGAACAGCCTTGTCTGCTTACTTAAGCATGTCTTGCAAATATAATCCATTATTTTGTATGAGTATGGTGATATAAAAAGATTAGGAAGCACTGACTTGGCATGCTTCTTAGGCTCTCGCCTGTGGTTCTGTTTTCTTCATTTTTGACCTGTGAAATATTTTTTGGAAATAATGCTATTATAGAAGTTTTTCTGGTTAATTTAAGCAGAAGATATCACTTATTAAAAACTCACATACTAGGCCGGGCGCTGTGGCTCACGCCTGTAATCCTAGCTCTTGGGAGGCCGAGGCAGGCGGATTGCTCAAGGTCAGGAGTTCAAAACCAGCCTGAGCAAGAGCGAGACCCCGTCTCTACTATAAATAGAAAGAAATTAATTGGCCAACTGATATATATATATAAAAAATTAGCCGGGCATGATGGCGCATGCCTGTAGTCCCAGCTACTCGGGAGGCTGAGGCAGAAGGATCACTCAAGCCCAGGAGTTTGAGGTTGCTGTGAGCTAGGCTGACGCCACGGCACTCACTCTAGCCTGGACAACAAAGCGAGACTCTGTCTCAAAAAAAAAAAAAAAAAAAAAAAAAACCCACATACTATTGTTTTCACATTACTCTTTACATATATATATATATATATATATATTTTTTTTTTTTTTTTTTTTTTTTTTGAGACAGAGTCTCGCTTTGTTGCCCAGGCTAGAGTGAGTGCTGTGGCATCAGTCTAGCTCACAGCAACCTCAAACTCCTAGGCTCAAGCAATCCTGCAGCCTCAGCCTCCCGAGTAGCTGGGACTATAGGCATGAGCCACCATGCCCGGCTAATTTTTTCTGTATATATTAGTTGGCCAATTAATTCCTTTTTTTTTTTTTCCACTATAAATTTTAATCTATGATATAAAATGTTACCCAAAGACACAATTGAACATCTTATTATTTCTTGCTATTGATAGTAGAGACAGGGTTTCACTCTTGCTCAGGCTGGTTTCGAACTCCTGACCTCAAGCAATCCGCCCACCTCAGTCTCCCAGAGTGCTAGGATTACAGGTGTGAGCCACCGCGCCCAGCTTATATTACTCTTTATATTCTTTATATTATATTCTTGGGTTAAATGCTTTTGTTCTGGAATTATAATTATTTTTCTTTCTTACCAGGTTTAAGGATTGTTTAAGCTGCATCAATGGAGCACATACAGGGGGCTTGGAAGACGATCAGCAATGGTTTTGGATTTAAAGATACGGTGTTTGATGGCTCCAGCTGCATTTCCCCTACAATAGTTCAGCAGTTTGGCTATCAGCGCCGGGCATCAGATGATGGCAAACTCACAGATTCTTCTAAGACAAGCAACACTATCCGTGTTTTCTTGCCGAACAAGCAAAGAACAGTGGTACGTGAGCATGCCTCATAGGAAATTTAAGCTATTTCTCTGCATATAGAAAACATTATGGATTATGTTGCCCAACTTATAGACAGGCAAAATCTTCACTGTTACTTAGGGTCTTTATTAATTGGTTTTCCAGTTGCAAGTTTTATTTCTTTATATTGCTGTTCCTTCCTTACCTCCTACTTTTTTCTACCTCTTGGCCTTCCTTCTATTATTACTCTTGCCTGGAATGTGTTCCTTTCTGCCACTTTATCTAAATATTAGGTCATTAAATATGAAATGTCTGATTTTGAATCAAAAGTTTATTATATCTCAAACAAGAAGCAATACAATTAAAGTGTGTGCCTATACTATCGACACAGTTTTGCCATCTTAACAAAGTAGCTTACTTATGCCAGCAGCAAAGAAGCCTGGAGAGTGAGTGGCAATGAAATCACAAAAGGCATTTTCTATGCCTTGTTGAGAATTGAATATTTTTCTTGCAAGAAGTGGTCCAAAGCCTGGAAGAAGTGGTAGTCAGTTGGTGCAAGGTCTGGTGGATATGGTGGATGACAGAGAGTTTCCAAGTCCAGCTTCTGTAGTTTGAGCAGCATTGTTTTTTGCAACATGTGGTCTTGCAAGAGGATTGGCTTGTCTCTATTGACCAATCTCAGCTACTTAATCGCAAACATTGTCAGCAATTTGTCCAATTGGTTGCAGTAGCCATCTATACTTGATTGACCAGGTTTCATGAAGTTGTAGTGGATGAAACCAGCTCTGGACCACCAAACAGAAACCATTAGCTTTTTTTGATGAATATTTGGTTTTGGGACTGTGTTTTGGCACTTCATCTTTTTTTTTTTTTTTTATTTCGGCATATTATGGGGGTACAGATTTTAAGGTTTCAATAAATGCCCATTCCCCCCTCCCCCCACAAGTTTGAGTCTCCAGCATGACCATCCCCCAGATGGTGCACATCTCACTCATTATATATGTATATAACCCGCCCCCTCCCCCCTGCCCAATACCCTATTACTGTAGTACCTATGTGTCCACTTAAGTGCTGCTCAGTTAATACCAATTTGCTGGTGAGTATATGTGGTGCTTGTTTTTCCATTCTTGGGAAACTTCACTTAATAGTATGGGTTCCAGCTCTAACCAGGAAAATATAAGATGTGCTATATCACCATTGTTTCTTAGAGCTGAATAGTACTCCATGGTATACATATACCACATTTTATTAATCCATTCTTGGATTGATGGGCACTTGGGCTGTTTCCAGAGCCTTGCAATTATGAATTGTGCTGCTATAAACATTCGAGTGCAGGTGTCCTTTTTGTAGAGTGTCATTGGATCTTTTGGGTAGATACCCAGCAATGGGATTGCTGGATCAAATGGTAGATTCACTTGTATCGCTTTAAGGTATCTCCATATTGCTTTCCACAGAGGTTGAACTAGTTTTCAGTCCCACCAGCAGTGTAGGAGTATTCCTCTCTCTCTGCATCCACGACAGCATTTATTGTTTGGAGACTTTTTGATAAAGGCCATTCTCACTGGGGTTAAGTGATATCTCATTGTGGTTTTGATTTGCATTTCCCTGATTATTAGAGATGTTGAGCATTTTTTATATGTTTGTTGGCCATTCTTCTGTCTTCTTTAGAAAAGTTTCTGTTCAAGTCCTTTGCCCACTTTTTAATAGGGTCATTTGATTTTTTCTTGCTGATTTTTGTGAGTTCTAAGTATATTCTAGTTATCAGCCCCTTATTGGATGCGTAGGATGCAAAAATTTTCTCCCATTCTGTAGGTTGTCTGTTTACTTTCATGACTATTTCTTTGGCTGTGCAGAAGCTTTTTAGTTTGATCATGTCCCATTTATTTATTTTTGTTGCTGCTGTGATTGCCTTTGGGGACTTCTTCATAAACTCTTTGCCTAGGCCTATGTCTAGGAGAGTGTTTCCAACGTTTTCCTCTAGAATTCTAATAGTTTCATACCTTAGGTTTAAGTCTGTTATCCAGCATGAGTTGATTTTTGTGAGAGGTGAAAGGTGTGGGTCCTGTTTTAGCCTTCTACAGGTGGCACTTCATCTTTATCCAACCATTGTGTTAAACACTTGGAATTGTCATAAAAAATCCATTTTTCATCACATATAACAATACGATGTAGAAATGGTTTGCCTTTATGTTGTGACAGCAAAGAAAGGCAAGTTTTGAGATGATTTCTCTTCTGAAGCTTGTTTAATTCATATGGTAACCATCTATCCAGCCTCTTTATCTTGCTCATTTGTTTCAAATGGTTCAATATTGTTGGAATAATAATGTTAAACTTGGCTGCTAATTCACACGTAGGTTGAGATGGATTTGCTTCCAGTATAGCTTTTAGTTCATCATTACATCATCATCCACCTTTGTCCCAGGTTCATTTTCAAGATTAAAATCACCAGAATAGGCCGGGCCTGGTGGCTCACGCCTGTAATCCTAGCACTCTGGGAGGCCGAGGCAGGCGGATTGCTCAAGATCAGGAGTTCGAAACCAGCCTGAGCAAGAGCAAGACCCCGTCTCCACTTTAAATAGAAAGAAATTAATTGGCTAACAAATATATATAGAAAAATTAGCCGGGCATGGTGGCGCATGCCTGTAGTCCCAGCTACTCTGGGGGCTGAGGCACCAGGATTGCTTGAGCCCAGGAGTTTGAGGTTGCTGTGAGCTAGGCTGATGCCTCGGCACTCACTCTAGCCTGGGCAACAAAGTGAGACTCTGTCTCAAAAAAAAAAAAAAAAAAAAAAAAAAATCACCAGAATGGAACTTCTCAAACCATCGATGTATATAATACCATGAATGCACTGATGTACATTCATTAGCTACATCCTTCCCAAACGCTTTGTTGATATTTCAAGCTGTCTGCGCTGCATTGGTTACATGACTGAACTCATATTCAAAAATAACATGAATTTTTGTCTTATCCATGGTTTCACAAAACTTGCTCTAAAAAACAAAAAATTTGAAAGATGATCACAAGCCAAAATGTATGTTTGAAAGAGTGAGGATGTACCTTCACAGTTAAAAAAAAACAAACAAGCAAACAAAAACCCAAGAAGTGTCAAAATGAAATGTCAGAGATATCAACTGTCAAACTTAATACTTAAGGTAATCGGACATTCTATACTTAATAACCTAATAGTACATGCTTATGGGTATATTCCAAAGACTTTTCCTTGTAAAGTCTCCTTAGGCCTTTCCAGCTAATTAAAAAAAAAAAAAAAAGACATTTCTTCTAGTAAAGCAAAATATTCATGAAAGGGTTTTGATATTATAATCAAGTATAAAGAAGAAAATAAAACTACTTAAAAAATTATTTTGGTATATTTCATAGGTCCAAGAAAAGTCTGGAGACAGCTTAGAAATCAGTATTATCTTTTTCAGAGCACTGGCATCCCAGTTATTTCTGTGTAGTTTATTTTTGTAGTACCAGTGACAGGTTCATGTTGGCATCATACCAGCCACTGGTTTTCTGATATAATGAAACCCCAAGTTTTCTAAGAACTTAGGCTCAAAAAGTTTTCTACTGTCTTTGGATTAAACAAACAAGCCAAAGAAACTAAAAACAACCTACCTGGTCAAAACAGAAAAGTGAAATTGTACTGATTTTGCTTGTGGAACAATTAAGAAAACCTTAGCTCAAAACATCCATGCCTTTTCCGTTACACCCTCCCTCCCTTCCTCTCTCCCTCTCTCCTTCCTTCCTAGGTTTTACTGGCCATATCAATCTTCCTCACAAAAGTTTTTTTATTTTGTTTTATATTTTATTAATAAATAAATTTAATTCTCTTATTTTTTTTTTTTTTTTAGCAAAGACCTCACTGGCAACACAAAAGCTTTAAGTTATCTATAAGTTCTTAGAATGTCAAAGAAGAGAAGAAAAACTGACTGAGTTTAAGGGGTGTGGGGGAAGCAGCAACTTGGCAACAATTCCTCAGTTGATGTCACGTGTTCAGGCATCTTTTTTTTCCTCCAGTAAAATTTTGTGCAACTCATCTGCATCCTTGCTAGTTTTTACCCAAATTAACATGGTAACTGGGGTAGTGGCATTCTTCTCATCAACAGGTGGATTTGGAACACAGACAATAATAAGTATGTTATTTTTCCCTGTTCAGGTACATGGCATATTGGGTGGAATCAGAACATTCAGCAATATGTTGCCTAAATTGGTGTCCGCCCATACCAAAAGCTATCTTCTGGTTTGCTGCAGGTTTTAAGTGCAGAGTACCTACACCTTTCTCTTTAAATTCATTGTCTTTCTTGTAAAATAGTTTATACTTTTTGGAGTAAAAAGCATCCTCTTCTTTTACTTCAGTAACTACTACTTTGGGTGGTTCCTCAGTAACTACTACTTTGGGTGGTTCCTCATTCTCTTCTTCAACTCCACCTTTGCATTCATTACTGCCACCTTCTGCTTGGCTCTCCAGTGTTTTAGTGGAAAGTGGTGAAGAAACTGGCTTACTCTGGGTAGTATCTTTGCTAAATAAACTGGAGTTTCCAGAGGAAAATGAAAATCCAGCAATGGGGCCAGAGCTTAGTGAGTCCAAAACAGAGCTATCAATTTTCTTGCCAAAATTAAACGAGGCACTTGTTGCTCCTAGTGACGGGTCCATCTTCTTTTCAGACACAACCTCAGTCTTCTTTTCAGATGTATCTTCAGTTTTGTTGCCAGAGAACAAAAATGATGACTCTTGCTGTAATTTTGTTGAACCACATAGGGAAGGAGACTGTTTCAACCAACGTCTTGTCGCTTTGAGAATTATTACTGACTCTGTTTCCGTGTTGCTGTTCAGTGTTTGCTAAGTATTTCTCATAGTCTTTAAAGATGGGTGTCAGGTCACAGAGTGGTTTGCATTCACGTGCTTCACTATCCAGTCCTGGACAGAGCAGTTCAAGGCAGCCAACTGCTTGTTATAGGTGTTGCTGGCGTAGGCTTTGCTAGAAGCAGCAAGGCCAGAGGAGGAAGGCTGCTGACTGTCACCATTAGTTTTGGGATTTGAAATCTTTTTATCAACCAAGGTGGTAGGGCCATTTGCAGCAATAGAACTGAAGGCTGCCTTGGTCTCTGTCGCCACCCTTGCACTGGTGAAGGGAGGGGTGATAGCTGTGCTGTTTCCATTTGACAGACAGTCCTTCCAGAGGGTTCCCTCCAGTGCTACTACCAAATCCAGAAAACCCTCCTCCAGAAGGTACGACCAAACCTTTAAAGGCTCCTCCGCCATCAGATTCAAATCCAACATTTCTACGCTTTGCTTTCTTTATGGCTCTATTCTTCAGGACTTCCTCACTGGCCCCTGAGAATGTTCCCACTTCTTCAGCTTCATCTTTTTGATCCCAGTTCCAGTCAGTCAATTCCTTTTCATCAGTTCTTTTGGCCATTTTATCAAACGTCCCTGGCGACCGCCGCGGTCCTCGTGGGGTAGTGGGCGCGGCGGCCCGGGCCGAGGCTGCGGTGCTCGCGTTCGAGGCGGCTGCTGGTCGCCCGGCTGCGCCCTCGGTCGCTTCCGGCGCGCTGAGAGCCTGGGAGGACTTGGTGCCCAGCAAGCCCGGAGTCTCAAACATCACATCCCCCAGGGGCTCGTCTCTGTGCTGGGCAGCGAGGCGAGAGCCGCGCGCTCAGCCCGGCTGGGACGCCGCGCACGCCCCAGGCCGCCATTTTATAACTCGAATCTACCCCCTAAACGAATGGGGAGCGGGGGAAGGGAGGAAAGAAACGCCCGCCTTCAGTTCCCTCCATTCTTTGTTTAATACAATGCATTGTGCTTATCAGTATACTCAGGTGAAGCAAGGTTCTGAGGTTGTCAACTCCAGACCAGTTTTCTCAGTTTGTGTCTAACAATTCTAGTCTTCACAGTTTGCTAAAGAATTTCCTTGTACTTCTTTTGTGGACCCAAGGAGCCTCCTAATTATAGTGTATACTTAGGTGCATTTTGAACTGAAGGCAAAACTCAAAAGACTAGTTAAAATTTGAGTAAATTTATTTTTGTCCCCTTCCTAAAAATGAAGATTTTATGGCTGGCAAGATAAAGTCATAGTGATCTTCTGTATTTGAACAGTGGTCTTTTGTTTGCAAAGTGATTTTACCTACTGTTTCTCTTTAATTTTCTTTCTGACCTTAAATTTAGAGGTCAGGTAGGAAGTGTGAGTGTTATGGGAAGCCGAAAACCATCTGCTGCTGCTTCTGGATGTTATTGAGGCTTGTCTTCTCCATCCCTATCTACTACCAGTTTGCCCAGAAGGCTTGGAGACTTAATTTGGCATAGTGATTAAGTGTATGGACCTTTAAGACAGCCAGACCCAAATTTAAATACTTGCACTGCCTTTTATTAGCTGTATCATGTAGGCAAATTCCATAATATTTTGAGCCTCTGTTTCCTGATCTTTATGAAGCGAGGATTGTGCTCAGTACAGTGGCTGATTCATAAGTGAAATGGTAGTTGTATTTCTGAGTTTTTAATACATCTGTGTAGTTCTTGACAGCCTTCCTTTGAGCACAGCTGGTGGTTGGGAACCAACAATTTAGAAGCTTGACTTCTCCTATGGCTTATGAGATGGTTGTAGCAGAATAGGTTAGTTTCTTTTATTTCTTTGGCCAGTCAGCTCTTTCTACTCATCCCCAGGTTCCTTCTCGTCTGGAACCCAGAGTGACTGGGTTCCAGAAATATTTAATTGATTTCAGTGTGTATCCATAGGGGATTGTAAAGAGGAGAATGAGAGAGAGAGTATCTGATTTAAATAATTTTAGATGTAATAATTGGTAGTTTTTTGAGTGTTTCTTGTCATTTTTTTCTAAACATACGTGCCTCATTGATTATCTTATTCCTTCTTCCATGAGTGAGGACCACTACCATTAGATTCACCTGATAAGCAGTTTAAATACAGATTCATTCTGTATGAATGGGCTTCATTACAGATGAAATGGATCAGAATCCTTGGATGTATTGGAGGGGGAGATGGAATCTATATTTTCACAAGTTCCTCAAATGATTCTAATGCCAACGAAACTGGGGAGCCTTACTGGATTAGAGGCTATTTAAAGAACTGTCCAACTGGGACTCTGTGACTTTTAAGGAAGATTGATGATATAACATATAATTTTACAGCTTTGAAAGCATTGCTACACAGTATTTGATGCAGGTCTTCGTTCTCTTAGTGTATGAGTATTTATTACTCTTCATTTCCCTCATTCTTGGTACCTTCATAGTGCAGATCAGTGTAAGTATATCTCACTTGTTTTGTTTCTTAAAAGCTGGACATTAGCGAGATCTTTAAAATAAATTTATTATGGAGCATTTCTACAAAAAATATAAAAATTAGCTGAGTGTTAGTGCCTATAGTCCTAGATACTTGGGAAGCTAAGGCAGGAGGTTCACTTGAACCCTGGAGTTTGAGGTTGCAGCAAGCTATGATGATGCCACTGCACTCTAGCTCAGGCAACAGAGTGAGACCCTATCTCAAAAAAAAATTTTTTTTTAAGTAGAAAGATTAGAATAATGAATCTGATGTGTCCATCAACCCGTTTCAACACTTAGCTAATCATGGCGGTCCTGTTTAATCTGTGTTTCCACCCACTCCTTTCCATGTATTTCGACACAAATTCCAGATATCATTTATCTGCACTATTTTGGTATGTACAAGGAACCTTTAAAGAATGTTAATTTTATTTATCTATTTTTAAAAAGGTAATTCATTTGTATGAGTCAGAGTGTTGGGAGACCTCTGCCCTAGCTCCCCAGTTCTTTTTCCTCAGAGGCTTCCTGTGATAAAGAAATCCTTATCTATTTGAAGAATCAATTGGTTTCCTCTTACCCTGTTGTTCATGACCTTTCCTTTTTTCCACATATTAGAAGAAATGATAAACCACCCAAGGAGGCTATCACAATCTCCAAAGGAGTTTTTTTAATTTGGAAAAACCCTTTTTTGTTCTTTAAGATGATTGATCCCCCTGGAGAATGTTTCTCTCCCACTCTCATCATCTCCTGAATTTATCTGTTCTACAAGTTCAAATTTTTCTATACTGTACTCTTTTAACATGGGGGCCCATCTTTGTGCTTCAAAGATCATTTCTAGGCAGATAAGTCCTCATTGGTTGCCAGCAATAACAAAATAAAGCCTTGTGAAAAACTTCTTACCTTGCCCTTCACTGATATTTTCAAATTCCTTAGGCTCATACTCACTCCCTTCTGTCCCAGACTGTTTTGTTATCTCTGCTTTACATTCAAATACTGTGCCTTGATTTGAAGCCTAAGTAACTGGGCAGGCCTAGATACTTCTGTCCTGTTTTTTAGGACTTTTTCCCTGTCCTAAACCAGCTAGAGAAAGATTGGCTGGATTAGCATTGAGATGGCAGGACTAAGAGCCAGGACTAAAAACACTATGGGCCTGTTGGATTTCTACTTTCCTTCCTCCTCCCAGTGCACATATGTACATACACTCACCTCCTCCTGTGAAGGGACCTGGATGGCTGCTGTCAGCTGTTATACTTTCAGCCAGAGGAACTCTGCTGTAGGTAGTTCACAAACACTGCAAATCTACATTCTCCTTTCATTGCTGGTTGCACTGGCTCTGGTTGTCTGATTTTGATTAACTTTCTTGGCTTTGAAAACAAAATGTGGAGGACTTTTATCAAAGCTCTGATATTTTAGTTGAAATTTTTATGTAGCTGCCATTACTTATGAGTACCCTGGACACTCACTCTTCCCACTAGGCTTCTGAGTACCTGCATAGTTTCTGAGGATTAGGAATAGGGAAATATGGAAGGCTATATACTGCTAAGGCTACCTGGTATGGCGTGTGCACATATATTTAAACTAACATTGGTGTTTATCCCTATAGCAGGGTTAAAGTGTTATTTCTTCCGCTTCCTGCTAGTCCTTCCTAATATGAAGTGCATGTGAGATGGAATTTTTGTTAGGGAGATCAACCATTTTGTTGAAAGTAGGTTGGAATACAAATTTTTTTTTTTTTTTTGAGACAGAGTCTCACTTTGTTGCCCAGGCTAGAGTGAGTGCCGTGGCGTCAGCCTAGCTCACAGCAACCTCAAACTCCTGGGCTCAGCGATCCTACTGCCTCAGCCTCCCGAGTAGCTGGGACTACAGGCATGCGCCACCATGCCCGGCTGATTTTTTGTATATATATTTTTAGTTGGTCAATTAATTTATTTCTATTTTTGGTAGAGACGGGGTCTCGCTCAGGCTGGTTTCGAACTCCTGACCTTGAGCAATCCGCCGGCCTCGGCCTCCCAAAGTGCTAGGATTACAGGCGTGAGCCACCACGCCCGGCTGGAATACAAATTCTTGATCATAAAACCTCATGTTTGTTTGTAGGTCAAATTGGCTTATTTTCCTTTCTGGCAGATGTTCATTTTGCATGTACATTTCAGTGAGTCACACAAAATAGAGATGTATAAAGGGAAAGTTTATTATTTTATCTTTTTTAACCACTATCTCCTGATGGTTTTTTTTTTTTGTGTGTGTGTGTGTGACAGAGTCTTGGCTCTGTTGCCTGGGCTAGAGTGCTGTGGTATCAGCCTAGCTCTCACAGCAATCTCAAACTCCTGAGCTCTAGCAATCCTCCTGCCTCAGCTGCTCAAGTAGCTGTGACTACAGGTGTGTACCACCACGCCCAGCTAGTTTTTTTTTTTCTATTTTTAGTTGCTTATCTATTTTTAATTTTAGTAGAGATGGGGTCTTGTTCTTGCTCAGGCTGGTCTTGAACTCCTGACCTCCAAGCAGTCTTCCTGCCTCAGCCTCCCAGAGTGCTAGGATTATAGGTATGAGTCACCACACCTGGCCTATCTCCTGATGTTAACAGCTGGATGTGTATCTTTCCACACTCATACAATATATATAAAAATATAATTATAGGGTTTTTTTGCTTTAAAGTAATCTTTGTATTCTGAAAAATTGTTTCCCCCAATCAATATATTGTGGACTTCTTTCCCTCCAGGTGATTATAAGTAATATAATACAATAACTACATAATTGACATAATAACGATGTTCCATACTTTATTCAAGTGCTTACCTATTGTTGGACATTCGGGGTTTTTCCTCTGTGTGTGTCTGTGTGTTTACCATTACAGGCAATGCTGTTGTAAATGGTCTACCTGTACCCTTATAGACTTGTGCATTTGTTTCTATGCTTACCTTTCCAAGAGGTGCTGCAGCTTGTCTTGGTCCTAAAGGTAGTCCTTTGCTTGTAGGTCAACGTGCGAAATGGAATGAGCTTGCATGATTGCCTTATGAAAGCACTCAAGGTGAGGGGCCTGCAACCAGAGTGCTGTGCAGTATTCAGACTTCTCCACGAACACAAAGGGTAAGAATTCAGAAGTCAGTTAACTCCTCCTTCAGATTAGTAAGGTTCTCCTAGCTTCAGATAATAACTGTTTCCTTTTTTTTTTTTTTTTACAAGTGCTAGATTCCTATAGAATATTGTATGTTCCTATACCCTTGTTTATAAAGAGACAAATCAGAAAAATAAGGTGCTAAGAACTTGAAATTATTGCTTGTACATTGTCTTGAAAAATAAAATACATGTTAGGTGTTGACTGTTTCCATGGATGGAAACAGTAATGTTAGGTCCTGTTTCTTGAAACAGAGTTTTTTCTTTGTGTTTGCTATAATATATTACATAGAGTGGGTACTCAGAAAGTGTTTGCATTATTATTTATAGTTACAGAATGCTATCCTCAGAATATTGACTCTTGTCATTCATTCATTCATTTTTATTTAGTTTGATGGGCACTGAGTCTCTGTTGTTTGATAGACACAGGACCAAAGGAAGCAGAAGAATTTTGGCTTCAGGGAAGACTTATAGTTTATCCTATTTCTGATAGGGGTGGCAAGATGGAAGCATTTATTCAAAGACTAGAAGTAATATCCCATAGCAGAAGAGCTGTTCATAATTATCCATTATGCATTATTTTCCCCCTAAAATATGGGGAAACCTTTGATCTTTAGCTTAACATCTTTCATGTTTCAAGGAGTTCCTCAGTTTGCAAGAATAGTCCAGGGAATGAATTTACTCCAAGGGGTGATCTTAATTCCTCTCAGTTTAGGAGGCAGTTTGTTGAAGTGCAAATCTTTGAAGCACATGTCAGCTTTGGCTGGTTGTAGCTCTAGGTTGGTCCCCAAGCCAATTCATAGTGCTCCTTAAGGATTAGAGAGATTTTGAGACAGTGGGGGCTTAATCCACTCACCTCCAAAGTTATTGTATTGGTTTGGAGGTACCCTGGGTTCTCTCTAGGACAGACAAGCACCTGCAGATTGATCAGAAAATAGCACTTCCCTCCTTTTCTTCACTGGAGTAAGCAGGACTTTGCAGTGATATGGAATTTCCCATACCTTGTATAGGGGATTTATATTAAGGTGTGTATTATTTACTATTAGATAACCAGAAAAATGGCTTGAATAGGCTTCTGCTAGGTGATGAGAGAGGTTTGAATGGAGTTATACCATGTTTCCCCAAAATAAGACCTACCTATAAAATAAGCCCTAGCAGGATTTCTAAGCATTTGAACAATATATAAGCCCTACCCTGAAAATAAGACCTAGTGATGGGCATGGCTATGCAGTGTATCTGCACAACCCATGCATTTCGTCACGCCAGCAGTAAAGAAGATGAGCAGCCCTTCTCATCTGCCCATGAGAGCTCTGTTGCTCAACAGGCGAGATTGGGCTCAATGGTTCTAAAGGAAATAGAGTTTCAAGAAATTCAGGATGGAATTCAGGGTTTGGAGAGGTATGATGATGTTCCAGAAGAAGACGACTTAACTATATTTGAATAAATGTAGATTGTTGTACCATACTTAAAAAAAAAAAAATAACACATCCCCTGAAAATAAGTCCTAGGGTGTCTTCTTGAGGAAAAATAAATATAAGACCCTGTCTTTTTTTTCGGAGAAACATAGTATATGTTATTCTCTTTTTACCTGAGAATAATTTTCCTTCAGGAACAGGCCAGATTAATTGGACAAGACACGAGAAAGGAGTTGGGATTACTTTTTTGTTATATGTATTTAATTTTTTGTCTTGTTTATTACTCCAGGCAAAGAAAGAGTGGTTTTAGAGTAAATTTTAAGACAGCTATGTCTCCCATTTACTTATATACCCTGCAACTCTACAAATTAGAGTCTATTATTAATAGAAAAGTACGTTTTATTTGTGGCTCCTTTATCTGTTTTCTAGATTGAAGTAGGCTATTGAAGACCAAATTTTGGTATTGTGGCAATATTTATAACCTGTTTCACAGGATTTTAGGGTTTTTATAGGTTTTTAATGTCAAAAAGTACAATTTCATATATCATGAGATTGTTACATATCATTGTTTAAAGGAAACTTTAAGAGCACAGGCTTTGGAGTACAACAGACCTTGATTCCAGCCTAGGCCCTTAAATTCACCATGTGGCCTTAAGTAAGTGACCTTCTTAGAGTTTGAATTTTCTCATTTAAGATGATAATATTAATAATACCTACTTCATAGTTTTATATGAATAAAATAACTTAATGTTGTATGAAATGGATTAAGTAGTGTTTATATAGTATGGAATAAATAGTAGCTGTTATTTACATTGAACTCTTACCTTGTTTAAACATTTCCCTTTCATATTATGTTTCTAAAAAATGCTTTTTAGTAAAAAAGCACGTTTAGATTGGAATACCGATGCTGCCTCTTTGATTGGAGAAGAACTTCAAGTAGATTTCCTGGATCATGTTCCCCTCACAACACACAACTTTGTAAGTTGCAGATCCCCTCTCTTTGTTGTATGTTGAGCGCTTTGCCTGGCATAATGGGAATTTCCCAGAGGTAATAAGCATATATATTGTTTGATTGTTTAAAACTCAAGTTATGCCATTGCGTACAAGTATATACTTTGTGTATATACACATATACAAGTATATATATTTGATATATACTTGTGAATTTCACAACTGCTAGAAGTATGATTCTTCATTTTTTAAAAAAATTCTCCAGTGTGTGTGTGGGGGGGCAAGGAGAAAATTACTGTCTTTTCTCATCTTTAATTTGTTCATCATAATTTATACCCTTGTTATAGGCTCGGAAGACGTTCCTAAAGCTTGCCTTCTGTGACATCTGTCAGAAGTTCCTGCTAAATGGATTTCGATGTCAAACTTGTGGCTACAAATTTCATGAGCACTGTAGCACCAAAGTACCTACTATGTGTGTGGACTGGAGTAATATCAGACAGCTCTTGTAAGGCATTTTTTTTTCCTTTTCTTTTTCCAAAGAATGTAGAGATAGGGAGTATAAATACTTTTAAGGGTGTTTATTGTACATTTTGACAAGTTTTGGCTCTAGACTTGTTAAATGAATTGTTGTGATCCAGAAACCATCTACTTTCAAAACGTTATAGTTCTGAAACTAACTAGGCTTAGTGTGACATTACAACTCTAAAATGAATAGGTAGTACCTATTATCTATAAAATAGAGATTGACATTGTGATTCAGTAAAGAAAAGAATAAAGGAATATGAAAACAAAGAATTTTGGCTTTTCTCACTTCACAATATCATCTACTAGGTTGCTAGTGGACACTATGTATTTTGTCGAATAGGCTGAATGAGCCATTGACATTGAAAAGGATCAGAAAGGATAGTTGATGCTATTTTCTTCACCTCAAACTGGAGAAAACTTTATTGTTTCCATTAGCAGATAAGCCAGTTATCAAAATATATTTCAGATAGGCAAAACATTTCATTATTTTACTAAATAATTTAAAGTTTAAATTAAAAGTGCACATTCCAAATGGCCTTTTAAATACTGTTAACAGGGATATAAAAAGTTGAAGTTCTATCCTTTTTTAAGGATACTAGAAAAACCAAGGGAATATTATCATTAAACCATGGTGAGGGCAAAAAATCTCAGGTGTTTTGCTTTCATGGTTAGTCATATGTTGATTTTTGAGTGAGTTTGAGTAGCATAAGTGGCACCAGCTTTGGAGTCCAACAGATGTGTCAAAATCTAAGTGTTGGAATAGCTGTAACCACCTCTGAACCTCAGTTCATTCATCTGAAAAAGGGGCATTACCCTCCCTACATTGTTTTTGTGAAGATGAGCTGAGATAACATATGAAATAAGCACAGGTGCCCAGCTCATGGAAAGAAGGTGCCTAATTAATCCCTTTTCCTCTTATTTATGAGTTTTGGTGCTGGATATCATTTATTCTTCATATTTTAGTCTTTTCACCTAGTTGTTTCTAAGACAGAATGTTTCCAAAAGAGCTCTATATGATATAGGTTGTAAAATGCCCTACTGTAGCTTTAAAAACATCATTTTGATATAGCTAGACATTGGAACAGTATCTCCTAGAAATGCACACTGAAGTTTGTGTGTTCATTGGCAGCTCAATATTATTCACATTCTGTAATCATTCAAACCCAGTCATTTGGGATGGTAGTCCCTTTACCTCTAGGTAGCCTAAAGCAGTCAAGGGAAATGTGATTGGGAAAAATTCAGTTTGAGTAGCTGTAAGTTTGCAAGGCAAGGCAGGCTGATTCTTTCTACAGTAAAATAACTGCAAATCTGTAAACTAGTCTTTCCCTGCTTTTATTTAGATTGTTTCCAAATTCCGCTATTGGTGACAGTGGGGTCCCAGCACTGCCTTCTTTGACAATGCGTCGTATGCGAGAGTCTGTTTCCCGGATACCTGTTAGGTAATTTTTTACCTAATAGCTTTTCTTTTGGAAAGTTACATCGGGGTGGATGGGGTTGGAAGGCCAAATACAAGAGTTCCTTTGCATTCCCTCCCCTCTCTCTGTGTAAACCTCTTGCTGCCTCTGTGGAATTTGATGCTCATATTACAGCAAATGTACAAGTTTCTATTTGTTGTCCTGTAGTTCTTAGATTCTGGAAAGTGACTTAGACTACATACAGTTCCTTCTGTTATCAAAGCACATCCCTTAATATCATTATATTTTAAAAAGCTAGAGATTCTGCTTTCCTCAATATGTAGTGAGTTGATCCTCAGTAGAAAGGGTTCCAAAACTGAATATAATGATTCAGTAAAATTAAAACTCTCAACTTTGAAATGTTTATTATGGCTTTGCATTGCTAAAACCATGATATTTAACAGATTGTTATCTTTTAATTATATTTTTGATATAAATATCTTTTAATTGTTTTTTTGATAATTATATTTTTGATATAAATATCTTTTCTAATATGTCTGAGTTTGCACATAACTTGTCTCCACTCTGTTTTCTAGCTTTAAAATCAGTTTTGTTTGATTCACATCTTGCTCAGTGTTACACATGAATTTGGAACCGAAGTAAAATCTACATTTTTGTCCAAATTATCTTGCTTTAATGTATATGTAATCAGAGAGTATTTAATGACCTATATAAAACCACCATGGCCCATATAAAGCTGCCACATGGTGGCTTATGCCTGTAGTCCTACCATTTTTGGAGGCTGAGGCAGGAGAATCGCTTGAGTCCAGGAGTTTGAGACCAGCCTAGCAACATGAGACCTTGTCTCAAAAAAAAAAAAAAAAAAAAAAAGAGTAGAATAAATTAGCCAGGCATGGTGGTGCACACCTATAGTCCTAGCAACTTGGGAGGCTGAGATAGGAGGATCACTTGAGCCCAGGAGTTCAAGGCTTCAGTGAGCTATGATTGCACCACTGCACTCCAGCCTGGTGACAGAGCAAAACTCTCCTAAAAAAAAAAAAAACTTGGAAAGTACCATGGAAATTGTTAAAGCAGCATATCTAGAGGAATGCATTTGCACTGAAAGGATATTTAGATATATATTTGTGTGTGGCTTTTATTTATTTGAAAAGCAAGTATGCCCCCAAATTGTACTTCCCTTTAAAGATTAGAAGAAGCTAGGCCTCTGAAGCCATAAGCAGAGAATTATGTGGGAAAGCAATTTTTCAAGTCAGTAGAAAAATTTCCCTTGGAAAAACTAGCCTTTTATCCCTTGAATTCATATGTGGGTGTTACCTGAATTGAACAAAGCTCAAACAACTCTTTAGAGCAAATAATGAAAATATTATACTTCTAATGCATGTTCCCAGTTTGGTTGGTGGGAGAGTGTCTGTCGTTGGCTAGAAGACGCCAGTGATTAATTTCATGATTAGATATTGCACTCTAAAAACTGAATTCCCAATTATTTTGTGTGCTGGTTGTAGGAGAGAAGATGCACAGTGGATAAAATCCTGGCCATTTTGTAGACCTGCTCAGCAGGTCTAACTATGTATTTAAAATCTGCCTTAAAGTTCTCTAATTTAGTCTCTAAATTAAACTGGGCGTGTTCTAGCTAGCTTTGTAAGTGGTGGTGGTTGGCAAATGTTAATCTGTTCTTTCCCAGAAATACTATAAAATTTGGAGTAATCTGTAGAGGTGATTTATTAAAAAGAAAATTTATAATGTATTAGTTATTAGTCTCCTTTTTGTTGAACTTCAAGCACATATATTATTTCCTTTTCAAAAATTTGCATGCTAAAGCACCTAGGCAGAAAAGAATTTTCAGATGGCACATATTTGAAAGAATGAAACGTTTTTTCAAGTTGTATAGATAGAGTTTGCCCCCACGCATCTTTTTGTTTTATTTAGTTTTTGTTTTTTGATACAGGGTCTTGCTCTGTTGCCTAGGCTAGAGTACAGTGGTATGATCATAACTCACTGCAGCCTCAAACTCCTGGGCTCAAGCAAAGCTCTTGCCTCAGCCTCCTGAGTAGGTGGGACTGCAGGAATGTAACACTATGCCCTGTTAATTTTTTGTAGAGACAGGGTCTCCCTAAGTTGCCCAGGCTGGTCTCGATCTCCTGGCTTCAAGCAATTCGCCTGCCCCAGCCTCCCAAAGTGCTAGGATTACAGGCATGAGCCACTGTGCCAGCCACCCTAAGCATTTAATGAAATAGGTAGTTAAAAGACTACCAGTGGGAGGCCTGAGCGCCAATCATGGAATTTTCTTTCTCCTCCTCGCCTAGTTCCCAGCACCGATATTCCACACCTCATGCCTTCACGTTCAACACCTCCAGCCCCTCCTCTGAAGGTTCCCTCTCCCAGAGGCAGAGGTCGACGTCCACACCTAATGTCCACATGGTCAGCACCACCCTTCCTGTGGACAGCAGGATGATTGAGGTAATAGGGCCCTTTGGGGGTGGTGATGAGTATCAGTTAATGTGGATGGGGTTGATTGTTATGTCAGAGAGTTTTGAGTTTCAAACCTGATCAGGAATGTTCCAGCACTTTCTCAGTTCCCTGGACTTTTAAAATTTCTTTTTTATCTATACCATCTTTATTCAGATGGGCTGAATAATCCAGTTAGTATTATTCAGGTAGAAAACTAAAACTTCCTGAAGAAATGTTACCATTTAAACTCATTCTTTCCATGTCAGATGTGAATAGGATTTCAGTGAACTAGTGCATAAGGTACATAAAGATTAGTTTCATTTTGGTGTGGGAAAGAAAATAATAGTGATGGAGAACTATAAACTGTGGAAGTCTTCTAAGTGATTTTATTTAGAAATAAGAGGGTGGAGTCCTAGGATTTTAATAAGCATGTATTTAGGGAGATATGAAAGTACCCAAAACTAGTGTTTTCAAACTGCTTTTTCTTGTCTTTTTGGTATTTTCTGTTTGTTTGGTTTGCTTTCTGCTTCATCTTTAATAACAACTGAATACACTTAAAATACTTCCTTTGTTCTTTATTCTTCTTTATTTCTCATTGCTTTGGACTAGAATAACAGCCTGAATGCTTCTCCCAGGGCGTGGTCCAGACGATTTTGTTTGAGGGGAAGAGTAGGTATTTTTCTTCATGCCTTTGCTTTCTTGTAATTAACAGGATTGCTAAGACTGTCAGATAGTAGACTATCAAAAATGAAACAATTGCTAAATTAAATTTATATTTTTTGTTAGACCTGTTTCCATGTTTTCTTTTGGTAGTAGAGTATGTAAGAGTAAAAAAATATAGTATGTAGTATCACTGATAGGTGAAGTAAAGTTAGGCCAGATATGGTGGCGTGCACCTGTATTCTATCTGCTTAGTTGGGCAGGAGGATCAATTGAATGCAGGAGTCTCAGTGAGCTAGAATCATGGCACTACACTCCAGGACAACATAGTGAGATACCATCTCTTAAAAAAAAATTTTTTTTTATCAAGTTCAATTTTGAGGCCAAGGGCATTAAGATTAAAATTAAAAGATAGGCCGGGCACGGTGGCTCACGCCTGTAATCCTAGCACTCTGGAAGGCCGAGGCGGGCGGATTGCTCAAGGTCAGGAGTTTGAAACCAGCCTGAGCAAGAGCGAGACCCCGTCTCTACTATAAATAGGAAGAAATTAATTGGCCAAGTAATACATACAGAAAAAATTAGCCAGGCATGGTGGCACATGCCTGTAGTCCCAGCTACTCGGGAGGCTGAGGCAGGAGGATTGCTTGAGCCCAGGAGTTTGAGGTTGCTGTGAGCTAGGCTGATGCCATGGCACTCACTCTAGCCAGGGCAACAGAGTGAGACTGTCTCAAAAAAAAAAAAAAAAAAAAAATTAAAAGATAAAATCAATTCCAGGCCAGGTGAGGTGGTCCACACCTGTAATCCCAGCACTCCAGGAGGCTAAGGCTGGAGGATTGCTTCAGGCCAGGAGTTTGAGACCAGCCTGAGCAACATAGCAGGCCTGTGTGTCTACAAAAATTAGAAAACTTAGCCAGGAGTGGTGGCACACACCTGTAGTCCCAGCTACTCAGAAGATAGGAGGATTGATTGAGCCTGGGAGTTTGAGGTTGCTATGCCTATGATGATGCTACTGTACCCAGGTGACTGAGCAAGACTCTGTCTCAAAGAAAAAAAACAAAAAACCCAAATGAAAAACAACTCCAACTAAAGTCTAATGTTAGATTTATTTAGTTGGTGTTTGCATCAGTATTCAGTTTATACGTTAGAAACCAAATGTGTCAGTTTGGTTTATATGCCCTGAAAAATCCTTTATTAAATAAAAGCTTACCAGAGATAACTGTGTTCTCTCTGCATCATGAATTGTTTCTTGAAAACCTCAGGGACATCTGCCACAGCAGGCACAGTTTAAATGACTCAGACCCCAAATCACATTCGACATACTTGTCCTGCCACTATTGTGAAGAGGTCATGTATAAGCTATGAATTTTATTGTTTTCTGCATGATTTTTTCCTGTGTAAATAATACTTAGAGGGAACATTAAAAGTGAACATTTAAAAATTTTTATTATAAAATAACTAGCACAGCTGTTGTGCTTAATCCTTTTTGTACTTGAGAAACAGTAAATTTTGATTCCTGTTATTTTTTTCATCACATGATTCAGTATTTTGAAAGTGGACATTGTTGCTTTATTTAAATTATTTGTAGTTCTCTTTAATATTTAGATTTAGGCTGATAAAAAATTCTTTCTAGGATAAACTGATCCAACTGTAGAAATTAGCACAGTATAGATACGGGTATATAGTAGATACAGGGAAGAAAATTACTCTGACATTAAGAAAAAACTTCTAGCATATGGGAATATAATTCTGGTTAATAAAAGTACATTGTCAGCCAGGCAAGGTGGCTCAGCCTGTAATCCTCACACTCTGGGAGGCCGAGGCAGGCGGATTGATTGAGCTCAGGAGTTCAAGACCAGCCTGAGCAAGAGTGAGACCCTGTCTCTACTAAAAACATGGAAAGAATTTAGCTGGACAACTAAAAATATATAGAAAAAATTAGCCAGGTAGTCCCAGCTACTTGGGTGGCCGAGGCAGGACGATCTCTTGAGCTCAGGAGTTTGAGGTTGCTGTGAGCTAGGCTGACACCAATGGCACTCTAGCCTGGGCAACAGAGTGAGACTTTGTCTCAAAAAAAAAAAGTACATTGTGCTATGCTTTGACTAAACTAGGAACAGATTAGTTGGATAATGAAGCTACAGCTGCTAAATATTCTATTGAAATCCAGATTAATTTTGGCCAATGTTTTGCCCACCTGGCAGTTATCCTTTGGCACTTAAAAATATATGGATTTCTGGGCTTCCCACCGCCCCTTCCCAGACATGCTTATTCAGTCCTAGTGTGGGGGGCGAGGAGGGAATCTTTGTTCTTAAACACCTCTTGTTTCTGAAGTGATTCTGAAGACTAGCAGATTGGGGAACCAGAACTAGGCTTTGTGGGGGGTGGGAGGAGTAGCTTGGTTTATGACTCTTTTTTTCTTGTGAAGATGTCATTGAGTGGGTGCATTCTAGTAATAGTTATGTAGAACAAGTCTGTACCATGGTTACACAAAGAAAACAGAGAATAGGACCTCCCAGAAAAATATCCTTTTTGAGAATATGGAGGCCAAGTGGTTTTATATTATTCTGTTATGAATTTTACTCCAAATGCAAGTTTTTAACATTAGTTAGGATTTAGGTCTCATGGAGGCCCTGGCCTAGGTAACCTTTGACTTCTCACATGAGTAGAATGTTACTAATTTCAGATCTTACCCATGAGGTATGAGGCCACATTTTGTGGTGAAAGAGGGCTGGGGGTGACATCCATATATGATGTTTCTGGTTTTATTTCTGTCACCTACTGGCTATGTAAGCCTGGCCAAGTCTCTTTACCTGTTCAGATGTGTTTTCTTATATGTAAACGTAGGTTTTAGACGAGGGGATTTATGGCCTTCCCACCTTTCCATGATTTTAGGCTTGGATAAAGTGTGTAGTCATGGTGCTTTACCCTTATCAAATCCAACTTCTGGTCAATTTACCGTAACTCCTAATGGAGTAAGAGTGGGCTTGGTGAGCTTGCCATAGAATTCCCTTTTTTTTTTTTTTTGACTCCTTCTGGAGCAAGATTCTTAAGCTTTAGAAAGATCTCAGCTGATAATAACTTTGCTAGTTTTCCTTAAAAGATTATGTTTTTTTGTATGCATTGTTTTCTTCTGAGAAAAAGAATGTTTTTCACTATATATGAAAAACTAATACCAATTCTTCTAATATTTGATGAAAAACCAATCTTGGAGATAGTGGCCACTGATATTTGATGAATTTAATCAAGGAAAGTTGAATAGAGTACGTGATCAGACTTTATGTTTTAGACATTTTATAATTCATTTTGTTCCTGCAAATCCTCCTCCTTTCTTTTCCCTCCCCCAGAGAAAATCTTTTCTGGTGTACAAGTTGACCAGCTTTCCTTTTCTGTTTCAGGATGCAATCCGAAGTCACAGCGAATCAGGTACTTTTCCATAGTCCTTTAACAAATAGTAATGGGCTTTTTCTCTTTATGCTGTGTATCTTCTGTTGGCTTATCCATGTGTGGATTCTGTTTGTCTTGTCTATTAAGCCTCACCTTCAGCCCTGTCCAGCAGCCCCAACAATCTGAGCCCAACAGGCTGGTCACAGCCCAAAACCCCTGTGCCAGCACAAAGAGAGCGGGCACCAGGATCCGGGACCCAAGAGAAGAACAAAATTGTGAGTATGAACAATAATACCTCCTGCCAGTTAGTGTTCAGTAAGAAAAGCCTAGTTGGAAATTAGAATGTTTTAGTTTTGGGAGAGGATTATAATAAAATACATTTAATGGAGATTATAAATGTCAGTGCCATTTTTGGCATGCTTACATCAGACAACTTGCCAGTTTGCTACAATTAAAATGTTATTTTCTCAAAAGACAGAAATTGGAATTATGGTTAATATATCTCTTTATTTTTTTTTATTTTTTTTTTTTTTGAGACAGAGTCTCACTTTGTTGCCCAGGCCAGTGTGAGTGCCGTGGCGTCAGCCTAGCTCACAGCAACCCCAAACTCCTGGGCTCGAGCGATCCTTCTGTCTCAGCCTCCCGAGTAGCTGGGACCACAGGCATGCGCCACCATGCCCGGCTAATTTTTTTTTATATATATATATCAGTTGGCCAACTAGTTTCCCTCCATTTATAGTAGAGACGGGGTCTCGCTCTTGCTCAGGCTGGTTTTGAACTCCCGACCCTGAGCAATCCGCCCGCCTCGGCCTCCCAGAGAGCTAGGATTACAGGCGTGAGCCACCGCGCCCGGCCAATATATCTCTTTAAAAGATATGGGAACAGATGGGTTCGGACATTTCTTCAATGCCCTCGTTATTAACAGACTTACCATTCCATGGAGTATACTAATGATCTCTACTTGTTTCAGAGGCCTCGTGGACAGAGAGATTCAAGCTATTACTGGGAAATAGAAGCCAGTGAAGTGATGCTTTCCACTCGGATTGGGTCAGGCTCCTTTGGAACTGTTTATAAGGGCAAGTGGCATGGTAAGTTTGGGGCCCTCCCTTTACTGCAGGGCTCTGGGGAAGAGAATTTTTAGTCCAGAGTGGGTCTGGAGGAGAAGACTCAATGTGCTTCTTGGCTTACAGCAGCTTTTCCCCACGGATTCTCGTTACATCTACAGATTGAAATTAATGTGTATCTCTGAAATTTCACAGCATTCTTTTTAGACTTGTAGAACATTAATTAGCATCATAAAGTTCCCAGGATAATTAGAAATTAGTGAACACATTTGACCCCTATAGACAAATGTCAGGGGTATAGGGGTCTCCTTATAAAAGGCTTCTTCTTATAAACTGATTAAATACAGTCTGCACATGTGAGCTGCAACATGGGACATGCTGTGAAGCTCCTTAAATGAGCAAGCATCTGCTGCTATGGAGGGAGCATGGATTCTAGAAACTTAAAGCTGGGAAGGACCTTCAAGAGGTTTTGCATGCAAGAAAACTGAGGTCCACAGAGGGAAGCTAACTTGCCTGTGATCAAACAGTTGGGCATATGAAAGCCATAAACTTACTAAAATTGCTTCTTTTTGCTCTGCCCAAGGATTAATTGTGAGTATCCCTATCAAATAGGGAATACATAGACTTAATTCTCGAATCTATGCATAGAATTAGTGTTATTTTAATGGAAACATGTTGTTACTTGGAAGAAAGGTACTATTTAACTTTTGTAGCTACCTAAAGCTTGTGTATTTTGGCAACATTCAACATTTTGGCAACATACTTAACATTTCTCCATCAGAGTTTTATTGCCTCTGGTTTTAGGACTTTAGCAAATATAGGCAGTATTTACTCAAAGTCATCTCTTCTAAATTCAGATTATAATAAAGCAAAATCTTAAAGTGCCCAGGTGACTGTATTTCTGCTTTGGGTGCCACTCTAGTTATCTTTTTTTTTTGAGACAGAGTCTCACTCTGTTGCCCGGGCTAGAGTGCCATGGCATCAGCCTAGCTCACAGCAACCTCAGACTCCTGGGCTCAAGCCATCCTCCTGCCTCAGCCTCCCAAGTAGCTGGGACTACAGGCATACACCACCATGCCTGGCTAATTTGTTCTATATATTTTTAGTTGGCCAATTAATTTGTTTCTATTTTTAGTAGAGATGGGGTCTCGCTCTTGCTCAGGCTGATTTCAAACTCCTGACCTTGAGCCATCCTCCTGCCTCGGCCTCCCAGAGTGCTAGGATTACAGGCGTGCTAGGATTACATGCCCTGCCCGCTGTAGCTATGTTTATAGATAAATGGGCAAAGATTGAGCGTGAGCCACCATGCCCTGCCCGCTGTAGCTATGTTTATAGATAAATGGGCAAAGATTGAGCATCAAATGAGTATTTTCAACACCTTGAACATTAAAATTCAAAGTGTTGAAAACTAAGAAACACTACAGTTTTCTGAGTACTTTGTTGCTCCTTAATATGTGGGCTTTTGCCACTTGAAACTAATCATCTGACAAATTTCTGGTTCTTTAAGGGGATTGGCACAGGACTGAACAGTTGTATACTACATTTAGGATGATTCCTTTCCTTTGAAAATTGCATTTAATATATACTATTGGCTGCCTCCCAAGTCCTAGAGAAATGATAGTGTTGATGAATATTTTAGATGTCATAAATATCTTGGGAATCCCTTAGGAAAGAAGAACATGAACATTTTGTGGGATAGAGTGTTTATCTGAGATAAGAAGGGTGCTAGGGATTACAGGAGGTAGAGCCGTGCATACTGTGTAGTGCTTCCATTAGGCACATTTGATCATCTTTACACCACATGTTAGAAGCCTCAGCTAAAAGCTAATAGCTGCAGTTTAAGTTGTGCCCAAATTTAATTTTCCTCTAGTCGAGTCCTTTAATTTTGGATTCATAAATTTTCAAAGCAATGGTACATAGAATTATTTATGAGCTTGTGTTTTCTCTCAATAGTATGAGCTTTTAAAACTATGATAAGATGTATTTGTTACAGTGTTATTAAATAAAGACTATTATTAGTATGTAGATAATATGTCTTAATGTTTTTAAGATTCTAGGGCTCTTTAAGTTAGAATCTCAAAAGTAGAGGAGCGAGGAGCAGTGACCTTTTATGTGGCCTTTCATCCTTTCAGAGAGCGAGCCACAGTCTATGAATGAAGAAGAGGAATGAGTGGTCAAGGAAACCATAATCTCTAGATTAAGTGTTTTGTGCTTTTTTAAATGGGGGAGGAGGAGTCCCAGATTCCCCTGCCAGAAACTATTTCTTGATTTGTGCTGTGAGCAACTAAGTCCCCAGTATTTCCTGCCAGAGGCTAAGTCTCTCTTCTATTCCAGAGCCTCATACAGAGCTTCTCATTTCTTAACTTGCCTTATAGACAGTTTCATCTTAGAGTTCATTCATTTCTTCATACATTGTTTCCTGAGCATATTTTGACAGTCGGCATTCTTTTCAGGGCTAGGAAATGAGGCAGTGAACAAAACAGATAAAAATCCTTATGAAGTTTCTATTCTAGTGTGGACAATAAATAAGCAAAGTAAAATATATAGTATATTTATTATAAGTGCTAAGGAGGGCTGGGCACTGCGGTTTGGGCCTATAATCCTAGCACGCTGGGAGGCTGAGGCGGGAGAATTGCTTGAGCTCAAGAGTTCGAGACCATCCTGAGCAATAACAAGACCAAGACCCTGTCTCTACAAAAAAAAATAGAAATATTAGCCAGTGTCATGGTGTGCACCTGAAGTCCCAGCTACTTGGGAGGCTGAGGCAGAAGGATTGCTTGTACCCAGGAGTTTGAGGTTGTGGCAAGCTACGATCATGCCACTGCACTCCAGCCAGCGCGACAAGAGTGAGGCCTTGTCTTAAAAAAAAAAAAAATAAGTCCTAAGGAGAAAAATGAGGGAACATAGATACGGAGGGAAGTGGCAGGCCTGGTTCATAATTTTTAGTAGATCAGTCAGGGAATTTGGAATTTCTCTGCCAAGAAAGTAGCATTCGCATGGAGGCTGGAGGGTGGTGCAGATATCTGGGGAAGCAGCGACAGCAAGTGCAAAGTGGACCACTCACCAGGCCCATTCAGAGAACGCAAGGGGATCTGAACAGCTTCAGTCTTCAGTCTTCATGAGCAAGGGGGAGACTAATGGGAGTGAGGTCTGAGGGTAAAGTGCTATTGTGGGGGCCTATAAAGACTTTGGGTATCATTTGGGGATCTTAGATTTTATGAGACCTTTGGGAGGTTTGGACAGCCTTTGCTTAAAAACCAGAGTGTGATGGGCAGCTCATTACTTGTCGGAGAGCTCATTCTAGTCCCACACAGTTCCTACCAGTAGAAAATCATTTTTTATGAGAGTTGAAATCTGTTTTTGAATCCCTCTCATGGCAATCTTTGGATTATTTACATATAAATGAAGAGAATGCTGTGGGATAGAATGTAGCTTCTGTATTTTAGTAAGAATTTGCATGTAATCTGTTACCATAACTGTGTAGGCTGAGCTGGCTGGCAGATGGGTCCCTGCAGGTGCTATGGGCTCTGTCTTGGGTCTGACTCTGTTCTGTCAGTGACATGCATAAGTGCATGTGGATGATTTAAGCAGAGGTGTACTATATTTGGATAGTAGTCAGGATTTTTTAAAAAGTGAGAAGACTTCCACTGGCTATGATGAACTTTTAACAGGGTTAAGTCCTGTTCATTGTTCCAAAATGTAGAAGCTAGAGGTGGAGGATGTGGCTAACCAGGAGTATGTGTGAAAACTGCCAAGGAAGTTCAGCTGACTACAAGGTCAGAGTAAGTCACTGTGAATAGGCTTTGGCTGTGAATGCTGAAGTTGCATTATTGATCAGTGCCAGTGAATGGGTGACAGTGGAGGGTGAGTTGAGTGACAACTGGAGCAGAGCTATGAGAAAGAGAAGGACTGCAAAGCCAGGTCCATGAAATAGTAAGGTCCCAAGAAGCAGCTCTTCCAGAGTGATCATCCAGCATCTCCCTATGCCTCCTTCCTGTACCCTAGCCCCACCATGCCCCTTTAAAGGCTTTGCCCTTGGCTGGAGCCTGAGCCATCAGCATTGCCCTTCCTGGCCCTGCCATTCAGTTGACTACCACTGTGAGTCAGTTCATCTTCGCAGGGCTGCTTACTTTCTTCATGCCCTCCTTTCCGTCCCTGTTCTGTCAGCCGTTGTGCCTGCACCTTGCCTAGGTTATTGCAGCAGACTCCTCCCTGGCCTCCCTCTTTCTGTCCTGCAGGTGCCCAAATCACACCCCAGAGTTTCCTGAACGCAACTTAGGTTTCTGTCATTCCCCCCTCACCTCACGTTTGTTTCTGGTGTACCTGGTCTAGAACATCCTCCCATTTACTAAAATCCTTGCCTTGGCTTATATCCCATTTCTTTCAAAAATCTTTCTGTATTGTCTCTACAAAGAGATTTATTCAGTTGGGCACAAAGGCATGTGCTTATAGTCCCAGGTGCTTGGGAGGCTGGAGTGAAAGGATTACTTGAGCTCAGGAGTTTGAGGCCAGCCTGGGCAACATGGAGAGACTTCATCTCTTGAAAGAAAAGATTTACTCCCCCTTGGGGAACCTCCCTTCCCCACCCCAGCACTCCTGTCTTGGCTCCAACTGTACCAGAATTAACAGTTACACAGCAGACTCTTGTCCTCCTACTTAGTCATAAGGATCTTGACATTAGGGCTGTTGTGCTTGTATCCCACATGGTTTCCCAGATCCATTTTTCTAGATAGAAGGTAGCTCTGAATATAGTGTGGATCTCTCCCATCCACAGTCAAGAGCACCTTCACAGGCAGCCCTGGGCCCTTGGTAAACATGTGCAGGTGAATTGGATGAGAGCCAGTTTGGAGGCTGCTGTTAAACACAGGGACACATTGAAGCTTTAGATGATAAAGCCAGAGATCACAGGGAGACAGTTTGGGAACTATCATAAGAACCATCTTTCTGTCCACTTTGCTCCCTAAAAGTGAAGTGAGGAATGCTCCAACAGAGAGGCTGCAAGAGGGCACTGCAGGGCGCTGCACTCGCTACGTGGAGGAACATAGTCACCTCCGAGGTGCCTTTCAACTAACCCCTACTTTGATTATTGCAAAGCCTTATTTTAGTAAATTTATTTGTCATGAAAACTTGAGGCCCTAGTAGGACTTCAAGTAATTTATTTATAATTACTATTATAAATGTATCAATATAAAAACTTTTGAAAATGGCTTCTAAATCTTTAGCACATTAAAAGTAGAATTGATCCCTGGATGTTTCAAAAGTTACATTAAGAGGCTGGTTTTACTCACAGTGCTTGACAGTCAGTTGTCAGTATTACAGGTAGAAGAACAACTACTGGAGTCAGACTGGCATTCTAATTCTGGCTCCAGCACTTTTGGGGTTTTTTTTTTGCTATATTGCCTTGGGCAAGTGACTAAACTTCTCTGCTTGTTTTATGTAAAATGAGGATAACAGTATTTACATCATGGGGTGGCTATGAGGATTAAAGGAGATAAAAGTACACACGGTGCCAGGATATAGTAAGTATATTAAGCAATCAACATTAATTATTAGGATTACTTTTTAATGGTATTGAAGGCAAAGAAGCTTCATTTCAATATATATTTTGAATTTTTACTAGTGACCACATCAGGTCTCACTGAAATGTGGATGCTGAATTCAGCATCAATAGCTTGCTAAAGGCCTGCTTCCCTACGCCAGCCTTTAGGCCCCAGAGATCTTGTATTTGCTAGGCCACTCACACAGCACTGATTTCATCCTCATAGGCCAAGGTTGTTGACCCATCAGGCTGCCAGAGTTGATCTGAATCCTTTAACTCAAGTCTGTTGAAGGCTTGTGGAGTGGATAAAGGATAGCAGTTAACCTAGTTAACTTTTTTCAGCCACTTGAATTATTTAGAAATTTGGAGATCTGTCCCATCTATGTAGTTTATATGATTCTTTGTATAAGTGATTCATTGTATCTTCCTCAAAACTAGGTTATTTGAAATAGTAAGATCATTCAACTGATTGCACTGACCACAAACTATTTGCAGGAGACGTTGCAGTAAAGATCCTAAAGGTTGTTGACCCAACCCCAGAACAGTTCCAGGCCTTCAGAAATGAGGTGGCTGTCCTGCGGTGAGTAGAAAGCTGGCCCATCCAGCCCCCTATGGCAATGGCGACAGGGTTGGGGGAGGGTGCAAGGACTGCAGAGGAAGGTGCTGCATGGCAGCTGGGTCAGGTGGGCGCAGTCAGGACACACAGTGGAGTTTCTGTGGTTGGGCGCTCCTCCCTTAGGAGCGAAGTGACGTTTCCTTCCAGTTTATGTGATTGTTGAGCCTTTAGAAGATTCCCTTTTCACTGAACTTAGTAGCCCAGGTTCTATCTTTGGGTTTTGGTTTGAGGTAGGGAGATATAGGTCCTATTTTCACCTTTATTTCCAAGAACCCTTTTTGTAGCCAAGTTGCCGTATTCTTGATTTCAAAACCTTCAGGTTTCAAATATTTGAGCCACTATTTAGACTTGGAGGAATAAGTTATATAATGGTGGCTTATACGGGGCGGGGGGGGGGGGTCCTTCTGACCCCCAAAGGGAGAGTTGTAAGTATCCCCGTAAAAAGGCCAGCACTGAGGTGAACTAATGATGGGTTCCTTTGTTTGCTCAGAACACCAACTGGATTGTCAGCCATTCACATGCTTTTGTTTTTCCAGCCTCCACATTGGGAGTCAGGGGGTGGTGTTCCGAACACACAGAATCCGGTGTCTGTGGGGCTTCCCTGAGTGTTTTCTCTCCCTTCCTCAGCAAAACACGGCATGTCAACATTCTGCTCTTCATGGGGTACATGACAAAGGACAACCTGGCAATTGTGACCCAGTGGTGTGAGGGCAGCAGCCTCTACAAACACCTGCATGTCCAAGAGACCAAGTTTCAGATGTTCCAGTTAATCGACATTGCCCGGCAGACAGCTCAGGGAATGGAGTGAGTAAATGGCCTGACGACTCTCTGTGGGGCCCCAGCATCTACTTGTCCCTAAATCGGAACCAGGATCCAGAAAAGCCTTCTAGTCCATTAAGTGATTCAGTGATGTCTTTGCACAGCTGAAAATGAGCCTCTGAGCTGGGCTGAAGGGATCAGATATCAGGAATGAGGATTTCAGATTCCTCACCCAAGTGAGGTTGGTCCCCTTGGGGTTCTGATTCAGGCTCCAGCTGCTCCCCTCGATCTCCCCAGAGACCTGAGTATAGTGGGGGCAGGTACCTTCTGCTTGGACAGCTGGGCAGTGCCCTCTGCTCAGATGCCTGAGGGATGGCCCATCCACAAGCATGTGTGTTCCACACGAGGGTTTGACTGGATGTCACTTTTTGGGTATTGTCCTTTCAGAGAAGGCTTTTTAAAGGTCACCCTCAGCTTCTGCATTAGATACTGCTCTCCTGGGTGTGTGCTTGACACATTCCTCCATGCAAAGGGGCATGTGTGTGTTCCTTTCGTGCCTCACCCACGGAAGTGCTTCTCAGGCTTTTCCTCTGAAGTGCCACAATGGCGAGAGGGGCAGGAACCTGAGATAAATCTCTGCTTTCAAGTACTACTTACATTCTCATAGTTTGTCTTTAAAATTCATATGGAAGTTACATTCTGTGTATTTTAAGAAATAAGTAGTCAGTCAATAACTTGGAGAAGGGAGCAATTAAAAAAAAAAAAGAAATAGGTGGTCAATTACTTTCAAGAAAAAACTTAAGATATGCATTTATTGAGAAAAAAGTATTGAGATATAAATCACATACCATAAAACTCAGCCTTTTAAAGCATACAACTCATTAAATTTTTAGTGCATTCAGAGTTATGCAGCTATCACTACTATCTAATTTTAGAACATTTTCATCACTCCAGAAAGAAACCCTGTTAGCAGTCACCCCCTATACCTCCCTCCCCGTGACAATCTTTCTATGGACTTTGCCTGCTTGTACATTTAATATAAATGGAATCATGTAAGGTATAGGACAGCCATATACGCCTAAGGACGTTTCAGTCAACAACAGACCACATGTGGGATGGTGGGTGCACATGATGACCATTTCTGTGTTTAGAGACACAAGTACAGTGTTACAGTTGCCTACGGTACTCAGTACGGTCACATGCCGTGCAGGTATGTAGCCAGGAGCAACAGGCTATCCCACACAGCCTAGGTGTGTAACAGATTGTACCATCTAGGTTTGTGTAAACGCACCCCATGATGTCGGTGCAGTGACTAAATCACCTACTGATGCCCACTTCTCAGAAGATACTCCTTTCATTGAGCAATATATGACTGTTTACTTCAGTCCTTTCTGTGGCTGAATAACATTCCATTGTATGAGTGGACCACATTATTTGTTCGTCAATTGTTGGACATTGGGTTATCAGAATTACTTTTGAGTAATATTGATGCTTAAGGAAGTGTCAGCATGTTTGTGCCATGGCCTCCCCCTTAGATTAGGAGCGATATGGAACAGGCTGACCAGCACAGGGCCAGTTCCTGTGTGTAACACCCTACTGGGAGCCAGGCCTTCAGGTGGCTTTACTTCTTAGCTGCAGTTTGAAACTGCTTTCTACCCATGTCCCTCAAAGTGTTTTTAATAGATTTATTTTCCCTTCACAGCTATTTGCATGCAAAGAACATCATCCACAGAGACATGAAATCCAACAGTATCCTTTGGTTGTTGAGTTTCTTTTGACTGCTCAGTTCTAAATTTAGGGAAACATAAAGGGAGCCTTTTTATCACAAGTGGCTCTTGGTGCCAGGGGGATATCTTGGTGTCTTTTTAGGGAAAGAGGCAGAGGAGGGGAAGAAGCAAAAGTCACAAAGTTAGTTCTTTAAGAAACAAAATTTTGGCTGGGGCGCCATGGCTCACACCTGTACTCCTAGCACTTTGGGAGGCCAAGGTGGGAGCATTGCTTGAGCTCAGGAGCTGGAGACCCCATTCCTACAAAAAAATAGAAAAATTAACCAGGAATTGTGGTACATGCCTGTAGTTCCAGCTACTTGGGAGACTGAGGCAGGAGGATTGCCTGAGTCCAGGACTTTGAGGTTGCAGTGAGCTCTGATCCGGCCACTGCACTCTATCTGGAGTGACAGAGGAAGAATGTCTCAAAATGAATGAATGAATAAATAAATAAATAGTCTACGGTATGCCCTAGGACTGGCATGCCCTTCCACAACTTTTGGTTAACCCGCACTGTGGTGAGTGCTGTCTAGGGAAGGTCTTTCTAAGGTTATATTAGCAAAAGTGATTTGAAAACATTCCCACCAGAATTGAGATACATGTTTGGGCATGTACTGTTTATTACTCAGTTTAACTTGGGGGGGGATTGGGCTTTTGTCTGTTTATTTCTAGTTTATGGACTGTGTGTGTGTATCTGGTCAGAAAGTAGGTATAAGCCAAATGTTGCAAGATCTCCAAAATCACTACTTTAAAAAAAAATCACGTTTTCTTGAATGTCCACAAGTGGTTTTCTTAGAGGTCACCATTGGAAACAGTCCCTCCCCATTTCTAAGACTTAATTTATTTTTGTAGAAGGGAGAATGAAGGAAGGTGTTTTTCACGCTGAAAGGCACGGGATTTAACAAGTTTTGAATCTGCCACCTTCCCCTACAGCTGAACTTTGTTTCTTGGCTAGAGAGCGGCATGAGGTGTTGAGTTGGATTTTAGGACATAACCTGTTTTGGGTACAAGTCTAAGACATAGAATACCTTTCACTGGTAGAGTTTTTGGGCAGCCAAACGTTGTATCATGAAAACAGATACCACAGATCTAAGGAGGTGTGAATTCCTGGGCACCAGCAGGTCACAGGTTGGACTTAAACTGCCCAACTGCTTTACCCAGAAGCAAGCTGACTTTGGTTCTCAGTTTGAAGTCACCAAGTGGCACCAATGCTAGTGAGAAATTTCTTATGACAACATTTAGCTCTCAGGAAGGGATTTGCTATTTTGTTAGCCACTTGTGTCTGTTGCTTATTTGAGGGGCACACAGGCAGAAACAACTGTAAGCCATCAGCAGGCCTGCTCAGCCCTCTGGGGAGCACCTGAGGCAGCCTCTGCTTGCCTTAGGGTTTCAGGCACCTCTGTTACATGGGAAGGTCACAAGGCCAGGGACCTGGCACCTACATGTGGAAATGGGGAAAAGAAGCAGATAGAGAACTTTGGCTTGTTTTTGGCTGGGGCCAAATCTGGCACACTGGGCAATCCCTGTCTGCTTCCTGAAAGAAGGGTTGTTTCAAAAGCTTCAGAAACTACAGCAAATGCAGCACAGAGAGGGCGGGGACAGAAGGGAAGTGGAGAAAGTAGTGTTAGACCGACCTCTGGGAAGTTTTTCAAAACTAACTTGATTTAGCAAAATCATTGCTCAAAAAAACAAACAAACAAAACTAACTTGACCGTTCTTTTGAAACCAGAGTCCTTAACAAGCATTGAGATATATTTCTCCATGAAGGCCTAACTGTGAAAATCGGAGACTTTGGTTTGGCAACAGTCAAGTCACGCTGGAGTGGTTCTCAGCAGGTTGAACAGCCCACTGGCTCTGTCCTGTGGATGGTGAGGAACCGGGCTCCCACTGGCAGTGGTCAGGTACAGGGCGAAAAGGAATGCCCTGGAGCTCTGTGTGCAAGCTTAAAGCATTCCTGTTTGTTTCCCCAGTGTCCAGATGACCCCCAGTGTCAGCTAGCCTGGGGTAAATGGTGACAGAGCCATTCTGAAGTGGATAGGAGTTAGCAAGCTAGGTGATGGAAGTGTGGGGTCCTGGTCAGACAGGATTCCTGAGCTGGTTGCAGCCAGTGCCTGAGAGTCAGAGTCCTCTGTAGAGGAGGAATGGACTCTTTCAAAACTGATCAGACAACCTGGTTTCTGGATCTCTATTGGGCCCGTCACAGCTAAATGCACTTTGTCCCTGTAGGCCCCAGAGGTGATCCGAATGCAGGATAACAACCCATTCAGCTTCCAGTCTGATGTCTACTCCTATGGTATCGTGTTGTATGAGCTGATGACGGGGGAGCTGCCTTACTCCCACATCAACAACCGCGATCAGGTGAGTCTGCCTGGTGCCTAAGACCTAAGTTGTGGGAATCCCTGGGCTTCCTGCCACCTCAGCAGCAAAAGCGCCTATTGATCCATTTGCTCAGCCATTTTCTTTCCCTTAGATTATCTTCATGGTGGGCCGAGGGTATGCCTCCCCAGATCTCAGTAAGTTATACAAGAATTGCCCCAAAGCAATGAAGAGGCTGGTAGCTGACTGTGTGAAGAAAGTTAAGGAAGAGAGGCCTCTTTTTCCCCAGGTAAGTCTTACTCAGGGGTGCTGGAACTGGATTAAAGCAAGAGTTCTCGATAGCAATAAGGGGGAGGTGTTTCGTTTTATAGGGAGGGACCCGTGTCCTCCAATAGATGGGGAGCTGATACAGCCTGTGTCTTTGGACTCCTGGTTGAAAGCTGCTGCTGAGGAAGCACCAACCCCCAGCTAATAAGACCGTCCTGGGCCTTGTTTTAGATCCTGTCTTCCATTGAGCTGCTCCAACACTCTCTGCCGAAGATCAACCGGAGCGCTTCTGAGCCCTCCCTGCACCGGGCGGCCCACACTGAGGATATCAATGCTTGCACGCTGACCACGTCCCCGAGACTGCCTGTCTTCTAGTCGACTCTGCACCTGCATTCAGGCTGCCAGGGGAGGAAGGGAAGTCAGCAGGCACTACTTTTCTGCCCTTTCTATGAGGGCGGAGCATGTTTTCAGAGAAGCTGCTGCTAAGACCTTCTAGACTGCTCACAGGGCCTTAATTTCATGTTGCCTTCTTTTCCACCCCTTTCGGCCCTGGGAGGGGGAAGCCATTTGAGATGCTGGTCTGTCCTGCTCCCTCCCCTCAGGGCCCAACCTCCAGATGTACATGTGGATGCTGATGGCAATACAAAAGCTGGGGCCTCAGCTGCTGGCTAACTGAGTACTTTTAAGGGGAGGTAAAGGTAGCAGGCAGTCCAGCCCTGATGTGGGATTCGTGGGACTTTGGAAAGCAGCTTCTGGAGGAATCTGTATCATGTGTCACAGGAGGGACTTTCTTCAGAGATAGTGGTGCAGCACCAGACATTTTGCACATAATGCACCAAGCAGCCCAGGACTGCTGATTCCGGCCGCCTGAAGGAACCTGCTTTGGTACTATGGAACTTGGGGACACGTCGTCCTTTCACAGCCTCTGAGGTGTCCAGTGCATTGGGATGGTTTTCCAGGTGAGGCTCTTGGCCTGCCCTCCCCGTCTCGGCCCTCTCAGGGAGCAGTCTTCCATCATGCTGAATTTTGTCTTCCAGGAGCTGCCCCTGGGGGGGGGGGTTGCGCAGGGCCAGCCTTGTTTCTCTAGTCACCATGCGGATGCGAGGAAGCCAGGAGCACAGGTTTTCTTGATGATTTGGGTTTTAATTGTTTTTATTGCGCCTGACAAAATATAGTTATCTGACGGTCCCTCAATTATGCTATTTTAATAAAATAAATTAAATTTAGGTCTAATGCTGTTACCTCTTTTTCAAGTAATACTGAGCTCACAGTTTCAACCCTCCCTCTGTTCATACCCTTGAGCAGAAGTCAAGAAGCAGAAAATGGGCCCAGAGCCTCAACTGGGAATGCATTTTATTTAGCTTTTGTCTGTTATTTATAACCCTTTACTGAAGAGTTAACTAAAAAAATTAATGCATTTTATAAAATATTTGGTATTATCTGGTACAGTTTTTCTTTTTTACAAAAATAGATAAATTCAGGCTTGGAATGAGTTTGTTCTGGTTCACAAGGTTGTACTTGCCTTCAGTCTTAATGGATCAAAAACCTCCCTAGGCGCTGTGAAATTTTTACAGAATTCCTAATTGAAGCCCGGTTTTACAGATAAGAATAGATGGCTTGAGCATGAAGCACACATGTGTTCTGAGCACTCAAAACAAACACCCTGATGGGCATGAGCCCATGGGTGAGAGCAGGGCCACCTCTGCTCCAGGCCCCTGCACCAACCAGAAGGGAGGACTGGACTACTACATCCCCACCCAGTACTTCTCCTTAACTTCAAGAACCTCCCTAACAGGGAAAAGGATTTACACTTTTACTTTGCTGCAAATATGGCAACAAGACTACTCAGAAGAATGACTATCCTTAAAGCCATCAATAACATTTTATGCCACAGCTGTGCGGGGCTTACTTGAACATTGTATTTTTGGGAAGCTCTGTACAAATAAAAAAAATTTTTTCCCCAAGCCCTCTAACAAATCAAAATTTTGACCACACACTATTTAAATACACATAGAGAAATTCACCATAGAGGAATCCTTTTATAGGGTTAAAGATCCTTTGGTAAGAAAAAGCTGCTGCTTACTAAGGGCAGGGAGAAAAAGATCAAAAAGGACAAGGGCCAGGTTTTCTAGAAGCAATCACTCAACAGTCTGAATGGTTAGCTGGTCCCCCTGAGGGGCTTGAAGTGTAACTAAGTATAACTATAAAAATAGCAATTCCATACACTTATTAGGTTATTTTATATCCTTCACTCTTCCCATGCCTGTAATAACGGAGAGAGGATGAGCCGGAGGCTAAGTGTACCCCACTCAAAGCCACGCCACACGCCACTCCAGCTGCAGCACAGGGAAGCTCAACACCTGGCTGGGGAAAGTTTTGGCCGGCAGAGCCCAAGACGCAGGGGTGACCATTTACTCTTTAGGGTTCTGATGACTCCACTCCAGAAAGGTGCATGAAGAGGTCGCCAAGTTCTGTCATGTCAACATCTTCCGTGTTGGGGACATGCCGGCTTTCTCGGTTCTCAATGAAATCCCAGAGCCGCACTGAATTAAAGAACTGCAAAACAGCCAGCAAACATGCCAGGTTACTGCTGAGACAACCTGAAAGCTGTGTAGTTTAACTTCTTTTGTCTACCCCATTTCTCTGTTGCCAGAGATATTAGAGAAGGGGCCAGGAACACTGCCTGGAAATGCCCACTGCTCAGTGTCGCCGACTGGAGATAGCAAAGCTCTTACCCTCACGGAACCTTCAGAATCAAGTTGTTTCCGGGGCTTCTCAGGCTCCGCTAGCCGCCCGTCAGGGTAAGCATGGCGATAAAGGCATTTGCTTCCAAATGGGCAGGTCCCCTTGCCTTGCTCAAAGTATTTACAAGCTTTTTTCCTGAAAAGCAGAAAGAAAACGTCAAGAGCTGGTTGGGAGACTGTGGGGTCGAGATGGGCCACAGTTCTCACCTTCGTTTTCACCTGTGATGCCAGAGGGAGGTCAGCCTCACGTTCTAGGTGGCCAAACAGAGGTGCAGAGAGGTTAAGTGATTTGTGTGAGGTCGCACACAGCTGGGATTCTGATTTCCAAGCCAGATAATATCCCCACTGATGTGCAGCCTCACGCAGGCTGTGAACCTGCCGGGGACTCGTAGTGTGTGGAGCCTGTAGGCCTTCAGGAGCCCCTGCACCTCCCAGCGTGGCAGGCAGAGGCTAAGCCAGGCACCTGGTCACTCCTCTGGGTGCCAAGGTCTGACACTGGGCTACTTGTTTCCACTCAGTTCCCAAGGCGCTCCACCCAGGCAAGTTTCCCTTCCTCCTGGCCAGCAGTGCTGTAAAGGTGACTCCAGGATGCTGGGACTTCAGAGTCACAGGGAAAGCAGTGGATTTTAGCAGCTGCCTAAAGCTACGGTCTCATTCCAATTTTCCTTTGTCCCCACTCTGGAGTAGGGCTTCTTAACTCTTCATGTGCTCTGGGCCTCAGAACAGTGTTTCTGAATGTATTAAATAGATAGGGAAAAAATTTTGAGCTTTCTGATAACTGTATTTTGTAGACCTATCTCTGAATCCTACCCACAGACCCCTATGTTAAGAACTCTGCTCCTGAGGAAACTCACAATCAAAGAATTCCCATTTCTTCTTGCTCGAATGAAATTTGGCTCATCCAGAAGAAATGCCCAAGAAACCAGAGGGCCATCTGGGAGCACCAAGGAAGGGGAAGTTGTGGAAATAAGGACAGCACAGCAGGCACGCGGGCCGCTGCCAAGGCAGCTGGGGTGTGTGCAGGCGACAAGGGGGCAGGGGGACTCCCCAACTCCAGTAGCGTTCTGTCTTCTCATACAAGGGGATGGCTAGAGGCCAGTGGCACAGTTCTGAGACAGACTTCAGGACAGGATAAAGAAAAGCTCCCTGGTGGCTGGGGAGTGGCTTCCAGCAGAGCAGGTGTGTAGACTGACATCTTCCCACCCATCTGCCTGAGGTTCAGCAGACCTCAAATGACCACTTCAAGATTTCTACACCAGAGTCTACTGGACGACAACTCTAGGGCATCCCAGGGTACTTGCTTTAGTAAGCTCATCAGGCTAAAAAAAATCATTCTCTGGCCCCCTACGATAACCATTCTTTTTCTTCCCCCAGCTATAGCTGGTCACTAAGGCCAAAAGCCTACCGTTTACTGACTCCCTCTTTGTTAGTTCTCACACTCAACTGGGTTACTTGTTCACAAATCGCTTCCAAATCTACCTGTCCTTTTGGCTCCCACACTGTCAGGGACATCGGGGCACCATCCTCTGCTGATGCCTGCCACGGTCATTTCCCTACTGGTCTTCCCACGCCCACCACTTTCCAACCCTGTCACAGCACCACAGAGGAAGCTTCTTAACCTGTTCTTAAAGACCACGGTCACACTGGGATTCAGGGCCCCTCAGATTCCAGTCTATCTTTGTCCCTGTAAGTCCTGCCACACCCTTCACACACCTGTTTCAACTCCAGGAACTGCTCCCACTGCCCCTGACACAAACCCTTCTGTGCTCATGTCTTTCCATCCCCTCCCACTGTGGAGAGGCTCCTCCCCTGCTTCATGGCTCAGGGTCCCTGTACTGCTACCTTGACACCCCCAGGTGCATCCAAGTGCTTTCTCTGTTGTGACATATGGCTTGGGCCACATGAAGAATGGGTCACCTGAAGACCTGTATCATAACTGCCCTTTTGCAATTTCCCATGAAATTATCTTAACAATCTCTAGACTACACCCCTCAGTGGTGCTTAGCTCAAAAGTACCTGGTCCACTCAGTAAATGTTTGTGGAATGCTCACAGTCCTCACAGGAAAGCAAAGCCAGGAAAGACCCAAGCAGCAATAACAGAGTTTTCAGACCACTCTTCAGCAGAGCACTTTTCTGCAAGCTGGGAGCTCTTTGCCTTGCCACACCTGCCCTCTTGTGGACACACAGTAAAATTGCATAAAGAAAAAACAGTAAAATGGGAAAATATCAAACCTTAGTATATGCAAGATAAAGGAACCATTAAAAAGGTAATATTTACTTCCGCTTTCAGTATGGTCAAGTAGACTTCTATCAGACCCAATCCTCCTATGGATAACTATAAACACAAATATTTCAAAAAGATCTGAAGGCACTGGAGAATGAACAAGAGCAGGAAGATTCTTTCGGGGAGTAAACACAAGGAAGAATAGAATGGCAAGGGATGAGATACCTTTTATTAAAAAAAAGATATTAATAGCTACTAGCCTAGAGCAGGCCAAAGTCAGCGCCATGCAGGGTAGCTAAGAATGATATAGGAAATCCAATCTTTCTGGTATGATGAACCGAAAAACAAGAGTTTGAGGAAATCACAGCCACTGGGAAGTGAGGAAGCAATTCCACGAAAAGGAGCCTGAGAAGTACTCAAAGACTATATAAACTCTGTTCAAACCTCTGACTCACCCCTGAACTACACGTAAATGCTGCAGGCTCAAAGCAACTCAGGTAAGAATATAAAAGTGAACTGAGATTTGAATTGCTGCCCAAGTTTCAGTTCAAACAATTTACCTGCGTGTTAAACACATCACTACTTTACAGATGAAATCTAACAGAATCCAGAATCTCTACAATGTGACATTTATAATGTCAAGGATAAAATCTAAAATTACTAGACATCTGAAGATTCAGGAAAATGTAACCCATTCTTAAAAGATAACAGAGACCTTCAAGACAGCAAGGATTTCAAAGCAGCTATTACAACTATATTCAAGAAGACAAACAGAAAAGGAAAAAATGTTGAAAAAAATGAACAGAGCTGTAGAGACCCAAGGGAAATAACAAAAAAGTCTATCACAGGGCCGGGTGTGGTGGCTCATGCCTCTAATCCTAACACTCTGGGAAGCTGAGGCAGGAGGGCTCGCTTGAGGCCAGGAATTCAAGACTAGCCTAGGCAATAGTGAGACCCCCATCTCTACAAAAAAGAAGGAAGGAAAGAAATGAAAGAAAGAAGGAAAGGAAAAGAAAAAGGAAAGGAAAGGAAGAAAGAAAGAAAAAGTCTATCCTGTGGGATTAGAATCCCAGGAGGAAAAGAAAAAACAGTAGAAAAAAAAATTGATGAAACAATGGCCAAAATTTCCCTAAATTTGGTGAATGACATAAATTTAGAGATTCAAAGAATACTGAACAGTATTATATAAAGAAAATCACTTCAAAGCAAAATGTCAAAATGCTGAAAACCAAGATAAAGAGAAAATCTTGAAAGCAGCTTGAGAAAACGACACATTACAACCGGATTTACCACAGACTTCTCATCAGACACTACGGTGGCCAGATTATTGTTAAAGGGCATTTGCAAAGAGCTGAAAGAAGGGGAAAAAACCCTGCTAACTCAGAATTCTACTCACTGAGAGAAAGGCAAAGGTGGAAATAGGAAGACCAATTAGACTAATATATTCAATGAAAATATCCTTCAAGAATTGGAAAAAAGCCATTTCTGATAAAAAGAAAATTAAGTGCAGTAGAAATAGTAAATATAAAAAACTTTTCCTCTTATTAAGGCAAAAATACATTATTACCTTGTGGGTTTTATAATGTATGTAAATATAAAACATATGTATTATATCTATAGTACAAAAGATGGTAATGAAGGACATTATATAAGGTGATAGTAATATTGTGATCCCTAGAAAAACCATTTTTTAAGAAACAGGTAGGGTTAAAAAGCTGCAGTTAAAATGGAATTCTAAAAAATATTCAGCCAAAATTTGGAAAAAGCACAGCTATTCATCAATAGGAAAATGGATAAACTGTAGTAAATAGACAGCGTTTACTTTGCATGGTTCTCATATGCATAATTTCATTTGCAGTGGCTCAAATAGTGCCCCCCATCCCCAAAATAGGTCCAAATCCTAAACCCTGGTACCTCGGAATGAGACCTAATTTGAAAAAATGGTCTTTGCAGATATATTGAAGTTAACGAACTGGGGATGAGATCATCTGGATAACCAGTGGGCCCTAAATCCAACAGTAACCTGTCCTATGAGACCCGAGGTGGGGCGGGACACAGGGGGCCATGTGAAGGCAGAGGCAGAGACTGCAGCGAGGTTGCCACAGTGGCCACCAGAAGCTGAGAGAGGCACGGAACATTTCCCTCAGATGGTCCAGGAGCCAACCCTACCCATCCCATGATTTGGGACTGCTAACCCCCAGAACCGTTGAGTATACATTTCTGTTGTTTTGAGACACCCAGTTCATGGTAATTTGTCACAGCAGCCCTCAGAAACAAACACACCATTGTTTAGTTACCAAAACTTGTCCTCCAACAACATAGTTCAAATTTTGATGACCACAATACATCAATCGTAACTGCATGAAGTACGAGCTGTGCTGTCAGCTCTTCACTCCAAACTACCTAAAGGAATGCGCGTCATGATCGTGACCAACCACATAATGTTCTTCCAAAGCTGTCAGCGACTGGTCACTGCGCACCTGCTATTCATTCACACATGGATGACAGCGGAGAGCTGTGCTGCCTGTTTGCCAGTGATAAACCCACAAGACGTTTTACAAAACTAGACAATTGAAAGAGCCAATTGGCTAATAAAGATAAAAGTGCATTTCCAAGTCTTTTCCCTTGGGGGGAAAAAGATGAAAGTGCAGGAAGGAAATGTCAGATGTAAACACTGGAGGCGAAAGTCGAATGCCCCCTCTTCTCTCACACCCGCACCGCAACACACCCGGCGGCAACTCTTCAAACAGACCCAGAACCGGATTCGTCCTCACCGTCTCCGCTCCTCCTGCCCTGGTCCAAGCCACTGTCACAGCTCCCTGGGTCACTGCAATGGCCAAACCCATCTCCCTGTTTCAACCTTGGCCTCTTTCAATATATTCAACAGACCAGCCAGAGTGATCCTTTTAGCATAACAGTCAGAACCTGTCACTCCTCTAATCAAAACCCTATGATGGGCCAGGCGCGGTGGCTCACACCTGTAATCCTAGCACTCTGGGAGGCCTAGGCGGGCGGACTGCTTGAGCTCAGGAGTTTGAGACCAGCCTGAGAAACAGCGAGACCCCGTGTCTACTATAAATAGAAAGAAATTAGCCAAACAACTAAAAATAGAAAAAAAATTAGCCGGGAATCGTGGTGTGTGCCTGTAGCCCCAGCTACCTGGGAGGCTGAGACAGGAGAATGGCTTGAGCCCAGGAGTTTGAGGTTGCTATGAGTTAGTCTGACGCCATGGCACTCTAGCCCAGGCAAGAGAGTGAGACTCTGTCTCCAAAAAAAAAACCCTATGATGGGCCAGGCATAGTGGCTCATGCCTATAATCCTAGCACTCTGGAAGGCTGAGGTGGGAAGATCCCTTGAGGTTAGGAGTTTGAGACCAGCCTGAACGCAAGAGCAAGATCCTGTCTCTACTAAAAATAGAAAAAATTAGCCAGGCATGGTAGCACTGTTATATTCCAGATTCACAAGGCCGCAGGACAGAGAGACAGAGTCACCGAGGCTGTAATTATCAAAAGGAGTTTTATTGTCTAGCTCAAGCTAGGGTCCGAGCCCCCAGAGTGCCAGCGCAGTGGCCTCTTCTCCGGGCAGGGACTCTCCTTTGTGTGTTAGTCCCCTTTTTATAACTTAATTATTTACACACTGGTCATGCATCCACCCCTACAGTGATTCTTACTTCATCCTGCCCCTAATAAGCCCTAACCTGTTCCGGGTCCTAGCTGGGAGACTCAGGTTTCTGCACTTTGTCTTTTTCCTCTACATCCCATAATATACTCATAATGCCTTGCGGTTAGCAAACAAGCAGTAAACAGAAGCTGGAAGGTGTCTATTGTCCTTATAGCCCAGTATCTTACAGCACGGGCTTGTAGGTCCAGCTATTCAGGGGACTGAGGCAGGAGGATCACTTGAGCCCAGGAGTGTGAAGCTGCAGTGAGCTATGATGATGCTACTGCACGATTGCCTGGACAATCCAGCAAGACCCCGTCTCAAAAAAACAACAAAAATCCCACCACCAAAAAAACCGTATGATAGTTTCTCACCTCACTCACACTGAGAAGCCTCATCCCCTAGTGACCTACAAAGCTTTACATAGCAGCCCCCATCCCACCCACCTCTCCAACTCACCCTTTCCCCCAGCTATTCCTTGCCACGCTGCCAACAAGCCAGACATGCTCCTGCCTTGCTGTCTTTGCAGTGACTGTTCCCTCCAGCTGGAAGGTCCCTCTTACTCCCATCAGTACAGCTTGCTGCCTCACCTGCTCTAGGTCTCTCCTCAAAGGCCATCCACAGAGGAATTCTGGGCTCATCCCCAGCTCCCAGCTTCACCTCTCTCCTGAGCCCTGATCAACATCTCATATATGTGTCCTTATTTACCTTCTTTGTCCTTCCTAAGTTATTTTCCTTTACTAGGATGTGTGCTACGTGAGGGCTGGGACTTTGGTCTGCGTGCCCCAGTGCTGCATCCCAGCGCTGGGAAAGGCCTATTGCATAGGAGAGTCTCGACAGATATCTGTTGACTGAACAGGTCAACGAGCTGACCCTAGCCAGAAACCAGGGTTCCTAGGAAATACTGCTCAGCTTAGGAACTGAACAAGTCTTGTCACCATGTCCTTGCTCATCTCTGCATCCCAGAGCCCAGGATGGTGCCTGAGAGAAGGAATAGGCTTCAAGTGGCCTCAGGCTTCCAAGACCACATTCCTGGGAGGGAAAGGGAGACGAGAAGGTGAGACCACAGACACACAGCAGAGCTAGGCAGAACCAGCACCAGGCAAGTGTCTGGACTCAAAGCACTTACCCCATCCCCTGTTTGAAGGCTTCAATCAATTCGTTCTTTTTATTCTGATCTTCCACCCAATACACACTTGGAATCACAAACTCTGATATCACACGGCATTCTGGACAAGCCCTGAAATAAGAATCAGGTTAGTGAGGCACAGATCATGTTATGAATCCTGTGTACAATTGCAACTCCACTGCTAAACCCCGTGCTCAAGTGCATGAACATGACCGGCATTTCCCTAACCAGAAATTCCAAAAGATGCCATCACAATTATCTGAGAACCTTATTTACTACTAAACACAGAGTTTTCTCAACAACAAAAAGGCAGATAACCCAATTTAAAAATGAGCAAAGATTTGAGTAGGCATTTCCCTAAAATGGCCAATAAGCACTTAATACAATGCTCAGTATCATTAGTTCATCAGGGAAATGCAAATCAAGACCACAGTAAGATACCACTGCACACCCACGAGGATGGCTAAAATCACAAATAAAGACAAAACAAATGTTAGCGAGGACATGGGGAAATCGGAACCCTCGTACACTGCTGGTAAGAATGCAAAATAATGCAGCCAGTTTGGAAAACAGCCCAATGTCTCCTCAGTTAAATGTGGAGTTACCATAAAAGCCAGCAATCCCACTCCTTGGTGTGCACCCAAGAGAAATAAAAACATATGTCCACCCAAAATCTTGTACATTAATATTCACAGCAGCATTATTCATAATAGCTAAAAAGTGGACACAACCCAAACGTCCACCAGCTGATCCTTTTGATGAAAGGATCAAAATACTGTGGTCTGCCTGCGCAGGGGAGCGTCACTCGGCCGCGAGAAAGGAATGCAGCACTGGCACAGCCGCAGCACAGACGGAGCCTGAAGACATCAGGCTAAGCGAAAGCAAACAAAAGGCCGCACATTCTATGATTCCATTTCTATGGTATATCCAGAATAGGCAAATCTGTGGAGACAGAGCTAGATTAAATTTGTGATGTACTAAATTGTGCACTTTTCTCTCAACGAAGCTGTTGGTTATTTTACCACACGAATGTGCGACTTTAGCAGGTTACCCTTCTCCGTGCCCTAGTTCCTTATCTATAAAATGAGTGAGGAGAGAGGAAGGGGGAGGGGGAGGAGGGAGACGCAGGGGCAGGGGAGGGCAGGGGAGGGAGGAAGCTAGACAACGGGGAAGCGCAACGTGGGTCCCTCAAACTTGGTGGCAGAGTGACAGGACCTAGGGATTTGTGGTGGGGCTGCCGCCACTGGACCAAGCGCGCGACCTCGGCCTGAGGAAACCCTTTTCCAAGGAGAAATGAATAAGAAAACTGTATATACCCTAAACATGGGAGATAAGGAGTGTGAAGATATGGAAGGAGAAGAACACAGAGGTGATGCTGCTACCACTGGTCTGTTGTACAGTGAAGCTGACAGATGTCCCATATGTCTTAACTGCCTATTAGAGAAGGAAGGTGGTTTTCCAGAAAATTGTAATCAAGTGTTCTGTATGACCTGTATTCTTAAATGGGCAGAAGAGGGGCTATCTCTAAGGCAGCCTATGTGATTGAGGATAGAGCAGCAGCAGGAAGCAAGAAATATTAGAAATCAAGAATCCTGAATTCCCAAATAAGGAAGGTTTCCTGTTCTTACATTTAAATATGGGTTTGTATGAGCTGGAAATTTACAACACTTCAGAATACTAGGCAGTGGAACTCTCTTCAAATGAAACTTTAGCCAAATCCAAGGCAGTTATGCTTAAGGAAAAAAAGAAGTCAAAATCTTACTCAGAACTGTCATTTGAAACAAATCAAAATGGAATGGCTCAGGTTAAAACGGTCAAATTGACAGTCATAAAGGAAAAAATGCCATTTAGCTGATGTCAACAGAGGAAATTTAATAAAGAAAAAGAGATTATATAACTTCAGTGTCTTTGAAAGATTTGATGAATCTGACAGAGTAAACTTCTTTAACATGTGACTTCTTTGGATCTTAGTGTTAAAATTTGAAATATCTAAGCTAGAATAATAAAATACTTTAATTTCCATATATGTCATGAAGTTACAAATTCCAATAAAAATCATTGAAAATTAAGAAAGAAAAAGAGTGAGGAGGTGATCATGAGGTCAGAAACTGATCTGAGCTAATGGCTGTGCAGAGCTCCTAACAGCACAACGCACAGTCGCCTCCCCAGATGAGGGAGCGCAACCCCCGTCCCACTGGAGTCTGAGAATCCCACGTTGGCTACGTGGAGCACATCCCACGCGGCCCCAGCTTCATGCAAACTGTTTTACAGGCATTATTCCATTTACTCTTCAAATAGTCCTATAGTTTTTAGATGGAAAAAAAAAAATGAAGCTCAAAAAGGTTAACGGGCAATTGCCCTAAGGGCAGACCGCTAGTTCCTACTAGCCCTGGATGAAAATGCAGGGCTGGGAGAGGAAACCAGGCCAGGGCCATTCAACATCTTTCAAATGGATGACCCTGTTGGGTTTTCCCAATGCCCTGAAGCCATCTCTTACAGGACAAGGCACTTGGGCTCAAGAAGCAAAACTGACTTGCTAAGCTTGTGCAGCCAGGGGCCAGGACTCACTAGTTACTATGCATCTGAACACCTCTGGAGGCAAGGAAAGGCTTACAAGTGGAAGGAAGGCTGGGTGCGTGGCTCACACCTGTAATCCTAGCACTCTGGGAGGCCGAGGCGGGTGGATCGCTCAAGGTCAGGAGTTCTAGACCAGCCTAAGCAAGAGCAAGACCCCGTCTCTACTAAAAATAGAAAGAAATTAATTGGCCAAGTAAACATATATAGAAAAAGTTAGCCAGGCATGGTGGCGCATGCTGGTAGTCCCAGCTACTCCGGAGGCTGAGGCAGGAGGATTGCTTGAGCCCAAGAGTTTGAGGTTGCTGTGAGCTAGGCTGATGCCATGGCACTCTAGCCCAGGCAACAGAGAGAGACTCTGTCTCAAAAAAAAAAAAAAAGTGAATGGAAGAAGGTCCCAAATCCAACATTCTCCCCAGCTCCGGCAGCTAAGACCCCTGGCCGCACTTACTTAATGATTAGGTTTTCAAACTCCGTGGCACACCGCCACTGTCGGATGCAGGACAGGCAGTACGTGTGATTGCAGTTGGAGAGGATCCCAAATCTCCTCTCGGAGGCAGTGGCCTTCTCAAGGATCACTTCCATGCAGATGCTGCAAACTTTGTCCTGACTTGCCTGGAAGGCAAAGGCCTTTTCCATCTCGTGCTCGAATGTGGACATGCAGATCTGGAGTACAGAGACAGGGAGGCTCAGGTTCCGGCCACTGAGAACCCTGGGAGTGCCTGCAGCCACAGCCGAGACCAGGAAGGAGCACTGACAGCGGCTGCTGTGAGCAGGGCCCAGCATCCCCTGGGTCAGGACATCAAGATCGCTCTCAGACCATAAAAGGAATTCAAACTGTCTTTGGAGACTGGTGCATCCCCTTGCTTTCCTAACACGACATGGTCACCTCCGACTTAGAGCCAAGACCATGGAGACCCAAGAAAGTTAAGAGGACTGCTGTGGGGCTGCAGAGTCCACAAGCACCAGGAGCCTGGTCTCCAGCTCTTCTGGGCACTGCCCTCCCCCACTCGGAGCCATGCCAGTGTCGGAAACGCTGACTCTTCCTCAGTGACGCTTGAGGCTGGCAGCATGGAGTCACAGGTAAGCAGTAGCACCTTCTCCCCAGGAAAAGGATTTAGTGATTTGTTCATTTGTAGGCTCACCCTGAATTCCTGCTATGTGCTGGCATTTGAGCAAGTGTGCCCATATGTGAGACAAGCCCTGGCTCACAGCACAGAGACCTCCCACATGTGCTCGAAGCAGAAAGCTCTCAGCTTCTGCTCCCCAGGAAGACAGTGGAGAGTGGCTCCTCCCCAGCCCTGCCTAGGAATACACCAGGCAGCTCTCTCCAGAGAGGGAGCCCTTTTCTACTGTGGGTGCCTACAGCATTTGGTCCCTTCTCAGTATTACATTTCAGATTTTCTTTTTTTGGTTTCAGTATCCTGTTAAGTACATTTCAGATTTCTTAAAATGAGTTCATGCAAAGGTTCACAACTTTACCTTCTCATGAGCTTTCCTCTGCTCTGGATCAAAGGGGTGCAGCACTCGCAGCCTACAGATGTCACACACTTCCCCGTGCAGGTAGATACAGGCATCCCCAAACCGGCATTCCCCGACGGCCGCGTAGGGGCACAGCTGCTGCCCGCTGCTGCAGGAGCTGCTGGCTTCCAAGTCATCGAGGCCACTCCTGATGGCTTCCAGGTAAGAATGCGGCTTCATCTCTGGGCTGGTCTGGGAGTCACTGCAGCCACCTGGATTACTCACCATGCCGGGGGAAGTCTTTTCTTCAGCCATGCCAGAAAGATCTGAATACAAAACACACAGCACACACACGAAAACTGGCCCAATCTTTCTGGTAAGCTGTTAGCCAAAACCTAACAAATTAAGCGACTCTGACCTAAGGAATTCCACTGTTGGGAACAAATGACAGGCCAAAAGGGAAACACAAAAGGATAGTATAAAATGTTCACAGTGACATTACTTATAACAATACTAAAAAAGCAAAAAAACATAAACGTCAAGACAGGGAAACAGCAAAACAGAATGTAATATATTGGTACAGAAGAACACTAAAGTTGCTGTTTAAAAATGGTAAATATGAAAATGTTATTACAGTTAACACTAAAAACAACCAAAAAGCCCAAAAACATTAAGTCCAGGAGAATTTAGAATGAGGGCAATAGAATACAGTGTAAACCAGTGAAGTCACCAATCATTTTAAAGTGAACCAGAATAGCCGGGCATGGTGGTTCATGCCCGTGATCCTAGCACGCTGGGAGGCTGAGGTGGGAGGATCACTCAAGGTCAGGAGTTCAAGACCAGCCTAAACAGGAGGGAGATCCTGTCTCTACTAAAAACAGAAAGAAGTTATCTGGACAACTAAAAAAAAAAAAAAATATATATATATATGTGTGTGTGTGTGTGTGTGTATACATACAAACATATATACATACATATATAGAGAGAGAGACAGACAGACAGACAGACAGAGTCTTGCTTTATTGCCCAGGCTAGAGTGAGTGCCGTGGCGTCAGCCTAGCTCACAGCAACCTCAAACTCCTGGTCTCAAGCAATCCTGTTGCCTCAGCCTCCCGAGTAGTTGGGACTACAGGCATCTACAGGCATGCACCACCATGCCTGGCTAATTTTTCGTGTATATATTAGTTGGCAAATTAACTTCTTTTTTTTATTTATAGTAGAGACACGGTCTCGCTCTTGCTCAGGTTGGTTTCGAACTCCTGACCTTGAGCAATCAGCCCGCCTTGGCCTCCCAGAGTGCTAGGATTACAGGCATGAGCCATCGCGCCCGGCCTAAAAATATATTTAAAAAAAAAAAAAATTGGCTGGGCATGGTGGCACATGCCTGTAGTCCCAGTTACTTGGGAGGCTGAGGCAGGATAGGTTGAGCCCAGGAATTTGAGGTTGCTGTGAGCTAAGCGGCTGATGCCACGGCACTCTAGCCTGGGCAACAGAGCCGGACTCTGTCTCAAAAAAAAAAAAGTGAACCAGAATAAAAGTCTAGAGCAAATCCCAGGCCCCCACGCCAGTGCTGAAACACCAGTGACAACAAAGGCCTTCCCACTGCAGACTCCGAGCTTTCGTGGGGTGACATGTCCCGGGTTGCATGTCTGCTGAGAATGGAATCTGCCTCGCTTATGGTGCACAGTTCCAAGAACTAGAAATCTCTTCACCTGCTGAGGACCAGTCAATGAAACAACTTTTATAATTTGTAGCTTTCATCTTCCCAAACGCTGTCCCAGGGCACAGACCATAACATGCTAATCTATTTCCAAAGATGCAATCTAAACACCAAACACTGGTTGGTGTAAGAACTAAGACTATTCATGACCTAAAAGTCAAACAGTGAAATATGCCTTTTATCAAAGTACTCGGTGTTGAAATGAGGAGCCTGATGCTTCTCGCTTACTGGATAATCACATGAAGATGGCAGTTACACACTGACAAAAAGATCACTTTCTATGTTCTACCCAGCCACTGGAGCTCAACCCAGCTTTGAGCACGAGGCCAAATGCATCACCTGAATGCTCTGAAAGGCAAGTGGAGCCCTCATTCAGAACGGTTCTGGAGTCTCTCCATTTGGATGATTAACTGGGAGGGGTATTAGCTTACGAGCATCTTGACAAGAGAAAGCCAGAAAGGAGCACCACAGGTAAGCAAGACTACGTTTCAAAAAGATGCAAGGAAAGGCTTCTGCTCACTCACTTCGGTCTCGAAGTACCAATGTTCTCTTCTCGCGTTTCCCAGGTTCCTGTGAATTAGTTTTCACAACAGATGCGGTGAGGTCGGAAGGAGGGCGAGGACCGTGGAAACCCGAGGAGGGCACACTGTGGGGCACGGTACCTGGAGCACCAGCAGCGGCAGCAGAGGGCCTCGTGTGATCGTATCTAAACACAACACAGGGCAGATGCATCATAGTCACACTCCCCGCATGTGCCGCCCACTCCCCGCATGTCAGCGGCCCTCCTCCTGCTCCACCCACTGAGGTGAGAAGGAAACCATCTTTCCTGATATTTAAACTCTAACAGGCTTATTGATCAGTAACAGCTGCCTGGCCATTCAGTGTGAGTGGGACATTCGCTATCTATCACCGACGGGGTGTGGCTTCAGTGGGACAGACACCCTGCTCCAGACCATCCAAAGAAAGCCCAAAAGTTCTAAACAGATGTTGAGCTGAAATCTCCTGTTGCCTGAACAACCCAGTGTTCTTTGGGCTGGAGTCCCCAAAATGTTACCAAGGGCCAGTGTAACAGCCAGGAGTCCACCCTCTCCTAACTTGTACCAAAAAAAGCACTGGAAACCACTTAAATGTCTAACAGAGGAATAGCTAATAAAATGATGGTACATTAAGATTACAAAATTATAGTCAGGAGATAAAACAGCAGCAAAGGAAAAACACTTATGACATGTTAAGGGCAGGGAAGCAAGATATAAAATCTTATGTTGATTGTGAGTACAATTTCATAACTATATATTTATAACAAAAGGCTAGAAAAGTAGTTTAAAAAGTTAAAAGTAGTTTTAGGGTATTGAAACTGAGGTTTTAAGCTTATTTGCCATACTTTTTGTAATGTCATATTACTTTTAAAGGGAAATTTCCCCCTCATCAACACCCAAGCTCCACATGAAGTCAGTGTAACAGCTGGGGCCTGCGTGGAGTCCTTGCCTGCATCGAGTTCCATAGGCACAGTAGCCCTTCTGATAGTACTTGCAGATGGTAGACGGCTTGCTGTTTGCCAAGTCATGTGAGAACAGGCACTGGCTTCCTTCCCGACACACACCATGCATAAAATACCTGCAGAGACGAGCACAGGCATGCAACTTTTAGAAGCCCACTTTGTTATAAAAATATGCATATTCTTGAACATAACTACAGATATGCACCACCACAACCCAGCTAACTTTTAAATTTTTTACAGAGATGGGGTCTTGCTATGTTGCCCAGGCTGGTCTCGAACTCTTGGCCTCAAGCAATCCTGCCTCAACCTTCCAAAGTGCCTGGGATTACAGGCATGAGCCACAGCATCTGGCCTCTACAAAAACATTTTTAAAAATCAGCCAGACATGGTGGCACACACCTGTGGTCCCAGGTACTCAGGAGGCTGAGGTGGGAGGATCACTCGAGCACAGGAGTTCAAGGTTACAGTGAGCTATGATCACATCACTGCACTTCAGCATTGGTGACAAAGACCCTGTCTCTCTTTTTATTTTTTTTGAGACAGAGTCTCACTCCATTGCCCAGGCTAGAGTGCCGTGGCGTCAGCCTAGCTCACAGCAACCTCAAACTCCTGGGCCCAAGTGATCCTTCTGCCTCAGTCTCCCAAGTAGCTGGGACTACAGGCATGCGCCACCACACCCAGCTAATTTCTTTCTATTTTTGGTAGAGATGGGGTCTTGCTCTTACTCAGGCTGGTCTCAAACTCCTGAGCTCAAATGATCTGCCCGCCCTAGCCTCCCAGAGTACTAAGATTACAGGCATGAGCCACCATACCCTGAGACCTTGTCTCTTAAAAAGAAATTAAAAAAAAAAAAAAAAAAAAAAGATACATCCTCTTGATTCGAGATACATTAAAGATGTAAAATGTGAGCCTCATAATTGAGAAAAAACTCCATGAAAAACTGCTCTCTCCAGCCCAGCGCGGTGGCTCACGCCTATAATCCTAGCACTCTGAGAGGCTGAGGCTGGTGGATCGCTCAAGGTCAGGAGTTCGAAACCACCCTGAGCAAGAGCAAGACCTCATCTCTACTAAAAATAGAAAGAAACTAATTGGCCAACTAAAACTATATATAGAAAAAAATAGCCGGGCATGGTGGTACATGTCTGTAGTCCCAGCTACTTGAGAGGCTGAGGCAGAAGGATCACTTGAGCCCAGGAGTTTGAGGTTGCTGTGAGCCAGGCTGACACCACGGCACTCTAGCCCGGGCAACAGAGTGAGACTCTGTCTCAAAAACAAAAAAAACAAAACTGCTTTCTCTGTTCTCATGGAGCACAATGGGCATGAGTACAAAGGCTCCATGAGGAGCCAGAAACTGGGCTCAAGATTCACCTCTGCCACTTACAAAAACATCACAAACCAACTTCCCTGGGCCTCACTCACTACTTTTATCTACGAAATAGAGACTACACCACCTACTTCACTGGGTTGTGGTAAGGATCAAATAGCATAGTGTGGCATCAAAAGATATATACAGATGTTCCTCTTTTAATGGAGTATGTCCTGATAAACCCATTATAAGTTTAAAATATCATCAGTCAAAATGCATTTTACACACTTAACTTACTGAACATTATAGCTTAGCCTAGCCTTCCTCATACATGCTCAGAACACTTATGTTAGCCCACAATTGGGGAAAACCATCTAACACAAAGCCTATTTTATAATAAAGTGTTGCATAATCTCATGTAATTTACTGAATACAGTACTGAAAGTGAAAAACAGAATGGTTGTATGCGCACCCAAAACACTGTTTCTACTGAATGCATATCACTTTCACATCATCACAAAGTCAAAATATCATAATTTGAACCATCCTAAGTCAATCACCATTAAGTCAGAGACCTTCTGTATAAGAATGTTCCATGGAGATATGGAGTCTGGGCCTCAAAGGAATAACCAGTATAGGAATAACTGGGAGGTATACTACTTTTGTGCTGCCAGAGCAGAGACACCTGGATGAGTACTCAGAGCAAACAGTAGAGAAACCCCAGAGGACGTGCCTCGGTATTAAGGATAAACTAATCCTAGAGTAAAAGAGTATTTTATACTTACCCTAATAAAATTTAAAAATAAACTTTAAAAGGATCAACCTGATAGTAAACAGTAACTTACTGTCAGCCAAAACAAACTTTAATATTCTTTAAAGGAAGACAATAAAATCCAAATGCTCAGAAACATTCATAATGTTTAGCATCCAGTAAAAATTTACTAGATGTGCCAAAAATCAGGAAAATGTGACCCACAACCAGGAGAAAAACTGATCAACAGGAATAACAGAGATGATGGAATCAGCAGACAAAGACCTTAAGAAACAGCTATTATAAAAATGCTCAACATGCTGAAGGATTTAAAAGAAAACATGAATATAATGTGGAGATAAATAGAAGATACAAAAAAAGAACCAAATGGAACTTCTAGAAATGAAAAATGCAACATCTGAAATGAAAATTATATTAGATGAGCTTAGTAGATTGGATATTACAAAAGATCACAATACTTGAAGACAGAATAGAAACTATCCAAATTGAAGCACAAAGAGGGGGGCAGATTTTTGTTTCTGTCCATGAAGGAGCACAGATCTTGTCCTCCCACTGTAGAAAACTATAAAATGGAACAAAATATGTAAAACAACTGCTTTCAGACAATGGACAAAAAGCAACAAGAGCTTAGTCCTTGAGAGAAGGACCGAAAACACAAGAAGTAAGCCCCGTGTTCAGCCTGACTTTCTACTTGGAGGTATATTCTGTGCCTTGGTGCAGGGGGGAACCTCAGGCAAAGCACAACAGTCTTGCTGAGATAAGGAGACAGAAACTGGAGTTCAGGGAGGCTGCAGGGGCTCTTTACAGAGTCCCTAAATAGAACCACACACATAATGATCAATTGAAAGAATAGTCTTTTCAACAAATGATGCTGGACTCAATATCTATTTAGAAAAAACTTAACTCAAATATTATTTGCCTGCTGATATGACTCCGTACCATATGATCCTACAATTCTAGCCATATTTACCCAAGAAAATGAAAATCTATGTCTATACAAATACTTGTACATCAATGTTTAAAGCAGCATTATTCATAATAGTTAAAAAGTGGAAACAACTCAAATATCTACCAAATGAATAAACAAAATGTAATATATCCATATAATAAAAGGAATGAAGTACTGACACATGCTACAATATGAATGAGCCTTGAAAACAAGCTAAAGTGAAAGGAACTATTCACAAAGGACCACGTTATATGCAATGTCCAGAAAAGGCAAATCGCTGTGTTGATAGAAAGTAGATTAAGTGGTTGCCTAGGTTTGGTAGAGGGGGAATGGGGAGTAACTGCTAATGGGCACAAGGGATCTTTTTAGGATGATGTAACTATCCTAAAATTTAATTGGTGATGGTTGTACAACTTTATAAATTTACTAAAAAATCTTTGAATCATACACTTCAAACAGGTGAATTTTATGGTATGTAAATTAGACCTCAAAAAAAGCTGTTAAAAAAGAAAGAAAAAAAGGAGGGAGCCATGCTAGGTTAGTAGACAGGAGCAGGGGGGAATAATAATCAGATGTAATATTTAGTCCTGGACCATAATCTGGTTTGGACAAATCAGATATAAAAGACATTTTTTAGGACAACTGGAGAAATCTGAGTATGTACTAGGTATTACATAAAACAGAAATTTATTGACATGGAAAGTTCAAAATTTTTAACTGAAAAGAACGGACCATAAAACAGCATAAACAGTGTAAAATGGTGCAGCTGCTATAGAAAAAATAGTATGGCAATTTCTCAAAAAATTAAAAATAGATTTACCACATGATCCAGCAATTCCACTTTTGGGAATATACATGGAGGAACTAAAAGCAGGGACTCAAATATTTGTACATTCATGTTCACAGCAGCATTACAATAGGCAAAACGTGGAAGCAACCCAAATGTCCACTGATGGATGAATGGGATGAATGGACACACAAGATGTGGTCTAGCACAGTGGTCTAGGCACAGTGGCTTGCACCTTTAATCCCAGCTACTAAGGAGGCTGTGGCAGAGGATCATTTGAGGTCAGGGATTTGAGACCAGTGTGGGCAACACAGCGAGACCTCATCTCAAAAAAAAAAAAAAAAAAAAAAAAAAAAAAATGTGGTCTACACATATACAACAATGTGAATGTACTTAACACTACAGAACTATAAACATAAAAATGGTTAAGATGTTAAATTTTATGTTATGTATATTTTCCCACAATAAAAATATTTTTAAAAAAACCAGCATAAACAGTATGATCTCAATTTGGTAAAAAATTATAAATGTATACATACATGCATTTTCAAAATCTGGAAAGATATATAGAAGTATGTGAAGAGTGGTGATCTTTGAGAGGAAAGGATGTGATATTCTTTTTTTTTTTTTGAATGCAAAAACCACGTATTTATTAAACACATGATTAACTTAAAAACACTAAACCAGTTTGTTTAAAGTGCTCCTCGACCAAAACCGTGGACAAAACCATAACCCCAAAGTGAATTCAAAAAAACAGATTACAAGGCAAACACTGACAATAGGTATGGACAGGTACTACCAAAAAATGCTATTTGTTCTTTAATTAAATAATGCCATTCTCAAGTGATGTAGAGCAGTCACCTTGACAGAATTTCTTCTTTTTTGTATAAATATTCATAAATAAAAATGTCTCTAGATAGTCTAAAGAGCTGCAAACAATATTTTACAATAGCAGCTTAATGTCTATTTTAAGAAAAAAAGCACTAAAATCCTCTTCCATTGAAAGTTGTTTATTTCTCTGGTGTAAGTGAGCAAGGTCACCACATCAACCTCTTTTTTAGAACAATGTAAATAACAATGTATACACTTCTTAAATTTGGTAAGTTAGGATGCAATCATCTTTTGACAAAACAAGAAAATAAATAAATAAAAATTAAATGCTTTAACCCAACATTTGGTACCAACAAATCAGTAGTGTCGACTTCACTACGAAGGACAGTACAACATGGTTGTTTAAAAATGCTCAGTACGTCATAGTATTTGGGCTAAAAATATTTTATATTAAGTATTTCCTTTTTGATTAAAGGAATAGAATACAATCACCATCAAGCTGCTATTATAACTCATTTTTAGCTGGGGCAAAATGACCATTTGGTCCATGGCACAAGTTACATGTATCACACTTCTGTCAAACTGAAACCTTGTAAGATTTCATGTTTATAAGCTACAATATACACTGACCAAGCTGTCAGTCCCTCACAGTTTTTTAGAAAAATATCTACATTTGTCCTTATGGATGTCAAAATGTTACACCATCATTTGTTTTTTAAAAAAAAGGAAAAAAGAGATGCACATTCATATTGTGAAGTTATTAGGAAAATACTTTTGCAAACAAACTATATAAAGATAAAATATACTTCAAAAGTATGTGGGTTGCTTTTTCATTTGTTTGTTTTACAACATTCTATAAAGTGCAGAGAAATCCTAAATAAAGGGAAAAACTACTCCCTATAACAATAGTTTATTACAGCAGCTTTTGCATAGCAATACTTAGAGGAAGTTGGACACTTCAGTTTCTTCAGGAAGAGAAGGATGAAAGAGGATCTTCCGATTCAGATTTTTTTTTGGCCAGAAGTCTGCTTTCTTCAGGAATGGTTGCTGATGCCAAATCTCCATTAAGTGTATTTCTTGAACAGTGAACAGGTCTATCTGGGTCTTCAAGGAGAGTATCATTACAAGAGTCTGTATCAGAGTAGGTTCTTCGGGTCGCTGAGAAAGTCGGTGAAATGTAGACACTGGTTCTTTTACAGAGTGGCTACTCCTCTCTGAAGCGCAAGATCCAGGGTGGCTGACAGAACGTTTCATCTCGACGCCGGGAGATGAATGATTCTCATCATGGTGAACAAACTTCTGGATCGTGTGAACTTGCTGCATTAGGAGGTCACAGTAGAGGCGAAGTTCAGACATTTTGGTTTTCAGAGACTCACTGGTTTCACTTATTTCTTTTTTAGTCCTAGTATCAGTCAAACATGCTTTGGAGCTTCCCAGAGCAACCAGCCACCTCTGTCTTTCAGCTGCATTCACTGCCTTCATGTAGAAATGCTGCTCTCCTGGAATGACCAATTCCACTCTTGTGTTGTCTGCTGAATGGACTTTAATTTCACAAACTGCCATCTTTACACTTCCTTTGCTCCCTTTGCAAACATCATCCTGTGAATCATAGTAGGATAGGATTCCATTGTCTAAAACCAACCAAGGAGGCTGCCAACCTGTGAGATAGTTGGTCCACTTGTACAGAACCCCCTCCATGCTTCAGAGCCACGCAAGCGCAAGCGCACCCTCCTGGCCCAGCGCACCCTCCTGGCCAAGGTGCTGGGGAAGCGCGGAGCCTGAGGCGCCCCCTCCCGGCCTGCCGCGCCCCCTCCCCTCCTGCCCGCGCCCCCTCCCGGCCTGCCCGCGCCCCCTCCCCTCCCGCGCCCCCTCCCCTCCCGCGCCCCCTCCCCTCCCGCGCCCCCTCCCCTCCCGGCCTGCCCGCGCCCCCCTCCCCTCCCGGCCTGCCCCCGCCCCCCTCCCCTCCCCTCCTGCCCGCGCCCCCTCCCCGCCTGCCCCCGCCCCCCTCCCCTCCCGGCCTGCCCGCGCCCCCCTCCCCCTCCCAGCCTGCCCGCGCCCCCCTCCCCCTCCCAGCCTGCCCCCGCCCCCTCCCCTCCCCGCCTGCCCCCGCCCCCTCCCGGCATGCCCCCGCCCCCCCTCCCCTCCCCGCCTGCCCGCACCCCCCTCCCGGCCTGCCCGCCCCCTACCCGGGCGCCCCCAGCCAGCACTGAGCAGCCCTCAGCCCGCGCGCCGCCGCCTTATAACAGGGTAGGCGGAGAATGAGGCAGAGAGAAAGGAGACATATCGTGGACTGAGGGAGGGCAACATCCCAGAGGGGGCCACGCCTAAGCATTCCTAAACAAGGTTTGCAGAATGGAGGAGGTGGGCAGAGGAGTCTGTGCCAGGGGAGAGCAGAGCCGGAAAAAGGCAGAGGCATGCAGGCGGTGAGGGCTGGGGGCAGACCGGAGCACCACTGCCCTTTATCACCCTCTTACCCTGAGGCACCCTGGAGCCAGTTCCAAAGCTAAAGCATGTGCCTCAAAAGGAGGAATCAAATAAGCTTAGGGACCTGCACCATCTAGTCAACAAACAGTAGCAGAGGAAAGGTTCTGAGAATCCTGTAGACACTTATTAACCACAGATTCCCAGTCTTTCTCAGAAAGATCCCTTGGTGGCAGACTGGAGAGGGTGAAACTGCAGGGGAAAAGAACATTTGGAGGTCACCGTGTCCATTCTGGGAGGGCCCTAAAGAAATAAAATTATCAGCTAAGGAAATCTTGCTATGAAACTTTTTGGCAAAGGAGCTTTATCTGTGAACCTATGTTTTAAGTTATTTAAAAAACATTATGTTCAAAGCCTCATATAGATAAGAAAAAAAGAATAATTAAATAAATGTAAAGAATATAAATTTTTAAAGAAAAAAAAAACATTATGGAAAATTTCCAACATATACAAAAGTAGACAAAAGAGCAGAATGACCTCTTGAGATGTACCTGGCCCCAGATTTCATGCTATCACTTATAGCCAATCTGGTTTCACTGACTTCAGTCCTCTCCTATATGACTGTGACAATTTACCATTGGTAAGGAGGGGTAACTCATATACACCTTCAAAGACTTTTGGGCAAAGAAGATCCTCTTCCCTCTGAACAAGTACGTTATGAGAAAATACATGAAAATGAGAAAAAATATAAAAGATATGACAAAAAATAACTATCAATACTGTTTAGCACTTTCCCCTCCTTTATCTCATTTAATCCTAACACCATCATATGGAATATTATTACATGATGCAAATAGGAAAGTCGAGGTTCAGAGAGGTGAGATGACTTACAGAAGATCTACCTTCTAGGTCCAGGGGCCCCAACTCAGGTCTTTCCCCATAGCCCCGACCTTTCCCAAACAAGACTGATTTCCCCATCACAGTGCCTTCGCAGTGTGGTCCCTAAAACATGGTTCCTCAACTTTTACCCCACTGTGCTCTTGAACATGTAGTTGAGAACATCTGGTCTCTGATGAATGCTTGGGAATAAGTTCAGGAAGGCATAGCTGGAACACAACTAAATGCAAGTAGATACAGAAAGCTTAAACCTAGCCAGGTGTGGTGGCGCATGCCTGCAGTCCCAGCTACTCGGGAGGGTGAGGGAGGAGGATCGCTTCATCTGGGGAGTTCAAGGCTGCAGCGAGCTATGATCATACCACTGCACTCCAGCCTGGGTGACAGACCCTGTCTCTCTTAAAAAAAAAAAAAAAACCTAAACCTTACCATTTATACGGTCTGTCTGGAACCAGAAAACAGAACTGAACTGGACAACAGAAGGAAGGGAATAGCATCTAAGGAACGGCAGGGAGGTCTGAGAGGCCCAGACTGCCAGTGTTTCCAGAGCAAGGGCACCAGGGAACACGTTATATGTTTGCCCCCTGAAAAGGGCCGGGAGGCTGCCAGCTGGTGCCATGAGAGCTGAAGATCTTCCATCTCTGCTTGCTTACCAAACTTCTAACTTTCTCACCTGTTTGTCTCCATAAAAGCAGAGGAAGTGCTAACAAGGCCCACCTGGCAATTTCATTTTCACAGGGAGAAAAGGATATTCTAGTTTATATATCAGTCCCTCCTGTGTTTGGCTAGCACAAAGCCACTTCTATGTACAACAACAATCAAACTTCTGCACCTACAAAGATAAGAGCTGGCTCCATGACTTAAGTGACTATACTGCAGAGCCATCCTCTAGTCTTTTCTAGGTAGTCAGCTAGGCTTTCCCCAGGAACACACCCTTGTGGGGGTCTCCCACTAGATCAGACACTGTACAGTAACTTGCTACAAGGCCGTTACAGATTTACTTTTTTAAAAAAAGGAGGAAGGGAAGCACAGAACACAACCCAGCAAACTAAGGGCACTGTTAGAAACTTATAAGGAACTTTAAATATCTACCAAACAGTTCATGTTATTCACAACACTGATCTTAAAAGTGCACAGAAAAGAGTTACCATAGCAGATCCGAGACTGCTACCCTTAGAAGGTCTGCTTCCAAGGCTCGCCCCTGCCTGGCATCTGGAAACATGGCTAGTAAACACTCTCTATGTGGATATAAAACTCTCCCTAAATGATGAGATTGGCTCAGTGTGCCTAAACTGTACAAACCATGTGGTGCATGCTGAACACTTGCTTTCCTTCTGAGATTCTGGAATTTTAGTGCATGCTAAGCAGAGGGTGCCTACATGACCAGCCTAACAGGCTGCCCTGGGCACATGTTGCTGCACTTCAGATGCTGTAGGAAGAGTGTGCTGTGTGACCCTCTTGTGGAGAGAGAGATGTAGGAAACAGCACTAAGGCTCTTCCAGATGCCACCCGTGTCTTCTCCGCTCATAATCTGGTTGTGACTCCTTACTACATCACTGCCATAATCTCAGCCTGACTACATCTGTATGCTGGGCCCCACTAGACTTTCTAGTCAATCTCTGGGTGCAGGGGTGGGCTTGGGGATGCCAAACACAAAAGTATATTATATATCTAAGCAGTTTGATAAGTCTTTTTGAGAAATACTATTCAAGACAGCAATATTAATTCAATTGTCCTCAAATATAGCAATCTTTGACCTTTGAAGGTATAATAGTAAACAACAACAACAACAAAAATACAGTGCCAAGAGCCAACTATGAATGACAAAGAGCCATCAGGATTGGTAAACTCATAAATACCAGAAGAGGACAGACTCAAAGTGGCAATATAAACAGTTACACAAAAGTGAGATCTAATAAGTACTTCATAGTTTTTTTTGAAGCAACCAGACCTGAAAATTTCCTGAAAGAATCAGGGTAGAAGACTACCAGAGGTCCTCTATCAGATATTATTTGTCAACCAGGCAGGCAAGAGGAAAGATTTTTTTTTTTAGGTAGCAGCATGCTACACGGATGCTTTTTATAATTCTGCCACCACCTCCCATAAGTACTATTCAGAAAACTTGCCTTCCAAACCACTAATTTTCCATTAAAAGATGAAATATTTAACTGCCAACCAGAGCTTCTAGTTAGTTTTGGCACTTATAAACTGGTGACTTCATGTAAGCCACTTCCCTTCTGTAAGTGATTGAACTGAGATTTAAATAAGCTCAAAAATAACTTCTAGACCACCATCACTGCCTTCAAGAAAGTACAGCGTGAAACAAGTGTTATATAAGAGGTGAAGCCAGCCCAGGCCTCCTTTCTAGCACATGTCACCATTCCCACTCTCCAGGGACAAAACAAAACCACCAAGAGCAAATCCTGCCTGTCATTTGGGGCTGCGGTTCCCAACCACTGGTCCATGGCCTGTTAGGAATTGGGCCCCACAGCAGGTGAGCAGCTGACAAGCGAGTGAGCGAAGCTTCATCTTCATTTACAGTGTTTTCCATCACTCGCATCACTGCATAAGCTCCACCTCCTGTCAGGTCAGTGGTGGCATTAGATTACTGAAGGAGCGAGAATCCTATTGTAAAGAACCCTACCGTAAACTGCACCTGTAAGGGATCTAGGTTGTTTCCTCCTTATGAGAATCTAATGCCTGATGATCTGAGCTGGAGCTGAGGCAGTGATGTTAGGTCCGGGGAGTGGCTGCAAATACAGATTATCATTAGCAGAGAGGAAATCACTTAAATCATCCCCAAACCATCCTCCCAGCCCCACCCCAGTCCATGGAAAAATTGTCTTCCATGAAACCAGTCCCTGGTGCAAAAAGGTTGGGGACCACTGATTTGGGGCATCTCTATTATCCGCTTATAGTCATTCCTCTCCATGTATGTTATATTAAGTTTAATCTAGACCTCTTTCATGTTGCACTTTGTAATATCCAACTGCTCATTCTTCCTGATGTACAAACCATCCCTTATATCTTCCAGGGGAGGGGACTGAGACATGAGCTAGTTAAGGGAGGGGACGAAAGCTAGTCAGGTGAAGTGCTCAGAATAGGGAAGTTCTTTCTGGGGAACACTCCAAAGAGGTCTGTTACCCTTGGTGACCCCAAAAGACTGTTTAAGATAGTACGGCTATTATAAGCTGCAAAGGATATCAGGTTGACTACTGGCCACAGACCTGCCAGCAGCCCTACCTGCAACTGAGCCAAACCACCAACCCCGTTTCTTACAGGCCCTTATGGTGCCTCTCTCTAGCAAAATACTTTCGCAAATCATTTCCAAGTACATGGGTAATTTTGCATTCTCAGTGTCACTTTTCTTTGCATTTTTCACAGGCAAAAACTTTATGGCTGTACTGCTGCGATCCACTGAGGGGGAAGGGAGCAAACACTAGGCACAGTAGTAAGCTTAAAACAAACTTATTGATTCGAGGTGGAGATGAATTAAAGTATAATGTGGTGATAAAGTGAAGATACTAATGTCAGACTGATTGCTATGTGACTTTGAACAATTTTACTTTATTTAGTTGTTCAACTAATTTCTATTTTTTTTTTTTTTTTTTAGTAGAGACAGGGTCTCGTTCTTGTTCAGGCTGGTCTCGAACACCTGAGTTCAAATGATCCTCTTGCCTCGGCCTCCCAGAATGCTAGGATTACAGGCGTGAGCCACCATGCTCGGTCAACTTTGAACAATTTATTAAACTTCTAGGCTTCAGTTTCCTCATGTATAATAATTGTACTTACTTTGTAAACTGCTGGGATATACTACTGTGAGGTTTAACTGCAAAAATGCATGCAAGTGCTTAGCCTTACACAAAATAAATGCTTTAAGATGGTTTGTTGCTATTATTTGGTTTTTTTCATCAACCCTTCCAGTGCGGCATTACCATCCTCATTTTACAGATGAGGAAACTATGGCACAGGTGGTACCAGGAACAGAATCTAGAACTGGCCAACTCTGGAGCTCAAACTCTTCCTGCTGACTGGAAAGAGTCTTCATGTTTTATGACTTCAGAATCAAAAGCCCTAGGCTTGACTATCAGAGGACAATGAAATTCTAGGTCTTGTACTAGTGATTACGAGATGAAGGGAACCTCTATCATATGAGAAGGGGGGTGAAAAAATTGGCTGCCAAGCCAAAGGGCCTATACCAGGGCTTTGAAAACAGACTGAAAGACATAAGGAGATGGTTAGGGCAAAAAATCAGCAACAATGATTCCCAGTTTGAGAATGTGGCTAAAGTGCTACGTCAAGGAGTCAGGAAAGTAGACTGACAACATAACTTCATGAATGGCAGCCATGCTTGCCATTCCACAAAATAAACATATGCAGTGTCTTTGTCATTAGGTTTGGGAATCCTAGCATTTAACATCTATCTCTTGTAAAGACATAATATTAAAAGCAAAACTGACATTGTTCTCCTGCCATTCAACATAAACATGTATATCACATCCCACAGTGAGAAAAACAAACCTAAAAACACTTCTTACCTGAGACAAATTAAAAAAAACCAGCTGAGCACCCTGCTTAGATCTGGTCCTCAAAATAAACCATATCTTAAACATTTTTTTCTTTTGAGACAGAGTCTCATTCTGTTGCCCCAGCTAGAGTACAACGACGTCATCATAGCTCACTGCAACCTCAAACTCCTTGGCTCACGCAATCCTCCTGCCCCAGTCTCCTGAGTACCTGGGACTACAGGTGGGTGCCACCATGCCGGCTAATTTTTCTTTCTTTTTTTTTGTGTAGAGACTGGGTCTGGCTCTTGCTCAGGCTGGTCTCCAACTCCCGGCCACAAGCAATCTTCCTGCCTCAGCCTCCCAGAGTGCTAGGATTACAGATGTGAGCCACTGTGCCTGTAATCCTACCACTCTGGGAGGCCAAGGCCATACCTTAAACATTTCCTGTAAATTATCAATGCATGGAGATAAAGCTGTTGTGAATAAGATAACAAAGAGAGAAAAACTTTTCCATTATGAACACACAAAAGTAAATTTGGTATTCTTCATAATATTGCGGTTTTTTCCATTTAAAAACTTGTTCTGGGCCAGGTGCGGTGGCTCACGCCTATAATCCTAGCACTCTGGGAGGCCAAGGCGGGAGGATGGTTCAAAGTCAGGAGTTCCAAACCACCCCAAGCAAGAGCGAGACCCCCTCCCCCCCGCTACTAAAAATAGAAAGAAATTAATTTGCCAACTAAAAATATATAGAAAAAAATTAGCCGGGCATGGTGGCTGGTGCATGCCTGTAGTCTCAGCTACTTGGGAGGCTGAAGCAGGAGGATTGCTTGAGCCCAGGAGTTTGAGGTTGCTGTGAGCTAGGGCTGACAGCACCACACTCCAGCCTCAGCAACAGAGTGAGACTCTGTCTCACAAAAAAAAAAAAAACTGTTCTGTTTATTTGATAAGGCAGTCATTGGGAGGCCTTGCCCCTCCTTGCAAGTAAATTTCTTTTCCTTTTTACATGTCTTTGTATGAGTTGTTCTTTCACAGGAGCATATTAAAAGCTTTGAAAAGTCCTACAGTTAAAGAATTTTACTTTAGCATTTCCCAAACTTATTTAGAGGCCGTACAGTCTATGAGAACATGAAATACCTCTGCACTTAGAAGCTGAATGACCTGGGACAAGTCACTTCAATGCTGAGAGTCAGTTTCACAATCTGTGGAACAGTGTTGGCTGCTGGAATATATACCACAGTATTGACTAATAGAGCACCTAAAAGTGCCCTCAGCACATTTTAAGCCCCCCCTCCCAAATACTATTACTTCAGAAGTGATCCCTTCTCAACATTCCAATCCACTTGGTTTATATGAAAGTGACATTCTGCAGGATACCCTTGTTAGGAAACAGAATTAAAGCTTTCAGGCCAATCTATCTCCAGGTGTACGAGGAAAAAACCAAGATGATCCTGATTTAAGGATCTTGGTACTTGTTCCTGCACTAAGATGTGAAATTCTGGGCAAGCCTCAAGTCTTCCTAAGCATAAAGTTTCCTTATTTGTAAAATCAGATACTACACAGAGTTGAGATTCAATTATAAAGCATTACAAAAATGTGCACTGTTTTTTTGGGCACATCCAAAAAACAAAAGGAGCAGGTGATCAGCTATGGGAATGATAGAATTAAACTGTAAAGCAAAGAGGGTTTTCGAGGTAGCCACAATCTGCTTTATAGTACACAATGACCTAGACACACTTTCTCCAACAGGGGAAACTTTACACAACCAAAAATAAGTAAATACACATACACTCGTCTTCATAAAAGACCTTCTAGTATAAATAACCTAGTAAAAGTCTCTTTACAGACACTCCGGGCAAATTTCTGACAATTGCTTAATATAAGCCACCTGGGCCTTGGGTAACATGGCTGAATAATTAATGAACACTAATGCTAACAGAAAACATTTTACGTAGCCATTTCTTAATTATTCATACTAATGAACAAAAGTAACAATACAGAGATGAACCTTAAACTGTTTATTACATAATCAAACTATACAACTTTTTAGCAATTTTTCCCACACAGGTTTTACTAAAACCAATTATTAAAATGAAATTTGTATTTTCCAAGCGAACAACTCAATAGAACTATATCCCTAATACCAGTAAGCACCAAGCTTATCAAGAAATGAGAGTGTGGTCGGAGGCTGCCTGTAATCCTAGCACTCTGGGAGGCCGAAGGAGGAGGACAGATTGAGGTCAGGAGTTCAAGATCAGCCTGAGAAAGAGCCGGACCCCCTCTCTACTAAAAACAGAAAAATTAGCAGGGCATCGTGGCGTGCGCCTGTAATCCCAGCTACTCAGGAGGCTGAGGCAGGAGGATCGCTTGAGCCCAGGAGTTTGAGGTTGCTGCATGGCACTCTGGCCCAGGTGGCAGAGCGAGACTCCATCTCAAAAAAAAAAAAAAAGGGAAAAGGAAGGAAAGAAAGAAAAGACAGACAGACATGAGGGTGTTATACAACCAAATTATTTCTATTTCACAGTAGCAGCCACAGCGTAGCTACCTTGTGTTCTATAACATAATATCCATTACTGTTATATTTTTCCTACTAAATGGCCCTCTCAATAAGATAAGGGTATCACTTAGCCTCTTCCGGTCTGTTTCCTGCACTGTAAAATGGGGATAATAACTGCTTAGTACTGTTACGGTAAAGTGTAGTGATAATGAATATAAAGGACTTGGAAATATGCAGGCGCTTAACAGATCTTCAGGAAATGCTACCTGCCATTATTTTCCACACAGTAATTCTTACTTGCTAACTCTCTGCAACTTCTGGTTGTATCTGGATTCTTCAGACTCCTGGGAAGCGAACTCAGGGCCCCAGCTTCTTTGAGGCTCCCTCGTGGTATTCCTATTTGTAAATGGCCTCTCGGTGTATTCACTCAACCCAAATCTCCTTTTCCAATTAAACTGTGAGCCCCAAGAGCCCTCCTCCCAGGACCCCGCGCACGCTGCACGGCCCTGGCAGCAGTCTCCCTCCTTCCCGCCCCCAGGGGCTGCGCTTCAAGCTCGCGGCGCGGCCCCCCGTGCTGGCCTCGGTCCCGAGACCCCGTCCTGCACCCGCCGGATCCGCAGCTCTAGTCGCAGCGCCAGCTCTGCCTCGAAAAGCCCCATGACGAACAGCTGAGTAACTTTCCGCTCCAGCCTCAGTTTCCCTGGAGGCAGGACGGAGGCGCACCGCCAGACACCAGGGCCCGGGAGAGCTGCCCGCAGTGGCCTGACGCTCCCAGCCCCTGCGCACTGACCTGCAAGTGACCTGCTTGGTGCTCATGGTGGTTGGGATGCAGGGCAGTCGTCGCTCCGCCGCCTCCAGCTACCGCCACCGCCGCCTCGGCCTTGGCCCGGCTCTTCCAGCGCAGCCGCGTCACGCCGGCGCGCACCGCCCCCAGTGCATCACCTTTGTAGCGCCGGCTGGAAACCTCGGCGCCGTCACAATTGGTTCCGCACCAGGGGAGGGACCGGCGGCCTCCCCGTCCCGCACTCAGCGTCCGGCATTTCCAAGCCTGCGGAGCGGAACCTGCTGGCATCCTAGTCCTGTCAGTCTTACCCCGAAGCCCACAGTTAGTCGCTACGATTCTGCCCCCATCTCCGAGAGCATCCTTTAGCAATTCTCGCCTCCCTCGAGGCACTTCTCCCCCACCCCCACCCCGAGGCAGGCTCCCACCTCTGCTCCGCGTACCTCAATTGCAAACGCTCCTACCCGTCCGAACCTGCACTCGCCAGGGCCCCTCCTCAGGCCCCGCCCCGTCTGTTCCCGCCAGACCTCGCTCCCGCGTAAGGAAATTCCTCGGCCCTCTCCCAGCTGCTCTTTTTCAAAAATCTCTACTCCCACCTCGAGTTTTACTCCTCATTTTCTTTCCTGGCATGCCTCCGCCGTTCATCTTCCGTTTCCTATGGCGGAAACCCCAAAAGTTATTCTTGACACTTCCCTCTAGTTCTCTATATCCTGCAGATCCTGCTCCTAAGCTTGCATCCAATGCGTCCTCCGTCCATTTCCACCGTCATGGTTCGTCTAAGCAACCATTCCTCCTTGCCAGGCCATGCAATAGCCTTTTAACTGGCCTTCCCGCTTCCAGTTCTAACCTCTTCTAGTCTATCGTCACACGAATTCTATTTTTAAAACATATCGATTCGTGTCATTCACCTCCTTTCAATGATTTTCCGTTGCTTTTTAAATTTTTTTACTTTAAAGAAATTGAGATATGCACAACATAAATGCACAAGACACATATATGCCTCTATGAATTTTTGCATATGCATGCACTTATGAAACAACCACCCAGATGAAGATAAAGAATATCAACACCCAGGAGGCTCCCTTAAAGCACTCTCAGTCAATGCCTCCCAAAGGTAGCTGCTTATTTTCACCCCATCACTATTGTCTTGCTCGTTCTTGACCTTCATATAAATGAAATAATTCAGTATGTACCCTTTTGTCTGCCTTCTTTTTCCTAACATTGTATCTGTCAGATATTTCCATGTTGTGTATAGCTGTATGCTGTTATTCTACTTTGCTCTAAAAATACTGAGTCTTCTAATGAATGAACATGGTATATATTTCCATTACTTAGAACTTTTGCAATATTTCTCAGGAATTTAGGAGTATTTTGGAAATTTTGTAGTTTCCAGTATATAGGTCTTTAATAACTTTTATTAGATTTATTACTAGGTATCTAGATGAGTTTTTAAAACAATATTGCACTTATAATTTATAACATTTAGGCCGGGCGCTGTGGCTCACGCCTGTAATCCTAGCTCTTGGGAGGCCGAGGCGGGCGGATTGCTCAAGGTCAGGAGTTCAAAACCAGCCTGAGCAAGAGCGAGACCCTGTCTCTACTATAAATAGAAAGAAATCAATTGGCCAACTGATATATATATATAAAAAAAAAATTAGCCGGGCATGGTGGCACATGCCTGTAGTCCCAGCTACTTGGGAGGCTGAGGCAGAAGGATCACTCGAGCCCAGGAGTTTGAGGTTGCTGTGAGCTAGGCTGACGCCACGGCACTCACTCTAGCCTGGACAACAAAGCGAGACTCTGTCTCAAAAAAAAAAAAAAAAAATAATAATTTATAACATTTGATCCATGCAATTCATGTTCACAAAATTACATACTGCTTATTATAAAAATCCCCTTTATTTCATTCTTTATGTAATACATTCACTATATGAATACTATTATGTTCAAATATGAAAAAAAGTATAAGGTGAAAAGTCCCAGTCCTCTATCAATTTAGTTCCCACCTCATCAAAAACAGAAACAATCGAAAAACCCAAAACCTAACCACTGTTATAAATTTTGTACATATCTTTCCAGGTTTTTTACATATATATTATATATATATATATATACACACATATACAAGTAAACAAAAATATTTTTCTCCCTTTTTATAGAAAAGATAACATACACACTGTTCTGCACAGTGTATATAAACAGTGAAGTTTTCCATATCAGTACATAGAGCCTCTTCCTCCTTTTGTAGAAACTGTATAGTTATAATATTCCATTGTATGCCTATGCCATAATTTATTTCACCAGCCTTGTACGGGTGGCCCTCAGGGTGTCCATGCTATTAACACTGGACCAATGAGAACATATTCTGTATTGCTTCACACAAGCTGTACCCAATTCACTGTTTTCTGAATTCAGTGTTGCTGAATTACCATGTCCTGCCCCACACTTGGACATCGATACCCTGGTTTCCTCGTCCTCAGGAGATCATTTGCTGGCAAAGAATGAAGGGTGTCTTCCAGCCCACAGCAAGTGCACATTAAACTTTCACATCTGCTTGCTGACTACCAGCTCCCGATCTCAACCCCTTCAGAAAAGCAATTCTACTACCAAACATACAGGACAAAAAAATATGTCAGAGGGAGGCGGGTGAAAAAACTGAGAAAATGGGAGAGGACAGGTGGTTCCCAGCTGGACATTAAAATGGACATTTGGGTGCAAAGATAAGGAGACTCTTTGCACAAAGGTTGGCCAAGAGTCTTGCAAAACTTTTTTTTTTCTTTGTGTGGCTGTCTGTCCATAGATAGGGTTTTTGATGCTATTTTAAATTTTCCTAAATTTCCTAATTATTGCTTGTGTACAAAAATACATGATCTTTGTATATTGACCTGAGATCCAGCCCCATGATAAATTTTGAATTCTAATGGTTTCTTTGTAGATTGTTTTTCACTTTCTACATACAATCATGACATCAGCAAATTAAAGCTTTACTTCATTTTCAATCATTATATATTTTGTTTCTTTTTCTTGCCTTATTGTACTGTCTAGAACCTTCAGTATAATGTTAAAGAGAAGTGGTAAAAGTGGTAGTAGTGTATGTCTTGTTTTTTTTCTGAATTCAGGGAAAATAGTTAATATTTTGCCATTAATTAAAATGTTAGCTCTAGATTTTTTAAAACTATCATCAAAGTTTTGTTCTTTCTAGTTTTCTTATATTTTTATCATAAGCACATCTTGATTTTTATCAAATGCTTTTTTGCATCTATTGAGAAAACAATATTGTCTTTCCCCTTTATTCTATTATTGTATGGAATTATATTGTTTGATTTTTTTTTTTTTTTTTTTTTTTTTGAGACAGAGTCTCACTTTTGTTGTCCAGGCTAGAGTGAGTGCCGTGGTGTCAGCCTAGCTCACAGCAACCTCATACTCCTGGGCTCAAGCAATCCTTCCACCTCAGCCTCCCAAGTAACTGGGACTACAGGCATTCGCCATCATGCCCGGCTAATTTTTTCTGTATATATTAGTTGGCCAATTAATTTCTTTCTATTTATAGTAGAGATGGGGTCTCGTTCTTGCTCAGGTTGGTTTTGAACTCCTGACCTTGAGCCATTGGCCCGCCTCGGCCTCCCAGAGAGCTAGGATTACAGGCATGAGCCACCTCGCCTGGCCAATTTTTAATGTTAAACCTACCTAATTCCTCAGATAGCCCCTAATGGCCATGATATATTATTTTTTTCTATAAATCACCGGATTCTGTTTGTTAAAATTGTATTTAGGATTTTTGCATCCTGTTCATGAGAGATACTAGTCTGTAGTGTTCCTTTCTTACAATGTCCATGCCAGGTTTGGGTATGTGAGATATGCTGGGCCTCATAAAATGAGTGTGGACAACTTTCTTCCTTTCTATTCTCTGGAAAAGTCTGTTTAATATAGGTATTAATTTTTCCCTTAAATGTTTGGAAGAATTTACCATGGAAGCCATCTCAGCCTGCGGTTTACTTTATAGGAAGATTTTTATTTAAAGATTTAATTGCTTTCTTATATATAGGACTATTCATATTTTATCTTTTTGTGTCAGGTTTGGAAAGCTCTTTTTTTTTTTTTTTTTTTTTTTTGAGACAGAGTCTCATTCTGTTGCCCAGGCTAGAGTGCCGTGGTGTCAGCCTAGCTCACAGCAACCTCAAACTCTTGGGCTCAAGCAGTCCTACTGCCTCAGCCTGCCGAGTATCTGAGACTACAGGCATGCACCACCGTGCCTAGCTAATTTTTCTATATATTTTTAGTTGGCCAATTAATTTCTTTCTATTTTCAGTAGAGACGGAGTCTTGCTCTTGATCAGGCTGGTTTCGAACTCCTGATCTTGAGCTGTCCTCCCGCCTTGGCCTCCCAGAGTGCTAGGATTACAGCCGTGAGCCACTTCGCCCAGCCAGAAAGCTCTTTTTTATTTCAAGTAATTAGTCCATTTCATCTAAATTGATAAATTTATTTATTTTTATTATTATTTAGAGATAGGGTCTCATTCTCTTGCCCAGGATGGAGTGCAGTGGCACCATCATAACTTATTGTACCCTTGAGCTCTTGGGCTCAAACTATCCTCCTGCCTCACCCTCCAGAATAGCTAGGACTACAAGCATGCACCACCATACCTGGGCAATTAAAAAAAATATTTTTTTAGAGATGGGGTCTCACTATGTTGCCCAGGCAACTCTATGTTTGCCCTGATCTCAAATTTCTGGCCTCAAGTGATTCTTCTGCATTGGCTTCCCAAAGTGCTTGGAATATAGGAATAAGTCACTGTACCCAACCCTAAATTGATTAATATAATAAAGTTGATCATAATACCTTCTTTTTTATGACTATAGGATCTGTAATGTCTCATTTTCATTTCTTGATATTACTCATTGGTGTTTTATTCTTTTTCTAATCAGTCACTAAAAGTTTATCAATTGTATTAATCTTTTCACTGAACAAGCTTTTGGCTTTGTTCATTTTCTTTATTGTACATCCATCCATTTTCTATTTCAATGATTTCTGCTTTTATCTTTATTATTCCTTTTTTCTATGTTCTTTGAGTTCAAATTGCTCTTGTTGTCTGGCTTCTTGAGATGGAAGCTTATGTCATTGATTTTCAAATCTTTTTCTTTTCTGAGTATTTAAAGCTGTACTTTTCTCTGAAAGCACATTTATCATTATTCTAAAAGTTCTTATATCATCTTTTCCTTACCATTCAGTTTAAAATATTTTCTAATTGCCATTATAATTTGTTCTTTGACTTATAAGTTATTTATTTAATAAGTGTCCTGATTAATTTCCAAACTGAGAGTTTTTCTAGTTATTTTTTTCTTATTTCTAATGTGATCCCAATGTGGAATGGTCTACTCTCCTTTAAGTTTGATCAACATTTGCTTTATATATTTTGAAGCTAAGTTTTTAGGTTCAAACAAATTTAGAATTGCTCTACCTTCTGTTCTGTCAAAACTTTATCATTTAAAAATGTTCCTCTTTCGGCCAAGCGCGGTGGCTCACGCCTGTAATCCTAGCACTCTGGGAGCCAGAGGCGGACGGATTGCTTGAGGTTAGGAGTTCGAAACCAGACTGAGCAAGAGCGAGACCCCGTCTCTACTATAAATAGAAAGAAATTAATTGGCCAACTAATATATGCAGAAAAAATTAGCTGGTCATGGTGGCGCGTACCTGTAGTCCCAGCTACTCGGGAGGCTGAGGCAGAAGGATCGCTCCAGCCCAGGAGATTGAGGTTGCTGTGAGCTAGGCTCACGCCACGGCACTCACTCTAGCCTGGGCAACGAAGCGTGACTCTGTCTCAAAAAAAAAAAGTTCCTCTTTGTGCTATTTGTGTATGTGAATTGAGACTGTTTTATCAGTGAATAAATGGCTTTACTAATTGTGGTTCATGTAATATATCATGTAAAATGCATGTATAAAATGTGTTTCTGGGCCAGGCTTGGTGGCTCATGCCTGTAATCCTAGCACTCTGGGAGGCCGAGGCAGGCAGATTATTAGAGCTCAGAAGTTCTAGACCAGCTTTGAGCAAGAGCGAGACCCCATCTCTACCAAAAATAGAAAAAAATTAGCCAAGCATAGTGGCGCATGCCTGTAGTCCCAGCTACTCTGGAGGCTGAGGCAGGAGGATCCCTTGAGCCCAGGAGTTTGAGGTTGCTGTGAGCTAGGCAGACGCCACGGCACTCTAGCCTGGCAACAGAGTGAGACTCTGTCTAAAAAAAACAAGAAAAAGAAAAGAAAAAAGCGTTTCAGAGAGTGCTAGTTGCACTTGTGAATCAGGACAGTGATATTTCAATGAAAAACTGTGTTCGCATTGTGGTGCATGTAATACACTATCTAAAGATGCACAATATAAAATGTTTTTAAGAGTGCTAGTTTTTTAAAAAGAAATTTTCCTCTTTAGCTCTAGAAATGCGTCTTGTTTTAAAGCATACTTTTTCCTGATATTAATCATACCAGCTTTCTTTTTTTTTTACCTACTGTTATATTAATATTAATTTTTTTTTATTTCGGCATATTATGGGGGTACAGATTTTAAGGTTTCAATAAATGCCCATTTCCCCCCTCCCCCCACAAGTCTGAGTCTCCATCATGACCATCCCCCAGATGGTGCACATCTCACTCATTATGTATGTATATACCCGCCCCCCTCCCCCCTCCCATCTGCCCAATACCCTATTACTGTAGTACCTATGTGTCCACTTAGGTGCTGTTCAGTTAATACCAATTTGCTGGTGAGTATATGTGGTGTTTGTTTTTCCATTCTTGGGAAACTTCACTTAATAGTATGGGTTCCAGCTCTAACCAGGAAAATATAAGATGTGCTATATCACCGTTGTTTCTTAGAGCTGAATAGTACTCCATGGTATACATATACCACATTTTATTAATCCATTCTTGGACTGATGGACACTTGGGCTGTTTCCACAGCCTTGCAATTATGAATTGTGCTGCTATAAACATTCGAGTGCAGGTGTCTTTTTTGTAGAGTGTCATTGGATCTTTTGGGTAGATGCCCAGCAATGGGATTGCTGGATCAAATGGTAGAATCACTTGTATCGCTTTAAGGTATCTCCATATTGCTTTCCACAGAGGTTGAACTAGTTTTCAGTCCCACCAGCAGTGTAGGAGTGTTCCTCTCTCTCCGCAACCACGCCAGCATTTATTGTTTGGAGATTTTTTGATAAAGGCCATTCTCACTGGGGTTAAGTGATATCTCATTGTGGTTTTGATTTGTATTTCCCTGATGATTAGAGATGTTGAGCATTTTCTCATATGTTTGTTGGCCATTCTTCTGTCTTCTTTAGAAAAGTTTCTGTTCAAGTCCTTTGCCCACTTTTTAATGGGGTTATTTGATTTTTTCTTCCTGATTTTTGTGAGTTCTAAGTACATTCTAGTTATCAGTCCCTTATCGGATGCATAGGATGCAAAAATTTTCTCCCATTTTGTAGGTTGTCTGTTTACTTTCATGACTATTTCTTTGGCTGTGCAGAAGCTTTGTAGTTTGATCATGTCCCATTTATTTATTTTTGTTGCTGCTGTGATTGCCTTTGGGGACTTCTTCATAAACTCTTTGCCCAGGCCCATGTCTAGGAGAGTGTTTCCAACTATTTCCTCTAGAGTTCTAATAGTTTCATACCTTAGGTTTAAGTCTGTTATCCAGCATGAGTTGATTTTTGTGAGAGGTGAAAGGTGTGGGTCCTGTTTTAGCCTTCTACAGGTGGCTATCCAGTTTTCCCAGCACCATTTATTGAAAAGGGATACTTTTCCCCAGCGTATATTTTTGTCTGCTTTGTCAAAGATTAGATGGCTATATGAGGATGGTTTTATATCAGGATTCTCGCATCTGTTCCACTGGTTAATATTCCTATTTTTGTGCCAATACCATATTGATTTAATTACTACAGCTTTGTAGTATAGTTTGATATCTGGCATATTAATGCCTCCCATTTTGTTTTTGTTGCCTAGAATTGCTCTTGATATTCGGGGTCTTCTTTGGTTCCATACGAAGCGTAAAATTATTTTTTCTATATCTGTGAAGAATGCTGATGGGATTTTAATAGGTATTGCGTTGAATCTGTAGATCAGTTTGGGTAGTATAGACATTTTGATGATATTGAGTCTGCCGATCCACGAGCATGGTATGGATTTCCATCTGTTTACATCCTCTGCTATTTCCTTCCTCAGCGTTTCATAGTTCTCCCTGTAGAGGTCTTTTACGTCCTTGGTTAAGTATATTCCTAGGTACTTTAATTTCTTTGTTGCTATTGTGAAGGCAATTGAGTCTTTGATTTGGTTCTCAATTAGATTGTTGTTGGCGTATATGAATGCCTCTGATTTCTGTGTATTGATTTTGTATCCTGAGACTTTACTAAATTCATTGATCAGTTCCAGGAGTTTCTTGGTTGAATCTTTGGGGTTTTCTAGATACAATATTATATCACCAGCAAACAGTGAAAGTTTGATCTCTTCTGCCCCTATTTGGATACCTTTGATTCCATTTTCCTTTCTGATTGCTGTAGCCAAGACTTCCAGCACTATGTTGAACAGAAGTGGAGATAGTGGGCAGCCTTGTCTGGTTCCAGTTTTAAGTGGGAATGATTTCAATTTTTCCCCATTCAGTATGATGTTGGCTATGGGTCTGTCATATATGGCTTGTATCATTTTTAGGTATGTCCCTTCTATGCCTATTTTCTTAAGTGTTCGTATCATGAAAGGGTGTTGAATTTTGTCAAAAGCTTTTTCTGCATCTATTGAAAGAATCATGTGGTCTTTGTTTTTGCTTCTGTTTATGTGGTGAATTGCATTTATAGATTTACGGATGTTGAACCATCTCTGCATCCCTGGGATGAAGCCCACTTGGTCGTGGTGGATTATTTTTTTGATAAGCGTCTGGATTCGGTTAGCTAAGATTTTGTTGAAAATTTTTGCATCTATATTCATTAGGGATATTGGTCTGTAGTTTTCTTTTTTTGTTGCATCCTTTCCTGGTTTTGGTATCAGAGTAATATTCGCTTCATAAAAGGTGTCGGGGAGGTTTCCGTTCTTCTCGATGTTGTGGAAGAGTTTCTGCAAGATAGGTACTAGTTCTTCTTTGTAAGTGTGGTAAAATTCGGGTGTGAAGCCATCTGGACTGGGAGTTTTCTTTTTAGGGAGATTTTTTTTTTTTTTTTTTGAGACAGAGTCTCGCTTTGTTGCCTAGGCTAGAGTGAGTGCCATGGCGTCAGCCTAGCTCACAGCAACCTCAAACTCCTGGGCTCAAGCGATCCTTCTGTCTCAGCCTCCCAAGTAGCTGGGACTACAGGCATGAGCCACCATGCCCGGCTAATTTTTTTTATATATATTAGTTGGCCTATTAGTTTCTTTCTATTTATAGTAGAGACGGGGTCTCGCTCTTGCTCAGGCTGGTTTCGAACTCCCGACCTCGAGCAATCCACCCGCCTCAGCCTCCCAGAGAGCTAGGATTACAGGCGTGAGCCACCGCGCCCGGCCTTTAGGGAGATTTTTAATTGCTGTTTCTATTTCAGCTGTTGAGATTGGTCTGTTCAGGGAATCTATTTCTTCCTGGTTGAGCCTAGGGAGGCTGTGTGTTTCTAGAAATTTGTCCATTTCCTCCACATTTTCTAGTTTGTGTGCATAAAGATTTTTGTAGTATTCATAAATCGTATCTTGTATCTCTTTGGGATCAGTTGTGATATCTCCTTTTTTATTCCTGATGGAGCTTATTAGAGATTTCTCTTTTCTGCTTTTCGTTAGCTTAGCCAATGGTGTGTCAATTTTGTTTATTTTTTCAAAGAACCAACTTTTTGTTTTATTAATCTCCTGAATAGCTTCCCTGTTTTCAATTTCGTTTAGTTCTGATTTGATCTTGCTGATTTCACTTCTTCTGCTGGGTTTGGGGGTTGGTCTGTTCTTCTTTTTCCAGCTCTTTGAGTCGTTTCATTAGATTGTCTATTTGTGATCTTCTTGTCTTTTGGTTATAGGCATTTATGGAGATAAACTTTCCTCTCAGAACTGCTTTAGCTGTGTCCCAGAGGAGTTCATACCAGCTTTCTTTCAGATAATGTTTTCATGGTCTATCTTTTTCCATCCTTTATTTTTAATCTACTTAGTGTTTTGTTTTTGTTTTTTTAATTGTATTTATTAATATTTTATATTTTTTATTTTATTTTATTCTTTCTTTTTTCAAAGTAAAAGCCATTGGAAATACTTAGTGTTTAAATCTAAATTGTATCTCTTATAGATAGTATATAGTTTCACTTTAAAATACAGTATGATAATCTTTCTTTTATAAATTGTCCATTTACATTAAATGTAATTAGTCCATTTACATTAGATGTAATATAGTTGGATTTAAATCTACCATCTTGTTGTTTATTTTCCATCTGTTTTTATTATTTAAAAAATTTTTTTTGAGACAGAGTCTCAAGTCTGTCACCCTGGGTAGAGTACAGTGGTGTCACCATAGCTCGCTGCAACCTTAACCACCTCGCCCACAGCCGCACTCACAGCCGCTCGGCGGTCTGCGTGCGCTGCGCGTTGACGGCGGGTCCTTTTGCTCTTGTGTGACGAGGAAAGCTTTAACGCACTGAAAGCTTGTTTGACTTTACAGGCAGCTTTACTTGTCATGTAAATCAGAATAGGTAACATAGACATGTATGTTTTCATTCCATTATTTTTACATGTTCACAATTTTATTTTGATAAATGAAACATTAGAAAAGTCATATCACGGCTGTCGGCTAAAGTCCCTGTGTGCTTTCATCTGTGGCTGTCAACTATAGTTGACGCTCGTACCGAAGTGGTTAAACTCCTGAGCTCAAGCAATCCTCCTGCCTTGGCCCCCCCGAGTGCTAGGATTACAGGAGTAAGCCACTGCTCCTGGCCAAGGTCTTAATTTATAACTACTTCCAAGATGACTGTGCTAGGCTTTTCTGCAAATGACACCACAGTGCATATGGTGGCTACCATCCTAGTAGCTAACACCTCACCCCCATCATGAACTGCCCATTATGTCTTGAAGGGGAATGACTGGGCCACTGAAGTGAAATAGAATCAGTGAGATAGAATTGACAGTCCAGAAATAAACCCTCACATCTATGGTCAGTTGAGATTTGAAAAAGGTGCCAATTAGCTCGTAAGAAAATAAAATAAAATGGATACCAAGACCGTAAAAATAGAGAAATAAGAGTATTTTCACCAAATGGTTCTGGAACAATTGAATATCCACTTGCCAAAGAATAAAGTTGGATCCCTACCTCACACATTATTCAAAAATTAATTCAGTCAACCACAAAAAGGCCATAAAAAAAAAAATAAAAAAAAAAAAATTAATTCAAAATGGTCCTGTGGCCAGGTTACACAAAAAAAAAGAAAAAAAAAAAAAAAACAAAATGGATCAGGAACCTAAATGTAAGACCTAACCTGAGGTTAGGAGTTCAAGACCAGCCTGAGAAAGAGTGAGACCCTGTCTGTACTAAAAATAGAAAGAAATTAGCCAGAAGCCGGGCGCGGTGGCTCACGCCTGTAATCCTAGCACTTTGGGAGGCTGAGGCGGGTGGATTGCTCGAGGTCAGGAGTTCGAAACCAGCCTGAGCAAGAGCGAGACACCGTCTCTACTATAAATAGAAAGAAATTAATTGACTAACTAATACATATAGAAAAAATTAGCCGGGCATGGTGGCGCATGCCTGTAGTCCCAGCTACTTGGGAGCCTGAGGCAGAAGGATCGCTTGAGCCCAGGAGTTTGAGGTTGCTGTGAGCTAGGCTGACGCCACGGCACTCACTCTAGCCTGGGCAACAAAGTGAGACTCTGTCTCAAAAAAAAAAAAGAAAGAAAGAAAGAAAGAAATTAGCCAGAAAACTAAAACTATATATAAAAAAAATATTAGCCAGGTATGATGGCACATGCCTGTAGTCCTAGCTACTTGGGAAGCTAAGGCAGAAGGATTGCTTGAGCCTAGGTGCTGAGGTTGCTGTAAGGTAGGCTGATGCCAGGGCACTCTAGCCCAGGCAAAAGAGCAAGACTCTGTCTCAAAAAAAAAAAAAAAAAAAAATTATGTGAAGTGAAAGAAGGCAGATACAAAAGACTATATTGTATGTTTCCATTTATATGAAAAGTCTAGAATAGATAAATCCATAGAGAAAGAAAGCTTAGTGGTTGCTGGGAGGGGGTGGGAGAGGGGAGAATGGAAATGACTGCTAATAGATATGGGATTTCTTTTTGGAGATGATGAAAATATTCTAAACTTACTGGTGATGGTTGCACAACCTTGTGAATATACTAAAAACCATTGAATTGTACACTTTCAATGGGTGAATTTCTTTGTATATAAATGTAATCTCAATTTTTAAAAAGTAAGTAATATCGAAGATAGGCAAAAATGCAGTATACAGATGATAGAACTTCCTGAAGAAAACCAAAATAAGAAAACAGAATAGATATTCAAAACTATATAAAAATTTCCTGAAATAAAAAAGATGTGAAAGTACATATTGAAAGATGACACCATAAACCTGAGTAAACCCAAATTGCATTTTATAATAAAATTATTGATCTTTAAAAAAAGAAAATTCCATAGGTACACTGGCAAAAAAGAACACGTGACTTATAAAAGTGAGAAAATTTGTTTATCATCAGACTTTTTGACAGCAGTGCTTTATGGCAGAAGGAAATTGAATGACATATTTAAGAAAATGTGAGCCAAGGATTTTAGGTGCAGCAAAACTGACCTTCAAGTATAAAGGACAGAGATAAACTGTTCATCAACCTGCAAGAATTCAGGAGGTATTCTTCCTATGACCCCTTACCAAGGAATCTTCTAGAGAGTGAACTTCAGACAAGCCAGTGATGAAAGAGCTGGTAGCGGGCATTCAACGTCAGTCTGCATACAGAGCCAGGCCTTAGCGAGGGTTGAGGTAGAGGGTATTGCTTATGATGGCAGATGTTCTGGGAATGAAGATATAGGACAACCATTTAAATAAATGAGGAAGGTGGGCAAAAAAATGTTTCAACTCTGTTCAGTAATCATAATTGGAGTTGCTGGTATTAACATTGTTACTCTGAGACTGATGTAAATGTGGGACAAAGCAAATGAATAGTTATGAGACATTCTAATTCCCTAATTGCCTGTATCCTTGAGAACTAAGATTTTCAGTGTGGAAAGAGATAGACATGTAATATAGAAGAGGTTAAGTAAAAACCCTGTAGTCCTGAACTTGAATTGGAAATAGTATCAACTCGTGAAGTATTTTATGTGTGTGTACCTTTTTTTTTATCCTGCTCTGTCTACTGAAAAGACAGACCACAACCAACCCAGTAGCAAAGAGCACCCCCAGCAGGCAGACTGAAGTCTTGAAATGCCATTTCCCATTTAAAGAAAGCAGGGCTTGGAGAAATGGTTGATTCTAGGTCCAGGGCAGGAACAGTCTGCGATGAACCCAAAATATTTTAACATAAAATACATAGGAAGGACATCATCAGAGACCCCTAAGGGTCATATGAAAAGGACTCAGGAGCCAACTGAAGAGGCCGACAGGCTGGGCGTGGCGGCTCATGCCTGTAATCCTAGCACTTTGGGAGCCTGAGACAGGAGGATCGCTTGATCTCAGGAGTTCTAGACCAACCTCAGCAAGAGCAAGACCCCATTTCTACTAAAAATAGAAAAAAATTAGCTAGGAAACTAAAAGAAAAAATTAGCCAGGCATGATGGCACACACCTGTAGTCCCAGCTACTTGGGAGGCTGAGGCAGGAGGATCCCTTGAGCCCAGGAGTTTGAGGTTGCTGTGAGCTAGGCTGACGCCACAGCACTCTAGCCTGGGCATCAGAGCAAGACATTATCTCAAACAAAAAGAAAGAAAGAAAGAAAAAAGAGGCCAATGATAGGGCAATTTGAGCTGCAATAAGAATAAAAATTGCATTAGGTTGGAATGTATCTAATATGTTTACATCTGTGAGTTCACAGTGATACTTAAGGAAGAGGACATGAAACCAACTGGGCACCTTCTGAGTGCGACAGAGATGCTCTGATGATCTTGAAATGTGGGTAAAGAACCAGGCACATGTCCAATCTCTCCGTATGACTGAGCCACTAGGTAACTATGTAATAGCTGAGGGGAAGTGTCTCCTTATAAAATCATTTTAGATCATGCATGAAAATAAAATGATGCAGCTAGACTATCCCCTCTGAGCCACTTTCAATGCATGAACAGATCTCTAGACATTTAGAATGATCACTAACGTCAAAACAGAGGAGACCAGCCATGATGTGCTTTCAGATGAGAGAAGCTCTGTAATTTATTTAAGTGCAAGTTATGAAATAAACTTCCTGAAGTGCCTTTTCCTACCATGACATCTTCTTTATGGGTCTTCCCTTTAAAACTGCTTATCTTGGCTAGCGCTCTGGGAGGCTGAGGCAGGAGGATCGCTTGAGGCCAGAAGTTCAAGACCAGCCTCAGCAAGAGAGAGACTCCATCTCTACTAATAGAAAGAGATTAGCTGGACAACTAAAAGTAGAAAAAATTAGCCGGGCATGGTGGCACATGCCTGTAGTCCCAGCTACTTAGAAGGCTGAGAAAGGAGGATTGCTTGAGTCCAGGAATTTGAGGCTGCTATGAGCTAGGCTGACTCCATGACATTCTTGCCAAGGCAACAGAGCAAGACTCTGTCTCGAAAAAAACAAACAAAACAAAAAATACTAGGCATCCATAGGGCCTGGGTTTAGTGTAGTTCAACCAAAAGTGGGTTCTGAAAGGATGAGCTGAACCTATCTATATTAGTGATATGGAGAAACAGTTCCCAAAATGAAAGGGAAATATAGATTTCAAAACAGTATACAGTATAACAATGTTGGTGTTTTAACAAAGCATGTGGAAATATTCACCTCATGTACCATTAGTTTTCTCCAGAGAGTAGAATATGGTGGGTGGGAACATTATGGGAGAGGGCACTGCTTTTTTTTCCAAATATTTTTTGTTCAGTTGCTTAAAATTATTTTAAAATTGAAAAATAATATAGTGCACATAGTAAAATGCACAGCTTGATGATTTTTCACAATCTAAATATAATGAAGACCCAGATAATGAATCAGAACAGCCCCAGAAACCACCTCTGCCCTCTCCCGGTCAGTATCCGCCACCTAAGGTAACCACTATCCTCATTTCTAATGGTGCTGTTAATGTTTTATGAGCAAGATTACTTCTACAGTATAAAATGTCAAAAGAAAATAGCCCTAAAGTAAGGATTTATTTATGCAACAACAAAACTATCTTATTCTAGGAACACAAAAATAAAGGTGAGACTCCAATCCTATGAAGCTCAAAGACTAACAGGAAAAACAAAACTAAATGACTAATAACAGAGTTCTGGTAGAAAGATGAATCCAATGCTGTCAGCAAAAGAGAAGACTGGAGGAAGCTGAGAAAGGTTTCACAGAGAAGTGGGGCTTTAAAGGATGACTAGGAGCTGGCCGTCGTCAGCTGCAATAAGCGAGCACAAATGACAACTAGCTCTTTAAGAAACCAGTTCATGGGGCGGCCTGGTTACTGGTTAATCCTACCTGGTTTGGCTTCTGGGGCTGCCAGTCAGGATGACATCATCGTTGGTCAGGTTACTTGGGGCAGCCTGCATTTGCCAGCCGTATAATGCGGAATAGGAAGAAACTTCTCCCGGCCGCTCAGGAGGTGAAAGCTATGCACTGTGCAGAGGTCGGAAAGCCTTTAATTAAATTTGACCACTGTAAGAGATCCATCTACAGCTTCGGCGTGCCCCAGTGCTGCCCCCTCTGCCGGAAGGACATGGGCTCGAGGAAGCTAGAGGAAGCCCCTGTCAGCATCGCCAATCCATTTACCAATGGGCATGGAGAAAAATGTTCCTTCCTCCTCAGACCAACTCAGGGGACGTTTCTTAGGTACAGTGTTTTTCTTAAGTGTTACATTGAATTGTGCAAACCTTTCCTTCTGTGTTTTAATCACTAAGACTTTCTTTTCCTAATATGTACTATACAGTGTAAGGTCTGGTGGACAATCTTTCCAGTGCTTTGGCCTTAAATCCTGAGCTGTAGGCCTCGAGGCTTCATAAACATAGACGGGGGTGGTGCATGTGTTCTCGCAGTGCTGAGTGCAAGAGTGCACGCAGAGTAGATGCAGAGCAAACCTGCTCACACAATTTTAGGGGAGAAAAATATGTGCTAAGAGGCTAACTGGGAAGATGGCCCAGCAGCTAATCTTGTCATAGTGATGCCTTTACTGCCAGTTAATTTGTAGCTTCTGTGGCAAACAGGTACTACATATAGAGCCCGAAGAACTGACAATGACACACCATCTTAAGTGAGTTAAATTGAAGACTAGAGCTGGTCTATTTCCACTGTAGACATCAACTGGCTTTAAGAGTGAATTCAGAACTCAAAAGAAAGGATCATGCCTTATGGTCCTTGGTGAAGTTTACAGATGGGATTGTGATCGCCCTGCGTAAGGCAGTCTTCACAGAGCACGGATGCCACTGAATGAAGGTGCATGCTTTGGGAAGCGTGTTCAGTACCTATGTGCCGTCACAGTCTAACTCTCCCATCCCCTCATGAGTGCTGGTTTGGGACAAGAAAATTGGAGTTGACTACTCACTTCCCTGCTTACTATCTTATCTTTCCTCCTGGTCCCTATGAAGATGAAATGAACCGAAGTGTACCGACGCTGTTGGTCAAAATGCTGGGTGCTGACTAGACGGCACCCTGAGCTGTCCAGGGCGGACAGTGCAGGCTCTGGCGCCACAAAGCTCCCAGTTCCTATCCTGGGTCTTCTGCTAACTTGCTCCAGGACCCTCTCTGAGTCTCCAGTTCCTTATCTGCAAAATGAGGCTCACAGAGCCGTGAGGCATCTAAACCTGGCCTACACATCAGTTATGACGTTTCACCAACATGCTCCCTACCACCCTATTTTCAGGTTCACTTGAGACCCTAACTCCACAGCTTGGCAGAACCAGGCTCACTGCCACCTTTAATAAGCATCATGCAGCCCAAATCATTAAGAGTCCCTTATTCATGCTGACTTAGAGTCATTAACTGGCTGGATTCTAAAGGCTTTGAAATAAAGTGGTCAAAATTCAGAATTCATTTCCCATAACATTGGTTCATTCAACAAATCCTTACTGAGCTGCTCTGTGTGGGAAATGCTCGGGCTGTCACAGTGAACAAGCCACAGCCCTGCTCTTGAGAATTGACACGACGCATGATGGGCTCCCAGATTGGCCCCTAATAAGCATGTATTTATTCTGCGATATGGTGGTGATGTCGACAGGCCTGGTCTCACTGGGCACTGGCAGAAAGGAAGTGGTGGTGTTGGAACAGGTCATGTGCTCTAGCATCCCCCTGTCCCTTCCCGTGCTCGGGCCAGGATGTGCAGAAACCCCAAGATAGCCCCTGCCTACCAGGACCTCTAGGGCCAAGTTCCAAACCATTTCCTTCCCTCTCATCCATGTTTCCAAACCCTCAGTACTGATTCCCACAACTCACCTTGAGACAACTTCATGTACTTGGTAAAAGAGAACTGGCAGTGACCCAAAGGAATCACCCACATCCTGACATAAGTAGGTCAGAGTTTCTCAGGGCTGCCATATATGGTTGTGCAGGTTGTAGACTGCACGAAGATGCCTGACTAAGGCAGTGGTGGCCGCTGAAGTTCAGCTGCACTCCACTCACCAAGCCAGTACCCTGTGCAGAACTGCACCTGCAGGAAGAGGGGGCAGCTTTTCCTAATCTGCACAAAGGTGTTGTATGAGAAAGGGGTGGCTGTCGCCTTGCCCCATCACATGCTTACATAACATTCTGTAGTTTTCTTGTTTGTTTTACCTTCACAGCACTTATTCGTCTATTAACAACTTGTTGAACTAAATCGAAAAGTCTTCTCTGGAAGTGAGCAAAGTCCGTGAGAGCAGGAATCTCATCTTATCTCCTATGGTGTCCTTTAGCCCTTCACTCAAGATGACAGGCCCTGAGTGGACACCCAATAAACATCTATTGCACAACTAAGAAATAACCGAAGGAAAGGAGGGAAGGAGGGAGGAAAGGTCTAGAATTTGGGTGGGGACAAAGTGTAGCCATGCGCTCAGGGCGCCGCCCCAGGGTAGCACTCCCACGTGCAGTGCTGGTATCTGCCACCGAGACTGCTTGTTTGTCCCAGCGTCATTCTCATCCTTTGAACCCACTGGGTCTCAAAAAGCTCAAAGTGGCTGCAACAGGATGACTGCTGCAGGATCACCCTGCCGCAGGTGGGGCAGCCATTTGTGTCCTTGGCCATTTTAAAGCCTGGGACTGCTTGCTTTAAGGAGGAACCAAACATCCAGAGCTGTGGTCTAACAAAGGAGCCTAATTGTTTGAAAATTATCTCTCAATTATTTGACACCTTCGTGGGGCAGACACTCACTAGGCATTTTGTTCTTACTAGCAGCTTGCTAGAAGGCTTATGATACTCCCATTTTGCAGATGAGGAAACTGAGATTAGAAAGAGTGACTTGCCCAATGTCCCAGGACTAGCAAGTGATGGCCTCGGATTGTCTATGAAGATTCAATTACATGGAGTTATACAGTTAACAAATAATCTTGCGTACAGAATCGTTTCAGAAAACAAGGGCTGTGGGGCAGCAGCAGGTATGGCTGCTATTTTAGTCTTGAAAAGGTGGGAGGTCACTGGTGCACTCAGGATCCTCCCAGCCACAGGAGCCAGAGGAAGAAGGAGTGGGGAGTGCCTTCAGCAGCTGACCTCCAGCCAGAGGTCAGGCTGAATCTGTGCTCTCCCAGGATGGCCTTCCAGAACACTTCAGTGCTGGGGTTCCAGGGAAATGCAGATTGGGCTTGGGAGCAGGGGGTATTTTCTACCCCAAACTACTCTTCACTTAACCAGCTTCCAAATAGGCCTTCCACCAACTGGCACTGATTCGAGTTCTGACCCGGCCCACTCTTCTGGCCAAGCACACGCAAACAAATCCTTGTTTCTTTCAGGGAGTATGATGGGAGGTCCGATCTCCATGTTGGAATAACTAACACGAATGGTGAGTGCATTTTCTTACACCTTCTTTTAGCTTGAAAATGCCCTACAACACCCAGCCAGAGGAGAGCAGCCTTTCTAGAGAAGATATATTCATGGCAACATTTAATTAGCAATTTCGTTCACTGGCGTCTCCAATGGCACTGTGAAGTGGGAACTGCTACCCACAAAGTGAGAAATACTTGACTTTATGCCAAATATTACTAATAATACTAAGTATTTGAAAGTTATTGTTTTCTCGGTGAAGGCCTTTAAAACCTGTAAAGTTTTCATTGGTTTTTAGGAAAGAAAAAAACAGATGGTTTCAGAGAGGTCCAGTTGACCAAGTTGTACATCCCTGATGTCAGAACCAGAATTTGGACCCAGGCCCAGATTCCCTAATCCTTTTTTTTTTTTTGAGACATTCTCACTCTATTGCCCAGGCTGGAGTGCAGCTGCATCATCATAGCTCACTGCAGCCTCGAACTCCTGGGCTCAAATGATGCTCCTGCTCAGTCCCCCAAGTAGCTGGGACTATAAGCGCCCATCACCATGCCCAGCTAATTTTTATTATTTTTTGTAGATACGGGGTCTTACTATGTTGCTCAGGCTGGTCTTCATCTCCTGGCCTCAACTGATCTTCCCACTTCAACCTCTCAAAGTGCAGGGAAGATAGGTGTGAGCCACCGCACCAGCCCTGGTTCCCCAGTGCTATATTCAGTCCAGCCCCCAACAACTGGGTCCTTACATTCCAGAGTCTTCAGGGGCTATATATAATACCTTAGAATGTGCTAGGGCTTGCAGTGGTTGGCTTAAAAAAAATAGCATGTGAAGATGAAACAAAATACAGTTGCTTCGGCCAGATTTAGCTCTGAGGGCACAGAGTTTGCAGCCCCTGAAACCAAAAGCATTCTTGTCTACTGGAGAAGGGTCAGGTGGAGTCACTCGCAGGAAGTTGTGGCCTGGAAATGGTGATCCAGGTGAGGCTCAGATCACAGGTCTGGCAGGTGAAGTCTGACAGCAGCCTTTCCTTAGCCCCTAGAGGCAGGAGAAACTGACACTGTGACCAGGAACCTACAAATGGTTTTTGAACTCAGATTTACCCACACGATCAGTCAAACTTACCACTAATATTTATCAGTGGAAATTTATTGCTGAATTAAGGAAGCAACATAGACTGATTTGTAAATAGAGAACTTTGATAAAAATATTTGGAGATGATTATCCTGGCGCCTATTATTGTCTCCCTATCCTGGGGGCACCTCATAGTGCTGAATAGCAGGTAAAGCAAGAACCGGTTTCCCAAGGAAATGGTTTGCTGATAAGGGGTGTGTGTGTGTGTGTGCGCGTGCGCTGAGGCTACATAAACCCCTCCCTGACTCCACGCCAGACCCTAACTAAATCTCATTAGATAGATGGAAGGAGATTCTAAAATCTCTCACCTGCCCGTTGTTCATTGCTCTCTGACAATAATAGGAAAGTACCACCTGGATTTAACTATAGTTACCAAGGTGGCTACTGTCATTTTTTGATGTCCCTTTTTCACAGAGGGACATTTTTCCTTAAGCCTCCGTGTGACTTTGGTTCTGGTTTGCAGGAGTTGTGTATAATTACAACGTATATGGTGTCCAGCGAGATGAAACAGGGTGGGAGCAGAGCATAAGTGTCCCACTATTGCAGCCCAACATGTATGGACTGATGGACCAGTGGGACAAGTACCTGGAAGACTTCTCCACCTCGGGGGCCTGGCTGCCCCACAGGTACGTGGCTGCAAAGACAACCCTCCACGGGCACTCAAGCTGAGCCCTGAGCTCCCTGCGCTGCCTCAGCTCACAAAGGACTGAGCTGCACTTGGGCTCATGCTGAGCCCATACTGAGGTATTAGTGCCTGCCATGGAACTTAAACAGGGGTTGAATTACTTTAGGTTTTCTGCAGAGGTGGGTCAGCATATATTTATACACCAAAATCATAGCCTTTTAAGAAAGGACTAGAAGCTATACTCTATTCAGTTATTTTAGTTATTTAAATATATTTACACATATACAGCAAAAGTCATATTACATTTCCTTAAAACAAAAAATATTTTAAAAACTATGTTCAAAATGTAAAAATATTTAAAGCTCCATATTTTCTTTTTAGTTTTAGCAGTTCTGAAATTAATTTCTCAATTCCTCACTCCCTCAACATTTTAGAAGCTATATGGGGTACTTGTGGATTTAAACTGTTCTCAGGTTCCCCTTGAAGTTAGTTTAGACACTGTGGGATATCATAAAACTTAGATACAGAATTTCACTTCTAAAATCTAGAATTTCATTGAAATTAAGTCTTCCAAATTGGCAGTTTACATGCAACTAAGTGACCACCCTGAACACCTGGGGCAGTCTGTGCCTATCTGTCCTTAAGTAGTGAGTAGGAACAGCCCACATGCCAGTCGCCCCGCAGAATGGCGTAACCAAGGGGCCAGCACGCGTGGGGGCCCAGCTCACACATGGGAGCCCAGTTTCAATTATAAAAGTCCTTTAGCAGCTTCACAGCCTGTTCCTGGGCAGCTTTAAAAGTGCAGCCTTCCCTTTTCCACGTCCTTGTTCTGTAAGGTACGAAGAAGACCGGCACAACTGCTACACTTACGCCCTCACTTTCATCAACTGCGTTCTGGCCGCAGAAGGCAAAGAGCACCTGGACAAGAGTGAGTTCACGGAGAAACACGTGGTCCCGAGGACGAGGCTGGCTTCCAAGTACATCACACTCCACCGGGCAATAGAGGAGCGTGGCTTCTACGTGACTGACCCTGCCGACTGAGGGCCTCGCCTCCCTCAGGCAGAGGTCTGTGCTGAGAGCAAGCGTAAGCGCAGAGGGGCTGGACGCCAGGGAGTTACCGCCTTACTCGGTACTGCGGATTTCCACATGCGTTTAACTGTGATCAATGAAGTGCATGGTTTCCCTTTAAACATATTTCAGCTTACTGCAGCATAAGAATTTATAAAATTAATAAAACTTGCCCTGAGTTTTGAATGATTTTATAGCATTTGGGTCTTTCAACTGAGAATCCATGTTACAGCATAAAGTGGCTACACCTTTTATTCACAGAGCAATGAAAACCATTCCTATAAATTAATCCAGGCTGGGAATTTGAAGATAGGCAGGTGAGACACAAGTTATGAAGTAATATGTATCTTCCCCTTTTAGTCTTTATTCTCAAAGTACATGGTAACCTTCTGATAGTTAATAGTAACACAAAACAAAAAAACTCCCCCAAACCCTTTAGAATTTAAGCCAGGCAATGGCCACTCCTTTTGAATGAGCTCTTCTGAGCCTGTACGCACAAACTGGACTGGCAGTTACTCAAATCAGTAAAACACCAGTCTGTTTCCTTTTTGTTTTGCCTGACCTAACACGTGGAGATTGGAGTGCTGGGTTTGCCACTGCACGGCATTTCTTCTGCCCACTCAAAAGGCAGAATTCAGAAGGGACACAAAGAAAGGGCTGTCTTCTTTCTCTAATACTTTCAGAAGGAGGAAGGGGGAAACCGGGATTAGTAACTATAAATAAATGAGGTGATTTTAAACAAGTATATTAGAATTGTACGCCTAAATAATCATCTAACATCAAATGGCCAATGTGCAAAACTTTCTAGAATTCCTCTTTGGAATTCTTCCCAAACTCACTTTGCTTTTGACCAAATGTGATATACGACTCCGCTTAATCTTATTCCCCAGCCTTGGTAAAAATGTCTGAGTTCTAAAAACCAAACCCATCTCAAGGTACCAATAATTACCTTGTGTTAAAATAACTTAATGGAAAATATGCTGAGATAGATCCAACATCCAGGTTCCTACTTAAACTAAATGAAACTGAAGTTTGGCCAATCATAAATGGTTAACTAATCATTAGTTATATAATCAGATACTTTCTACCAGGATAATCCAAATAAAGCACTGCTCAAACTTCAACCAACCAGCCAATTTCTTTACTGTATTTTCTTAGTTGCCCTATAAAAGCCTTCCCTTCAAACTCTTCTGTTAGAGCTCCAAACCACTTTTGGTTTGGTGCTGCCGGACTCATGAATTGCCATTTGCTCAAAATAATTTTCATAAGTGTTAATTTATCTTTTAACTCCTTATATTTTAACTCCTAGCAATAAAGATATTCAGAAAACTTGCTGGGACTCCAGGCATGTGCCACCATGCCTGGCTAATTTTTTTTTTTCTATATATGTTTAGTTGGCCAATTAATTTCTTTCTGTTTATAGTAGAGATGGGGTCTCGCTCTTGCTCAGGCTGGCCTCAAACTCCTGAGATCTTGCCTGAGCAAGAGCAAGAGCAAGAGCAAGATCCCATCTCTACTAAAAATAGAAAGAAATTAATTGGCCAACTAAAATATATAGAAAAGATTAGCCAGGCATGGTGGAGCATGTCTGTAGTCCTAGCTACTCGGGAGGCTGAGGCAGAAGGATTGCTTGAGCCCAAGAGTTTGAGGTTGCTGTGAGCTAGGCTAATGCCACAGCACTCTAGCCTGGGCAACAGAGTGACACTCTGTCTAAAAAAAAAGAGAGAGAGAGAGAGAGAAAACAAATATGCTGTAACAATAAAGACAAAATCATTAAGACAAATTCAAAACAAAATATTATCAATAAAAATGACACTTCACTCACGTCTCAACGTTGGAGTAAAAAAAAAAAAAAAAAAAAAAAAAGAAAAATGACACTTCAGTTTTGTATATTATACTCAAAGATGTAGGGAAATTTAACAGCTTCAACTAACTTCTCTACCCTTGTAAATATGCCTAAAACCCAAGTTCCATCCTTGTTGGTTTAATCACTGCAAAGTGTTATGTACCACTTTATGGAAGTGAATCTCTTTATTAGAGAATATAGTCCATTGGTACATAGGAGCTATCATTTCCCCTTCTATTTAATAGACTGGGGATGAGGTCAGAAAATGTCAGCCTCTGAAACTGAAGCTAAGGGAATCAACATAAAATAAACAATTACACAAGTAACTTTTTTTTTGAGACAGGGTCTCGCTCTGTCACCCCTGCTAGAGTGCAGTAGCGTGATCATAGCTCACTGTAAGCTCAATCTCCTAGGCTCAAGGGATCCTTCTGCCTCAGCCTCCCAAGTAGCTAGGACTATAGACATGTGTCACCATGCCCAGCTATTAATAATTTTTTCTGTTTTTTGTAGACAGTCTCACTCTTGCTCAGGCTGGTCTCAAACTCCTGGCCTCAAGTGATCCTCCCTGCCTTGGCCTCCCAGAATGCTAGGATTACAGGTGTCACCTCACCTGGCCAGTAACTTCTTTAATGGTGGTTTTTGTGTCCACCTTCCCCCAGCACGAATGATCACAGCAGCGGATTACTGGCAGTGTGTACACGCCAGGCACTGTGCTAAGCGCCTTACAAGGACCAACCCACCTAATCCTCCAGCAACTCCTACAGGGTGGTAACATTTTTTACTTAAAAAAAATGGAGGCCGGGCGCTGTGGCTCACGCCTGTAATCCTAGCTCTTGGGAGGCCGAGGCGGGCGGATTGCTCAAGGTCAGGAGTTCAAAACCAGCCTGAGCAAGAGCGAGACCCCGTCTCTACTATAAATAGAAAGAAATTAATTGGCCAACTGATATATATATAAAAAATTAGCCGGGCATGGTGGCGCATGCCTGTAGTCCCAGCTACTCGGGAGGCTGAGGCAGAAAGGATCACTCAAGCCCAGGAGTTTGAGGTTGCTGTGAGCTAGGCTGATGCCACGGCACTCACTCTAGCCTGGACAACAAAGTGAGACTCTGTCTCAAAAAAAAAAAAAAAAAAAAAAAAAAAATGGAGGTGATTCACATTATATAAAATTAACCATTTTAAATTGAACAATTCATCGACACTTTGCATATTCCCAATGCTGTGTAACACCACCTCTACCTAGTGCCAAAACACTTCCATCACCCCAACAAGAGACTCCATTCCCGCCAAGCACTTGCACTCCAGCCCTCCTTACCCCGTCCCTGGTAACCGCCAATTTGCATTCTTCTCTATGGATTCACTTATTTTGGGCATTTCATATAAATATATATATGAAATCATAATGTGTGGCCTTTTGTGTCTGGCTTCTTCCATCTGGCATGTTTTTAAGGCTCATCCATGTTGTAGTAGGTGTCAGTGCTTCATTTCTTTTTATGGCTCAGAAATATGCCATCACACTCAGACATCAATAACATTAAGATGAGGAAGTTGAGCTTAGGATCACACAGCTGGAGAGTGGGTAAGCTGGGATGCAAAGCTGCGTCTAATCCCAAACCAAGGAGCTCTTAAGCATGCGGCCCCAGTCCAGAACAAACAGATCAAGGAATTGCTGAAACCTAGTACCAAAACCAGAGTCTCACAGTTTCAAAACCCTGAACGCTGTGAACTGCCAAGTCTGCCTGAGGAAGTGGAGCCTTGCAGTGGGCAGGCCTACTACTTTAGAACTACCTCTACCCACACCACTGCTCCCCAGGGCTTGACCGGCCTTCCAGGGGTGTTCCCGATCCCAGCACCCAGGGCCCTTAGGCGGCGGGAGGGAGGTGACTTGGCTCGCTCCTACGATAGGGCAGCTCCTCTGGCCCACAGGTGTGCACCACCATGTCCCACTGATTTTTAAATTCTTTGTAGAGCTGGGGTCTTTCTACATTGCCCAGGCTGGTCTTGAACTCCTGGTCTCAAGTTTCCTGTCACCTCATTCTACTTTCTGTACACAATGTCCCCATTTGTCATCAAATGGGCCTGCTTTCCAAAAGCACATTTCAGTTCTCAAACCAGATCCAGTTGTAAATAGACACAAGTTGACAGGGTGTCTTCTCAGCCTCTTGCCAGTTTGGTGGTTTTGAGTCCTCCTTGCAGGAAGAAGAGGACACCCCACCATGTGGCAGGTGCTTTAGGTGCTTTTTGCATTCTCCTTCTTTATCCACATAACCACATGATAAGGCCAACATTACTGTCACTCCCCAGTTTGGAAATAAGGAAATTGCAGCTTATCAAGGGCAAGTAAATTGCCCAAGATCACACAACCACTGTGAGGCAGAGATGAGATCTGAACAGTTCCTTTCTAGAAGGTTCACTCCACTATCCAGCCTTCAGTAGAATGATCTCTGGGGAAATGAATTAAAAGCCAAGCTGGGCATCATGGCTCAAATCCTATAATCCCAGTGACTTGGGAGGCTGAGGTGGGAGCATTGCTTGAGGCCAGGAGTTTGAGACCAGCCAGGGCAACATACTGAGACTCCATCTCTAAAAAAAGAAAAATTTAGCTGGATGTGGTAGCATCTGTAGTCCCAGCTACTTGGGAGGCTGAGGAAGGATTGCGTAAGCCCAGGAGTTTGAGGCTGAAGTGCGCTAGGACTGCACCACTGCACCTTCAGCCTGGGTGACATAGCAAAGACCCCATCTCTAAACACACCCCCTCCACCAAAACCAAGCACCTCGCATTGTACTGAAGTACTTAACCCTGGATCCACGGGTAGTCTTTGCAGAGCCTGTGACCTTTCGGATCTTGTTAGCAAAATCATATGCAAAAACATGTTCCTGGGGTGGGGGGCTTGAGCTGCCCCCCAACTTGAGGTAGAGGACCACTGCCCGGGTTTGTGTAGTAGCACAAACCCATCCCTGCCTGATGAGGTGGGTGGCCTTCCTCATTAACCTCCACTAGACAACAGGACTGTACTTGTGACCTCGTTGACCTTCCAGGATAGTGCCCTCTCAGCTGGGTTGACCACTGGGATGCCTGGCAGCCACCACCTGAGCCCCAAATGCTCCCTCCCTCCACCTGAACTCACAGGCTGCTGTGGGGATAAACACACAGGTATCTTCCCCATCTCAACTCCTACTCTGAATTTTACCTTATATTGGCTATCCAAATCAAATACAATGAATACGTAAGAGCTTGCAGCAAAATCACTCAAGCTGTGTCTGGACTGGACAGAGGATATAATATGGGCTGCCCTCTTAGCTGACCTCCTGATGCTCGTGGTGTTTAGGTGTGTGCTGTATTATCACATTGTCTTCCCCACTTTATTAAGTGAAACCATCTGAAAAGGAAGTGGGAAAGCCCATGAAATAGGTGAGTTTTAGAGACCTAGGAAATCTCCTGTTAGAAAAAAGCAGCTGGAAGTGATAAAGTGTACCCATTAAAGATAAAATCTTGGAGCGGGCACAGTGGTGCAACACCTGCAGTCCCAGCTACTTGAGAGGCTGAGGTAGGAGGATCACTTGAACCCAGAAGTTCAAGGGCAGCCTGGGCAACATAGCAAGAACCTATTCCTAGAATAAAGATATAATCTTGGCCAAGCATGTGTCCCCCTTTTGTGTGTACAGGTTTTTTTGCACTGGGTGACAAAAGAAAATTTGAGCTAATATCATTGATTCCTGAAAGTTTCACAGTGTTCTTGAGCACAGCGTACTAAACCTGGTGAACTCCTCGTGCTGAGGCTGAGTAGCCAGTAGGTGTGATGCCACCCAGACTAAGTTGGTACGGCAGAAGGATTCATCACCTCTGGAGGGCTGAAAGTGATGGAGGAGACAGGATCTGGTGACGGATTTCAGTTTTAAACAAGCCTGGAAGGGTCAAAAGATGAAGATCCACTTAAGCTTGATGCTTTGCAGAGCATGGGTAAAGCAATTTTTGATCTAAGTGAGGCTGCAGCATCTCCCCCAGTGAACTGCAGAAAACTTCTGAAGGTGTTTTTATCACAAAGCAAATTTCCAATACTGATGAACCCACTTTTTTTTTGGAAAACAAATGTCATCTTGTACATATCAGAAGAAAAAAGTGCCAGGACATACATCCTCCAAAGGTAAACTAGCACTGCCTTTGGCTGCTACTCCAGAGCCCCAAGGGCCCCTGGGTAATGCTGCAGCATGCACAGCCTGCTACATGGTGTCCAGCTTGTATTGCAAAGAAAAATCTTTTGTACAGGCTCCCTTGACTACAGATGCTGCTTCTGGACGTTATTCTAGAGCTTCCAGTTACAAATAACATCCGTGTGGTGTTTTTAGCTTTTCAATACTACATCATTACTGTAGCCTGTCTACCAAGGAGTCACCACAACCTTCCAGGCATATTAGTTGACGATAAAGTATCTGATGTAGATTGATGATATTTATGGAAGAGTTTTTTTAAACCATAAAGGCATTTCATGGAATGATTAGGGCTTGGAAAGAAGTACCACCACAAATAATGAATAAAATAGGTAAGAAATGGCTTTTGAAATTTTTTGCTGACTTTCAAGGTTTTGAGAAAGTGATTCAAAGCAAAAAATCGTTGACTTTGCTAAGGAGCCTGGAGTAAGCACATGGACAGTAAATACGCTGAATAAGTATTAGCATCATTAATGAAGAGCCTTACTCTAAGAATCTCTTCTAACTGAAGGTCACTACTGGTCTAAGGCACAGAGGAAGGAAGAAGAGGATCCATTATTTGAATGTCTTTAAAATCTAGGTCATACAGACATAATGTGTTTGTTGTAAAACAACAAGATCATGACACGAACAGATATAGTGGATTAAAACACAACTACATGCAAAATCTTTTTTTCTTTTTTTTGAGACAGGATCTCACTCCATCGCCCAGTACAATGGCCCAATCCTAATTCACTGAAGCCTTGAACTCCTGGGGTCAAGTGATCCTCCTGCGTTAGCCTTCTGAGCTGGGACCACACTGTGCGCCAGTAGCTGGGACCACACTGTGCGCCACCATGCCCCACTACTTTTTAAATATTTTGTAGAGCTGGCGTCTTGCTATGTTGTCCAGGCTGGTCTTGGAACTGCTGGCCTCAAGCAATCCTCCTGCTTCGGCCTTCCAGAGTGTTGGGATTACAGGTGTGAGCCACCGTGCCTGGCCATGCAGAATCTTATGTTATCAGGAGTTCTAAAACCATAGATCAAAGGAATGCAAACAGATGCCCACTTTAGGTTTTTTCATCCCATAGCTTCCAAAGATGGTTCTCAGCCATTCATTTCTGGAGTCTTGAGTGTCAGAAGACGACTGTCCACCAGTTTCTGGAATTCAGACACTGGATGAATCTCAGACATCTGTTTCCCCCACACCTTCCCTGGCTGACTCTAGCTGTTTTCTCCCTGCTACCAAAGAGCACCAACACCCTCTACCCTTCTCCTCCCTCTTGCCACCAAACACCCCCAGACAACTCTTCATCCCTCACCACTTATAAAAAGGCTCTATTATATTTTGCCAAATAATTGTTTTAATTATGTGTCTCCAAACATTTTATTGCTTATTTTTATTTTATAACAAGTTCATTAAAATAAGATATAATTTTTATCTAATATTGTACAAAATTTTTGTGTTCTGAACACAAATGTGACTATCAATGAGTTCACTGAGAATTACATAAATAGGCAATTCGTGGTTTAAAGGCTTTCTATGATACAGAAATCCTTGAGAGATATTAAAGAGATTTTTTAAATTGACAGATGAAATTATATTTATTGTGTACAACATGCTGTTATGAAGTACATATACATTGTGGAATAACTAAATCTAATTTCAGCCTTTTGGGAGTCAATCGTGACCACAGTTTGAAGAGTTCTGTAGGGATTTTTAAATGTTTGAATTATTGGTTGAATTTCTTGGATAAGCTGAGACACATAATCATTTTTTCCATTTAAAATAATGGAATGTAGGATCCTGCAATCCCCAAACCTGCGAACACTCTTTCGGGAACAGGTTAGACATGGGTAACAAGGGATACCTGTGCAGGAAAGTGCTTTATAAACTCTACTATAGAAATGTAACCTATTACCACTTTCAGGTAAAACCAGAGAGTAAATTTCCTGCTGGAAGAGTCCTCTGGGGACACACCTAGGCCAGCCTCCCTGGTGACTGGATGAGGACACAGACTGAGGCCACAGGCAGGAAGCACAGAATCAGTCAGAGCTAGTGACCAAGTCAAGGACAGCACAGGGCTCTTTTTCCTCCTCTATGCAATTTTCTCTTTTAAAACATCGACGGTTTTCTGGTGCTGGGAACAAGATGCCTTTTAAAACTTTTAAGTTAATGGGTGATTATGGTAAAACTACTTTTTACCTAGCCCTGAATGTGGCATGTTGTAGGAGATGCAGTAGTTGCTGGTGAAACTAGAAATCTGAGGTTAAACTTTCAAAGTTCATCTTGGTCACTCCGCTCTCGTGAAGAAACCCATCGACTTAGAATCACCTCCTGCAACCAGTCAAAACAAAAGATGACTGAACTTTAAAAACAGCAATGCAAGAACATTCCAAGCATTTGACATCTAGCACATTTCAGGAATAGGCATACTGGTATGAAAGCTAGTATTTAACATTAGAACTAGATCTGTGATGGTGTTGCTACATGTGTGTCAGCCACTGAGAAGGGAGAAATGGATTTTGATTGGCATTTTATGAAAAGCGAATCTAGAGGCCCTGAGGTCCTGGAGACGGATCGACAGGTCTGTGGTGGGCTGGGTGGGGTGGTGTGATCAAGGAGGGAGGGGGTTAGAAGGGAAGAGGAGGAGGGAGAGGAGGAGAGGAGAGGAGGAGGGAGGGGGGAGAGGAGAGGAGGAGGAGAGGGCATGAGGAAGAGCCAAAGACAAGGCCAAGGCTCTATATGCAGGGTGAGGGCTGCAGAAACGTGAATACTGCACGACTAGACAATGAACTTGGCAGCCCTGGCAGAGAGAAATCAGCCAAGACAGGAGGAGACTCTGTTCAATACTGAAGCCCCGAGGCTGCACAGGAGGTCACCGGATGTCTGTGAGAGCAGTTTCAGCTGAGTGATGGGGACGCCATAGGTAAAGCAACAGGGAATGAAGGAATAGCGTCCGATGGGTATAGTGAGGAAAAGGTGAGACAGACAAGCTTAAAGAGTCCGAGAAGGCTTTCTGTTACCAAGGCAAGACTATCTTCATTTATTTTCTTGGGACCACATGTTCCAGAAGATACATCATCTTTGGGATGATGTGAATTTGTCTCTGAGTTAACCCACCTGAACTTTAATTCTTTTCATACATTCTGGCGACTCCATTTCTTTGTCAGTCATGGTAGACGGTTTAATCAAATAGCACAGCATAAGTTCCTATCGAGAAATAAAAAATCACTTCCATATCCTACAAAACAACAGGACAAACTGGGGTGCATCAGCAGGAAATGCAGGCAACCTCCACTCCCTTTCCCTGTTCAAGCTCCTGGAAACTCAGGACACCAGTGTTCTCCTAGGAATATCATACCTGGGGCTCACGTTCTCGACTAAGGACTTGCCATCTAGTAATCATTCACATGGCAAGAGAATGCAAATAAAGCAGATATACTGATTATAAACATAGCATTTTAAATACTAAATGCAGTAAGTGCTCATTTAAAGTTGTTGATAGGTTCCTGGAAACTGCCACTTTTAAGTAAATGATGTATAGCAGATCCTCAAATAACTTCCTTCCCTTCAATGTTGTTTCCTTAGAATACTGATAAGGAAAAAACCTGGTTTTGTTATATGGCATGTTGCATAAAAAGCCAGTTTCCAAGAACCTATTGGCAATGTGAAGTGAGGACTTACTAAATATATGCTATAAGTCCCATAAAATGGACATTAAAAAACAGTATAGGCTATTTTCTTTTCTTTTTCTTTGAGACAGGGTCTTGCTGTCATCTGGGCTAGAGTGCAGTGGTGTCATCATAGCTCACTGTAACCTCAAACTCCTGGGCTCAAGACATCCTCCTGCCTCAGCCTCCTGAGCAGGTAGGACTATAGGTGCTTGCCACCACTTCCAGCTAATTTTTCTATTTTTTTGTAGAAATGGGATCTTGCTATATTGCTCAGGCTGCCTATTTTCTATAGGAGTAAGGCAACTTAACCTGCACTCAAGGGCAGTCACTTCTGGCCCTGCAGGCCCTCCTGGCCTCACCTCCCGTCTCACCTCCAGAGGCAATGGGACAAAATGGGAGGATACTCACAATTGGTTTTCAGCCAGCAACTCAATGAGTAATGAGAACGCACACAGCTTTCATCCTTAATAGTCGTAGTACAAGACGAAATGTCCTTCTTATCTTTGATGGCAACAGGATGTAGAGGAAATAAGTTGGGAAGCCAGATGGCTGAGGGTCTGAATCCCAGTTCTATACATTGGCTGCATGATACTGGATCTCTGCACCTTTAATTCCTCATCCTGGCCAGGCGAGGTGGCTCATGCCTGTAATCTTAGTACTCTGGGAGGCCAAGGCAGGAGGATCGCTTGCGCTCAGGAGTTTGAGACCAGCCTGAACAAGAGCGAGACCCCATCTCTACAGGCAAAAAGAAAATTAGCCAGGCATAGTGGCATGTACCTGTAGTCCCAGCTACTCAGGAGGTTGAGGCAGGAGGATCACTTGAGTCCAGGAGTGAGGCTGCAGTGAGCTGTGATGATGCCACTGCACTCTAGCCAGAGCAACAGAGTAACACTCTGTCTCTAAAAAAAAAAAACCCTTCCAGATCTGCAAACCTGGAAACCCATCAACAGTGTTTTGGCTACTTTGTGAACATGTGAGTGAGTGAACGTTAAACTGCAATAGAGAAGGGCCCAGACGGTGGTGACAGCCCTGGAGAGCAAGGCAACTCCTATCTTGATCAGATCATGGGAACCTCCAAAGCTCAGTCACTGGAGTTCAGAACCAGTTGTTGGGAGGGTGGAAACACTAAAACATAATGTCATGGGCGGACAACTTCTAGCCCTTATTGGGCTAGAAGGGAAGGGTATGGAAGACCCCAAACCTTCCAGAACTTCACTGGCAGAAACACTATGAAGTTTCTACAAATGACTCTTGATACTACTACATTTAAGGGGGTAAAAAAAGGAAATTGAACCATTTAAGTGACACTTGATGCCACAGCTGATGTATTACCTTAGAGACATTAACTGAAACTCTGCTCAAGGCAGCCAGTGACTTCCAACTGAAAGGTCTGCGGAGAGAGCCTTCAAAATTGTCATCAACTAGCTCGATAATGACAGAGTAACTGGAAAACACAGAAAAAATGCTGAAAAAATAAAAAGCATGAAATCAGTCTGTTTAAAAAGATGATTGTTTGTCCTACCAAGAAGATACAGAGAATGAAATTTATTATCAACTGATCTAAAATCCCCTAGATTGCTGAGAAAATATTAATGCAAAATTCATATTTTTAAGTTATAAACTTTCAGCCTGATTTTAACAAAAAGGAACAGAAGTATTTTTCCCAACATGAAAGCTGTAAATTCAGTTAACTGTTTAGACACTAATACCCACAGAAATGAAGATGAACAATTACTACATAGATTAACTCAATGTTTAACACTAAAACACATATTATCATAACCTATATATATCATCCTATGTATAGAGTAGCAGTGTTAGTGGATTAGTAGACATATAGCATCTATCCCTATCTGCCCAGGAGGACTATGACTTCTGTTTCTATGGCACTGAAAATTAAATAGAAAGCCAGAAATTTCCCCATGTCCCTTTAAGCCACTGATTTATTTAAAAATCACTCCAAACCTTGCGTGGTAAAATGGAGGGCCTTTCCGATACAGCACTGTGAAGAAGAAAAGAAAAAAGAAGAAAACGTATAACCACTCAAAATCAAAAGCTTACTGTATTACTTATTTTTTTTTCCTTCTCCAAAGGGAGGCAAACATCCATTCACCTGTGTGAAGTTAATCTGCAATATGCCCTGTGGTTTATTTTTAAAATCCAGTCTATTTTTTTCCCTGAAACAGTGCAATTGGTAAAGCAAATCTGTTGCCAAGACCCTCACATCCTTGCCCCAACCTACAAGTGAATTCCAAAGTCAGGTACAAGTGAAGCCTGTCTTGTCTCTTGCCTCACATTCTCCAGGGTAAGAGTGAGGATCATATCAAGAGTGAAGTTCATATGATGCGGACCAACATTTTGTTACTCATTTCAAATCGATGTAATTCAAAGCGTTCAAGTGGCTACTCTGTCTGGCTGGGTACTGTGATAGATGTTGATGCTAGAGATGAACAAGGCTCACAACTATTTTTAAGAAAATCAAAGTCAAGTAGGTTAAAAAAAAAGTCCTATCACCATATATGCCATTCAGATATCAGTCTGCTGTACTATTGGGGACTTGAAGGAGGTGGATCAATTCAGTCTGTGGAGGTCTAGAAGAGCCTCTCGATGAAGGAGCCTGGCTGGGCCAGGGACTCTGATCTTCAGGGGAGCCCTTTGGCGGCACATGATCTGTGGCAGAGACTGGTCACCGGTTTGTTAAATTCACCACTTTCTCCTCCTGGGCATGTGGCCAACCACATCTCTCAGTCTCCCAAGCAGCAGGCATGGCTGTGTGTTGTGTGACACCACCAGGTTGGCTCATAAAACCCTCCTGTGCACAAAGCCTGTGCTTGTTCCTTTTTGAAGGTGACCTTGGAGGCCACATCTTGAAGACCACGAGTCACAAGAAAGAAGCACCCACCAATCAGAGACACATATTTTTCATTTCACATGAACAAAAATGAACTCTGTTAAGCCCCTGAGACTAACTACAGCTATGGGAATTACTGTAACTAACATATGATCACATCTGTAAACTCTTAGCTGTCCTTTGTGCTAAACCCAAACAGAAAAGTTCAAGGACAAATTTTGTTTCCCTTGAGGAAATGGTATCATTTTCCTTTTGGACATATCAATCCTGTAGCTAATTGCATTTCCCTTTGGCTCAGGATGATCAGTGCCAAATTTATAGATGATTTTAGTAACAGCATAGGACCCCAAAGACAACATAGTAACCCTTCACTTAGTCTTGCTTGCTAGTCTATATTTTCCACATTCATGTTTCCTTACTTATTCTATTTCCTATTTAAATTGTATTTAAAGTATTCTGCAAGTCAGCTCAAATTTACTGTGGCACAAATTTAAGGAAATACCCAAAACATACAATTCCCCAATTTTTTTTTTTTTTGAGACAGACTCTTGCTCTATTGGCCAGGCTAGAGTGCCATGGCATCAGCCTAGCTCACAGCAACCTCAAACTCTAGCTCACAAGCAACCTCAAACTCCTGGGTTTAAGTGATCCTCCTGCCTCAGCCTCCCGAGTAGCTGGGACTACAGGTGCACGTCACTATGGGTGCTATTTTTTGTTTGTTTCTATTTTTAGTTGCCTAGCTAATTTTTTCTATTTTTAGTAGAGATGGGGTCTTGTTCTTGCTCAGGCTGGTCTCAAACTCCTGACCTCAAGTGATCCTCCTGCCTCAGCCTTCCAGAGTGCTAGGATTACAGGCATGAGCCACTGTGCCCGGGCACAATTCCCAGCTTTGTAAGATGCAGTGAAGAGGAAGGAAACCACATACTTGAATGAAAGTGAACTCATGAGTTGTTTCCTGCCCAATCTCTGCCTTTCCAAGTTGTGTGTCTTTGGGCAAGTTATTAACTTCTCTGAGCCTCAGTTCCCAAAATTCTAAAATAAATCCATTAGGGGAAATTAAGATATTTTCTAGCCCTCAAATGTCATCACTTGTGATCAAATACACATCTTCAATCCAATATGCATCTGGAGCATTACACAGCTGGGAAGCAGCTCACATCCACAAGTCAGGAAATTTCTGGCGATGGACGTGACACTGGCACAGCTGAGAAGTTAAAGATGAACACTGGCATCAGCCAGGCTCAAGTTCAAGTCTCAGTAACGCCAAGATCACGTGGCAACTCTCTGCACCTCAATTTCCTTAGGAAAAATGGGGTCATAATGAAGGCAGAAGTATTAGTACAGTGTCTGGCATATAGTAAAGACCCAAAAAGTTACCTATAACAATGTTAATTACAGTCATGTATTACTTAATGTTGGCATACATTCTGGGAAGTGCATCATCAGGTGATTTCATCATTGTGCAAACATGATATACATAAGCTCCGCTTCCTGTCCGATCAGCGGTGACATTAGATTCCCACAGGAGCACACACCCTACTGTCTACTGCGCCTGTGCAGGATCTAGGTTGTGCTCCTTATTAGAACCTAACGCCCAATGATCTGAGGGGGAGCGGAGGCGGTGATGCTAGCGCTGGGGTGCGGCTGCAAATACAGATTATCTTTAGCAGAGAGGTGTGACTGCATAAGAAACGTAACACACTTGAGTCATCCTGAAACCGTGCCCCCCACCCCCAACCCATGGAAAAACTGTCTTCCATGAAACAGTCCCTGGTGCTAAAAAGGCTGGGGATCACTGCTGTACATGATTGTATGTGCTAGACTTTTATACAACTGCTTACACTAGCATCACCACAGACACGTGAGCAATGCTGCACTAAGACGTTCTGATGGCTACCACCTCACTAGGCAATAGGAACTTTTCAGTTCCTCCAGCTCCACTATCATCTATGGGACCACCATCGTACACGTGGTTCAAGCTTGACCAAAGCATTGTTATATGGTGGGTGACTGTGTAACGACAGTGTAGTAAGGGGGAAAAATGGAATTGTTTTACAAAAATGCCTAAGTAGAAAGATGAAAGCTTCAAAAGTCTGAAAAATATGGGGCATTTAAAATAAGGTCTGAGCTGCTGAGGTTGTGTGAGCTTATAATCCCAGCTACTCAGGAGGCTGAAGATTTCGCCTGGACAACACAATGAGACATCATTTCTAAAAAGTAAATAAACAGAAAAAATAAGGTCTGAAAGAACAAGGAAAAGCTCTTTCTTACAGATGAATACCAGATAGAGAAATGACAGAATTAGAAAATAATGATTAGTACGATAATTAATTCAGACAACCATTATAATTATTGGGAAACCAGCTATTTACAGTATCACCGTACAACTTATTATAAGAGAAAAAAATGTAATTTTACAACAGATATTGACAAAAATAACCTTAGTCAGATGATTGAACTGAGTACCATCGACAGTAGGACAAGCTGGGACCACGTAGCTCCTGACGTGGTATAATAAGCACACACATTACCTGTGTGTGTGCCAAAAGAACACTGAGCTTGAGTCTGATCATGAGGACTGATCAGACGTATCTAGAACGGGGAATATACTGTAAGTCTCTTCAAAAAAGGTCAATGTTATGAAAAACAAAATAAGAATATACAGGGACTACTTTATTTTTTTAGAGACAGGGTGTTGCTACCTTGCCAAGGCTGCAGTGCAATGGCCATTCACAGGCACAATCACCATGCACAGTAGCCTCTAACTCCAGAGCTCAAACAATCCTCCTGCCCCTGCACCCTCCAGTGTCTGCCTCTGTGGTCACAGTGCCTCTTTGTGTCAAATCTCCCTCTGCCTTTGTCTCGTAAGGAACTTGTCATTGGATTTAGAGCCCACCTGGCTGATGATATTGTTTCAAGATCCTTAAGGATATTTGCAAAGACCCTTTTTCCAAATAAGGTCATATTCACAGTTACCAGGGAGTAGGACATTTCTTTCTGGGGGCTGCCATTAAACCCACCAAACCCACTGCAGTCTCTTTTAATCTAAAATAGTCCCAGCCATTTGGGAGGTGGGGCAGTACCTACTGTCGATGGTACTCAGGTATTTAGAATCTTTTTCTAAGATAACAGAGCAAACAAGAAGGGAAGTCTGAACTGGGGCTGTAAGCTTCTACTCCGAGGCTTTCCCCCTAGACCACCTTTTCTCTTTCTGGACTTACCTTTCATCCCACTCCAACTACCCAATATTCTTACCTAAGCCCAGAGGAGGACACATTTTCTCACGAGAAGCGTCTGGTTTCCGTAGTGTAGTGGTTATCACATTCTCACGAAAGCTGGCAACAGCACCTATGACCAGTTTGATTTTCTAGGGTGAACTTGATGCAGACCCTGTTAAATTACTTACATAAATCTGTCCCGTACTTGAGTCCCACTTTGGGCACCCAGCCTTTGCTTCGGAAGTAGTGGTAAGCCATGTAGGTCGTCCTGAATGTGGGCTGAACTACAGAGAAAGCTTTCCAGAGCTTCATTATCGTTAAAGGCTCCTAAAGTTATTTTTGAAAAAGGCATTGTTATGCACATATTCATTCAGCAGTCAGCCAGCGCGTCAACATCTATGCCAAGTATAGAACTGAAGCAGTGAACAAGAAAATACAGTTCCCCCAACAGAGGCATTTCCCTAGAAGATCCAGCCCTGCACTGTCCAATGTGGTAGCTGCCAGCTATCCATGGCTTGTCCCAACTGAGAGGGGGGCACACTGAATTCCAACTTGGCATGAAAGAAAAAGAATGTAAACTATCTCAATAATTTTAGATATTTTTGATTAAATAAACTATGAATATATTATTAAAATAATTTCATCGCTTATTTCTTTTTCTTTTCCCATTCATTACAGACATCTTACATCATCTGCTTTTCTTTTTTGAAACTTTAGGTGAGTACCAAAAATCCACAATGATACATGTGGCTCCTGTCCAAGGCTCCCATCATACTTCTAGTGGACGGCACTGCTCCAGAGGACTTAGAAGAGGCAACGAGAAGCAGCCAAGGGAAAGGGGGGAGGGGGTATTGGAGGAGGTGGTGGTGGGCTGGGGAGAACATTCTGGGCAGAGGAACTAAAATGTGCCTGTGGGCTCAAGTGTAATAAGCCACCAAAGCTGGAGGATAGCACATTCCAACATTTTATGGACCCTTAATGAGTAGCTACTCTATGTCAGGCCACATTCAGAAAAGCCAAAAATAATTTTGTAATAAAAAGTTTGGAAAAAAAAATGCTCCATTTAGCCTTTGAAACTAGAGAATTTGTTATCTGATGGCACAAAAAGAATCCATCAGATTGAGAGGAGGCAGGGTGTGGCTGAGCAGGGCCGCCATGTGGGAATCTGAGTTGCTCATCAGGCAGACAGCCGCTTCCAAACCACTGGAACACCATGAGCAAGATTTATGCAATCAGAATTTGATGAATGATAAAATTATGTGCTATATCAATAACCAAATAAAATATACTTTCTCTGTTCCACTTACTGTTCTGTTTAGCTCTGTAATTTTATTTCAATTATTTTGAATAGGTATTATATTCACATGATTTTAAATTAAAAACATACAAAAAGTATCCAGTTAAACATCTCCCTCTTCCCTGTGTCCTCAGCCCCCCAGCTCCTCTGCCTGGAAGCAAGCCATGGTATCAATACCTTTTTTCTAAAGGCAGCAAGCTGCCATATAAAACCACAAAATCATGGGCACTGGAGTTACCAGGATGTGCATTCAAATACTAATTCTAACCAGACTGGCTGTGTGACCTTCAGTGAGTTACTTATTTTCTCTGAGCCTCAGTTACCTTATCTGTAAAATTCTTACCAGCTGGAGGCAAGGATTAGAAATACTGCATGTAAAGTGCCTAACACACAACCTTTACCAAAGTAGGTGCCAAATGTCGGTAGCTTGTATTTTTGTTGTTAATTTTTAATACTGCCTGGACACAGATTTCCTGATCATTATACAGTATAAGATATGACACTTCTAGTCTCTAGGAATGAAATGTAATCTAAAGGGAGTCAAAGCTGCCTTTTGCTCAAACAGTCCCAATTCAGGACTCAAAGCCAAAACTCGGAGAAAAAATTCAATTTCTATTTTATTCAGCAGAAGAACATTTGTACTAATAAATCCTATACAAATCAGTACAACTTGTTTTTTTTTGAGATATAGTCTAGCTCTGTCACCCAAGCTGGTGTACAGTGGTGTGATCACAGCTAACTGCAGGCTTGAATTCCTGGACTCAAGCAATCCTCCTGCCTCAGCCTCCTGAGTAGCTGGGACTATAGGCACCCAGATGATGCCCAGCTAAAATACATATACATTTTTTGTAGGGATGGCTCTTGCTATGCTGCCCAGGCTGGTCTCAAACTCCTGGCCTGAAGCAATCCTCCCATCTCAGCCTCCCAAAGCACTGGGTACAGGCATAAGCCACCATGCCCAGCCCAACCTGCTTTTAACATCAGGGAAATTTTAAGTGGATTGTATCTAAACAAAGCATCTTACCTTTTCATAGTAGATACTTAGACATCCCAAGGCATAGACCAGGAAGAAGGCCTAAAAACAGAGCAAGCAGAGAATGTTCATTAGTAGTAGTTCCACATTCTTGAGAAATTATTTTACAGATTGATTTTTCTTCCCATCGTCACCTCATATACAAACTAATTTCTTAAATCATCAAAATGGTCAGACATTTCTAACTTAAATGGTTCATTCAAATCTCAAAGATAAAAACATCTAAGAAAATATGAATGTTACAAACTAGCTTAAATCAGTAAAAACAAACCACTTGTACAAATTTTCCCATAAAGTATTTTTTCCCCTAAAAAACTATGTAACTGAAGAAATATATATATATATATATATATATATATATATATGAGAGACAGAGTCTCACTCTGTTGCTCAGGCTAGAGTGCCGTGGCATCGGCCTAGCTCACAGCAACCTCAAAGTTCTGGGCTCAAGTGATCCTACTGCCTCAGCCTCCCAAGTAGCTGGGACTATAGGCACGCACCACTATGCTCGGCTAAATTTTTCTATATATTTTAATTGGCCAATTAATTTCTTTCTATTTTTAGTAGAAATGGGGTCTTATTCTTGCTCAGGCTGGTTTTGAACTCCTGACCTTGAGTGATCCATCCACCTTGGCTATAATAACAATGGAAACATCTACTCACTAGATTTCCCTCTGTAAAATTAAATAACCATATTAAACTAAATATACATATTGAAAAAAATCTGTGAAAAGTATAGGGCAGTACAGATTTTGCTCACATGGCACAATGTGAGTTTCTCAGTAGTCCTTGCTGTAAAGTGGTTTTCTGTAACTCTGTGTCCGCACTGACTTCATTATACAGTAACATGTTTTTCTGTATGGGGGATGCTGGAGCAATGACAAAGCCAGCCTTAGTTGAATAAAATCACATTTAAATGGAACTAAAAATACCTTTCTGATAAAAATATGCTGCCAGATACTGATACCATCCAAAGAGCCACATGTTGCTGGCTCTGCCCGACTCAGTTGCGCAGATGACGGACACCACTGAAGAGACGCCCACGAGACTGGCGTGTAGTTGGTAGAGACTAAATGGTAGCTAGTAGTAAAGCAGGGCGCTTTTCTTTTCACATATGAGGGTGAAAGATTAGATTTACAACTAAACAACAAATACTCTGCTTCTGCTCTTGTTGCTGCTGCCAGCAGGCACAGATAAGGGTCCTCTCGTGTAGCATGGCAGCAGAAACGCGGTCCCCTCCCTGTCACGCTTCTGTGCAACAGCAAGGTCTGGACAAACATGCTTACTCAGCATGTGCCTCCCTGTCCACTGCCCCAGCCCAGCACACACACAGGAACAAAAGACAGCACAAGCTACCTAGAAGCTAACACCTTAATGATCCCTCAGAAACTGTCCAAATCCACCCCCCGTCATTCTCTGCCTGGCCATCTTAGGATATTTCTCTTCACAGCAGTGGTTCTCAAAGGGTGGCCTGGGGATCCTGGGGCCCCCAGGGCCCTTGCAGGAGGTCTCAAGGTCAAAACTATTTCATAATATTAGTGTTATCTGTTCCGTTCATGCTCATTCTCTCCAGTGGCTACAAGGTGTGTGACAGCACAAAAGACAGAAGCCAGAAGCAGATGTGAGAGTCTAGGTGGCTTCTAGGAAGCCAGACCTTAAAGTAATTTGTAAAAATGAAAAACAAAGTCATTCTCACTGAATTTTCGTTTTAGAAAATGTAGTTATTTTTTGTAAGAAATATTATTTATGTCGAGATGTAATGGGTTTATCATTATTTATAAATGTGTTAAACACTCAATTTTTGTTTTAATTTATAATTTGGTAAACACTGACACAGTCCACATAAAGATGCTCCTTTATAATCTGTAAGAGAGTACAGTGGTTTAATGCAATACTGCTTTATTTTACCCACATCTAGAGCTTCTCTGGAGATGAAAGTGGTCACCTGCTATTCCACTTGTCCCCATTGCCACCCTGGTCTCAGCTGGTGGTGGCTTCCTTCCAGCCTGTGACAGCCTCCCCATTCTTAGCCCTCTGCATCCCTCTCTCCACAGCGTCCAGATTCATCTTCTTAGCATGTGAAGATCATGTTACTTCCTCGATTAAAACCCTCCAAAATGCTTTTACTGCCCTTAGAATAAAATCCAGTTACTTGCTACCAGCTCCAGGTCCCTGAATGATCTGACCACCACTCTCTTTAGCCATCTGGTTGCATTTCTGTCCCCTGAATGCACTAAGCTTATTCCTGTCTTTGCCTCCATAGTTGTAGTACCACTATCCAGCATGTTCTGCCTCAGACTCAAACGTCATTGCTTAGAGTGTTCTCCCCTGACTGCCCAAAGTAACTCCCATCCTGACATCTTCAGAGCACTTATTTTTGTCTCAAAATATCTTTCTCACGTGTTTCTCCAACTAAAACGTGAATTCTGCAGAGTAGAACCTCTGCCTGCTGTTCTTTTGGCCTAGAAGAGGGTCTAGCACATTGGGGGTGCTCAATGATTGTGCTCAAAGAATAAAGACAGGTCCCCAGATCCTGCCCTTGGCTTAAACCCAAACAGCGGGAGCCACCCGACAGCAGGTCTCTGCACCTGACTCCGCTAGCCTCTCCTCAGCGCCAACACTTACATCCTACTTCTTTCACATCGGCTGACAGCTCTGCCATGTAGCCAATGACCTTACTTTGACATTTTTCTTCCCATCACCCTCTACTTATTAATAAAGTATGCTGTTGTTTTTCAGGTGGACGACAGACAGTAGCCACAAGGTGCAGTGGAAAAGACAAAATTGTTTCCTCAAATGGCTGAGTCCCTTTCATCTTGTCACAATTTGCACTTCTTGTTTCCGAATAGTGTAAGATGAAGAGTAAAGTTTGAGATCTGGCAGACCTGGGTTCAACTCTTCACTATTAGCTAGGGCCTTGGAAGTATCACTTCAATTCTCTGTGCTTCATCTATACAATGGGAATGATACTGCTTTCTTAAAGATTTGATAAGATCTCATAAAGATTTCATAAGGTTAAATCTCCTAAGATTTAATAAGCTATGCAAAGTGTCTAAATGCTCAATTTTAGTTTCCTTCTCTTTCTAATAACCACTTGGATAGCATAGCTTGGAAAAAAGTTCAATCCAATCCTTGCCTGATAAGAGATTCTTTCTTGATATCTGCTAAGATGTAAGTTTTTCAGAAGCTGATGTCTTTTCATTATCAGCAAATATACATTTCCCCAAGAATGAATGAACAATACCTCATTTTTATTTGACTAAAATGATGATGGCCAATAAATGGTGCTGGGAAAACTGGATAGCCACATGTAGAAGACTGAAACAGGACCCACACCTTCACCTCTCACAAAAATCAACTCACACTGGGTAACAGACTTGAACCTTAGGTGTGAAACTATTGGAATTCTAGAGGAAAACATTGGAAATACTCTTCTAGACATTGGCCTAGGCAAAGAATTTATGAAGAAGACCCCAAAGGCAATCACAGCAGCAACAAAAATGAATAAATGGGACCTGATCAAATTAAAAAGCTTCTGCACAGCCAAATAAACTGTCAAGAGAGCAAACAGACAACCCACAGAATGGGAGAAAATTTTCACAAGCTACACATCCGATAAAGGGCTGATAACTAGAATTTGTTTAGAACTCAGGAAAATCAGCCAGAAAAAAATCAAACAACCCTATCAAAAAGTGGGCAAGAAGAGAAAGCAAGAAAAAAAAGAAAAAAAAAAAAAAAGTGGGCAAAGGACATGAACAGAAATTTTTCAAAAGACGGCCGAATAATGGCCAACAAACATGAAAAAATGCTCAACATCTCTACTCATCAGGGAAATGCAAATCAAAACTGCAATGAGATATCACTTATCTCCAGTCAGAATGGCCTTTATCAAAAAGTCCCCAAACAATAAATGTTGGCATGGATGCGTAGAGATAGGAACACTCCTACACTGCTGCAGGAGTGCTCCTGTACTCTGCAAACTAGTGCAACCTCTGTGGAAAGCAATATGGAGACACCTTAAAGCGATACAAGTAGATCTACCATTTGATCCAGCAATTCCACTACTGGGCATCTACCCAAAAGATCAAATGACACTCTACAAAAAAGACACCTGCACTCGAATGTTTATAGCAGCACAATTCACAATCGCAAAGTTGTGGAAACAACCCAAGTGCCCATCAATACATGAGTGGATTAATAAAATGTGGTATATGTATACCATGGAGTATTATTCAGCTTTAAGAAATAATGATGATATAGCACCTCTTGTATTTTCATGGATAGAGCTGGAACCCATTTTACTAAGTGAAGTATCTCAAGAATGGAAAAACAAGCACCACATGTACTCACCAGCAAATTGGTATTAACGGATCAACACCTAAGTGGACATATAGGAAAAACATTTATTGGGTGTCAGGCAGGTGGGAGGAGGGAGGAGGGGATGGGCACATACAAACATAATGAGTAAGATGTGCAATGTCTGGGGGATGGTCACACTTGAAGCTCTGACTCGAGGTGGGAGGGGGGCATGGGCAATATATGTAACCTTAACATTTGTACCCCCACAATATGCTGAAATAAAAAAAAGAAAAATATATAAATAAAATGATGATGGCTTTTATGAAATTTATGCAACTGCTATTAGGTACTTATTACAGATGGAGAGGATCTTAATTCAATTGAATTGGTTTTATTTAGAATTAAATCATCAGTAGACTGGGAAGGTCTACTGAGGTTTGGCAATTATGTTCTCTGAGATCTCATTAGTAAGTTTTTACTTTTCTAATACTAGTAAGAGGAAGGGATGAGTTTAATGATGGTTTGAAACACCACATTGTTAAATGTAGTTAGGGCCCACAAACACTGTAATGGAGAAACAAATCTCCATAACAGATCTCTAAGAAGCAATGGAACAAATTAGCTCACTGGCCTAGCAATCTAATTATCCCTGAAATGAATACCCATACGGAGTGAACAGTAAATCATCACCATGTCTGGTTCACGAAGGGTACAGGTTTAAATGTCATTGGCTAAAAGCAGAGGTAAGGGAGATGTTGGATGTGGAAAATGCCTTCCAGCATGCCTGAATTATAGCTCCACCTAGAAGAAAGCACATTCCACTTACATTATTCTAGTTACTGTGCATGAAAGACCTAGTCACTGTGTAATACTTCCACTATTTAAGTAAAAGATCAATTTTTATGATCCTTATCAATAATTTAGAGAAAGTATGTATGTGCCACCAGGAAGGAAATAAAAGCAGGAACAGACTGAGCACCTGTTATAGTCAATATGTGCCAGGAACTATATTGGACGTTGAAGAAAACAGCAAAACTAAGGTCCTTTTCTTCCTTCCCACCAGCACACAAAGGCTTTTTAAACCAGATCCTCACAGCAGTTCACCTGAAGTTTCCTATGTGTCTGATTATACAATTAAGCAGAATATATTTATGGAGAAAAATTAGAGTAGTCTTTACAACCTTATTCAAAAGGTGCTGATGTAAGTATATATTTTTGCTAAATAGACTCAAACTCTGTCTCACAGTCTAAGTCTACAGATAGCTTTCACAACTTCAGACATATGGAAAGTCACTGACCTATGGGGCGGGGTAGGGGGTGGAGAAGCCAGTCACAATCAACATAGCAGCAAAAAGTAACCAAAAATCTCTAATGAAAAACCTTAGATACTCTCATCACTGGATACTGAGACTTGGAATATGTATTATAGACACTAGGGGCGGGGAACATGGAAAAAAGAGAGGTTGGGGTACAAAATGGAAAGAGCCTGGGGCATGAGAGGAAGCAGCATTTGTGAGAATAGACTGCCACACTGTCAGGCGCATGGTGAGTCCTCAGCCAGCTCACCGTAGTCACCCCAACCTGGCATACTCCTTTTCTTCATGTAGAAAATTCACTGGAGCTTGTTAATTAAAAAGCATATGAGCGTTGGCGTGTGTGTGCTTGTCTATGGAAGGGTGCAGATGCAGGACAGAGACGAGCTCTTCAGAAATAACTGGGTAACTGCAATTCGCAGCTCTTCAGTTACTCTGTCAAAATGTCAGTGTCCGTTCTGAATGAGTCATGGTAGAGGCATGAAAACACCCCTACCAGGTTGCACATCCAAATTTTGGTCAAAGACCAAAAGTTTCTTGTCAGTGCTGAGCAGATCTTTAAGTCAAGTCAACTGTGGCATTATTATTCTCCATCCCTCGGGAGAGCTGCTGTGTATTGCCAAGCAGGGGCGAGACCGCATTCCAGCTCTAACGAATGCCCCCGTTCCTGACCAAAATATAAGCTGTACAAGTCGTGTGCCAAACATGGGTGATTCATTTGAAGTAAATATGCCAAAATAGAACTGAGAAGTAGAGCTAGGTTTAACTGTATGCTCCTTGAAAACTTCTGTGACAAGTCTCTGGAACGTTCTCAGGCACCAAACAACTTTCAAGAACGCAAAGCAACTTCATCTCCTATTACTCTTGCCTTTCCTCACGGGGTGTTCAAGAGGAGGCACCAGACACCAGACAGCTGCAGCTTTTTTTTTTTTTGAGACAGAGTCTCACTCTCTTGCCCAGGCTACAGTGCTATGGCATCAGCCTAGCTCATAGCAACCTCAAACTCCTGGGATTAAGCGATCCTCCGTCAGCCTCCCAAGTAGCTGGGATTACAGGCATGCGCCAACATGCCCGGCTAATTTTTCTTTCTATATATTTTTAGTTGGCCAATTAATTTCTTTCTATTTTTTTTCTTTTTTAGTAGAGACGGGGTCTCGCTCTTGCTCAGGCTGTCTCAAAAAAAAAAAAAAAAAAGACTGACACAACTCATATGCCACATTGTGCCCATTCCATTGAACTGTAATGATTTCTGGGCTATCTTTAGGACTGAAGTCATATTCTGTTTATTTCTGTATTGCTAATACTCAGCTCAGTGCTTGGCACACAGTAAGTATCCAGTGGATATTTTTTTGATTATAAAAGAGAGAGTTTCAACAAGCTACTATATAGATTTTTTTTTTTTTTTTTTAAGACAGAGTCTCACTCTGTTGCCCGGGCTAGAGTGCCCTGGCATCAGCCTAGCTCACAGCAACCTCAAACTCCTGGACTCAAGCAATCCTTCTGCCTCAGCCTCCCGAGTAGCTGGGACTATAGGCATGCGCCACCATGCCCGGCTAATTTTTTCTATATATTTTTAGTTGGCCAATTAATTTCTATTTTTAGTAGAGATGGGGTCTTGCTCTTGCTCAGGCTGGTTTTGAACTCCTGACCTTGTGTGATCCTCCTGCCTTGGCCTCCCAGAGCACTAGGATTTTAGGCGTGAGCCACTGTGCCTGGCCTACCATATAGCTTTTGCAAGTAATAATAATGACAAAAATAGCAGGCACTAACATTTACTAAGCATTTACTATAAACCAGGCACTGCACTGAACCCATTACACACGTTATTTAATTTCCAGAGCATTATCCTAAGAAGGAGGTGTTGGATAGCCCCCACTTTATAGAGAATAAATCTGACTGAGGCTCTGAGAGGTCAAACCCCTAGAGAACAGGTACCAACAGTGCTGTCTGATAGAGCTCTTCGCAATGCTGGGCATGTTTCACGTGCGTGCTGTCCAACAGTAGCCACTGGCCACACGCGGCTACTCAGTGTTTGAAATGTGGCTGGTGCAACTGAGAAATGAAATTTTGAATTTTATTCAATTTTAATTAGTTCAAATTAAATTGTCACACATAGATACCAGCTATAGTATGTCATGGTAGACTAAGCTGTCTCATTTGTAAAATGAAGAGATAAATAATTCCACATATCCTTTCCTGCTCTGAAAGTCTATGTTTTGTATCACTGGCCTCTCTGTAAGGAAGCAAGCACAGACCAGAATGTGGAGACACAATTGCTTTCTTGTGGGCAGAGCTATCAAATTACTAACACAGATGCACTCCATAAGCACTTCCTGAGACCTATATATACACACCAAGAACCATGCTGGTGAAACTCTAGATTTTACTACCTTTTACATTATGATGCATGATTAAGATCACATAGTAACTGGCTAATTAAGTAAATAGATTTATTTCCTCCTGTAGAATCACTAAATAGTTTGTATGGAACCAGAAAAAACCTCGTATAGCCAAAGCAATCTTAAGTAAAAAAAGAACAAAGTGAAAGGCATCAGTCTTCCTGATTTCAAGCTGTACTATAAAGCAACAATAATCAAATCAGCCTGGTACTTGCACAAGAACAGAGGCACTGATCTTTGGAACAGGACTGAGATTCCAGAGATGAAACCATCTGCATATGGTAACCTAATCTTTGATAAAGCACCCAAAAATATACCTTGGGGAAAAGAATCTCTTTTCAATAAATGGTGCTGGGAAAACTGGATAGCTACATGCAGAAGAATGAATCTGGATCCCTACCTCTCACCTTTCACAAAAATCCACTCAAGATGGATAACAGACTTAAACCTAAGGTATGAAACCTTAAGAATCCTAGAAGAAGATGTTGGGAAGACCCTTTCAGACATCAGCCTAGGCAAAGAATTCTTGAAGAAGACCCCCAAAGCAATCATCACAGCAACAAAAACAAACAAATGGGATCTGATCTAATTAAAAAACTTCTGCACAGTCAAGGAAACTATCATTAGAGCAAATAGACAACCTACAGAATGGGAGAAAATATTTGCTCTCTAGGTCTGATAACAAGAATCTATCTAGAACTCAAAAGAATTAACAAGAAAAAATCAAACAACCCTATCAAGAAATGGGCAATGGAAATGAACAGAAACTTTTCCAAAGAAGACAGAATAATGGCCAGCGAACATATAAAAAAATGCTCAACATCTCTAATCATTAGAGAAATGCAAATCAAAACCACAATGAGATATCACCTAACCCTAGTGAGATTGGCCTTTATCAAAAAAATCCCCAAACAACAAATGCTGGCGAGGATGTGGAGATAGGAACACCCTTACACTGCTGGTGGGACTGCAAATTAGTGCAACCTTTGTGGAAAAGAATTTGGAGATACCTCAAGGAGCTAAAAATAGAAAATACCATTCTATCCAGCAATAGCATTATTAGGCATCTACCCAAAAGAGCATAAGACATTCTATAATAAAGACGTTTGCACCTGAATGTTTATGGCAGCACAATTCACTATTGCAAGGATGTGGAAACAACCCAAGTGTCCGTCAATTCATGAGTGGATTATTAAAATTTGGTATATGTTTACAATGGAATATTACTCAATTCTAAGAAATGACAGTGAGCTAGCACCGCTTACATTATCCTGGATTGAGCTTAAGCCTATTATCCAAAGTGAGGTGACACAGATCGGGAGATTGGACTCCACATATACTCATCATCAATTGGTACTGACTGATTAACACTGTGGGGCTCAAATGGTGGTGGTGTTCACCAGGGATTCGGGGGTTGGGGGGGTAGACCCACATCTGAGGGATGTGGTGAGCATTGTGGAGGGGAAGGGCATACCTTTAACCCTAGCTAGGGAGAAGCAAAGATATAAAGTGCAACCAAAATGTTTGTACTCTCATATTTTTTTGAGGGGGGGAGAGGCACAGAGTCTGACTTTGTTGCCCAGGCTAGAGTGCCGTGGTGTCAGCCTCACAGCAACCTCAAACTCCTGGGCTCAAGCAATCCTACTGCCTTAGCCTCCTGAGTAGCTGGGACTACAGGCATGTGCCACCATGCCCAGCTAATTTTTTTTCTATATTTTTAGTTGGCCAATTAATTTCTTTCTATTTTTAGTAGAGACGGGGTCTCACTCTTGCTCAGGCTGGTTTCCAACTCCTGACCTTGAGCAATCCGCCCGCCTCGGCCTCCCAGAGTGCTAGGATTACAGGCGTGAGCCACCTTGCCTGGCCTCATATTTTCTTGAAAAAAAAAATAAAAAGAAGTTCGTGAAATTCCATGGATATACTAAAAAACAATGAGTTGAACACTTTAAATGAATGAATTGTATGCTAGGTGAATGACATCTCAACAAAGCTGTATTTTTTAAAAAGCTGGTGGAAATTAACATAACATCCAGCCAATATGAAATCTTGATGAGAAAAGAAATGCTCAGATAAACCCTTTGAATCCTCTGTGGAATGACATAGGGAAATCCCAAATACTTATCTTAGAAATGAGGAAATAAATGCTGAGCAAGCCTATATGGAGGCTGCCCAAGGTGATTTCAATACTGAATTACAATATTCAATTACTGAGTTACAAACAGAACCACACTGTGAGGTAGGTTCACATATGTGATGTTACCCAGGCCCAGAGGCCAACAGCTGAAGTGATAACATGTTGAAAACATACCTCTTCTAGGCTGAGTTGCAAATACTCAAAGATCCTATATGGATTTCTTCTGCATATTAGTTTCTTTCTTTGTACCAACTAAAGAGAAAGAAAACATATACAGAACAAATAGAAGTACTTTATGTCACACAGAAGAAACTGTATTTCAAGATAAACATTTTCTTACAAATTCCCAAGATTCACATGCTGCTGGGTTAGTATTGTAAAAAAAGAAAAAAAAACAAAAACAAAAAAGATTTTGCCTGCTGGTTCCCTCAGATCTTACACCCGGCCAGCCACCAGCTACAGGTAACAGGCATCCCTACGAGCCAGCATCTCCAGAAACAGATGGCTTTGGAGGAAGTCATTTATTTTCTTCTACTTACTTCCTCATTTGGGGCATCCTCACTCTCGTTCCTGTCACACACCACTTCCTCCACAAGCACATACTCGTGGTCAGGCCCTCTCTCCCCCGCACAGAGGATACACGCGTGTTTGCCGCCATGCTCAGGGTGAGGCCCACGCTGGAGGATGACAGCATCTGGTTTGCAGCAACAGACTTGGGGCGGAGGTGCGTCCTCGTCTGCCACGCGGTTGTGGTAGCTGCCTGTCGTTGGCGGGTCCCGCCCAGAACCCTCCTGCGGGCAGCCTGACGGCCTACTCAGATCCTCCATAGCATCTGACTGTCCAGAGTCTCCATTCATCACAGAAAGTTTCTCTCTCCTTGCTGTGCCTTCCATGGTGGAAACCATTTCAGAGTTGAGCTCATCAGGCAATTGGACTTCTTCATTTCTATTTATATGAGGATACTCAAGTGGTTTTATGTAATCCTCAAGGATTCTGTGCACGGTACTCTCATTCTGCCCCTGTCTACACATGAGCTTTGCTGCCCATTCTACACGATGCTGATACCTGAAAGACAGAAACAGTGTTAGTAAAAACAACAAAAAAAGACATATAAAAAGATTGGAAGGTGGTATGCCAAAATGTTTACTGCAGTCTTACTGAATGGTGGATATAGGTAAAGATATTTCTTCTTTATACTATATTTTATTTGCTTGATTTGAAAAAAAAAATTAACACCCATTTAACAAAGTATGAAAATTTACATAAATTAAAACTAGTGGACCAAGTAATTTAGGTAAATAGAGAAAATGGCCATCCTTTATCAGTATTTGTATTATTGTATATTTTGGATATCGCAATGTTTTCAGAGAGATAGTCCATTCATTATATAAACAGCCTTTGTTTAGTAGTGGAAAGCAAAATGAGAATTTCAATAACTATTCCTCACAGCATCTAATAATCTCTTCACTGAATATGGAAAGAAATAATATTTTTTATATATATACACACACACAAACACACTCCCAATATTATAAAAATGAACTTTTACACATAATTTTCAGAATATATTTTAATGAGTAAGTATTAACATATGTTAAGTTTTTAAAACTTGAAGGCAACACCTAAATACTTCCCAAGTTACAAAAAATTATAGACAACAAGATTCTGCCCTAGAGAAAAAGTGTCCATGCCTAACAAGGCTGCTGGGATATATTCACATAACGTAAGAACTACCATATATTGGAGATCTAAAGATCAGAAGGCCAAAGACAATGTGAAGCTCAAGTACTTTTTGCCTCTTCATATAGTGATTACTCTGAAAAGCACCTAAGACAACATGTGGCTTGTGAGAAGGCAGAGGCAATTTTACTTTTCACCTTATTTTGCCTTAGATGTTTATGTTTAGATGATTGAACATGTCTTGGTTTATAAACAAACTGCCAAATCTCACACAATTAAATAAGAAAATTGGTGTCTGCTATACCTAAAAAGAGATTTGTGGCTGCTTAACCCTGATTCCTAAGAACTCCCAAACTGTCCACACCCTATTTATCCCATATGGAGATGAGCATGCATTCCTTCATATTAAGAATTGTACCCTGAAGATTAAGACCTGGCAAGGCTACCCTATTAGCCGAGAGGTGGGTAGGATGCAGTGACTGTGGTATTGTACATTCTGTGTTCAGCCCTGATTCTCTCACTTATACCTGTGTGACATGCAAATCACTTAGCTTCCCTGTGCTTCCCCACACATAAAATGCGGATAACAGCACTACCACCTCAAGGGACCTTGTTATGTATTATTTTTGTAACAGGAAACAAATGTAGCTGCCCCCAAAACAGCAGGGTGTCTTCCTACCTGTGACACAGCCACTCATGCATACAGTTAAAAGGACTTTCATCTAGAAAGAATCTTAGCTCCTCATATCAAAAAAGCATTGGCTCTATAGGGTCCATGTGTCTCCTTTATTTGAACACAAATCTTTGTGTCAGTGTATATTTTTCTGTGGAAGGGACCCACATCCTTTGTCAAATTCCTTGACTCAAAATATGTAAAACCCCTGAATTAAAAGGTTCAACAGTTCCTCCTCTGAGCGGAAGATGCAGAGCCAAGTGAGGATACATGGCACTGCTCTGTGCTTTTGTGGTAGAGCGGTCAAGGCAGACATGGGTTCCTGCACTCTCTCTATCACGTTCTTGTTCTAGCTGCATGACCCTGCCTCCCTAAGGCTCAGTACTCATCTACAAACCAGGGATAACTGTACCTCCTGGGGTGGCAGCAAGGATTAAATGAGACAAGACATACGAAGTGCATAGAACATAGGGAGTGCTAAATATTACGTTTGCTACTATACTATTGGGGTATTTTTAGGGGTGGCTTGAAAAATAAATCAGTTTGACTGAATACGTATTGTATTAATAACACGTTAATGAATGGAAACGTACATCTTAACTAGCTGTTCTGAGAGCAGAGGTAGTGGTGTGGGGACGAGCTGGCCTTAGGAGGTCAGGGTTTTGGAGCTGACCCTTCTGTGCGGCTCTGAGCAGAGCCCACTGGCCCCTCTGCCTCTCTGCTCTTCTGCCACATGCCAGAACCAGGCTTGCATTCCTGCCTCTTCATGATCTCAGAGGATCCCTAAGGAAGCTCAAAGAGGACATGGCTGCAGGAGCGTGGAGAAGCAAGCCTCTGAGTGAGACTGAAGGCATCCTCTCATGGGCTGGCGACACCTTAAACAGCCAAGTCCTGCTGAAATCGCCCTCAAACACGCTGGAGAAGCCACAGGGAGAAAAATGTGAGAAGTAAAAGGCAGAAAGCATGAGGAGGAGCGTGCAGAAGAGGGGCAGCCGTGACCAGCATGACTGGCGAAAAGCACAGCCCTGCAGGGCAGCGAGGACACAGGACGGCCTCCCGCAAACATACGCACTTCTCCTGTTTCTACGCCCTTGCACACACCGCTCCCATTTGCACAGAGCACCCTTGCCCTTCATCTTATTAATGCCCACTTAGCCCTGGAACCAGGCTGCTCAGTCCACGTCCTGACCCTGAGCATAACAACCCCCTCATGGTTCATTTCTTTGCTGTTAAAGACAGACCTCACAGGAGTGATGTGAGGACTCACGGACAGAATACACAGACCCGTCATTAACACAGCACCTAGCACAGGAATATACTCAGGAGATGCCGGCACTGACAGCTATTTTATTGTTCTCACTATGTGCTACCTACTCTCAGGCTCTGGAGCTGAGCCCACATAATCTTGGGCAAGCTGGTTAACCACTGAGTCCCCTTATCTATGAGATGGAAAAGACTACAGCACCTATCCTCAAAGGTTTCTTGAGAAGATGAAATGGGATAATGCAAGTAAAGCACACAGACAGGGAACTGGCACCGCTGCAGCAGCTGGTGCCTGCTGGCTATGAGGAGGAGGATACCTCTGTCACGACACCTGCACACATGGCACGACTGTTTACTTCTCCTCTCCCACTAGGCCGTAAAGCCCTCAAGAATAGGAACTAGATCTTTTTCTCGCTCTCGAATCTCCAAGCACCAACTCAATGCTGGACACACAGGCAGCCCCCAGTAAATGCTGGCTGAATAAAGACGACAAAGAGAGTGGCGAGCACCCCTCCTTCAGGGACACACCCCCACATGCGTCAGCCCCCTAAAAGGCATCACCAGAGAGTCCTGACGCTCACGTCCAGAAAGGGTTACACAGAAGGTTCTCATCACCAAAGGACAGCTATTGTTGGAAAAAGGCCAATTAGGAATCAGAAGTTTAGAGTGACTAGTAAAGAAACAATTATGACAAACATTTCAGTTGGAAAATTAGCCTAAAATACAAAACTAAATACTTTTCTTGTATTTAAAAGAATTTAGATTATATAAACAAATAATGAATCAAGTATTGATTTTTTGGGGGGGTGGATATTATTTGCTGATAGAATTTACTGATGACATCTTTAGACATGCTTAAATTCATACAGGGAAATGACCTGTAACCTGAAAATTTCTTTTTAAAAATTAATCCCCACATAAGCACCTCCCCCTTTAAGCAGCATTCCTATCCTGTCGCTATGTGTCAAGTCTATGTCACTTTTTCCTCTGTTATGGTAATGTAAATTCACTGCAGATCGATGGCAAATGGAACATCTGGATCTTGCAAAAAAGATGCAGGATTCATGAAGTCAGTGAAAGTGATCTAAGTACAGGCAAGGCGATTAAAAAATGAGAATCTCGCAGTTAGATTAGTCTTGAAGAAAAATGTCAACTAGGGTAACACAAGGCATATCAGAAGCGTTAAGGAGGGGAGTATAGATTGAGTTTATATGAGGCCTGCTTATTGTTAGTATTTCATATTGTCATTTTGTTTCCCAGAGCAACTGTGTGACTGCAGGGCCTTGGATAATGAATAGCTGGATAACCTCCGGGACTGCATTTAATAAAAACACGTATGACAATTGTGGCCTCTCCCAAAAAATATGTTTAAGTCCTAATACCTAAGAATATGACCTTATTTGGAAATAGGGTCTGTGCAAATGGAATCAATCAACTTAAGATGACAATGTAGTGACTAATGTCCTTAAAAGAGTAAATTTTGACAGAGACACACAAGGGAGAACACCACGTGCTGATGGAGGCAGAGATTAGAGCGATGTATCTACAAGCCAAGGGACACCAAGGATTGCTGAGACACCAGAAGTGAAGGCAGGCAAGGAAGGATCCTCTTGTAGAGCCTTCTGAGGGAGTGTGGCCCTGCTAACATGAGTTTGGACTGGCCTCCCGAACTATGAAAGAATAAATTCCTGTTATTTAAGGCATTTAGTGTGTGGTACTTTGTTAGGGCAGCCCTAGGAAATTAATACAAGGATCAATAAAATTTCTTGGAATGCTACACTGTAGTGCTTACAAAGGGCTACTCTTCAGGGAGGTGGCCACCTCCCCATCCAGAATCTCCCACATACTCAAACGGGCTTGACCCCATGCTGTCTTTATGGCCAGCCCAATGAGGATGGGCAGGCTTGCGCTGTTTCTGAATCCTAGGTCTCAGCTGCAGCAATACACCTGTGCTGTAGCCCACATGGGACAGGGGCTCTGCCAGCTTCTGAGCAGGCCTCTCCCACAGGCCAGAACCCCACCTGACCCCAGCCTGGGGTTACGGCCACTGAGACCTCCCTGGTGCTGCTGTCTGCTTGCCACTCTGCTAGCCATGGGGTTACTGGGCACGTCACCAAAAAGGAGCTGTTGGATGCTGCCGGTACGTGCTAGAAGCAAGAGGAAAAAATCACGGTGGATTTTAGTTTTACAAGGTTTCATGGAAGAGTTGTGATCTGAACTGCACCATAGGGACAATAACGTCTGGGATGGATAGAGATGTAGTTAATAAACTCTCACCAAAGGACTGCAAAGTGTGCAGCCATAGAGAGGAGTATGGCCTGGTCCCTGCTCTCCAAGGACTGACAGTCCAAACCCCTGGGTGAGGGACGACTTGAGAGCCGTGTGCCAAAGCAGCCTCTGCAGGAGCCAGAGAAGGAGCACTTAGGTCAGCAGAGGGATGGTGGTGAGGAGCGAAACCCAGGAGGTGATACGGACTGAGGAGGTGCAGCAGTCAGCCAGGCAGTATGTGTGTGCTTTCGGGGTCAGGGAGAATGTTCTGGGAACATTTAGGCATGAATGAGGAAAGGTCTCTGGCAAGGAAGGAGACAGGACCATCTGTGCCCACACAGGGCAGGATGCCAGCTTGGAACCTAAATCTAAGCATCTGAGGACTTAATAACAGGACCTTTACGGGGTAGTTATTCATATATTGGAAGGAATTCAACTAGCAAAGTATTATTTACACAAACACTAAACTTAATTCATTTCAAAAATGATTTGATCCACATTAAATTCAGACATAATTTTCAAGGATACTACCAAAAAAAGAAAAGAAGAGAAAGTATGGACTGGACTGGCACAGTGGACAAGACCACCTAAAAACAGGTCTAATTTAAACCATTATTTTGACCAAAGCCAAAGTTGATGACTTACTTCTCTGATGTGATGATAGGCATGTTTGTCTTCGTATCTGTAACAACAAGGAAGTTCTATTAGTTTCAGACAATTTCCTTTAAGTGGGAAAAAAAACACTAAAAACCTATGAATAACAAAGAGAACCAAGAGTCACAAAATCACACACCCCAAGGGTTAACATTGCCCAGTCAGTGACGGCAAACACTCGCTTTGCATGCCACCCTTCCGGCACCCCCCCCCCCCCCACAGGTGCTGCTGTGGATATCATCACTCTTGCTGGGCTTATATGTGACCTTAGAATCCAACTCTGCGCTCAGCTAGCAGTGATGGCATGTGACAGGAAACCTCTCTGAACTCTCATTCCAAATCTCGGATTAGAATGTTGAGGTTCTAGAGGCAGGCGTTCTACCTCCATTCTCTTGTCTTCACTGAAAGCTCCTCATGTGTGCATAAATAAATGACTGGAGAAGTACACCTGATGGCAGTGCTAGTTTTGGGTGTGGATTTGTCAAGAAGTGAACAAGGAAAGGCCTTTGTGAAAACTTTTCTCTGACTCCACAGCACAGCACCAGGAAGGAGTTCTGGGCATCAACTGGGAAGAATCACGTTACCTAATGGTCTGGGTTTTCATCCTGGTCCTCTCTGATTCTAATCAGAGAGGCAAGTGGTTTCTCCTTTCCCAAACTCAGCCTCCTCTGCGTGCATTAAAGGCTTAGAATAGATGTTCAGCTTGAACACCTTAGGAAAGTGAGCACATCCATCAAGAAAACCTGTAGACTAGTAGGCACTATGGCTGCTGTTTAAAACCCATGAATTTTGGGGTAGTTCACTAAGCAGCATTATTGTGATAAAAGACAAATGACATAAAGTCTATCCCATTAGGACTGAACAGTCAAATCTCTGTTTTAAAGTTACTCAAAATAGTTTCTCCCTGTATGATTATAACCAACTTGATATAAGCATTCAGTTGTTTCATTTCTATTTAAAAAATTACATTTTAAAATTTAACTTGCTTTATAAATATGCAATACTCTGACAAGGTTTCAAAGTCAAATCTACAAAATCTCACATTTTTCTTCATCCTGTTTTATCCCATTTAAAAAAAATTATGGTTTATCCTTCCATTAAAAAAATTAAATATATATTTATATTTCCTCCTTTTTAGATAAACCACAGCACACCGTGCACTTTCCTTTACCTAGCTCTCTTCACTTAACAATATATCCTAGTGATCCCTTGTTCCTACGTCAGCTCCACAGTACTTCATTATATAAATGTGCTATAGTTTACGCAAATGGTCCTCCCGATGGACATTTGGGTTGTTCCCAGTCTTTGCGTATTATAAACAGTTGAAATGAATAGCCTTGTGCTATTTCTTTTTATATTTTTGGATCAAATGTATCGTTAAGATAAATTCCTAGAAGTGGGATTGCTGGGTTAAAAGTAAATGTATATACTGGGACAACTCGATATCCACAGGTAAAACAGTATCTTATACGAAAATGAACTCAAAATGGACCAAAGACCTAAACTTAAAAGTGAAAACTATACAACTCTTAGCATAGACAAGGATGTGGTGAAATTGGAATCCTTGGGGCAATGATGGTGGGAACGTAAAATGGTGCAGCCAATGTGGAAAAAGTTTGGTGGTTTCTCAAAAAGTCAAACACAGAATTACCATACGATCCAGTAATTCCACTCTTGGGTATATAACCAAAAAAATTGAAAGTAGACATGCAAATAGATACTTTTATGCCAATGTTCACAACAGTATTATTCACAATAGCCAAGAAATAACCTAAGTGTCCATCAACAGGTGAACGGATAAACAAAATGTGCTAAATCCATACAGAGAAATACTATTCAGCCATAAAAAGCAATGAAGTTCTGATACATGCCATGGCAGGGATGAATCCTGAAAACATTATGCTAAGTTAAAGAAGCCAGATACAAAAGGACAAATATCGTTATCATTCTACTTATCAATGAAATATCCAGAATAGAGGTAAATTCATAGACAGAAAACATAAAGGTTACCAGGGACTGAGGGGAGAGGGGCATGAAAGGAAAAAAAAAAAAAAGTAAATATATATATAATTTATCATAGAGAACATTTAGGGGATTACATTTTGATAGACATTGCTAAATTCCCCTCTGTAAGGTTGGCACTATTTGCACTCCCACCAGCAATGACTAAGAATGTCTCTTTCTCGGGGCCTCACAAATGGGGCATGTTGTCAAACTTTAGGATTTCTGCATAATTGTTTATATGGTATAATAGAGCAGTTTTAATCTGTATATTTTCTTAAAATAGAACATTTAAAAAATCCCAATTATGTTTTAACCTACTTGTATTGTTTCTTAAGTAACTACCATGAGTGTCTGAGAGTTCCTTAGAGAAATACACTAAAAGATTTGTAAATTAAAGGAAAGAGAACCAGCAAGTGAGGACTAACACATTAGTTTGCTTTAACAAATCTGTCAATGTCATGGTTATTGTAAATTCTAATTCTGGAAATAAAATACGAAACTCATTTTGCATGGTACCACAGGCAAACAAGTACTCAGTTACCAATATCTACCACATTGCAATGAAAAACACTTTTGATAATTCTAGAAATAAAACACATTTTCACCAATCGTAAGAACCCTTCTGCTTTTGACTCGAATTACCCTTGCTGCTATTTTGGGCAGAATTGCCGGCATATACATTAGTTCTCTAGAATCTTACTGAGGTATAAGATTAAAAATGAAAGAATATGAACCAAATGATGTACAAGTTTACCTTTCCATTTAGCAACCAGTTTAGGATCTGAAATTGTGAAGTTTGGACGGCTTCTTGAAAGAATACCTTTTCCAAAATAACCCTTCCAGGAAGAGAGAAAAGAAAGTTCACATTTAGTTACCAATTTTTTAGCTAAGGTAAAATCTATAGTTGTTTAGCGGTTTCCAAAGAGGATTGGTTCTAGAACCTCCCATAGATGCCCAAATCCATGGATATTCAAGTTCTTGATATAAAATAGGATAGTTTTTGCATATCCTCTCATATACTTTAAATCATCTCTAGATTACTTTTAATGCCTAATCCAATGTAAATGTTATAGAAATAGTTCTTATACTGTATTGTTTAAAGAATAGGGACAAGAAAAAAAAAGCCTGTAGGTGTTTGGTACAGACACAATTATTTTCCCCTGAATATTTCTGTCCTATGGTTGGTTGAATCTATGGATGTGGAACCCACAGACACAGAGGGCTGACTATAACTATTTAGGTTCACAAAAGGTTCACCCCACTTTTCATTTTCTGTTTTTATATAACAATTACTAATGACATTCTAAGCATATCATTTCTTTGATTGTTTTTAGAGCACTACTAAGTTTTTAGCACACCTCATTTATCCCCTAACTAATGATTTCAGTCTAGGCCTCACAGACAGAGGGCATGCAGGGGCCGAGCTGCCTCATCGCGGGGGGTTCAGGAGCGGCTGCCTGCAAGCTGGAGCTATGCCCACCAGGCACAAAGCGCTTCTTGGATTCCTCGGTACTCCAGAATTGAAGTATTCCTCTTATTCCTGCTGATGCCAAAGACAACATATATGTCTCTCCCTTTAATTATAAAATATTTAAACACACAGAAAACTGAAATCAAACACCCTTTACCCCCACTCAGATTTAACAATTAGAGTAAATAATGTGTACAGCATTTTATTAAGCCTCCTGCTTAACGTTTCATACTGTGAATGAAAGCCTCGCTGCTAAGCCGTGGGGAGACGTGCCGTTGGCCTACTCAGACTCCCACCCCGCTAGGGTCAGTGCCTCCTACTTTTCTATAAAATGTCTAGAGAAGGCACATTTGTAGAGACATGAAACCGATGAGCAGCTGCCTTGGGCTGGGAGTGGGGATTAAGTGCAATAAACACAAGGGGACTTTCTGTGGTAAAGGGAATGTTCTAAAACTGGATTGTGGTGAGGGTTGCACAACTCTATAAATTTATGACAATCACTGAATTGTACACTTACAATGGGTAAATTTTATGCTTGTAAATTATACCTCAATAAAGCTGTTTTAAAAAATGCCCCCAGCAATGAACAGACTATGGAAAAATCACAAAAAAATAAAAAGCTCCCAGTCTTAACCAAAGCTATCATTGCTGAAAACCAGTAAAGACTAGAACTTTTCCTCATTTAAGAAGAGGTCCCCAACCAGGAGAGAGAACAGATAAGGAGCTACATTCCAAAGTCTCATCTGACTGGTTCATGAGCTAGAACAATATGCCACTCTGAGGTTACCTCTGGGAGTGGAAAGGGAGTGGGTGGGAATTTTCACTTTTTACTTATTACATTTCCATAAATACTATCATTTTTACAATGAACATGCATTGCTTTGATAACTCAAAGACAAAAAAGGTCAACCCATTGCCCCTACTTCATGTCTGAAACATAGGTTTGTAGCTGGGGGTGCTCGCTCCATGTGTCATTTCATTACCCTCACAATGTATGGCTCTGGGTCACTTGACTTAAATCGTACTGTCCTTACACTGGACCAAACTACAAGGAAAGACCCTTTGGAGTGGATGGATGGCATGGGAAGAAGGGAGGAGGACTGCTTGCTCAGGGTTGTTAGAAAGTAACCACACCACGGCTGCCTGCACTTACTTTCCCATAGAGCTGTTCGATGTCCTCTGCATTCTTCACAATCACATTGTTGTTAATCATTTCGGCATGGAATATTCTGAATTCTTTCCTAGGACTTTGGTCCTGATCAAAAGGGATCGGCCATGGAGACTCATAATTCTCATACACTCTTCTTTTCCTTTTTGGGGCGTGGAAAACGGCTTCTGCCATTTTTCAGGGGGAACTTTTCTTTAAACAGTAGACAACAGAAAGAAACAATCAGTCAATAACCACATTGATCAAAAAAGTATGTTTATACCTAGGCTCAGAAAACTTCGTGGTCTGTGGAGAAAAAACAATATTTATAAAGCAATAAACCAAAAGACACAAGTGTAGAAGGAACATTTTGTATGAGTGGTGCAAATCACATTCACCTTTTACTACAATTAATCCTCACAGTAGTCCCCAGGAAGTGGTATTATTTCTACTCACAGTAGTCCCCAGGAAGTGGTATTATTTCTACTATAGCTAACAACACGGAAGCCTAGTGACATGTCCAAAATCACAATGCTAGGTCTCCAGGAGCAAGCACGATAGGATTTCTGTGTATCAGGATTATGTCTAATGTTTCAATCAGCCAACAGACATTCACTGAGTACCTACCAGGAAATCCTAATAATGTTAGGTTCTAGGGTTATATAAATAAAACAAAGAAAGACTCTGTCTTCAACAAATTAAATCTAGTGAGTAGAGTACTTCATTTTCCAAAAAAGGATCAAAAAAACATTCTAAATAGTGGGTCAATCATCTTGTAATTTTTACAGTAAACTAGTAAGTAATAATGATGGCAGCAGTTAGTTAAGGTCTACTACATACCACAAAATGCTAGAGGCTTCAAGCAGGGACTCTAAAGCTAGACTGCAAGGGCTGGAATTGACTTCACCCTTCCTAGCTGTGTGATTTTGGGCAAAAGTTACTGAATCTGTTTGTGCTTTAGTTTCCTTACCTCCAAAATAAGGGTATAAACAGACTTACAGTTAAGTGCTTAGAATAATCCCTGGCACACAGCACCACGCAGGTCTCAGCTACATTATTACCATGAGACTCGCAGTGCCATCTTACCAATGAGGAACTAGATCCACGTTAGAGAGATTTGTAAAGGGCCCCAAGAGAGGTAACACTGGATGACCCAGTGTCTGTTGAACTCCAAAGCCCATGTCCTTCTCTCTGGGTTCTGCTTTAATTACAGGCAGCATCTGTCCACTCCTGTGACAGCTATTTCTCAAAGACAGAAGCTGAAAGGTTACTGAGTGATTATGGAATTACCAACGGGGCACCCAGCACTGCGACGGAGAAAAGGAAGCTGAAGCCATTACCCCCACCTTCCGGGCTTTACAGTGAACCTGAGGCGATAAAACAAGCATATAGCACACCTGAAAGCAGGTCGGAGGGAACAAAACCAGCTGCAATGCAATAACGGCTGAACAAGGTAAAGTTGAGCACTTTGTGCGATGCAGACAGTCACAGCAGATACCTTTAACTTAGAAAAACTTACTCATACCTGAGGGAATAACATGTAAAGGGTGCAAGAACTTCTCACTCTATCAGCAGATACCCTGGAATGAGATGGGAGATCTGAATCCACTACTCTCTCAGTATTAGGTCTGGACTTCATTTCAAATGACCATTTATCTGGTGCTTGAAGATAGAGTGGAGCCACATCATACGCACATTTAGCCTTTGTGGCTCCAAGCCTTCACGAGAGACCAAAAAAAAAGATCATCTAAGTGTCACCTGTGCTCAGTGCCAGCATCACATCAAGGATCAAGGAATGGATGCATCGGGCCTGAAACAAGAAGGTGGCCAATGCTGAGAGAAGGGAAGTTGAGTGGTGTTAAGGGTTTTATGACCATTAAAAAGAAATTAAAAGCCTTGGCCAATGTGTTATGATATCTTTTTCCAAATTCTCAAGGAAGAAGTTGAAGAATTAAATGAGGACATTGAAAAACATAGACTAAGGAAGAGTTAGAGAAACTGATAAATCAATTACAAAGATAACTATGAAAAACAAGATGAATCACCAAGTTGGAACCCTCCTAGAATTGACAAAGTGTTCCAAGCAGCAACACACTAGAATAATTTAATTTCTAAATAAGGTCCCTCAACATAGTGAGCATTACTGTATATATTATATATTTATGCATACGTATTGCTGTATAGGTTCTATAACAAAACCATCTCTACTGCATGTTCATGGGAAACCTAAGAGATTCTCTTCCAAGGGCATTTTGACTAGACTTTCAGCATACTTGCTGACTTACATCTCAACCCAAGCCAATGATTATATCTGGTACTCAACTGAAAATATAACAATTTATTCCAAAACTGAAAATAAACAATGCCAGATTAGCTTTTTTGGAGTAGGATGTTGGTCTCCAGTGAGGCACCTTTTTAGAGATTTCTAGGAATAATTTGGACTTTTCTGAAATTTTTCACTTTTATAACTTAACCTCTGTCCAGCATTTGACTTGTATATATTACATTTGGAATTTTAAAAAAAGATTTAATGGTTAACTTCAAGAAGTTCAAATTAAATTCTCTCGACAAATAAAAAGTTGTATTTTAATTTGCCTGGTTTGTTCACGATTTTCCCTTTTAGGCTGCTGTCACATTCTAAAAAAGGTAAAACTGAGCGGTGACACTTAATGGCAGCAACTAGTGTACTCTGACCCAAGTGGGAGGGGCGGAAGGGTCCCAGCCACAAAATACCCGTTAAAAACCTCATGCCCCAGGTTCTGGCATCACCCCTGCTCACGAGACTGCACACACAAGAATTTGGCTCACAGTAGACCTTCCGTACATCCAAAGCTGCCATTATTATTGTGGGACTTTGCAAAACCCACTTAAGCTCTCTAAGCCGTTTCTTCATCTTCAAATTGAATAATAGGACTGGAAAACAGTCTAACCGTTACTCACAATGTCAAATACAAGTTAAAATATGATTCAGCAATTCTACTCTTAAGTATAGATCCAAGAGAAAACATACATTCATGGAAAAATTTGTGCATGAATGTTCACAGCAGTATTATTCATAACAAAAAGGTGGAAACCATGCAAATGTCCATCAATAGATAACTGGATCAACAAAATGTGGTCTAATCATACAATGGAATACTATGTGGCCATAAAAGGAATGAAGTTCTGATATATTCTACAGCATGAATGAACCTTGAAAGCATTATGCTAAGGAAAAGAAGCCAGACACAAAAGACCACATATGAGACCACCAATATGAAATGTCCAGAATAGGCAAAACAGATAAATTAGGGGTTACCAGGGCCTGGGGAAAAGGGGAAATAGGGAGTGACCGCTCATAGATAAGGGTGAAGGAAGGGTTCAAAAATGTTTTAATGTTAGACTGCAGAGATGGTGATGGTTGCACAATTCTGTGAATATATACTAAGACCACTAAACTGTGGTCACTAAACTGTACATTTTAAAAGGGTGGCTTTTATGGTATTATATGGCATCTCAATAAAGCTATTATTTTAAAAAATTCAGCAGGAAGAAAGGCATCCCCCAGGCTATTACTGCAGGAATGGTTTCACAGATATCAGCGTGAGGCTTCTGGAAAAGACTGAAAGGCACTCTCTCAGAAGGCAGAGTTCACTTTCTAAGTAAGAAAAAACAAATTCAACAGGACAAACCAGATGATCTCTAGGTTCACAGAAGAGTTCTCTTGTGCTGAAGTTGGAAAGCAAAGCAGAGGAGAAAGGACTGCATTTGCCTTTCTCCGTATCTGCAATAGGCATTCAAGAAATGTTTCTTCACTGTCATGACAGAACGGCATGACCCAAGAGGTGGGATATGAGTCTAATCAGAAGAGGTAACCGTCATAGGTATGTACAAAATGCCAGGTACTGCCTGTGTCATTTGCTACACACGTGGGTACTACAGTCATCCCTTTGTACCTATAGGGGAGCAGGGGGACTGGTTCCCTCCCCATACCAAAATATGCAAAAGCTTAAGTCCCTTATATAAAAAGGTATAGTATTTGCAAATGACCTACCCACATCCTCCTGTATATTTTACATCACCTCTAGATTACTTATAATACTCAATACACTGTAAATGCTATATGAACAGGTGTTATACTGTATTTTTCCCCCCAAATACTTTCAAATTTGTGGATTTGGAACCTGTGGGTAGAAAGGCTGACTGTATAATCTTCATTTCACAGACAAAAAAGAGAAGCTGTGCCTGAAGCCCACAAAAAAGCATGGGGAAGACTGGGTCAGTAGTGAGATTTGGGATGCAAAGGCTGGTTTAGACCTGGTGTCAATACAGGTTCTTAAGCAGAGAATGATGACTGAAAAGAGCAGATTAATACCTTTTGTACCACTCACGAGTTTTCTCGTGTTTCGCGCGCCATCTGTTATGGACCTTAGACATCAACACACTGTCTTGTCCATTAGGGAGAGTAGAGGTTTACTGCCAAATGTGCAAATGAAAACATCAAGAATGAAGAAAGGTGACATAATTATTTTCCAGAAAAGGTGATATTCTTCTCGTAGCATGAAAAGACAAGCGGGTTGTCCGAATGATATCAACGATCCATGACACTTCTGTCTCGACAACAGGGAAAAATAAAAATAGAAAACAGGAGAGAATATTGTAAAACCTACCTGCATCAAGGGATACAATGCCCACATGAAAGGCGTTGACCGTGCGGATCAATTCCTTTCGTGTTGTTTCATTCTAAGGAAAACGAAGAAATGGACAAAAAAAGTAGTGCTGTATCTTATAAACTGTGGACTTTTCAATTCATTTAGAGTGTACAACATCCTCAATCCACAAGCAAAATGAAGTATAAATAGTTTCTGCTATCAGTGGCGAGAGACTAGATAACGGAGGACAATAATGAAGGCTTTCCAGAACCAGAGACAAAGCCATCCAGCCCTCCCCTGGTTATATGAAGCAGCATGAACCTATGTGTATTCCAGAGAGTGGAAAGAAAAAATTTCCTACGAGAGCCTGCAGAGTTTGTGTTGCCCATGGAAAAAGGAGCAAATCTAGATCCTTATGTAAATTTTGTCTGGTCCCTCTTCATAGAGGAAAATGTTTTACGCGGTACCATATGTTTAAAAAGTACTAAGAACTTAAATTGTTTAATTAGTTGTTTGTTTTTGTAAATAAAAATCTTACAATTATTGAAAAACAACACCTAACATGCATTATGATCTGTAGTTATGATGATTTAAATAACATGCAGTTTGCCCCAAAACATGTGGTCCCTGGCATATGTCTTAGAGATTTCTATGCGGTACGAAATGTGTAAATTAATCTGGGAGTGGTACATAATGGGAACCCTCAAGCTCAGCCGCCCTTAAATCCTAATGCCCGGACCTTACCTGCAATTAACTGCTTCAAATTTCTGGGGTGGACCCAGCTGATTTCAACACGCGGCCCATCAGGGGTAACAGCGTGGTCTATTGAAACTCAATCCCAACAATCCTCTGAGGTAAGTACTATTTTTATTTCCGTAGCACAGATGAGGAAAGTGAACCCAACCGGCTAAGCGCACCAGTAAGGGATTGTTAACTTCTTCCCCAAACCTGGGCATGCCTGACTCCAGAGCTTATGTACCTAGACTTACTTTCTATCAAAAGCAAGTCGTGATCCTTATTCCTCCCTTGAGCAGACAATCTAGTACCTTTTAGGTATTCAGTCAACGTCTATCTGAAGAGCAAACAAAAGGGGGCAGTTGGCTCCATAAATTTTCCAACTCTCTTGACCCAGGTGCCAAACTAGCCTGGTTGAAAACCTCCCAGCCAGCAAAGCTCACCTCCCAATTAAAAAACACGTTTGAAGCTCCACCTGCGTACCTCCTGGGCTCAGGGAGGCAAGGATGAAAGGGATAAGGTAAACAATCCTGCCTCTGGGGAGCTTTCATGTTAGAACCCGAGAATAAGACTTAAAGAGACGACAAGCCTTTGAAGGTTGGTGTGAGGATTAGAGGAGTAATTGAGTGCCAGGCGCCTCGCCTCCCCTCGCAGAGGGCCTACCACGTGGAAAGTGCTCAGCCAGGTAGCTGCAACTGCCACAAACCACTGCCCCCAAGCCACAGCGTCGCAGGCCAGACGAACTCGTAACTCCCTGTCTTGGCCCTCTGCTTCGTACCTCGGTGTCCTCTTGCCCAACCGCTCTCGAGGCAGAGGCTCCGTACGGGCAGAGTGCTGGATGTACCTAGAATTCCCCAGCCCCAGCTCTGGACAGGGCCTCAGTGCCTCCAGAACGAACAAAGGGCTACAGGTGTGCGGAGAAGGGGCAGAGGAGTGTACGCCCGGCCGAGCGCAGGACACCCGGCAGTCTGGCCCGGCTGTGCGACCGCAGGGAAGTCCCTGGCCCTTCCGCCCTCGCCCTGGAAGGCTTTCGGAGGAGCGCGGCCTCCTCTGGCGGCGGAATCCCCCCACCGGGATATACGGCGCAGCCCTCCGAGCCGCAGGACGCCTCCTGCTCCACGCCCAGGTCTCTCACCTTCCTCGGCCCCAAGCGCTCGCCGTTACCCCAGCAACGCCGGCCAGGGGGCAGACATCGCTGCCGTCAAGCAGTGCGGCCGCAAAGCCAGCCGAGGACGCAGCCGCAGAGCTCACGAAGGAGACCGCCGGGTGTTGGCGCAGTGCGCCTGCGCAAGGCCTGACGGAGCGTGTTTTCGGCGCAGGCGCCTGCGCAAGGCCTCGCGGCGCGTGTTCTCGGCGCAGGCTCGTCGGCCGCGGGCTCAGGCGGAGGCGGCCGGTCGTCCTTTTTGCCTTCGCCGGTATTATCTGGTCTGTGCCTCAGTGCAAATGCCGTTCTCGTTTAATCTTCACAGCAGTCCCGCAAGACCCGTTTTACAGATGAGATGCAGTAAACTGCCAGGTGTGATAGTCGCGTGGGTAGTGGACCCGAGACCTAAAGGATCTTTAGCCTTTGGAGCGACGGGGTGCTTGAGGCGACCGAACTTTATTAAATGGCCCTGTCCGGGGAGACTGCCCTCAGCTTTCTCAGTGTAAAATGGGGGTCGCTGCAGAGTATTTGTACAGGCTGCAGCAGGCAGAGAACTTGTAAGGATGCTCTTCTCGCAGACACGGCCGAGAGCCACTGTCTCTGGCTGCCCTGTGCAGTGTGGAGGACAGCAGGCCTTTACACCCCTCACTGGCTGTGTGATCTTCAGTGAATGACTTAACTTTTCTGAGCCTGAGTTTCCTCTACTGAAAAATGGATCGTCAGCATTATGAGAAATGAGCAAAACAAAAGTGCGATGGGATTGTAAAAGTTTCTCCTGACCTTGTTATTTTAGAGGCTTGGTGGGCAGTCTAATATATACCTTACCAAGTATTAATCACAGGCATTCCAGCGCACAGACTGGGCAGAAGGGAAAGATGGGTGATAAGGAAGGGTGGCAAATACTGCTGGAAAGATTCATGGCGCTAGGTATGATGACAGACTTTGAATTGGGGACCTGTTCAACTTTCTGTTGTTCGAAGGCTTTTGAGAATGCTGTTGCCTCTGCCTGGAACATAATTCTCGCCTCAATTAGCTGCAGTAATTTCTGGTCATCCTTTAGGTCTCAGCTTGGATATCACCTCTTCTATGGAATATCTGCTTGGAAGACTTGCCTTTGTGTTCTGTGGTAGTCTGGCCCAGCCAGTTTCCTGGTTCTTTTAAACTGGACTGTGAGCTCTTGGTTGAATGAGATCACGTGTCTAGGCTAGGGAGTTCAGGCTTTAAATAAATCAAAATCAGAAGAGCTTCATGAGGCTGGGCATGGTGGTCCATGCCTGTAATCCTAGCACTCTGGGAGGCTGAGACAAAAGGATTGCTTAAGTTCAGGAGTTGGAGGCTGCAGTGAGCTATGATGGCACCACTGTACTTTAGCCAGGCGACAGAGTAAGACTCTCCAAAAAAACCAAAAAAAAAAAAACTCAAAACAAACAAACAAACAAAAAACTTCGTGGTTAGAATGGCACAAAAGAGGGGAGAACATCGGCAAGAGTTACAGGATAGTGGTATCAATTGGGCAGGGAAGAGAGCTGGAGAGAGGTTGTGATATTGTATTAGAACATGCCAATTTAGGAAATACTTGTTTCATTAATAGAATTAGAGGTTTTCTTTTTTTTTTTTTTTAATTTTTTTTAGAGATAGAGTCTCACTTTGTTGCCCAGGCTAGAGTGAGTGCCGTGGTATCAGCCTAGCTCACAGCAACCTCAATCTCCTGGGCTCAAGCGATCCTACTGCCTCAGCCTCCCGAGTAGCTGGGACTACAGGCATGTGCCACCATGCCCGGCTAATTTTTTTTGTATGTATATTTGTAGTTGGTCAATTAATTTCTTTCTATTTTTAGTAGAGACAGGGTCTCGCTCTTGCTCAGGCTGGTTTCGAACTCCTGACCTCGAGCAATCCGCCCGCCTCAGCCTCCCAGAGTGCTAGGATTACAGGCGTGAGCCACCACGCCCGGCCAAATTAGAGGTTTTCTTTTTGGTTTTCTTTTTTTTTTTTTTGAGACAGAGTCTTGGTCTGTTGCCCAGGCTAGAGTGCCGTGGCATCAGCCTAGCTCACAACCTCAAACTCCTGGGCTCAAGCGATCCTCCTGCCTCAGCCTCCCAAGTAGCTGTGCACTCATAGGTGCACACCACCATGCCCAGCTAATTTTTTCTATTTTTAGTAGAGACGGGGATCTCACTCTGAGACCAGCCTGAACTCCTGAGCTCAAGCAGTCCTCCTGCCTCGGCCTCCCAGAGTGCTAGGATTACAAGAGTGAGCCACCTCGACTGACCCAGAATTAGAGGTTTTTAACAATGAAAGGGAATTCAGAGGTTGTCCAGTTCAACTTTATTCACTGATAAGAAAATAGGTCCAGGAATGGGTGCAGTGGTTCATGGCTGTAATCTCAGCACTTTGGGAGGCCAAGGCAGGAGGATTGCTTGAGCCCAGGAGTTGGAGGCTACAATAAGCTTTGATTGTGCCACTATACTCCAGCCTGGGTAACAATGGGAGACTCTTGTCTCTACAGAAAAAAAAAAAAAAAGAAAGAAAGAAAATAGGTCCAGAGGTGCTGGGAGTTGCTAAAGGTAAGCAAGTCCGAGGTGAGGCCGAAACTGGAGCCCAGGTCTTCTAAATCCCAGCCCAGACATTGAAGGATTTAGGATTTGCTGATAATGGGATCTTAGGTGACATTATCTGGAGCCCTCACGGTGGGTCTGAAGTAAAAGCTACTGAATAAGAGGTTCTTCCTCAAGATCTTCTCCTCAATGTGCATTTAAACATTTTGTTAAGATAATTTACAAACATACGTAAAAGTAGAGAGTATAGTTTAATAAGTCACAACCTTCAACCTTTGGTACCTTGTTTCCTGTACACTCTCCATATACACACTTTAATCTCCCTTTTTATACATATATTAATACATGTATCAACTGTGTAGTTGATTGTCATTATTTGAGATAGGTCTGTTCTATAAAGTTACTGCAAACACTGACTTAGTGAATGCTGAACCATTGTTTCCAGGAAAATGCAGGGTTCAGTTCCTGTGAGCCTCTGGTTACAACATTTTCATCAACTCCGCAGTACATAACCTCATTTTATGTGTTTCTGTTTGAAGACACCTTATATAATATCACTTGTTGATTCATCAGCACTGAACTCAGAGCTAGCAGCGCTCTAACTCGTGCCTAAACAACGCTTTTCTAACACACACGTTTTCTCCAATAGGCACATTTCTTGGCTTGGGAACACTAGAAGGCACTTCAGCACTCCACTGGGGGGCCATTTTAAACAGCTAAATCACCAAGAAAAAGCACAAAAATGCAAAAAACATGACACTGGTGCTCAAAAAACATACTTATTAATATTTATGCTATGAGAGCTGAAACAAGAAGGCAGAGAGTCTCCTTGTTCATCCTCAGCTGGGAATCTGTATATTGGGTCACTTAAGTTTTTTGCAGCTCTGTGTATGCACACAGCTGTGGATGACTATGAAAACAAGGTAGTGATTTTGGTGTTACAAATAAATTCTAGCAAGTAGATGAGTTTGCAGATACAGAATCTGAGCATAGAGAGAATTGACTACACAAATATATCTCCAATTTCATTAGCACATCTAACAAAATGAACAATAATCCTTAGCATTATTTATCTGTGAGAGGTTACACAGAAACCCCATGTAATATTTGTGATATACAGATATACTTAAACAACAGTCAATTTGAAATTCAAGTTTACCTGGGTTTCCTGTCTTTTATCTGACTACCCTAGTGACAATTTATTGGGCATTTACTATGTGCCAGTCACTTTGCATCTATTATCTTATTGAATTCTCATAACAAGCCTGTGAGATCAGTATTATTTAATATTACCTCCATTTCACAGTTGAGCCCGTAGTATCATAGCTTGGAAGTAGTAGAGGGCAGATGAAGATCTGGGTCTATGGGGTTTACATTCACTTAAATCTATCATGCTGGATATGGGAGAACAGTGCATTAACAAAATACAACATTCAATATTGACACATAAAAATGACCAACAGTAAATGTTGGTGGGAGGTCTAGCATGGGTTGAAGAGACTAGCATGGGTTGAAGAGCCCAGGAGGCTTCTGGGAAGAGGTGGCCTCAGAGCCGAGCGTGGAAGGAGGGTTAGCATGGGAACATGCAGAGGAGAGGGGCAGATGGCAGTCTTGGGCACGGGGCAGGCCCACGTGCAAGGCTGGAATGGGCTCTAAGGTTCTGGATCTAGGGAGGAGCTGGGCCTGGCTGGGGCAGGTCGGAGCTATGATAAGGTCCGATAGGTAGGGCGGGGACTGATTGTGGAGGCACTTGAATTCCATGCTTGGCTTTTGGACTTTACCCTGTAGACAATGGGGAGCCACCAGCGTTTCTGAGCAGGGCAGGGCAGCCCCAGCTGTCGCCCCATTGTTTTTCTGAGACAGGCTCAAACTCTGTAGTATTTCAGTGAGTCCACCAGATGGAGACATTTCAGCAAATTTAAACCACTCAGTGTTTCATTGACACCTCTTGGGGGTGAACACTTACCAGGACCCCACTAAGCTTCCATGTGTTTTACTCTTAGCATCCTTAAGAGAAAATACAAGGGCTGTGAAACAAAAATCAAATCAGGGACACAGTCCAGCCTCACTCTGCTGGGTGACAAAACCTCAGATAATTCCACAGCTTTGGAGGAGAAATTGTCCAGGTGAGCAGGAGGAGGAGGAGAGGGCAGACAGGGGACAGTACCAGGTCTCCTGCATGTATCATCTAGCACTGAAGCCTCACAAAGCTCTTTGAGGTAGCTGTTGTTATCCCATTTTCCAGGTGAGGAAACTGAGATTCTGAAGGGTACATTTGCTCCATTATTTACTGAGCTGACAGCTGGGTAGGCAGAGGGATGGAGCTGACATCACGTGGTGGGGGGGCAGGAGTACCCAGGGCATTGCTTTGCCCGGCGGGCCCTGTCCAAGGGCTGAGGGTGCCTTGTGCAGAGAGCCGAGCATTACCTTAGATCCTTGGTTGACAGCATTGATGACGAGAGCTATCCGGACTCCTACCATTTGCACTAATCCAGGGGCCTTTAAAAGATAGACTCACTTAATGCTCTCCAACAGCTGGGGTAATTTGGGATTATCATTCCCATTTTACAGGTAAGAAAACAGATTCAGAGAGGTAAAAGGACTTGCCCATGGTCACACAGGGAGTAAGCACCAGAGGGGAATTGTTTGTTTATTTGTTTTTGAGACAATGTCTTACTCTATTGCCCTGGCTAGAGTACCGTGGCATCAGCCTAGCTCACAGCAACCTCAAACTCCTGGGCTCAGGTGATCCTCCTGCCTCAGCCTCCCGAGTAGCTGGGACTACAGGTATGTGCAACCATGCCTGGCTAATTTTTTTTCTATATATGTTTAATTGGCCAATTAATTTCTTTCTGTTCTTAGTAGAGATGGGGGTCTCATTCTTGCTCAGGCTGGTCTCAAACTCTGAAGCTAAAATGATCCACCCGCCTTGACCTCCCAGAGTGCTGGGATTACTGGCGTGAGCCACCGTGGCCAGCCCAGAGAGGGATTTGATCCCAGGTGTGCCTAATCCTGCCCTGTGCCTTCAACAGTCAAACATATTCTACTTCTGGGCAAATTTCCTAGAGAAACTTGGGCATCTGTACCCAAAGAGACACATAAAAAGATTTTTATCAAAGCATCACAGTTTGTAATTTTTTAAAAAAGAGACAACCTAAATGTCTATCCCTAGAGGAATGGATACATAAAGCATTCATACGGTGGAATACTATGCTGCATCCAAAAGGAAAGGCCAGGCTCTTTTACACATAGTAGATGTGAACATGGATAGATTTCAAAACATAGCATCAGGTGAAAAAGGCAAGATGTAGAGCAATATGAATTGTATGATACCATTTATGTAAGTTAAAATGATATCAAATATTGAATGTCTGTACAGGTATGTTGAATTATTTCAAAATAACAGGAAGGACACGCACCAAATTCATTGGTTATCTGTGGGACGTGGGTAGTAGATGAGGAGACTTTTGCTTTATTTCCTAAAAAGAAAAAAAAATCCCACAAAACTGAAGCAAATATGGGTGGTGAGAAGATATGTGATTGTTCAATGATTTGTCGTATTGATTTGTATATTTTACTATTTGCACAAAAAGATGCTTCAGGCAAATAAATAAATAGCAAACAGTAAAAGCAGTTTTCCTGCATAAGATGAACTGTTTGGAGATGGTGGTCGCTGGCACTCTGGGGAGGCCGAAGCGACTAGAGAAGGTAGTCGGGGGACGCAGCCCTCAGCCGCTGGCCTTGCCCGGCACGGGCCTGGGTTTGTGGTCGCGGCACCGTGGGGTGGCGAGGTCCCATTCGCAAGCGTTTCCGGAGTGAGAGGCGGCCCTGGCAGCCCACGGATGCCGCCACCCCCTGCCACTGCTGTGGTTGCTGGGGAGAGGCAAGCGCCAGGGGAGGCTGTGGGACCCCTCAAGGAGGAGGTGCGGGGCCCTGGGGAAAACGTGGCTTCACCGCGGCAGCCGGGGGCCTGGTAGCGGCCACACACTCGGGCTTCTCTTCTCCTGCCTTTTTTTGCTCATTTTCTCTGAACTTGAGGTCACACAGACCATTTCTTAATGTGTGTCCTTGATGGGCCATGCCCACTTTTGAGCACCAGGTGCTCCAGCGGGGAGTGAGGGCAGTGCTCCTCTGTCCGTGCCCCAGGGCTGTTGTGAACTCATGAGTGGGAACGTTCTTTGTAAACTGTTAGTCCTACAACGAGGTAAAGTGTTAATACGATCGCTTCTCCCTCTTCCTTTACATTTGTCGTATCACACAAAATAACATGGGAGACATGCTGAGCCTAGCAGTTAGCTTTCTTTGGCTCATTTTCCTACTCTTTGATTCCTTGCCACACTTCTATTAGTAAATACTCTTATTCTCCCCACTTTAAAGAAGAAGAAAGTGGGAGTCAGAAAAGTTAAGTAGCTTACCCAAAGAAACCCAGAAGAAATGGCAGACAGGATTTAAACCCAGGTCTTCCACCTGCAGGGCCCCTTCCCTGTGTTGATGCTGCATCGATGCAATCTATGTTATGATCTCATGTCTTATCCAAAAAGGTGGTATAGAGAAGCTTTTGTGTTTTGTTCTGTCTCTCTCCCTCTCTTAACGTAAACATCTTTGTTCCAAGTTGCTTTTGTCTTGTGTGTGACCCACTGCAGGTCACCACTTCTAAACTCAGGATCACAATTTCTTGGGTGGCTGAAAAACTCTCTGGTCTCCTCACAGCAGTGAGAAGAGAAGAGGCCCAACATAGCCAAAACCTGGCTTTCCTGCTTGCCTGGATACATCTGCCTCGGATGTCAAAAGGCCTGAATTCCAGGCAAACCAGGAATAATGCCCCAGTCATCACATTTGAAACCAAAACTCAGCAAAGACTTGTATTTGCTGCCAGAAAGCAAATAGCTTTTTCTTTTCTTTCTCATTTTTTTCACCCAAACAAAACATCCTCTTATGAAATATGTCCAATTTGCAATATTTACTTTCCCTTTATTTAATAACAGGAAAGGATTTGCTGGGCTTTTGTTGATTTTTGCATTTCTTATTAAAATTCTTAAGGGGGTTTTGGGGGAACTTAATCAGCAAAAAGGAGGAGGAAAAAAATCTCATCTACATTCCACAGGACTTATTAATGGAGGAAACTTGCTGTTTGTTCAAGAGCACTTTCTGATGGGAGAAAGCAAACCGTCACGTGTTCCAGAGCCTTCCTCCGACTCTTTTTCCTTACTGTGCTTCCTTCGTGACTGTTTCTAGAATGTGTCTGAATCCCTTGTTCTAAACTTTCTGCCCAAGAAGGTGGAGCTGGGGTTTATACCCCACTGCCAAGCTGGGAGAGAAGCTCACGTTCACCCATCAGCCCAGCACAGCTGCTGCGCCCATAATCCCAGTGTACCTCAAACCAGCCCTCGGGGCATCCCTGCTGTGTACATTTGGCAGATGAGGAAACTGAGTCTTAGAGGGGTGAAGTCTCTTGTCCAATCTCACTTTCCTTGTGGCTTATATTCCTTGGAAAAAGAAGGAAAGAATACAGGAAAAGAACTGCTAATATTCACGGAGTCCTACATCCCACTGAGTCTTCACAGCAACTCCCAGAGGTGGCAAGACAAACTCCAGTTCTCAAAGCTCAGAGAGGGAAAGTGACTTGCTAAAAGTCACACAGCTGGAGGGTGCAGAGCAGGGATCTGAGCTGTGCACCGCCTGACTGCCACATGAGCATGGGCTCATGTCACCTCACCACACATGCCTGTGGGGGCCAACAGTAGCATAAGGTTTCTTGCAGTGGAACACTGCCTCCTCCCCCAAAGTTTAAAAAGTCTTGGTCCTGCTTTCCTTCCTTGGTTCCAGAACTAGACTGCAAGTAACTCCAAAGACTTTGTCTTCATATTTTTATTCTATCATATAATACTTATATACATTATTATTGTAGTATATGTTATATTATCACAAGTATCTATATTTCTAGAATAGGGCCTTGAATGGAGTCCTTTTTTTTTTTTTTTGCGACAGTCTAACTCTGTTGCCTCTGCTAGAGTGCTATGGTGTCAGCCTAGCTCACAGCAACCTCAAACTCCTGGGCTCAAGCCATCCTCCTGCCTCGGCCTCCCAAGTAAGCTATAGGCATGCGCCACTTCACCTGCCTATTTTTTTCTATTTTTAGTAGAGTCAATGTCTCATTCTTGCTCAAGTTGGTCCTGAACTCCTGAGCTCAAGCGATCCTCCTGCCTCGGCCTCCCAGAGAGCTGGGATTACAGCCCTGAGCCACTGCACCTGACTGGAGTAAGTCTTGATGACCATTGCAAGATAGTCAAGTCCCAACGCTCTCCTTCTACAAACAAGGAAACTGAAGTCTAGAGAGAATAAGGAATTTACCCAAGGACCAGAATGAGAGCCCAGGTCTCCAGATTCTCTCCACGTGTTGCTTCCCTGAGCATGTCTAGTGCATGCGGTTCCTGCATGAGGTCTCTATGCTGGAGGTTTGGGACACCCAGGTAAGCCGAACATGATATTTCGTGTCAAGGTTCTTAACGGTGCGGCGGAGGTGGGCGCTCTGGAAAGTGGCTCTCAGCAGTGTGGGAAGCACTCTGACCGAGGGTCCCACGGAGGGAGGAGTGGACTTTTGCGGGGCCTGAAAGAATGACGAGGAGTTGGCCCAGTCAGGGAGGGCACTCCAGGCCGCGCAACCTGCCTGGCACCGGCGCGGAGGCACGGGCCCTGCAGCGTGCTCAGCAGCGAAGGGTAGTCTGCTGGGGAGCGGCGCGGGCCTGGACAGGAAAGTGGGACCCAGGCTCTGAAAGCCAGGAGAGGCACCCAGGCCTTGCCTGCCTGCAGTCCTCCCCGTTCCTTGAGTGGAGTCTCGCCTGTCTGTCCTTCAAGCTCTGCTGCCTCCGGCTCCAGAAGCCTTCCCAGGCCACTAGCTCCGCTTTCTGATTGCTGTCGTTCTTGGGGTTACAGCATTTAGCACCTTCCTTGGCATTCTCATACTGCTCTGTAGCAACAGATCTTGACCTTTTGGGAGTCAGAGACCCCTCTGCAAGTCTGAGGAAAGGCTTGCTTCTCATGCCAGGAAGATGCACAGGTATATAAAAGCCCACAGTACGGAATGCACTGTGGAGTTTTGAGCCCCCTGAAGCTGCTTTGGAAGGAAGAAAGGGACGATTTCCAAACAACGGGGGAGGCAGGCACCTGCAAGGTATCCGCTACACTTCTTACACCCCCAGGACTGAGTAGGCAGCCCAAGGAGGCAGAGAGATTCAGAATGAAGTTCGCCTTCTGAGAGTCCAAGTGTACAACCCAGACTGGACCCTCGGCCAGAGAGAGAGCCCTAAATGGATGTGGCGATATTTTTTAAGAAAGAACGTGTGCTTCTGAAGAATGGTTGGGCATCCAGGGAGGCGGGAGAGAGGAAGGAGGAGGATCCCAGCAAGTCCATCTTGCCCTGGTGCCGTGCAAGGCTGAATCCTGCAACCGCGCTCCCGAGCATGTTCTGGTTTGCATCTGGCTTTCTGTGGCGTGTGCCTACAGGGAGCTGGTGTGTTGGCTGCAGGACACGTGCATCTGGTCCCTTTGGCAGTTACATTTCTCGTTGTAAATTAGTAAATTGGGAACAGACAATTCACAGAAGAAGTGATTCGAATGACTAATAAGCATATGAAGAAAAAAGTTCATCCTCCCCAGTATTCAAAGAAATGTAAATTCAAATCAAAACCGAGATTGTTTTCAACCTATTAAATTAGAAAGGATTTCTTTTGTAAAGTTAGTACATATTGCTGGGAAAGGTGTGGTACCAGGGCACCCTGTCTTCTGCTGATGGGAGGGTCATGTGATCTGCAAAGTGGGTGACTTGGGGCGCATTGTGTGTGTCCTTTGAACTCCCACAGATCAATCAAGGCAATCCCATCTGGCGGAGAGGAATGGCTGCAGGAGCCTCTTCATGAATTGATTCAGCAAATGTTCATTGAGCACCTAGTATGTGCCGGGCTTACAGGACACCATCTAGGGTAGAGGCCACATAGAAATCTTTACCCCAAATGCTGAAGGGTGTCAGACCACAAGGGAGGCTGGAAAAGGAGAGGAGATGGAAGGGATGGTGACAGGGACAAGAACTGGCTAAATGTCACCTCTTCTGCCAGTCCCGTTCCCTTCTCCTGCTAGTTCTGGGGCTTGTCAGGCTTGACCACGCCCTGGAGCCTCAGGTGTTCTTGTTGGAACACCAGGAACTTCCTAGAGCTGAGGTCTTCAACCTCGGCCCACCCCTGGAGAGGCTGATCTCATAGTTCTGATATGGGCATGGCTATAGTATTTTAAAAAAGCATCCCAGGTATTTCAAGTTTGCAGCCTGGGTTGAGAACTACCAGGAACATGGAAAGTAGGAAACTTGGTAGGAGGTGGTGGCCGAGACACAGGCTGGGCACCAGGCTGACCTGTTCAAGCACCTGCTCGGCTGCTTACTAACTGGGCCCCTCTGGCAAGACACTTCTGTTTGAGCCTTGGTGCTTTTCTCAGTAAGACAAAAACCCAAAGTCTGTCCCATGCTGTCATCGTGAGGGTTAAACGAGGCGACGCGTGGAAAGTGCTCGGCAGGGCTGGGTGCTGTTCACGATGTGGTTATTGTTGGTCAGTCACATACCATCGGACACTGAGTCCGGCAGGAGCAGGGGCACTGGGCTCTGAAGTTTTCTGAAAAGGACAAAGGAGGAAAACTCCATTGAAACAGCCCTGGCCATCAGCTTAATTTTTTCCCTGTGAATTGGAGCGGATCCCCCTGGATCCTACGTGAGCTCCAGGAATTCTTGTCCCAGCTGACTGTGCAGGCGGGGGACAACGTGTGATTCCAGCCCAAGCGGCATTAACACAGGAAGGGACGGCGCTGAACAGCATCAGCAGTCAGTGGGCTTCTCCACGCCGGCATTTACCGGCCACACTGAGGCGAAGACGGCAGTTCAGAGCCGAGCTCAGGGGCCCTCAGACCTCATTCTGCCAGACTCTGCCACGTACGACCTTGGGCGTAAGTGTGACCTTGGCGAGTGACTTCACCTCTCTGAGCCTCATCACTTTCCTTGTCTCTAACACGGGAATAAAACGGGTTCCTACCACGCTGGCTTTGGGGAGGATGAAGTGGGGAGACGACGGCCGAGTTCCGAGCACAGGACCTGCATGTGCTGAGGCCTGGGTGCACGGCCCCCGCGGGCCTCCCCCAGCCAGGGACAGGCTGCCCAGCAGTCTCGCCCTCTCTCGGTGCTCACCCCCGTGGGCCTGGGAGTGTGCCTGCTGATGTGGGGCCTTCGCCAGTGCCAGGAGCTGCTGCTCCCGTCTCCTTAGGGCACTTGCTTTGCTGTGTCACATTTGGCTGCTGCTTTGGGAATGTGTGTGAAACTGCACTGTCCCTTTTCACAGACAAGAAATCAAGGCTCCCAAAGGGTTGATGACAGAGGTCGTGAGGTCGCACACTCAGTGGGTACTGGAACCGTGGTCTCTTCACTCTGAGCTGGCCACCTCTCAAAGGGGCCCCATATCTGGAGGGGGATCTCCAGTTGCCTCCCTGGGCAGTGAGCTTTAGTGGGGGTTTAGGAGGAAAGGAGATTGCAGACGCCCCTGGGGACTCCCGCCAGAGGTGGCGAGGCTTTGCAGGTGGCTGGAGGACCGGGCTGAGCGAGCAAAGGGGGAGGGATCATTACGGGTAGGGTGACTCATCTGTGCCAACAGGCCGGTGAGACATAGAGAAACCTCGGGTACAGGAAGATGAAATGGGATAACATATTTGAAAGTTCTTTGAAAACAGTAAATCAACCTAAGAGCAGGGGCTCTGGCTTCCAAGAGCTGGATTCAAAGCCTGCTTCTGGAACTTACCTGGGACCTTGGGCAAGTGGCTTAACCTCTGGGGGCTTCTGTTGGCTCATGTGAAAGGTGGGGTGTAGTAGCAGCTGCTTTAGCGGGGAGCGCTGGGGATCAAATCACATGATGGAGATCGTGTGTGTAGCACAGCTGCTGGCACATGGCTGTGCGTGTGAGAGGAGGGGGAGTTGGGCTCCCAGACCTGGCTTCCCTCCCTCACCGTGTCTTCCTGTCCATTCTCACCACCCTGCAGCCGCGCCTGTTCCCTGGACTGGCAAGCCCTCTCCCTTCTCTGCACTCTCCTGCATCTTAGCTGAGCCTTTCCCACAGCTCATGTCGGACCAGGCCTGGCGTTCATTGCTATTTCAGGAGCGATCACCTCCAGTGGCCTGGAGGTCTGCAGGGCAGGACAGGGTCTCGTTCATTTCTGTGCCCATTGCCTTGACCCTCTCCAGAGAGTCCTCAGGAAACACTTGTTGAATGACCAGAAGGAGAAACAGCAGCTACGTGGTAGATTTCTTGATCTTGCTACCAGAAAAGACTATGTCATTTGAACTAATGAAGTACAAAGGAGAGAGGAACTTGCAAATACATTTTTAAAAATTCTACCAAGTTCTTAGGATTAGTACTATTTAATTCATATCTTTTTATGAATAGAGTTTCCTGTTTATTGCTTTTAGGCTGTCATATGGATTAATGAATGAGGACTTCCCATATAACCCACAGTTTGATAAACCCGCCTGGAATGTTTGTTAACGAGCTGGGCAAGGAAAGCTGGCACCATTGCAGAAAGCACTATGACCGCCATCAGCAAAGGCCAAAACAGATAACGAGAAAAGCATCCACTCTAAAAGACCAGACACTGGAGAGCTTGCACGCACGTGCACTTGTGTGCCCTGACACCCCTGAGCCACAGGCGGCTCCTCTAGACGGGAGGCAGAGCCGCCCGTGCAAGGACAGTGGGAGGTGTGTGGATGGCGGTGTGCTCAGCACCTGCTGGGGTAGGCGCTCGTAACTCCGGCTGCAGTTACCATTACCACCTGGCAATGACACGGGTCTCTTTTTTAGACTGATTATGTGAGGTTAATAATGAGTTTACATAATAAAGTGACCTGTATCTGTCTCTAAGCGTGAACCCAGCCCAATGTCTCTTAAATGGATAAATGTTTCAAATCAACATTTTGATTTTGAGTCTTTCTATTAAATGGGAGGTAGAGTGGGGGGAGTCAAAGAAGAATCTGGCAGGGCAGGAGCTCAGGGAGCTAAATGCAGGGCTGCTGGGATTTTTTTAAATAAGAAAGTTCAGGAACTTCTTCAAACAGGCAATTGAACCTATGCTTTATCCATTATTGCTGCCCCCCAAACCAACCGACCAGCCAAACCACCAAGAATAAAACCACTCATCTTCTAAATATTCACTGGGCTGTTAAGCATTTCCTTCCTCCTTTCCTTCCTGCCTCCCTTCCTAGCGGTGGTAAATCGCCCCAGCAGCCTCCTTTCTGTCTGGTCAGTTCCCCGATCTAACTCCTCCTGCTCCCAGGCCCCTGCTGCTCCTCTGCCCCTCCTTGTCTGCTGGTCACAGGCAAATACTCTGCTCCGGGGTGCCCTTATCTGGGGCAGCACCCACAGCCTGGGTCTGGCTGTCCGACCCTTGGGCATGCCCGTGTTCCTCTCTGCTGCTACCTTCTTACGGTGTGGTAGGAGCAGGTGGCGCTCTACCTTTTTGACCCTGGTGAGGCCACATGTCAGTCTGGCCTGGAGTCCCAATCCCTGCTCCACCACCTACCACTGGGTGGCCTTGAGCAAGGTACGCAACCATCCAACTGGGATAACTCTAGAACTTCCCCTTTAGGTTAAGTGAAGATTAAATGAGATGATATATGAAAGGTTTACTCTTGGGCATGCACACAGTAAGTGCTCCATAAATGTTGTCTACTTTAGCTATTATGTAAAAGAGCATGCAGTAGCACATTAGACAAGTCTCAGGCTGACTGTGAGCCCGATCCCAGGCTCCACTCTGCCACTTCAGCCGTGAGCCAGCCCTACGGGCTGGTGCAGTGTCATCTCATTGTGTAACACCCATGAACATGCTGGGTACAGCTTCTAGAGAGGCTCAGGCCAGGCCAGGGCCTGTCCCTCCTGCCCTGGGCATCCAGGAGGTGCCCTGCCTTGGACAAGGGTGAACACATCGAGCCAATCAGGTTGTGTAAATAAGTAAATCCTGTGTGCCCTGACAGAGGATTGGAGAAACATGGCCAGCCCGAAGGCAGAGATAACACTCTGTTTTAAAACACCACTAGCCAGACCAGATCCCACAGCCTGAGTCAATCTGCAGGTTGCCAATTACGGGATGACTCTGGCTGCAAGACTGCTGGAATAAGGCTGAATAATGATTACCATCAATACTTATTTCTTTATTCATTTATTTCTAAAAAAGATTTATGGAGATATAATTCACACACCAATTCACCCTTTCCATGTGTACAATTGGGTGGTTTTTGGTATACAGGTAAATCACAGAGTTTTGCAACCATCACCACAACCAATTTTAGAATATTTTTAGCACCCCAAAAAAGAAATCCTGTGCTCCTTGGTACTCTTCCCCCTCCCCCTCCAGCTCAAGGCACTCCTAATCTAGTTTCTGTGTATGGATTTGCCTGTTCTTGACATTTCGTATAGATGGATTCACACACTATGTGGTCTTTTGTGTCTGGCTTCCTTCACTTAGCATGTTTTCAAGGTTCATCCATGTCAAAGCATGTGTCAGCATTTGATTCTTTTTTATGGCTAAGTATCATTCCATCGTGTGGACAGACCACATTTTGCTATCCATGCACCTGTTCATGGACACTTAGGTTGTGTCGACATTTTGGTGATCATGAATAATGCTGCTATGAACATTTATGTACAAGTCTTTGTTTGGATGTATGTTCTCATTTCACTTTTTTTTTTTTTTTTTTGAGACAGTCTCGCTTTGTTGTCCAGGCTAGAGTGATTGCCGTGGCGTCAGCCTAGCTCACAGCAACCTCAAACTCCTGGGCTCGAGCGATCCTCCTGCCTCAGCCTCCCGAGTAGCTGGGATTACAGGCATGCACCACTATGCCCGGCTAATTTTTTCTATATATATTAGTTGGCCAATTAATTTCTTTCTATTTACAGTAGAGACGGGGTCTCGCTCTTGCTCAGGCTGATTTCGAACTCCTGACCTCGAGCAATCCACCTGCCTCAGCCTCCCAGAGTGCTAGGATTACATGCGTGAGCCACCGCGCCCGGCCTCATTTCACTTTTGAAAGTACTTAGAAGTGGAATTTCTAGGTCATATGGTAAAGCATATATTTAACTTTATGATAAACTGCCAAAGTGTTTTCCCGAGTGGCTGTATACCATTTTGGAGTCCCATCAGCAGGGTATGAGAGTTCTAGTTGCTCCACATCCTCACCAACATTTGCTAGGGTCAGTCTTTTCCGTTTTAGCTATTCTGATGGAGGCAAGGTGGGGCCCAGCAGTTTTCATTTGCATTTCCGTGTTGCATTTACCTATCCACACTCTCAACTACCACACCCCGCTAGTGAGCCCTGCATTGGACCCAGGCTGAGGACGAGACAGTGCCAGCCCTGGAGGGATCCACAGTTGGCGCCTGGGGGCCCCAGTTACCGCTTAGCCTCCACTTCAAAGGCTGTCTCTGCGGGTCCCTCAGAGTGAAGAGAGGAGAGTAGGTGTCTGTAGTGGAAAACCAGGGAAAGGGAAGACAGAGCTTGGATGGTTGGGAGGAGAGCGGGGCGGGGCAAAGCCAGGCGCCTACTTAGCAATTTGCAGGTTGGCTGCCTGTGTTTTTTCAGCACATTGGAATCTCCTGGCTACTAGTCTTTTATTTCCTTTAATTAGCCTTCCCCACTTATGATGAGGGGTCAAGCTCTCTAGGAAGTGTTCCAGACGACCCTGCCCAACAGACATCCCAGTGATCTCCAAGTCCACTCCTTAGGGCTAGAATGCATCCTATTTCCCATCCCTAGACCTGACTTAGGGCAAAACAGTTTCACTTCTGGTACTTTGACTTTTCATTCCCTGCTATGCTAAATAAGTATATTATTTACAAAATATCTCTATCGCCTAGAAAATATCTCCCTGGGAAGAATTAAACAGTTACACATTAAAACCTTTTAAAAATGCAGGCATGCAACAGCTGGCATTAGTGCCCCAGCCGCTGCAGTCTCTTTGGTAGAAAAACAAGTTACGAAGCTTAAAGGCGAAGTTGGCTCCAAGACAGACACTTGGTTGTAAAGCTGGCATGTCAGAAATTCCCTAAACAGCACCAGCTCACACAGTCTCCATTTGGGGAGGGCAATTTCCTAAATGTGGTGAAGACATTTTAAAAGTCTGAAGCAAAATACTCAGAATTGGATGGAACATGAACACCAGAGTCAGAGAAATCCCAGGGGCTGGTGTTTTCCAGTTTAAATGACCCTCTGACAGCCATGATCTGATCCTGGAAGGCCAGTTACTTTCCCGCTTTCTACACAGAGGAGAGACTCGAAATGCGAGCTTTTGACCCCTGTCGCATCCCTTTCCCCGGGTCCACGTGCCTCACCTGGGTGGTGCTGTCGCCGCTGTTGGAAGAGATGAGGACTCGGCCCACTGCCGATCGGCGTGGGAGTCTCGGCCTGCTCCATTTCCAACACTGGCTGGTTCATCTCCCCTTGGGCAATCTGGTGGGGACGTCGCCATGCTGATGCTGAATTTCGTGTGGATGCACGATCTACACAGCGCACTACAGCCCAGGACTCCTGGGCCCAGGCAATCTTCCCACCTCAGCCTCCCGAGTAGCTGGGACTATAGGCGTGCGCCTCTGTGCCCAGCTTGCTTTGGGTTTGAAGGAAATTCTGGCCACCAAATAATGTTTGATACTAAAGAAGATTTTAAAGAAAAAACAGGAGAGACCTGGTCATTGCCCATCCTGCAGCTAAGACAGGCCCGAAGGAGCTCAGCACTAGATCTACAAACATGTCCTTCTGCTCTCTCTCAAAAGGCTCATCTACCACGAACAACTTAGTCCGTGAAGCTTAGATACCCTGGGCTGAGCACTGGGCGTCTGGTGGTAAATCAGACACAACCCCTAACCCATTAGCTCATGGTCCAGGGCAGGAGGCAGACACAGAAAGACATAATAAGTTGGTGGGACAGGTGCCATGACAGAGAGAAGAGTGGGGCACTCTGGAAGCACAGGGGAGAAAGCAACTCGTTGGAGCATGATTCAGGTCTATCTTCAAAGAAAAGAGGACATTTGACTTGGGCTTTGAAGGATAAATAGAAGTTTGTTGGAAGATAACAGAAGGAACAACCTACCAATCAGAAGAGCACACACGAGGCTTCAAGACGTGGAATGATGGCAAGTTCAGGAAACTGCAGGTGCTCGGATCAGTCTGGAGCGGAGGGTGGTGGGAGAAATGGTGGGAGGAAGGCGCAAAGGCTCTTGAGAGCCAAGCAAAGGAGTTTAGGCCTAAACTATTGAAGGGTTTGGAGCAGGGGAGGGACCTGGTCGGAGCACGCTCTTGAGAGAGCACCTGGCCACCGTGAAAGGGAATGGGTGGAGAAAGCAAGGCCGGGCGTGATGACGTGGCACCCTCGGTCAGTGCCAGGCAATGTGCCGGCACCGTGCCTGGCACCTCGGCTTGGGAGTCAGCTGGCCACACTTCCAAGGGAAGCTGGAGCCTGCTTGTTGCTCCACTGACAACCTCTTCCCAGTGCCCCCCGCTCAACCCCCATAACTAGAAGGGGACATTGACCCTCCCCCCTCCCCTTGCAGGGCAGATCCCGGGACACCACGGATCATCCTGTTCCAGGGTAGCATCCTGGCCAGTGCTCTACAGGGCTTGCCATGACCCCGCTAGGCCAGGCACCATCTCCTTGGTCCCCAAATTCCTCACAACCGGAGTCCTAAACCTGGCTGACAACCCAGCTCTGCTTACAGGCACATAGCACTCTGGGAGGCAGGCTGGCCGGGGCTCATTAGACCCCTTGATTTCTCAGAGAAGGAAATGAGGAAATCGAGGTACTGAGAGGTGCTGAGCTTGTCCAAGCTTGCTCAAGCTCCCAGAATTAAGACAGGATTAATTGTAGGAGTCCCAGGTCATTGTTCCAGGCCACTCCTCACAAAGGGTCAACTGCTATACATACATTTTCTTACTTTCAGTTCTCATGACCACTCCCATTTTGCAGAGGAGGAAACTGAGGCTGCAAATAAGTGGATTACATGCAGTCAAAGGCCTGTCTTGAGGCCTCATGGACATACCAAGTTGCCTCCTAAATCTGAAAACGGACTTGGATCAAAATCTCTTTCTACACTGGCAAGAGCCAAGCCTGCTTTGCTAAGCAAGGACTGATGAAGACACAGGTCTCTGGAGATGGCAATATTTTTCCTATTGACATGGCAAGTGACTTGCAAAACACCATGGTATTAAGACGGGTTTTTGCAACAGATCTATTGTGACAAGGCAAAGAGACCACAATGCTCTGGGACTTTTTTTTTTAAATCATTTTTCCCCCTTTTTTTGGACAAATAATTCAGAACCCAGGCCAGCATCAGAGCAGCCAAGGCAAGTTGCCCTTCCCCCGCTGGCACCACTTCCTCCGGGCCTTGGACCCGGCCGGGGCTGCTGTGTCCCAGCAGCCTCTCTCTAGCCAGGTAGCCTGGGTTTGCTCTGTGGACGGGTCTGTTGTGAGTCAATATGATAACGTTTCCTGCGAGAACTTTATTTCCCTGTATTGTTCGCGGAGTCTGTGTGTGTCTGAGCACGTACTCCTCATCAGTTGCTGTGACTTTGCTGTGGCCCAGTGTACAGGACACCCCGGGAGAGCGGGGGCAGCAGGGGACCGAGCAGGCCAGACTCAGGTTGTCCCCGTCCCCTCTGGTGGCAGGGAGAGGATGGGGTGACTTCCATGCTGGGGCCTCACCTCCCGCTGTTGGTGGGCTGGCTCTCCACCTGCTGAAGCCTCTTGACTTGGTCATCTCCAGCTGGAAGGGCTCACCGGGGCCCCGGGCTGCTCCGGCTGCGTCCACTCAGGGCCCTCCGGGGACACCCTGGACGCTTCTGTTCAGGAAGGGCAGGAGTGCACCCTCTCTTTCTGCCCCTCAATTTGCAGATAGGGAAATCCAGAGAGGTTACATGGCTTGTCTAAGCTAAAACAACAGTCAGGAGGCACATGGTGTAGCAGGAAGGCAGGGTATCTGGAGCTAGCTGGTCCTGGGTTCAAATCCTGACTTTGCCACTTGTCGCTTGGCAAGACACTTCGTCAGCCTCAGTTGTTTCAACTGTCAAATGGGTTAATGATATCCACCTCACCGACCAGCTGTGCGGATCCGATCAGCAGACATGTAGCATGTGCCACAGAAGGTGTTTGGAGGGTATCCACTTTTTCCCCCATTTTCTCTTAAATTAAGGTTGGAGCTGGGACTTGTAGGCAAATGCTACATGATAAATGCCATTGGGACTCCAGAGTCATCAGGATGTCTTGTGCAGAGCAGTCCTCCTTGGGGACCATTTAATCAAAGCCACTGGGCTCCTGAAGTTTCCAGAATAGAGAGGAAATGGCCCTGGTGCTAAGAGATGGCTATCAGTATTAGTCAGTAGCTTAGCCCAGAGTTTTAAAAGAAGAAGAAAGAAAAGAGAAGAAACTTAAAGTGCCCCTCCACCCCCCACAGCGTTCTTCTGGGCTTCCTAACCCGTGGCTCACTTCCTCCCTGCCCCCACATCGGACTCAGCGATGGCCCCACACTCCTGCTTCTGACCTTACCTGGCTTTGTGGCATCTCAGTTATTTCTTTCGACTTTCATTTACATTTTTTGCTGCTGTGGAACTTTCCAGTGAGTAAAGGACATTGGTTGTTTTGATGTGTCCAGCATTTATTTCTCCTTCTTCTAAAATCAGAGCCCAGCCTAGGTTTTGAGACCCCTCCCCACAAGGCGCAATCTTTACAGGATGATCAACAGAGGCCCCCAGATAATTTTGGCCAAGGGAGGGCACCTGACCCAAGCCAAGCTGATCTGAATCTCAAGGGGACCAACAGGACCGAACACGGCCAGCGCTGCATCATGCATGGAGGTTTCCTAGAGTGAGCCAGGTCTGCAGCCTCCACTCTGGGAGCCGCCTTTGACCCCCTCCATGGTGTGACTGGCAAGTCCTCTCCCTTGTACCTTCTTGATAAATCGTGCTTGCTCTGCAGTGACAGTTGGTGTATGTTGTTTGCACCAAGCACACCCTAAGTAATAGACGGTGTGCACATATACGTGAAGGCGCCCTGCCCGACTTGTCGCAGGGCAGAGACTGAGCCACTCATTCATTTGCTCACTCATTTATTCAACAAACCATCACCAAGTACCTACTCTGTGCTGGAAGTTGGTGGGACCCAGAAAGAAACTGTAGCTCCGAGCAGCCCAAGTCTAGTGTGCCCGTGTAAAACTGTGCCAGTTCGTCCTACGGCCCTTCCTTCGCTCATTCGCAGCGAGCGCCAGGCATCTGCTGGGCTGGGCTGACAACGAGAGGACAGAGTGCCTGCGCACATGGAATCCTTGACAATTTGCGCAAAGTAGGTGTTAAAGATGAACTCTGAGCCCCAGAGGGGCAGAGTCCGAGGGCTGTCCTGCAGTCACGCAGCCCGACGGTTTCCACGCAATCCTGTGGGGTCCTGAGGGTTCAATGTTGGTGTTTCAGAAAGCATTCTACTTTTGTAAAACAGCTTTATCGAGGTATAATTTACGTACCATAAAATTCACCCATTGCAAGCGAACAATTCAAGGAGTTTTAGGAAATATATGGAGTTGTGCAACCATCACCACAATCCAATTTTAGAGCATTTTCATCACCCTACAAAGTTCCCTCGTGCCTGTTTGCAGTCAATCTTTGCTTGAAGAATTCTAGTTTTTTAAAAAAAGAACAAAATTTGAGAACCAGTGGCCTATTATTCTAAGCCACTTATTCTACAAAGGGGGAAACTGAGGCCCAGAGAGGAGCAAGGGCCTGCTGAGGACAGCAGGGAGTCAGTAGCATTGCTGAGATTCAACCCCAGGGCAGACTGGTTTCTCTCTGGGGGAGGGGCAGTGCTGGAGTCATGCGGGGTGAGTTCCAATCGTGGCTTTGCAATTTATTATATAAGCTGTGTGACCACAGATATGTTGTCCAACCTCTCTGGGCGTCAGTTCCTTTCTCAGCAAGCATGGAGGAGCACAGTGCCTGCCGGAGGGCTGCGTGTGGTCCACAGGCCACACGTGCAAGCCCCGCGCTCAGTGTGGGGCCGGGCGAGCACAGGGAAAGCTAGCTGCTGCTGGTCGTTTCACCATATTGCTGTCCCCCCATTTGCCCTCAGAAGTTTGGAAGCGAAAAAGAGTGATTAAACAAAGCCAGCCCTGGCCCCAGATGGAAATGCAGCACGGAGGCAGCTTTCTAAGAACGTGGTGCAACAGCCCACCCTGGGGCGTCCTCGCGCGGTGGAGCAACTGCTGGGGGCTTGCTCAAGCCTGCGGCTGCTCGGGGCTGCTCCTCCCCCACTTTCAGCGTTGCCCAACAGGCCCGCGGCACACACATGTCATCAACGTCCCGGGGAGCCTGGCTGTCTTCCCGCCCCCACCCAGAGGGGCCAGATGTGCTGGGGGCTGGTTCTGTGACTCTAGACAGTCGGTCTCCCGCCACGGGGCGCGGCATCTGCGCTGCGCGTGCAGGCGGGCGGGCCAGGGCGCCCAGGAAGGAAGGCGACTCACCACAGCGCTGTCACTTCCATGTGTCCTCTCGGCAGCCTGGCCGGGGAGGGGATTAATGCCCTGCCTGCTTGACAGTTGAGGAAACTGAAATTCAGACGAAGGGGGCCATTTGTCCAGGCAGGGAGCTCCGAGAAACATCTGGTCCAAGGCGGACCAAGAAAAACCAGAAACCAGAGGCCAGAGGTGTGGTTATGTCTCGGTACTGTGGCTCCAAGAAGCAGTGACCTTTTTAAGCACACACCTTAGACATGTTTTAGACACGTTGGAAAGACTTCTGTCTTTGAAACAAAGCAAATATGACTTTGAGCAAACTTGCTGGGACTGTGTGGGGGAAAGGACTCCCAGTTTGCTAGGCCGTCCTAGTGACCAGAGACGCTGCCCTGTGACGAGGTATTTACCAGGCTCCTCCTGAGCACAGGGCATGGAGAATGCACAGATAAAGCCACGCCCGTAACCCCAAGAGCTTCCTAGTCTATGGAGTGGATGGACACAATCCTACAGTAAACTAAGTTTGACTTTGTTGAGGATTAGAATCACAGTGCCAGCAGAGGCTTGAGGAGGGAGTTAGGGAGGATTTGGCCTTGAAGGGTGACTTGGCTTATCAGCTTGACAAGGCCCTGTGGCCCTGTGTAGCTCAGATGGGAAGAAGCAAGGCTGTAAAGATCGGCTGATATCAGATCATGAGGGCCTTGAATGAAGGGGCACTTTAACTTGATCATGCAGGTCATAGGGAGCCATGGGAGGTGTGTGAGCAAGGGAATAACATGACCAGAGGAGCCTTTAGAAAGGCTGATCTGGTGGTGGTTATGCTTGAGTCAACATGGAAAATGGGAGAGACCCTCCTTTAGGCCCTACTATGTGTTAGGCACCTGCTGAATTTAGAAATTAATGTGTTGTTTTAATGGGGATTGTTCATTTTATCACTAATGTGAATAAATGAACAATGAGCACAAACAAAAAAAGTGGTAGATGCAGCTCCTCTCCCCTGCCCCAATTCCCCAGTTCCTCCGTCTGAGCGAGCTCCAACTGTGCTCCAGTGAAACCAGGTAAGTCAGGTGGAGCCAAAGGTGGGGCAGGTGCACTGCGAAGGCCCCTCTGTTGCTGCTGGGGTCACGGGCAGCCAGAGCCACGTGGTCTGCCTTTATTCCAAGACCAGACACTCTGAGACCCTCCACCTCAGGCCACCTTCACAGGTGCTGTGGCCACTAACCCGAGAGCAGCTGCCAGCCTCGTGCTGCCTGGCTGCAGCTTTCGGAAATGACGCGGAAGCGTTTGCTGGGCTCACGGCGAGCGCTGGAGCCGTCAACACGGGTCCACCCTCGTGCTCAGGCCAGCGCCACGCTCTGGCCCATGGACGGGTCTTGTAAGGGACCCTCTGTGCTGCGCCCCTGGAGGTACGGTTTGGGGGCCAATGTCCAGTGCCCAACTTCGCACCTCTCAGCCGACAGTTGTTCCTGCCCAGCCCCAGCTGGCGCGCCGCGCTCGAGGCTCGGGCCCAGAGACCACCGGGCCCAGCGCAGGCAGCAGTGGCCCGAGTCAGCCCTCCAGGGGCCCTGAGATCCTCCATCCTATAGCCTAAGAGTTCAAAGGAGAGCAAGGCCACTGAGGGCCGGGCAATGACCTTGGAAGTGAACCAAGAAGGATAAAGAGAGGAACTTAGGTAGGAGAGAAAATATTATTATTAACAAAGGGAATGGAAAACAGTGACCAAATAGTGCAATTGTATTTTTGTTTAGTGTAGGTGTATGTTCTTGGCAAGATAATTTGTTGGCATATTAATTTCTGCCTTGTGCTTGTGAATGCAAGAGATTCAAGAAAGAGGGCACCACCTCCCCCCAGATCAACTTTGTCCCAGGAATGGCACCACGGCCCGTGCTCCCAGAGGTGACGGGGCTGGACTGTCCTGGTGAAGAGGGCTCAAGGGTTAGAAGGACGAGAACTGAGAAAGAAAGAGCTTTGTCCAGGGAGACTAGAGGCACCTGGGAGGTGGCCTGCAACTGAGCTGCCCCGTGGGCTGGCGGAGGTGGGGGAGGGACCCTCCCGCGCTGGCCTGCCCTTCAGGGGTAGGGCGGCCAGTGAGCACTGCACGGGCAGCCAGGACTGCAGGCAGCGAGGACTGCAGACAGCGAGGACTGCAAACCCCTCTGCAACTTTCTAGCCCGCTCCACCCTGCAAACACACTTATCTGATTTAGAAAGAAAGTCTTCTCAAGAGCTCAGCAGAACAATTTCGTACCCTGGGACATAGGTGTAGAAAAGTCGACTGAAAAGGAAACTGCCACAAAACATTCGCAGTGGTGATTGTGTCTATTTTTGTCATTGTGCTGTCCATGGTTTGTACTTTGTCTATAACAGGAATCATTCTTCTCATAAAAACTATTCAAGAGGATGAGGCAGTTTCCAAACAGCATTTTGGTTAAAAAATTAGGTAAATCTACACAACACTAGACAAAATCTTGGGGGATATTAACCTCATTTGTCTCTCGGTGGTCAGGTTGCAGTTGGGGCTTAATTTCTCATTTTCATTTTGAAATGAATTTATTTGAAACAAATAGAGAATTTCATTCTCTGATAGACTACAGCTTTTTCTACAACAAGATAAATTACATAGCAAAGAAAAAATAAATGAAATATTTTCAAAAGTGGAGGTAGGGAACCACTCCCTCTACCCCAAACACGGAGAAGGAAGGGCATCGGGGTGGGGTGGGCTAAGCAGAGGCCTGGAGGTGACATTTCAGTGAGCCTGGGTTGAGTTGAGGACAGTCCGGACGGGTGCCTGGGTTGAGCAACATGTTTGGCTGGGCAGGGAGAGTGGGACCAGATTTCAAAAACTGTCCATCAAATCCTTATCCATCCCAGCGTGAGCATTTGCAACCAACTTTTGTGAAAGAGCCCTTATCTACTCATGCAGGCCCACAGCCCCGAGGCCCAGGACGGATGGGGGCCTCTCGCTGAGCATGAGCCTTCATTATGATTATTCATGCAACAGGCATTTCTTGGGGCCCTGCTGTGCTGGCCTCTGGGATGTGGAGATAAATGTGATAGGGTTGGTGGAAAGAGCACGAGCTTCTTCAGACACACCTGGGTTAGAGTTCCAGGTCCGTCTCTTCATGGCTGTGCAGCCTTTGGCAAGTTACTTAACCTCTCTGAGCTTCAGCTCATTTCTCTGTGAGAATGATGAGAATAAGACCTCCCCTCCAGGGGGCTGTCACCTGGGTTAAGTGGAGTCATGACCCAGGCAAAAGCCCCCAGCCTGAGACTGACTGGCGCATTGGTGCTCAACAGAGGTCTAAGTCTGTCTGGGCCTCCTGCAACGTCCCTGCCTTCAGAGCTGGAGGGGAGAGGCAGGTGTAAAAAAATATGTTTGCAAAACAAGAGTCACAATGATGGAAATAATAACAATGATGCTACCACTTATTAAGCAATTGTTTGTGTCAATTCCTGTGCTCAGCGCTTGAACAGCATTTCATAACCCTGAGACAACGGGGTCTCTATTCCTACTTTACAGAGAAGGATGTTGAGGGTCAAAGAGACCAAGCAATTTGTCCAAGGCCACACAGCTAGGAAGTGGCAGCGGTGGGACACTACCCTAGACCTGTCTTGCTCTTGGCCATGATCTATATTCTTTGTCATCTGATAAATGCCAGCATGGAGGCCTGCCCAGGGTGTTGCTGGGCCTTGGAGGTGGCCAGGCTCCGGGTCAGGCAGATCAAACAGTTCACGAGACGGTCCCTGTGCCCAGCAGGGGCTCCTGGCTCACACGGTACTCGGGGTCCTGGACGCAGCCCCTGCCCCCCTGCCGTTCGGGATGGCAGTCCACGCTCATCACAGCCTCATCCAGACATTAACCAGCTAGGGTTAGCCACTCTGCAAGGTATGTACACTTCAAAACATCATAGTGTATATAATAAATATATAATATACAATTTTATTTGTCAATTAAAAACAAATAAAATAGGCTGGTCCGAGTTCAGTGGAGTTCACAACTCATTGATCACAACCAGTTCTTTGTTTCTTCTCCACTCCCACCAAGTCACTTGATTAACCTTCAAAAAAATAAATAAAATGTTTTAAAAAAAAAAAAGCCCCATCTGATCAACAAGTATTTACCAAGGGCTTCCAACAGGCCCTCCAGAGGCATCTGCAACAGGGACATTCTCGTTCCTACGCCAGGTATGAGGAAACTGAGACTCACGCGGGTCTGGGCCCTCCCTCGCCCGAAGCCACAGAGCTTGCAAGTGTCAGATCGGGTCTTGAACACAGGTCTGTCGGGCAGCTAATGCCCCTGCTAACCTCTGGGTACCCTGCCAGTCTGGACGGTCACTTCAATAGGGACCCTGTTGTAAACACGAAACGAAGCAATGGCCTCCTGCCCAACTGCACATCCTGGGAACAGGGTGCCCTGTCCCTGCAGTGGCAGAGTGTGGTGCAGAGAGGCACCTAACAACTCTGTGAGCTTGGGTGTGTCGTGTCTACTCTCTGGCCTCCGATACCTCAACTATAAGAGGGAGCGATGACACCCCCATCCCAGGAATGTTGTGAACATACAGAATAATATATATTCAGTGCCCTGTCTAATGGCAGCCACTCCATGGATACCCAACAAGAGCTTGTTATGTTTGTATCTAAGGAGTCCAGCGTTGTTTATCGGAGCCTCTGACTAGCAAACCCTTGACCCAAACCGTTGCACAACAAAGGTCCTGATCATATGAGCCTTTGCGCCAGAGCTTGGGTCCCCTGAGTCCCCAAGGCCTGATCCTGAGATGTTGAGGCTCCACGCGTGTGGCAATAATTGCCTCACATGGCGGCCGCTCTTCTTGCAATGGGAGTATGGAGCAGCCAAGAGCTCAGTGGTGTCACCTCCATGTGCTCCGTCCCAGAGCGGGCCCGCTCTGCTCAGGGATTGCTAAATATGGCATGTGTCCCTGGCACCACTCGGAGCTCATGCCAGGGCTAGTGAGGGCTGGAGGGAGGTATACATGGACATGGTCTCAGAGCCCACCACTGGTAGGGACACAGATGTCTGACCCTACCACCTCTCCCATTTGTCCACCTTCTACCTGAGAGAGACCTGTGTTCAACTCCAGGTTCCACTACTTCTTAGCTGTGTGACCATGGATGACTCTCTTCCCCTTTTTGAGACTTAGTTTTTTCATCTGTAAAATGGGGTTTATCATTCCTAAGTTCAGGGTTGCTGTAAAGATTAAATAACATGATGGATGTGAAGGGTCCAGCCCAAGACGTGCCCCAAAGTGGCTGCTGAGTATGTGTCACTTTCCTGGTGACCTTGGGCAGCCTCCTTTTCTCTCTGGACTTCAGTTTCCCACATCCAGCACGAGAGCTGATGGCCTCAAGGGCCTTTCCAGCTCTTAGACTCTCCAGGTCTGTCCAAGACAAGGACAGCAATCTTGGGCAGCGTCAGCCATCAGGCAGCAGAGGGGCAGGGCAGCTCAGTGCTGACCAGCCGCTCAGGGGAGGCTCCGGGCAGGTCGCAGAGAGACCCCTCCACTTCTGGGCAGCAAGGAGCTGCAGGGTCAGAACGGGACACAGCTGGCTCTCTGCCCACTGTGGACATATCTGGACACTCCCCTGGGCCACTTTTAGTCACTTGAGCCTTTTCAATTATGGTTCTCTTGAGTACTAGCTTGTACTAGCCTCTTCTTAGTCAATCTCTATCTTAACTTCCCCAAACCAATATAAACTCTTGGGGGAAGGGGCCGCGGACCGGGCCTTGCGCGATTCTGGGGCACAGTCAATGGTCACCAAACACTACCTGAGCACCTGTGCAGGCCAGCTCTGTGCTCACACTGGGGGTGACAGCCAGCCTCCAAGAGGGCTCCTGTGATCCCAGCTTCCTGGTGTTCATGCCTTGCAGTCCCTCCCACAGAGCACAGGGATGGCCTGGGTGACCATGGGGCCTTGTGGAAATGACAGAATATGACTTCCAAGCCTAGGTCATAAGAGGCATTGTGGATTCTGCCTTGCTAGTCTGGATTACTCACTCTGGGGGAGCCAGCTGCCACGCTGTGAGGACACTCGAGCAGGGAGGTCTATGTAGCAAGGAACTGCGTTCTCCTCCTGCCACTGGCCATGCGTGCTAGTCTACCAGGGCTGCCATAACAAAGTATCACACACTGGGCAGCTTAAACAACAGAAATCAATTTTGGCATACTTCTGGAAGTTGGAAGTCCAAGATCAAGGTGCCGCAGGGCTGGTTTCTGGTGAGGGCTCTCTCCTTGACCTTGATGGCCATCTTCTCACTGTGTCCGCACACGGCCTTCTGCTCTGTGCGTGCATGCTCTGGTGTTTCTTCCTCTTTTTATAAGGACACCAGCCCTATTGGATTATAACTATCTTTATGATCTCATTTAACCTTACTTAGCTCCTTAATGGCCCCATCTCCAGATGCAGTCACTTTGGGAGTTAGGGCTTCAACATACAAATTTTGGAGGGACACATTCAGTTCATAACACCGTGTGAGGGAGCCACCTTGGAGCAGATCCCACAGCCCCAGTCAAGCCTTCAGATGATGCAGCCCCCGCTGACATCCTGATGCGACCTCATGAGACACTCAGAGACCAACCACCTCTGAATTTCTAACCTACAGACACTGTGGGAGACAATGAATGATCCTCATAGCTTTCATCCACCATTTGTTATGCAGCAGTAGAATAACTAATAACCAGGGGTTTAAAGGCATATCTAGGCTGGGCATTGCTGCTCACGCCTGTAATCCTAGCAGTTTGTGAGGCCAAGGCAGGATGGATCCCTTGAGCTTAGGAGTTCAAGACCAGCCTGGGAAGAGTGAGGATCCCTTGAGCCCAGGAATTTGATGTTGCAGTGAGCTATGATGATGCTACTGCATTCTCACCAGGGTGACAGAGTAAGACTTTGCCTCCAAAAAAAAAAAAAGTGCATATGGTTATGATTAGCTGTTCATTCCCTCTTCTGAGGGACTCTTGCTTACAGCCTCTGGTGCCAACACGTGATATTTTATCCTTCATGGAAGTTTTTGCAATTGTGGTTTACTAACCAGCTCTTTCAGGATCACCTGGGACGTTGGTCTAGAATGCAAATTGTTAGACTGCACGCAAGACCTATTTTGCAGATACCTATGAATGGGCCATGTCACATCCCTTGGCTCACATCTGATGTCAGCCACGGCTGCAATGGGCGGTTTGGGGTGAGCTCAGACTCAGCTGTGTAGTCAGATCCCCCCCCCAAGGGTAGCTCATTTCTTCACGTTCTGCCCCAGGGCTTTCCCCAAAGCTGTGGGAGCCTTCTCCATCCATAAATAAACACCTTCAGGATGCCCCTGTGGGCAGCCCGTGACCCATGGAGATGAGAACTGTCCTGCAAACGAATAATCTTAGGAGTGTTTACTGAGAGCCGCAACTGTTCCTCTTTCCGCCTCATTCTCTCACTCAGGCCTGCTTCCCCCAGTCTCCTCCCAGACACCACCTTGCCCAAGTCCCTGTCTCGGGCTCTGTTTGCAGGGGATCCCAGGCCTGCTGAGTCAGACTCTGTGGGGGCCCAGGAACAGTGTGTTTGTAAAAGTTCCCTGGGTGGTCCCCAGGCACCCTGAACACTGAGGACACTGCGGTGACTAGTTCCCCGCTTGCGGACTGCGGGCCCGCTTCCAAGAGTTGCTGAGTAGTGAGATGTGCTGGCACCTTCCATTGCCTCTCCAGGTGCACACGTCCGGCTCTCCAGCTGCTTCGCACCCTGTGTGCTGAGCGCCAACAGGCAGCCCCGCCCTCTGGTCTCCGGCCAGCTTCAGTCAACCACACACGCGCAGAGGGCCAGAGGGGAAGAGAGAGGGATCTGGGATTCAGTCCTCTGGTTCCTGCCCTGTGGGGTCCCCAGGGGCTGGCCCCCCAAAGATCAGGCTCCTGTCAGGCACTGGACTCCCTCCCCAGCTCCTGGTGACTCCTTGTCACTGTGACTGGCCCTGGGCTCTCTGCACTATTCCTGTGCTTTCCCTGCACCCTGCCCATCACTTTGTAAATAACCCCGTTATTAAACACTCTTCAAATTATCCAATTGGAGTGGCCTGCTGTTTCCTGCTGGTATTCTGATACAAGTCTCTATGTGCTCCCTGTGTTGTTGTAGATGGAATAATTCCCCCGTTTCCCTTAGGTGACTGCAGTGGTTGCCAAGTAGTTGCTCCTCCAGAAACCATTTCCTTTTCCTTAGGCCACAGCCTGGATTTTTGTTTGGAGAGGTTGTCACCTCCCCAGTGTGGTCAAGGTGGGACCCCAACCCATCTCCTTCAGGGATGGGCGTGTGACACAGGGATAAGCTCATTGGGTTTTTGCATCTCCCAGGCACAGTGACTGGTTAGGTAGTGCATCATATGACCTTGGATGGTCCAATCAGCTTGAAGTTCAGACATCTGCACGTGCTGCCTAAAATACCTGGCATTTTATGGTCTGGGGCCACCATGACTGGGCTAGATTTCTTGGCGGTGTCACAGCATCACCTTGGGCTGAGGTGCAGTGTGAGAAAATGGCCCCTTCCCTTCTCTGCCAGCTTATAAACTGTGTCCTTGGACAAATTACTTAGCAATTCTGTGCCTCACTTACTTCTTAAAAATGACCATATGTAATTAATAAGCACCTCCCTAGGTTTTTGTGGGAGTAAATGAGATAACTCATGGAAAGGACTGGAATGGAGATTTTATTAAAGCAACCCTTCTAAGCTTTACCCAGAGGCCTCTTCTGTCCTGGGACTCAGAGAGAAGTCAGTGGAGCTGGGATGGGAAGAGATTTAGGAGACAGCCTTCACCTATGCTTGGAATTGCTCCTCCCACCACCGAAGGCTCTATTACCAGGTCAAGCTCCACAAAACTAAGTCACTTGTCACTCTTTCAGAGGCTTCCAGCTGCTCACAGGACTGCCTTTGGGTGTCTCCATTCCACTGGGATCCCCAGATGTGCCCAGCCATGTTGGAATCACCCCTCCCCCATGCCCACACAAATTATAACTGGGACCTGATCTTCCAAGATTCCCAACAGACAGGGCTGTCTGAGGAGGACTGGAGCTGGGTCCTGGGGAGCGCTTTGGCGGGAGGGGCTTTGATTGCTGCTTCGGCTGACGGGAGGGGAGCACCCTGTTTGCTGTCCCTCCAGTCTAATCTTTCCTCCTAGGCCTCCGCAGTCATTGCTGCAGAGACTGCCCCCAGCACCCTTTGCAAACCACCATTTGGTCCCAGCCAGGCGTGGACCCGCAGTGAAGCAGGACAAGGAGAAGGGAGGGAACTTTCCTAGCACAACTACCCCTCTGGTGTCTGAAATACGCCCCCATTACAGCTTCATTTCTTGAGGTTAAACTTGGCTCTACCAGATCTCCCTTTGAGAAAATGCAAACATTCCAATGTCCACGAGGCCGTCTGGGATCTGGATGCTGCCCCATCTCCCAGAGGAGGACTTCCTGCTTCTAGAACCAGGCTGTGCACAGGTACAGCTCAGTGCCTTTACCTGCACGGTTCCTGCCACCTGGAACACCCTTCTGCACTCCCCCTTGAGCAACGCGGCTCAGGTGTCGCCTCCTCCACCCTCCAGGCCCAGGAAGGGCTCTCCCTTGCCTTCTCAGGGCATCGGTGCTAAGTGTGTCGTTGTCCATGCCACTCCCACTGGTGACCGTTGGTGTGCTCGTCTGCCTCCCTCCCTCGGAGGGGTGCGTTTCTTGAAAGCAGGGCCCGTGACAAGTTCATCTCCGTGTCCCCAGAACCCAGGGTCGGGTACACAAGACAAGGCACTCAGTGTATTCTCACTAACTGTGTGACTATGTGACGGCCACCGTCCTAACTCCGGCCACCGTTCTTGCTAACTGGAATCTTACTTTGGGCTCCTGCAGGCCGGCCGAGCAAGGGTTCCAGCGCAAGCACTTTCCGTGGTGGGGAGGCAGCGCGTGGCGGGGCGGGCAGTGAGACCGGGAAGAGAAGTCAGCCCACAGAGGCGCGTTCAAGCAGCTGGCCACCGTGGGAGAGCACATGGGAAACCCACTCGAGCCCCTGGGGTCAGTGCAGACCCGCAGCCGCGTGAGGCGCGGTGGAGCTGGGACGCCTGTGCCCCAGTCCTCTCAGCCCTGGTCCAGGGTGCTCCTGGGGAGCCGTGAGGCCGGCATGGCCCGCCTGCCGTGAGGGACGGCAGAAGAAACACGGGGTGGCAGCTGGAAGGCAGGCCGTGTGCACTCGGGCGGTGAGGCCAGGGATGCGGGCAAGCTCCTACGCTGGGCTCCTACGACAGGTCCCCGGCTGGCGCCAGTCTCTCCTCTGCGATCCCGACTTCACACTGCCTTAGGGCAGGCACTGTCTCACTCATCTGTGTGTCCCATGCGTTTAGCCACAGGGCCTGTCTCAGAGGAGGTGCCTGGTGAGTACTGAAAAAATGAATGAATGAATGAGTGAATAAGTGATTCATGGAGTGTTATCAAGTTAGCACATTTTTCCTCCCTGACAGGAGAAATGGGGGTCTGGAGATCCCTGGGAGGCCAAGTGCAGAGACAGAGATGGAGGGTGCAGGTGGGCAGCGCTGGGGGGAGGGAGCCGCCTGTGGCTGCGGCCGTGAAGAAAGGCTCCGTGCTCATATTTCACGGGGTGGGGACGCTCCCCTGGCCTCAGGGCCTTGCTGCCATGGGCACAGCTTCCGCCTCGGGCCTGTGGGGATTGCGTGACTCCTGGAACGCTGGGCCCAGGGCGTGGAGGTGAGCAAACGCCATTAGCCATATCACTGATCTCCCGGCGCAGATATGGAAGTTTGAGGAGGCCCAGCCGGCTCTGCCCAACTGTAAAGAGACGTGATTGAGGCAGGTCATGGGAAGGTGGCGGTGATTAAGGGGGCCGGGTCCTCCTGACTTCCTGCCCAGCAGGTAGTGGCGACCTCGGAAGCAGAGGCTGGACGTTAGTCACCGCACAAACCTCCCCTGGAGCTCATAAAACCCGGGCACGGACTTGTCGGGCCTCCAGTAGCGCCGGGAGGAACCCTGACGCCCGGGGCGGGGGCTGCGCCGTCCCGAGGCCTTGCTCAGGTGAGGCAGGGCTGGAGGCCGCCCGTCTAACAAAGCAAGAACAACTCAGTGCCCCGTGGTTTCTAGTTTACGGCTTGCAAGCATCTTCTCCTTCCATTTCTCTTCCAGTTCTCCCATGAGCCCTGCTATGTCTGTAAAATGGCGACCACCTCCATTGTATTGAAGAAAAAACTGAGGCCCAAGCTTTCAGGCCTGGAAAATATGGGGGTGGAAAGGGAGAACCCGCGGGGACTCAGCCCAGGCCTGAATCCAGCCACGGGGCACCCAGGTTAGGGTTTGGCTCTGGCTTAGGTCCAGGGACCTGGCCAGGGTGCAGGGGGGAGTCTCCTGGGCTGGGGACCCGAGGCAGGAGCCTCTAGGGAGAAGGAACCTAAAGGTGACAGGACTCTGCCCTCTGGGGCCCTGCCACCTGTCTGCGCCACTGCTTCCTGATAATAGAACTCTCTCTCTTAAAGGCGAGAGAGGAGCTGGGGGGAGTTTTCCTTTGAGCCACCATGAAGGAGCCAGCAAGGCACACTGTCAAGCGGGGGTGTCTGTGTGTGGAGAGAGCGGCAGGAAACATGGGGGCCATGCATGGAGGTCTCTAACCCTCGATTCCTTGAGGTCCTGGGCTCTGCCAGTTTAAACGACAGTCACTGTACTTGACTTCAGAAGACCTGAGTGCAAAGCCCAGATCTATCACCCACTGGCCTCAGTATACCTATCCGTGAAATGGACACAGTGCTATTTATCTCAGATGGCCATTGTGTAGGAGAAATGAGATGGCATACAACTTTGCCCATGGAAGGCTTTTAAGAAATGGTAGTTGAAGTAGAATCCTATTTCTCCAATGGCCCCCAACACATGCTCAGTAAATATTTAGGGAACTGACGGATGAAGAGACAGTCAGATTTCCTGTTGACCTCAGTGGGAAAATGGGGCTTGGAGAATCAGAATGATTTGCTTCCTGCTTCCTGCTTCCAATCTTCCATGGCTCTCACTCTCCCTAGGGTGAAGACCAAACCCCACGGCCCATTAGTGTAGATCTCCACCCGAACTGGGTTCCATTCTACTGTTCCAGCCATTTCTCCTCTGCCTGCACCCCTGGGTTCCAGCCACACTCAAACACCCATCCTTGCCTTTGCACATGAGCTCTTTGCCTGGAAGTTCTTCGTTTTCTGCCTGGACAACCTTAAAAAACCTCTCAGCCCATCTCAAATGTCACCTCCTCTGTGAAGCCTTCCCCTTACCTCCCCGCGGCAGAGTTAAGCCTCTTCCCCACTTTTGTGGCAACAGAAACCACAGCTCAGATTATCTGGGACATTTAAAATAACGTCCTTTCACGTTGGATCGTAAGTGGTTCGGGGCAGGGAGAACTGCTGCCTTCTGTAGCGCGGCGGGCACAGCCTCCAGCCCGGGGCGCCAGGTGGTGCTCAGTGCGCCGCGGCTCCACCTCCTCGTCGGGGTCTTACAGCTAGGAGACGGGCGTGGGGGTTTGAACCCACCGGCCCCCTCTGAGCCTTTCGCTTTCTGGCACTTCCAGGCATGTCATCGTGGCCCGCTCATGTGTGTGTCCTTCTATGAGTGTGAGTTCCTTGGTGGCACGAGCTGTGCCAGGCTTATCTGCGGATGCTCAGAGCATGGGGACAGCTGGGGACAGTGAGCGTTTGCTGACGTGGAGCTCAAATCTTTTTCTCGGCACCTCTCTCAGGCTGAGTGTGGGTGACCTTTTGTCCCTGTGGAGGCTCTCCCCTGGGCTACATCTTGGCCAGATTTCCTTTGTCTCAATCATGCAGGGAGCAGGGTCGCGGAAGTCAAAGGTGGACGAGTAGCTGGGTGGTGCTGGGCAAGTAACTTCTCTCCCTGGAGGATGACAGGTCCTGTGCTTCTCAGAGTGGGGTACACAGCCCTATCTTAGGGGCACTTGAAGCCATAGAAAAATACAGCCCTCCATCCTGGGGAGTCTTTTCCTTCTTGATGTTTTGGGGTATTAGAAATAAATGAAGTAATTTAATTTCTAAGTGATATTTTACATATTAATTTAAAATTTAAGGCTGGGCACAGTGGCTCATGCCTGTAATCCCAAAACTGTGGGAGGCCCAAGGTGGGGGATGGCTTGAGGCCAGGAGTTCAAGATCGGGTGACATAATGAGACCCCATCTCTACAGAAAATAAAAAATTATCTGGGTGTGCACCTGTAGTCCCAGCTAGTCAGGAAGCTGAGGTGTGAGGATTGCTTGAACCCAGAAATTCTAGGGTGCAGTGAGCTGTGGTCACAGCACTGCACTCCAGTCTGGGCAACAAGGGGAGATCTTGTCTCTAATAGAAAAAGTAAAATAGAACTTAAAAAGATATATTTATCTCTATATATCTTTTTAAATATCTATATTATTGATATTAAATATATAATTATTAAATATATACATATATATGTAAGCAAACCACAAAGCTTACACGAACTTTTACAGTGGAATGGAACATGCATGGGCTCCATTCCTCAGGCCTCCAGGGGACTTGACGGAAACACGCAGGGAACCCCCAGCAGGAGGGCGCCCGGTTCGGCCACTGGCCCGGGGCTGTGAGGAGATGCTGAAGGAGTCACCCTCGCCGCCTCCTTTCCGTCCTGGGTCCAGGTCCTCCCCGCGGCGGGTCTAGCAGCAGCTACGCAGGTGGGAAGAGCCCCGGCTCCGCGGCGAGGAGGACCCGAGCTGGAACCAGAACGCGCAGTTAGGGCTCTGTGCTCTGACTCAGTTTCTCCGTCTGCTGTTCCGTACGACGGGGAGCAGCACAGCCCTGTGCGGCATATTCTGTGTGCCCTGCAACCCCGCCCCCAGGGCTGTGTGTCCCGGGAGGCCGGATCGGATCGCAGGCATGACAAGACATCCGTTGTGTCTTTTGTCTCTGGCTTCCGGTTGGACGTGGGCCGCGGGAGGCTGTGACGGGAGGCCTACGGAGGACGCTGCGGCCCCAGCTTCCGCTCTGCCGCGCGCGCGGGCGGGCGGCCTCCAGGCCCCCGGAGCCCTCAGTGCGGGGTGGCGCCCGCCCGTCCCCCTCCCCCCTCGCCCCCCTCGCCCCCCTCGCCCCCTCGCCCCCTCGCCCCCCTCGCCACCCTCGCCCCCTCGCCACCCTCGCCCCCTCCCCCCCTCGGCCCCCTCGGCCCCCTCGCCACCCTCGCCACCCTCACCCCCTCGCACCCTCGCCACCCTCGCCACCCTCGCCACCCTCGCCCCCTCGCCACCCTCGCCACCCTCGCCACCCTCGCCACCCTCGCCCCCCTCGCCACCCTCGCCCCCCTCGCCACCCTCGCCACCCTCGCCCCCCTCGCCACCCTCGCCCCCCTCGCCACCCTCGCCCCCCTCGCCACCCTCGCCCCCTCGCCACCCTCGCCCCCCTCGCCTCGCCGGCGCGGCCCGGCGGCGGGAGAGCGCTCAAGGCGCCTGCGCGTGGAGTTCAGGGGTCAGCGCCGTCGCCGGGCCGGCGCGGGGAGACGAGGCCGCTCTGGCCGGAACCTCCCGGCCGCTTGAGCGGCCTCCTTCCCCACAGCGACCCCACCCGCGGCCCTGGGAGGCCTGGGCCGGCGTCCGTGCTGGGGCGGCGGCGTCGCCGAGAGCTCGCGGCTCGGCCCTCCTGGCTCCGGCCCAGCTGGCAGGCCCGCGCCGCCGCCGACTCAGCACAGCGCCCTCCCTGCGCGGCGCGGCGGGGTGGGACGCGGCCGGCCTTCCCGCGTCCTCGCCTCCCCTGGAGGCCGCGAGCCGCGGGCTGGACCGGCCCCAGCCCTTTATGAGTGCTGGCTGTTGCCTGGGCCAGGCCCAGGTCGCTCGGAGGGGAGAACACGAGCTCAGGCAACAGAGCGCACAGGCCCCTGTCGGCCAGCCAGAGAGAACTGTCTGCCAGCCTCCCCGAGAGGCCCCCAGGGTCTTGGGATGCCAGAGCTGGAAGGGCAGAACAGCCCTCTGACTGTGCAGATGGGGAAACTGAGGCTCAGGGAGAGTGATTTCCCAAGGCCCACTGCATACCACTCTCAGGATCAGGCCAACATGGCACAGTCCTCACTCTGGAGAGCCCCCCACTTCGCTGGTGGGGTGCTGGTCTCCAGTGCCTGTTCCTCAGGGTGCGCTTCTGGGAAGTCCTGTGAGGTCGGAGGTACTTGTTCTTGGAAGATTTTAATTGTTTATGGGTTCTAAGGCATTTCCTCTACATATGACCTCTGATTCTCAAAACAGCCCTGTAAGGTAGGAATTGGGACCTTCATGAACTAGATTAAGCTGAGGCCCAGAGACAGAAAGCATCTTGCCTGAAATTGCAGATAGTAAGTAGCAAAGGCAAAATTCAGACTTCAGTCTTCCATGCCTGAAGCGCGTGCCCTGCCAGCTGGGGCACACTGTCTTTGCCTCCTGCACAGACACCCTAGGGAAGGGCCTAGCCGGTGGGCCTCAGGAAGCCTGAGGTCTAGCCTCAGCCCTGCCTCTCCGTTTTGTAGAAACTTATTGTAGCTCCTTCATCTGTCTGGACCTAGCTTTCTTATTTGCAAATAGTGGATAGTGGGGATCAAGCCCGCTCTGCTTCCTTCATTTGATGTTTTTGGGGTTGGGGGACAGGGTCTTGCTCTGTTGCCCAGGCTAGAGTGCAGTGGCATCAGCCTAGCTCACAGCAACCTCAAACTCTTGAGCTCAAGTGATCCTTCTGCCTCTGCCTCCCAAGTAGCTGGGACTAGAGGCATGTGCCACCATGCCGCCTGGCTAATTTTTGTATTTGTTGTAGTAACAGGGTCTCACTGTGTTGCTCAGGCTGGTCTTGAAGTCCTGACCTCAGTGATCCTTCTACCTCTGCCTCCCAAAATGCTAGGATTATAGGCGTGAGCCACTGCACCCGGCCACATTTGATAATCTATAAGACATGCAGTGTAGGTACTACTATTCCCATTTTACAGTTAGGGAAACTGAGACCCATTCCTTTATTCATGATTAATAAATTACAATGTCCCCAGAGAGGAAAGTTCACACACATAGGAAGTGGCAGAGCTAAGTCTCAAATGGACAGTGGAGACCATACACACTTTATGGCTTCCAGTATTGTGGAAAGGAGATCACAGTTTTCCAACTCTTGCAGGAAGCCACTTGCATCCTCCTTGAGACCAGCTGTGGCACTAAATAGATCTCAGAAATGACACTCCCCTGGGAACTTTTGGCCTGGAACATATTTACAAAACTCCAGAGGGGACAAAAATATCCCAACCTACTCCCTACAGACTCAAATTAGCAATTTTCTTATTCTTTATAACCCCTTTGGAAATTTAAACTATGTAATATTGGTCTAAAATTAGGAGCATAAGTCACAAGAGAAAAGTCCTACTACTTCACGAGAAAATGTTTTTGTAGCCTCATCCTGAGTATTTATTTGTTCTAAATCAGAACATAGCGGTTGTCTTTCAAATTTTTCTTTTTTCCTAAAACTTACGGATTCAGGGCAAAACCTTTTGAGAGAACCTCCACTGCCAAATGTCAAAATTCAATCTGTTTACCTGGCTTTGAGCTTGAGGATAATCAGGTAGGATCCAGAACACTTAAACTGTTTCGTGTGCCCAGGATGCCTCCTTACATGGAGGGCACTTTAGTAACAACAGCAAAGACATTCTCTGCAGCCAACACTTACTGACTGGCTAAGATGTGCCAAGAACCTGTGCAATGTATTTTACGGCCATTATTACATTTAATCCTCACAATAACCCTATAAACTGGGTATTATTATCCCATTTTACATATAGGGCAATCAAAGCCTAAAGAGATTAAGAGATTGGCTAAAGCTGTATGGTTATAGAACCAATAAGTTGTGGAGTTAGAATTTTAACCCAAAACAGTGTGACTCTAAAGTCCACACCAAAATGCTGTCTCCAGTAACAACTGCCATTTACTGAACACATACTATGCGCTAGATACAGTCCTAAGCGTTTTATATAATAATCTCTTAGTCTCCGCAATAATTCCTCCCAGAGCTTTGGTCCATTCTTTTCCCTCATCCTGTAGCAGATACTCATACTAGCTTTGAGTCTGTCTGTCGCACACTTGGAGGTCCTTGTTAACCTGCTTGGCCCCGGAGGTGCTGTTAGTGTTGCCAAGAACACCCATGTGATCTAAAACGCCTTTGAATCAACCACCCCTAGTGGACTCCTAGGACTTTGGGCATGTTACTTAACTTCTTTGATCCTCAGGGTCCTCATCTATTAAGTAAATCTGTTGGCTCCTTTGAACTCTAATTTTCTAGAATTTTATGACAAATACAGGCCCTTTCTGGAAATGGGATGTAGGATATGCAGGTTTTGATACATGGGAATAAAAATGACCTTGAGATCTTCATGACCAGCTGAAGAAGCCCAGGCGAAGTTCCCCAAAGCAGAGGGCCTCTGTAGGGTAGGCAGTACAGGAGGCGTGGTGGGGGTGGATCCCGAGAGGGGGAGGGTATCAGTGTCCCCAAGCTGTTCATGATTGGGCCAAGAGACTGTGACCAGATTCCAGAGAGGAGGTGGCCAGAGCCCCTGGAGTACAGAAACTGGCATGTGTGACCCCAGGGGCAGAGCCAGGCCTCGGGATGGAAATCACCAAGGGGCTTAGAAGCGAGAGAGCTTCCGTCCCTGCGGGTAGTTGTCGGGGTCTGGACAACCACTGGAAGCATTGCAGAGGGATTTCTACCTTTGGGGGTGTTGGCTTTGGGAAGCTGCTGACTTTCCAAACTGCAAATTCGATCACGTCCCTCTTCTGCATGGCAGCACTCTCTGGAGCCCAGCTGCCACGAATGCAGCCCCAGAGCGCTCCTTCCCCTGGACGGTGAGCCGCCTGCGGAGCCCTCAGCTGTGGGGCCATGCCTGTTCTCTCGCCACCTGCGGGACGCAGGAGTACGCTTACACTCCTGCGCCCACCCGCGTCCTCGCAAATCCTTTTTCGCATTTCCAGGCAGCTGTCACTTCTGCTGGGTTGTGATTGGTGATTCGCCCGCAGACGGTGCCCCGCGTGCGAGCTGGCCCTCGCTGCGCTCACCAGTGTGTCCCGGTAGACTTGACCGGAGCGTGGCTGGCCGTGTATTTAATGCCTGTGGTAGGAATGTGGGCGGGCCTCCGTGATGGCAGATGTCTTCCGAACTCCAAGGCCTGCCATTTCACTTCATTCAGTGAGCACCGAATGGAGGGCTGGGGACACACAAGTGACAGTGGAGCTAGCGATGCAAACAGAGACAGTGGCAGCCAGCCAAGACCCAGGCTGGGGAGGGGGAAGAGGCTGCCTAGCAACCAACAGGTGTCTTGGTCCTTGGCCCCTAACCCCAAGCTGTCCCAGTGAGTGTGTGGGGAAGCGGAATGGGAAAACACCAGGGAGGGGCATGGTGGACATGAGTGTCGGTTCTTTCAGGGTTTAGAATTAGGAGCCCCCGTCCCAACTCCCCAGGAGGTATTTCCAAGGGAATGGGCACGTGGGGCCAATTTCCAAGCCCCCTCGCCACCCCTTTCAGCAGCACCATAGTCAGTAGCAGATATCAAGGCAGGCCTGGCCCACAGAAGGATTTGCCTTCCATAGCCTTGAAGGCGCTAAAGAAAAGTCTGGAATCCAGCAGGAACTAAGAAACTTACGACACATGCCTAACCCCCTTCCCTCTCTTGTCCTTGGTGGAGCTGATATAGCCGTCCTGGCTTCTGTCCCCAAGCCTGCCACTGGGAATGTGCTGTGTGACACCGGCCGGCGCCGCCGCCTCTCTTGGGTTCTTGTTGCAGAGGCCCCAGTCTCCTCACTCTGCACCCAAATTTTGAAAAAGAAACCAGAAACCCAGGACGGCCCATGTTCCAGCTGTGGGTGGAGAACAGGCTACAGCCTGGCCTCTCCCAGGTGCCCTGCTGTCCCGGCCCCACACACAGCAGAGGCGAAGGGAGCCCATTCGAGGGAGGCGCGGGGTGGGGCTCTTGCGGGAGCCTGAAGCCCTTCTTTGACTCTTGGCCAAAGTTAATTTTCTTCCTATTTTTATTAATACAAATCCCTAAGCGTGTTTGTGTCCAGAGAAAGTACTATGAATAACTGATGATGCATTTGTTGATTAACGTGTGAATCATCCTGGGGGAGAGAGAGCCGGAAAAAGCAGCAGGAGCTTTGGAGGCTGAATATAATGTGTCGTAAAATATTTAGCAAATGGTCATCCAAGCCACAGGGAAATAGTCAGAGAGATGGGAATCTGCAAGCTGCCAGGATTTAAAAGCTATTTAATGCTAACCTCCAGTGCCAAAGAGCTGAGAGCTTCTCTCTTCCTCCCTCCACTGGCAACAACAGCTCCGACAATGTGGAAAGGCTGGGACGGCCGGGCTGAAAGGCTTTTTGTTTGAGGAACCTTGTAAACCAGGGCTCTGCACTTTGTCCATGGCTTGTGCATTCTCTGTCAAGATCTCCACACGGGACAAAGGGCCCGAAGACTCTAGTCAGTCATCTGGATGTTTCAAAACATCCTGATGTTTGGCATCGAGGAAGAAAAAAAGAGCCATATGACTGACAGAATTTGTCATTTTCCTTCCAAATGTTTTGATGTCACTTAGACAACAGCTTCAGCCTTTGGTCTCACAGTGACTTGGCTGTTTCTGTCATCCTAAGGGTTTGAGCTCAGAAGTTGTTTCTCCTAAAGGGTTGGGGATCCCACATTTTTAGGGCTGGGGTCAGGACTCACTTCTACAACCTGATTCTTTGGAGATATGTTTATTTTTAAGTCAATTATGGGAAGATCTCTTAATATTTTGGCTCAGAAGCCTCGAATCTAAAGTTATGTCCTCCAGAGTTTAAATACATACCATAAGCAAAATAAACGAAAGGAGAAGTGGCAGAGATGTAATTTAGGTCAGTGGAAATAACCGGCCCAGACAGCAGAGGCCTCAAGATACTTGGTTGTGCGCATTCTTCAGAGTCATAGTGTGATGACCTCAGGAGTAGCCGATGAAAGCCAATTTTGGTGGCTTCAACCAACTAACCTAATTGTGCCAAGAAGGTTCCTGCCTTTAGGGAACTTAGAATCTATTTGCTGGGGAGGCAAGCGTTACATAAATGATACGGATAATAGCCTTTGAGTTCAGGAAAGTAAGAGATCTGGGGGCAAAGGAGTCCCCAGGAGGATGACAGGAAGAACCGCAGCAACAATGCTCCACGTGGGTAGGAAGCAGAAAGCAGCTCTTCTCCTTCATTCTTAGTTGTTGTCGCTCCTGCTATTTCGCTCTCTTAGACGCCTTTGCTCCTCCTCTCCACCCGTCCCACTCCAACACAGCCTTGAGGCCCACTTTAATGAATCCACAGATTCATGCTCGACGATTCCGATCTTCACTCTTTACCTCCTTTGAAGTCTTACGCACTTTGAATCTGAACCACTCATCCGGCACAGGATTCTACTGTGTACTAGAATCTGCTTGAAGAAAGATTAATCTTTTCTCCTCCATTCAACTGTACATTCTTTTTGGCAGGTGCCAAAACCTTAACACACGTCTGGGTTTCAGAGCTTCTAACCGCGCTCAGCATGCAGCCCACGCGGGCCGCCGGCTGGGTCGCACGCTGCGTGGGTCTCACTGGCGTCCCAGCAGCAGGCAGCACATGGGATAGGCTGCCGGTGGGAGTGGAAGACTTGGGTAGGGTGGTGGAAGAAGGCGGAATTCGTGGTAAGCCCAGGGATGTGCTGCCAAACTAGCACATCTGGGTTACAAAGCACATGCTTGGAACAGTTTTTAGTCGGGAAGTTCCCCTTCCTTCTTAGGGTGATCGTTAAATCAGCAGATGGAAGGTTCAGAAAAGTTGTAAATGGAGTGAAAAATTAATTTACTGAGAATGAAAGTTTATCAGCAGTTCCATTCACATTTTAAAAAATGCCAAAGGCGGCAAAAAGAAGGAAGGAAGGGAGGGAGGGAGGGAGGGAGGGAGGGAGGGAGGGACTGAGAAGAAAATAAAAGGGAAAAAAGCACTGGGTGGTGCTGGGCGGGTAGGGAACACACCAGACTCAGTCTTTACTATCAGCAGTTTCATAATATGGTAATTTTTAATATTAAAAGTAAATTGTAAATGTATCTTTATAAACAATATGCATAAAATAGATCATATTCTAAAACCTTTTCTTTTTTAAATGCTTTTTCACAGTAAATTTCTTAGGTGTCAGATTTTCCCTCAGGATAATAGTGCAGTCGGGGCAGGGAGCCGCGGCAGCGGGCAGGACCCGCTAATACAAGTCCTTGTAGATCTCCTGCAGGAGCGGGTGAAGACTCATGTCCGTCTCCGTCTTCTTTATCACCTGCAGGAGCTGCACGTGTTCCGTGACAATCTGCCTGAGGTCTGTCATTTTCTGGAGCAGCTTGGCGAAGAGCTGAGAGGACTCGGGGTGGTTCAGCTTGAGCTGGAGTTCCAGGGCTTGCAGCAGGCTGTCTTGTATGTCCTCGATGGGTTTCACATTCAGCAAGCCTGGGCGGTCTGGGGAGCAGAAATGGAAAATATGACAGGGGGTTCAGTCAAAGAATCCTCTGGGCCACACCTCTGCGGCCTGTGCAGCCATCGTGTGCCGGGCCAAACCACTCAGGCGTTGTTTGTTTGCTTTGTTTCTTAAATAGGGTGGGGATGGAAGGTAAGCTGGTCGCGGGCAAGAACTGAGGATGGGATGAACACCGAAATGATCAGAGCTCTTCCCAGGGGCTTTAACTGCACAGGACCCAATCTGTGTGGTTAGCTGATGTGACATGGCATCAAAATAACCCTGTCCCCAAACTGAGGCCTCACGTTTCTACTCAGAAATCTGATTTTTCAATCTCTGCTCCTTCCCGACAAATTTGTGTTTTATAGCTTTTACCTACTTTCTTACCACAGCTTCAAAAATGCTTAAGAAAAAAAAAATATTTTCTTTTGCTTTATTTGCTTAGTGTAGCATATTTCATTTCAACACGACAAAACGTAGTTTTTAAGTACTGACACAGTTCAGAAGGATATACCCCTAACATTTTATTTTATTTTGAGACAGAATCTCACTCTGTTGCCCAGGCTAGAGTGAGTGCCGTGGTGTCAGCCTAGCTCACAGCAACCTCAAACTCCTGGGCTCAAGCGATCCTCCTGCCCCAGCCTCCCGAGTAGCTGGGACTACAGGCATGTGCCACCATGTTCGGCCGACTTTTTCCATATGTTTTTAGTTGGCCAATTAATTTCTTTCCATTTTCAGTAGAGACACGGTCTTGCTCTTGCTCAGGCTGGTTTCAAATTCCTGACCTTGAGCAATCCGCCTGCCTCAACCTCCGGGAGTGCTAGCATTACAGGTGTGAATCACTGCCCCTGGCCAACCCCTAACATTTTAACAGGTTTCTTCTGAGTGGTAAGATTACATGTAGATAATTTTCACTAATTTTTCTTGTTTCACTAATTCTTGTTTCAATTCGTGTATGGTGAGCTTAAATTTTAAACTTTTTCTGGTTTTCTTCATATAGATCTTGTTAGATTTATTCTGAGATACTTTAATAGTTTCTATTGCAAATGGACCCTTCCTTTTTATTACATCTTCTGACATATCCCTGCTGATACTTAGAAAAATTATATTGGTTTTACTATATTGAATCTATTCTAATTTTCTGAACTTTTGTCAGCTCAAATAGTTTTTAATCATGGATTTTTACTTTTTGGGGGTAGACAATTACATCTGCAAATATAGTGGTAGAAAACGAGAAATACCACCACTTTTGCAGTGTTCATACTTTTCGTTTCCTTTCCTTGCCACACCGTGTTGGCTAAAACCTCCAATGTGCTATTAAATCACGGTAGTAATAGCAGGCATTCTTGTTCTATTCCTAACTTTGCAGGAAATGCTTCTAATGGTGCTTCAGCAGTATAATGTTTGCTATAGATGTTTGCCAAGGGTATGTTTTATTTCTGGCTTTCCAAGAGTTTTAAAGTTTTTAATTTGTTTTAGTCAGGAATGTTGTTGAATTTTATCAAATGCTTTAAAATTTTTCTATCTAAAGAGATAGGCTATCTAAAAAGAAAGGATTTTTATCTTAACCTTAGTATTTTTAATTATATTAATAGATTTCCTTACACTCTTGCACTCATTTGCTAATATTTTATTTAGGGTTTTTATATTTGTAGATGATTAGCCTAGAGTTATTTTATTGTGCCATTGTGTGCCTGTTTTGGTAATAACTGTTAACTAGCCTTACAGATGGGATTGAGAGGTTTCCCTGTGTCTGTGCAGTAGTGACCTGTTCCCTGATGTTTTCTTAGAATCCATTTGCAGAACCATCCGAGCTTGCTGATAAATATATCACTGCCTTTAATTTTTCTTCCATGGCTTTTAATCTATTCAGGCTTTCTACTACTTAGTAATTTATATTGGAATGAAGTTGTATATGATATTGTCTTAGAATCTGAAATCTATTCTTTTTATTTTATTATTATTTTAAAATCTATTATTATTATTTTTATTAACGCCCCTTAACGCTATTTGTGTATTCTCTCATTAAAAAATCTGATTGGTCAAAGGTTTCTCTATTTTTTTGCTTTTTAAAAAGTATAGCTTTGGTTTTATTAGTCAACTCTTTAAAAACTGGGTTATGTTTTTAATTTATCTAATTCCTTCTTTTTAACTTTCTTTAGGTTTACTTTATTCTCTTTTTTAGTTTTTTGAGTTGAATGCTCAATTCATTTCGTCTTGGTATTTCTTGTTTTCTAATAAATGCATCTGAGGCTCTAAAGTTTCTGTTAAGTGCCAGTTTGTTTTATCCCCTGGGCTTTGATAAAAAGTACCCTTACAGTTCTTCTCTAAACAGCCTGTCTTACAATTTTGATTTCATTTTTAACCCAACAGTTATATAGAAGCATGCTTTTAAATTTCCAAGTAGAAAGTTTGGGTTTGTTGTTGCCTTTCTCACAGTTGCTGTGTTGTAATGAAAACCACTGATGCTTCAAGGAAAGCTGGATCCCAGATCGGTGCCTGTGGTTTAATGATTGCCAATCCTCCTTCTTAACAAATGTTTAAGATCTCAAAGGCCAGGAGCAGTGTGAGTGCTGTGCCTCTGAGTGGCGGCTACTTGGGTAAAGACAGGTGTTGAGAGAGGCTCTTCCAGGGCTGGGACCATACCACCGGTGTAGGACTGCCTCTCGATCACTGGGCACTGGCTCTGTGAGCCATTTTTCTTTCCCCTTCCTTTTGAGCAGCATCAGTGGGGTCAAAACTTCTGCTGAAGAGATGATGTTAATCCACTAGGTCTCATTTATCAAACAACCAAACCCTAAATGCAACTGATCAGGCTTGCTGGAAACACTTGGCTTAGTGCAGTATAAGGGAACTGGCCCCTCTAGGAGCAGAGAAGGATCTGGTTTGGATTTTCAAACCCCTTCTTTGGCAAGTTATTCTTTATGATATGATGGATGAAGTTTGGCTGAGGGGCTGAAGTTCTGTGGCCATGGATTAAGTGCATTTTCTGCAATGACAAGTTAGATCATTCACAGATCAGTCCCACTGTCCCCCTGACTCAGCCTCTGTCAGAGCACAGTGGCTTAGGAAAATAGGGCAGCAGAGGGGAAGTCACATATTCTACTTCTAGGGCTTTCCCTCACCAGCTCCGTGACCCTGGGCCAACTGATGAAGGTCACTAGGCTCAGTTTTCTCCTCTGTAAACTAAATGGATCAGACTAAATAGGTAATCTCTAAGACCCTAGTTCAAAAGTTCTAAGACTTATTATTTGTAATTTCCTCTACTTAATTCAATGGGGGAAATAAACCCTAAAATCTAATTGAAAAGGTGTATTAACAGGCTCACACATTAAACTTAGAACATGTGGCTTATTTAAAAAACAAAAAAGCTTCCTTTGGTCTTTGGGTTTTTGTTTGTTTGCTTGCTTGTTTTTTGTTGTTTTTTTGAGACAGGGTCTTGCTGTCTTGCCCTGCCTAGAGTGCTATGGCACCATCACAGCTCACAGCAACTTCAAACTCCTGTGCTCAAGAGTTCCTCCTGCATCAGCCTCCTGAGTATCAGGGATGACAGGCATGAGCCACCACACCTGGCTAATTTTTAAATTTTTTGTAGAAACAGAGTCTTGCTTTATTGCCCAGGTTGGTCTTGAACTCCAGGCCTCATTCCTTTGGTCTTAAGCAAGCCCCAAAGTCAAGGGCAAAAGAGATTTTCCAGTGTTGTTCCCTACCTCTACTCTCAGCTGGCTACAAGGCCTCCCCTGCTCCCCTCTCCTTTCTTTCTACTTTCCTCTCCATGCATGCCCAGACCTTAACTTGGCTGGCTAGGTGCCACAGGTATGCCACTGAACTCTGTCCAAACACCCAGAGCTGTCCCCTTCCTCTCCACTCCCCATCAGCCCAGTGTCCCCAAAGACACTCTTTTTAGAAGGTCCATCTGAGAGCCTCTTCCTGCACCTTGCTGCAGGTTAGAGTTGACTTTGGAGGATGGTCAGGGCCAAAGGCCCTCTTTGCTGGACTGGGCTGCCTAGAAGGCGCTTTGAGGAAGTGCGTGTCGACTCACAGACTCCAGGACTTAGCTCTCGAGGAGGCTGGAGTTAATTATTGGTGCCTTACTCCCCAGGCTGCTAAGAATTGGGAAAGAAACCTTTCCGGTCTCCATCCACACAGTCCTGGAATTGATTAGAGAGCACTGGTGATTATGAGCAAATCTACAAAGCTTCCATCTTATCCAGATCTGGTACTGTTAAGTGGAGAGCTTATCTCAAGCAGATTCAAAATCTCTGACCCTCTTGGGATCTGCCCACCTGGGTAAGGAGTTTCCCTAGCACAGATTTTCTCAGGAAGCACTCAATTGGGAACCAGACAGCCATGGCAGAGTCTCCTAAGAAAAGGCAGAAAACCAGAAATAGATTGTTTTGTCTTTATTCTAGGAGCTGCTGTCATGGCTTCCCCATCTTTCCCTACTGGCTCTCTGATAGAACTAATCTGAAACGGATTGTACCCAGGGCGTTTAGAACAAACAAGTCTGATTGCAGGGTAGCTGTAAACTGATCCATAGGCAACAAAAGACCTTAGTTCAGGTGTGGGGTGAAAACTGAAGGGGAGGTAGGGCTATTTAGGGAACTCAGCACTTTGCAAATTAACTTCTTTTTATACTTCTCTAATTTTCTTTATTGCATTCTTCCCTAAATTCAGAGATATGTCTAAGGAGCAGTCCATTTGGACAGTGAAGATTGGATTTGAGTGTGTCTCTTTTCCACTTTAGTTTCTATGTGCCTTTGGACAAATCCTCTAATCTTTCTGGTTTTGGGCTTAATTTTTAGACACTGATGCCATTTTTTCCCTAAGGTCATGGTGAGAATGAAATAAGTAAAGAAACTTTAGAAAATATTACAATTCTCTGTGTTTGTTCAAATAAAGGCTGTTTGGGGTTGGGATCAGCAGTGCAAGCAGGGGTGGGTGGCATAAAACAGGAAATGGAAGGTTTTTGAGTTGTTCTTGGTAGGAGCAGAAATTAAGGAGCGTAAGAAAGTAATTCCTGATGCAGACATATTTGGGGGTTTAGGCAAGTTCTCATCCTGTAGGTTTTTTTCCTTTTTTTTTTTTTTTTGAGACAGAGTCTCACTTTGTCACCCCTGCTAGAGTGCAGTGGCATGATCATAGCTCACTGTAACCTCAACTTCCTGGGCTCAAGCAATCTCCCTGCCTCAGCCTCCTGAGTAGCTGGGACTACAAAAGCACACACCACCACACCCAGCTAATTTTTCTATTAATATTTTTTGTGGAGATGTGGTCTCGCTCTTGCTCAGGCTGATCTCAAACTCCTGAGCTTAAGGGATCCTCCCACCTCGGCCTCCTGGAGTATTAGGATTACAGGGATGAGCCACAGGGATAAGTCACCATGCCGGCCTTATCCTGTAGTTGAATGCAGTATGCAAGACGGTTTAAGAACAATAAAAAAGCCATGGTGTCCAAATCCTCTACTTCCTTGAAGAAATGCTTCTAGGGATTTGGGGATATTTTTCTGATCTACTCACCAGAATCATGGTGGGCATTAAACAAAACTGTGAACTCAGCTAAGTAAACTCTGGGGTGGCCTATATCATCTCCTTTCTGTCATCCTACCTGTAGGAAAAATCATTTGAGAAAGTTTCACATGTGTTCTCTTTATATTTAAATTTGAACTTGAGCTTGATCTAGTGCAGGGATTCTCAATTTTGGCTGCACATTGAAATCATCTGGGGTGATTAAAAACAAAGTAATGCTTGGGACCCAGCCCTAGAGATTCTGATTTACTTGGCCCAGGGTATGACTGCCAGGGTTTTTAATAGCTCCCAGGTGACAGTGAAGTGCAGCCCAGGGAAAGCACTGCTGGTTTAGTGAGAAGCAGTTGGTAACCTTGGTCAAGTGCCTTAACCTCCCTGTACCTCCGTTTTCTCTAAAAGGATGGAGCTGTAACGGCAATCTAACTCACAGTATTTGGAGGATAAAATGAGTAATACATTGAAAGTGCTCAGAGCACTGTCTGGCACATAATAAGTTAGTTGTTATTATTTTTGTGTTCCTTAAACTTACCTCACTTTCCCTCCCACCTTTCTCTGTTTCTCTCATTTTCCTGGGTCCCCTCTATAGCTTTCCAATTCTTTCTCCCACAATCACTCCCTTCTTCTCAGACTTTTTTTTTCCTCCCTTCTAGATGTTTTCCCCTTTCCACTCCTGGGACTGCACCCTGCTAGGGATTTATTAGGAATGCTAGCAGGGCCAGCCAAAATTAGAGGCCTGAGCAATGGGTGATTTTAGGAGCTGCTACCAGAGAAAGGGGGCAGTATAGAACAGATCTTGCAAACCGCTTTCACAAACAGATAAGATCACCTGCACCTCGCACATTCTGCAGTGAACGTACATGTTGCTGGCAGAGTGTTCACTCTGAAGTGCATTAACATTCCGACACTTCTCTGTTTAAACAATAATTTTACAATTATAAATGCTTTCTCTATGTCCGATAACAAGATATATGATTTAGCTGGGATGGGGGAGGAGGACAACCACAACAATAAAACCAAACCCAGCCAATATTTTCTTTTATCTGCCCATTAAGAAGCTCATCTCAAACACTCCCACCTACAAAAGAGCCAACTCCCAAGCCACAAAACAACACAAACCCATCCGGTGACAAGGTGGGTAACCCTTTCCTCTTCGCCGGTTCCAAGCTCTTTCACTTGACAGTACCTCCAGTGAATTGGGTGTGGGCTCTGGTTTAACCCCAGGTCTCTCGGAATGGAACTGGGACTTGAGATTTCTGTCCCACCCTTGGGAAGTCCTTGTGTCCCTATCTCCCTGTGTCCTGGGGTTAGGGCCCCTTTGTCGATCTAGTCATTCAAGGTCACCCATCCTTTTTGTGAGGACCTGGGGAGCAGTCTGCAGTTCTTCCTATAGACGGAGTGATGTAGATGCACTCTGGCTTCCTCCTGTCCAAGAAGGGCTGTGTCAGGGCTGGAAATGCGGGGTGGGGTAGAGGGAAAAGGGTGGAGCAGAAATAAGAAGGAGAATGATCCTTTCTGATCCTTTCGGAGTCTGCCACCAACCTGACACACTCATGTCCTTAATCCACCTGGTGGCTCTGCCCTGTGGTGTTCTGGGTAGCAGAGAGGATAAAGAGGGAAGGAGAGGAGAAGGGAGGACTAAGAACTGCTACTCTTCTTTACTCCCTCAACCTCTAGAAATGGCAACAACACATCAAAGGCAGTAAGCAAAATAAAAAGTTGCTGAGTATTACTTTTCTCCACTCCCCCAGTGTCCTCCTTTCCAATGTCTTTGGGAAGAGCCTGTGATCTCAAAACATAGGTGTGATCTCTAATTATGACCAGAGGTCCACAGGACTTCTGGGAGCCAGCCAGTCTGGGAGCCACCGGTCAGTCCTGCCTTGCCCTCTCTCCTGGGGGCAGCAGGCTCTAGCATTCTCCCCTTGCTTTGGGGACCCCCTTCCTCCAGTATCTCTGGTTTTGTTCTCAATCCACAACTAATCCGCAAAGGGAGAGCTGATAAAGGGATTAGCTGATATCTCCCTAGGGGTATTTATACTGTAATAAGGGATTTTAAGAATGACTATTAGAATTTGAAGCAGTGTGACTGGCAGGACTGAGTGAAGCGACTTCAAATTATATCATGCAGGGAAGGGAAGATTAGCATTTACTGTGCACTTAGCAGGCCACAGGCATTGTGCCAGAGACTTCACTTGCTCAGGGTACTGATAAGGACATTAAGGCTCAGGGAGTAAATAATTGCCTGCAATCACACCTCTAGTAAAAGACGGAGTGGGGGTTTGCGACCTGTTCCTGCGATCCCAAAGCTCTCCACGAGGCCGTCCTGCCTCCTCTGCTCTACTTATCTGTGAGGCGGTGAGGCCTCCAAGCAGCCTTCTCTAGGCCTGAGCGATTCCTTAACTACCTGCGTGCGGCCTCTCTGTGAGGAGTGGCTAGAAGCAGTGCTCAGTTTCATTCTTCCTCACTCGCAGATGATCTGTCTGAAGGCCTTGGTGAGTTGTGCCAGTCTGGAAGGCTGCCTGGGGTCACCCAGAGTTTAAACACACATTGTGAGAGCCCAAAATGATAAAGTGCTCCAGAAAGCAGCCCGCTGACTGACTGAGCCTTTTCCAAGGCTGCGGTGTGGGGCAGAGTGACTCAGCATTCATCTCGCGGCCGCCTCTTGCCTGGCCACTCACTGCCATGATCCTGACCTGCCCAGCGCCGAGCAGGGGACTTTATCTCTAGAGCAGTCACAGATAAAGATGCCTCTACAGTCTACAAACAACAAAGCCAGTGTGCGTGCGCGCGCGTGTGTGTACATAAAGTTTATCAGATGATTCTAGGATGTTTCATCTCCCCATCATCCCACCCCTCAGCTCTCTGGTTTTTAGAATTTGGGCGCCAACTGAGAACTCATAAATATACCTTACCCCTGTCAAACCAAGTCTCTGGGGTTATGAAAATAGTGAAATAATGGGACATTTCTAGATAACTCAAAGTGAGTCATTATTCAAAGCCATTCTGCCAACCAGTCATGGCAACATGGTGGGAGGGGTGGCCCTTTCAAGGGAAGAAGCTCAAAAACTATGTAGACACAGCAGTGGTGCCCATCAAATATTTCCCCAATTAACACGTAAGTGTCATCACTCTTAAACACGATCGCAGCCCAGATAGGGGTATGGACCATCAATAACACTCTTTGGCTACCCTGCTCAAGGGAAAGCAGATGTCCCTGTTAATCTGCAGCATCACAAGACGAATCAGAGAACCAACTTTCACCACACAGGCAGCAGCCCAGTCTCGGCCGGAAGAACCCCGAGATGGATGAGGCAGCCAGATGTGTAGCTGGCATGGGGGAGGCAGAAGAAAGCCGGCCTACTGTGGTCCCTAGCACTTTTGGTATCTGCGTGTTTACATATTTGGGGCTTGCCTCCCTCAGCTAACTGGGGAGGAAGACGCTCCCAGACCGCGGGGCCGCGTGGTCAGAGCTCCGGGCTGGGCGCCCTGTGAAGCGCAGGCCGCCTCTGTTCTGTCCCAGGGAGAGCAGGTGCTCTCGGGCTCCGGGCTGGGAATACGCTACACATTTCGAAGGGCAATCAAGGGAGGGGAAGAGAGATGGAACGCTCCCAAACCAGCGTTCCTCCAACTGTGCCTGTGGCGCACTTGTGCTCTGGCGGTCGGATTGAGGTGCTTTGCTATGACAGCTGAGGAAGTGTTATTCTGTTTGTGCATTTTTGACAAGAAGAAATGAAGGTACTTGGATGGTATTTTAACAATTTAAAATTCCTCTCATGAGTTTTTCTGCAACCACTTATCTATATTAGAACCTGGGATAAGATGGTATCTGATTAAGTAGAAACGTGTTTATTTGATTATTTAAAGTTTATTGTTTTGTGCGGAGTTCTGCAAACACCACCATTATTTCCAGGTGTCCTGCTATCTGAACACATTTAAGAACCTGACCACCAGTCTTCAGCCTTATCATCAGGCACTAATTCTTACCCAAGCAATTCTCAAAACCCAGGGTGTAATTCTGTAAGACAGGTTAAAATGGTGTCTTACGAAGGACTTTGAATATTAATAATATCTGAACTATAACCGGGATATTCTTAGGTACAATATTTGGAGGCAGTATTGAAACAGGTAGTTTTTGACAACTGCCTCAGATATCCAAGCACAAAATAATTAATTGAGATGGTTCCACATCTCAACACACAAAAGGCAGTGGAGTCTAATGGTTAAGTGCGCCAGGTCTGAGAGACCTGGCTCTGAATCGGTGAGGCCAACCTCACCGATTAGTAGTCTGTGACCTTAGGCAAATTGCTCAACCTATATAAACTTCTGTTTTCTCCATCTGTAAAATGGGGGTAATAAAAGATCATATAGAACTGCAGGAAAGATGAGACAGATTATGAATGTATATAAAGTATCTAGTATGTATTCTGACATACAGTGAAGTGTTCAACAAATAGTAGCTATTATTACTATTATTTCAGATTTTTATTAATTCAATAAGCATTTATTGAGTAACTTATTCTGGGCCAGTGCTGTGCTTTGATTCTACTTTAACTCTAGCAAATTAAAAAATCTTGGCCGGGCACAGTGGCTCACGCCTGTAATCCTAGCACTCTGGAAGGCCAAGGCGGGAGGATCACTTGAGGTTAGGAGTCCAACATCAGCCTGAGCAAGTGGGGAGACCCTGTCTCTACAAAAAAGCAGAAAAATTAGCCAGGTGTAGTGGTGCACACCTGTAGTCTCAGCTACTTGAGAGGTTGGGGCAGGAGGATCGCTTGAGCCCAGGAGTTTGAGGTTGCTGTGAGCTATGATGATGCCACTGCGCTCTAGCCTGGGCAACAGAGCAAGACCCTGTTTCAAAAAAAAAAAAAAATCTATCTATCGGGCCATGACCATGGGTGAGCCCCAGGAGCCCCATGTTACTGACCTCGTAGAACTCGGTGTTATCCAATTGACACAGAATATATCAACTCTTCCTTGATATGGAAATATATAGTTATGAGAACAAGTCCCCCTTCTACTCTATTCTTCCTCCCACTCAACAGCAGAAACATCCACAGTCACCCAAGAAAGCTGTCCAAAGCTGCCCCACACAGAAGGGACAAAGCTGGCTTGCTGGAGAAGAGCGTTCTCCAGGCGGTCTGGAGCACCGGGCCGGACTCGAGGGCGAGGCAGGCGGCTGGGTGACTTGCCATCTGGGGCTGCCGCAGCGCTGTCTGCAGCTTCTCTGTCCTTAGGACAGAAATGGCAACTTGCCTCAACAAATATATTGTAAAGCCAGTGAATTTCCTCCCCCGTATCTTGGAAGTTTAGGAAGAACTGGAATGGATTCCAAACTGTTTTGAATTAACAAAAAGAGCTTTTGCCTGTTGCAGAGTTCCAGCTGGAACTCTCTTCGACTTTTCTTCACCAAGCAGCAAACACTTAAGGGGGCAAAACATCCACTAGGGCGTCCTGGGGCTTGTCAGCTTTGCTGAGCTTTACGCTTGGCTTCGGTCGCTGCGTAGGTTCTGGGAGTCGCTGGAGTGGCTGGCATGATGCTGTGGCGCCAGTTGTAAACATCCCTCGCTGGAGGCAGTTTTATTACTCTTGATGCCAACCAGCCTATCAGTAAGACCAGAGGGGGCAAGGGAAGCTATTACTTAGCACGATTACCAAGGAAGCACCTTTCCTGGCCAAGAAGTACGGGCATAGCTTAGGGAATATGGTGAAGGGAAAGCAGGTTGTGGCCACGAGCTCAAGAGTGAGTGTGCTGGCCAGGCAGCAGAGGAGCAGGGCAACTGGGGGGCAGTTAGGGTACCCGGGGTTCAGTCCTAGTTACCCTGCACACCAGCTGTTAGATCTTAGACAAGCCTCTTAAGCCTATGACCCTTGCTTTTCTTTCTGTGAAATAAGAATGAAAACACAAGAGCATGTCAGGATCTAAGGAGAGACTGTGTGTTGAAAAGGCCCACAGCATTGAACTTAGGTTCTCGAGTGTTGCTGTTCCTTACCAGTCTAATTCTTACCCTCGGGTCAGGAGGGAGGGAGAGAGAAAGGAGGAAAACTTAAGAAGAACTAGGTCATCTTTCTCAGCAACTTTGAGAGCGGAGATGCTGAGAACCGGGCAGGTCTAAGCACCAAATCAAGCGCTATCAGCAGGTTTCAGGGCTGCCTCTCAGGCAGCAGCTCGTCTTCCCAGCAAATACATACTTGGGTCAAATCAGTTACTTTTATCCAAAAATCCTCTCTTTGGATCCCCCAGGGATGCCTCTTCCTTAATCCCCAGTTCCTTACCACCTCACTCTTACGTGGTGCCCGCACCCCTCACTCTGCCCTCAGTCTAGGGTCCCAAGAGCCCTTGCCAGAGCGGAGCCTTTCTGTGACCCCAAGGCCTACTCAGAACGGGGCCAACTGCAGCGCTGCCAAAAGCACGTCTTTCTGAAGTCAGGAACGCCTCTGACAGACTTCAGAATAAACTGCAGAGGAGAAAAGAATCACTCTTGTTAAGACTGGGTAGAATCAAAAATTTGTTTACTGGATCAAAGCTTCTTGCTTACATGAATGTTTTCCCTTTCTGGAAAATCCAGAATGGGGGGAAAAGCTAACTGAGCAATTTTCTCTCATTCTAATAAACTACAATCTGGGATACTGATCTCATCATCTACAGATGACAGCAATGCAGATCGTACCAGAACAGTCTGTGGCGTGGGAAGGACTGTGGGGCAGCTCCTTCCCTGCCCTACACCTGTCAGCCTTTCTGAGGAAGGAAGAGAAGAAAATTCCTGTGAGTTGGACACACACGAGGCCAGTTATTCATTCTTATCTATTGCTTGTTCGTAGGCTTCATCTACAAAAGCCAACTTCAATTGCAGAAGGATTTGGCTTCTATGCTATGGAAATCAATGGCAAATTTTTTTTTGAGGACGTCTAAAGTTATTTCCAGAGTTTTCTTTTCATTATAGCCACAGATATAAGATTATTAAAATCTATGGCAGGCTGCTACCTTCAAATTTCTTTCACTGTTCTGAGGATTAAATGAGATCTGGATATTGGCTACTGTCAAGACAGTTTGCATAAGGCTAAAAGGAACTTCTTTATGCGATATCTATATTTAAGTGGTACTATGTTATTTGGTACCACTTTTGGTACCATTTTTAATTTTCATAATTGAAAGCTGAAGCCTGCAATATCAATTAAATTGAATCAAACATTTCAGAGCTATTTTTTGATCAATTAATGAAAAATTTAAAGGCCCAATGAATCACTGATTTTTAGATCATCTAGCTTGTGAGAAATCTAGTTAGGGTTAGTAATGGCATCTTTTCTAGATGGAACCACACTGTTGTCTGCTGTATCCATAAAACAACATTGCTCAGGTTCAAAAAGCCTGGATTTATCCTGATTATTTCTTATCTAGACCTTTCCTAGTTAGAAACTAAGCATCTTTGAATGGCTTATTTCAGACAGTTCCCTTAGCATCTATGATAGGAATATAAATTGCTACAAACTTGTATTATATTGTACCTATGCATATATTTATCTGTATATATGTATGTGCAAATAAATGTTTTGGTAGGAGAAACAGGACTTTGTTAATCCTATTTTATTCCGAGGGCAAAGACCTTACTTTTCTCTTATAACGTTCTGTACTCTTTGGATTATAAAATGACCACATATTACTTTTACAAAAAAATAGTAAAAAATATTAACAAAGAGTATGTAGAGTATGTAATGACATGAGAAACTAATTAAGTGGAAAGAATATAGACATAGGATATACAAGCTTAGGAAAAATATTAGAAATATAGCAAATGATAATATATTTTTGTATTTTATTAAAAATAAAATGTGCCTTAAAATATTGGCTAAACAATATCTATTCTGGTTTTTAAAAACTTAATATTTTTGTCCCAGTGAACCTCATATATACTGAAATCTCATTCTTTGCTCAAAGATCCCGGGGGGTTGAGGATTAATTTAAGTAGATTTGGTCAAGATATTAAATCAAGTCAGATAGTATATTTTTGTTCTATTAAATGTAACACCAAAAAGTTATTTTAAAGTGAATTACAACTTGACACTGGACTCTTGGCTCCAGAGTTAATCTAAGCCATATTGTTATTTATTTGCACCCTAGTCATTTAAAGGGTAGGATTTTGCATAGTGTAGCAGTTAAGAGCCTAGACCAAGGGTCTTCAATCTTTTTAAACAGGGGGCCAGTTCACTGTTGCTCAGCCCGTTGGAGGGCCATTGGAGAGTGCGGTGCACATTCCACACATGCGCACTGTGGGCCCCGGTTGCTAAGCAGGACAGGCAGCAGTGGCAAAAACACCTGGTGGGCCGGATAAATGTCCCCGGCAGTCCACATGTGGCCCGCGGACCGTAGTTTGAGGACACCTGGCCTAGACCCTGGAGCCAGATTGCCTGTTCACAATCCTGGCTCCACTTTTTCCCATGTAACCTTGGGCAAGTGAGCAAACCTTTCAGTGCTTTGGTGTCCTCATTTGTAAAATGGTACTTACCTCACTGGGTTGTAAAGATTAAATGAATATGTATGAAGTGCTCAGAACACTGCCGGGCACATAGTAAGTACTAAATGTTTGCTATTGCTATTGTTATTATTACTAATGCACTGTGCACCTGATTTCAGAAGCTTTCTGCTCTCAATTGGACAGCAAAAGACTACAGGGTGAATCATACTCTTTATAATACACTGTGCAGTTGTACACAGTTTCCCTGACAAGGTGAGTTATTACAAACAAAAGATATACTATAGAGTACACATAAAAAGCTCACCTGAAGTCCATTTCAGTATAAAAACTACTGTTTAAAAACCAATTTTTGTATATAGAGACATGAAAGCACAACTTTCTTCTACTCAACTTGAAAACAGTGAGGCTAATGAAAGTTAGTTAGAATAAAACCTGGCTTTAGGAGTTGGTTAGTTAGGTCACGTACTTGCAAGGCCAGAAATACAACAAATTGAAAATAATTCAACTTATTTCTCTGCTGTGTGTTCTTTGGTTCAGACTGCCTTCTTAATTACAACCACCACCACACCAAAGGTACTTTGAGGGAAGCCATCAGAGGATCCATATGAGAGAGTAGGATCCTTAAATATAGTACCTATACAGTCAGTACAAATATAGTCCTTAAGTTCTGATATCAGGAAAGCAATTCAAAGTAATAGCTTACTGATGGTGGGGCAAGAGCGTTAATTTGGCTAAAACCACTTAGTAGGTACCTTCTCTATCTAAGTGAGCATCATTTTAAGCAAAGTTGTATGTGTCATTACTTGAATGAACCAAATAATGGAGTGGCCTTTGGAAAGGAATAAGGCAAGGAAAACAAAAGAAAAAGAAAAAGGAGAAGAGGGCATTTGATTTCCACAATTGGATATGACTGGAAAAAGTATTGTGAGGATAAAAGAAAAGAGCCTGGGTTACTCAGAGCCTTCACACTGCAATCCTGTGATATCCTTTCTTGGTATACTATTTTGAGTGTACAGTGAGATTCTCATGGCATTCTGCCATTGGCATTTTCTGTACGAAAGGTGCAGTAGAGTGTGAAAAGGAACACAGACTAACACACTAAGGAAATCCAAAATTCTTTCAGCCATCCCACCCTTGTTCATGGAAGATCAAAAGGCGAATCTTACCTCCACTGAGAATAATGACAGCTATAAATATTGCCAAGTCGCTGTCGTCTAATTCCAGTGCATTGAACTTCACAGCAAATTCAAACTTGGGCTCCATAAAGTCACCAAAGGGCTTTCGCAGACTCTTTAGAAATTCCCTTGTCATGAATCCTTGGCCCTCAGATATGAGAACCCCATCTTTATTCATCAAGGAGGCCAGCATCGTGTAAATGATCTCATGGACGCCATACTTGAGGAGAGTTACTTGGTCATTCAAGTCAAGGTTTACAAAACCAGGAATGCTTTTGGCATACTCTGTGATCTCTTGCACTGCTTCCACAGAGCGGAACTGGCATCCCTGAAAGATGCGGATGGCTACTTCTTTGCTCTGTTCCTGCAGGGGGGTGATATGTTTGAACTTGATTTTATCTTCTCCCATCATTAAAGAATTCATGTCGTAGATAACAAATGGCTGCAAGTAAAACAGAGAAGAAGTGGCTGAGTCAGAGGTTTCTCCTTCACAGCGAATGCCATCCCAGTTCAGAACATTGTTTCTTTAAATACACTGGCTTTGCTACTTAAAATCTTTAAAGTTGAAGATGCTTAATGATGAGAAAATACCCTTCTTTTATGCATCTTAATTATTTTCTGAAACCAATCATATTTCACCAATTTTGGTCTTCTTTTCCTTGAATTTACACTGTAACATTTCACCTATGACTGGCTAATTGTTCCAATTTCTTTTGTGTGGAGAGTCTTTGTTGATTTTTTTAAATGATACAAATTCTATCATTTATCTTGGTTTTCAATGAAATACATTTTTAACCATCTTTCAATAAAAAATCATTTCATCACTGATGAGAAGAGCAGAAAAAAATAAAAAATCATTTCAGCAACTCAGGGTTAAAAATACCCATTTGCACATAAACTAACTCTTCAGTTTTAGATTAAATCTCTTTAGATCACAAATGAAATACAGTGTGCATACAAAGTATACTTAACTATAAAAAATCACTCTGAAAGCAGATTAGAAATATTGAAAAAAGAAAATGTCTATTTTTTTTTTAATGCTCTGGAAGATTAAGCTCTTATCTGTTTCAGAAAGAGCAGGTGTAGAAGGCCCACGGGTATATCCTGTAAAATGTGGCAAAAGAAAAAAAAAGGATTTTGAAATTGTATTTTAAGGGAAGTCCTTATAGGTCAAATAATCAATAAAACACGTGCACCAATTACTCAAATTTGCAATAGACAGCTTTCAAAAATAAGTTGTGTTGGTCATGTAATTATCTCTCTCTTTCCTTTCCTTGCATAGAACCAACCAAAGATTTGTGGTCACTGTGAAATTCTCAAGACTACTCTGAGAAGGGGCAACATTTTACTGGATACATAGACTGGATGCACTAAACTATCTAAGGAGATAGACGCAGAATCCTATGCTTCTGTATCTGAAAGCACCAGAATAAGAATTGAGGCTCCAGCTTTGGTTCTATGGTTAACTATGTGACGTAAGTCATTTACCTTTCCTAGGCCTCAAGTTACTCAATGAGGGAGTGGATAGAATCAGGGCTTTCCTTTCTTCTCTGGAGGAGACTCCACTTCCATCCTCAGAAGCGTGTGTGTGTGTGTGTGTGTGTGTGTGTGTGTGTGTGTGTGTGTAGGGCGGTGTGAATGTGTGGGGAGGTGTGAGTGGGCACACACAAGTGCACACACACAGAACGTGAAGTCTCTGATGTACTACAAGTAAAGTTCTTTTTGGCAGAGATGCCGAGAACTCCCTCCTGAATGGCTAGGGGGAGGTGTGCATGAGTGGCCTCCGTAGCCAGCTTCAAGATCCATTGGTTGGAGATTCTATTATCTCCATAGGAGTCTATGTTTTTTACGAACTATTAGGTCTGTTCTACACCAGAGGAAATAAAATTCACATTAAGGACTCTTAGATGTTGAACAGATTTCCAAACTTGCATTTCTTTTCCTCACCACTTACTGGGGTTATTCCAGCCATTTTTACTTTTTTTTTTTTTTTTTTTTTTACCAAAAATTCACTTCAACTGTATAGTTTAGCAAGCTCCAAAAAAGGATGATGTGGCAACACAAGAGCAGGTTTGTCACCAGACTTAATCTTTGGCTCAGGGCTCAGGCAGGTGGCCAAAGTCTACCTCTTATACTATTGCACAGTGGTTCTAATTCTTCAAGGAAACTGGGACCAAACTGTCCTTACTGTGTTTCTTGGACATTTTGCTTATGTGTGTGTGTGTATGTGAGTATGTTTATTTTCTTTTTTCTCTTCAGGATTGGTATTATTAATGAGAGACAAAAGAAAGGCAGGGCCAGTCATATCAATTAAAATTTACTGTATTTTCCAGAATGTCAGATTCTAATCACGAGAAAAATTTGAATGAATAACGATGCTTTTCCAGAACCTAGAGAAAATGTGTTTTTCAATCCTTCAGGTGTTTTATAGTGTATTATAATTTATATTAATCAAAAAATATTGGCTTTCTTTTCTGCTATGGGAATATGATGGTTTGGACAACTGAAAAGACTACCTGCATAAGCAGGAGTACAGATAACACGAATATAAAACCATCGCCTCTTCACATATGCCGAGACTATACCCAGGACTGCCCACTTCAATTTTCAGATGAGCTTCTGCTCAACTGCTGGCTTCTTGGCACAGAACATAGACATGAAATTCCTTCACCTCCATGTAAGCATTTATCTGGAACTATGCCCTGATAAATCACCCTGTGACTCTTCCCCTCTACTTCCCCTGTCCCCTCATACGAAGCTCAGGTTCCTGTTTTTGAAAACTCTGTGATGGTTGAACACAGGGCACAAAATCCTGCTAATTTTCTCTCCCCATTTAACAACAATGTGACTTTAACCCCTTGGCAATCGATGTTGGTCAGGATTTCCTGGCAGTAAACACTCAAGGACAGAGAGAGGAATCAGCACCCCACCATCATGCCAAACCATTCCAGTTTGTTTTAAATCCCTTCGGCATTCTGAAAAGTGGTGGTGAGCTGGCAGAGAATTCTGGGTTTTGACATGCAAATGAACGCCAGGTGGAGTTTTTTTATTTTCCCTACTCATATCTGATTATACTATTTTTGTTGCATTTCTGAGGTCTGCAAAGCCTCCATGAGCATCTGTCAAACTGCAAGAGTGATCACCAGGCATGGTCTGCCTTTCTTTGCAACCAGTTCACCAATTCTTAGACTGCAAACAGTTGACTTGCACATCACTTTCACATTTCACAAAGGACCTCCTTATCCCCAGACCTGGCGAGAAGACAGCCGCCTGCATGCTTTACAGAGAGCAGAACTCCTAAAACCTCAGTCGAATTTGGCCTGTAGAATTTATCTTGAATCATTAATTTAGCTTATACTTCTGGTACAATTTTCCATGTAAAATGTACTATACATCCATGGTCATGTTTCTGTGCTTTTACAAAGCAAAAGGGAGCCCTTACCCTTCCAATTAGCTTATACAGCATCACCTGACGATGTGCTATTACAAGAGGAGCCATTTCATCTTCAAATTTTGTCTTAATGATTTTATACTTTAGTCCAGGGATAATTACGTACTTATCTTCAGACACTACATCAAATGGTTGGATATTCATCCCTCCTTAACAAGAAAGCAAGCTTAATTACAACTAGGACATGACTGAAATGGATCCAGGTTTTGTGGGACCTGAAATGTACACAATTGTGAGGTCTTCTCTAAGAAATATAATGCAAATTATGAGAATAAAATTGCTCAGGCCCTTCTCAGAGCACTGTTCAAGAGACTATTAGCCTCAAGGTGAATCTGCCTCTGGCCGTTATAATGCCTGTACCTTGCATATATCGGACAGACCCAAACAAGGTCTGGAGAATGGAAGAAAGCTGTGCTTAAATACAATGTTTTTCCAGGAAAGCAAAATGATTTCTATAAGGGGAAATACATTTAAAAAAAATTTTTTAAATACTTATTTATTAATAGAGACAGGGTCTCACTCTGTCACCCAGGCTGGAGTGTAGTGGCATAATCATAGCCACTGCAGCCTCCAACTCCTAAGTTCAGGTGATCTCCCACCCCAGCCTACCAAAGTGCTGGGATTACAGGCATGAGCCACTGTGCCCAGCCTGATTTTTTAAAAAGGGACACATCAAATATAACTTATTATGATATATTTTGATTTTCAAAAATGGCTCCACATATCAAGGCCAGGGTGGGATTAAGGGTACTGTTTTATACAGATGAGTAAATTTAGTTATAAATCATGACATGCTTCCTATGCAGAGCACAGTGATGAAGGGGAAAACGATGAAAACAAAATGGAGGAATAAAAGTTTACTTATTTGAGAGGAGAAACGGATCAGTAGTATTCTCTAGTAATCCAATAACATCAGAATTTTAATAATGAGTTATGAAAGGTATTAAATACGAATGCTTCAAGTTTATAGCTCCTTTGCAGTAATAAAATAGCAAGCTAAAGGAGAGAAACAAGAAAAAAGTCAGCTCATAAAGCACAGGATATTGTGGGTGATCTCTCTAATTTGGCAGGCTGAGATCAGTGGGGCAGACCACTCTACCGCTCTCTCAAACAATCACTTGGTAGCCCTGTCAGAGTTAGAACTGACTCGGAAAAACGTGGGCCTCATCTCATGGGGCTTTCCTGATATTCTTGGTTTTCCTTAAGGAAGAACACTCCATTCTTAGGGCCTATCTTCTTCATTTTGTTTCCTTCTTCCTTTTTATAGTTCCGACTGACTTTCATCAACTTTGACACACCTAGTTCTCCTCAATTAGCTACAATGGGTGAATGTTAATCCAACACATGTTGGTTTTGGTTTCCTCAACCTATTTTTTGTTTTTACCCCTGCTGTTCCTATTTTCCTCTTATTGAGAACCATGGGATTTATAGAACATACGGGATCTTCAGAAATAATCTGTACCATCGTTCTCTAACTAATGAATAAACTGAAGTCAGGAGACTTTCCAAAGTCCAAGAGCAATTTATAGCAAACCCTGAACTAGAACCAGAGCTCCTGATTCCTGTTTGAGTTCTTTTCCCTTTCTATTGCTTTCTCCACATCTTCTTTTTCCTAATAAAATGACTATTCTGGAATGAACTGGGGCTTTTAAACTGCAGGTCTTATATGTTGGGATCTTGAGGCAGCGCCTTTTTAACTATTGTTTCCCAGAGGTGCTGGTTAAGTGCTGTGTGCGACAGAAGTGAAGTTTGAAAGGCTGTCAAAGGTGATTCTGCTTTCCTGAGTGGTTTGGAGATTTAAGACAAACAAATGAAAACTTAATACAAAGAATTATTCACACTTTAATGACCTAGCATATAATCATAACTCTTAAAAAATCATCTATTACCAGCCAAAAAGTTACTCAGCGGGTAAACAAGGGTATTGGCCAACTGAGTCCAATCACTGGGGAAAAAAACCCAAATGTTTTTCTTTTTAACTATATAGAATATTTTTTTAACTTACTCTCTGAAAGAACATTAAAGAACTCTCTGAAATTCAAATCTGTTATATCTTTAGCTATTCCTGAGAACCCTGGCAATAAAATAATTTTTAAAATTAATATTAATATATGGATTAATATTTTCAGGAGCCTAACTTTTCTAGCAGCCATGGAAATAAATCAGCACTACTATCCTGCTCTTTTTTTCTCCTAGAGTCCCTGAGCAGCTTGCCCAATGTCTTTCTTCTCAGGGGAGCAAATTCCAGCCCAGTCAGGCTTTTCCAGAAATAAAGGGAAAAGAGACCATACTTTGTTTAGCTGGAAATGTAGGATTTAAAAGGATAGATATTTTTCTAATGGTTTGAGTCAGCAGATTTGATAGCCATTGTAAATTTTAGAATGTACAAACTTAAGTGGGTACAGAAATGTTTTCACAAAAGTTTACATTTCCATAGTGGTTTTATTACTCATTAGTTTCATATTTCACTATTTAGAATGACCATTTTTTTGCTGGCATTAGTTTGCTCTTGTAATTATAAATACAGTGACTC